>NC_064436.1:15008000-16293500 GCF_023343835.1 Lagopus muta
CTTTTTGACAGTAGACTTTCCAGTCCTTCAGTCCTGGAGTTTTATTTTACCTTGTTTACTCTGGGCTGATATCATGGAAGCAGGCCCTGTGACAAAAGAGCTTCATTTATAAGAAGACAATCATGAAAATGCTTGCCAAGAAAGAGCTATTCTAAAGATCTTTCTGATTAAGAACAGACACTCGATAAAATGAGATTCTGATGCACAGCAGAACATAGAGTAGAGCATGAAAAAAAGTGAAGGAGAGAGCAAAGAGAAGGAAAAGAGTTCAGGTAGTTAGAGGTAAGCTTAAAAATAAAAACAGAACCAGCATATTTTAAAAGCATAAGATTAAGAACTATGCAATGGCCTTGCTGAGAGATGGATGGCTTGGAAGAGCAGAGGTGGAGCTCAGGCACACTCTACAGCCATGACTTGAGCTAGGTTGACTGGTAGTCTGTCCTTTGTCATAATAAATGGTTTCAATTCATTTGGCCTTTATTCTCTCCTGAAAGTTTGTTTCCTCCCATTTAGCAAAATGCTATATATCCTGCAAAGGCACCATGTAAAAAGGTCTCCTGAGTGCTTTTTCTGCCTAAACCAAGAAGCAACCCACATTCTTGTTGTCTGTTGCCTTTCCTTTAATGATTTACTTTCCTTTAATGATTTACTTTCCTTTAATGATTTAATTTTTGGTTTTGAAGCACTGGACTGAGTTGGCCATGTGCATCCTTTGCAGGTTATGAGATCAGCTTGTGTGTACTTGGAGTTAACCACAGGGAAGCTCTCTGTTTCTTGTAACCCTTTTTTGGGAGGAAGCTTTTTTTTTTTTCTTTTTTTCAATGTGGTATTTAGTTTTACTGCAGTACAGAGTTCCCATTCCTCCTTCTCCCCGGCTGATGGGGCTGAGAGCCGGGCAAGGTTCTCCTCTGAGCAACAGAAATAACAGTGTATGCCCACTTGTTTCTGCATATGTAGGAGAGCCCTTTCTATGTTCTCAAATTGCACAATATGAAGGTTGTAGTAAAATGGTATTGCCAGCATTTTCCACCCTTTAGTCAATAGCACCCTATGGTTACTACAGGCCCCTTCTGGGGAAAAGATCCAACTGTGTTTCCCTCCAGAGACAATTCCTGAGCCTTTGCAGAATCTCTTCAACCAGCGAGAGTGCAATCCTTCATGCTCTCTGTTGCAAGCCAAAGCATCCTGTGGTTTGATGCCAATCCTTTTGAATTAAAACTTGGAACAGAGTCAAGGTGTTGATTGAGCAAGAGTGTGCCTTTATTTATTAAAAGCTGGGAGAGGGCATGAGGAAAAAAAAAGGAAGAAAGGAGAAAGAGAGAGTGAGAGGGGCTGGGGAGGAAGAAAAAAAAAAAAAAAAGGCAGAAAAGCAAGTCACTGCTGAAGATCTCTTGATGTCCTGAGGGTCAGTTCACCTCCTCATTCTTCTGGGTTGGTCAAGCATGTAGTGGGGCCATGAGCCAGCAGCTGTGGGATTGGGAATGCCTTCTGATGGCATATACAATGGGCCCAAAAGCTGTTGCTGGGTGGAAAGTGCCCAATATTACGTGCCGTGTGCACACCATACTGGCTGCACTTCTCCCCTTGTATGGTGGTAGTGTTTGGCAGGGGAAACACCAGAGGCCACATTAAGCAAGAAAGCTAATTCTTGACCTCCTTTGAGCTTGAGCACAACGTGTGTTTGTTTTGCACTACTCCACAAGAGTGTTACAGCGTGGTTTTTTCCTGAGGTCTTCCCAAGATTGAGAACAGTTACAGTTACAGTTTCACTGGTTACAGTTTGGTTTCGCTAGTCACCAGCTGGCTGCAAGTCCCTCTCTTAATCAGAGTGAGAATTCACAATTTTACAGTTCTGTACAGTGTTGTGGCAGTGGCTGAGCCAGAAAGAAACATGCCTCTATTCCCACACTCTCTCTGCAGGGAGCTACCTGTTGCCCTACGGGATGGTGTCTAAGACACATCCATGTTTCAAAGGATTCTGAAAAGTAACCTGCTACTATTTTAATGTTCTTTTGGGAGGTAAAAGAATAACCTGAACTTGTTCTCTGACTCTTCAGTGAGAAGTTACTCACAGTTCCAAGTTTAGTTGCATTGACCAGCTGGTGTTCTCACGGGTCTTTGGTTTGGAACATTTATCTCCAATAAAATTAAGCAGGATGTTTCAAAACATGGATATCCAACAGTATGCACAGCACCAATGTGATACTTGTCAATACAACGAAAGATGAAAGAGACAGTATGATCATAGGACTTTCAATGTGTTTGTATTTTAAATTACTTAATATTATGTTAGAAGTATTTTTTTAAAGCATGTCCACAGGTAATATGAGCCAGAACACTCAAAATTTTTCAGAAAATACTGCAGAACAAAAAAAATTAGTTTACTATAAGTTGGAAACTAGTGCATAACACAAACAGTGTGGTTGCACCTTGCCCTTCCGGCAGTGTCCAGTAAATTTGTAGTATGATTTCATCAGTTACCAATCAGAAAACATTATACTAAGTTACAGTACAACTTTTATTGAAAACCTTGTCACTGATTTATTACCATCATGAAGGCCTGTTATACATCTTGACATGACTGGGTACTAATAAAAACAGAGCAGCATTAGTTCTGCCTTTATAGATATTTCTGGAATGCACTGATATTATTTTGGCTTGCTTTTATAAATTAAAAGTGTGCTCTGCTGTAACACAGCTGAATTTTTGTCCATATGAACCATTTGCGCTTAAGAGAGCTCATGATAAAGACAAGTTGAAGTGGCATGGGCAGCAGCTGTCAGATATTACAGTTCAAAGTCAGACTCTTTTCTGTTCCAAATTAACAGATGAGGATTCAGGACAGATTCAGGTTGAATACCAAGAAAAGTCTCTTTTCCAAAAGAGTGATGAGACACTGGAATAGGCTGCTGGGGAAGGTGGTGAAGTCATTCTCCCTGGAGGTGCTCCAGAAACATGTGGGTGTGGCACTTAGGGACATGGCTCTCTGGGTGTGGTGGTGAGCAGTTGATGATTGGACTCGACAATCTTAGTGGTCTTTTCCATCCTTAATTATTCTATGGCAGTTGTATTGACTCCTAATCTTCAGTGGTATGGTAGCTATTAAAGCTTCATGTCACTTGGAAGCTGAAGGTTGTGGATTAAAGGCATGGATCATTCTGCTAAGTTTTGAAGTTCTCATAAGCTGTAGCTAGAAAAAAGATGGTATCCTTCACTGCTGTCTGAGGCGCACAGTAGTTAGGGACTGATCAGCTGCACAAGCTGCTAGCTACAAGTGATTAAGAACAGAGAAGCATTTCAGTTCGTAAAGAAACCAAGCTTTTAAGATGCACATGACTAGACACAAGGTATTTCTGGTTCAGCAGGGGCACATGTGATGCTCCAGTACCTTAAGATCTCTCATTTACGAAGTTCCATCTCTTCAGTGCCAAACCTAAGTCCCCAGCGTTACCAGCCGTTAGTAAAAAGCAGAAATACTTCCAAACGACATGATGAAATTGCTCTAGTGAACTCAATAGTGTCTACTCCCACAAGTGTGCTTTGAGTGAAAATAAGCTATTAGCAGCAAACTGAACTGGGGACTACAGATTTGATGCTGCTCCACTGGGAAGCACTATGGGAGCAGAGCTCTTTTGTTTGGAAGCATCCTCTGCAGATTTTCTGTAATTCCTCAAGATATTTCTATGTAAACACAAGCCTTAAAGTTTTTATTGACCATTTGTGATTCATGCACTAAGGTTTCTGTTATTTTTATAGGCCCGGGGGCTTATGACAGAAAGAGAAAGTCCTTTTGATGTTCCCCCTTGCCAAAAGTTGTTCCTTATGCTTGTTATTAGCAGACAAACACACGGTGCAGTAACTTGGCCACTTGTGTTCTCATAAGTAGTTGAATTGCACTTTTTTGCTTATATTTGTTTTGGTCATATATGTTGAAAGTGAATTTGCAACGTTAGCCTGGTGATAGAAAAACTCAATTTCCTTTGGGTTTGATTTTTTGTTTTTCTTATAAAACATACTTTTTCCAAAACCACATCTGTACTGTGGCCATGGAACACAATTCAGATCCTCAAACTACTTCTTTTCTGCTTGTAAAGGCACACCTTAAGCCACTATTGCTATATGTGCAAATCTAATACTCTGATTGTAGTGCTGGGATTCTACACTGAAATTTGCACAAGGGCTTTGAAGTAGCAATGAACAATGATTCTCCTTTGGAAAAGAAGTGTCATCTTGTTTTCTTATTTTAGGATGTGATTCATAGGATTTCTAGCTACTATGTGTTTCAGTTCTCCAATGGGAATATGTCTTTAATGGGGCTCTGTTACAGTCATGGGACAGAATAATTTTCATTGGAGTTGGATTTTAATCTCTCTGCATGTATCTTAGCACTGTATAACGTGCACTTCATTTCCACTCATTTTTCTAAAGGAAAACTCAGAAACATAAAAATGAGTAATGACTTTTTCTTGCTGTGCACATCCCTAAGGCACTTGAGCACTGTTCAGTTGTGACAGACAATGCTAAAGGAGCTACACAGGCTGCAAAATGACTAAAGGAAAAAAAAAGACTAAAGGGAAAAAAAGGGGGAAAAAAGATTTCATCATTTTTCGTCACAAAAAATTATTTTGGATATAAAATACCACAGAGCTACTTACAGATAAAAGCACAATAAAGGCAAGAAGTCTGGACAGATGCTTGGCCTGTGATGGTGCATAGCTCAGCGTAGGTTTGTAAAACTGGAAAGAATCAGAGAAGCAAGAGGAAGTGGGCTTTCCTTGCACCATTTCATACTGCTGTCTATCAGTGTGTCACGATCTGTGCTTTTCAAAAGAATAAATACCCTTTTGGGCATCTGCCATATTACAGATACATACAAACATGTAAAAGAAATAAAGGGATAGGAAAAGGTAAGCAACCTCTCTCCTCACGGACATTTCTCTGTTGTATTTCATGTGCACAGCTGTGTCTAGGAACTTTTGCATCCTTGGAATTTTCTCTACAATATTCTTTCCAGGAAGAAAGATCAATGACATGTATTAAAGGACATGGGAAATTCTGAAGAGCCCACGTTTTTTTGCAAGAAAACCAAAGAAACATCTTGCAAGATCTCCTACCACTGACAAATGAATTCCAAGCTATATGCATACTCACTGTCTTTACTTTGCTTCTCTCTCTATGACAGAAACGTTGAGTTTAGAGCTCACTTAAAACAGCTGCTAGTGAGATTATCAGTAAATGTGTTAAATTTGAATTGAATTTGTGCAACACACGGGGAACAAAAATATGTATCATTTACTAGATCAGATATATCCTGGTGTATGTAATCCTACCAGCTGCCCACATCAAAGTGGTGAAATGCCACTTTCAGAAATGGATCTACCTAATGTTGTTTTCCTTCCTTTTTCAGAGAAATTAATGGGCAACTTCAATCATGATGGTTTGTACTATGCATGATATAAGTGCTTGCGGACCAAAACAATCACACTAGAAGCTGTTTTTCAGTCTGCAGGTGGCCTTCACATCTTTTCCCATGACACTGGTAATCTTTCATATACTCATTCCATTGAGAAGATTGCACAGCAGTGTAACATGGAGTTATTGGACTTACGTGCGCAGGATGTTTAAGGCTCCCCAGTGATTCTTACTTGAGAATTAGAATCTACAGTCAGTGAAAAGACTTAAGCGCAGCTGGTTATTTGGATTTTTAAGTCCTTCTGTTGATACTGAAAACAAAACCATTGCAAATAGAGCCCTATTATGAAGCAGAGAAGATTGAGTAACACTGTTATCGACTGAGAGAGGCTGAGGGATGACTTCAGTGTTTAAAATTAAAGCAGTGTGTAGCAGGACTTCATTCTCAAATTGCAAGACTTGGTTTATTGGTAAATCCATGCATTCAGCATGCTCCTGCCCAAGAAACACAACTGACAACTAAGGTACCTACAAGCACCCAAGGCATGTGGTGAGAAGGTAGCTGTGATGTGACGCTATCCACTGCCAGTGGCTTTGGGCACCGATAGCCCTGTCCCTGTTGTGCCACAGTCTCCCATCAGCTGTATGATCCTATGCACTGGATGAGGATGACGAAGCAGAAGGAATCAAAGTAGAAAGAGGCCATCTCAGATCACAGGTCTTTGGTAAGATGGAAGACAAACAAGTGAGATTCCAGATATTGGAAGCAACTGAAGTAGCAGGATAATTTGATTAGAATTGCAATAGAAGAGAGCATTCTGTCCCAGACAGCTCCATTTTTCATTTTTAATTATGGCAAAATTTCTGCTACTTTAACACAGCAAATTTGAACATAAGTGGCTATTCTAAAAAAATTTTACAGTCTTGAGTTCAAGATCTGATCCAAAATATTGGATGCAGAGATTTTCTTTTAAGCCTTTTATGAGTCTTTGTGAATAAATAATGGGGACTGGTGATGTAGCCATTACGTGGCCTCCACACTTCAAGTTTTTATGCACCTCAGACACAGACACTAACAAGTACAGCTGCCCCACAAAAGCTGTCAGAGGTGAAGTGAAAGACTTTGGAAGATGGGCTTTTGACATCTGTGGATAGGAAGAAGGCTGTGAGATAGATAAATATGTTTTCTGGCTACCTTTCAATAATTCACATAACTGAATGTTTCTTTTTCCTCCAGAATGTTATTTCTGGCCACCAACAGGTGCATGGCTACATCACTGAGGCAGTTTAAGTGTTATTTACTTAGCCAAAATTTCCTCCAGGCTCCAGGTGGTAGCATACAGACAGTGCAGGCTATTAGTGGAAAGATGTGGGGATGTGGGAGGCTGCCACTAAACTATAGCAGAAGGAACACAAAGAAATGAGGAGAACACGTTCTAGAAAGGCAGAATCTCGGAACTCCCTGGGCTCTCTGTGTAGTACAGACCTTCATATTGCATCCATAAATATCAATTTACTTGTTCAATAATTTCCTGAAAACTGTCCAGTATATACTTGAGGAACAATTGCTGGTTATCTTGTTCACAAAGGATCTCCACTGGAATCATAAAACAAGCATCAAAACTTACTAGCAAATTGCTTTTGCACTTGAGAGGGGGCAGTATCAAACAGCTCATGTTTAGAAATTTCTTTGTACATAACCTTGTTTTCTGTAGCTTTACATGGCAACAACCAACATAAATTACTGAGTGCCTCAATGTAACAAAATACAGTTATCTCATAAGAAAGTATTTTAATCTGAAGGACAAGAAAATAAGCCCAACACTTGTCTGAATTCATACACAATATCCCAACACACCAAGAGATGGAGTACTCTTCAGAGCTGTTCAGCGTAGAGAAGTACCAAATATTTGTCAAATAGCAGTGCAGTTCCATACCTGAGGATGTTCACACTCACAGATGTAAGCTAGTTAGTCAGGACAGGCAGAAGACAACAGGCCCTACTGTACTAACAGAACAGAACCTCTATCATAGATTATTCCTGCCATTGCATCCTCTCCTCCTGGTTCCAGCATCACCCTGGTCACATTAGTCCTACCCATCCCACTGGCCAGCAGAGCACCAATAGTGGACTGCTAAGTTGAAAACCTTGTTACAGGCAAAGCTGAACATCCTTCCTGAACTGTACAATACAAAATACATTGGTTTTATTCAAATTGTTTTGTCATTTCACAAAAAAATACATGCAAGTCATTTTTTTTTTTTAATATCATAATGGTGACATACAAAGTGAGCTTCATGGGACAGACGGACCAGAATATTGTTCTTGGCCATTGAGGGGGAAGGAATGGTAAACTGCAACATGGAAAAAGGGGGAAAAAATTTCAAGCAGATAAAAAACCTCCTTCTTGCTCTTTTATGTTCTTCAGAGTAAATAGCAGTCAAAATAAGTTAACCTTTTTGCCAACGTTTTGTGGCAGTTTGTCATCCAACATGTTCAGCACGAAGAAAATTAGGTTCAGTGTTTTTCCCAGGTGGGTTTATTTACTGTTTAAGGGCAAGTCAGGTAAGGAAAAATACAGGTGATCTTCGTAGGACAGGGTTTGTTTTCAATTTTAACGATGTGATGTTGGTTTCCTTTCATTATTTGTGCAATCTGCAGAATCAGAAAGCCTTAGAAGTGATGGCACATTTGGAGACTAAAACCTAAGCTATAATTCTAGGTAGCTAAAAGATGGAGATGGCATTCAATGTTTCTGCTAGGCTGTCACATACAAAGTTTTTTTTGTACTTCCCATGGTCAAGATAATTGAGAAGCTAGATATTATCTTTAATTCTTTTCTTTGAAAAAAAAAAAAAATCTAGAGATTGAATCCTTAATTGAATTCTTAGGGCTACATCCTCAGGCAATTCTCATTGATTTTGACAGTTTTCGGGCATCTAAAGTCCTTTGAGGATGCAGGTCACTCTTTTCCTGCCAAGGACCCTGAGGAAGCCCAGAAATAAGTAAAAATTTTTAGCTCACTCTCTTCATATATACACCAGATGGAGAAAAGACTAGAAATAAGATTTGAATGGTAACTTTTCATGTGTCTAGAATGTTTAATCTACAAGAAGAAGTTACTTTTATAAGTCTCTACACAATGGTAAATAATGGATAAAGGTTTAGAAAAAAAAGCCTCTAAGAAAGAGGGCCAGGAAGCATTAATAGTAGAGATAGCAATAATGAAACATCCTTGATTTGATCAGAAATCATTTGTGAAAGGCATTAGCTTAGCAGTACTGCAATTATCTCAAGTTCATAAAAACTTTGCTCAGCAGCAGGTGGTGCTATTCTGCTTTATAAAAGAATCTTGTGAGCTACTAAAATATTAATTAAGCTCTGACTAAATGTAAACTTGAGATAAAAGCACTTATTTTCTCAAGCTATAAGCCATTTCTGGGGCTGCTCTTTGCCTTATGTGTTCATATTCTTAAGAAGTAGGTGGCTGTCAGTATACCTGATAAGAAAATTTAAAAAGTTTTTAGTTTTAAAAATAATTCTACTTAGGTCATGATTAACCTGACTAATATATATTGTATACTAATATACTATATATACTAATATACATTGTTTAGTCCAAAAAACGAATGCTACCTATGCCTCTTCAAGCAAGAAAAATCAGCTGAATCCAAAAGCACTGGTTGTGAAATAGCACATAAAATATACAAGCAAATTTTGGAATTATGGGCTGGATATTGAACTTGTTTTCTACAGTTTTCCTTATTACATCTTATCAGTTTTTGCAACATATTAGTTTTATTGATATTAATTTTATTTATATTAATTTTTAGATCTTTGCTGAGAGTAAATGATACATTGATGTGAGCTGAGCGATGCCATCCTACAGTGTGCAGATTATCAATTATGCTGATTGTGGAATGGAAGCAGCAGAATGCAAAGCTACTTTTTATACATCTTGGAGAGTCACTTTTTACAATCTGACAGTAACAGGACTAGTTGACATAGTCTGATAGCGATTTAGGCTAGGTATTAGAAGGAAATTCTTTACTCTGAGGATGGTGAGGCCCTGGCACAGCTGCCCAGAGAAGCTGTGGATGCCCCATCCCTGGAGGCGCTCAAGGCCAGGCTGGATGGGGCCCTGGGCAGCTGAGCTGGTGGGTGGCAGCCCTGCCCACAACAGGGGGTTGGAACTGGGTAGGTGCTGAGGTCCCTTCCAACCCAAGCTGTTCTGCAAATCTATGATTCATTCTACAACTATGAAAACCCACCTGTGCCACACTTCAGTCTTTTAAACACAGAGATGGGCAGTAGCAGCCTAAGTACACATCTCGCGAGTGATAACCTGTCCTGTTGTCTGAAAACAAACATCCACCTGACAAAATTGCTGTCATTATCCAGTAGTAATCAGCAGAAGACCAAGCAATACTGGAAACAAGCCAACATAGACTTGAAGAAAAATCCTACACGGAATTGCAGAATTTGTGCATATTTGTCTGTTACATGTCACAGTTCTGAAAAATGACATTCGGAATTACCTGTGGTTTTAATACAGCAGAAGCACATTTGGTAATGAACCCACTTACCAGAAAAGGCAATATCACAACACTGAATGACACAGTGTTAACTGACTGGTTTCTTTATTGGTTTTCATCCTCTGTGGTAATGCATAGCCCCTGCTTGCCCACTATGTCCATATACAAGCAATTTTCAATTTATAAGTAAAAGGGAAAATACATATGACCCTTCAGATGGAAAAAAAAATAAATCCGTAGGCTGTCAAATCTCTGTATTTTCAGATGAGCAGAAAATGTGGTCTCTGGTTTGTTATTCCTGGATCCTTTCATTTACCATAGCTTAATGAAATAAGAGATGTGAACTTGATACTGAGCTGCCCCAGTTCATAGCTTGGCATAACAAAATACATGGAAGAAGACGGGTTGAAGTTAATATGCTGGACTGTGAATTGCAGCTGGTAGGACACATTCACAGTGCCTGCTCTGCTGTCTGTTACAGGAGTGGCTTCATAAGGAGAGACATGAGGAAGGATGCAATAGCCAGGAAAGTAACCTTGTGCTCAATCAGCAATTTGTCACAGCCCTTAGTTTCTGAGCTGAGTACAGTAAGGTACAACATTCTTCACTTGTAGGCATGATTAAACTGAAATAACAGCTTTTCCTATGAATATATCACCAGGACAAAAAACAAAAAGGGCAAATATAAACCAAGAGGGATCAGTCCTACTTGCTTAGCACTCCTTATTTCAGTCAGATCATCACAACTTCTGTTTTAACCAAATGGAGTTGCAGCTCACTCACCTCCACACAAGCTTCATACTTATCCCATCCTGGGTCTGCAGCCAACAGCAGCTCAGAGTTGGCAACTTTGCAGTAAATTGGGCTAAAGAAGTACGTGCTGACTCATGAGGAGTGGAAAAGTAAAATATATGTAGAACTGATTCATAATTATCTAATATTTCATTCTCCAGATTCAGTGGAATGATCAGATACTTTTCCAAAAGATTTCAGCTACCCACACAGAGCTAACAACTCATGCCTAACGATGTAAGAGGCAAACAATAAGCACAAAGTAATAAGCTGATTTTCATCTCACGTAGCTAATGAAATCAGATCAGCCTTTGATTCCCCAGCACACTAAAACTTACTAGCCGACTCAAAGAGGGTGTTGCAATATGGCAAAAGTAGCTTTTTTTTTGTCTTTTCCAAGAAAGTGTGATGATCCAAGGACTTCTGAGACTGACCCTCCAGGGAATTGTTTCATACCCAAGAGACCAACAACCACTTATTTAAGAAAATAAAATGTAAAAACACTACGTCAGAAAGAGATCTCTTTCATAAGCACAGCATCACAATATTTGCTATTTCTTCTACATAAGAAGCACCAGAATAGCTCTTGAACACAAAGGGCCTTCATAAGGCAGCTCAACTGGCAGTAAAAGTGCACAGATGGAAGGGGAGCCCAGGCGTGCTGCAATTATTTTGCATGCCAGGGTGCCTGCTAAAATTCATTTCTGTTGTCACTGCTCTGTTTTTACCAGGCTTAATATCCCTAATGCTTTTGTTTCTTTGCATTGCAGAACTTTTAAACTTTTCTCCGGTTGCATGAATTTCACTTGATTTAAAAAACACTGTAACACCACATTCTTAATACATAGTTAAATACCAGAACTGACAAACCTCGAATGTAATGATGACCTTACTTTTCTGTGGCATATTGTACACGCACTAAAATCTTGCTGAAATACAATAAAACAATACTTTATATTCCAGGGAACCTTTAATCTCTGACTCTACTACAATAATTCTTGTAAATGTCAAAGGCAGGGGGATTTGTAAAAGTTGCTTTGAGAATTAATCCTTCCAGCACAGAACTCTCTTTTAACTTTAGAAGCTTGTGTGCAGCAAAGGGAACGTAAACTTATCCAGGGGAAAAAACTGTACAGCTCTGAATGTATTCATAGTATCACTGTTGAATTTCTGACCCCTTTTTCCAGTTGTTATCTGCAAATATTGAGCTTAGCCACATTAAATTTTATCACTAAAGTTGTAATTAATATCTAGAAAAACATTCTATTTTTGCTGCTTATCAGCAACAAGATACTGTCATTCCGTATCTGTCATTTCATAATCTACATGCTCCTCCCCCCTCCCCTTTTTTTTTCCATTTCAGCTCTCTTTTTCTACACTTAAAAGCTTTTTTGGTGAGTTGTAAGCAATTCTAATGCAGGTTTTCACAACCAATTTTAGCCTTGAGTACAAATATTAGTATTAGATGATATTATCATGAAAGTCAGCATTAGGTGGTTGTAAGTAACACCAGACAAAAAGTGGTCTCCTGCGAGAAGGATCACGAGAACAAGGGGAAAATGACAAATGTCCTGGACAAGCCTTCTGGCGATGCCGTGGGGTTCTGATGGTAACGATTGGTCTTCTTGTTCTCTACAAGCAAACTCCAGCCCTAGAAATGAATTTTGCATTGCCCTAAGCAATTGGAAAACACAACACCAAATTAAACATCACTGCTCCCTCAGGCATAAAAACAGTACTGAGAACAAAAAAATATTTGTACCAAATCTCTGCTGCTTACTGTGGTGCTGCTGTTATGTAATGCTGAGCTCATAACCACGTATAAAGGACTGATGGGAATGCAGTGCTCCAGATAAGCTGTTCAAGTCCCAGGTCTATGTTACATTCTAGACTAACCTTTACAATCTCAGCATGTATGTGCAAGGATTTTTGCTTCTCATTTGCCTGAAGCTAATAAACACTGCTAGCAGCTCTGGTTCTTAATCACGCTGCGATCAGATGTTAAGCTGCTGAAGGCTGATTATTTCAAGTTACAAAATATTTTTTTATTAACTGATGCTCCTTTCAGCAGCACCAACTTTGTTTTTTATTTTTCCAGTTCAGCTTAAAAAGATCTCCATTTTCTTTTTCCCAGTTTCACAAGTCTAGTTTACCATAGCAGACACACCGTGAGAACACAAAAGTTGCTCTATTTGTGAATAGAAAGAAAATTTCTAACCCTGCCATCAGATACATACTTCCAAGAACATTTGCAGGTGAAACACTCCAAGTTTCGCATCACATGATACCCACTAATGTAGTCACCCAGAAATGTGAATTGTGCCTGAGTGGTATCTCAGGGGATAAGACCACCACACTACTTCCATCAGCTTCCTGAAATCGTGATGTGACGTATGGGAAGTGTTGAGTCATGGCCTGAACCACTGATTGATCACCTGGGGAAAAGATCAGCTCAGCCCTGGAAGCATAGGTGAAGGCAATTCAGCTGTGTGAATAGAAGGGCTGGAGCCTGGCTGCACTTCTCTTAAACCCCATTTAAGGGCTGACTGCCTCTAGGGAAGGATCTTTTTCTGGAGTTCTCTTCCTTATGGAGTTTTTCTGTGTGAGCCTACAGCTTTGGAGACAGGTAAGCATTCTTTTCCTGTTTGTTATTCTACTACACTATTCTCCCCAACTGTAACAGTGTGGTATTGTAGAAAGTTCTTCTCACAGTGCCTGCTGCAGTAACGTTATGATTATTTAGAGTCTGTACACCCAAAGCTCTGTTAGTCACTGCTTCTTAGACCCAGAATACTGATATGCTCTCAGCTTTCCTACCACCACAGCCCTGGTGCTGCAGGACATGGCAAGAGTTTTAAAGTTGTTATTCTGAATAGATTTGCTGCTGTTGCCCATCTTGGGTGCACCAATTTGACTGTAGGCAGTTCCCACATCTCTGAACTCAGTAGGATTTTGAAGAGATTGCCCTTCCCTTGTAACTTTTAGCTGGTATTAACGTAAGTGCCAATCAATAACTGATTGCAAGCTCTTACTATCTAGTGATCCTAAATTGCTTATAGAAGGAATCTGGATGAGATGACGTGCCTGACTAAAGCATCACGGAAACCTGACCTCCCTGTAAAAGGGAGTAGAGAGCACAAGTGATGGCTATGCACAGATAAGGACTAAGAACAGTAGAGATGTGGGTCACATCTCCATTCAGCCAGTGCACCGTGTCAGGCAGGAATTTGTTGCAGGGCCTTGCAACTCCTTCCTCATCTGGAAAGACTTCTATGTTTTATATATATTTTTTATTTTCTCTCGGAGGAGGGGGAGAGGAGGGGGGAAGTGGGGGGGCGGCGGCACAAGAGGAAGGGCAAAGATTTTGTGGGATTGACCCTTTTAGCACTGATACCTAAGGAAAGAGAATCAATTGGACAACTCGATTCTCTTAACCAACAAGAAAGTAAGTGGGGAGAAAAGGCTTTCTCGCCCCGGAGGAAGGTTCAGGGACGAGGAGTTCTACGGCTGTCAGTTCGAAAGGGTTCCACCGAATCTGCGACAGACCGCTGTTTCCTGAGATCCGCTCCCCCCAGGTGAGGATCCGGCACGGGGCAGGCGACAGGAAGCCCCAACAGCAGCCCGGCCCGACCGCCCCCGCCCCTCGGCGCGGGCCGCGCTTCCCCCGCCCCACGGCGGGCTCGGGGGCCGGACGGGCGGGGCGGCGGAGGCGGGCGGCTCGAAGGGTTCCCACCTGCCCGCTGCCGCCCGCCCGCAGTCCCTGGTGCCGCGGGGCGGGCGATGAGGGGGCCGCGGGCGGGCGCGATGTTCGGGGCGGGCAGGTACAGCATCCCGCGGCCCGTCACCAGGAATCTGGAGGACCTGGACTCAGTGCAGAGCGTTCTGCTGCACAGGTCAGCGGCGGGACGGGGACGGGAGGCCGTGGCGGGGAGCGGGCCCCTCGGCGCAGCCCCGCTCGGAGCGAGAGAGAGGCGGGCGGCGTGGAGCCCGAGCTCCCGGCCCTGCGGAGGGGCTCCTCGCGGCAGCCTTTTGTTGCCGGGGCAGGAAATGAAACGGGCCGAGCCCGTGTCCGCCCTCGCCTTGTCCGGGCGCTCGTGCTCCCGCGGCCCCTCGGCAGGCAGGTGGGGCGGCGCGCCCGGCTCCGCCGGAGCCCTCGGAGAGAGCGCGGCGTGTGACGCGGGTGCAGAGATCGAGGCGACAGGAGCTGTTGGATCCGTTCGTGGGCGCTGGGAGCGCTCCGTCAAGGAGAAGAGGAAAAGCTGAACTGGTGGGCAGTCGTTAGTCAGCGTGCGGGAGAAGCGCTGTCTGCTTTATCCCTGCCTTTCTCATCTCTAACGTGCGACGTCCCGTGCCGTTCATGACAGAGAACTTGTAGCGGTAGCACCTTATCCGATGGGCCGACAGCACCCATCACCGACAGAAGCGCGTCTGCTCTGTGAAGTGCCCGTTTCCTCAAGTATTTTCTCGGCTGTGTTGATTTATTTCCCACTAAAGAAAAAGTGTGCTCTCTCCTAGTGCTAGCTCCAAACATATATTGCTATGGGAACTGCCAACTGATTCTTAGCTCAGCTTCTCCCCAGCTGAAAGCACCAACTGAATGAATAGTTGCTTGAAATGCCTGAGGATGAAAGCAGTGCTTGCAGCAAGCAGAGTGCTCTGCAATTGGGTTGTTCCTATGCTGCTCTCTGCTGCAGCTCTATGAGCAGAAAACTTGTCCGTATGCTACCAGGGATCCTATGGTACCTGAAATGCTGTGAATGCCTTTGTTAGTGACTTGATAAAGAAAATCTTGTTTTGAAGTTGAATTAAATACGCTGCCCAGTGGTATTGCTTATATCTTTGCAATTTCAGTGCGGTCAGGTACTTATTCATTCATGAAATATTTGCATGTTGACATGGCAAACAGTCACTTTGTTCCAGGAGTGATGTACTTGCTATGTGCAGCAGGTGATGCTGAAAGAGCTTGAAGGTTTCACGTGAAGTAAAAATGGATAAGTTGTATTTGAAATTACAGCTGCTTTCCATGCTAATGGGAACTCTTAACCATGCAAGACTTTTTCCTCAAGGGAATGAGACAGTTGGACTGCTGCTCCTGAATTCTGTCAATGTCCTCAGTTGCTTTTATGCCCTTTTTCTGAAATACTATTTGTGATCCATTTTAACAGTTGCTTAGATCGGAAGGGATGCAGGAGCTTTAACAAAATAAAGAACAGTCAATTTTATTTATGCAGTATTGATTTGTTTTCATACAAAAATTCTTTTGGTCACAAAGGTAGCTTTCCTTCTTCGCATAGTCTGTTGAAATGTAAATTTCCCAATTAAGATGAGTTCCAGTATCCCTACTCGGTTTGTACTGCTTTGCTGCAAATGTTGGCTATGCAGTCATGTCAGAAAAACTGTGAGCAGCAGCTCTTGTAATCACAATCTTATTTGTGTAATCTTCTGTCAACCTTACTGTAATCACAAAATCTTGTTTATTAAGAAAAGCCTATGAAAAGTGCTTTTTGCCCCTCTTAAAGAAAGAAAGGCTTTAGTGGAGTAGGGGAAAGCTGTACTGTTGTCATTAAACTTGAACTGAAAGGAATTCATTCCTTTTTCATGTTTTTGCTGATGTTGTGTACGGGAGGGGGAAAAAAAAAAAAAATGAACTTCCCAGCTGAAAGAACTGGGATAGCTGGGATGGCTTTGCTTAGCAGTCTGCCACTTCTCTGCTTGTTTTCCTTCAGATGTTTCAGTAAAGGTGGTGTTAACCTTAAGAAACAGATGAAAATATTTTTATCTTAGTACTGTTTGTTTGTAGTGTGTCATATCTTATCTATAATGTATCATTTTATGTCTGTCTAGTTGTCAATAGAGTCATGTTGGAAATATTACTCGATTTGAGAACTGGTAGAAAGGAAAAAATGAAGACATAATGAGCAATTTAGGCTTTCTTATTTAGTTGCTGATAACAAAGAGCTGTAACTTGAACTATGTAAAAGCAAAGGGACACTTAAAATCTTGATTAAAAATGGTGACTAGATGAAGAACAGATTCAGTCGTGAGATTGTGAGGTACAATCACTGGAGAACGTTGCCAGCTTACAGCACCATTCAGGTGGTGCTGCAGTCAGTTCTGCTCTTCACCCCCACTTAGCAGAGGAAATGACCCTGAAGAGGCATAGGAGGCAGCTGAAGGCTCAGCACCCGGTGATCCAATGTAGTTTCTGGTTAGTGTATTGGCACTTCATAGGCATGGACTGGATGCTCTTAGTGTCAGTCAGTTCTCTTGTGGTGAATGGAGCAGTAATTTGCTCCTGTATAAACAAGACCTAACGCTGCTTCTGTTTTTAGCCTTGTTGAACAGAGCGCAGCTACATCCATATTCAGGCCCAGCACACCTTCTTGAACTTGAGTCAGTGAAATAAATCTGACATACTGTCTGATCGTGGGTCCTGATGAAACTGCTGAAGTTTGAATTAACTATATGTGACCCAACAGGACAGATTAGTTACACAACTCCTAACTTTTCCTGTGCTCTTACAGCTAATAGAAAAGATGGCAGTTCCCGCCTCGTTTCTTCATCAGGGTGGAGGAATCAGTTGTTGATGTGTAACACTGAAAAACTGTTAGTAGTTGAAATTGTCAAGTATATGGTTAGGGATTGGAATAGGAGGTAAGTATTTCTTCAGCCAGACCAAAACTGGAGTTGTATGCTTTTTTTCCCCTTCGTTAGAAAGGACCAGTATACCTCACTGGTGTGTCGTATGCACTATCCCCTGTTAACTACAGTCTGCTCCTGAACACAAACGTGGGTCAAAATAGACTTATTTTTAGAGTGCAATATGTTTTGAAGCATGATATTAAGCTAAGAAGAAACAAGCAATTTCCAAACATATGAGTTAGTTCGTCCAGAAAAACCTTCAGGCAAAAGAGTGTTAAAAAGCACTCTTCTGGTTCTTTACTCTTTTAATTATTCACTTCTAAATGACCATCAACCGGTTGTTCAGTAAGAGTGAGCAGTAGTAGTGATGCCAATGATGTCTTGTGGTGTATTTTGACCATCTGCTTGTCAACAACAGCAGCCAAGTGCAGAAGGGCTAGAGGTGCTTCAGTGAGAAGCATCAGCCCAACCATTTGGACTGAGTGTAAAGGATCTACCAGAAGGCAAATTGTTTTCCTAATATTTATGCCCAAGAAATGATGGGAAGCTTTCTTAAGCAGGATTGTGTGGGAATGTTTCTTCACTCAAATAAAATTCTGCTGCATGAGATAAATCCTTCAATTTTTAGTTGTTCCCACAGCACCAAAACCCCACATTCATTTCAGAAGAACACTTAAGTGATTCCCAGCTATCTCAGTGAACTAAAATCTTCCAGTATCCTTTCCTCCATAATAGGTTCATCTCTGTATAATACCAAACAGTGTAAGACTGCCTCCAATTTTTGGAGAGCCTGTGTTTCTCACTTATTGAACAAACAACTGGAAACAATTAACCAACTCTTGAACTCAGTGAAATTTGACATAAGTAAAAGGATAATCTGGCAGCTATAACTTCTCTACAGAAACACTTCAGTGCGCTATTTACTGTATTAAAAGTGCTTGCAAATAGTAGTGGAATTAGGGTGGATGGGGACTGTATCTCATCTGCCTCTTTGAAAATTGTAACTCCTGCAGTATTCCTTCCAGAAAATAACTCATCAGGCTCTTTGGGAAATGTTGTTTATGCAGATTCTGTTTTTGCACAGTAAATTGTTTGAAAAGTTGGGTACTTCTAAAGCATTTTTTTCACCTGTTTTTTCTGGAAGCAATAGACATGAAAGTTGGTGCATAGCTTGCATTCTGGCAATTGGAAACAGATATAATTTATTTTAAGAATCATCTACCATGCATGAATGATATACTCTGCATAAAGTGGTTTTTGCCAGCTTGGTTAATTCTTTTCACTCTTTCTACCACGACTTGTCCTAACTTGAATAAAATCATACTGGAACAAACTTGCCTTTTTTTTTTTTCTTTAGGTAGGGAATGTTTGTTTCTTCCCTTGGATAGTTGTTTATTCAGAAAATCCACACAACAGTAACATTTCCTTTAAAGAAGCTTTTCTACAGACATTTCAGAATTGCCACAACATTTGATGTAGGTATTTCTAACTACTCTGGTTGAAGTTGAATCACTGGGACACAAGTCCAAACCATTCCTGTCTGTTAATTCCCTTAAAATCACTTTGATCAACAAATGCTTCCCTAAGACAGTTTCAAAGGCAGGAATCTCATACCAGAGTTCTGCAACTCAAGCAAAATACTGCAGTGCTATAAAACCTCACTGCTGAGGCTGTGCAAGCATCCTGCTGAGCAGAGATTACATCCAACACATTAAAAATGTTCCAACAATTATTCTCTATCCCTTCCCTTATTCACCATGCGTGTCTTGATAGGTTTACTGACTCTGCTACACAGTGAGTTGCCTGCAGGGCTGCCATGGGTCTTGTTTTTCATGCATGTGAATAATTAATGCCTTGAAAATGGAGTCGTTTTTTGTTTTTCTATCTCTACTGTGTACTGACTGCTTTCAGGGGCCAAAACACGTAGCTGGTTTGGCTGTGCCTCACATCCCTGCCCTTTCTCACTTACCTGCTGTCCTAAGCTAAGAAGCCATCTTCGTTTCTTGTGCTTCTTTAAATGATGATGGGATGTATTCTGCTGCTAATGTTTTGATGGTGAAAGTCAGTTTTTAATTGGAGTTTCTTTCTCCAGATAAGTTTTTGATTATAAGCAATGCTTTGGAGTTCAGCCCAGAACTGTGGTTCCATCGAGAGTCTCTTTTACGGGGATGTTGCTGAGGCCTTGGTAACAGACAACCAAACAGTCTATTTCCATTACGTTTTCAGTGCTGACCCACTGAAGGATGCTCAAGTCCACCGAGACTCAGATGTGGGTGCAGAGGGAGTAACGGGGGAGACTGGGCGCTTCCAAGACTCTCTTACTCCGTGTAGCCCGAGCACGGAGGAGAGCGGGCCTCCCAGCCCGAGGTTCCACTAACGCTTCCCGACCGTTGGCGGGGCCCTCACAGGCGGGGCCGCGACCGTTAACTCTCGCGCGCGGCACTGCCACGCGCTTCCCGCGTCTCCATGGCGCCGTGAGGAATCGCCAATCAGAAGGCGCGGCGCCGGTCACGTGCGGGCGGGCAGTCATGGCGTCCGAGGGGGACGGCGCGAGCGGAGCAGCCGCAGGCATGGAGCCGCTGCAGGGTGGCAGAGCGGGGTGCGCGGACACCGGCAGCGAGAGCGGCTCGGATAGCACCTCGCTGTCGGGCAGCTCCGAGTAAGGGCGGGGCGGGGTGCAGCCCGCAGGGCGGGGGGGGATGGGCTGAGCGTTGGCGAGCATCATTTTGGGCAAGAGTGCATAAATGCGAAGTGCGTGACGTTTGTCCTGCCTGCAGCTCCCTTACGCGCACCTAAGTCCCTGCGGTTCCAGGCAGGGAGTGGTATCTCTATGGGCGTTTTGTTTTTTGTTGTTTTTCTTTTTTCCACTCAGACCTTTTCTCTGAGTCCTAAAAGTGCTCTGGTGGGATGTCTTTATTATGTTCTTTCTCAGCTGTGCTCTCTAATTAATGCACTATTCAAGTTGTGTGCTGATGTTAGTTTTAAATGAAACTTTCTTCCTCAATGTAGTCAAATTATCTTGTTCTAGATTTATGAATGTGTGCTAGCTTTACTCAATTATTGATATGATTACGTATGTCTTCATTGTGCGTTTCCTTGTTTGATTGCTGTTGGGGCAGTCTCAGGTTGGCAAGAGCAGAGATCTGGCTGCCCTCAGGCATTCCTGAGCTGCTCTTGGCTGTTCATGAGCATCTTTCGTGCAGAATATCTTAGAGTTTCTTCACAAAGTTGCTAATACTGACTTCTATGTGCGTGAAATCAGAAGCTTTCTAATGTTCACCTGAAATGTTTTGATAAATAAATCACTGATGACTTTCCCTGCTGTGATGGTTGCTGATCCTTGTGCTCCTGTAATAGCACTCAGAGGTTCTGGTGCTGTGGAATGGACAATTTGCCCTGTTGCCTTTTCAGCTATCTTCTTTTTTTCCCCAGCCAGAAGAGTGTGATTTCCTTCAGTCTCTTTCCATTTAAGAGATGTTTATAAACTACTTTGTATTTGTCTCTGTGCTCTGGGCCTGTTTCAGTTACTATGTCTCTTTTAGACTATACGATCCAAAGCTGGACGTGGTTGACACATCGCTATTGCCAAACTAGAACAAAAACTTCTTATGTCTTGCAGACAGCACTCCTGTTAATCCATCCTGCAGTTGCATTGCCTTTCCTATGCAGCATCTCGATGCTAGCGATCTACTCCAGCTGCTAGAACTCTTTCTGTAGCAGTGCTGCCTCTGTACTCTATTGTTTTGTATTTTTTGCATGCAAATCTGAATGTGTTATTTTGACACGTCTTAAAAAGTGTTATGTGGATTTCATTTTGTTCTTTCTTTTTGTTATTTTAAGATGATTTAAGAATGCTAGTCCTGTCTTTCAGCGAGGTTGCGGTACAGTCCAA
Source organism: Lagopus muta (assembly GCF_023343835.1). Lineage (NCBI taxonomy): Eukaryota > Metazoa > Chordata > Aves > Galliformes > Phasianidae > Lagopus > Lagopus muta. The sequence continues at coordinate 15,029,275 of NC_064436.1, forward strand.
CCTATAAATGCATAAAGGAAAAATTACGGCAGAGAACAAATAGGATGCTGTTTTTTCTCAAATCCCCCTCATGCCCATGAATGTAATTACTAATTAAAACTAATTAAAACTTGGATGTGAAAGAAACATTTTTTTTTTTTTTTGCTTGCTTCCACAGAAGTCAGTAACAATAACAGTACTTTTTGCAATGATTGGAAGGCATTTGGAGAATCTGTTTTAGTGTTTGAAAGGGATGTCTTTCCTTCCCAAAGCTGTCCTGGAAGATTTCCCATTCCCACAGCAAACTTAAAGCATTAAACTTTTAATATTCGGGAGATCGTATACTTTCTTGCCTTGTACTCTCCATATACCTTCCCTTGAAGTAAGTAGATAAGTGAGTAGAAAGACTTGCAGAGCAGTCTTTCTTATCAGAGCTATCACTGATTGTTCTTCTTTGTTTCCCAGTGATCTTGAGCCTGAATGGTTGGATCGTGTGCAGAAAAATGGGGAGTTATTTTATTTAGAAATGAGCGAAAGTGAGGAAGAAACTTTACTTCAGAATGCCTGTCCAGAAATACCGTCGGTGAATCATGTCAGATTTCGTGAAAATGAAGCGGAAGTTATTCAAGAGGGATCACGGAAAGAAAGAAAGTATGAACTGAAGAAACTGACAAAAATATTAAAGAAGAAGAATCTTTTACCAAAGCATTCTAGTAAGAAAGGAAGTGGAAGCTGTAATGTGCGCTCCAGTGGTCCAACTTCCATACTGAAACACAACTCCACTCAGAAAATGGGTGAAATACAGCAGAAGTACAAAGACATATATGTTTATGTAAATCCCAGAAAACTGGTGGAGAATGCTGCAGAAGATGAGCAGCACAGGCTGCTAGAGGCCTTGGTAGGAATTGTCCATCAATCTTCATGGAGCAGCAGAAGAGCAGAAAAACAAGGCAAGAAGGATAAGGTTACCAGAGGAATCAGTGAAGAGAAGCTTGTAGTACACGGCTTGGTGCCAGGCAGTTCAGCAATGAAAACAGGCCAAATCTTGATTGGTAAGTTAATCATGTGAACATGCTCTTCTTTTAAAATGAATATTTTTATTGTATTTTGTTTTTTGAGAGGCAGCTGCCTTGAGTACTCCCAAGATGTAAGTGCTGCTTACAAGTACTGTTTTGTAAATTCCTGAGGTACCATTTTAAGTAAATGTCACTGCATTTGGTGTTTTGTCACCTATTCTGTGTTTTATATTAATGGTTTTAAGAATATGTGACATAAACCAGAAGGCATTAAGGAGATGATTGTCTCTTTAGCCTACAAGGAGCAAGCATCTTCAATTTAGGAAAAAGAAGTACTGCTTTACATCTTTAATTTAATGTAGCATTTACTCTGTAGATAACTGCGCCTGTGGAAAAACTTGAGTGTGCCAAATACTGTGTTTTGCTTTTATTCTTTTCTACCACTCTTCTTAGAATACACTTTATATGGATTTTTGAGACACACGCAAAAAAAGAGAGAAAAAGCGTGGAGTAAATGCATATTTTTTAGATTTTGTCTGTTCACAGTCTTGTTTAGTTGTTCTTCTGTCTAGCAGTGAGAAGAGCTTCTTCAGCAATTGTGATCAGCAGGCCTCTCAGCTGCAGAATGAGAAGGCAGTGAGTTAGCAGAGCAGCTCTTTTGTGTTGGTTTGGCTCTTGCCAGATGTAAGGCGATGCAGCTACGTAACCTGGCAGGAAATAAACCCAGAAGAAAAACTGTTCATCTAGTTTTTGCTGGTGTGCTGAGTTAAACCGGATTGCAGAAAGCCTGACAGGCACCAGAGCTTGAGCAACATACAGGAATGAATTTTCCTGGCCAGTAGTGAAGGAGCAGATGCATGTGCTCCTATTTCCAGCATCAAGAAGCCACTGAAATAAGTGACTTAGTACTCATGAACTCCCAACCTCAGAGACTGTAAATGTGAGACAGCTAACTTGTGTCTGCAACGGGTGGAAGGTGGTTAATTGCCCTTGAAGTTGCTCTCTAGTAAGAGCAAGCAAAGATGTGATTTTGGTTAAAAGATCATGAAAATTTTAATACTGTAGTAGCACAAATTGCACAGACTCAGCATGAGTGCTTTTGGAATTCCAGTGTTGTGTGTGTTAAAAATGCAAATCATGCTCTGACTAGCTCATTCTTCTTAGAATAGATCTTCAGTACGTTGCTAAAGAATACTCGAGGGAGAATTGGATAGCTTTCAAATATTACCAGAAAGAACTGATTAGTCAAGAAGTAAGGGATGAAGAAGGAGGGGGAGGAGGAAGAGTTTCAGCTTGACCTACTGTGCTTAATGGTATTTAATCTGATTAGTGTCAAGCTGGGCATTTATAACCTGTAAGTTAATTTTGGGACACACGTTTGTTATGTAACCACCTATTTGTAAGTGCAGCTGTGAAGTCAGAACAACATGGACACACCAAATTGAGGAGAAAGTACCAGTGGTGCATCATCTGCAGCATTCAGTGTTTTCTTGAGCGAATGAGCACAATTTTGTTTTTTGTTTTGTCTTCTCTTAAGTACAAGTTTACATTTAAGTTAATCTAAAAAGTCCAGCAACTTCACGTGTCATAGGGCTGACAACCAATAGTGCTCTGGTTTGGGATGTTGGAATGAAGTATTTTCAAGCATATTACAGTTATCCAGCTTGCAGTTGGGAAAATGAGTTGTATTCTGTGCCAACAGTACAAAATATATAATTTGCAAGTATTTTTATATGAAAATTACACATCTACAGTGAACACTGAGTACTCTCAAATTTTTATGTGGTGTCTAGAAACAGAGCTTTGCATAAATTAGGTGTTTAGATTTCAGTGCTGTCAGCATAAAGATATACAGTAAAAATAATTTTGATTCTCTCAGAAAAACTGCTTGGCTTACTGTCTCTGTATTGGACTTTGGATGATGAGTGTTACATTATATAACCAAAGCCTGACTTAGAAACAGTAGTTTCTGTGTAGTTCAGTGGAGGGCCTTACAGGAGCTGAAGTTGCACAGAAATTTGAGGAAAAAAAGTCAATAGAACTTTGCTTCTAAGTTTTAGGAATTCTATTCAGAACTGTGGACAAACACAGTAAAATGTATTTCTGTGGTCAGTCTAAAACCTGATCAATATGGCATGATGCTGACTGACTGGAACTTTGTTCATCTTCTTTGACCTTGATATAGGTGTTAATCTATAGCATAGGTGTTAATCTGTTCCTGATTATTTTTTTTTTAAATTAATATTTTAATGACCTGCAGTGGGTGATACAGACCATTTCTGTATCAGTATTTTTGTTTCTTTGCTCTTTGTTTTTAAGTGAATGCCAAGTATATTTTCCCTCTTAAAAGCCATGCTTTAAAGCAGTGGGTTTCCTGGTGACCAGCTTGCAGTGGCTGTTGCAGGCATTTCTGTCTCAGCATATTGTTCCTGAATTTGATCTGTTGTCAATCAACGTAAAACTTGAAGTCATTCCAGTATTGACAGAAACAGAGCAGAAAACTAATAACAATTTAGCAAGTGCACTTTGCCTACCTTCTTTGTGCTCAAACACCTCTCCTCTCCCTCTTCCTCATCTCAGCCCCCCTGTTCCTACCATATGGTAACTGCACATCTCCATCTCTTCAGGAAGGTAATGAATGGGGCAGGAGACTGGGATTGTACGGGCAATGCTTTCCTTCTGCCACCCCTTGCTTCTTGTTTTACTTTGCCGCATCATAACGCTTCCACAGGCCTTAAGCTTTCAAGGAGTGAGAACCTCTGTGGGCCCCAGCCCTTCCTGTAGTGGCTGCTGCACTCTTAAATACTTGGGCAGAAGTGCCACTGGCTGCCCTAGCTGGGCCAGATGTGCTGTGAGTTGCTCCGCTGAGTGGCAGGAGGTGGTTCATGGCTTTCCACACAGCTCACTGCTGCAGCACCCAGCTCCCCACATCATGGCAGGGCTGCCCAGTAGCACAGTCTGCCTCTCTGGTCTTAAAATTTGAGCACTCTAGATTTTTATGGTTTTTTCCACCTCACGATTTGTGTTTGTGATATGGTAAATAATAAGGGAGTTACTGGTTACTTTGTATTTTCCTTAGCAACTTAGTTATTTGTCAGCAGTAAGTATGGTTGCCACTGAAGTGGCTGCTAAGGCTGAGTCATGAGGGAGGCTGATTTTCTACTTTGAATGACCAGTTAAAAAGCTGTTATTACTTTAATATTTTTAGTAAAAATAACTGCTTTTTTCCCAGTAAATAATCACTTTCCTCTGATGACTTCTTCAATTGATTCTGATACATGTATCCCTTTTAGCACCAAACATGAAAAAATAAAACATCTGTTTATTATTTGTGGAGTGTACTTTACTTTTTTTAATTTGGGTATGGAAGTCATAATTCTTGTTGCTATATTTTATCAACCAAGCAGAATGCAGCCACTGACCGTATGACATAAACATAAGTTTTGTAAGCTAAGAAACTGCTGCTTTACCTCTGTAAAAAGATGGGACTCTGTTGTTTTTCAGTTCTTTTTAATGTTGTTGGGGTTTTTTTTTGCATTTAAAAATCCATCAGTCTTAAGTTGTCAAATAAAAAAATCCGTACTGCTTTTAAAATTCTTGCTGTCACTTCCATTTGGGTTAAGAGATACAGTTGTCTTTATCTCATGTACCTTAAGGGTTTTTTGGTTTTTTGGTTTTTTTTTGAATAATTTCTCTTATATGAGTTTATTAATAAAAATATGCAAAGCCTGCTCTGCTATGTAAAACTTTATAGTTAAATGTTTGAATGCATCTTCAAAGACAGAAAGCTCCACCGAATACTCACTGTTAGATCCAGGGAAATAAGGGTTATAATAGGAAATGCCAGTATAATTTGATTTCCTTTCCCCTCCAAACTGAAACTTATCCAATTCGCAGCAGGGGATACTGTCTGTAAATGCTGCTGATGACCATCTTTACTGTGGTATAAATGGAAAAGTAATTCCAGTGACACTGAAAATGCAGAAAAGCTCTTTCACCTTACCCTCTTTGAAATCTTTTTTCATAATTATTGCACTTGTCACTGAGCATCTGAATGCTATGCATAAATTCTCCCATCTGATCAGTGGGTTCAGCTGTCAAAAAGTTGTAAGAACTACCAAGGGAGAGGGGTTATTTCTGAAAGTTAGTAAACATGGACTGTAAGAATCCAATTCTGAGCAACTGTGTAGAAGGTGCAGGCTACTGTTGCAGGCATCAGTTGAAAAGTGCAGATCCAAACCCCCTTATTGGCAAAAGGTTTTCTGTGGGCTTTTATTAATTCTCTTGGTGTTATGTGGGAGGGTTATTGATTTCCTCTGAATGAAGAAATGTTCAAGTAGTAATCTTTTCTCCTTTCATTTGAATAGTAAAAACACAGATAATCATTGTTGGAGGTCCAAAGCTCAAATCCTGTGCACAATATTGTTATTCAGCAATTGATCACAGATTGGTAAGACAGGCAGTTGTTGCTGGAAAGCAGAGTGCAGCATGAACTGGTTGTTTAAAACAATAATCCATTTACGTAAGCAGCTTGCAGTCATCTTCTGACAGTTAAGGTAAATAATATTGGTGGTTGTTGTTGCTTTTTGTCATTTGCTACGAGCTAAGAGTTCTGTCAGAAAAATGTTCTTGAAAGGACCACAATGCTGTAAGAGTTTGAGATTTTCCATGGGAAATTGCCATATATGGTGTATTGTTGAAAAGTCTCTCCAATGTAGAGATGTTAAGCATACAAGATAGAAATACAGAGCTTGCGTAAGCCTTGCTGTGCTCTCACTGTGGAGTTGGGGATGTCGTTTATGTTCTTTTAATCTCCTCTTGAGGCATAACAGCATTGGTTTGGGTCGAAGCAGCTTGCTAACACATAAAACAAGTAATTGATCTGGCTTTCTTCAGTAAAATATGTTCCACGCTTTGCCTTTTTTGGAAGGGAGTGTGTGAGTATTTATAAGTACTTTTACTGAGCCATTACTAAGAACAGAGGAAATTGCATGAAATTAAAAAAGTCTCATTCCTCTCCCGTGTGAACAGCATGGCTCTGATTTTTAATTCAGATTAAAATGTTTGTTTGCCATCACAGCATGGAAGTGGCGTTCACTCATCAGCCAGTACCCTCTGGCCTAATGCAGAGTTCTGCTTCTAGAAGTGGGGTGTGCAGGTTTAGTTGTGTGGAACCAATATTTAACAAAGGTAATAAACCTGTGCCTCATGGGACAAAGTGACAATCCGTCCTGAGAGAACTATCTTAGTGATGCCAGCAGTCCCGAGACTTTACTCAACTTCATCTTCTTTAAATGGGGAAAAAAACTATCAATCACTTTCATGCCACATGTTTGAGATCAATACACGTTCTTAGGTAACAGTGGGTGAGAAGTGTTTTCTACTGAGATAAAACTGAAAAGGCTGAATGAAGAAAACAGGAACAAATTCTCGACTGTCTTTTGTGTCAGTTACATCACTTTAGTTCTTGGTTCTCTTTGGCACTGTGTGGAGAATGTATATGGACATCTAATAGTTTGTGGACTAGGAGCAAGTTTTTGCAGTAAATGATAGAACTCAAGACTTGATTATTCATTCTTATTGAATGCACGTGAATAGCTTACTGTGTTCCTTTAAGAGAAGGATATGTTTTTCTATATTTTTATTGACTCTAAGTTTGATATCCTGGATCTGTCAGAAGAAAAAAAAATTTTGCCAAGTGCAGTTGCTCAAAATCTCTCTAAAAATGGAAATGAGACCTTGTCCTGATGTTCTTCATCTCGTGTCTTTCAAGCCAGACAAAAACGAGCTGAGGGACTTATAGAATGCAAGCCAGTAAGAGCAGGTCAAGTGCTATTCTACATAGTATATTATTATGCAGTATTATTTGAATTTGCAACTGTATTAATGAAAAAGCTGAAAAAAGTTTTATGTTTCTCTATAACAAGTTTCAAAAGAATATTTCGTAGAAATATGTGCTCTTGTAATGTCTACTTCAGCAAAACCAGAAACATTCAGTTTAGTCTGCGTACTTAAGAAAAGCCAATTGTGCTTTTTAGGTTTGTTTTTTTTTACTTACTTTGTAGAGCACAAGAATGATTGAAAAATGTACTTGCAGTGCCACCTGTACAACTGTTCTTGCAAAATGTCTTTCTGTGTGTCATTCAGCTACATTTTAGTCTGTGGAAATTGACGTAACTCTGAAAATTACCAAGTTTAAGAAACTGCTAATTATGTTTTTTTTTTAGTTTATTTAATGTAAATTGATAAAATATGAGTGGCGTTGAATTTTGTATTTCGCATACAGTTTTTGATGGATTTAACATCTAAGGACCTGAGTCACTCTCACTTTTAAGTTGTTCACGCCTTTAAAGGGAAAGAAACGTTTCTTAAAGAAAATGTTGGAAGCAGTATTAACAAAGGAATACTTGCATATATAAACTTCTACTGTCATTATTTACCACCCTGAGTAGATCTTGTGGCTGTGTTCTGCTTTAATGTGCTCCATGTTCATAGTTTTACATACTTGCTATTGAGCTAGTAGTGCCTTTCACTGTTACTTAATAGTCTCTGTTCATTGAATTCTGTTCTGCTTGGTGAAAAGGCCAAGAGCCCCACCATCTCTGCTCTGAAAAGTCAGTACTGATGGGTGGAGTTTTTCTTAGTCAATGTCAATTTGCAGTTCTTCCATAGTGATACTGCATTTTCTGGCAAAATGAAGGTAGCCTTATGGGACTGCTTTGGCAGTGTCTTCTGGAAAGCTGTTCCATTTATGGTACATGATTACATTTTTACAAATTGAATGGAATAAATATTTATCTCTCCAATGAAAGTTTTACAGACATACATTAGATGTCAAATAAATGGAACACTTTGAGTCTAAAGCGTGTAAATACTGATGGATTTTCTTTCAAAGTGGATTTGTGTATTCTATCCCACCAGATGTGGTCCAAAAACATTCCTTTTAAGTGCTAAGGTGCATATATCTTCAGTAAGCACATGCAGTTGGTTTGAACGCCATCGTGGAGCAGAAGATCAGATGCCCACACTTTGTCTTTATTGTAGAATTTCCCTATCATAATTTCCCTAACAGAACAAAAAGAATACAAACAATTTTTTGTTTAAACAGTGCTTCAGATTAGTACAGGAGCAACTTAGGTTTTCTCTTGTATTTGTGAGTGATGATCTTAAATACATGGTACTACAGTGTTTTTCTACGAGAAGCTAGTAGTTCTGATGATAATTATTTATTGTATTAGTGCTGCCTGAATGCTCCATTCTTGGTTGCTAGCTGTCAAGTCCTAGGACTCTGGCTTGGGCTCCTCTACTTGCTTTTAAATGCTGCTGCAACTTTCAACTATCTTTGAGTTGTTGTGCTGACGATTCACTAGATCAAAACTTTACTGTGCCGTGCATCTAAAATTGCAGAGATCAGGGAGAGAGCTGCTCATACGTGAAAAAAGAAGTCCTCCAAAGGAGCAGTAACAATTTTTTTTTCACCGATTTCTCTTGTCTTTCTTGGACTCTCCATTGTTAAACCCTCTATCTGTTTGAGGGGGATAAGGCAGAAGTTGTTATAAATTGTTAATACCTCTAAAATATTTTCCCTTGCTGTGAGTAGAAATTCTACTTTGATTTTTGTACCTTACAGTTGGGCATGGATTTTAAGTTTGTAAGCTTTAATTCAGTTCTATTTGCTTTTCATCTGTGCCTTTAATTTTTCAATCCCTTTCCATCTGCAGTTCAAGACTTTCTGTGGGATCCTGTTTTGCAACTCTATTTTTAGTAATGGAAAAAGAGCTTGATTTTAGTAAAATTTTAGTAAATTCAAGACCTGCCTGGATGCCTACCTGTGCGACCTGGTGTAGGGAACCTGCTTTGGCAGGGGGGTTGGACTCAATGATCTCTGGAGGTCCCTTCCAACCCCTACAATTCTGTGATTCTGTGAAATGCAAAGTGTCATTAGGCAGGAAGAACTGGAGATAAAAATATGGAGAAGGCTAAGAAGCCTCAGAATGGGGCAAGGTGTGGGAAAGAAGGGAGAGCACTAAATTGTGGTGTGCCTTAGGAGACCAAGGAGGTGTAGGTATGAAATGAAGGAGCTCTGATTCTGAAGATCAATAACATTTCACAAGATGATCAGCCAAACTAACTGCTCACCACTGCAATGTGACAGTGGCTGAAGTATCACATACTGTCTATGCAGTCCTTTTTCTTTCTGCTAACTCAAGAACTCATTTAGAGCATCTAGGATTCAAAAATTATCTACGTGGGGAGTGGATGATTTTCTGCCTGTTTACTGAACTAAGCTGTTATTGAAGTTCATGGGAAATGCCAGCACTACTTCAAAGAGAAAAGGGGAAGGGATGGTGAGGTTTTCCTTCAGCTGATGTTTGAAACCTCTTCTGTAAATAATGGCATGGAACTTGTCAAGTGCATATAGGAGGAATGAATCAATAGGATGGACTGAAACCTGGATGGATGGAAAAGGCTTTGCTGGTTATTTTTGTAAAGCAGCACAAGCATGGCAGTAAGGACTTGAGAGCATTCAAGTAACAGCCTGCTGTTTCTAAGTGTAATAGATGTTGCAAGTAGATGTCATCTACTTACATGCAGTTAAGTCATTTTAAATTGGATGCCATATTCAGTTTTAAAACAACATTGTTTGGCTTTGTACTGTGCTGTAATAGCTTCTAATTTATGCTTTTATCTCTTTTATCTCCAGGAGATGCTCTAGTTGCTGTAAATGATGTTGATGTGAATTCTGAAAACATAGAAAGAGTTTTGTCTTGCATTCCAGGTCCTATGCAGGTACAGTTGAACATCTACTCCTAATGTTCTTTGTAAAAAACCAACAAACAAAAACAAAACAAAACAAAAAACCAAACAAATACAATGTATAGTCTTTTTTTTCCTTCAGAAAAGTAATCTAGGTGATCTTTCTCTCAGATGAGGAAGTTCTAGTTTTTTACTTAATTCAGTGAGATGTGCAGTCTGACAGTAGAATGTATGAAGCAAGCTACTGATGAATAGCTTGCAAATAACTGTCATCTGGAGTGGCAGTGAATGGATACAGTGCTATTTTGTTCTCCCTTGGAAATAAGTATGGTAGAGCCAAAGAATGGAGTATAAAAGAACGTATGCTTGGCATTTTAAATTTGATTATGTTGTTCTTAAAATAATAATTGCTGTATAAATACTGAGATGAAATAATTCATCAGTATAAAAGGATCACAAATCCTGATTTAACATGTAATGCTATTAAAGATATTTAAGAGGATTTAAATGGAGATACTGATAGTTTTTGCATTTAAATAGAAAAATAGTGTTTAAAAGCCTTTACCTTAAATGTTTTTAAGATCTTTCAATACTGAATAGTGATTAAAATGGATATTAAACGAATAAAATGGATAAATAATGCATTTTCTTACAGAATGCAACTACAGTTGTCTTCTAATTGAGCAATAATTTTGGAACTATAATAAGGAATTAAATAATAAAGAATTACAACAGTGAGTGCAAATTACCTACAATGTCAGTACCATAAAATTAAGTGTTTTCCACATCCTGGTGGACAAGAAGACAAGGTAAAAGTTGTAACTTGGTACAAGACAGGGGAGGTTAAAACGATCATGTATCTTATGTTATCTATGCCTGTAGTCCCTGGTAGTTTTATTCCAGGTCGAATATGAGAGGTGAAAATAAAAATGTTTTCCTGTCCAGAGATTTAAAAAAAAAAAAAAGTAGAAGTTTTTGTTTTTGTCAAACCTGCTTCTGTTCACAACTTGGTGCAAGTGCCTGTGGAACTGCATCTGCACTTGCAGTAAGACTGAGTACTGCAATGTCAGTTTAGGAAGCTTTCCAAGATACTCAACAGTATGAAGCTTGCCTAAGCTACCAGAGTTGTGGTCAGGTATTGGCAGAGTTCCATTGCAGAAAAACCTTGTCTTGCCTGTCTTAGACCAAATAAGGAGTTGATGTAGCTATTATTAAATATAGAATGATTAGAAAAGCAGAGATGATATCCTTTCCTTAATTGTATCTTTGTTAGATTAGAGTGTACTTATACATTTGTTGCTTAAATGCAGTGCAACCCTTTGCATAGTAGTGATTTTTAACGCAACGTTAACATTTATGTTGTCAGTAAATTTATCCAGTGGACAGTGATTACTTCAACCATAGAAGTATTTGTCATGTTGGCTTTCCAAAACCTTCTATTAAAGTGCAATTATTCCTTTTTTACTGTGTAATTTTAGTCAGGCCAAAAGAGTGATTGCTGAAATAGACAAGCGGAGAACTTAAATATGTAGTTCTATTTTTTTTGCAGTGTAGAACTCTGTGCTCATGCTGCTGAACAAGCAGAGAGTTGTTGTTTCTAGGATGTAGTGTATAAAGATAGCTGTTACACAAGCAAAACTGTTAATAACTTCTCATTCATCATACGTTGCACAAAATGATTTCTCATTCATTGGACATTGCGTACATTTTAAAAAGATGCAATTTAAAGCAGTCTTAACATCATTATGAATTAATTAAATAAAAAGCTGAGTCACTGCTCTTCTGGGTTCACTGTAAAAATTACTGCAAGTAACATAAAAAATGACTTACCTAACTGCTTTCAGATGCAACAGTTGGCTTAACATCTCTCATTATTGTGTTACCTTTCCCAAATTTTGTATTATCTGAGATTTGTCAAACTCGCTTTTGGGCATGTAGGGGCAAGAACAAGGCACTTACAAAGCAAGAGCAATCTGTAAGAGCAGATTGCTGTTTCCTATTTCCCGTGCTCCCACATCAGAGCTGTTTCTGTTTGGGTTCTTGTGTGTCTCTTAGTCTGATGAAGTCTCAGTTCCAGTTAACTCATTTCAAGATTCTTCAGCACTCATTGAATGTGACTGGCCAAAGCGTGCCCCTCCATCAATGATTGAGACAAGATAATAGAGCTATGTTCTGTGATCTGTACAATTTTACATTTCTGAAATCAAAATAGCTGCTACTTAATTTGATGTTGATCACTGCTTATGTGTTCTCTTTCTTCTATAGCTTTACTCATGAACATTCACAGAACTTGATATTACTTCTCATTTTTTAAATGTATTCAAAAAAGAAAATTGGAATCTGTTTTGAGGCAGGCTTGAATAAGCTCAGTGATTTGTTTTAATCTAGCTCAGTTCATGGTACTTCTGTGCATCTGATGAAATGACTAAATACACATAGGTGACAGTTGACCTGAGTCACTGAGATAGCACAACAACAAAACAAAACAAGCCCCCCCTTGTATCAGTCTGTGATCTCTTCTAAGGAGGTAATTTGTAAATATCCAAAAGGTAATGCACCTTCATTTTTTGTGAGCTTTAGAGACAAACGTCCTACAGAAGCTGGTAAACTTCAGAGAAGCTAAATATTGCTCACAATAATGTGGTTATTCTTGTGATTTAAAGATCCAAAAAGGCAATTCTTTAACTTCGCTATTATTGCTCTTTAGTATGCAAGAATTAAAATGATATTGTGTGCTGTTTGTGACAGGTAGCGGTGATGCTTGAGATGCTTGTCTCTGGAGCCACTTATTCTTCAAGGATAAGCTTGGAAGCAGCAGATCCTCTGAGATGTTTAGCAGCACAAGACTGAGGAGAGACTGAATAGGAAGGAGATATGCATAGAATATACTTTTCTTTAACCATATCTTAGAAGTTGCAGTACTTTCTAAACTTTCCAAAAATATTCAGCCTGAGGCAGATAGTCAGAATCAAAAATCTCAGCCTGAATTTTTAAATTATGGTTTGGCAAATCATAAGCACATGGAAAACACAGTCTTAAACAGGAAATGGCAGGCGATCTTGAAAGGCAGGCAATGCTACCAGTTCTGCCTGTAATAAAATCCATATTCTTGAGTGTATGGCTTTCGTGCAGATGAACATAGAGCATGCCTTTCTGGGATAGACCATAAGTGTAACAGGAATATTTTTCAATGTATTGACACTGAAAAATGTTCAGATAAAAAATATTAACAAAAAAGGCAAGTATAGAAGGATTCTGGCATGATATTTTTCTGGGCTCCCACAGTCCTAGTAACAGCTTAGGGACTTGCTGGATCACATACTAGTTTCTAGCTTATTTTAATCTACTTCTTAAAATTCCTTTGACTTCCACAGCATCCTATAGCAGTGATTTTACTTAACTGATTTTTATATTCTGTTCCTTTCTGCTGGCTTTCAAGCTGCTTCCTAGTAAGTGCTTTTAATGCCTACAGGTTCCGGTGTCAGGAATAACAGCTGTCTGTATCTTCTTATTCTTCTTATCATTCTGTGATTTTTGGAGAGCTCTGTCATGTTTAACTTCTGTCTCTTTTTTCCTAAGCTGAAAAATCCTTATCTATGTACCTCATTATTGTCATCTTTACCAGCATCTTCTTGCAGTTAGACAATTTTTTTTTGAGAACTCTTGTAAGTATTGAGAATATATACATGTTGTATATTTATGGAGTGGAATATCAATATTTTCTGTGCTTTTTCCAGTTCTCCATTTTGAAATAACATTTTTTTTTTCCTGTTTTCTGCTGTATATTGACTAGATTTTCTTAAGAGGACTAGAGTCAGACAGTGAAAGATTTCATACTCAGTATTCACGGGAGAGTTGTTCATTTGTCACCTATTTAATCAGATCTTGGTGCACTGTTCAGGACAGAGCTTTCTTGTAGAAATGTAGTCTCTTGGTTACATTCTGTTACAGCATTTTCTAGCCTACATGATCTTTTTCACAGCAATTTTTAAAAGGCTAATTGTATAGTAGAACTTGGATGAGAGTTGCTGTATAGAATCTAGTAAGCTTGGAAGGGAACAGGAAGCCAAATTATGGTGAGAGACCTTTCTCATAATGTAGTGACTGCTCGTCTGACTGGCGTGGCATTGCGTGCAGCCATGTGGGAGCCAGCATGGAGGCTGCAGGAGGAAGGAGAGTTACAGTTTTGTTTGGCCCAATTCATTTGAGCTCTTGCTTGAAGAGCCAGATGGTTATGTCTCTAAGACAAGACAGACAGAGATTTTTTTTTAGTTTGAGAGGCTAAAAGATAGACTGCAGCAAGAATTACATCTGTGCATCATTAGTGTAGGAACTGTAGCCTAAGTGTTGTGAGTAAGTTTCCACAGACAAGATGTAGTAGAAGTTAAGAGAAAGAACTCTTGAGTCTTGAGGAAATCTGCAAGAAGTTAAGCAGGGTATGAAGAAAATCCTCTGAAATACATGCAGATGGATTGACGTAGAAAGAGAACTGAGTCACAGAATGCTGCAGAAGGAAACACTACAACTGTGAACGATCGAGTTACTAGGTCATAAAATGCTGCTGCTGCTTAGCTGGATGCCAGTACTCCTTGAGTGCTTTTAATACATAGTGCATTGAATTGAAACTGAAATGATGAGGAAAGAGTGCGGGATGAGTTGTTGTCAGGAAAAAAAAAAAAGGGGTGGCAAATGACAGGAGAGCATGATGGAGTGCAGTGCCATTCCAAAGAATGGGAAGAGAAAGGAGGGGAATAAAAAGCTGACAGCAGCCAAAATAGGCGAGGAAAAGATTAATGAGTAGTGTTGGGAGGGAATAGAGTGGGATGGGGAGAAGGCAGCACGTGACACAAGTGGTGTAGCTAGAAGAGATGATGATGGCATGTCTCTTGGATCTAGTTGGACAGGCAGTGAGTATTTTAAAGCATCGCAGTTTCTTGCTGGCACTCCTCTCAAGGCTTGTGCATGCACATACAGACAATTATGAAAATATAAAAGTATCTATATTTAAATGTATAAGCTGCCTCTACTGAGGCTTTTTGGATGTATTGCAACTGGAAAAAAAAAACCAAGAACTTTAATTTGCACTAATCGTTGCACTAAGTCGTCACTAATAGAAGTGGGATTTGCTGTGCTACACTGTGTTTCAGATCTGCCAAGTCAACAAACACTTTAAGGTTATTTTAATGCAGACAAACAATCTCATATGAAATGAGGAACTGAGACTGTGCCTACTTAGCTTTGCTGTCCAGCGAAAATTTATTTTCCTGTTCAATTGTACCTGCCAGCGTGCTCAAAACAGCAATGAAACATCCATGAAGGAGCCTTGAGGATACATACGTACGGAAGTGCTAATATTTAGACTCAAATGTAGTGTATGTTTAAAAATGGTGGTAATACGTTTTGTGTTCATACAAACTCAGAACAGTAAGTACGTTCTTTCCATTCTCAAAACCATAAAAATTGAGAATGAAAACACACCAAACCACATGCTTACTTACATGGCTCACAGAGCATATAATAGCTGGCTTTGTTGTTAATAATAAATGGTTACGGAACACTGAGCATATAACTGTTTTTCCTTAAACAGCAGCAGTTCTTGAATGCTTTCATCTTCTACAGATGCTTACAAAAATTTAGCATTGTGCCACGTGAAAGTTTGCCCTTTCATAAGCTATGAAAACGTCTCTTAAATGTCTCAAACTACATCCCTCTTATCTGACGTTAGAATGTAATTGTAAATGCATCATCATTTTCACAATAATTAATTGTTTTAATAGGTAAAACTCACATTTGAGACATCGGCATTTGAACCTGAAGGAGCCTCTCAGCAAAGGTATAAGCAGGAACAGTCAAGTATGAACAACCTGCTCCGGCTTTTGTGGGGGGGAGACAGCATGGACCTTCAGCAGGCTGTGCAGAGCGTTCCTCATATTGTTATGTTCCTCTCACTGAAACTGGACTCTGAAACATCTGCGGATGAGGTATGTGGCTAACTAAGAAAAGTGAAGAGGAAGGGTAAAAACTGACAGCAACGCATGCTATGCCTTTTGATACTGAAAGAAATAAAATCTTGCTGGTTTATTTCACTAATGAGTAGTCTGCCAAATGTCTGTTTTGACAGAAATAAAGCCTGAAATTTCAGGGGGGGGAAAAATGCCACCATCACTGCAGACAAACTCTAATTGGGCTTAAAATTACTTCAACACCACTGATTGTCTTGATAGAGAGAACAGTCCAGGTGTTAACAGAGAAAGCAGAGGCAAATTCAGAATTACATTATTTTCTCAAATGCTCACTGTGACATTTTCAATACACAACTCAAACTGGATGTATGAAATCTGTCTAATCAAAAAAGCCTTTTCCTCAGCAGGAGCTATTGGCAGTCCCCATACATAATCTTTCTAAACAGTCCCCTCCTGTTTAAAAATGCTAATATGCCTTCCCTCGGAAGAGTCTTGCATGTCTGCTGACTGTTGATTCTTGCTTGGGCAATGTTTTTTCAGCTACCAAAGTACTCTTTCTTTGTCCCATAAAATTTCACATCTCTTTCCTTTTGTGTTCCTCAGAAAAATTTTGCCAGTCTATGTATAACCTTTTGTAAGTTTGTGTAGATGTTCCTGATGTAGCCATAGCTACAGATGTTCTGCTCCACATGCTCAGCAGATACAGAACAGAGTGGAGGGCTGATGGCCCCTTGCCTGATCAGAAAATGTCTGCTCCTGAAGAGGGCACTTGGGGCACCAGTCATTTGGAAAAGGACCTTTGTCCCTTATGTAATTCTCCTCACATTTAGCACAGGGCCCTGTGACCTTTATTATCTGTTCTATGGATGAAGCACAGCTTTTTGTAGTCTCCAAGGTCTCATATAGCAGGACAGTGACAGTGTGTGGAACAGAAAATAAGACAGTTTTGTTTCCCTCCTGGGATGAATGCTAAGATCCAGGCAGTGCTGCATCCCTTCTCTGGAATGTCTTTATCTTTTTAATACTTTTTCAATTAATATGAGTATGTATTACTCTGATAATCTACAACAGAGAAAAAAGTGCTGCAATTATACCTAATGGAATTTTGTTTTCTAGAGACATGACTAGGGAGGAGAACCATAGAAAACTGCATATCATGATACCATTAAAAATACAGTATGCAGAGTGAAATGTGTGAAAGCTAGACAATATAAATCACTTGCAATATAAATCACTTTTTTTTCACTCTAATACTTTTAAGGTACCACATGCTTCATTACGTGTGGCAACTACATGCTAGCACTGTAAGCTTTGGTTTGCAGCTCTTTCTGATCTCATTTAAGAGACTACAAGTTTTCATAGTAGGTACTTTCACTGGAAATTAGTTTATGTCAATTTTACTTACAAATTTTCAGTAGCCTTCCATCTTCTTATCTCCACCATGAGACTGCTTCCATTAAAACA
Organism: Lagopus muta; assembly: GCF_023343835.1. Classification (NCBI taxonomy): domain Eukaryota; kingdom Metazoa; phylum Chordata; class Aves; order Galliformes; family Phasianidae; genus Lagopus; species Lagopus muta. The sequence continues at coordinate 15,046,454 of NC_064436.1, forward strand.
TGCAGTACCATGGGATTTATATTCTCTATTATTTACCTATAATAAAAATGGAAAAAACTAATTTAACAATTAATTAAGTTTAAGATGCTTTATAAAAATTGACTTAGATGTTACAAATACCTCTTCTACCTTAAGCTCTTAGTTTGTCCTGTGTTACATGTACAGGACATTCATGGGGCAATTGCTACAGACTTAGACCAGTGTTTTCTTGGTTACTTACATAAATTCTATGAAATATTAAAAGAAGAAGCAAAGTAATTCAAGGTCTCTGACTCTGGTGGGTAAATAGATATGCAAATGCCTAACGGCAGTTCCTGCACTTCAGAGTAAATGAACAGTGTTTTCTTGCCCCATTATTTCTCTCCTTTGCCCCAAGAAATGGGATTAAGCCTGAATGTTGAGTGGAGGTAAAAGGATTGTAATGCACTTGTCCTCCTTTCACACCATGGAAGAATTGTTTCCTGGTAAGTCTTGGCAGTTATGCCGCCCTAAATAGTCTCTGATGTTGAAATATGCTTTGCTGGTATAACCAAGCCCTTTTTGTAACACACTGAAAAAAGAATGCTAACTTTTTCAGGGGATTTCTTTCATTTTCATTTGGTAAACAGTAAGTGACATTAGTGATGTAGAGGTACTATTCCAAATTTAGTTTACATTGGTTCAAATTAGCACTGAATTATTATATACTCATGCCATCTTACACAATGGAAAAATATAATGACCCTTCACTAAGCTTCTCTACCCTTATCTTAAATGAGTATGGTATGCAGATCACATCCTTATAAACAATGGAAACTTGGGCTAGTTACTAATTCTTCCACTTGTGTACCTTTGGCACCCAAAAATAGATTTAATGATCTCTAAGACTTGAAAGCTTTATCTAACAGTCCTACAGGAAAGCAGCCCTAGACAGTATTTGTGAGTGTGTGTGTGTGTCGTGAGTCCCAGATGATGATGGCCTGATCTTGCCTTTTACGGTTTTAACTCAAAGTATTCTGATTATAGCATACAGTAATTATACTAGTACATGTTATTTGCATCACCAAACATTATATTATCTTTATGCATTTGAATGATTATTTTTTTTATGATACCGTATTTTAAAATGAAGTTCGTATTCCTTCATCACGATAGTTTTACTGTTATAAACTGTTATGTAAACATGAAAAGTAGGTATTAAGGGAAGGTGTTAAGGTATCTTAGTTCACACAGACGCTTGTGTTTCCTGGGGCATTTCACTCAGTGTTTATAAGTTCTAAATTAATCTTAAGGAGCGCACAGTGTTCCTTTCATCTACTGTTTCTTTTTCTTTTTCTTTCTTTTTTTTTTTTGATGTAAAGAGTAACTTAAAGCATCTATTGTCAGTGCACTGTGAAGGCTGTACATTTCTTGCATTGTTCTGAATCCCATTTCATTTGTTGTCGAGCTTGCACTGAATGGAGAGGAAAAAAGCCTATTAAGATTTGGTTTGAGACATAAATAAAATAGTTTTAAAAGGAGAAACTGTTAAGTTAAAGGCTAAACTTTAGTCTAGATGCTCTGCCTGTTTCGGGTGTTCAGTTTGGTGTAGGGTTTAGTTTTCTTTTAAATGAGCTGCTTCTAATTTAGTAATTCCATTGTCTTTGCCCTATGAACTTTGGGATAAAATGGTACTTTTCATTTTGCTCTGAGAACAGCTGATCCTGTATGGTGATATGTGCTGAACCTTGCTGCTTCATTAATATATATATATATATATATATATATATATGATTCAGCTACGACCTTTTGTTACAGTTGTCTTTTCTTTTCCTGGGAAAGTGTTCAGATAATTCTCAAATGAATTTTGCGTAAAAGACTCCATTCATAGTGAGGAGAGAAAAAGAGAATGTTTTCTTTTTAGCCCCTTTGTAGTGCTGTAATTAGAAAGTGGTGGGTTTTTTTTGGTTTTTTTTTCCTGCTGAGGGATTGATTTAAGAAAAAAATCCATGTTACTAATGACTGTTTGAAAGTAAAGCTAATTAAATTGGTTAAGAATGAAGAGTTTGCCAGGACTGTCTACAACGAAGCATTAATTTAACCGTGACGAAGGAAAATTTTCTAACGGGTATGGGCACCAAACAATAAAATAACAAAGTTAATCACATCAGGGTTTCTTTTGTTTGTGTAGAAAAATAATTTAGTGTTCTCATTGTGTTGGATGGGCTGAGCGTTACGCATCATTATTTGCCAGAAAGCAAAACTGTGGAGAATCACACGTTTGCTTATTAATGTTGTATTGTTATGGTGCCTGAAGTAATTAATACACAACTTTGGAGCATGCTTACGTAATACATATATTTTTAAGAACCAGTAAGAAAAATAACATGAACTGACATGAACATTCATCCTCACTGATCATCAGTTTCAACCTGACCTTTCTAAGAGAGTGCCAATAAATACAGCCAGAGCTTTGGTGATTAAATCGTTAATGGTGTGTACGTGATTTGAATATATACCTCAGTTTTATGTTTTGCACATGTAGAGTGAATAGTTAGGGATACAGGGAGAGATTTGAGTCATCATGTTCTTGTTGGTTTTAAAGAGCTGTCTGTTTGATGGGCAGTATGGCTCTTAATTCACAGCTTAAATACTGAGAGAAACAAACAAATGTTAGCAGTCTTTTGGAATCAGATTTGTTAACAGTGTACATAATGCTGTAAAATGCAGTGGACATATTGTTTGTTGTTTCTTGTTTCTCCATATGATACCGATTTACTTATCCATACAACAGAAGTTAAATTGTCAAAAACATTCACTTGTGTTTTAGAACTTTCCAGCGTGTCTGTGCAGATCACTACTTGTTTTGATACTGTGCAAAAGTATATGATAAAAGCTTTCATGTTTAAAAATAAAAATTGATGCCATTAAAAATATGCCAGCTTGTTTTCTGGTTTTCTTTTTGTTTCTTTGTTTTTACTTCCCTTATCTAACAGTTAACTTTGTTCACAGCAAGAAATTCTTTATCAATACCCCATATCAGAAGCATCCCAAAAACTCAAAAATGTGAGGGGAATATTTCTCACCCTGTGTGATATAATGGAAAGTGTTACTGGTGCCCAGATTCTCAGGTAAAAATAGTTGCGATTTTATGTGTTATTTGTTTTATTATTCTATATGTATGTGTACAGAAAAATGCCCGTGCGTGACACGTTCAGGTCTAGACAAAACAAGAATATGTCTCAAGTTGCGCTGCTCAGTTTCAACGTACATTGATTTGGGGTAATGTTTTTGTCACAGGTATCAGTGATTAGGATTTTTAGTTCAGTGTAACTGATTTTATTTTATTTTATCAGATCCCTTCTTAGAGCTCCTAAAACACCCTTAGATAAACTTCAGTTGTTTGGCACTGTACATTGGCACACTGGAAATTCAACAACAGCTTCAATCAGATTAATAAACCAACACGTAAATATGTAATTCCATTAAATTCATGAGCGTCTGCACCTTTAGAATTCACTTCAGTACACATTTAATTTGCAATACTATAAATACTTTTGTATCCACAGACCAGAACTCTGGTTAGAAGACTGATGTAGATGGCTTTGAGCTTTGTGGAGGTGGGTAGGGGTGGTGGAGATAGGTCAAGAGATAATTATATATTTGAAGGCAGACAATTTTATGATGGAATACTTACAAGTGCGGTAGCACTAATTATCTTTTGGTTTCACATTTCATTCACTGAGAGTTTGTATGTCAGCTCGCATCTCCTGGGTGCCTGGTCACAGTTCTCTTCTGCACAACACTGCCTTCCACATCACACACAAGGTGTGAATAGTTTTGGTGGTTTCTTTGTTTTGTTTTGTTGTATTTAAAGAGGCAACTGTTAGTGGGATTTCAAGCCCAAGAATTTAGTTTCAAGAAGGATGAAGGCAGACACGCTGTACAAATAGTGGAAAATATTGCCAAGAATAGAGAATTTCTTGAAAGGCAGAAAGCCTCTTTCACATGTTTAGGTTGAGTTTTCTGCTTACATTTTTCTCCTGAAAAGGAATTTTTTTAATTGTTTTTAAATGCTTTTTTTAATCAGAAAATGAATACTTGCTAATTTAATATTGTTTACATTTGGTTATTTTCATTTATTCTTTCTTAGACTTGCTAGTGTCTTGCTATTTTGACTGAGAAGCTTTAGCAATGTGTTTCTGCTGCACTTACAAACTTGTAGTAAGTGAAAGCTCATGAAAGTGTGTTACTGATTTAGTGACCACTGCAAATGGAGAATCACTCTTTTAGCAGCAGCTACCGAACAGAGGCTTTAGGTCTTTTGTGTATGCTAATATTCCGAAGTAATGCTGCATTAATTAGCACAGGACGCATTTACCACTTTTCAATACTTCTGTGTTATTATGCAAATTCTCTCCAATAGAGGCATTTTTCACTTGTCCAGATTTTGTTTTTTAGATGTGTCTGAAATCAGTCTATGTGTTGATGATCTATATGCATGTTATCATCAGTAAGACAATTCAGAAATGCATGTTAGAATCACCTTTCCTGTTCAGGTTTTCAATTCGCCACTTGTAGATGAGTTCTAAAAATATAAAAGGACCTCTGCTAGTCTCTGAAGACTGTTTCATATTTTCAAAAAATATAACAGCTCTTCTATGAAGCTCTTTCAGAAGAGAAAGTTATGATAACTACTCAAGTTTTATGCATCATTTGAGATGCATATGTTTGTTGTTAATTGCATTATCAATTATATTTCTTGTTTTGCTTGTAAAGGTGGCTTGAAGGATAAAAATTTTCTGGAGAACTATGGAAATAGTTAGGAATTTCATAACTAATGAAATGACAGTGCTATGGTTTATTCAGTTCCATCAACTTCTGCAGTATGACTGAATCAGTGGAACAACTTAATCATGGAGTCATTTTTTAAAGCTGAAATTAAAGTTACGTATCCTCTGCTTTGCATTAGTGGTATGTTATTTAGAACTTGTTAGATCACACTATGAAAAGTCAGGAGACGAAATCAGTGCTTTTTAATAACTTTTCTAGATGGCCTGTAAAACAGTTAGCACTAAGTTGTTGTATGCAGTAAGTCTGTTGTTTCAAATGCCATCATAACAGCTACTAACTAGTACCAATTCACTGCCTGATCACTCACCAGCATCGTAGGTGTCAGAGAGAAATTATTATAACTTAATTTATAAATGAGGCACTGAGTTATAGAATCTGTGTTCGTAGTCACACAAGTCATCTGTAGCAGGGCTAAAAAATGAATTCTAGCTGTAGTCACAGCTGAGTACATAAACAATCTTTTTTCCTGAGTTTTAGAACTGATATAAATTAAGTGTTGGAGATGTTTACAGACCTTACTTTTAGCAGCAACCAATAAATTAAATTTTATAATCTATTGCATAATATTTTATTTATTGCTGACTGGAACCTAACCTTCTGGGGTTGATGAGCTTTGTAGGGCAATTTCTTTTATAGGGAGATAGCATGGGAGTTCATACTTGTCACTCAGATAATAGATCCAAATAGCTCTTGGTCTTGCTATCAAAACCTGTTTGTGGGGTTTCTTGAAATGCTTTCGTGAGTAAGCATTAGGATCTCGGTGTGACATGAAATGGCATTTACTTTCTAAATGAACTGTATTAAAAGGTAGGCATTGTAGGAAGACCTTAAGGAAGCATCTGAATCAATTCTCTGAGGAAGTGTGCTGCTTCCGTAATGGTTATTCCTCCTTCATGCTTGTACCTTGAAAATGTTATTACTACTGACGTGACCTCTTAGTAAGATAAGTTAATAATAATAATAATAAGTTAGAGGGTCTTTTGAGTTTTCTAATAATTAAGGTAATTATATATTTCAATTGCATGCATGTCATTTTATATGAGCGTAAGACTTTATATATACAATACATACGTTCCAACTTGGAAGATGATTTTATTTTATTTTTACAACTTCATAGTGCTAACAGAAGTACTTCTGGCTTTTCTAGTTCCTCCCTTTTCGTATGTGAAAAACTAGTTCAAGTTGTTTACTGGAAAGAATGCGACAAGTTGCTTGTGATTGGCCTTCCTGAAGAAAAGTGAGTTTCAAATACAGTATTTTCTTTCTAACTTTGTTTTACATTTTTCTGAAATACCAGCCTCCAATTGTACTGTTCTGCTATCAAAGAACAAGGAAGGGAGGGCTTACAATGTTCTCTTCTTAGTTTAGTTAGATTTTATAGCTGGGATCCCACTGTTTGGATTGACTTTGCTCACATCTTTTCAATACCCCTCATTACAATTTCTTCTTAATAGATCTCTAGAAACACGTATAAGCTGTAACAGTCACTTTCAGTGTTTTGTGAAGTCATGCCTTGCTCAGAGACCACTGAGTAGCAGTAGTAATATCACATATTTAGGTTTTCTAGAAGACAACAACTTCTGAATGTTTTCTTCCAGCTTTACTACTATGTCTGTGTGATCATGGGCAAGTTACTCAAAGGAAACAAAAGTATGTTCTCATACAGTCCTATGAAATAACTTCTGTTTGCAAATATATCACTGGTATATCTCTTGAGAAGATACCTATGTACATTCACAATAGTTAAGGATGTTATAAACATAAGCAAACGTTTTATTGTTATTTATTTTTAGTGTGTCACTTACTCAGCTGAGGAATATGATTGAAGATGTTGTCAGGACCTTAAAATTTATGTACAGCTCTTTAGACAGGTGAGTTATTTCAGAAGTATTTTCTTTTCAGTCACTAGCTTTCAGTTGATGCTTATGGAAAAAGAGCATTAATTTCTAATATTTACATGGATTTTTTTTGCCTGTTCTTTTACCTTTGCGCAAAACCAGGATTCTGTTCTTCTTACTTTTTGTTTCATTCTTAATACCAGTAAGACTCTTTTGAAATAGTCTTTGTTATTTCAGAAAATGTTGTCCTTGATTAGGTTAAATCATTCACATAACCAAAGTCACTCTGGATGTCAACAGCACTCTGCAAGTCTGTTAAACCACTGTCTGCAAAATGTATATATGAATCACAGTGTTATATTTGTAATAAAATAAACACTCTAGACTTCTCAACTTTATTTGGCAGAGTAAATGTCTTTCTCTACATTTGGAAATTACCCAGAAAAAATGCAGTCTGACTGTAATCTAAATAAAATTGCCAAGGTGGACTATTCACATGCTTGCATTCACTTCAGGACTTAAGTGTGTATGCTATGGAGAAAATCCTAGCGTTTCTATTACTTTTGTGCTGTTCAGCACAGAAAAATGTTTTAGGCAGAACAGCCTCATGTGATGTCAAGTCGTAGCTTTTTCTCATGGCGTTTTTAGCAACAAGGAGCAACTTAAATTTGTCATACTTGAAGCTATTTAAATGCATCTCTGAAAAAACTTAAGCTTTGAATACGGAAGATAAAGTACTTGATTTTTCTATAAGTATAGGAGGCCATTTGGAATAATGGAGTTTTTTATACCTTCTGAAGAAAATAGTCATACAGCACAGAGATCTGTAACACCTAAAAATAGTTAAATAAATTACTGAAATAAGGGAAAAGAATGATCTGTTGTTTTTTTTGTTTGTTTGTTTGTTTTGTTTTTTTTTTAATCCAAAGCTGATCATTGCCTCATCTTATGTTGCTTTCAGCATGGCTGTTTCTTCTTTGTATGTACTGTCTGAGTATTAGCATAGCGTTTGCTTAAAAGGAATGTTAAGAAATCCAAATGTAGTTAGCGTGCTGTAAAGAGGCTTCGACAGCACAGAGGGTTATATAAACAAGCTACAAGTTTTTTGATGCTATTTTAACTTGCAGTTCATGTTTGTTCAGTGCTTTTTGCCAGGTGGAACATGTTTCTCGTCTGGATCATTTTTTCAACCTGTTCTTCCAACGAGCACTTCAGCCTGCAAGACTTAACTCAAATGCCAGCCCCAGTGTTCAACACTACACTACCTGCAGTGCATTATTCTTAGACAGTCTCCCAGGCTTGCGCTGGCTGACTTTGCCTCAGGAAATCAAGGTGATCTTGTTTTCAGATCTCTTTCGAACTTGTCTAAGTCAAGCCAGAAAACTAACACAGGTCTTGCATATATCTTTTGCTGACACTGTGTAATATAAATGTGGGCTGCCTATTTTCCTACAGGACCCTTCTCTTAAGTTTAAAGCTATGCAGTCATTTACACTGGAAACAGAATGCTACTACATATGTAGTTCAGTGACTTCAGAGTTACCTAGGAAGAGAGCACAGTGATAAAGCAATTAAGATTACTTTAAAAACATAGATATCTGAATGTAGATACGTCACAGGGAAAGCACGTCATGGTATGTAGCTTCATGTTTGATTCTCATCATTTATGTACTTACAATATACATTAAAAAAGTACTAGCAGTTAAAATATCTACTATAGATAAAATAATACTCCAGAAGCTCATGCGTAACTTGTGATTTAGGATACAATCTTATATTATCTTCTATCAATGCACTGAGTTACACAAAGGGAGCAGTATGCAATCACCAAAGAATGTAAGGGAAAACTTGTGAGAAATGACATTTAGGACAAATGCTGGTAATTGCTGCTTACGTGCAGAAAGTTACTCTGAAATGTTTTCTTTTTGATTTTTTTCTGATTTTTTTTTTTCTCTGTTATGTATGCAGATCATCTTTAACTCAGTCTTCTGTTCTTTACATTTTCTGTTAATTCTGCTCTTAATGCTTTAATAACGTAACTGTGCATGTATTTGTTTAGAAATACTTCTGGTATCTCCCTCAAAGGGCAATTTGCAATTTTTTAAACTGTTTCTGTGCTACGATTTGCTATGATTTGGTTTAGTATCACTATCTAAGGGTTGTTTTCCATGGAGAGCAATGTTAGAACATATTTTGATCTCACAGTAGGTTCAGATGTAGATAACAAGGTCTTGTTGGGTGCAGTTGGCTGCCATATTTTCAAATATATGCTGCGAGTACAGAAGTTAATCTGTACTTTGAAAACATGGAAATCAATAAATGATTGCTTCTGTGTTGTTGTTTTGTATTTGAGCAGTGTCCTGCTTTATGCTTCCCCAGTCAAAAACAGCACTGTATATTACTTTCAAAATAGAGAGCTGATAGTGAAATACAAAAGCAGTCTTCTTTCTGAACCACGTAGTCAGTATATGAGTGAATCTCAGTCTGTACCTTTTCCAGGACACATACAGCAAATCACTGGTTACAGAAGAGGCTTACATATTCTGACTGTAGATTAGGAAGCAAGCTTACAGATGTTATTTGGATTTTGCCACTCCTAAAGTGCAGCATATAACTTTCTCATTGTGATTTTATTAACTTTATAAGTAACTTTTATGATTCTCTCTGTTACTTCAGTCTGTTTTATGCCCACTAGCTGTAAGTACAAAATCTGATCCAAACATGAAAGAACAGTTTCTACTTGAGGAAACTCACTTCCCAAGACAGTGGTAAAAAGTAGTTTTGGATATGTTCTATATGTAATTATGTAGAATAATACTAGTTCTAAATTGCTATGAACTCTGGATCTCTAAATATCCTACAATATGCAGCTGTATTACGAAGATTAGGTCTATTAATACTTTGAGAGAGCATTTTGAGAAGTTGAGGATTTTATCCACATTGTGTTTAGAAGCTTTAGTATAACTCCCCTTCTGCTGTTCCAAATGTGTCATATTTCTTAACTGTTTCCAGAGTTTCTCGGAATCAGGTTAAACGTTCATATATTCCATGCAGCTACTATTTATTCCATTAGTGTGAAGACTTGGGGTAGCACCCATCTCACCTTCTGTTAGACCTGTTACTACAGCTGAAGTGCTGATCTTGAACTCTTCCTGTTATTAGTGGGGGAAAATCTGGCTTTTCAACTGATTTACTCCAGCTTTTTGCTTTAGTATTTGATGAATAATGTCTTAGGACTCCAGTGCAGAGCAGGACTCTTCTGCATCAATTATGAAGCCTGAATCAAAAAGTAGCTCAAAAAGGTACTTCTATACTATAGGTATCATTCAAGGACCTAAATGTATGTCTAGACAGCTAATTATTTTGTAAGTCTATTGATCTTTAATGAGACAGATGCATTTTAAAATTGAACAATTTAGAACAATCACGTTGTCATATAAACACTCTAATAACTAGTCAGGTTCCAGTTGAGAAAGGAACTTCCCATACAGTGCACGTTTTCTTTAATAAACTTTAGTGAATTGAGGAACCATTTTTGCTTTCATGATTTTCAAGTATATTCAACTCTGTATTAGGAAATTATTTTCCATTCCATGTGAAGAGCAGTTTGCATATCATATTTATGTGCGAAGGAGAATTTTAGTCAGACCTGTGCTTTTGTAGTATATGTTTTATTGACAGAAGTACATGTCATGCTTGACCAACCTCATCTCCTTCTCTGACTGGGTGACCAGATTGTTAGATGATGGAAAGGCTGTTGATACAGTCTACCTAGACTTCAGCAAAGCCTTTGACATGGTCTCCCACAGTATTCTCCTGGGGAAACTGGCTGCCCGTGGCCTGGACTGGTATAGCCTTCTTTGGGTAAGGAACTGGCTAGAGGGCCGTGCCCAGTGGGTAGTAGTTAATGGAGTTAAGTCCAGCTGGCAACCTGTTACAAGTGGTGTCCCTCAGGGGTCAGGACTGGGGCCCATTTTGTTTAGTATCTTTACTGAAGACCTAGGTGAGGGGATTGAGAAAGCACCCTCAGTAAGTTTGCAGATGACACCAAGGTGGGAGGTGGTGTCAATCTGCCTGACGGTAGGAGGGCGCTTCAGAGGGATCACAGAATCACAGAATGGCCAGGGTTGGAAGGGACATCAAGGATCATGAATCTCCAACCCCCTGCCACATGCAGGGCCACCAACCTCCCCATTTAATACCAGACCAGGCTGCCCAGAACCCCATCCAAGCTGGCCTTGAACACTTTCAGGGACAGGGCATCCACAACCTCTCTGGGCAGCCTGTTCCAGCACCTCACCACTCCCTCTGTAAAGAACTTCCCCCTGACATCCAACCTAAATCTTCCCTTCCTCAACTTAAAACCATTTCCCCTTGTCCTGTAGTTATCAACCCTTTCAAAGAGTTGATTCACCTCCTGTCTGTAGGGATCTAGGTAAGCTGGATCGCTGGGCTGAGGTGAATGGGATGAGGTTCAACAAGGCCGAGTGCTGGGTCCTGCACTTTGGCCAAAATAACCCCATGCAACACTGCAGGCTTGGGGCAGAGTTTCTTGAGTGCTGCAGGACAATTGCTTTCATCTCATTATCCCAGTTATATCTGCTATCCAAGTGAAAATTTGTGAAGTGTGCCCGTAGTCCTTGTAACACACACCCATTCACTCTCTTGCAAAATCCATGCCCTGTAATTGAGGGGATTAAAATGTTTATGGAATCATAGTTGTAAAACGTGGTTAGTCAGCTGATGTATGTTAGAAATGTTACTCAGTGCACCTTATCACACATTTTTTTCCTATCAAGAAAATGATATTTTCTTGTACTATTTGGTGGTGAACCTTTCTCTTCCTTTGTGCTTTTTTCCTTCTTTCTCACGTTTCTGCTGAGAGAGACTGCAGTGCTTCAGTCTCTATTTTAGCTTGCAGGTTGTTTACCTTCTTATAAAATGACAGGGTTTTAGGGGGATTCACAAAACAACTTATTTTAATATGTATGATATGAACATGGATTTACAGAATTATCTTAGGTCATCCACATCTGCAAGATTTTTTTTTCTAGACAAAGAGCAAATTTCTGGTAGATGAATGTAGTGAAGATGGTTTTTATTTGTGTATTCTCTGGAGAATACAAATGTTAGTTCTTTTGTTGGGCGGAAAGCCATTTGCATTTTAAGTGAGGAAAAAGCTGAGATGTTGGGTACTTGCTGACTGCCAACAGTGTAGCTGACATTTCTGTTTGTGAAACTGGCTGTATTTCAATTAGAGTCAGCTTGTTTAAACAGCCCAGGGAACTTGTCATGGTGGGTTGTAGGTTCTTTTTATTAGTAGCGCATTTATGTCATGAACTTCAGCAGCTACTGACATGTTCTTTAAAGCAATGAATTTTTAGTAAACCTTGCATTAACCAACAGCTCCTGCATTAAGAGAAATGCACTCACATAAAGCGGTTTCAGTAGGACAAAGATGATATGTTAGAAGGTTTGGGAAATTTCCTTAGAGGTAAAACCAATCCATTGTAGAAAAAGATTTTTCCAAAAACTCAGTTGGATATAGTAGCGTGGCAGATCTCAGTGTTGTCCCTTGCCTTCAAGGAGTAGTCTCTAGATTTCATGTTTTAAAACATACTGAAACTAAATGTGACATCTTTATATACAGCACAGTGGGTTCAGGAGGCATACAAGAAGAAATGTTTTAGTTTTAAAGAAGAGGGAAATGCATGGCAATTGGATATTTTTTTTTCATCTGATGAGTTGAGGTGTTCTTGATATTTAATATTGCTGTTAAAAAGTATGTGCTTTTTTGTCCATTCAACTTTGTACTTGTGAATTCTAATCCCCTGAGATTAGCCAGAAAAAGTGAATTATGCTTTTACTGTAAATTAGTGTGTTAAAAACCTCTACTAAAATGTACTGCTTAATATTTCAGATGGAAATTGACACAGCACTGAGTGATCTTGAAGCAGCTGATTTTGCTGAACTGGTAAATATTTACTTTTGTTGTTTGCATTGCACAGTACTTCTTTGCCTTCCTCATATTTGGTCGCTTAAGAAAAGCAGCAGTTAGTCAGCTATGCTTTGTAAGCAAGTGGGATTCAAAGCAAAAGTACACCGTGTTATTCCTGTTTTAAGATAGATTGATGTTCACCATTTTCTTTGTCCTGAATTTTTCTCAGTGGTTAATGTTATAACCATAACCATATTATAATCCTCTAGGATTAGTCACTGAGTAAACACGATTCACTGTAACTTAAGTCCATGGATTGTCTACAAGGACATTTCTAATCTCAACAAATTTGTTGGTTGTTGTTTTTTTGGTGGGTTTGTTTTTTTTTTTTTTGTATAAGTAACTGTCTCCTTCCCAAGTAATTGTGAATACTACAAAAAGTTTCAGTGGAGCACTGAGAACTTAACTTACCAGTTTGAATAAAGCAATTACAAACTATACTTAATCTCAAAGGAGAAAATAGTAATTTACTTGACCGTATGCTTTGTACTTGGTGAACAGGAAGGTGAGATGTAAATGCACTGAAATCTTGTTCAGGTAATTGATGATGATAAAAATACAAGTTAGGTAGACATACAGTCAGCCTTTCAAAACAAATTTTAAAAAATGGTACCAACCAGACTGGATAAATTTTTTCAGAAGAGGTTGGTTCCAAGTTGTATCTTATTGCAAATAAACAGATTGAATCCAATAATTCAAAATACTCTATCTCCACATAAAGTTAGTCTTACTACTCTGAAAGCAATGAGTAGCTAAACTCAAAGACTACTGAATAGGCATATTTGGGGTATAATGCAAAAAACTAGTAAAAATGCTTGACTTGGAAGTTTTGCTCAATGAGGGCCTCTGGTGTCAGTACTTATGCTTCAGTTTGCTGTAAGAATTAGCATCTCTTGAAAAGTTTGTTTATGGACAGGTAAGCGCTGGATGAGAAATCTGAGCGTCTTATTTTGAGCTGAAAACTATAGTGACGTGAAAATTTATAACGTAGGCTAAAACTTTGTATTTAATTTAACCGCTTGAAATATTCTTATTAATGCCATTTTGATGCCCTATTGATATAAGTGGTCAAAAATGAAAATATGAAATAATACTGATTGACTGGAATTAGTTTCCTTGTATTCACTCTGTAAAATAAAAAGCCTGAACTAAAAATTCATGCTTTTGTTCACAGTCTGAAGATTACTACAACATCAGAAGATTATATATGATTATGGGCTCTTGTCTCTTCTACAAGGTAGTATTACTGATTAAGGCGTACAGGTTAGGAAAACAAATCATTTTAAAAATCCTGTCATGCACAATTCTTCAGAATCTCACAAATATGATAAATGTATGTTTGCTTTACACATGAAATTCTAGTGACACATCAAAAACACTGTAACAAAAACATCAACAAACAGATCATAAAGTGATACGTGTTATACGATCAATAAAGCCAAAATATTTGTTTGAAGCTGTCTTACGGAAATTCTGTTGCATGTGATGTAAGAATCAAGGAACGACAGTAATACGAGATGGAAGACTCACTTGAATTGATTGGGAATATTCTAACAGGATTTTTCTTTGCGTTGCAGTTATTTAATAAAGATGACAGCCAGTCATCCATCTCTCTTTGATCTGTCTTCAAATCAAAGATTTGACAAATTGGATTGCCAGCTTTTTCAGTTTGGCCTTAATTGTAAATTTATCTATCTTATTAAATGTAGGTAGTGTATTGGACAGTGTAAAGACAGTGGAAGATAACACCTTTTGCTTTAAGGGAACTGTCATGCAATTGATCTTTATACCAGCAGTATTATGAGAGTAAATTGTCAGCACAGTGTTTGGGTTTTGTTTGTTTGTTTTTTGTCAACAAGTTTCTTACTGAATACGCTTCCTTTTCTGTGTTCAATTAAGGGTTACTTGATTGGCAATCACTTGCCAAAGGAAGATCTCATTGATATAGGTTTATATAGCCAGCACTATTGTCTGTTACCCTTGGCAGCAGAACAGAAGATCGGTCAGTTAGTGATATGGCGGGAAGTATTTCCACAGCATCATATCCAGCCATGTGAAGTGTCAAATTTTACAGGATACACTGAACCCGAAGCAAGATACTTCTTATTGATAGTTGGCTTGGTAAGTACCAAATTATGTGTACCCCTTTTTGTATGCTCTGTTTTATTCTTGTGTTTTGCCTGTTGTTCAGCAGGATCGTAAATGTCCACGTGTTAACTTAGTAATTTTAGAAAATACTCATATTTTGTTTCGTGGGACGTTATTTCTTAGGTAGTAGAATTATTTGTATCTTGTTTTTTTATACTCTTCCACTTCAGTTGGAAATGTTTTACTTTAATGATCCTGTATTTTCAGGTAACTCACTGAAGAAATGTTTTTTAAAAGCACTGTTTTTTGTCTAATATCTGATGACTATGTAGGCCATAGCTTACATTTGCATGATAACTTAGATAATGTGAAAGGAAAAAGGGAAAACTGCTCTGGGGAGGAGGAAGGGCCCCTAAATATAGTACTGTTTTTTGTCCAAGCATCTGGTGAGATATAATACAGTAAATAGGGTATTTTAAATCAAAGGCTAATGTTGCTACCTCCATGTTTACAGAGACACTTTATGCTGTGTGTTCTGCTAGAGGCAGGAGGCTGTGCATCAAAAGCCATTGGGAATCCAGGACCAGACTGTATATATGTAGACCAAGTCAAAGCCACTATACTTCAGCTGGAAGGTATAGATGCCAGCATTGAGGAGAGGCTAGATTCTCCTTCCATTCCACCTTTATCTTGTGCTGACTGGTTCCTGCCTACAACACGTGACAAGCTGGAGAGCTTAACCACCTCACCTATCCTAAGTAAGATACAAAATGCTTCTAGAACAGAAACTGCTCCAGCAAGCAAAAGGACTCTGTTTGGTGACTCTTCCTTAACAACACGTAAGCCAAGTCCTACAAGAAACAGTGGGGGACCCGACCATGGTAATGAAGCTCCTGCAGAAGAGGAAAGCAATAATCAACACACACTAGCAGATCAGGTCTGAGAACAGAACAAGTTTTGGTGGGCTTGGGGAAGAGGCAGTTCTTACCAAAATTCACTAACTTAAGCAAAAGTCCCAAAGCAGAGCTGAATAAAATGTCAAGAGTCCCTGAATTCAGTAGAAGATACTTGAGTTGCTTTGGGAAACTTTGAGACAGGCGCCCAGCTGTCACATTTTTATTTGGATTACTGTTGCTTCTAAATATTTGGTTTTCAGCTGACTAAATTGGGGACAGCTGTGTTGGAATTAGAGTAAGTAATTGGAGAATAGCCCCAAAATAATAATGGTGTAAACAAGAGCAATAAGGACAACTTGGTGTATGGTTGTACAACTGCTTCTTCTAATCAATTTTGGCCAGAAATAGCCTAAAATACATTTTACATTAATTGATGTGATTGGGGCTTCTCAAAGCAATATGTTATTTTTATTTTAAATAGGTAATTTCTTTCTTTAATTCTATTCTTTCCTTAGCAATATTTTCTGTTAGTTCACCCATCTACTTGTTTTTCAGGTTGCTAGAAAAAAACATACCCTACCAAATCCATTTCATTTAGGAAACCTTAAGAAGAATTTGTCAGAGATGGACATGGAACTTTTTAATACTATCAAGTAAGAAATTGTTTTTGTTTTTAAATAGTGTTTCACTTTAAAAGTCATACATGCGTGTTTTTTAAGCTTTAGGGTTTGTTTGTTTGTTTGTTTTTCAAAAGTTGTGAGAATTTTTGAGAGCACAAGTTCAATAGCTAACTGCACTTACGTGTTAAATTTTAATATAAGCAGTCCAAATGAGCAGATTTCCTTGATATAGAAACAAGCACCTTTCTAATGTCTTCATTTTAGTACTCCATTGCAGCTACCAGAAAAATGATTATAAGAATATTGTATGTAGTGTTTAACTGAAATTTCATTCAGATTTATTTGAATGAATGATTATCCTATTTTTGAAGGTTGACATCTGGACCTGAGAATACCCTCTTTCACTATCTATCTTTGGAAACAATGCATGGAATCTTTATCACTCCAACTCACAAGGAAGTCGCACGGCTCGGGGGCTCCATCCACCCTCAGTTAATTGAGAATTTCCATCGTTGCTGTCTTTCAATTCGTTCAGTTTTTCAGCAGTCCATGGTGAAAGAAGTATGTAAGCTTTATCTTCAGTCTTTATGTTCTCAATTTAGTATTTCAATATTGTTTTCATTTCTTTGTTTAGAAAGTTCACTAGCAGGCAATTATTTGGTTGTTTAAAAGCACTTGATTCTCTTACTGCTTTAACAGAGTAAATTGAACATCCAACTATGTATACATGTAACTATGGTTCAACCTGCCATGCCCTCCAAATAAATACTCCATGTATTCAGTATGGTACTTTTCTGTTTGATTTTAGGGCTCTGTAACTTAGCACAAAGTTCTCACACATTGGGTTGAAATGTAGGAAGTAGCAAGAGAGGGTTGTTGGATTCTTTTAGTCATATTAATCCTATAAGGAAATTTTAGACTGTAGGAGAAAGTAAATGGATGCCCTCTCTTTGCACAGAAAATGTTTGATATCAGCAGTGCCAATGCTCCCCTTGCTGCCCTGATGGTGTGTCTTAACACTGACCTCAAGAGAGCCTCTTCTGAAGCTGAGGGAATGTTTGTTCTCAGTGCCTTTGTTCTCTGTACTACTTGAGATAGAGTATACATTTGCCACCCACTGATGTCTCTGATAGCTTTCTCACATTGATATCTGTCTGGTTATAACCTGGCTGGTTATAATGATCAATTCTTTTTAATTATGCTGGCAAATAATTTCTTGGATTTTAGATTATGTGGGGCAGCACAACAGGTGAGCTTTTTTCTCTTCACAAGATGTTCAAGCCTTGCTCTAGCCTTGGGCTTAATCCTGGTCTCATCTGCCAGAGCTTCACTTGAGTATTTGGTATTTAGGAAAATTAAAAAAAAAAAAAATAGGAGAAAAGAGGATAGATCTGATGTCAGCAACTCTTCTGCCTTGAGCTTGATTATAGTTTTCTGTTTACTTCAAACGATCCATCCAAAGTAAATTGTAGTAACTGTGCAGAAATCTAAACAATAGCTATGAGAATCAGTTTGAGGTGCTCAGATCAGATGTTTTGTGTTCAATACCTGCTTTGTTCAGAGTCCGGTTTGTTAATTCTGCAGTTGATTTTTACTGATACAAACGAATTAGGGTAGTATTTCATCCCTGCTAATTTTGTGACCTGTTTAGTTTCTTTGGAAAAAAGGAAATAATATTATCACAAGTGGAATACTGTATACCACTTGCATTTTTTTTAGATCCCTAAGTGACAGTCCAAGTGCATTAAATGAGAAACGTGGAAGAACAGTACATATTGAATCAATGCAGTTTGCAAGT
Organism: Lagopus muta; assembly: GCF_023343835.1. Classification (NCBI taxonomy): domain Eukaryota; kingdom Metazoa; phylum Chordata; class Aves; order Galliformes; family Phasianidae; genus Lagopus; species Lagopus muta. The sequence goes on from NC_064436.1 coordinate 15,064,504, forward strand.
ATCAGTATTATTTTTCTCTGTCTTTCCTTGAAGTTACTGAAGAAGTTATTTCTGTTCAGAGTGATGTACCTCAAATCTTTTTTTTTTTTTTTTTTTTTTTTTAAAGTGTTAGGAAAAACAGCTTAATTTGGTGCATTATGCTGTCAGCACCATAAGATGCTGAGGTTAGGCTGAATAAGACATTGGCAGTGAGTCTTTTGTTCTGTGCACTTTGACAGATCTGGAAACCCAAAAGCAAGCAGAGAGAGTACAGAAATATTTCTTCTGATCAAATTGCCTTTGGTTAAAGTTGTTAAATAGGCAGCTTTAGTTCAAATAGTTCAAACCAAAGATACCTGAGTAAACAAACCATTCGACTACTAAGCATAGTTCATAACAAGTGAAGAATGCATACTTCAAAGTGACAACTTCTGTTTTAGCAACAGCTGTGTCAGCACATGGTTTTCTGGGTTTTTCAGGTGTGTGTCTTTACTGTAAGCAGCAGCTAGGTTCATTGTGCCCTGAAAGTCAGAAATAATTGAACATGTGCTGCTGAACAAAGTTTCTTTTAGAGGAAAATCTGAGAAACCTATGTAAGCCAGCTTGTTAACTAAAAGTATTTTGACTCCAGAACTTCAAGATAGTTTTTGTTAGTTGGCGTCAACAGTTAATGCTGTAATTGCCAGGTTGTATTAGGGCACAAGGAAAATGTAAAAGAATGAATAGAACTTCTTTTGAGTTCAGAGGGCTTGACAAAAAGAAAAAAAAATAGGCAAAAAATGTACTACTATATTATTAGTTCAAAGGAAGAGATGCAAGCTTTAGCTGTTTTAACATAGTTTGTTGTTAATGAAGCTGCTTTAACTCAGATGTCCTAGTAAAAAGAATGCTGTTTGGCTAGACCAAAAAATCCAAGTGAGGAGAGCACTTCCAAATTGTGTAAAAATGTTAAAATTCCTGTTGATACTGAAGTAACAAAACTGAAGCAAAGAATCATGTAAGCAAAATAGTTTTATCTTCTATCCGGCTGTTTGACAGCAATGTCATTCAGCAGCTTCCTGAAGAAAGCATGTTAAAATTCCATGTACTAATGTTTGCATTAAAAAATTTTCTACACTTCACCAACTGTTTTACAGAAAAAGAAGAAAGCAGGCAGTAAAGTCTCAGAATTTAGTAGTACAGATGAAGACTTAGGTCCTGTAAGAGAACATGGAGTTTTGTTTGAGTGCTCTCCTGAGAACTGGAATGATCAGAAGAAACCACCACCAACACTGAGTTACTGGGTTGTGGGGTAAGTTTAAAGGCAGACAAATCTATTTCTCTCCAAACCTTCCATTTTGAGTATGCTTCTATCATATTAAAGAATATTTTTTTTCAATTGGGAAGATCAGATCCACTTACTGGTCTATCTGAGATGTTCTGGGGAAGGAGCATTCTTTCCTGGATTTGCTTTCTAAGTTCTGCTGTCAGCACAAATAATCTATTTACTGTGATGTCACATAATTTTAATTGAAACTTATTTCTGCTGCCCTAGGTATTAAATATTCAAAATAAGAGGTTTTATTCAAAGTAATCATGTTTCATGAGAAAATAGTATGCATCATCACTTGACAATTCAGAACACTGCAAATAATTTAATTGTTTAAGACCAGGCCAGCAAGCCACATTCTGCAGCCATCACTTCTCACTAACCATATTCTGTGATGCTTAATATTTATCTGCAGTTAGCAGATAGTCACGTTAGGATTATTAGTCAGTCAGCAGGATGACCAAGGAGAGTCTGTTAATATTTACAGAGCTATATGCTATAATGCTACATACAGTTATGCAAAGGTTTATTAACAGCTTTCCTATTTTAGTTCTTCCCCTCAAAGAGTCTGTTGGAGTGACACACAGGTACATTGGAATGTACCTGCCAGGCTGTATTAAGTTTAAAAATGAGTAAATATGTAAATACTGCAGTTTGCTCCCATGTAACCCAGTGCAAAAAAAAAAAAGTAACATCAAAATACATACTAAAAACATAAGCTTGTTAAATAGGCTTGAGAAAACTGAAGAAAGAATAACCTATCTTAGGAATGTAACATATGAAAACAATAAAATCATGCAGAAGGCCACAGAGATTTGCTAGTTGTATTATGCAGCAATTGCAAAAAGCTAACACCTGTGATTTCTTATTTTTTGTGGGGTTTTTTGTGTGTTCTTTTTCTTCAGGAGACTCTTCTTGCATCCAAAACCACAGGAGTTTTATGTTTGTTTCCATGACTCAGTTGCAGAAGTTGCTGTTGAGCTGGCCTTCAAGCTGTCCTTTGGCTTAGCTACATAGATGAACTTCCTGAATATTCAGCCATCCTTGTTCTCTCTCAAAGCATTTAAGGGCAGTGAGAAGTGAACTCAATTGAGATGCCTGCTGATGGCATACCTTTGAAATGCTTTTAAAACGGTAAATCTACCTTGTGATTTGATACAGGTGAAACTTCAGAGCTGATTCTAATGACCTGATCAGTTGAATACTTAAAAAATTCCAGAGCACCGAAATTGGTGTATTTATCTATTGTCAAATTATTTATCCTAATTGTAACTTTATTATGTGAAAACCTCACATAATTAGTACATTCACTGCTGTTCACTGTCCAATATTCAATGTAAAACGATACACTCAAATGTAAAATGATGTCCTCAAAGTGCTCTGTGAATATTTGGCAGTCACCGATAGGGAAAAGTAAATTTCCCAATTAATGAAAATTCTGTGCCTCTAAGCACGTGAAAAATACAGAAATATTTTCAGTAGCGTTGTGTTAATCACAACAAAAAGAAACCTTTTAGAAGAATAATGATGTTTAGCCACCCAAAACTGATGGTGTAACATTTTTGCTAGTGCACACTGTTAGACACTTGAGACCTACAGCGACTGATGTTTTACCTGATTTCAGGACTTTTATCATAAGTAATGCTTACATTTGTTAAACAAAAACAGTTATGAAGGCACATAAGAGGTGTGCTGAGGGTGATGTTTTTGTTTAAGACCAATGCATGGATAGCTACTTTTGTATTATATTCATAATTTCATAATAAAAAATATATATTTTTAAAAGACCAGTACAGTGCTATTCTAATTTCTTTTAAAGTTACATATTTTCTTTTTGTTCATTTAAACAGTACTTGTTTAGCTAGATTTTCTACAATCTAATGCTGGATACTGAAACAAATGTTAGGTTACACCTGTATGAGGTAAGAGAAAGAACACTTGCAAATTCAGAAGGCTTCTACAGAATTCAGCTTTCCTACTAATTGCTGAAAGGTTTGTGGTAGACAGACTAGCTGCTCTGGTTGTATTTGTTTATTTCTTTAGATAGTTTCACTGGAGGTCTAGTTTAAAATGTTTGATTTTCTTGGGTCCTTTTTTTTAGCCCCCATCAAGCACATTTAGATTTGGTTGCCTGCATGGTGTCTACTCACATACTTTGTCAATAGTGCAATTGTTTTTTCTTTTGCTGCCTCTATTTGCTAACAGTGGGATGAAAAGAAAAAATATAAATGTATTTAGGAAATTAAATTCAGTTTTTTAGGTTCTCATGATCAAATCCTTAGCTCGTTTCAACTAGTAAATTGCACTCAGAGTAATTCTAAACTGAGCCTTGAAATGCCTTTGACTGCTCACGCTTACTGGCTGATTCACAACTTGGCTTGAATTGTTCAGGAGTTGCTTTCATTTCATAGAAGCCTTAAGCTTGAAGTTTAAGTGTATGATGGAAGGTTTTGTTAATCAGCCCTTTCCAAAATTGATGGTTCCTTGATGACAACGTAACAGTTTGAGATGAGCAGAGCAGAGTTGCATCAGTAGTGCTTTTACATTTTCATTCTGCATCTATAAATTATCTGAGAGAATTCTGTGTTTGAATATGGATAATATATGAACACCTTAAAAATGATCTAAAATAAGTTTGGAATGTTGTGTTTCTTTCTATATGAGAAAAGGAACCTGGGGATGGAGGGGGGGAAGCAATCATTGCAAGTAGTGGACATGACAGCTAGGCCTAATTCATTTTGTTAATTTGTTTTAGATGGTTTTCTTTGTTTTGTTGTTTGTTTGTTTGTTTTTTCTGGGCACTTTGCTGCCAGAAAAAAAGTAGTGGGCTGATCTCAGTTGACTTAGTTGGGTTTAGTCATTGCAGAAAAAACAGTGAATATGTAGTGTGTGGAAGTAAGAAGGACTGAAGGGGCTCCTTCAGTAGCAGATACAAGAGCTGCTCTGGAAGTAACGTCTCCTATTTTTTTATGTTGGCCCATGACATCAGAGGTGGATGTTGATGGTACAGAGGTGAAGGTTGAACCTTCCCACCAATGTTCTTTTACACGTTGTTGCTACGCAACAGATGGCAGCAGAGGAGCCCTGCCCCTAGGAGTCATTGAGAGCAGAGGAATGGTGTGCCCTGAGGTAACGCCCTGCTGCAAGGGACTGGGGAGCAGCTGTTGGCCTGGTGGAGCAGTGCCAAGCACCATGGTGGATGTGCAGAGCTGGTGGCTGCCCATCATGCAGGTGAAGCTGCTGCTGCAGCTGTAGGCCTCATCCAAGCAGTTCCAGGCAGACCGGCAGTGCAGGGTTATGGTCAACTGCTTTGTGTGCATCCAGACAGAACAAGGTACAGACCCAGCCATTCTGTTCTACCACTATGCTTAGGAAAACAATTTCAGAAACCTCTCTGTAGCCACAGTGATGTCAAGCCAATTGCAGGCTGCTGGCGTTCACAGGAGTGCTGCTAGGTGGGGGGAGGAGGTAGGGAGAAGGTGCACTTCCCTTCAGGATTCTTGTTGATCTGAAAAACAAACCTGCAGCCACAAAGTCAGCATGCTTTTATGTGATGAAGCAGCAAAATTAGGCTTAGTGATGGTTGTGGACATTTTCCTTCTGATGGTTTCTCAGAAGCAGCAGTTATTCAGTACACCCATGTTGATATGGACGTAAGTGTACTCAGGAAAAGAAAGGAATACCTAGGCTTGATTTTTCTTTGCCCTTAAGGTATCTTTGCCTTCACCCACAAGAACACAAGAAGATATTTAAATGAAGTGCATGACTGTGTGTTACGAAGCTCAGTCTCACTGCTGCTCACCACTGCCCACCAGCACAGGTGGGAGCCAGGCACGGAGCAAGGGCAGTGATGGCAAAAAGCATATGCTTTTCTCATGGTTCACGTAAGATTTCCCTCCTGCGTTAGCTTCTCGGCACCATTTAACTTAGTGCATTTACATTAGCATCCAGAGGAATCCTCTTTTTGATTTAGAAAAAGAATATCACCACAAAAACCCTGCAAAGTTTATGGTGCGTATGAACCAGTTAGTTATTGTTTTAGTATGGAGTCGGAGCACCCCCTATGGAAGCTAACCGGTATAGCCAGGCTCCTTCTAGAAAAGGACACGGGTTAAAGAGTTGGATGCTCAGTGGTTTCTCTTGACAGTTTTTTCTGTATCCAGACTGCAGTTGATGCAGGTATCTCTACTCTTTGAGAGGTATAGAAGTTGATGAAAATTTATGGAAGTAAGGAAGCTGAAAGTGTTTCCCATTCCTCAGCATTTGCATTTATAGTTTCTTGTGCTAACACTGAATGCTTGCATTTGTTGGTACACATCAGAATAAGTCCAGATTTCTAGCACCAAATGCCTGAGAAATAGAAGACCTGAAAAGTAGTATTTCTAACCTTTGTTATACCTCATATAAGTAGAAACAGTAAAAGGAATGCTTTATAAAAAACTCCATGTAATACTAACTGTGGATGCTTATGTTAAGAATCCATTTCTTTTTCTGTAGGATTTTTTCAGTTCTGGCATGGCAATTTGGTAAATGTTATATGCTGTTTTCTAACAGAGGCTCCAAACTATGCTTTCAAAGACAGGTACAAACAGATTTTCATGTTCAAAGTGGTTAAGTGGATAAAATGGTAAATAACTAACTTCTTGGTTCTGCTTCATAAACTCACTAGATCCGGCCAAGAACTGTGCAATTCTTTCTGTCAGCATGGTTGGTAATTCATGGTAGTGTGTTGATAACATTTCGTGATTGGCATATTTAAAAGTGAGCATGGTTTTCTGTATAGCTTATCGTTGAAGGTAATGAAGTCTGACTTTTTCACTTCTGTGATTAACAACTCTGTGAAGTGCATGTAAGTAACCGCTCAGAACTGCAGTCAAAACTTTCAAAGTTTTGTTCAGAACACAGTGCTTCTGGTGCTAACTGACGGAATTATTAAGATATATACTGAAACTCTTAGATTCAGGTACCAATGTTTCTGTTCTTTGTTTAAAAAAAAATCCCAATTGCATTTTAGCAGTTAAGATGGCACTAGCATGGATTCTAATCTCAAAAATGTTTATAGGTAATCCCACAAGTGAAATTAGAGCCGTTTTTATTCTAACATGGGAAGTTCTTGTGTTGTGTCCCTCAAGTGTGTCTGCCTTCAATCTTGACACTTTCCTTTGCATTACTTGCTTGCTATTGTTACTGCGCAACTGCCTGACAGAGCTCCTACATAGTAGAATATGCCATACGTTATTGGAGTGTGTGCTGTTAATGTAGCTAAGTAATGGCCCTGTAAACTTATTTCTTGCCATACATAAAGCTAGAAACGTTTATGAATAGTTGAAAGATTTTGAGTCAAGTTTTGTACAAATGGAAGCAAAAAAGAAAGAAACCAAGTTAAGTTATGGCTCAAAATGCAAATTGTACTTTTGACCTATGCTGTCTTACCTTGCACATTTGTTCACTTCAAGAGGGAAGTTCCTTAACGTGGATGGATTCTCACTGGGACGTAGAGGTCAGCACTCAGGGAATTGCAGGGAATCTTGATCCTGAAATATAAAGTGTTGATAATGAGATTTGAAAAATTATATCAAATGTATTCGTATCTGAACAGAAAATAAGTTCATATTGTTTCATTTAGAAATCTGCTTTATTTGTGTATTTCTTAAGTTATCCATTTCACAATTTCTTTGATTATGTTTTCATAATTTAAACAAAAGCCTGGGTTCTGTGCCACGGGCAATGTTTGTGCCATGAGCTTTCCTGGTGTTGCTTCCCAGAATGGGAAGAATGTTGTCAGTCCTTAAGTTTGGATTGATCCCCTGGGATTGCATGCAAATTCCTCAGCTGTCCTTTTTCAATTGCAATCCCTTCATATGTAAAGAGTTTGAAGTTGCTGTTTTCTTTTTCTTGTTTGAGTGGAAAAAGTAAAACATGCATGAGATACATAAGTGTTTATAGTTCTTCAAATCTCCTTTCTGCCTTCTAGAAATATTTCCAGATGGCTTACATGTGTATGTGCTTGTGACTTAAAATTTAGAAACATTCCACAAATAGCATTCAAGATTAATTTCTTCAGAAGGCTATTTAACAAAGTAGCATTATGCATTATTGAAGCTCAGGGACTTGGGATGCTTTCTTACACACTTGATGCAGGATAGGAAATCCAAAGTACGGTGGTGTGCGTGATTTTTGCTTGGCTGGATTGTCTTTTGAAGAAGATTACCACAAACTTAAGCTTGTGGGGAAGTAAAGTGCAAAGAACTGAAGAAAGCAGGCTTAGTCAGCATGCCAGGCACTGTTGGTACTGACACAATACAGGGCACAGTTGAGCATCTTCAAATTGCAGCTGTCCCCTCCTGCTTGCTACGTGGACTAGATTGAAAAAAGCAAACAACAAACAAACCTGAATGCTGCCCCCTTTTTTTTTTTTTTTTTTTTTTTTTTTTTAGCATTCTCATGTTTTTACATTATTGTGCTACTCAAAGACTTAACTTTTTTTTTTTTTTTAATTTATTGGAGAACAGCTGCTTGATGGACTATTGATTACTGATCTGGATGTACATGCTGTAAAAACTGTTTCAGTATTACTAAAGGAAAAGAAAAGCTGTGAAATTTTAATAGCACTGAAAACATTTCTAAGCTCTCTTGAGACTGGAGTGACCTCATTTAATTCTTAAGCCTTCTTTTTGCCCCGTAAAGAAGCACCAGAAGAAGGATCACAGTCTTTCTAATCTTAGCTGTTGGAACCAGCTAACAAGGCATTACATCAGATAAATGTTAGGTAAAGATCTCTCTTTTGCTGTAGGTGAAACAAGAAGAAAACATTCTTCAGTGTTCTTTACCAAAGAAAAGCACTTTGCTAGGCATCTGAGTTTCCTTCTCAGTGTAGTGCAATTATGATTTCTTCTGATTATTTGCATGCAGAATGAGGACAGGGAACCCATAAAGGACCCATTTACTGCTTTATGACAACATATCACCAAGATAACACTTAACACTTTCTTTCATGGGGCACTCCCCAGTATCCTTCATGGGACAGGAGGACGTTAGGGCTAGCTAGTTCTTTGTCCTGCAGAGAAGGACTTGGGGGTTCTGATGAAAAGCTGGACATGAGCCAACAGCACTTGCAGCCCAGAGGACCGACAGTATCCTGTGCTACATCAAAAGTCGGGTGGCCATCAGGGAGAGGGAGGTGAACTGTCCCCCTTTACTCTGCCCTTGTGAGGCCCCACCTGGAGTACTGCATCCAGGCCTGGGGCCCCCAGCACAGAAGGGATGCACAACTGTTGGAGCAGGTCCAGAGAAGGGTCACAAAGATCATCGGAGGGCTGGAGAAAGGTTGAGGAAACTGGGCTTGTGTAGCTTGGAGAAGAGAAGGTGCTGGGGAGACCTCATTGTGACCTTCTGGTACATGAAAGGAGCTTACAAGCAAGAGGGAGACTGAGTTTTTACACAGTCTGATAGTGATAGGATAAGGGGAGGAGATATAGGTTAGATGTCAAGCAGAAAGTTTTTACTCAGGCTGGTGAGGCACTGGCACGGGTTGCCCAGAGAAGCTGTGACATATCTTGTTTAACACATATCTTGTTTGTGTGATGTCTGTGATCATTTGCATGGTGTGTTTTCAGTTGAAATACTAGACAAGTGATACTCTTAAGTCATTTGGTTGTTTTTATAAACCGGCATGTACCAAGTTAAATACTTAAGGAATTAAAGAGCACTGTTTTGATATCATTCAAGAAACTAATCCAAGGAAAAACTTTAACCTTTTTCACAGAATGATCTGTGTTGCTGTCTTATTGATACTAGATGTTACACATCTTGAATTAAAACCCTCCAAATGTAACTAAGAAATGAGGAGACCCAAGCATATAAGCCTTTAACCAAAACATCGATTCTTTTTCAAGAAAAATTTAAGTAATCTGCAATTCTTGTCAGAAGGGAGGATAAATCTTACGGTGTGTACAAATCTACCCATTTTCATTTCAGGAGGAGTCTTCCTGTTATTTTTGAGGTAGTCATTTTCAGTCAGAGAAGGAAAAAAGAATTGCTGTGGAGTACTGATAACTTACAGATTTATGATAGCACAGGGAGGCCTATATGTGATTTGTTTCTGAAAAATAAAGGCTAGCAGGTTCCTGACATCTCCTTGTAGACTCTTTGGCACCACACAAAGCCCTCAGGTCCTGCAGTTACTACTACAACTACTTTTCAGCCCCTGCTAAATAGATTTTGTGATGTACAGGTTGAGAACTGGGGTGACGGATATCACCAGCTTCCAGGACCAGAGCATTAATGGAAGATACCTGGAGTGACAGGATCGGGTCGGTGGACGGAGCAGAACATGGGGGTGATAGGACTCATGTTTGTGGCTAATCTGATGTGAATGAATTTTGTTCATACTTGCAGATTGAGCAGATGGTGTAACGCTAATGCATGCAAGCAAAACTTTTATGAACAAGTTCAGCTTACCCGTTTGCAATCTTATCTCTGACTCACACAGTCACACACCTGACAAAGCCAACACAGCAGCCCACGGCACTTTCTTGTCGCTATCACTGCACTGTCTGTGTTCCCCACTGCAGCACAGTCCGTCCTGCTGCTGCCAGATGTGCAGCTCTCCTGCACAGACAGCTGGCTCCACTGCACAGCAGCTTTGGGGCTGGCTTGGCAAATTGCACTGCTACACAAGAACATGTGCTGTGTGTCGGTTTCTGTCAGCGAGCGTGAGGCGCTGCTGCAGGAGCGGGGTGCTGCGGTGCCTTGAGTCACAGGGCTGGTTTTGTCCCAGCAGGAACTGAGCCGGCTTTGGTCATGGAGCAATAACCAAAGTTCTGGCAGGGCTGCAGATCCAGTCATTGCTTCGGCGCTGATTTGCAGTCTGTCCGGTGGAACAAAAGAGTGCAACAGTGTCACCTGCTGCGCTAAATCCAGCTACTCTTTCCAGAGGGGAGCAAATACTTAGGGTGATTTTCCAGCATTGTTTTGTAGGGTTTTGATGTTGATGCCTAAAATGGTACCCGTAAAACCAACATACCTGCAGTGGGGGTAAGCAGGCTGCGGGCACCTTTTTTTTTTCCGAGAAGGCAAAGCCAACGCCAGCTGTGGGAAGCACGGATGAGCGGCACTGACGGAGCAAGGGAGAGCGCGCGCCCCTTTAAGGGGCGGGCCGGGTCCCGCCGCAGTACTGACGCGCGGCGCGGGGCGGCGCTCTGGTGACACCGCCTTCCTTCGTTTCCAGATCTTTCTGGAATGCGCGGCGCCCGCTGCCTGCGCGGCCCGAGCCCTTCCGGAAAGTGCCGAAGCCGGAGCCGGCCCCCGGCGGACTACCCGGCGGCCGCCACAGCGCGCCTGCGCAGAGGCGAGCAGGCGCCGGTTGGTGGCTGGTGCTCCGCAGTGGGGGAGAGGCGGCGGCGGCCGGTCCCAGCAGCGCAGCGGTCGCAGGCCGGCGGGTAGTGCCCAGCGTAGCCATGTCTGTGGTCGGCATCGACCTCGGCTTCTTGAACTGCTACATCGGCGTGGCGCGGAGCGGCGGCATCGAGACCATCGCCAACGAGTACAGCGACCGCTGCACCCCGTGAGTAACGCCGCTCCGTGCCGCCCTCCCTCGGGCCGCAGCCGCCGTTCTCCCCTGGCCCTCCGCTCCCTAAGGCGGCGGCGGCGCCGGCCGGGCCGTCCCGTCCCACGGGGCCTCCCCAACGTGGTCTGGCGCCGGCTGCTGCCCTGCCCTGCCCCGCGCGCCGCTGGCTTCCGGGAGCGGCGCGGTGCCGGCAGGAGGGCTGCGGGGCGCCGTGCTAGAGGCGCCGTTCTCCCCATCTCTCGCCGTGACTTCTCCGTGTCCTTGGAGGACCGCGCCGTGCGGCGCGCCACAGTGGGCGCCGCAGGTTTCTGTTTGTTTCCGTTGCGATGGCTCTGTGCTCGCGTGCGTGCGTCCCGCCGCTTCTCTCCGGAGCGGCCGCCGGGTCTCGAACGGTCGTGTGACCGAGACGAGCGGGCGGCGCGGAGCTGTGCGTGCCTCCCCGCGGCCGCAACGTGCTGTGCGGGCAGCGGAGATGGGAGGATGCGCAGGCATCCTCTGTCGGTTTCGTTAGCGCTGAGAGGCCGAGAGCCGGCTCTGAAACTTTGTGCCGGGGAAACCCCGGTGCCCATCCGTCGCCTCGCTCTGTTTGGCGTGCGATATGTGCAAGCTGACCTGCCGTAGGTTTCTGTGTATCGAACGTCTCGTTGCTAATTTATGAGTCGCTGTACTTCGAGGCTCTTGCGAAGTGGCTGTGAAAGTGATCTCGGGCACGGCTAGTGAGATAGCACCAAGTGCACGGGTATGTACAGGCAGTGGTACACGCGTCTGGATTTTCTCTCCTTTTCTCTAAAATGTCACTGGGAAAGTACAGTATAGAAAACGAACTCCCTTTCTAATGCTGTTGTCTGAAAGCAAACTTAACAGTGTTAAAATGGTTGTATCACAGAAGCTTGTTGAAGTAATTGGGTCTTATTTCAAGCAGGGTTTGAGCAGATGTAACACTTAAAACCATCCAAAGTGCTCTGTGTCTCACTGAACAGTGCAGTAACTGGGCGCTTTATCTCTCTGTTCCTGTGGGAGAGCTTACATCACTCAGAGACCTGCAGTTAACCAGGAGCTGACATGGATAGGATGTGTCCCAGATACTTTGGCACTTAATTCCAGATTTACCAAGCGACGGTGTTTGTTGTGTTGGTGTAAGGCTCAGTAGAAATACCTGAACCAGTGCTGGACAAGCTAGGACACTCCTATTCACAGCGTGTCACTGAGCTTCCTAAAGAGAGGGCAGTGCTGGGTGTGCTTCACGGGGCTCCTTATGCTCTCTGCACAGGCCTTACAAGCATGGCCAGCACCTGGGCTTTGCAGCCTGTTCAGATACCTGTGCAGTGCTGGTGCGGACAGTGGGGTGTCAGTAGAGCCTACTTTGCATCTACCTAAAAGCAGTATATGTTTGTGGAAGATGGTGCATTATCACACTTGAATGCAGTGGTCATTAAGTCCTGAATACTGTGTCATGATGGTTAAAACATTCTGGTGATCCTTCACGTCAAACCCATCTTCTATAATTTAAGGTGTAGGATTGTTGGCATTTATAAGATGTGCATCTTTGGGATAAGTACTGCAGAAAGAAAGGTTCTGTTGTGAAGCTATCTATGTCAGGAGATGTAGAATGCTCCCTGGGGCTCCTGACCTTGGTGTCTGTTTGGTGTTAACTGAGACCTGGCTTTTTCTGACTGGAGAACTCCAGCAGGTCAGCTGCACACGTTTGCACTGAGCCTTGGCTGCTGAATGCAGGGCAAATGGCTGTGTCTCACACTGTGGCAATGTGCAGAAAAAAAGCTGATGGTTGATAGCTCGTAATCTTTAATAACTTTTTTTCAGACCACATGCAATTAGTGTAGTCACAAGCTGTAATTAAAACCATTCTTCAGAGCATCTTCAAAACAGAGCTTGGAGAAGATTGCAGTCTCTTGGTGAGGAGAGCTGCCGCTGTTAGAGCAGTCCCTGTCCTGCTCAGATCCTTGCTTCAGAGGAAGGCAGGATGCTTTCTGCAGGGCTGTGTGCAGTGTGGTGGTGTATAGAGTAGAAAAGTTGGTTGATGGTGCTATCCAAGTGTATGCAGTGCCCTCCCTCAGTGTGGTGAAGGTGGGGAGGAGGCAGGAAGTAGTCTGCTGCACTGACCTTTATGCATTCATTAAACAGTGAAATTTAAACCTTATGGGTCTGCGTTGTGGTTGTATGTTACTGATGAATGGCCTCAGGCAGATCCGTTCCCAGATGGGAGTAAATCCTACTTCCAATCTGTACAAGCAGAGCTGGTGATTGGGGGTGGGGAAAAAAAGCAAGGATTGTTGGCAGTACTTGGAAACACACTGGGATGATATACTGAGAGTAGAACGTGCTAGGAGGAGGACATAATGCAGTATGTGTTGTTGAAGAAAGAAAATTTGGTAGTTACTCCAGTTTTACTTAGCTGCTGGTGGAGTTAGTGGGGCTTTGAGTGGAGTCCTGTTGCCTTGTTATGTGTGTTTCTTGCAGGTTTTCTTCCTCTTGACACTAGAGGGAAGGCTGCTGGGGAAGTAGCCATGCAGTGTCTGTGCTCCTGGTGAAGGGGTTGGGAGAGGAACAGAGCTGCATGGGGCTGCGGGCTGCTGAGGACCTCCCAGACCTGTGATGACTGGCAGCTATAGGGCGTCTGCCTGCAGTTGGCCGTCACTGGGAGTGCCTGTGTGTTGTGGGGTTGGGCTGCTCAGCTACCTCAGGCTTGGGTGTTATTTTTAATTACTGTCTCACAATGATTGTTGGAAATTACTCCTGCAGTGTGAATGGAGTACTGTCAGACTCTGGGGTTTTTGTTTCAAGATAACTTGCCTGGTGATGTTCAGAGCTTCCTTTTTGGTGTTCCAGACTATTTTGGTTCCAAGCCGTCACCTGGAATTAACTATTAATTCCTTATCTTTATTGTAGAATCTGTAGAACACTTCTGTTTTTAAAGAATTCCCTAAATGCCTTGAGAACAATTGTGGTTGCCAGAGTTTCTACACTAATTTGCAGAGAATGAAATAGCAAGAATTCCACAGCAAGTTCTGGTGCTTGATACACTAATGCTGTTAGTACCACAACCATATTCTTTCACTGTAGTTTTTGGGGCTTTACTTTGTTTAGAATAATGTGGATACAGTTTATAACACTTCCTTTTAAAACTCAATTTTTTTTTTCTCTTTCTTATTTAGAGCATGTATATCTCTAGGATCCAAGACACGGGCCATTGGGAATGCAGCAAAGAGCCAGGTAAATGGATGGAGGGGGGCAGGAGGGATACAAGAGCATATCACTTACATGACTTGCATTCTGTTGAGCTTCAGAAAGAGAAGTAGTGAATAAACTTGATATTGCAAAGTAAGTTGTCTGTTACAAGTGTGCATTTTGCAGTATTATTGCTTCAGTATTCTGTTAATTCTAGTATTTTTTTTATTCTATTACAAACTGTTTTGTCATTAAGAATGGAGAATGGGAAGAAATGGACATCTTTCCCAGTAAGATATTTTTTTTCCTGACCATTTGTGACAGTAAGAGTACAGTTCCATATTATATCTCCATGTGGGGGATGGGAGGGATTCTGTGCTTACAGTTTTTGAAAAGTTGAAGCAGCTGTTCAACAAAAGCTTGATACTGATGCTAGCTAATTCTTTGCAACTTCACTTGTGGCTTAGGAGAACCAGGAATTGTTTTGGAAGGAAAATACTTAGAAAACTTAAAATAGCCACTGTGAATGTAGAAAGCCAAAGCAGATGAGATTTTACCCTTTTTCTTTACACTCAGACATCGTGTTAGCAAGCTGAAAGGAGGAGGCCTCCTTCCCCAAACTGGAGTGCAGTTAACTGGAAATTGAACAGCAGGTTTGCTGAGCGGCTGTAGAGGTGATGGAGCCTCCTGGTAGTAGCATGAGCATTCAGGACGTGGCAGATGCTGTGATAACTTCAGTTCTAAGAAACTTTACACTATTGATCTGAGCTCAGCCCCTGAGCTTGCTGGTGGGAAGGTGTCCTGCTGGTAATGTTTCCAGCTGTTCAGCTCGTTATTTAGGGTAGTAAACTAGACTGGCTGATGCTGAAATGGGTTACCCTGGAGTATCTTCTTTTGGTAGCTCAATTAAATATTGTATGTGTTAGTGTGGCTTTCTGACAAAATCTTTCCTTAAAATAATCCAGGTGAAATACTCATAACATAATAGATGGAGGGAGGGCTTTATCTTCTTTGCAATTGGAATCTGAATTAGAGCATGATTGTAAGAGAAAAGGAGCGCGGTGTGTGCACGTGTTGAAGCTTCATATGAAGTGAATGTAGGTAATGGCTTTATTTGTTACTTCAGATTGCTGTTACTTCGATATGTAAATCATCAAATCTTGTACACGATGTCAGGAAGCTCCTTTAAAATAAAAGGTGCAGCAGTTAACAGTTACTAAAGGGGAAAGTAAACTTGGGTTTGATGGTGGAGACCATAGATCTAAAAAGAGTGCTGCTTTCTTCGCGCTCTGTGTTTTCCAGTAGATGTGTGACGCTTGAAGAAGTGTGTTCAGTATGTGCATTGAGCCCAGCATAACAGGAGTTATCTGAAGGGTTTCTGTAGTCTGCGTGTAAGAGATAACTGAAAATGGAATATCTTTCACAGATTGTTACAAATGTAAAAAATACACTGCATGGCTTCAAAAAGCTGCACGGAAGAGCATTTGAAGATCCTTACATACAAGCTGAAAGAGCCAAACTTCCTTACGAACTTCAGAAGATGCCAAATGGCTCAGTAGGAGTAAAGGTAAGTTAGAACTTGGTGCGGAGTCATCTCTTGCAGTAGAGACCAGCACTTCCAACCTTTGCCATTTGGTGCATATTATATAATTGTGTCTCTTAGTGTACGTGGTATGAAGAGGTATTGCATTGTCTCCCTTGCAGATGTCCTGTAAAACTTTTCAGTTACTAGTACCAGAAGCATTAAGCTTGGATTTCATTCAGCTTGAATAAAACTGTGCAATAAACCTGCTCTTTTCAAGAGATGAAGAGCACCTTTTTCCCTGCAATAACATTTGCTCAAGTATGGTACTTTCTCTGAGATGTCTGTCATGGTTTCTCTTCGTTAGCTTTCTGTAGTCTCATTAATAGTTCATACCCTACGAGGTTTACCTCTGCATAGGTATAATTACAGTGTGTGATTATTCGTGGTATCTCGTTTGTCTTATGGACATGCAGAAACCGAGTTGCTGAAAACCAGGTTAATTCTGTCTCAACATTGAATCTGAACAAGTTATTTTTAAATTACTTCCAAACTAATAGTTGGAAACAGCTGTTCTTAACATTCAGACGTTTTGGCTTGAGTCTCTGTCTGTAGGTCTTAGATAAGAAACACTATGTCTGGAAAGGTATTTGATTTTTATTGTTATTTATTTTTTTTTTTTTGGTAGGACTTTTTCTTTCTTTTTTTTTTTTTTTAAAAAAAAAAGTCAAATGTGTTTTGCTGATACTATTTTTTTAGGTAGCTTTTCAGGCTTTTTTTTTTTTTTTTTTTTTTTAAATCTTGGGCAAAGCTGTTTGTGTACCTCCTTGTCAGGAAGAAATGGTTGTTGGTGAAAAATGCCATGCCGTTGTTGCTTACAGTGCTTAATGTGGGATGATTTCTTAGAGAATTGCAATTTTGTCTTTCAGGTGAGATACCTGGATGAAGAGAGGCTGTTTGCAGTGGAACAAATTACAGGAATGTTACTGGCCAAACTTAAAGAGACTTCAGAAAGTGCTCTGAAGAAACCAGTGGCAGACTGTGTAATTTCAGTAAGTTGTCATCCATTTATTGTCATTTTGCTCATGGATAACTTTATGTAAGTTTGTGCCATTATGCCATAATGTGACAGGGAAGAGATACAAGTGGTGCGTAGAAATCACATTGACAAGGACTTGGGTCTTTATTACAGATTTTTTCCAATTGATAACACTTGTCATCATACATGAGAACGTGGAAAACTTGCTGAGTGTGCTTTGAGAAAACATGCTGTGTAGGCTGATTGGGGCTGGTTTGCTGGAATGTATCTTGCTTTCTCGAAAAGAAATATTCTAATGTAAAGGCATTCTTTCCTAGTCCCAAAGAAGTTCCCAAGTGTATGGTCAATTTTGTAGTTGAGTGCTGTTTGGTTGTATTGTATTTGAAAGTTACCTGGAACTTACTGCTCTGAAGATAATGTACTGGGGATTTAAGAAACCTGAATTGCCTATGTCTGTTGAAAAGGTGTTGTTTATTTGGCTCATCTGCTTGGTGTCTTTTTTGCTATGCAGCTCACCCATGGGGGTGAGCAGGGGCAGCAGAACTTAGGCAGGAGGGTTTAGAGGGGATTTGTTCCCAATATAGAAGTCCTAGATGTCTGCTTTTCACATTGTAGAAAAGCGGTAGCCAACAAAATAGAAAATACAAATATAATTCTGTGTTAAGCTTTGCTGAAGTTGAAGAAATGGCAACTGACTGCAGCCAGTTTCACTTAGAAGCATTTAGGTCTGTGATTGTGCTTTGTCTATTTTTGGTGGAATTGAAGACTGCAGCCGACTGTAAGCTGGAACTGTCAGTTAGGTAAAATGGTACAGCTTGATATAGACCCAGTTGTAGCACAAAATTTAGTTCAGAGGTTCTGAACCTAAAAATACTGTAGTGCTTCAGCAATAACTTCTGGGGCTGTGTATTTATGCATACTTATTTATGCAAATCTTTTGGCTTTGGTGTATAAATGTTTTGAGCTCATAATTATTTTGAGATCAGATTCATCGGAAGAATGAAAACTTCATGGAGGTTTGTTGGTGCTTAAATACGCTTTTTTAAAAAAGAGGTTTGAATTTCACTTGCATATTTTTGTCATGGTTTGAAATTTTAATTAAAATATGCCATGAAGTGGATTGCTTGGCTGTTGTATTCAGACTGCCTTATTAATCTGAGGTTAGTTTATAACACTTTCTTGTGGTATTGAAATTTATAGTCTTGTTTAGTGGGTAAATCAGACTTCTTTGATTTAGAAGTCCATATGTCATATCCTATGTAATTATTTCTTGGAAACAGGTACCAAGTTTTTTCACTGACACGGAGAGAAGGTCTGTAATGGCAGCTGCTCAGATTGCAGGATTAAATTGTCTGAAGCTAATGAATGAAACTACAGCAGGTAAAGTCCTGTGTGCACAGAAATAGAGCGGCAACGCATGTGAATGTTTTCTTAACAAACTGTTGAATCTGTATGGGCTGTGACGCACTACTGTTACACAATTAGGAGCTTGGAAAAAGCTATTGAGGCTTGTATTGCCCAGTCCAACTTGATAACTGGAAGCACAGTGAACTGATGAAGCTTAGGGGCCCTGAGGAGAGTTTGCATTTTGTAACCATAATACTGTGCAACTTAAATAGCTCCCCTGCTTGTGAAGTGGGTATCTGTGCTTTCCTCTGTACCGTGGAGCTGCAGCAGGTAGGTCAGGAAAGCCTGAACTAGCTTCAGAATCAATCCAGCAGGGATATGCACCTGACCTAAATCCTCAGCTGTTGTATGAAATAGTACCATAATGTTGTGTTATCAGATGTAACTGCATATTTTCTGTTTGAAAGATTGCGATTAATCCATTATTTATGTGAGATGTGTTGTGGAGTCTTATTTTAAGAGTGATTTTTTTTCCATGGGTTTGCTCTACATCCAAATCACCTCATCCATATCTCTTTCTAACTTGTAGTTAGCTGCATGTAAAGTTCTTTCCAATTCTTGATCAAGCAGTAACACGACAGATTTTTCTTTCCAGCTTATTGTCTGTGCTGAAATAAAAATAAATTTCACAGCAGTGTGAGGAGGAAGTTGGTTTTTTGTTTTTGTTTTTTCAATTAAAATGTATTTAGGGGAGATCTTAAAAGTGCATAATAAAAACCCCCTCATGTTTAACTTCTCATGTGTGGTTTAAAAAGGTGCCTCTACACAGAGTGCATTGTTACGGAGTTTTATCTTAAGGCTCATTTGCTGATCATATTTAGAAACCAAAGTTATCGCTTTTAAAAATATTCAAATTGAGTAAAGTCTGTGGGAAAGTGACAGTTTAAGCCTGTTGCAGATCTGTCAGTTGTAGCATTAGCATGATTGTTATTTCTCTGAAGTAACTTATTTACTGCCCTTACACGGTTTTGATGAATTCTATGGCAGAGTATTAAAAAGTGCCACATGGGAACTGAAGTTGGAGTGGTTTAAACCAGTCATGTAATTTTTATTGATATGAATTCTTCTATGAGATCTCAGCAAGCTCTCTGGGTGAATGCTGGTTTTGAGATCTTAGTTTCTCCTAAACTATTTTGAAAACTTCTTGTTGAGCATACTGAGTTGTGCAGAGCTGAGCTAAGATTCTGAACGTAATTTCAGAGGAGAGTTACAGGTGTGACCTTTATATGTGAATAATAACTGCCAACAAATCCTAAAAATTGTAAGTTAGGGTAGAGCGTGTGTTGCTAACGTCATGCTTTGGAAGTACAGAGTGTACAGTTGCTGCTGGCAGAGGTGATACAGAGTGCTTGAATGGCAGTTATGAATTAACGTGAGCTGATAGTAAGACTATAAATCGAATGACAGCACAGAATTAGGCAACTCATAGAGCCTGAAAGTCATGTCTCTTTGCGCCCAAATATTCTGGGAGAGCAGAGTGATGGAAGTATTTAGTTTAAGTGTAATTAGCGCCTTTCTTTTGGTAGTGCTTGCTTTCCATCTGAATGCAGCTCTGCCTTGACATTCACACGTTTCTTTTGCAGTTGCTCTAGCCTATGGGATATACAAGCAAGATCTACCGGCTTTGGAGGAGAAGCCGAGGAATGTGGTCTTTGTCGATATGGGGCATTCTGCGTATCAGGTTTCAATCTGTGCTTTTAACAAGGGAAAACTGAAGGTAATCTGTTTTTAAGTCTTTGCAGTAAAATACCATATTTCCAAAGCATTTAATTAAAAATATTGTTCTGTGGAAAGTTTTGTAACTAAACAAAATCTACAGCAAATAGTATTGAAGTGCAGAATACCAAGATTGCCCGGCCTTTTTGCAGTTGCGAGAAAGCAGTTTTCAATAACAAAATGCCCAAAGGTTGCCTTGCAAAGTGCTTGACAGTTGAGAAAATATGTGGCTTTTGTGCCTTGTTTTCCCAGTGAAATAGTTGTGCATTCCTAGTAATCTCACCTAAAGAGTGGTGATGGAATGATTGACTTACCTATGGGGTATTGTTGAATTGCTTTAAACTGTTTCTTACGATCATGTTATAATGATGTAAAATCTAAATTCAATCAAATGTGAAACAAAACAGTATTTGCTTTCCTGTTTCAAAATTTTCATCTTTGAGGTTTGATCTACTGCTGGCTGGGTGTTTCTGTACATTGGTCTTTGGTAGACTTCAGCTGAGGTCATGTGGAAGATGATAGTGGTGTGAGGTTTTTGTTTTTTGGAGAGAGGGAGAGTGAATCACAAGACTAGTAATAGCATTAAAAAACAGCTAACTTGCTTTTTCTTCAGTGAGCTACTAAACTGAGTAAAGGCTGCAGCATGGTGGAAAATGGCATGATAAATGTAGCTTTCATTTTTAGAATAATAATGGTTGCATTTTATTTGAGGAGGGCAGAAAAGAAGTGAAGTGAGTCATTTGTCATGTTTATTTTTTAAGTTGTTGTTCTGTCATGCAACTGACAGTAGCTGGTTCACATCCACAAAAGATGTGAACTTTTAAAACTATATGAAACCTATCCCTTTATCTAAAGAAATGCCATTAGATAACTTGTATTCTGTTTTGTTTGTTTTTTCACTTTTATGCAGGTCTTAGCTGCTACCTTTGACCCTTTCTTAGGTGGCAGGAATTTTGATGAGGCTTTGGTAGACTACTTCTCCGAGGAATTTAGGACAAAATACAAACTGAATGTAAAAGAGAATCCCCGAGCACTGCTCAGATTGTATCAGGAATGTGAAAAACTAAAGAAGCTTATGAGTGCAAATGCTTCTGACCTTCCGCTGAATATAGAGTGCTTCATGAATGACCTTGATGTCTCTAGTAAGATGAACAGGTACCGTACGTTATTTTCACTGAAGTATGACCAGACGTGGTATCGCAGCTGTCTTTTTAATATGGAACATTTTCCCTGTTCCTGGCAGAGCTCAGTTTGAGCAGTTGTGTGCAGCCCTTCTGTCTCGAGTGGAGCCTCCTCTAAGAGCAGCCATGGAACAAGCTAGTAAGTAGGAGTTGGGTGCTACCTTTGGTTCTAGAAAGTAATCAGTAATGTGGTTATCCTAGATCTCTTTAATGATTATCTTTTTAATGTATTTTTGTATTCATTAGAATTGCAAAGCTAAGTACTGAAAAGTTAAATGTAAGTTCCATTCATATGCTTGCCATGTATGCATGAATTCCATTCCTGCCTCATTTAGTGCACAAATGCGTATGCAACCCTGACTTATTGACCTTCATTCACCCTGTGTAATGGAAAAGGTTGGGCCATGGAAATAGATATGTATTTCTTAAAGGGAAAAAAAAAAAAAAAAAA
The DNA here is from genome assembly GCF_023343835.1 of Lagopus muta. Lineage (NCBI taxonomy): Eukaryota > Metazoa > Chordata > Aves > Galliformes > Phasianidae > Lagopus > Lagopus muta. The sequence continues at coordinate 15,085,862 of NC_064436.1, forward strand.
AAAAAAAGAGGGGAATGATGGGGATGGGGGAAACCAGTGTACTGTACTTTGAACACTTAGCAACTGTCTGGCCAGCCTGTTCCATATGTGATACGTAAGTCTTCACTGACCTGAGAACTTGGCAGTCTATTCTCAGAATTTTTGAAGCATGTGCAAATAACAGTTTCTTTTTGTTTGTTTGTTTAGTGAGAGAAATAGTCTTTCCTAGAAAAAGGTTTTATCCTATTTTTAGCATCTTCAACAAAAAGGGAAATATTCTGCTTATTTTTTGAGTTGGCTCGGTAACTAATGCTGGAAGTAAGAACTTGAATAACTGCTGAGCAAAAACATACAAGACTGACAGCTGTTTGAGATTCTGAGATCACTTCATTCTCATATCTGGAATCCAGAATTAAAGTTAACCTGCAAGCGCAGTTGAATATTTATTTTTTGTTTTCAGTCAAGGGTTTTGCTTTTCTCATTGGCAACGAAAATTAATCCAAACATACGATGAGGTATGTTTGGGCTTTCTTTTATTCTTGTCTGGGAGGAATGAGAGGTGGTGTGAGTAGTACAGGGCTGCCAAGGGAAATGATGCACATTTGGGTTTATGTCCACCAGAAGGGAGAGAGTGCACATATACAAGGTGTTTTTGAAGAACAGCTGTCACAACATGAGCTGTATTTGATGCTTTGCTTCTGCATTTTCCAGAGTTGTGCAACCAGTAAACTTCTTAGCCTGCAGGAGGGATAAGGGTTTTAAGGTGCTTCACTGCAAATCTGGTTTTAAAGATTTTGTTGGCAGTTTAATCAGTGCCTGTTATTAATGTGTAGTTAATAAGAGACTGTCTAATTTTTGTTGTAGAGACAGCTTTTTGTTATCTTGGTGATAAGTAAAGGCAATGCGCGCTCTTTCTTCTAGGACTTCACCGTGAAGATATCTACAGTATAGAAATAGTTGGTGGGGCTACTCGAATTCCAGCAGTGAAGGAACAGATCTCTAACTTTTTCTGTAAAGAAATAAGCACCACACTAAATGCTGACGAAGCTGTTGCAAGAGGCTGTGCCTTGCAGGTATGGGTATTAAAATTCAGTATTGCTCGCTTACTGTGACGTCCTACTGCACTGTAACTAAGGAAAACCAAATATCACTGTGGGTAGAGGGAGGTCAGCTCTTACTTGCTTATTGGAACAGCTGGTGACAGATCACATCAGAAAAGACTGTATTATGTTTGCTAACTTGTCACTGTCATATTAAAGGGAATGACCCTGTTAGAGACCTGTTGAATTTGATTGTCTGAATTTATTGGTCCACTTCTGTGTAAGCCATTTGTAAGATTTCATTGTGTCATTACTGACAGTGAGCAGGGAAATGGTGTTCATTTAATTAATTAAAGTCAGCCAGTTCAATTATCTCCCAAGCCAGTTCAATTAATTATCTGCCAAGAGTAAAAAGATTCTGTTTAAAAAATGCTGTGGTAAGCTGGAACCTTCACATGACCTGTATGCACTTAGATATTAATTAGTTGCTGTATTGCTATTTATTTTACTACATGGGTATAATAAAATTCTGATCTTTGTTTTCTAGTGTGCAATTCTTTCCCCAGCTTTTAAAGTGCGGGAATTTTCCATCACTGATGTTGTTCCATATTCCATAACATTGAGATGGAAATCGTCTTACGAAGAAGGAACAGGGTAAGTTGCAAAATGTCTGCTGAGAAGTATGATGGTGTGTTTGTAAGGGGAAAAAAATTGAGTTGTGGAGAAGGCCTTTGAGACTTGGAAGTTGTCATCTGATAAACAGTTCTTTCTCTTTTTCTTTTTTTCCTTGATTTCCAATTACTGCTTAATTGAAAAGATATTTAAGAAGCATTTGCATGAAGTCACTTAATTTAAGTGACATCAAATGTTTAGTCCATCTTGAGATGCACTGGCCTTTAATGTGCAGCTCTCATCAGAAACTTTCAAGTAAATAGGTTATTTAGCATGGCTGCTGATAATCCGTGATATTATGCTCAGTGGTTTAAATTTTACGTAATATTTTACTGCTGTAGGGAATGTGAAGTCTTCTGCAAGAACCATTCTGCTCCATTCTCAAAAGTAATTACTTTTCACAAGAAAGAGCCTTTTGACCTGGAAGCTTTCTACACCCATCCGCATGAAGTGCCTTATCCTGACTCCAGAATAGGTAAGAACGTGTGAATAAGAAAAGCGACTTCTATTGGCAAGGAAGAAGTTTTCTCTGATGATCTTTACATCCATGCTTCCTACGTTATGGTAAAACCTCAGTTCTGTAGAACAACTGAGAACAGCCTGCTTGTCTTTGATGCAGTGCTCAAACTGTATCAACATCAGATGATAGCAGTCACTAGAAAATTTACTTTCTCTGTTCTTCACTGTTTCTGAATGCTTCAGAAATGTCACTGCAGAGAATTTAGTGCTGTGTTGTCTGGTTCTTGCAACTTCAGTAAAATGTACAGCAGGACCCACCAGCACAGATTTTTTGAAGTAATTGCATTAAAGGAACTGTTATTGCTATTCATCTGTTCAGATATGAATTTATGTCACTTTCTGCTCTTCTGTGTACTTAGAACATAGACATTTCCTGAATGAGTCCAAAGAACTGGAGGGTTGAATTAGTTTCCTGATAGCTAATACTGTTTTACTCATAATTTACTCAGCATCTTTAAAACTGATTCGTGATTTTATTTGCTGACTTGCGAGTCAGATATAAACTTGGTAGTACTTTTTTGGGTGTCTGCAAGATACCCGTCTTTAGGAAAGAGCATTCTCATCTGTATGTGCGCAGTCTGCATCACTTTCACTCAACTTGCAGCAATTTTCAAAATACAAACCTAACTGTTTGCAGAAGCCTCAATAAATGGGCTGCTCAGTCTCCAAATGTCCAGTGTATCAGGGTAACTAAATCCAGGACCTTTCTCTGTTAAGTTTTTTCTTTGCTAAGTTAGTGTAAGTAAGCCAGAGTTAAATGGGTGAAATAAATGGTTTGAGGTGAGTCGCAGAATAGTTCCTCTACTGTGATGGTTAGAAAAGGTAGCAGAGAGATTTAACGCTTGCTACAGCGTTATCTTGATTTTTCTGTCAATAGTGACATTGTCCTGTGGCTGTACAACATAACTAAGTGACAGACTAGTTTTTAATTTGTCTAGCTTCAGTTTTTGTCATAGAACTGGAAACTAGGTAGGAAGTTTTAAAATAAATTTTATTTCGATCGCATTGTGATTTAAATTAGCCTTCAAGTTGTGGTTTTGGTGGTCTTGCGTTGTTTTTGTTTTTAATTTTCTGATCTCTTTTCTTAAGGGCGTTTCACTATTCAGAATGTTGGTCCCCAGCATGATGGTGACAACTCCAAAGTGAAAGTTAAAGTGCGTGTCAATATTCATGGCCTTTTCAGCGTGGCCAATGCTTCCATAATAGAAAGGCAGAACGTCGAGGGAGATCACAATGATGCACCGATGGATACTGAGTCATCAACTAAGAACCAAGGCAGAGAAGATGAGCTGGTATGTAAACTTGTAAATATCTACAGTCCTTGTAATTCTGACAAGAGAGATGATAATTGGAAATTGCTATGATTTCACCTCCAAAAGCTGTATGCTCTTTTTCATGCTTACATGATTTCTTCAATTATATAACACGTTTGTTTGTATTATTAAAATACCGGTGACCTGGCACTTTGAAAACAAAACTATGAAAACAAGTGGGTTCCAAGGGGAAATTTTCTTCCTTTGTTTTTTTTAGCATCTCTACACTAGTCCTGGTATTACTGTGTTGCTCTCAAATGGCAGCACAGTTAATGTGTTCTGACGGATGAATTCTAAAGGTGTGGGTTTTTTTTCCAAGTACTACATCTTTGTTGATTAAAGAACAGATGGTATTTTTTTCATAAGCCTTCTTTCACTTAGGATGCTGTATGTACTTGTCTATAGGTAGTTCTTACGAACTGGCTTAAAAGCCTTGAGGGGAAGTTAATGGAAATACATGTGTGATAGTGTTGCCATCAATACTGGAGAAATTAGTGGTTTAGACATCATTATGTCACTGCTAGTCAATACTGTACTGCTGTAGAAGTGCCTGCTCACAGCATTCTGCCTGTCAGTTCTCCCATCCTAGTGTAAGGAGGATCATTTTCTTTGCTGGTGTCTTACATACTACAGGTAGATAGCTGAAAGTTGCAAGAGTCAGCTCCTAGACTGACATGGTAGGTGTTAGGACTGGGTGGCAGAGAGTGCTTTTGTGGCTGGGAGTGGCATACCAGCAGTGGTATCTGGCAGTTCCTGGTGGATAAGTGCTTTGCATCTGACATTTGCTTGGAAGTGAAATGCCTGGAACTGACATAGCTGGCATTTTGTGTTATCAGCATGCTGCATGTCAAGGTTATTAATCTTAGTAAGTACACTGTGTTCAGTACAAGGGTAACCACTTCCCTCCTCAGGCTTTGTTGGTTTGTATTACTTCCATTTATCCTAATACATCTTCTGTTTCACAATGATGCTTGTCAGCAATTACCTTTCATTATTGAGGATGATACCCTCGACTCTGAGGATGAGGTTTGTAGTGTATATGTGTATTTCCCATACCCCCTCACTCCCAGTTGCTTGTAGGCAAGGTAGTTCCTTCTGGTTATTGCCTTTCCTGTGTGAACAGTAAGAACAGTAAAGAAGTTCTGTTCTGCAATGAGAATGCTTAACTTTGGTAAAAGTAGCCTGTTTACTTCCTACTTCAATCACTAAAACTTGGCCGAATTAACTAACGCAACTAACCTGCAGCACGTGCACCTGTGCTAGAGTTGGCTAGTATTTCACCAAACTAACAATAGTGTTTTATGCATATGTGGTGTATAAATAAATGAGTTTAGTTCTTTGTGAGAAGTCAAAGACTACTTCGGTTATATCTTGACTACTCCTCAGTCTCTTCACTATTTATTGATGCCTTGGATTTCCAAGTACTTCCAAATAGTCACTCTGAAAATTTGAAACTTATTTATTAGGATGTTATTAAAAGTTTTTGCAGTGACAACAGGGAATTGGAGAACTTGAACTAATTCAAGTGATCAGCTCTCGTAATTACAGTGATGTCTTTGAAGACTCTCAAATCTAAAATAAGGCAGTGAACTACTTACTGATAAATTCAAGTGAAACATGGAGTAACCAATAAATATAATTGGTCTCGTGCTGTGAAAGGCTACTACAGAAATGAACTTCCATGGTCCTGTGAGACAAGTGCAGGCAACACTTAAAATTATTAAATTACTTCTGTTTTAGATTATAACTTTTAAGGGTTGGGGGAAATGTTATGTGTTCAACGTTCTGGCTGTTCCTTACAGGATCTGTAGTTACTGCCTGTGATGGTGCTGTGCTTCTAGAATTTTATTTGCATGTATTTCATATGTATTTATTTCGAAATTAAAATGGAGTATTCCCTGCGCTTAATATAATTCTGTGGATAGCAACATCATAATTGATTAAAGAAGGAAAGCCAAATTGCTTCTGTTTCTATCTCAAATTAAACAGAGATGCTGCGTTACCAAAATGCCTGTTGAAGTAATGCTTGATTAACTAAATCAAAGACTTGTTGAGACTGAATTGAGCACATAAAGACTGTGATGTATTTTGATAGACATCAGTCTTAAATCATACCACAAACCTGTGCATTCCGTTATGCAACTCTTTGTCTAGGATAAAATGCAAGTTGATCAAGATGAAGGTGCTCAGAAAAGTCAGGCTGAACAGCAGAGCCAGGCAGACGAGGAAACCGAAAATGCAGGAATTGAAACAAAGGTATGTATTCAGCATTGATAAGGAAACGCAATATTGTTTTCCTTAGAGTCTCCTTTTTCTGCCTAATATTCTCAGATGTATTCCATTAATCTCCTTAGTTGTGATTCGTAGGGACTGTATTTGGAAGAGCAGAGAAATTCTACCTTAGCACTTCCCTTTCAGTGTTGTAAGCCACAACTTCTGAAGTAAGTTTCCTTGATTTAACATAGGTTTGAAGTGAAAATGAAAATCAGGGAAGCTTGAGAATCTCGGAGAAGAACATGCAGTGTCTTTAGGTTTTTCGAACAGTACTTCACATTACTTGAAGAAATTAAATTTCACCAATTTGGTTCAAAAGTAAAATAATGGTGATTCTGAATAGCAGATGCTTGTGCTTCATTTGCATGCAGTTAATTTGTAGCTCTTAGTAATTTTTGTCTTCTTTGTGGATAAGTGTAGCAATATTGTAATTCTTTGAAGTTCCTTACAATTGAAAATCTTACAGGCTTCTTCTGGAGACAAACAAGATCATCCAACCCTGCCAAGGGCTAAAACAAAAGTCAAGAGTATTGACCTACCTATCCAGGCAAGCCTCTATAGGCAACTGGGACAAGATCTTATCAATTGTTATATAGAAAATGAGGTAAGAAGGATGAACAGGTGATTACTCATATTAACATCAATAATAACTTTGTTTGCACACCCTTAGAATTTCTTGAGGCTTTCCCTTCAGTAAGGACTTTGATTTTTACCTACTTTTAGTTGGTGTCTTTTTCTTGGGACAATAAATCAATTTACTAGTAGTGCTTAATTACCCACATCTGAATGTAATCTATTAGACTGTTCTTACCTTGAACAATCAATGCCTTTCTTATGCAAGAAATTCCTAGGATTTCCAGTAAAGGCTGCACAGTCTGTTATAGGAATGCTAATTGTTACTGACTAACCTGAATGGGTCATGATTAGCATTTGCAGACTGTTTTTTGTGCTCTACCAAGGCTGTGTGGCTGGCTAGATCAGGTTTTTGCCCTTAATGGCTTTATCAGCAGGAAAAGTGTTGGAAAGTATTGCCTGTAGAACACTTGCTGTCCACGGAATCCTGTATTTGCAACACCTTTACAGGTATTATCTCCCATTGCAAAGATTGCACTCATTTAAGATCTTCTCTGAAAGATGGTCAGTGCAAAGACTAAAATGGGGAATAAGTTTTCTGTAGAGCAGAATGACTCTTAGGGACTTCCAAACCCGTCAGTACTTCTGTTTTTGTGATGGTCAGACTATAATTTCTACCTGATCCGTTTACGCTGAAGCACTTCACAAACAGCTTCTGAATGTGAACAGTTCTCGCCCCCATCCCCTTCCCATTTCAGTTCTTCCTGAGGTGAGGATAAGTTACACAGAGGAGAAAATTAAATCAATATTGGTCCTTTTTGTGGTTTGGGAAAAGTCATGCTCAAGCTCAAGTGCTCATTTTGATACTTGAAATTCTTAGTTTTAACTAAGCTTTCATCCACCCTAGGGGAAAATGATGATGCAAGACAAGCTTGAGAAAGAAAGGAATGATGCTAAGAATGCTGTTGAAGAATATGTGTATGACTTCAGAGACAAACTGTGCGGAGTCTTTGAGAAATTCATCACTGAAGAAGTAAGATTCGCCTGTGTGTTTCAGCTATTGGAAAATGATTTTTCTAACAAAAGCTTTGAGTGATATCTGTGGAGGCCACAGGATTCTATTGAACTTGTCTCAATGTGAAATGAATTAACTTCAGAAATGAAGTTAATTATGCATCAGCCTGGCATTTGAATTGCAAATACGAAAATGGGCAGAAAAATGAGTGCTTATTATCTGCATTTTATTTATTGAAAAACACTATTAATTCCCCACTTAAAAGAGTGGTGAACCTGGTGTGTTGCTGAAACCCAAGTAAAAGAGAAAGTGGTACACTTGGCTTTTGCAAAAGCAGAACTGAAAAAACATTCATGTTTCTAATGGCTGTCTGTGGAAGTGTCTGGTACATAGGCAACAATTTTCTGAAACAGCCATTCCGCAGTAGCAGTTTCAAAGTCTATACTCCATGAATTACCTGGTTACCCAGCAACACATTTTGTTCTTTGCTAATTGATAGTGTCTCTGACTTGCTTCATAGGATACAAACAAGCTGACCTTGATGTTGGAAGACACAGAAAACTGGCTTTATGAAGATGGAGAGGACCAGCCAAAGCAAGTGTACATGGATAAGCTCCAGGAACTAAGAGTAAGGCTTCAAGCTCTTTAGAAAGAGGGGAAGGGGAATAGTGTATATGCATGTTGTGTGGCTGGTGTAAGTACATATCTTCTATTGGGGGGTGTGTGTGTGCCTGCCTACACGTGAACTGGATAAATCCAGTAACACAGCAGTACGGACATGCAGGTTGTACCTGGATGGTATTTAGTTGCGTGATTGAATGTAATACGTAGAACTAGGGATACATAGAACTAGCAATACTGTTACTGTCAGTTGTCCTTCTAATATGAAGATGGTCAGCTGAAGTTGACAGTGGCTAGTGATGAATGGTAAAATTGATCACTGTGAGAATTTTTTGTAGCTCTTGCTACACACTGAAAGAGGCTTTTCAGTATTTGACTGTTCTCCCAAGTATTCAGAACTGCACTTGTAAACAGATGGCTCTGGTTTCAGTGTTTATGATGGTCTTCAATAGCTATGTAATAAAACAGAAGTTTTGGTCTAACACCAAATGGTAAAGGTTAATGCATGCTTTAACAGTAACTTCCACTATACTGTTTGATTGGTAATGACCAAAAAAAGCCCATCTTAAGTACTTCTAAACTTAAATAATCTTGTGGGCAAGTGTAAATTGTGATGAATGGATATTTGGTTATTCAAGGCTATGTCTCTAGCTTTAGTTCTAACTGTTTCCTCTCAAGTGATGTTTTCCATTGTGGGAGAGGTCATTGATGGAAACTTGATAAGGGCAACTGCCTTCATGCCTGGATACCAGTATTCAAGAGAAGGGGAAAAACAGACAATAAATAAAAATATAACTTTTCTGACTGTTTTAAAATTCAAACCATCCCTGCAGATTGTCTTGTTTCTCTTCCAAGTGCATTGTAACAAATGCTCTTTTTGCTTTCTTTTGCCAAGAAACAGCAGAGCACTAATCGTTTATTTAGACTTCTGGGTTTTTTTGGTGGTGGTGGCACTGCACTACAGCAAAGTGCAAGGATTAACTCTTGAATAGGTGTGAGGAGGAGGGAAAAGCCATGCTGCTTACGATTCCATTTTTATTCCTTGACCAAAGTAAAAGAAACTTGTGTTATGTCAAGATCTTTATTTCTGGGAAAATGAATTAGTTGCAGTATCTCACTTGGTTTATGTTTCCAGAAATTTGGACAGCCTATTCAGGAAAGATACATGGAACATGAGGAGAGACCAAAAGTTTTAAATGAACTGGGGAAGAAGATTCAGCTCCTTATGAAAGCAGTAGAAGCATACAAAAATAAGGTAGAAGCGTGGAATGATCTTTGGGTGTTTGAATTTGACTATAGGATTTTTTTGTGTATATGTTCTAAAAGAAAAAAAAATTTTCTAGGACTTAACTTTTAAGCTGCTGTAAAATGACTTGTGCTTACTGTCCTGAGAACTTCTAAAACTGTTTTTCACTGTTCTTTGTGAATGTGAATTGAACACTCGTGTTCTTTATGGTGACTTGTACCACCTGAAATGCCTACCACAGTGTTATCCTTGCTTCCATAACCCAAAAGGTTATACATTGGGGTTATTCAGGTGAGTCTGTGTGTTCTCTTGCAACTTTATGACACAGCTGTGCTTAAGCAGTGTGCCTTTCAAAATTTCACATACCTTAAAATTTCCCGTGTTTTGTTCTACAGTTATTCTTCATACCAAACCCTTGTTTAAAAACATTAATTTCTAGTGGGTTGTAGTAATGGTACTCAGTTGTGTCCATTAAGCTCTTAATTGATTTAGAACTGTGTAGTAATTGATTAAAAACATCTTTCTCCCTAGGATGAAAAATATGATCACCTAGATCCTGCTGAGATGGAAAAAGTTGAAAAATACATTAGTGAGGCCATGAACTGGTTGAACACCAAAATGAATGCACAGAACAAACTAAGCCTAACTCAAGATCCCATTGTCAAAGTGGCAGAAATAATATCAAAATCAAAGGTAAAAAAAAAAATACATATAAAAATTGTCATATGTGTTGCAGTCTAGTAAGCTTCTCTTGAATAAGATTTTGGCCTCTGTATTGAGCTAGAATACCATGCCTGCAGAGATGGTAAAGCTCTAAGGAACAGGGCTGGCAACAGCAGTTTTATTAGCATTCAGTCCTAGCTCTTCACCTTACAGCAATACCTTTGAATAGCTGAAAACATCTGGAGCTATGGCACTGGTTGTGCTATAAAACTGATTACTGTAGGATTTTAACAAATCAGAAACTTCTTTCTTTTAAGCTTCTAGATTTGATAGAAGTCTAGTCCTTGAAAATGTCATGTTGGTCATTACAGACATGAAAGAAATTTGAGATGTTCAAGTTTCATGCAGCTCCTGTGGCACCAAATAACTTGTTTTCTCACTTTTGTTGTAACTAGGAGTTGGATAGCTTCTGTAATCCCATTATATACAAGCCCAAACCGAAGATAGAACCTCCCAATGATGGGCAGTCAAAAGCTAATGGTGAACATAATGGACCAGTGAATGGACAGAGCAGCACTGAAACAGGACCTGATCCAGCGAAGGACAATTCTCAGCAGACCAAACCATCTGGAGAAATGGAAGTGGACTAAATCTTGTGTTTCCATTACTAAAAATAGTGCACAGGGTCCATTCTTTTGGTACACACCTCAGATGTTCAGTTACTCTTAGCCAACCTTCTGTCATTTGTTGCTGAGTAGTTTTGGAAGTGTTTCATATTAAGTACACCTCTGATGTTCATTTCCACTGATGCTGCTTATGTGGAGCTTTAGCCAAATGTAGATTGTATAAGTCAGTTTAAGCTTTCCCAATATATTTTATATCAAAACATACAGAATTGATATATAAATGGCAACAATCTACCTTATTTAAAGCTTTTATTGTGGATAAACCTCAGCTCCTTTATTCAGGAAAGGATACTGTATTGCACTACTGATGCTCAAGTGTAGATCTAATTGCATCTTTATTTTGGAAAAATATTGGAATTGAAGTGGCAACGCTTGTCACTTGAAGCACTGACCTTTTCTAGTTATTGTATTGTTATAATTTAAATATTAAAATAGAGGTTAGTTGGCATACTAGTCCATCTTGTTGATGTACCATGAAAATTGTACGGTCTCTTTCATATAAACTAATACAAGCATAAACATTTTTTTTAGATTCCCATACCACTAACAATCTTAGAAAATACCAGTGTAATGGCTCTGCCATTTGCTGAAATTAAGTGAATGGTCTCATTGCACACTGCTGTACATAACGGACTGTGCTTATAGGATGATGCTAATGATAATAGTATCAAGTGGTAGAATATACAAGGACTTACATAGCTTTCCCTTGAAAATGTCTTGCTGCACATGTTACCATTTCCACTTGGTTTGTTTTGAATGAAATCTACATCTTGATTGCATATCATGCTGGGGATGAGAAACAGCAGAAATTGTGCTGTGTGAGCTGGATATTGGGCTAATGTTGAGGTTGCTTAAGTGCTGTCTGTTGCAAACTTGAAACAAATACTAAGCGCTTATTTAAGCCATGGTACTTGGCATACAATCCTTTTGGTCAAGGATCTAAACAGAAGAATATGCAAACTGGATATTACTACTCTAAAGATAAAAATCTACTTGATGAATTTGCATAGCTTATCAGTTATCCTTGTTCATCTACTTGATCTAATGGAAGTGTCTATTATGTATTATACAGCTCAGTCACTAGTTTCTTTGATCTGTCTTGGACATCATCAAGATCCAGTGTACATTCATATATACTGAATGCTTCAAGCCAGTCACGGCGGTACTGTAGCACTTGTTAAAACAAGCCACTCCTCTTTTGCTTTAAGCAGCTCTATTGCCAGAATAGAAATTGACTACTTTATGGAAAATAGTTTATTAGCCAAGTTAGCATAGCTGACTGAGATGAGTTGCAGTGTAACGCTTCAGTGACTTGAACTCCATTGCAGAAATGGATGTAGCTGTTAAGGCATCCCATATAACCTTGCTGCTGCTGTAAACAAGCAAAAGTCATGCTCTTGCTTGCAGTTCTGGCAGCCATTTTATTTTCAGCCATGCCCTGATATTTCACCACTGTTCCTGCTCTCTGGTCTCTGACACAGACTGCAGCTGATAGAGCGAACTGTATTAAGCACCATCTTCACAGAGAAAGGAAGCATCACACGCAGCTACTGAAGTAACTCAGGCACTAGAGTCATACTTCATGAGTGATACAAGTGACTGACCCATAAACAGCTCCCCTACCAGCTGTGTGTGGTCTGGTGCCTTTTGTTTACGTATTTAAAGCCTTTGTACAAAATTTGAGTGGTGTTGAACTGTAGCTGCTCTGCAATCTCAGTCTTGATTTCCTCTGCTATAATTCAGACATCTTTGGCATCAGAGTGACTGTACTTTAGTGTCAGCTGTCCCTAGCGTAAGCCAGTACATAACTGGGCAAAAGCTTTGGTCCTGTAGGCTTTTTGAATATCTTTCATGAATATCTTAATGGCTTTAACACAGTAATGACTGGCGTTCTTAAGTACTGGCTTCCTGAAACCCATCTAAACAATATTTTCTCAAGTAGACTTGCTGATACCTGGCAGGTGAAGAGCTTAGACAGTGGGAATCTCCAGAATGAACTCTCCAATAATTGGAGATGAAAATGTCATATATAAGGAAAAATTCCTTATTATGCTCTTAATGGTTAAATGTTCAATATGGTATTACAGGTGGTACTGGTGGCGAAAGCCTTCTTTAAGCATGAAGGACAGAGTAATTTTACAGCTGCTTAGTGTCTCAAGCTTAAAAGCAGGCATAGTAAAGAGAGTCTCAGTAAGGTTTTCGTACAAAAATAGTCATGTTTTTGCTGTGCATCTGCTCTGTCTCTGGATCCCTGTGGTCCGCTGCCTGCACTCATCAGGTAGCAACTGGTCGCTGGTCACAAAATACATGTTACAAATCCCATCTGTAAGGGCAAACTTGTTCTTACTACAATGGAGGTAAAATTAGCGCATTAACATATGACTTGTTAATGACTAATCTGTTTTCTGTTACAAAGAGGAAAGCTTTACCATATAGGGTTCTCAACTACTTGAACCATGCACAACTTGCACAAGAGGTTTTGCACGCTGGACTCCAGTGAGTTACCTTTGGCCACCCTGATGGGCTGCTCCAGAATGAATATCTTCCAGTATAACACAAATAACTGTGGTGGCTGACAGTAGCGTACAACCTTGCATCTTACAACAGCTATTCTTTTTTCATACTTAGTAATCTTTTGAGGGGAAAACATATATCTAATGTTTGAAGCGGTTCCCTCCATCTCATAAGAAAAAAAAAAAAAACAAAAACACAGCAACACTAATGCCAGTAGACTTTTGAGTGATGGTAAAAAAAGAATGAGTCTACAACGTTACATAAAAAGTCAGTTACAAAAGAGCAGAACTACTTCCTTGTATTTTACTAGAAAGACCTTACCTCTTTTCTTGAATAAGCGCCAGTTCTATCCCTCCTTGAGCATGAATGCCCTTGCTTAACAAATGGCTTTTACAGTGCTTTAACAAGCAAACAAACTTGGTAGTAGCTATTTTAAAACTGCTTCATTTTCACACCTTTTATCAACATTTTTTACTTCGGGCTTTTTCTGGCAATTCATTTCCACGCGTAACACAGTTTTTTTTAACTGTCACTTAAGTTTTTATATGGTTGTTTTTTTTTTTTAATCTGACAAAGGAGTTTTAATGTGGTACACCTGTCTTGCTTGTTTAGTTACTGATTTGGCTATGGATGTCTGACATTGAATGAAGAATCCTCTCCTTTCTTAGCATTTGGTAGTGCCCTCCTTCTACTGTTAAAAAGCTGCCTTTAGAATATGCTTGTAAAATATCAGTAGGATTAAAATCCTGCAAGCCCTTTGGGTGAAACACATAACACATGTTAGAGCTGGGACTTCACAGGCAAGCAGGAGGCATGCTCATACCCTGTCTGGAGGGGCAGCACTGGGGGGCAGCTGCTGTTGCTGACCTGTTCCTTCTGAGGTGAAGAGGTCTACACTGACGCCATACGGACGCCTTCAGAGGGTACCTTTGATGACCTTGCTTTAAGGGCGTAGTATGAAGTTTTCTTTTGTTCTACTTAAAAATGAAAGCTGTTAATCTTAGCATCCAAACTGCCTGTTGCCTTTATATCTGCAGGATTTGACATTATTTCATTTTTTGAAACGTGTCAATATGTCGAACTCCCCTTTCTGCTATAACTTCTTCCTGTTAATAAGTTCTCAGATATTCCATGGTTGGTTTTTTTGTGTTTTGTTGTTTTTTTTTTTTTTTTTTTCCTGTGTGGAATAAGTTTAAGCATAATCTTATGATACAGGCTAAGAAATAGAGACTTTTTTCCTAGGTCTTTCTTGACATAGGTATTACTAAGTAGTTAACAGCTTAAAAAAATAAGTCTTCATTCTTCTCAGTACTCTGATTGTCCATTCATTCTGATTGCCCGACACCAGTTCTCAAAGAAACAAGGCCATGTTACAGGTACGCTGCATTTGCTGGTTTGGAGTACCTTTCTTGTTACAGGAAGAGAAGCTCAGTGCAGTTCCTGTAGAGAAGTTTCAGCATGACCCTCATCCTCCAAAGCAGGGCTTTGATTGTCGCATTACTACACAGTAATACTTCCATGGGCTGATACAGAAGCCCACCTGAACTGAATTCTAGATGACCAAACTTGAGATAAGAATCAGTATAGGATCTAGAAATGCTAAGCACGCTTACATGACCTGCTGCAGTCCACAAGTTTTCTTGAAACTGGATGAAAGAATATAATTCCACTACTTTTCTCATTCTATATTTTCTAGCCTTTCAAGCACCAGAAAACAGAGGTAAGAAAAACTGCGTTGCTTTACAAAAGCCACTGACAGCCTTGTAAATTTTCATTTCAACTATAGGATTTGGAGTGGAAATAAAATTGTTAACACACTAGCAATTGTCTGCCAGCTGACTCCTACGTGCATTCTTAGTTCACCACAGTTGAACTTGAGGACATCAACCATCTACTATACATGTAAGTAACAAGTGAACACAACAGGACTGTTGGCGCTACAGCAGAAATTTGCTCGTGTGACGTACGTGAGCATTGTTAAACCCCATTTTCTGTCTTCCTTATGAGAGGAAAACACATGAAACAGAGAAAAGCAGGAATCAATGCAACATAATACATAAGGAGAAACATAAATAAAATGCAATTCAGAGCTGTGCCCACCGGCCACCCTTAGAGAATGCTAAAATGGTTTAATTAGTTGAAAAGGAGTTAGTTACTGAATGTTGCATAATGGCAAAAGTTTGTTTACATATTCTGAACATATTTCCACAGGATGGGGGGGAGAGATGGGGATGTTAGAATTAAAGGCAGTGTTAAGTATGCAAAATGTTTACTATGTATGTAAATGGGATCCTGATTAGTGACAGATCATGTGCAAATTGACAATACTCAATTTATTTTTGAATGGCAATATAGATTGTCAAGGTTGTGTATAATGATAATAAATATATAAAACGCTACTTGAACTATAAATGGCCACCGAGACCTACTTTGTCATCAGTGTTCTTAAAAGCAGCTTTGCCTGAGTTAATGGATGCATTTAACACACCTTTGTCCAAAAGACCAAAGGTAAGAAACAACAGGCATTTTTGCCTCACTCTGTCTGAATTTGCTCAGACAGGCAGGGTTTCCCTTGTGCTTCTCAATCCCAACTGCTGCAGACGTGTCTGCAGACAAACTTCCCCATGTTGGAGCCCAAAGGTACTACTGCTCTGCCTCTGGGAAAATGAGGTCATTTCCACATCTGAAGTCACATTTGACCATTTGGAAGAGTACAAATTGCCAAATGTCAATTAATTCCTCTTTCACTGAATGACTTATTCCAACTTGTGAAAAAGTTCTTTGAACTGATTGGGAAAGTTAGTGGCTTCAGGTGGAGGTGCTTCTCTGAGAAGAAAAGATCCTGCAGCACAGCCATAAAGCAAGCATTCAATGGTATTACTCATTTTACCAGCAAGGTTAGGGAGTAGACCATTAGGAGCAGACAAAGGTGGTTCTTTAAAAACAAATGAAGCACACATATATATTTATGAATGTTAACGTGCATGCAATATATGTATAAGACAAGTTTATGGAGTTACAATCTATGTGAGCTGGTTTCTGATAAATCAGTATTTACCAGAAAGAGGTTTTCAATTTAAGAACCTAAAAATCTACCTTAGGACATTCAAAGGAGGACTAGGGTAGTTTTTTCTAATAATTTCCTTACAAGTCTAAATCACAGAAAAAAATGGTATTTGCATTAGGTTTTGCTTGCAAGGAAATACAGCAACAGTCTAATTTACTAAATTATCCCGATAGGTCAAGACAAGCTACCTTAGTTCATACAAGAGAAACTGATTCTGTAAATATGCATCATCTTGGTTCTATAACAAACCATTAGATACCTACTTTGTTTTGCTTTCCATTGCCTCCATGACAGAAAAAAATGCCTCAGAGATCTGCTTGCCCCAAAAATGTGCTGAGAAACATAATTTGTCTTAATACGCTGACTTAAAGTCTTTGTCAATAAGCAAATTAGACTGGACAAAAGCATAAATTATACCCTTATGCTCAGCAGCATTTTGTTTTCATGAATAATCTCAATAAGCAAATTTTAGAAGCCAAAAGGGCAGATGGTAATGTATGAGCAGGCAAAAAAAGGAAAAAGGAATTTTTCACACAAGCCAGTATGTTTCATACAACAAGAAGTATGGTAGGCCTTACAACCAGGACATCAGCTCTATTGGCAAATCTTAGCAATGGTCTAATTGTTTCCATGATGATTCAGGCATGATGTCATCCTGGCTCTGGCATCAAATGGGTGGCTAATCTCACTGGTGCTATCTACAGAGACAGGGTTTGACTGTGCCACATAGTTACACATACAGTAACCTCACTAAGAGATGCAAAAGATAAGGAGGGAAAAAGCTTATGCTGGTACAAGTGGTGAAATTCCACTGAATTACATCTTGGTGGTACCACTGCTACCTGGCTTCATAGTTCAGCACAGTGAGCAAAAACAGAATACCTGCCCAGCTTTGATGGCATTTATATAAGCATATGGTAGTTCTGTAAGCTAGACTGAGGCATGTTGCTGTAAAGCTGTAACTCCATGGGAGGGATCAAAGCTGGAATGCCAGTAAGAATTTATCAGGCAGGGAAAAAAAGCCTTGTGACATATCTAGGTTTTAGTCAACCCAGAATAGATCTAATAGCTAGCATTTCAGAAACAATTACTTTTTGCACAAGCTTTTTTTTTTTTTGTTCACACACATCACAAAACTCCTCCACCCACACTCCTGAGCCAAGGAAAAAACATGTTGTCAGCTTCACAGATGAGTAAACTGAATCACATGGCTGACAAGTTTGACCTGTTTCTTAAAGATAGGGATTTAAACAAAACAAATACCGCTTTGAAATAAATGGATCTTTCAGTAGCGTAGAAGAGGGGTGAGGAAAGAAAAAGGCCCTCTGCATTCTTTTATGGATCAGCTGCGGTGCAGTCAGTGATGGCATGGAGCTCTCTTTTTGGTGTGAAACAGACGTTCTCCCTGGAGAACTTGCTGTCAGGCAGACAAAGGGGAGTTGCAGCCTCTGCCTCTGCGAACAAGGCATCAATGCTGACACAGCTCTCAAGAGACCTGTCCAACTCCAAGCCTCACAACTCATACAGTCTGACATCAGTCTGCACGCATTTCCTCTGAACATGCTTTACAGAGAAATGTCATTCTCAGCAACTGCATGAAATGAAACTGAAGCGGAAAAAAAAAAATTGATATTGAAAATAATAACAAAAAAGCTCAGGCTGTAAGAAAAAATGGAGCAGCTGCAGCATTGTACTGCAGCAATACTATTGTTTCTCAGCCTTAAGATATAAAATATCACGGTTATAAACATGCCATGGAAAGTTCTCAAGGAAAACCAGTCTGGTCTCTTGATGACAGGGCAGAGTATCAGGGAGGAGAACTAAAAGCTCAGTAATTAAAGCTCAGCACAGGCATTTGTTTAAGGACCGAGTTTCAAAGCAAAACCAGCATGCTGCTCCATGTACTCCAACCTCGGTCATGCTGTAAGGATACCCATGCCAATTTTAAACTGCCTTAATTCAAGTGACAAGTCTTAACAGAGGCTGATGAGCCCTGAAATACAGGCCTACTGTCAGGCCCTGCTAATGCTGGGCAGGCACTGATGCACAAGCAGTGGTGCAAATGTGAAGCTGTTTGGTCAAATTAGTCCTGAGACTGGAACGTGCAGAAAAAATACAACCTGACAGTATGTGAATTTTACTGGAAAAAACCTCACCAAGATTATTCTTGTTCTTCTTGCTGTTCACTATGAGTAAGTCTGTATACGACCAAGCTGGTAATGTCACCAAAGAAATGTAGCTTAGTGACTTCTGAGAATCTTAGACCCCAGTCTAGGAATCAAATTTAACCCTTGTACTAAGCAATGCCATTTTCGAATTTCACTGGAATTTGTAATTCTTGTTTATGTTTAGAGCTGAATGTAATCCACCACAGTTTGTGCCCTTGGAAAGGGATGTCCTATGTTTACTTCTGAAGCTCCATGGTTTAAGCAGGAACTTTCAACAAGTTCTCAGCCAAGACTGCGGACAAAACCTACGTGCATTATGTTACTGACCTATTGCTAAAACCCACAGAAATCTTACTCATGTTGTTGCTAATCTCTCTTACTTTAGAGGAAGCTGGGGAGGTTATAGCTAGGTACATCTCTGCAGTTACACAAATGCTGATGGTTGTTTCATCTCCCAGGCTTACAGAGATGGCCATTGCAGATCATTTACTCACTCAGGACTCTTCTGTGCTTCATGTGATGGTAGGTAACATTTGATGCTTCAGTGGAAGATGTTGATAGCACAAAACATGCTTCATAATACTGTTCTGTATGTACCAGGTACATGTTTCCTCCTAAAATTTAGG
The DNA here is from genome assembly GCF_023343835.1 of Lagopus muta. Classification (NCBI taxonomy): domain Eukaryota; kingdom Metazoa; phylum Chordata; class Aves; order Galliformes; family Phasianidae; genus Lagopus; species Lagopus muta. The sequence goes on from NC_064436.1 coordinate 15,104,838, forward strand.
CAGCTCTACTGCTGAGGAGTGTAAACCTCAGGGTAAATCCATTTGTTCTCTCTTGATAAACCAAAACAAACAGAACATTCCAAAAGGTGGTATAACTCCCCTTTCCTTTTCTTTTCCTTCCCCTTCCCGTTCTCCTCTGTTCCCTTCCCCTTCCCCTCCATTCCCTTCCTTTTCCCTTCCCCCTTCCTTTTCCCTTCCCTTTCATCCAGGAAGTCTTAAAATGAAAGGTTATTTATACTCAATAGGTTGCATTTTTGCTAATTTGTAAAGACAGTTCAGATAGGAATGAACCATTTGTCATCAAAAGCATTGCTTACTATACTCATGTCTTCTTGCATGGAGGTTTACAGTGCAGTTGAAAATCCAGTTTTCTATTCAGTGGTCTTTTTGCATCCTATGAAACACACAAAACCTGCTCACAGGAAGCTCAGTGCACGGGAAAAAGCAATGAGCTGACTTCTGAAAACATATATATGGCCAAATGCTAATTAGAAAAAGGATTAGAAATGACATAAGACATTTTTTACTCTCATGACTGTTGTGTAATTCTAAATAGTTTGGAAACATAGCTAACAAAGGAACTGTGCCTCAGGGAGCAGTCTACATTTGCAAACAGAACTGGCTGTCAACCCTGGAGCTTACGCCCACTGCTGGCAACTGAATATTCAGAAAGGGAGACCAAAGAAACCTCTAGTGAGCCTCTAAATAAACTAATATGTAAGGCAACATATCTGGAGGGGGGGAAACACTGCATCGCGCAAGGATAAAAAACAACAGACTAATGAATCCTCATGTACTAAACCACATCCAGCATATGCTTCAGCCCACATGTCTATCTGTGGACTCACAACTCCAGTGTAATGAGTTGTCATCTGTCAAGGGAAAAAAATAAAGAAACACAAGAGGAAAAGGCTTTCAGAGCTGAAGCCAAGCAGCTGAAGTTCCACCTGTGTGCCAACTGCAGGCTGGTGGGCACTGGTATGCTCAAGACAAAGAAATCAGAGACTGAAGTCTTTACATGAAAAAAAAAAAAAAAAGCATCTACAATAAAGTAATGCTGCAGTGTTCTCAATGCCAAAATTGGCATGCAGAATTAAACACAGATTAAATGGAATGAGGTGATGAGCATATTCTTGCAGTAGCCAGCACTTAGAAAGTTGGGGTTCTATTTTCTCCGTGTGGAGTTTTGATTGGCTTTGCTTTAGTTTTTCAGATTATCTTCTGAAAGATTATCTTCTCAGCTTAAAACCATTCTCCCTTGTCCCATCACTATCCACCCTCGTAAACAGCTGTTCCCCCTCCTGTTTATTACATGATCCCTTCAAGTACTGGAAGGCCACAGTGAGGTCTCTCCAGAGCCCTCCTTTCTTCAGGCTGAGCAAGCCCACCTCCCTCAGCCTGTCTTCATAGTGGAGGTGCTCCAACCCTCTAATCATCTTAGTGGCTCTCCTCCAGACCCTCTCAAACAGCTCCCTGTCTTTCCAGTACTGGGGGCATCACACCTGGATGCAGTACTCCAGATGGGGCTTCATGAAGGCCGAGTAGAGAAGGACAATCACCTTCCTGCTGGCCTGGAGCCCAGGATACCATTTGCTTTCATTTGCAAGAGCACACTGCTGGCTCATGTTAAGTTTTTCATCCACTGGGATCCCCAGGTCCTTTTCTGCAGGGCTAAATGCCTCTGAATACTTTCACTAACTGTGAAAGTCACAGAACTGTGTAATTACAAACCTCAGTTTTAAAAAGTAAGTCCCTCTTCTTGACAGTGGTTGTGATTTGGTTCCTGGTGATGAAGACTCACAGAATTGCACAAAATTATCAAGCTGTTAATGCACACACGCAAACTTGCAGCACAAGCCCTGGTGCCCAAACTGCTTTGCCTGTCTTTCTTTGCCTCAACAGTTTGCTGCTGCTGAAATACGCTCCTGCACAAGCAGGCTGCTGCTGAGCTCACACCCTAGCAGGTCACAGCAATGTCTTGTGCATATGCTGCAAAGCTAAGGTGTAATTCATTCTAACACTCAGAATATAAAGTTAACACATCAAAGCAGTACTGACAGGGATCCTTTCAGCACCTTCCTGCGCCACACCTTCACTGTCTTGAGAGAGTGAATGATACATTATGTGGTTTATTTCCCTTCCTCCTTCCTTTCACCTGAGCTGAACATGTTATTTCTAGCATTTTCACATACTAAAGCAGTTCTACACAAGAGAAATTAAGCAAACTTTAAAAAAATAGACCTGAAGTTAACAAAGAACTCATCAAAATTTGTCATGTTTTCTAAAGCTTTCTTCAAAAGCACAGCCATCTCCCCTGTTCGTGGAGAGGTGAGGGATGATGTCTCTGAGTCATTCTCCAAGTGATGTGGACCTTCTTCACTAAGAGTGTCATTGCTAGCAGAACACTGTGAAGAGCCAGCAGATGTCCTGGAAATGCAGGGGGTCAGCTTGACCACCCCTGTATTTCACAAGAAAAAACTAAGCTTTTAAAAGCAATCTTATTCTAAATAAAATATACAAATAATAATAATAATACAGTAATAACAGAAAGGAATGGTTTCAACAAAAAACTACTGCAGAGTGCAAGATCAGTATGGAAAAAAACGCAGATTTGCAGTTTCTGATGAGATTCTGATGATTTTACAGCTGTATTCTTCTCAGTCTGAGAAGCCACGCTGAAACAAAAGCCAACTGTACACATTCATATAAAAACGGACACTTTTCAGGCTAACTAATCGCAATCCAAACTGAAAAGAACTGCCCTTTCTACAAATTTCAACATACGTGTCTCATGGGGAAACATCTGTCTAGAATGCCCTACAGTTTTCATTTATTACTGAAACTAAGCATCTACACTGGCTCTAAACGTAAGGCAGAACAAAATAAAGGATGGCAATCTTCTGAGATAACAAAATGGAGGAGGCAAAAAAATGTGATATTACTATCTACATTCAAGTCCAGGCTGGATGTGGCTCTGGGCAGCCTGGTCTAGTGGCTGGCGATCCTGCCCATGGCAGGGGGGTTGAAACTAGATGATCTTTGAGGTCCTTTTCAACCCAGGCCATTCTATGTTTCTATGATAAATGTCCAGTCTTTCAAATACAGAGAACATGGAAGCAGTTATCTGAGCTGCTGAAATGTAGGGAAACTTCAGATAACTAATAAAAAAATAATATTGCAGTATTTTTTCAGAGATAGTGTAATGACCTGAGAGAGGTCATTATCTTTCATAGGACAGATGAATAAGACATCAGTGCAGACCAAAGGAGAAGAAGATGCAGAGTTAAAGGGTACCAGCACAACAAATACCAGTCACACAGGGCCACAGAAACTGCACCAGACACACCAGACGTGCTCAGTCAGAAGTTCTATTTCAAACCAAATACATCATCATATTCTTAAACTTCAGAAAGGCACTTAACTTTTTGTTAAAACGTGACAATAGTGGTGATTTTTATTTTAGCAGAAAAGAAACAGAACTCAATGGCATGAAGCCAAAACTAGGTATACTTGCTTCAGCATAAATGGGTACATTTAAAGTGCGGTTAATTAATAACTGACACAACCTAGCTAAAGGCAAGACGCACTCATTGTCACTTGACATGTTTAACATGGAAATGAGATCCCTGGAGAAGGGATTGCAGAGCTGTGGGCCTTCCAGGCAAATGCACTATCACTGCTCTTCCTTCTCTTCTGTGTAGAAAATGATGTCATTTCAGTACTTTTGTTCACAGCAGCTGCAGCAAAGTAACATGGAGAGGTTCCCCCCTTAAACAAATTGGTCCCATTTTACAATAACATACATCTGGCAAAGGCTGGTAGCAGGTTTGGAATTCAAAGGACCATTTAATACCAAATACCATTTAATAATTAATCCAGAAATCCTAACCCAGTTTGTTGTTGTTGTTGTTGATGTTGGGTTGCAGTATGATGATGATGTGAGAGACCATGTGTACTAGGAATACTAGAGTCAAAATAAGGTCAAATCAACAAGGAGACTCAAACTGAGGTTTAAATATGTCATTGGGTAGGACAGAATGTCCCCCAGAGAAGAATCGGATTTAGATAAGACTCAGGAGTTCTTGTATGACTAGAAGGAGAAATATTACAGAGTGTCAGCGTGAAGGATTTCAGCAAATGAAAAGAAACTGAAGATTAATTGACGTCCTTGCCATGCGTTGGCTGAGCCAGAGTGGAGTGATTGGAACTAGCAGAACTGCCATAAAAAAAAGCTGTTTACAGAAAATAATTGGAGAACTATTGCGCATGCCTTAGCTCAGCAAAAATACAATTCTCTGATAATAAGGATTTTGGTGCCTAAATACAGAGAGAGATTAGAATTACCTTTCATCAAAGTTATAAAATACTAAAAATTGAAATGGCCATCAATGGCTCTGTCATGAAAACACGAGAAGTGCAACAATGAGCTTTAATGACAGCACAAAATTAGAAGCCATCACAAAAACAGAGGGCTGGGTATCATAGATGATGAATCAGATGACCCTCACAATTTCAATAACAAAGTGAATTCAGCTCAGGAACCATTTCCAACAAGCACCAACGACAAGGCAGCACCACCCAGGCATGCTCCACAGCAACGTCCTCTACTATTACCTTTGCAAGCTTTGAGCACATGTGCATTTCAACTTCACATTGCATCAAACGTGTCTACATCATCGTTCCAGAAAAACACAACTGTGTAGCAGCTGACTGAACATGTTCTAGAGCTTTGGAAACAATCACAGCCAATGACAAATGTGATGGAGATTTCAATTCATGCAGCAATTTGTGAAAGACAAGGGAGCAGTTAACACAGGCCGTCTCCAGATCATTCCCTTTCATGAAGTTTGGCAAGCCTGGCATCTTCAGCAGTCTAGCTGTGATACACCCAAAAAGCTAAACCCAGCATTTTCATAAGGTGCATTCCCATAGCTGATGATCTGTTACAGCTCAGCAAAACTTCAAAAGCAAATACTCAAGTGGAAGTTCTCTTTTGAACCCCTCTGTGTCTGTGGCCTACTTTCAGAGAGAAGCACCTCTGGGGTGAGCAGCCTACACGTCCAGGGAGTTGTGGAGTAACCACTCCTGTTGATGTCCATTACCCTTGTCACCAGGTCTAAGAATCTGGCATGAGCTGAACTCTGGTAGGTAGAAGTTTAGGTTCTCTGTTTGCAGTCAAACATTAAAAAGGGGAATGGCAAAACTGGGCAGCCTACACAGGTAGCTCTGTTTTGAGGGAAAAGGTGGCTAGACTCATCAAGCTAATTGTTGAACAGCAGGTCATGATGGAATTAGAGCCTGAGAACGTGCTCTGGTAGTAGTAGAAGGGTGAAAAAAGTCATTGTTTTTAACTGAACGATTCACACGGCATGGCAGAAGAGGACAGAACATACCCTGTCACAGTGATAATTCCAGAGCTGGACACAACTTCCTGCTGTACTGCAGCAGACTCAGTGAGCACACACCTGCCAGACAGGAGATCCCTTTCAGAGATCTGACCACAGCCACTCATGTGAACCCATCTTCATCGAGTTATTCCTGCATGGCTAGAGGAAGCAAGGCACTTTCAGAAGTAGCTCATTACTTGCACATCCTACTCCTCCCACATGTACTCACATTCCTAGGTGTAAGCAGCACAGCTTGGGTGACCTGTACTTTGCAGCAGCTTCTCTCTCCCAGTTAGCTCGCTGTTCTGTATAGTTTCAAAACACAGATGTGTTCTACCTCTACAGGCTATACAACCTTCATCTATGTTTCATCAGTCCCCAGTGAGGCACTGGTGCCTGATCCAGCTGGGTTTGGTAGAACTTTTGCCTGCTCAGCATGCACGGATGGGAGCATCCACACCAGCTCTGGTGTCCTGGGCAAAATGGGTAGCAGTCTGCATTGCAGGCTAGGGGATACATCTCAGACCTGGGCCCGTGCCTCCTAACTTTTGGTCTGGTCATTGTCACCCTAATGGGGAGATGAGGGAGTAAAGGGCATTTATGCACACACCGTGGGCTGTGACACACCATTAAGCCCAGGACCTGAGAAAGGTCTGAGGCTCTTTCAATTTACTAGTGCAGATGCACCCAGCAGGCACAGAGAAGAGTTACAGAGGCTGAGTTATGCCTAGGCAAGAACAAACAAGCTTAAACTGACTACAGATGCATATAAATAGAGAAGAACATCTTAAACCTTCAGAACTGTGAGTTCCGAAAGAGTCTTTGAACAATTGCAAGACCTCATACTTTTAAGATGAAAAATTGTCAGTTTTTGAAACAGACCAGAATAGGCTGCCACAGCTTAATTGTACGATCCTGGAGACTCATTGCAGCCTAATGGATAAACACAGTAAATGAAAACCAGTGAATAGGACGAGTTGTTGTAACTAAACAACTTCTAAAATGCTGAAATTACAAAGATGCATGCAAAGCAGCCTTACTATTAATTTGCTTGGCTAAAGAAATCAAGTCTTGGCAACAGCATTGCAAGGGGCAGGGGGGAGGAAATCATTTATGAATCCATTGATTCCCTCATTCAAACTTCACCTTCTCTTGGAGCATGATGGAGGCTTCTGGAATATCACAACTTAATTTCTTCTCTAACTACTCCTTGCTTTTGGTTCCTGTGACAAAAGTGACCCACTGCAATCAAGGTTTAGTGGGATATGTTTGCTGAAGCACTGTGCTGTACAAAACAGTGTGCCAAATTCAATTTGAAAATAGCAAACAGGGAGAAGTTCCATCATGAAAGAAAAAATCCTTTTAAGAATTGATGTTTTGTGCTGATTGATTCTCAGTTTAATGGTACTGAAAGAGAAAAGTGTAAAACAATGGGGTTTTTTGTTTTTGTTTTTTTGGTCTGTTTGTTTTAGAGAGAGAGAGAGAGAGAGAGTCTTGATTGGAAAATAAAAGCCACAGCTCATGGATCATTACATGCTTTCAATTCATCATTTATTCAGGATATACCAAGAATGTTGTTGAAAACATTATTAGCTGCTACACTAGCAGATATATGAGAACTCCTCCCTGCATCTGTCAAAAGCAGCAGTCCAGAATAAATATGTATGTATCAAATCTGTGAATCTATCGGCATCATGAACGTGCTTGCCAAGACACAAGCAAAGCTGCAGAACAACTAACAGTGACAGATTATCACTTGCAAACTATAACTTACTGCCCTGTGTTCAAGCACCCTGAAAGTATTCCCAGTGTGGACTCATATTTAATTCTTACCTACATGGACTTCACAAACGTATCCATATATTCTTTAACACATTTTTACAAATGCACTGACTGCTTACAAGTTATAATTTTCTATATAAATAAAGAACTGAAATCAAACCAAAAAGCAAATCGTAATCAATGAAGTTAACATGAAAAAAGCCTGCTAAAATAAAAAGTTTGTTAATGATCCAATCCAGCAAAATCTTGTATATTCCTAATGTCAGAAATAAATACAGAAATAGACTCAGTTTTATCACCTTCACATTCTGACTATGAAATTCATCACACTAAACTGTAATTGCTGGCTACTTACAACCTAAACCAGCACACGGAAATAGGTCTACATCACGTATACCATATCAGTTATGGATGAGTACTGGAACCAATGGTCAGAACAAGATAATTAACCCCCCCAAAAGTAACCTGGGATCATGCTATTTGCATGATATACGACACTTTTGAACACACCTGATTACAGTGCAAAACAGAAAAGGCATGAGCCATAAAACCCTTTGTCTTTTTTTTCTAATCTTTTTTTCATTACAATGAGCACATTCTAACTCATCTAGAAACTGCCTGTACAAAGAGCAAATTACAAGACTGTCTGAGTCGTGTAATACTGAGCATAGTACTGTCCATCAGTCTACAAAACACTATCTACATGGACATTTGTGTAAGTACTGACATTGCACCTCTGCCATTTTGTTCAAGGTCAAAGTCGATCTGCCTCTTTACTGATAGACCTGGATGAATTTCAATAGCAAGGCAATTATTGTTGCTCATAAAATTAGCCTGTGCCCTAAAGCACATACACTTCTCTAGCTACAGTGGCTAATATTAAAAGGCATTATTTCTATCTACAAATGTTGTCTTTTGCATGGTCATGCAGACTTTGAGTGCTGTTAATTAGCTGTGTAGCTGGCCCCAATATCAGTATGCATTGGTCATAATTTCAACACATGAACACAACTCACGCAACTTTACTCATCATATTTCAAACTAAAATTCTACCAATTTGAAAGTCCCACTTTTGCTGATGTTCCAAACTAATTATTCAAACCACTGATGATGTTTAATAGCGCACAGCTCCACAGACTAATCTATTTAGTCAGCCACACCGTTTCCTTTTTACATTTGAGGATTGTCAGTAACTGGAACATAGCACTTACCCACAATGATCAGGGACCCATTTTACAGCCACGAGAAGGAGATGATTCCATACAACTTGCAGAGCATCCTACTGGAAGGTGCAGCACGCAAAATGCTGTATTTTATTCCAGTGATGAAAGCTGGCAGGCAGCAAAAACTGTCAAGACTTACAGTCAACAAGCTGACAAAGACTGGAAAAGGTGGAATGCCACATCAGTGTATCTGCATGTCCAGAGAAGGGCAGAGAAGCTGGTGAGGGGTCTGGAGCACAAGTCTGATGAGGAGAAGCTGAGGGAACTGGAACAGCTGTGTCTGGAAAAGCATCTTGGGGAGACCTCAATGCCCTCTACAACTGCCTGACAGCAGGTTGCGGCAAGGTGCAGGTGCAGCCTCTTCTCCTAGGTAACATCAGTAGGGTGAGAAGTAACGGCCTTAAATTGCATGAGAGGTTCAGGCTGCAGACTTGGAAAAGTTCTCAGAAAGTGTGGCGATGCACTGGCACGGGCTGCCCAAAGAGGTGGTGAAGTTGGAGTCACCGTGCCTGGAGAAGTTCAAGAGCTGTGTGGATGTAGCACTGAAGGACTGAGGGTTGGCGGGCAGGAGGCGATGGGTGGGTGGCTGGACTGGATGGCGTCAGCAGTCTTTCCAACCGTAACGGTTCTACAATCCAGGACGCCGTACGCTCGGTGTTCCCTCAGCAGTGTTACATTTACCTCAGCGCCTCCTAACGGCCGACAGGGAACGGGTGCACGAGGCTCCGCGCATGCGCAACACTCATCTCTCCTCCCCCCCAAATTGAACGGTGGCGCCACAGGCCGTTCCGCGCGACGCGATTGCGTCAGACGCAGGCTCGGGCCGGGGCGGGGCCGGGGCGGTAACGGCGCGATTTTTCAAAATGGAGGCGCAGGGGGAGGGGGGCGGCCGCCGGGCCCGCGAGCGGGCAGGCCTGGCGCGAGGCGGGCGGCGGAGGGCGCCGTGATGGCGAGCCGCGCCCGCGGTCCCGAGGACAACCCCTAGCGAGACCCGAGGAGAGCGGCCGGCGCCATGGCGACCTGTATCGGCGAGACGATAGAGGTGGGCAGCGGGGGCCCGGCTCGGGCCGCCCCGCCATTTGCCGTGGGCGAGGCCGAGCCGGGCGGGGTCGTCCCCTTCCCGGGTGGGAGGCGGCCGCCGGTGTCGGCGCGGCGGTTAGGGTGGCCGGGGGCCGCCTCGAGGCGGGCCGCGGCCCGAGCCCGGCCCCCGCGGTGCCTCGGGCGGCTCGAGGCGCCGCGCATGACGCTGCCATGGCAGCGGCGTCGCGGCAGGCTCCCCTGGGAGCGGCGGGCTGGGCGGCGGGAAGGCGGCTGCCCCGCGACGCCACGGGAAGCGGCAGGCGCAGTGTGAGGAGAGGACGGCGCGGGGAGGACGACGATGCCGGGCACGGCGCTGAGCGGCCCCGCCGCCCTCTGCTTGCGCGGCCCCGAGTGTTCCGTGCGGGTACTGACCGCGTCTCTCCGGCGGTTATGGGCTGCGGGCCTTCTCGGGGGCGCACTCTCCGTCGCGCTGGGGCTGACGGCAGTTTTGTGTTCGCGTTGCAGGACTTCAAGGTGGGGAACCTCCTGGGAAAGGGCTCCTTTGCCGGGGTCTACAGAGCAGTATCCCTGAAAACCGGCCTGGAAGTGGCTATTAAAATGGTAAGGCAGCCAGCCGGGGGAATCTGTGGCTTCTGGGACCAGCAGAGGTGATTGTAGCAGGTTGGAGTGGCTGTGCCTGGACCTCTTGTTTCTGAGTAAGCAATGCTGAGAGCAGCATTTGGTCCTGGAAGGTGCAGCACAGTCGAAAAGCCCATATTGGTAACTATTAAAAGTGTTGATGTTGTTGTTAAAATGACTTGAGCTGAGATACTTGGTTGTAGTTGTACACTCATCTCTGTAATTGTAATTCAGAAATTGGCACCCACAAAAACATTGTTTAGACTGTTCAGCTGGAGAGGTCTTGAGCACAGGAGAAGCTTGCAGCTCTTTAACTTGTGATGGCCTTGAAACATTTCCCTCACTGTAAGGGCAAACCTTTACAAAAGGAACTCTTGTTTCAAATACATTTTGCTAGTTTTTATTACAACTTGTAGTACTGGCATTTATCTGCTTTTCTAATGCTAGATACCTCTAGCGTGTGTGCTTTGCGAACTCGGCACTGGATTTCTCTCAAAATTTTGCTACTGTTTATTCGTTATTTGAACGACTGTGTTTTTCTCTGTTTCTCTAAGATACTTGCATGAAAATGCATCTGTTTTGAAATGCATACTAGATTTAAAGCATCTAGTAGGCGAAACAAAAATCTTGATTGTATGTCAGGGTTTTCAGGCAAGACATGCATTGAACAGTTAAAATTTTGAGTTTGGTTAACAAAATGTATATAATCAATGCTGCACTACTTGAAAAATATTGTGATCTATTTTCAGATAGACAAAAAAGCCATGCACAAAGTGGGAATGGTACAAAGGGTTCAGAACGAGGTGAAAATACATTGTCAGCTAAAGCATCCATCTATTCTTGAGGTAAGATTCATGTATTTTTAGCAATAACTGCATATGTGACTTGCTGTGTGGTCTACAGGTATTCTAATTTCCTTGTTTTGTTTTTTTCTAGCTTTATAACTATTTTGAAGATAGCAACTATGTGTACTTGATACTTGAAATGTGTCACAATGGTGAAATGAGTAGATACATAAAGAATAGAAAGAAACCCTTTTCAGAAGATGAAGGTGAGACTTTTTTCTATGAAGCTCTTTGTATTTACATGTTGACTTATTCAGTAAGTTTGATTCCAGTGAAAGAGCACTTAAAACAGCTATCAATCTGAAACTGTACAGCTTAAAAACTTGTCAGAAGTGGTAACCTAGAGGTAAGTTATGATAAACATTTTCACTTGAATATTTCTGTGCTTTTAGTTCTGTTTACGTCCTTTGACAGTAGCATGTGCTATTTGCGGTTTCAGAGAAGCTTACCTTTATACACCAAATTACTGTATTGGCCTTCCAGATTCTAGTTCATCTTATGTAGGATCATTGAAAATCTCCAGTGTGTTCCAAATATGTGTGTAAATGAAGATAAAGCAGTTAACTCTGTACAAGTTATGTAAGGGCTAAGTTAGGAAGAAGTCCAGTATGAGGAAGAAATAATCAATTTGATGCTTGGTCTAGGATTGTTTGAAAGACTGGCAACTGAGGAGAAATCCTGCTATAGTTTTACTTCTGTTTCTCACAAAAGTCAGCAGACAAAAATAAAAATCCTATCCTAAATTTAGAGTTCACTGTCAGTAATTTTAAAACTTTAAATTGGCCATTATTCTTGTGAATAGTGTTGGCACAAGTCTGCAAAAAAAAAAAAAAGCTTTACTGCACTTACAAACTTAGTAATTTTTTTGTACAAATGAGTGTGAGAATTTCAGATGTAGTATGGATCATTGAAAGGCAAAGCAAAACAATGCAGCTCCAGAAGAAATAACAGGAAAGCAAGCTGCTGTGTGCACTGATTTACAGTGCAATCAGACATGCTGTTCTGGTTTCACCCCATTCAGGTTCATTGTTTGTTGCCTCTGCTGTTCCGAGAATTCCTGAGTTGGTCACACAGTTGGTCACTGCACTGCTGTTTTAATTTACCTTCTTGTCAGTTTCTAGTCTTATTCTGTCAAACTACTGCAATTAGTGACTTCTTTGGAAGCCGTTGTAGGGCTGGATTAAAGGGGTACTGTTACGCAGGCATCTGTTTAATCCAGGTCTGCTCCAGCAGAAGCAGTTCATATGATCATAACCGTTGTGCTGAAAGCTGATAGAACCACTGACTTGGGTTTAGGAAAAAAAAAAAAAAAGCCTGTTTCTTTGATAAGTGATTTCTGCAAATGTTTGTTCCTCTGCAATCGTTACCATCTGCAGAGAGAGAAAGGATTGTAATTTGTTTGAATGATTCTTAAAATTGCTGTAATTGAAACATAATAAATGGTGCTGTCCGAGCAGCATTGGGGTTTTGTTGTTCTTGCTGTAAGCTACAGCTTGAATGTTTCCTGAATTTCATAGAATTTATTTTATAATGTATTTTGTAACTTTCATACAATTTATAATGTATAAGAATAGAAATATTATGCCAGTATTATAAATATGGAAGGTTACTAGAAACTGAAATACTTCTGGGTTTGTCTCATCCAAATTGTCTCCTGTACTTTATAACCAGTGTATAATGAAGATGTTTGGCTTCATGTATTTGTTTCTGAAAGTGATGAGAGCAATTTAAAAATTTAAGGTCTCCGAAGCCTAATTTAAGGGAACTTCGCAGATACTTTGTTGGCCTGTGGTAATTGCATGTTTCTGTTATCACAGAAACAAATTGGATTACTGCATTACAGAATGGTATCTTATGGACTGTTGTAGAAGAGAGTAACGCTGTGTTGCTTCAAGCAAAAAAGCAGAAAGTGTTGTTCCTACCTCATTAGCATGACACTTAAACGCTGTTGTAACATCCTTGCTAGTTAAGAAAAGATAAAGGCCAGACGAGTAACAAACTTCAAAGGGTTATAATTTTCAGAGCTATGATTTCAGTTATTGCACTAAGGCTTTTGTTCTTGTTTTTGTTCTTTTGGCAGCCCGGCACTTCTTGCATCAAATTATCACGGGTATGCTGTATCTTCATTCTCATGGAATACTGCATCGGGACCTCACCCTTTCCAATCTCTTACTCACCAGTAACATGAACGTCAAGATTGCTGATTTTGGACTAGCAACTCAGTTGAAAATGCCTCATGAAAAGCATTATACCATGTGTGGAACTCCGAATTACATTTCGCCAGAGATAGCCACAAGGAGTCCACATGGACTTGAGTCTGATGTATGGTCTTTGGGCTGTATGTTTTACACTCTTCTTATTGGAAAGCCTCCTTTTGACACTGACACGGTGAAGAACACGCTGAATAAAGTAGTATTAGCAGATTATGAAATGCCAGCCTTTTTGTCCAGAGAGGCACAAGACCTTATACATAAATTACTTCGCAAAAATCCAGCAGATCGTTTGAGTCTTTCCTCTGTGTTGGATCATCCTTTTATGTCCAGGTGTAGCTCTGCTCGGAGCAAAGATTCAGGAACTTCAGAAGATTCCATGGACAGTGGAAATGCTACTATCTCTACCACGTTTACAGGCTCTTCCAGCATCAGTACCAGTGGCTGCTTGAAGGAGAAGAAGAAGCTGTTAGTGGGACAGCCGCTCCCAAATAAAATTACTTTTTTTCCTAAAAACAAGAATCCCAGTAACGCTTCATCTGTCGATGGGAGTGGTTCTTTTCATCAGTGGGGAATTCAAGGGAAAGAAACTGGTGCAGGTGGCAGGGGAAGAGTCATGCAACTTGCTGAAGAGAGACCGCATTCCCGCTACCTCCGAAGAGCCCACTCCTCAGATAGGTCTGGCACATCCCACAGTCAGACTCAAGGAATATCACATGTCGTTGAGAGGTGTCACTCCATGGAACTGCTTTCCAAGCCTAGAGGAGGAACAAGGGAAAACACAGAATGCTTTTCGCCTGCGAGCAGTTACACTGATGTGGGAGAAATATTCAAGGAAAAGACTTCTGGTAGTTCTGGCTCTTTTGAAGGGCAAATATCTCCACCTGTGAAAGATCAACCACAGTAAGAATGAGTTCTTATTATGATGAAATTTAGAGTTATCTTATGTTAGAAGCATTTCTTTACTTGGAACTAGACTGCGTTAAACACCAAAAGTCTCAATGCTTGTAGCTGGAATACAGCACAAAAAGGGTAATATTTGATGCTTTTGCTATGGAGACGTTCACCTTCTGCCTGCCCCCTGTCTTACAGTTCTTAGATGCAGCGTGTGTACCAGCTGGACTGTAGCTTTTATTTATCCTGCTAGAGCTCTACTAATTATTTACTTCCTTGTATAGCAATCTGAGTTCTTTATTCTCCACAGTGACTGTAGTGGAGACCCTTGCTGACTTCTCCTTGTAGAAGAGACAGAGATGAGAGGAGAAGTCATTATGTGCATGACTGCCAACATACGTACTTGCTGCTCTGGGATGTTTCAGTTCATCTTTAGCAGTGCTTTATACCAAGACAAGATTTAAAAAAAATATATAAGTTAAGGATTATACAATGAGCAACACTTTCCCTCCCAGAAAGGAGGAAACAAACAAACAAAAATATATATATAGGCAAATATAATGACCTGAAACTTATTTCTGTGTTTGTATTTCCTGCATGAGAACTCTGGTTTCTTTACAAACCAGCCCAGGTGTCCACACAAGGGATGCTAGGGTGTTGGTGTTAGATGGAGGTCTGATCTTTTCTGTGCACTGCTGTGCAACACAAACCTTTCTCATAATCTTAATCTTTGAATTCCCGGAAGTTTCTTTCCTGTTTCAATATAAGGTATATTTTGAGTTGTCTCTTCTGCAGTTGTAACATTGTAACACTTGTGCAAGCATTGTTGATGTAGTCTTGATTACATATGTAACTTCTATTTTGCAGCTCAAATTTTCTCTATCCAATGAAGCCCCCCCCTGGTTTGTTAGAGCAGAAGTCCCAGGCTGAAACCATGCAGCAGTGGCTTGGAAGCATGCAGACGAACGGTGAGTTATGAATCAGTCATGTATCTCTGCACTTGAGGTAGAGTTGTAACCTGTAACTATTTCTGCTGTTTTTCTAAATTTTATTTCTTTGAACTTAGAAGGGATTCGCCACATAACTGTGATGCTGGAATGTAGTACTAGCATCCTAAATATTGGTGATGGACTTCAGAAGACTTTTTAGATAGTACTCTTCCCAAGTTGTTGGATTGATGTAATGAGCCATACATAACTGCCTTCAGAAGAGTGGAGAAACTGTTATTTGAATGCTTCGCTTACCAAAATGTGATTGTTTTCTTTTTCAGCATTTTAGCAAAAACAAATCAAGACACAAAGAAGAAAACTAATTTTTAGAACCTACCCTTGTTATTGAGTCCTTATCTGGACTTGTAAATAAAACGACAAGATTGGCAGGTGACTCAAAAGCTCTGTTAGTTTAGATGGGCAAATAAATAAGCCTTGAAAGAAGATGTGACCTCAGTGAAAGAGAGAAAGATAATGAGGGTGCAGAAGGAGGGGTGGAGGAAAGGACAAAAGGCACAGAAGGGAAGGAGGTGTTCTTGTCCTGCATTGTGTTACATCATTTTCAAATAATGAAATTTAATCATAAAATGAAATCATAAATCCATTCATGCCTTTTTTTTGGTTCTGATATTACTGGACTCCTTACTTCTTACCTATAGGAAACTGGAATCATGTGACATATGGTCCAGATAATCCTATTTAATTTTTGGTTGTTTCTCAGCTGTTCTACAACATGGCAGGAATGGGTTGCTTAATTGGGTGAGGCACCTTTGTTATTTAAGCCCTCAGTCATGGGCTTAAATATCAGAAGTAGAGAAGGAGTAATAGGAAACTGAAGTTCAAAAATAGTCTTTTTTTCTTTTAAACAAGTAACTGGAAGGCTTTTAGCATGCACATTTAACATTTGGAATATTAAAAACACAGTTGATGTTAAACACTATTGTTAGCTAACTTGAAACATGTTAATCTTAGTGGTTATCTGGATGGCAGCTAATTAATTATCTTCCAACAGATTGATTGTTGAAGTCTTATGATTTTGTTTCACATTGCTTTTGTGAGGTGATTTGACATATAATAAGGCTGTCATAACAAATAAATTTATGACAACCTTAATTTTAAATAAACTTTTTTGAAATAACCATTGAAATTCTGTGAGGTCTAATATTGATTGAACTGAGTATTAAATAAATCACATTGCCTGCTTAAATAAGCTGCCTAAGATTTTGAAGAGCTTTTCAAAATATAGTACCAATTTTTGGCTTGCTAAGTCTCTTGAAATCTCCAATGTTCTTCTACAATGCTTTCAGCTCAGCTGAGACCACCTGAAGACCTGATTGGTAACAGTAATGCACATGGAGGCTTTCGGTATCATCTGGGTATGCAGCAAGATACATCGAGGAATGGATGGAACACCTTAAAGGATATCCGGGATCATGATGCATCCCATGATTATTCACATTCTTTGGATCAGAGAAAACCAAACAAATATATTCCCGAAGTGCTCTGCCAATCTGGAAAGGCTCAGACATCTTCATGTGGCCTTTGGCCGGCTTCAGAGCAAAACCAAGCATGGGGCCAAGAACCATCAGCACGTCAGAAACCTACACTGCGAAGTATAGTCTCACCTCTCAGTGCTTACAGGCTAAAACCAATCAGGCAAAAAACAAAAAATGCAGTGGTATGTATCCATTTTTAAAACTGAAGTTTAAAATACATGAATGCCTTTTTAAAAATCACTTAGGAAACCAAATTTTTTTCCTAAAAATCTATAGGTAAAGTTAGGTTATATGAATTTATACTGCTATTAATTTAGTTCAGAAATATTAGTGAAATTCATTGTAGTTTTTCTGAATATGGACTTACTGCAACCTTATGGCCACTTACAGCAAGTACTGTCGCTGCAATGCTTTTAGCTTACAAGCAAAGACAAACCTACAAGAAGGACCTAAGAACTACTGGACACATGTATATTGCCTACAGTTTCAAATATCCAGACTGCTTATCTGTGCAAGTTGCACTTAAACTTTTGATATGGTTAAAACACTAATACTTCTACAGATCATGTGAATAAATGAGTTGTTATTAATATGTAAAGAGTTTTGCTCTCCAGTACTTGAACATTTAAGTGCTGCTTTCTTCTTTTTTTTGTAAATGAGGGAGAAAACAAATCAAGTTCCGTTAATTCCTCTGATTGCGTGAGTGCTCTGGTTGTTGTTCCTGCTATCCAATTTCTGCCTGTTGTTCCATTTCCTACCGTCTTGCTCATCTCTTCTTCTTGTTCCATTTCTTATTATTTGCTTTTAAGAGCATAATACAGCTGACCTGTCTTGGTTTGGTTTGTCACTTAGCCACATCCTCCCTGACCAGGTTTGTACCATGAAGAAACTTTCTGTATTAATCTAGAAATTAGTGTGAGAAGTATTTAACAGTTTGCAGTATATTCTAGAAATATTCTGTTGCATGTGTTTCTAGAATAAAGCTGTGTTTATAAGACATTTGTGGAAAGAATGTGAACTCAGCCTGCTAGGAAGTAAATTTTTTTTCCAGTTTAACTTGCTTGTTTTGTTTTAAATGTTCTAGGTGAGCATTCTAGATACTGGGGAGGTGTGTATGGAGTTTATAAAAGAACACCATTCACAAGAATTTGTGAAAGAAGTTCTCAGAATATCTTGTGATGGAAATATGGTAAGAATTTGTAGTTTATTTAACGTTATTCCAAGTGCTTGCTTGTTTTCTTTCAGTGTTTGTTTTTTTTGTGGGTTTTTTTTTTTTTTTAATTCAAGCAGTTATGTGCTTGGAAATGCTTTGTCAATATGTGTGCAGACATGAGCTCTCCCTTGCTCCCATGCACTGCCACAGCACAGCCCTGTGGATTTGGACTTACGGAAGCATTGTTGAAAGATGCTGCCATTAAATAATCAATTAGAGGAGTTCATTGTAAATTATGTTAAACCATGCCTTTCTTCCATGGAAGTTGCAACTATAAATAGATATTTTTTTCTCTCTTTTGTAGATTGCAGTTTATCACCCGAATGAAGGAAGAGGCTTCCTTCTTGACGACAGGCCGCCCATTCTTCCTGAGGACAGCTGTATGTATAATTTCGACAATTTGCCAGGTAATGTGACATTTATTTTTAAACCATGATGACTAATGTGATGCTTAAATGAATCTGGAGGCTTTTACCCTCTGCTTCTCACATAATCAGGAGGATGAAACTCCCTTCAGAATGAGAGTCCAAGTAGTTTTACTGGAAGCTTTTCTGAAATTTGCTGAGAACATGAACACGTTTTTATGGAAGTGATAAAGAACTGCTTACCCTCTTTACCATGCAGTGTACTAAGCTTGAGATTATAATTATTTTTATATATTATAATATTTTTATTATTCACATTGGAAACTGTTTAAGTATTACTTGAAGAAATGTCAAGTGAACTTTAAAAAGCGTTATCTCTAATTTGCACTTCCTAATACTTATATAGCAGGGGGTGAGAAGGGGAAAAAGATATTTGAAAGCATTGACAGACTACTTAATACAAACAAGTAAAGGGCAAACCTAACCTAACTACAAGTTCTTAAAAGAAATACTGTTCTAATTGGAGAGAGAAGTCAGGTTTCACCTGGAGCCATGAAGCCAGCTGGACAATGATAGCTACTTAAATGATGCATGCAGAATTTTGCTCTTTTACACCAATGTTCTGAACTACTTTGATTGAAGAAACAGCATCTCAAGTTGTATGTTTTTGGTGAATTGGTGGAAATTAAACTCAGTTTCTTTCGTATTTGTGTCAACCACTGAAATATTACTTAGGACATTCAGCTATAAAATAGATATTCAAGCTAGTGCACAGTGTTTTATCTGACAAGTGATAAATGTTTTCAAATATTGTCGTCTTTTGTTTTAGAAAAGTACTGGAAAAAGTACCAGTATGCAGCCAAGTTTGTACAGTTAGTGAGAACAAAAACCCCCAAAGTTACATTCTACACAAGATATGCCAAGTGCATGTTGATGGAAAATTCACCTCCTGCAGATGTTGAAATATGTTTTTATGATGGTATGTATTCATTTTTGCAATTATGCCAAGTGATGTTTAAAACACTGAAATACTGTTAAACAGTGGATGCTTCAGGTTGGAGAAATGCAAGAAACATGATCTTTATCACTCTGTCTTTATCCTAGCGCTCAAAGATCAGATATTCATTAGTTTGTTTCTGGTATCTTCTTCAGTGAGTGCATTACAAAGGTATTATTGACCTACGTGTTTTCTTGTATAAGATCTTTGGCTCTACTTTTGGGAGTTAACCTGTTTACTGAAATCTGTGTTCCTGCTTCTCCAAGCTTGCCTTTGATTTCCACTGTCAACTTCAGAAAGCAGATGGCCACCTTCTCTAGCTGTGCCTTTAATAAGCCAGACTGCACTGACTTGTTTTCTCATCACAGGCTTCTGTGAACTAGTTGAATTTGCCACATGTAGATAAACCTCAATGTAAGTTACGATGAAAAAATTATGTAGGTAACAGTTCTGTGACTGAGGATCTGCTATCGAGAGAATGATGTCAAATACTAATAGGTCGTATTAACCAATTTTTGGCAATGCTGTTAGATACACTAATTTTATCTCAGATGAATGTTTAGAAAGGCAGTTCTTACAACGTGATAAATGCATGATTCAGCCTGTTTAAGCAGTGATCTCTGAGCATGGAGGGTATTCCACTAATGTCACAGTTCCAGTTGAAGTTACAGAGCTCATCCAGAGGTGGTTGTATTATTGAAGTAATTCTTAAGTTAGTGAACTGCATTTCAATTGAGTGGAATGTAATGGCACGGATGTGTATTTCATAAATACTGGCACTGTATGCAAATCAGACTAGAAAATGCTTTTTACAGGAGCAAAGATACACAAGACAGCTGGTATCACTCGTGTGATTGAAAAATCAGGGAAATCCTTCACTTTGAAAGGAGAAAATGAAACAGGTTTGAAGAAGGAAATGCAAGTATATATGGATCATGCAAATGAGGTAAATGGCTTGTTGCCTTTCAAATGCAAAGCAGCCTTAAGAAATTAGATATTCTTTCACAAATGTGCTTCTAATGTCACTTTGCGTATTTTTCATAACAGAGATAAGAGGTGGAAAGGGGCTTGTGGTGGTGACTGATATTTGTTTTTGTTTTTTAAAGAGCAAATATTGATGTAGGGATAACAGTTACGCTTGCCCCACAGTGAAGACTTAAAGAAAACTCTTACTAGAGTTTTTCTTTGCCTTAATGAAGGGATTAAACAGATCGTGCAAAGCTGCTTTACACAGTTCTTGAGAATACAACAGAACTGCTCATGCTTAACTGGGTTGCCCGCTATCTCTTCTCATGTTTCAAGTCACTCAGTTAGCAATCACAAAAGTAGTTGCTATGTCTTTGAACTTCAGAAATGGTAAAAACATCAAAAAATTCCAATTCAGCCTGTCCTCTGTGACTTTGCGAATAGAATGTAGGGATCTGTTATTCCCCTCTCTAATCCTTCTGAAAGTGGAGGAGATGTGGATCAAGGGCATAATGCCAAATGTGCTGAAATTACCTGGGACTCTTGTGGTAGTATAGTTGTTTTGTTTTTAATGGCTATTAATATTCTGGAAGAAAGCATTTCCCTACATAGGCTCACCTGCCACAGTAAACATGTGAAACAATTAGACTGTTCTCATTCAAACCTGAACAAGCTCAATCTAATTTCAGGGACATCGCATATGCCTTGCACTGGAATCTGCTATTTTGGAAGAAGAAAAAAGGAGTGAAAGTGTTCCATTTTTTCCAATAATTGTTGGAAGGTAACATTTTGACCAGTACATATTGATGCGCTTCACTGTTCCTTCTAAGCAGCCTTATGCAGCTAATGGAAGCAAAGCCAGGGCTGTTTAGCAAAGGTTCATAGTCATTAGCAGAATAATCACTGTTCTTGTGGCATGTGTCAAAATGCTGGTTTGGTCCTGCATACCTTCCTTTGGTACTAGGACAAAAAAAACCCCAAACTAACAACTAGCATGTATATTAACGAGTCTGCAGAAGACTGGTGTCATCAAGTGTAGCCTGTGGTTTATGGAATGAAAAGCTAGGTCTTCTTGCTTGCTACTTCAGTCCCTTTGGGAAAGGTAATTTTCCCCCTTGTCTCATTGTTTTTCCAGAAAACCTGGCAATACTGAATCTCCAAAGGCAATACTGCCTCTGTTATTGGACAACACCAACTGTTCAAAAGAAGTTACAGCACTGGACAGAAATACAGCTGCCAGTTCTAACCCAATTCAAACTCCAAACTGTACTCCTGTAAGTACACGAACATACAGCAAACACTGTCCAGTAGGAATTGAAAAACTGCAGGCCTATTTGAAATAATGCAATTGTTATGAATGTTTGCCTTTACTAACCATCTGTAAGCATACTAAGTGGAAATTTTTGCTTTCAATTAATTTGTCATGTATAAATTTGAAATGGACTTCTCAAATGATGTCCTCCAAAGCTTTCTCACAAATGTTTCCTGGGAACTTAGCTTGAAAATTGCATTCTCATGTTACACAGAACAGTCTTGAATTTGGCTTTGAATGGCTCGGATTTGCTATCAGGCCTGTGTAGCAAATAGCAGTCACTTAGGATGCTAGCAGTTGAGGCTAACAGTCTGAGAAGGTGCTGCATTTCTTTTGTTTTGGTTTTTTTTTTTTCAAGTTTTAAGTGTAAATATTTGTCTGTTTTCAACGGACTCTATATGTGCTATATGATTCCATGACAGAACTGTGATTAAGATTCAATAATCTAGTCCTCAAGTAATAGCAGTATCTTCATTTCCATAAAAAAACAAAAACAAAACAAAAACAAACAAACAAAAAAAAACCCCACCACAATAAACCTGTCCAAATGGTCAGCTGAATGGAGGCAATTTCATAACTTAATATGTGCAGAACAACTTTCCTAAAGATGGATTGAACTTCCTGACAATCAAATATGGGAAGAATGAGTTTTAAGTAGGAAATTTGCTTAGGACAGAGTTTCACTGATTCCCCATTTTCATAATACTGAGCCTTAGTGTAGAAAAAGTCCTCGGACATCTCATAGGCTTTTCACACATAATGCTGTTAAATGAAGCGTGTGGGGTAAATCTCTGTACATAGGAAAAGATTAAAGAAACAAGGGTGGTAATTAGCCGCTATAGTTGGTGTATAATCTGTTGGTCTTAAAAGTAAGACTGCTAATGCTGCCATTTCTGGGTTTTAGGTGGTGTCATATGAAAAGTCTACACTTAAGGCCAACGCTGCTGAAAGCACGTGCTCCTCCATTCATCAGACAGAATGCAGCCCAAATTCAGCTCAACTTCTGAAGTCAGTCTTCGTGAAAAATGTTGGTTGGGCTTCACAGGTGATAAAGGAGTCTTTTTTTTTTTTTTTTTTTTTAAAATGAGCTTTTAAAATGTGATTTGTGAAGTATATATTGTAGAGAGTTGTGCTCTGCTACAGAGATAAGAAAATTGTGCAAAGATCTTGTCAAGTAAGCATGTTAGATAAATACTGTGGTGAACTACATAAACTGAAAAACCAAAGTAATGCCAGTTGGGTATTTTATTTGCAGCTGTCACAGGTCTCTTATGGCTACTACTAACGCCTATTAGAGTGCTTTCTATCATTCACATTTCCCTCTAGATAAAAGCTGAAGTTGTTAAAATACAGTTTGCTTATGTAGAAGTAAATGTGCTATGACAAAGCATTTCAGCTTCATTTAATAGAGTAATTCTAAATGTGTTATCTTTTTTTTTTTTATCTTTCCAAATGATATTGCACTCGTGTTAGCTGACCAGTGGAGCAGTGTGGGTTCAGTTTAATGATGGATCCCAATTGGTAGCCCAAGCAGGTGTTTCTTCTATCACTTACACCTCTCCAGATGGCCAGACAACTAGGTGAGTGTCACTAGTGTCACTTGAAAAAAGTAAACTTTATAACTGTTGCTTTTTGTTGCTGTTAAAACTTAGCTTTTCATCATCTCTTCAGCTGATTAGCTTACATAAGCTTTATGAATAAAAGCACAGAATTTAAGGTAACAAATGGTGAAGATTCCTGTTTAGTCTCAGGAAACAGCTACTGCATTTAAAAGAGGGAGGGGAAGACAATCTTTTATCCTTAATTTTTTTTTTTTTTTTTTCCCTTGTAAGATACTGCTAGTTCAGGGAAAATGTGTTGGGGAGGTAACACATCAACATGGATGCACAGACCAAAAGTAATCAGATGAAGTTTTGGACATAATTTGGATGCAGGGCATTTGCCTCAGTCATACAGCCATACAGTAATATGCTTCCTCTGTGTGAAGTTGAAGATGGTAACATATAACCTGGATATTATTATAGCTTACCAGTATTTTTAGATGTACTTATTCTGAAATAATTTTTCAGTTAAATACATACAGGGATGGGAGGGAAACAGGACTTAAGCCTTCAAGTTCCAGTTAATTTGTCTATCTTAGATATACATACCTGATTTAGAGGTTTGCATTTGAATTTCATGTTCTTATTTGCTTTTGCAGGTATGGAGAAAATGATAAGTTGCCAGAATACATCAAAGAGAAGTTGCACTGTCTGTCTTCTATTCTTGTGATGTTTACCAATCCAACAGGTCCCCACTGATAAAAGCAAAGCAGGTCTTTGGGCACAAGAGCTTAATAAACACACTCACTGACATGAAAGTGACTGATTTTCCTAAGCTTATCCAGAAATTCTTCAAAATTCTGGTTTTAAAAAAAAAAAATAGGAAGGGAAAGGTTGTTCTACAATTTTTTTTTGTAAGATACTTTACAAGCACATTTTTCCTCAAAATGATGGATGAACTTGCTCAAGCAAAACATTGAGCAGCTTAATTCTATATGACCTCACATTTTTGGAAATAATCTTCTCTATTTTTTTTGTTCCCCCACTGCTTACTCAGTGATGATAATCAAGGAAAACATATCTGGCTGTTGAAGTGTTTGTGTTTGTAAATAACTTGTATTTTTACCTCTTACAAGTAATATATGTAAATATGTACATGTTTTATACCTTTTTGTTTTTATTTTTGTAGCAGCAGCTTTTAAATTCCCTGCACAAGCATTTTATACCCCCAAAAAATAAATGCAGTGGTAAGCGTTCAGCTCTCTTTGTTTCATGTTCAAGTTCACTGAGATCTTTTCCTGTAACTAGTAAAGTTCAACTGTACCAGAAGCTCATGTGTTACTTTAGAGTATCATATGTTAGCATACAGATGGGTGAAGTTCAGGGCAAATAACTATGAAAACCAAAGCTTCTTCTCACTTGCTGAGCTGAGCATTCGCACAGTGGTTTTGTATGTTTAGTATTCTACCCCTGGGCTACAGGTAACTGAAGAATGTATAGATGAAATTTCATAGGAAAGCAAATTATACATTCTGAACTGATTCCATTTGTTATATAATCGTCAGTTCTTATTAACTACAGACACTTAGTGCGATTCATAATATGTAAACTATCATAAGTAAGTAACAAACTGAACCAGCGCTGTGAGTAGCTGTTTGAAAGCATTTCTTATGTGTTGATACTCCCATTATTATTACTCATGGATAGAATGTGAGCATTCTTTCAGCTTTGTGATAAAACAGGTAGGCTGCAAGGCAGTCAGTGCTTTTAAAATATTTCTGTAGTCTTTTAATTATAGTTTGCCTGCCATTCATAGTACCAATTCACCCTTGATGATGTGTGGGCCATCTCTGTGTTTAAAAACTTGTAGTATTGCTCACACTGAAAATCTTCAGGCATAATCTACTTGGGTGTGCCAACTCAGTGTACATACAGTTGAGACAAGCATACGTAGCCAACACCAAAAAGTGAAAATGGCATAAATGCTTAGAAAATGGTTCAACTAATTTACAAAGAAATGTGACAGGGAGGTAAGTGCAGTTAAATCACAGTATAGACCAGAAAACCTTTCAGCAACAAGAATAGTTTACAAGATTCCAAGGCTGATAACCTGTAACAATCATGCAGCAGCTTAAACAACAGTGGAATTGGTGAAAATAAAACTCTTGTGGCAAAAGCATTTGAAAACCTGCAATCAATGTATTGTTAAGATGTAGTAAGTTTTCTGAATATTTACCGGTTTTATCCTTAATCCTTGAAAATAATAAAAATGCTACTGCTACATGCTTTGTCCTAACAGTCAGCACAAACTTGGTAGTAGAATACAAAATTCTAATTGCTGCTAGCCTCCTTGATAACAATTTCTAGACTCTAGTTTCTCATGTCCAAAGAACTCGTGAGTGATGTAACTCTAAGTTTTTCTTTGTTTTCACCACTAATGTAGCAAAGTCATTTTTCATAACATCTTGCAATTCTGCAGCAAGAAATACTGCATTCACTTGAGTAGGTATTGAAATAATCATCTTTTAATTCTGTAGTCATTCAGTGCTTTAACAGTTAAGTAAGATTACTTTATTACATTTAATATAGTAAGGAAACATCAGATAGCTGCTGTTTAACATACCTACTACAACTTGTATTTACTGCATTTATTTCAGGTTTTTCTTCCCCAGTAGGACTGAAACAGCAAGTGAACACATAGATTAACTTAGGCTCTGTTAAGAATGAAAAATAATTCACTTTTTGAAGTAAAAATAATTGATTCAAAGGTAAACCTGTTTCTTGCACTACATTATCAGAAAATAAGTCTACAGAAAATAGTCAACATCTAAAGAACCATCAGTTTCTTCCTTTTTCCTTAATTAGCATTAGTTCAGACTGATCACTCAGTGGTGGCACAGTGCACAGTTTCATTACCAACAATGGAAGTGTACATTATTATGCTTAGTAATTCCTTCTTAGAGAGTAAGGTTATGAAAAGCTATGTATACTCTTCTCTGTGCAGGTTAACCTTGCTATAAAAAGGCATTCAACACAACAGTACCAAAACAGTGTATTAATTACTATAGTTCAAGTAAGTCACCAAGATGAATTTTTCAATGGCTCCTAACCAACTTAAATAGCTAAATCCCACCTATTTTTGTGAAGTAGGCACCTGTTTCCTCTACAGTTGTCACACTTCAAGTCCTTGCATTGCCAATAAAGGGTTCCGAGTAAGACATTTCGTATGAACCAGTGCTCAGAAGCTAGCAAACCAGCATCCAGTAGTATAATTTACGTAGTGATTTTTCTGTACAAAGTGCTTGCAGCTTAACTAATCTCGTAGTTAGAAGAGTTACTAATCCTGATTCACAGAATCAAGATACACTGCTTCCTGAAAGGGACATTCTTAACCTGTGACCTTCATTGTTGTACTTGGTGTGCATGTGAGCATTTCAAATGTGCCTTTGTATTGATTCAACTCATTCACATCCTTCCTCTGCTGCTAGAAAAGCGGAATACAAAAAGCTCTATTGCAGCAGTACAACCATGTGTTAGGATATGCTGAATTGAAATGTGTCAATGCATCAGTACCTATGTGCAGTTCTTATCACACATCCAACAAGGTCAGTGGTTAGGCACTCCATGTTAAAAAGTAGCAATGGACTGTTATTTTTTAAATTGTTTTTGTATTCTCATTGCTTATGTATTTAACTCCTCTCTTCTTGCATCCTTCCAAATCTGACAGAAAATGCAATAAGTCTCTTGTATACTATTTCCAAGACTAACAGAGAGATTACAACCACTCCACATATTAAGCTAAATGCCCAGCGTGGTCCCAAGTGAGTGTATATTTGGCTCACAAAAACCGGTCCAAGTATGCGTGCTCCACTTCCAGAAGCAGTTAACCATCCCATGTAGACACCCTAAAACAGAGATAGGTACACAGGATTTAACTGGCCAGGAATTCCCACCAATTGTCTGAATTAAAAAGAGAAACGTCTAAGCGCTTCTTATTTTCCTGAATTTTTACAAAATAAATTATTAGTTCAATAATTTTGTGGCCTCACAAGAGCTAAGTAGAGGGGGACATTCACATCCTCCTCCCTGCTGGCCACTCCTCTTGTAATGCAGCCCAGAACACAGTTGGCCTTCCAGGCTGCAAGTGCCCTCATCTTAGTGAAGAGAGTGGGAAACAACAAATGAAACAAACTGATTAGGCATTGTGCTTACCTGAGGTTTTGGGCCTAGAATTTTTGAGTATAAAGTGTAGGACATAACGTTACAAACTGGATAGCCCAATCCTATTAGTATGTCAGAGCTGATATACTGAGCCAGATAGATCATGGGAGTATTCAGGCACCACGACTGCGTGATGGGGCAGCCTGCGGGTTCAGAGTGGTTGGATGGAAGCTGCATTGCTTGCAAATTCCAGAAAGGCATCACCATTTCAGTGGGGGTTGTTTGGGGAATGGAATTGTTCTTTATCGCTGTAAAAACAAGTGAAACATGCCATG
Organism: Lagopus muta; assembly: GCF_023343835.1. Classification (NCBI taxonomy): domain Eukaryota; kingdom Metazoa; phylum Chordata; class Aves; order Galliformes; family Phasianidae; genus Lagopus; species Lagopus muta. The sequence goes on from NC_064436.1 coordinate 15,132,213, forward strand.
AAGAAGAGATACAATAAAAAAGTTTCAATAAGACATGACCGTAGTTCAGCATAACTTGGAATTATACCTTGCCACTGGATATTTGGTAGTTTTTTCCCCCAAGGCAGTAAGATAAAGAATCCAATTAAGACAATCAGTAAGCCTCCATGGAGTATGGCACGTTCACCTGTCCTATCAAACAATGAAATTAAAGATACTGTTTAATTAAAATATTATTTGGGAAGGTGTTAATGACATAGCCCACTAACTTGTAGAAAAGATGCCCAGCAAAACATTGCAACAAGAATAGCAAAATCACAGTAACTTAAAACTTGTTCTTCTTGTGATTCTAGGGTAAAAGATATACAAGGAAGGGAGTTGTGTTACCAGAACAAAAACAACTGTAGTATCGCGGCTCTGTCAAAATCAGAAGTACTTCACTGTCACAGCATGCCCAAATTCACTGACAAGTAGGAGACTTCCAGAATACAGATTTGGACTGGGTATAAAACTTCCCAGGCTTAGCTAACATAAGTAACAATAACATTCCAAGAAAATCCAAGAACTCACTTTTTAGACAGCATTTTCACCACCATGAAAACAATAACTGATTCAACGCCAATCGCACTAAGGATTATTCCATTATAAAAAACAGCCTTTTCCCTGGTCCAGGAATACATATCCATCGTCAGTGGAGTAGCTATGCTGAATTGACAATGCAAAATCCCATTATTATTATTTATTAAGACAACATGTAAACAAAAATCCAAACATCTCTACGGCATTTCTGTATATATAAACAAATTGTCCTTAACATCAGAGTGGTGGAGAAGCATTTTCTTCCAGCAGGGACATCAGTGAACACAGACAGATTATAAACTATTTCTGTCATTTATAAAGTAATAAATCCACTAGACCAAATTCAATACTGCGACACGATAGCCAGTTCTTGAAGCATACGCAATATATTTCAGACGACTTATGAAAAGATGATAGAATTATTTTCTTACATAAAGAAAATAGAATGAATAGATTACCTCTTTATATGTATTAAAAAAAAAACAACAGGTAGTATAAAATTGGACTGGATGATCTTATAGGTCGTTTCCAACCTTGTGATTCTTGATTCTTGTGTATTTAAAAATATTATTGCGTAAACAATATAAAATGTTGCAAATATAACTGCACTGTCAATTGTTTCAATCATTACCAAAATAAGCTTTACTGGAGCTTTCAGAGTTAAGAAGTTGAAGATACATATATGCATTCATTCGAAACCTTTTACAGGAATGTTCCACACTGTGTACCACACTGTGCTCCATGTTTTTACTTATCACTGCACATTAATTCATTACTGTCTATCAGGATACAGCAATTTAACTGCATATGGTTTGGAACTTAGAAACACTTCTATTTATTAAGAGTATGATTAAGAAAATTAGTACAATAGAAAAATTTGACATGAATACTCTGCTAGACTATGTTGTATGTCACAGTATTTTGGGAGAACATCAACAAACTTACGTTTCAAAGACTGCAAAGACAAACAAGATGACAAAGAAAAGAAAATTTAGTGCTACAACAGCAACATGGTCAATGTTTCCTTCTGCATCCTGATCCAGAACACCAGTCTCTGAAACAAAAGAATAATCAAATTTGCAAACTAAGCTTTTTTACATGATGATTACAGACAGTAATATATATTTTCACTTTGTTAAGTATTTAACATGCAGTTTGGTGGGCAGGTAGACAGTTATGCTTTGACCATTTAAGTAAAACGTTTTTCAGATCCAAATGGAATTGATAAAACTCCAATTCTGCTGAGAGAAAATGATTTCAAATTGTTTATGCCATCTGCTGTCCCACTGTAATGCTGAGACTGACAAGTCCTGAGCAAACTGCTCTACACATCTTTACCGCGGGAAGCGGAACACCCGCAGTTCCTCTGATAAGGTCCCAAGTGCACAGCAGTGTAACTCCCTGTGTGACAGTGGAGGCTTTGTTTCTCTAACCCCCCACAAAGCATCTTCATGTGTAGCTGGAAAGGAAAACTTCCCAATTATAATCACAGGGTGAACTTCAAAGAAAACACAGATACCTTCTCCTTCACAATTGATACTGTTGCACTGCCGTCCCATGTCATCCACTCGGTGCTCCCTGGAAATGCAGAACTGTTCTCAGGAATGCACATATTCACTTGATCTATTACTAAGCATATTTCTAAATGGCAGCATCTCTTATTCTAATTACTCCCAGCTCCTTTAAATATCACCTGCACAGCCTACATTTAACTGCAGTGACCAGCACTGCATTTAAAAAACAAAATACTCTGGTGGGAAAATATTGAACATCTGTGTACTGTCATTGCCACTAGTGGGATAACTGCATAAAAATGCTCTCTCAACCTTCTTAAAAGAAAGCCACAGAACCCTGTAAGCAGGCTACCTTTATTTCTCGTTAAAGAAAAAACACGTACAGAAATCAGTGTAATGCAAAAGATCTGTATTACAGAAAGTAGAAAGTCTGAAGTAATAAGAAATAAAGATTTTCAGTTTCAGCACTCCAGATTTCAGGCTTACTATTCCTTCCAAGCAATGCAAGGTTCATTGCGATCACTAAACCGAGGGAGAATATTTGGCTATTTTTCCATTTGATTACCTGAATATAGCAAAGATGAGTATAATATTAATAATTCCTAAAAGAGCACCAAATAGAACTGGTGCTGTATACATGTTCAGCTGAAGATGAATTGATTTCCATGTTATTCCTTCCTCTCCAATAAGTGTAAAACAAGTCTGGAAAACTAAAAACAAGCATATTAAGAAAAGCACGTAGAATAAACATATAACAACTTTGCTTACCTAGTTTTATAATTGCCAAATAAAATATTTTACCTGTCAGTCTTCTTACATTTTGAGAATCCTGTTCTAAATGAACTCATGGATACCAGGGGAATCTCAACTAGCAAGAGAAGTTCTTTGTAACATTTAAGTAATACGCATATAACATATATATTGTACACAAAACGGAATGACATTTAAGTAACTCAGTTTTGAATTCTGAATGTACCAGGTTAATCTTTGTCACGTGCAGATGATTGATTTACTCTTTTTCCTAATCCTTCTGTATGGAAACCCTTGGCTCTGGGACTGGAGCCTCTCTAAAGGAGAGCTAGAGAGAATAATACTATTTTATTTTCAATAAAGTTTAAATCATTGCAGGGCAAAAGAGTGTAAGATTATGTCCTTTACCATGAGGAAACAGACAAACAGTTCCTATCAAATTATAAAAAGGAATTAGCTGAATTTATGCCCTGTGCAAATTGCAGAAATAATGCAAATTTGTTTGCTGCTTGAAGACCCTTTAATACTGCATCAACAGCTGTTTATAGCAACTAGACAGCAGTTATAAGAGCAGATATAACTCAAAAGAACGTTCTGCCCTAAACTTCTCATTGTATCACTGTGCACAGAGCACTTCAGGCCTAATGACTGATTATCTTCATCACCAACTTTAAGAGACAACTAAAGAGTAGAGGCTGCTTAGGATAACGTTGCTGGTCACTCTTCACAACACAAGCTCAGTCCAACCCATTTCTCCCATTAAGTTGATAAGGGTATCTCAGGAGCTGCATCACACCAGACCCAACAAACACCACTTGAGCTTAATTCCCTGAGTTCTCTGTAATATTTGTTACATCTTTTTATTTTTTGCCAATATGAAGACCTCCTGATGCTCACTATAAGATCAGAAAGATCTCTTGGATGTTATTTTGTACAACATGGGAAGCAAAGTAGATTTTCAGTCATTTCTGAAAGGTGGTAAGGTAACGTTAAACTCCCTTCTCAATGAATAAGCTTTCAGTACAACAAAGCAGCTTGGAAATTGTTTTTCCAGTGGTCAGTAACACAGAAGTGTCAGTTTTTAAATTACAAACAATTAGAATTTCTCTGGAACAGAGTATTTTGTGTATATTGACATATGCAAGCATATATGAGTGAATCCCATTTATTCATGACTTTACTTTGATATCATTGGCAAACTGCTTTGAAATCATCCCACATACAGCTGCTGAGAATTCCTACTTCCAAAGCCTGATTTCATCCTGCAGAATATTAGAGAAAAGTCGGCTCCAGAGAGGTGAGGAAGTAAGAAATGCTCTACCTGGTCCTAATATGAAGCCCACTGCTTGGCAGGCACTGGTATTGGCCATGGCACTTGTTCTTTCTGTAAGAGAAGTGGCACCCGCAATGTATGACCGAACCACAGCCACGTTTCCTTAAAAAACAGAAACAATTGACAAGGAAGTGTTCAAGTAAATTCTAAGTTGCATTCTTAAATTATCCAGTTATATTTTCTTATTTGACAAGAAAATAATAATCATTTACAACTACGCAATTACATGATTTCACAATAAACAATAAACACATCTATTAATTTTCAGAAATGTAAGTTTATCAGTAATTACCTGCTCCAAATCCCACAAGAGCACGTGCAGTAAGCATGTAGTATTTGTTGTGTGAATGAGGTACGTGAACATAGGCATAAAGACAATTAGCAGCTACTGAAATTGCAGTTGAAATAACAAGAGGTTCTCTCCTTGGTCTGTAGTTGGACCATAAACCAAACAGAGGAGAGGCAGCCATTTGGCCAATGCTGTACGAAGCTATAATCCACCCCAAGAAACTTGCATCTGCTGTCGGATCAATCTGCAAAAACAAACGAAGCAGCTGTATAGGGAAAGTATTAACTCTTTGTACAACATCAACAAAACCATTTTAGATTCTTGAACTTCCTAGTACTTGAAACACCTGACTCTGCACTGTAATTCTGAGTGCATATGCAGTATTACCATGCAGTAACAGTGTGCAACATGAGCTACCACCGAACACGTTAGCACGGCACGGTGCAGCATTACATAAACACACTACACTGGGCCTCAGAAGCAGTTGCTTTTGCACAGCACTTTGTATGGGCAATAAAGCTTTGCTAACCGTCTCAGTCAGGGCACCAAACCGACAGCAAGCGCTCTCTTTCTGAGATGGAAGTGGCTCATCTGCAGTGAATTAAACTATTCCTCATACAGCACCACTAACGTCACAGGCTACAGACCTAATTAAGCAATAGGGTAGAGTTTACAGGCTAGGAGCAAAGAATCACTTAAGTCACCTCTGCACATGCCTGAATCTGTCCTGATTTACAAGGCTGATGATGCATTTTCTTTTCTTCTCCAACACAGCACCAGCCTCAATTTTAACAGTATCTCTAACATTCTGCCCAGGATATGTTCTTCCAAATTTGCATCTGGAACAGTCTTCTACAATTGCATGAGAAGTACAATCCTAGCATAAATTAAAATAAAATTTTAGAGACCTTTTACATTGCTTTTGACAAGAATGCAACAAAAAAATAGAACTCTCTCTAGGAACACAAGAAATTTCCCATTACCACTATCAAGGTCTATGTGTAACAATCCAAAACAGAAAGAAGAGTTTCTAGATTCAGCTTCCTTTTGTTCAAAATGCAAACAAGTACTACATATTGTGCTTATACACTACAAATGTATTCAGATCTATAGATTTCAATTGACTCATTGTTCAACAGTGAAATAATATTGGAAAACCAAACGTCTTGGGATTATGATGTACCTTCCTCAATTCAATCAACTGACAGATTTTATACAACAGTATAAGCAGTCTGTGGATGGCAAAATAAAAGTCTCACAAATTTCCCCTTGCTGCACCTCTGTATAACACTACATAATTTCTGAGCAGAAGTTCTGTCCTCTTATTAATTCAAAAACATTAACATTTACAAACCTTTTGGAGATATGGCCATACAGACATAATTACAATTGAGAAACCTGCAATGCAGTAAAAACACAACTGAAGTTACTTTGTTTGCCATGCCTATTAGTAATTCAGTTTACTGAAACAACTACTGTGGGTTCATTGTTTTGCTCCTAAGTCTGCTATGGCTTAAAACTCAGTCTGCCACCTCAAAAAACTACGCGTTATGTGCTTGCTTAAAGAGTAGTAATTCTTCTGGAAAAGAAGGCCTATTTTTAAAAAGGATGTAATACAGTTGCATATGTGCTAAGCAAAAAACTCCAATGAAAAGAACACAGATGCACAAACAAACTGGACAGAATTTTTCCTCTCAGTGGAAAGACAACAATGTCTCTGAGTAAAAAGAATGTCTTGATACACAGATATATTTGTATTAAAGAATTTTTAATACATCAAATGAAAAAACAGCAAACAAAACCCCTCTGAAATATCTCATAATCCTCCATTTTTTTTCTAGGCCCCCAGAAAGTTGCCGGATGGCAAAAATCAACAGAGCTGTCACTTGGAGGGGCAGCGGTTTAGGACTGGAACAGGAACTTTTTCTGCAGTGGAGATGCAAAGTCCCTTAAGAGAAAACAAGCTTTGGTGTGTTCTTTGAAATAGATAACACACATTCTCACAAAGATATTATCTCTAAAGGGCCAAGCTTCTACTTTCATTTCCTGAAAGTTTTTCTTTGGACACTCTTTATAAAGTGTGACCTCTCCTTGGCTTGTTTCTATGTCACAACCACTACCTTCTACCATTACCCCAGACTACTTCAAACCCTATGAAACAAAGATTTAGATAAAATGTCATTTATTCTCAAAGCACGGCCATATTCATTTTACTAAAAGTGAACTTCTGTTTGATTTGCAAGCCTCATCTTCTTTTTTAAGAAAAAAAACCCAGAATGCACATTTCTATGGGCACAAAAGTTAAAGGAGTTAAATGTCAAAGGAGCTAAGTAGTTAAAATCTGAAAACCCTGTCATTTTCACATCTAAATGTATCCACTAAGCAAAGAGCACTGAAATCCATCCATGATTACTCACCTACACTACTGAGAAACATAGTCAGATACATGATCCAGATAGACCTCCACCTGCTCTTGTAATGCTCCTGCGTTTCCACGACATCTCTGGTTTGTGAGGGCAAAAGAGAAAGAAATCACAATCACGTCCTCTCGGGACACTGTGAACACTTTTCATGCACACGGCACAGGACAACTGCATGAAGCGCTTTAACTCCCATGCAGCAAAGGACTTCTACATAGAAGACAACACTATTTTAGAAGCAGGCTCAAAAATACTACATTGAAAGACGTAAAAATTAATAGATATAGGATAATAAAAATATGATAACACATGTGATTGTATTGTATTATAACGAAAAGGAAACAAAAAAAAGAAATAGAAACGTACCACCAGGTACCACCGCATTCACAAGTGTTGCACTAGGAGAAGCTCATCGAGAGAGATCTCGATACAATCTCTGCGTCTGGAGCATCACAGATTTCACATACACGCTTCAACAACCACGTATGAAGCCACAAAACCCCAGGCACCTCCCAGAGCCGTGACTAAAGCAAACAAACCAAAACCTCTGACCAACCGCTGCCTACGCTCAGCGTCGCAGCAAGTCTAGTTTTACTGCTAGCGAAAGGAAAGAACGACAGATGGTGCCCACACAGCAAAGGCGCTGTGAGGGAAAGCCGCAGCGGAGGGCTGCCGGGCGAAACCTCACTGCCGTTCGCTCGCTGAGGCCCGACCCGGACCGACTCGCGGGACGGAGGGCCGCGCCGCCGAGGGCAGCCGCCGGCTCCGGGGAGCCGGGAGCGACGCCGGCCGCCTGTTGCCGCGGCGCCTTCGGCCCGGCCCGAGCGGCCCGTACCTGCCCCGCCGTCGCCGCTGTTGCTGTTGCTGCTCCTGCTCCTCCTCCTCCTCTCCAGCCCTCAGTAAAGGCTCCCGCCCCTCAGCGGCCGCCATACCGAGCTGCGTCCGCTTCCGAGCCCCGCGCCGCTGGGATCCTCGGGGATCCGCCTCCCACTCCTCCAGGCCCGACGCCAGAGGGCGCGCGCCGCGGGAAGAACCGCCTCACGCCGGGTGCCCGCCGGGCGCCTGCGCGCTCCGCCTACCCCGACTCGATCCATCCCTCCCCACGCGGTGCCCAGCAGATGCGGGAGGAGCGCCAGGAGCGCCGTGCCGTCGGGTGAGTGACCTTCCCGCGCTGGGGACGAGCATGGGGAAGCTGGCGGTTTGCACGCTGCGGGCGTCCGAGGGGCCGTGAGGTGCGCGCGTCCCCGCCGCGCCTCAGGGCGAGCTGCCTCCTCGCCGCGCCGAGCGCCGCTCCCGCTCGTGGACTTTGAGCCGCCGGGTGGTGGTGGGCGCCTGCGGGCCGCCTTTCGTCGGACCCCGCGTGTGGGCTGAACGAAGCGGCGCAGGCAGCGGAGCCTCCTGGCTTAGGCCGCTATGTTTATCTCGCGCTGTTCTGCCTCCAGGCTGGTGAGATCTCTGTGTGGCTCGCTTGTGACTCGTCGTGAGGAATTCTTCGTTTATTTTTCTTGAAGGCGTTTTTCTGCTGTTGGGGGGGGAGCGTGATCTTAGTTGGAAGAGAGAATTTTGTTTATTTATTGAAGTAACACGGCCGGGAAAAGTTCAGGGCTCCCAGTAAGCCTTTCAGAAATGAATCTAGCCTGTAGTTTTATAGATAGTCTATCTAGGATTTCTTGTTGCTTTCTTTGTGAGATAATGTTCTAAAATGAAAGGATATTTTAGCAGGCCGCTTATTAACGTGTCTCTACCTCTGTTTCTGTATTTCAGTTTCGAAATACAGTTCTGTGAAGCTTCCTGTGTAAGCCGTGCACTGGCTGTATGCTCAGAACACAGCTGCTGGCTCTTGGCCTGCAGAACTGTGCAGCATCTTCCTCAGGTCATGATTTCTAACTGAAGTGACTTTCAAAGGGATCTTGTTGCCCCCTCCCTGGAAGCATTTAAGGCCGGGCTGGATGGGGCTGTGAGCAAACTGGTCTATGGAAAGTGTCCCTGCCTGTGGCAGGGGTTTGGAACTAGATGGTCTTAAAGGTCCCTTCCAGCCCAAACCATTCTATGGTTGTTTCTTTGAGCTTAAGCTCTGCAGTAATAAATCTTTAGCCACATCAATAACATTTGCCACTTGTGATAGGAGAGGTATTTGTATTCCTCTTTCCCTGTAGACATTGATGGGCAGTGGCTGAAGTTTTGTCCCACCCATTGCTTACTCTCATAAACAAATAGGGGATTCCTATTGTATTTCAGTGATATTTCTGAGGAGTTCCATACAGCGTTCTTTACACCCTTTGAATTGTTCTTGTGGTGTTTTCTGCACTCTTTCCAGTAGTAGCTTAGTCTTGAAGCGTTCTTATTGAAATCTCCTGAATTACTTACTTGACTCCATTTAATCAATGAAGTAGAATAAAGAATGAAACAACCCATTAATCTCAGCCAATGTTCCATTTGAATGTAATGTATTTTTCTAGGAACCTTAGCACTCCTTTATTGTAACAGAGAGCTCATGCCAGCATCTGAAGTCATGGCTAAATCCTCCTCGTCATTTTTTCCTCCCTGGCTTTTATTATGGAAAGAATTTAAAAATCTCCAGGCTGCTTTGCAAGACTTCAAAGCATTCATTCAAACTTCTTTCACGATTGCTGGTGAGCAGTGCAGTGATGTAACTGCTATTCTAGGGTTAGCGCATCTCACAGATTGTTCTGCATGTATTACTCAGGCCTGTCCTTCCCAGCCTGCAGGATGCTCTCTCAGGCCAGCTGCTCCCTGATCTCCCCCAGCATCAGGAACATCCCAAGCTGTCTCCCTGCTCCAAGCAGCAGAGGTGCCCTGTGGAGGCTGTCTGACATCCCTACAGCACATGGGGTGGTTGTCTCCATAGCCATAGAATCATAGAATGGCTTGGTTTGGAAGAGATCCCAAGGATCGTCAAGTTTGAACCCCCCTGTGCTAGTATATCATTACAGTATATTGCTGGTCACCTCCAAAGCTGAGCTATTGCTTCCCGTTTCTCACAGTGCTTCTGATAGCAGGTTTGCTGTGCTTTGGCAGATTCTGCCAGGAGCGAGATGGTGGTCTTTGGGATCTTTTCTCAGGAAAGCTTGAATTGAAGACTGCGAGAGGAAACTTTTTTTTTCAGAGAAGAGTACACAAGGTTGTGGGGTGCTAGTTTTCCTTTGGTTTTCTGGTACCAGGAAATACTGTGTGAAAGAGAGCAGGAAGACTGGGCAAAGTCTTCATTACTTCATTACAATCAAAAGGTGGCTAGAATTTTAAGAACCAATTTTCAGTGGTTTATTTCAGTTGAGAAGAAGATAGCTGTACACAGATCTCTTTGTAAAAAGCTTGGTTTTGGTAGCATGTCTATGGTGGAAGATTCCTCTCTGTCTTTCCCCACCTACCTGTTTTGACACCAAAATACATGACTTGAGGTTGATACCAGCTACCAATGCTTGTGTTGTTGTATTTATGTTATTTATGTTGGTTCATAGCTTATATTGCATGACTTAACTCCCGAACAAGGGAATATTTCTCATGCGTGTATTTCAGTACCAAAGTAATTTATTTTTCTAGTGCAGGCAGATATGAATCAGCTATTTGAGATAGGCTGGTAGAGTAACACCTAATGCTTTCTGCAGTGTTAAAATAAAAGTTTCTGGTGATAGTATGTTTTTATTTCTGTCATATAATGACAGAATATGACTTTATGGGTTGCTTGTTTTAGCAGTAGCCTATTCAATTTTGTTATTAACTTTTGATAAGCATTAAAGGTTTTTTTTTTGCTTATTTTTTTGGTATCTTGAGTCTTAATGATGTATTAAGTATTGATTATTTGTTTTTAGGAGAGCAAAGGAATGTATTAATCTAACCACACTTTGAACTCATTACATTCAGACAAGTTCAGAATGACCATATTAAAATACAGTCGAATAAATTTAATTGGAATCAGCATGAGAAGCATGAACGAAATCACATTTTTTGGGGGTGTTGTGAAGTTATTCAGGCCTTTTACTATAGAGGCATCTGGAAAAATTACAGGGTAGGGTAGGTGAAGGCAACTTATTAACCAAGTCTTTTATTATTATATTTTTTTGTTGTCTTAGGTGTAGTGCAGACTCTGGACCTCATTTTCATTGAATAACCCGTATCCTGCTGAGCAAGAAACCAGATTGTTCTTGTTTGTTTGTTTTCCTTCCTTATTGGAAGAGCACAGTAGTGACTTCAAGTTCTCTTCAGTAAGTATTGCTTTGAAAGTAAGACAGAGTTGGCCTAAAGCCTTGTTGGCTTTAGTTGTATTTGAGCTAATGCATTCTCTGTGTAAAAAAAATGATGCTGGTGAAAGGATTCTGATGGTGTGTTTTGTTGGCTTTTTCGATTCTTTTGTTCTCTGAAGGTAGTGAGAGCTTTGTTTTCAAAATCATAAGAAATGAGTTGGGGAAAATTGGAAAGGAAGGGTTAAAAGAAGAGGTTTCCATTCTGAGACGCACTGATGGAAATTCATTTGGATTGAAAAATATTTACCATTATGGCTATATTGACAGGGGGTAGAGATCAGTGCTTTTCTTCTTATTGGTCTAAGTAAAATACGCTTAGAACAGGCTGGAGATGTAATACTGTGACCTCATGTGCTTATTCTGTAATCTTTTCATCAATAATGTGATAACTTTCTGGTTTCTTAGGTGTGTCAAGTTCCTACTGCTGCATTCCACTTCTTTCTTTTTTTTTTTTTTTTTTTTTAAAGCAAAGGCAGAATTTGTGTTAACTGCCTTTATGCTTTGTTTAAAAGGCAAAGAAATGACCTAAGTATCAAGGTTAACTTCCTTGTAATAAAGTGGTATGGCTTTTCATTGAAACAGGTGCCAGAATAAGAACCAACTTAGACTAATAAGCAATGAACTTGCCCCTCAAGTTAACCCCTTTAACTGCCTTGTTTTTACCTGTTCTTTTTTCTAGATGTCAGTTTGCTGCTAATGGGTGTAAGTAAATTAGATGTCTTGTACAGAAAGCTTCTCCTCACTAAACTCTTCATCAGAGGATGGGGAAAGCCAGAGGATCTGAAGAGGTGACTTGTTTAAAAAAATAATAATAGCACAATCTGTCCTTTATATTAAAAGGAAACAAAACAAAATACTGGTGCTCTTCTGCGTGCTTTTTTGAAAAGTTATGCTGAAGTTTGTTATGGTCAGGATATCGTGTATTTCCATACTGAGGGAGTAACTGAATTTAGAAGTCTTAAAGGGATCTCTGAAATGTTTTTCTGTTTAAAGAGGATTTTCTTGAGAGAATGTGTGTGTCCAATCACATTTTTCACTTTGGAATATCAACCAACCCATTTTAGGTAGTGGCTCTCAAAAGTCTTGACCAAGAAGAAGACTAACTAATTCTTTCCAGAGGAACTGTTCTGTTTAACATGAAGATGATCTCGCTAACTTTCTGTAATGGCTGAATAAAAATGCATTTTAGAAGGGAAAGGTGTATTCAGAAACGTCTCTCATCCCCAAAGCAGTGAGCTCATTTTCTAAGAGGAGATCTTACCAGCGGTTAGAAGTATCTGAAGGGCAATTGTCCAGAGCATGAGGCTGGGCACTTTTAGGTGGTGCCTAGCGAGGGGCAAGGGGCAGTGGGGTGATTTGGAACACAGGGAGTTCCATCTCAGTATGAGAAAAAAGCTGTTTTGTTGGGGTTTTTTTGAGAGTGACAGAGCACTGGATCAGGCTGCCTAGAATGGTTGTGATCTCCTTCTTTGGAGATATTCAAGACCCGTCTGGAAGCTTTTATGTGTAACCTACTGTAGAGAACCTGCTTTAGCGGAGAGTTGGACTTGATGATCTCCAGAGGCCCCTTCCAACCCTTATGATGCTGTGATTCTTTTTTGGTGTCTTTAAAATAAGAGAATTACCAATGAATTTTTAAATATTTGCGTTTTTTTTTTTTTTTTTTTCTTCCAAACTGTAACACTTGAAAATTAAACACTTGCATATTTTAATTGTTATTTTTGTTTTAACCTTTAAGTGAATGAATATATTGTGTGTCATGTAGTATACAAATAGGAAATGATAAATCTCTATTGCATAAGCTAATTTGTATGTGTTTGAAAATCAAGGAAGGAAACTTGTAACAAAAGCTTTGTTTGCTGTGGATAGTGATGGAGTTGTGCAGGCTGTTTGTTTTTTCAGTCTCATTCCTTAGTTGATGTATCTCAATAGCAGAACAAAATTGTTGAATTTTTAAAACATTAATGCAGTTCTGTTAGAATAAGCAAAAGTGTGTAGTTCACTTGGTTGTGACTACAGCATTTCTGTATTGTATGTTGTGCGTTTGTCTGAAATGGGATGTTTATCAAACCCTTTCCATGAAAACTTTTAGGTTGGAGGACTCAACTATGTTTTGCTGACCGTTCTCCCCATCTTTTCACCCCACTTAGTCTGTGGGGTAACTTCTGACTAATTCTGCTGTTAGCTGTAAGGGGTCTGCAAGGGTAACCACTCGTGTCAAACAGAAATGATGGTATCAGCTACAGCTCCTCCTTTTCATGAGCTGGAGGAATGGCATGAAATCCAAAGCTGTAAGCAGTACATGGGACAGACTCGCTGGCCTGCTGATCTGAAAAGAGGGAGAACTTTTTCTTCGTGCTACCCCTGGGTGGATAGACAAGCTGTTCCCTGGCAGCTTGTCTTCACTCAGATGAAGAAAGAGAGAACACTGCCTCTTCACACCAGTGGGAGGAGAGAGTACACTCCCTAGCATGCTGATCATGCTGGGAATAGTGATAGTGTTTGTTTTCAGTATGAAAACCCATTAGAACAATTTATGAGATTTCTTAGTGTTAACTGAGATTGACTGATGTCACTGACTATCTTGACTTGGATGTAATCTGAAGATTTGCTGAGCACACCATCGATGTGGTGACCTGTATCCTAGTTCTTTTTCCTCAGCTCATTAACAAGGGTTGAAATTCCTCAACATGTAAAAGGTTTTCCTTTCAATAGGTTTATATTCTCCAGACTACAGAGAAAATATGTACATGTATTTTTGTAAGAATTAGTGTCAAGCAAAACATCTTTGCATTTAGTTCATCCTCCATACTCATGTCTCATATCTATACTCTTAGAAATATTTAGTGCTATGTTCTGTGTAAGAAAAGCAGGTTATACAGGACAGCAATTTTGGTGTGGTGATAAACTGCTTTGTATGGTGGCTTTCTTTGCTTTTAGGAAGGTGAATGGGTTGTTCCTGTTGTACCATTCTTCTGTACTGGCCATCCAAATCTGCTGTTTTAGTTCTATCAGGTGATATATTTGCATGTGTTTAGAGACGTAAGAACTAGTGACTCCTAGCTCCACTAGGACTCAGCTGTGTTTTGCCCTTTCACCTTCTACCACAGTGCTAAGTTTTGTTTCATCTTCTGCAATACTTTGTAGCCCATTTAAGTAGCAGAAGGAAGCAGCTCGGTTTGCCCCTAAGCCTTCCCTTCCCCAGGCCGTGTGTACTTGGTTTCTTCATTCTTTTTTTCATACATGATGTGTTCCAGTTATTCTAGCAGCACTCTTCTCAACTGTGGAATATGTCAGCATGTCTTAAGGACAGTGGTCCCAGAACTGGGCCGAGTATTCCAGATGTCATTTTATGAGTGTTGAGTAGAGGGTGGTCTCTTCCTTTGACTTTCTGTCTGCCTTTTTGCTGAATGCTGAGGCGATACCAATGGTCTGCAGAGCTGCAAGGCCATGCTGCAAACTCATGTTCAGTTTGCTGACTGCCAGAAGCTCTATGCCCTTTCCTGCAGAGCTGCTACCTGGCTGGGTGGTACCTGGCTTATATTGTTGCACAGGTCTAGGTGCAAGACTTGGCAGTTGGATTGTTGAGCTTTAGGGTGTTTGCTGACTTGTTCTTCCAGCTTATCCAGGTGGCTTTGAAAGGTATCCAGCTATCAGCCTCACACTCCAATTTCTGTCATTTGTGAAATTCACTGAATATGGCTTGTGGCAGTTACACCTTGAGCCACTGACACTTTGACGTTGGTGGTTTTACCTTTTCCCCCTTCTGTCCATATCTCCCCAGTATGTCTTCAAGGGTATGTAAGAGTAGGGGGTCCCAATGTCTTCATTTAGCTCTGAAAAATGGCAGTTGTTTTTTTTAGGTATCAGGCTTAAAATACTATTTAAAAGCTGTGTAAGCTCTAGCAATATATGGACTTTTTTCCCCCTTCTTTTTAACTTAAAAATGTTCTTACAGACCTGTGCCATCATAGTCTGACTGATCTGTAAATGTTTGATACTTTTATAGATTTAATATTTTAAATAGACTAAAAATTGAATCTTTTCTTTACTTGTTTGTGTTCAACAGAATATTTGAATTCAGAAAGATTATTGGAAACAGGGAAAAATGCCAGACACTGGTTTCAAGAGATTATCCAGTCTTTATTGACAAGGTATGTAAATGCAAAGGATACAGTTTAACTAAATTTATTTGCCTAATGGTACAAAAATGTAAAATAAATTTAGTCCTTTCCAGGTTGATTTTAAAGAGTAGAAGTTTGAATTTTGATATATGTGAATCTGTATTTTCCTGATGTTATTACAGGATGTTCTGCCTCTGGGACTGTCAGTTGGGAACTTGCTTTAGGGACTGTGTGCACATAGGGTGATAAATACTCCCCTGATGATACTCACTTTCCTTTTGCTCATCGGTGATTTTCTAGCTGGTGGCATGAAGTAACTTCACGTGTGGTCCCTGTTGCTCTTATCAAGAAAAGGATACTAGAACTTTTCTGTGAAGGATGTAATAATGCTGCAGTGGCAAAATAAATGTAGTGTGAATTTCCAGACTGGTTAGAGAAAGGAGGCCCTATGGTTTCAAGTGAAATGCAGATGTAAGCAATCCTTGCCCTGAAGACTTTTCAACCGAGGAAGTGTGAATAAAGGGGTCAGAAAAAGCCAATTGTTCTTAAGTCTAATAAATACACTTGTGATCATTTATGTGGCAAGCTAAATGCTTTCACCAGTAAAGTGAAATTAATAAACTTCACAATTAATTTTTGAGCCACTGTGAGTAGAATTAGGAGGCAATGGCAGAAAAGTAAAGCTTGGTTGGAAGGGGTAGGAGAGTGGGTGATCATATTTGTTATTAATGGAACTGAAGTAAGCTGTAAGATTGAAGTAGTGGTTGTTCAGATGCATTTAGATTTTTTTCTCAGTCAATAACTGGGAGTGGAGAGCATCAGATTTTAATTGCTGAAACTCAAAAAAGGCTCAAAACATGGTTTATATAATTGAAACATATGCTACTGGAGCAGCACAGCTTGAGATTATTACTTGGTTCTTTAAAAGGTCATTTATAAGGAAATATGAAAATATTTGGCTGTGTTGATAGATATCTATCATTCCTTCTGCAGGTTGAGGAACAATCAGACTGTAAAATCCTTGAGGGGCACTTCATTTCCCCTTTAGCTCATTATGTTCCGGGTATCCTGCCTGTTGAGTCTCTTGTAGCCAGGTAGGAGAAATCAAGTGTATTTCCTTTCTGAAGCTACTGCTGGAGAGAAATGAAAATGATACATCAGTGGTTTTACCATGAAGCCAGTATATCGCTACATCAATTATCTGCAAAATAAACTGCCTTTTTTTTTTCCAGCCTACATGTTGGAATATGTTTTTACCTTAAAGTTTCAAGTAATCTTATTTGTGTGATAGTTTAATCTGTGTGGATAACATACTTTGGTAGGGTGCTTTATTGTGAAGTATAGAGTCATATTTGGGAAAGACTGATCGGTTATGTTCTGCAGCCAGGAAAAAAGTAAGCATTACAAGAGATGGAAGTTTTGCTGTAATTATGTGAGAATTTATCTATGACTAGAGGAGAGCTTCTGTTATTACTAGTAATAACATGGAAAACTAAGTCTAATCTTAGCTGAGAGTGGATGGGTGGATGATGTAACTCTTTATGAAAAGCTTAAGCCACAGTGAGAAAAGTTAAAACCTGGGATTACCTGACTGCTTGTCACAGGATTTGATTCTGAAGTCTTGTGGGATTGGTTTGTTTGTTCTTGAGTGCAGAAATTATATTGCCCTTGACTATGGAATTTGTTTGTTTTCTGAACAAAGATGATGCTGGAAATCAAGGTTACTAGAGCTTGGACAGGAGCTGTTTGTTTTATACAGAACAAGAGAAATTATTTTTATAAAAGAAACTCCTTACATTGTATTTGAAGGAACCATTCAAATTCCATAAAAAAAAATACCGTCTGTGTGCAGATATAAGTGAATGTAATTGCAGCAAGAGAATCTGTTACACTTTGCCAAGCAAAAAAAAAAAAAAAAAAAAAAAAAAAAAGTACCCATTCAGACATTCAGAAAGCTTAATGATCTGTAATA
The DNA here is from genome assembly GCF_023343835.1 of Lagopus muta. Lineage (NCBI taxonomy): Eukaryota > Metazoa > Chordata > Aves > Galliformes > Phasianidae > Lagopus > Lagopus muta. The sequence continues at coordinate 15,149,435 of NC_064436.1, forward strand.
GTCAAGATATTAGATTGCATTTTTGCTATTTTGGCACTAAAACTGCTTTGGAGTTGAGAAAAGGATAGTGTAATTTTTAGGTCAAAACTAAAAGCAAACGCTTTCATGGCATTTGTTTTCTTTTCCCCAAGCTTTGTTTACTATCTTAAAGGCTGAACATACAAATTCAAGCATCCCTAATTAGTACCATAACTGAAAATCTAGTATACTGCCTGTTTTCTTGTGTTCCTTTGCACTGTGAGGCTATGTTATGCCATTGCATTGGGCAGTAGCACTGTTAGAGTTTTGAAACTTCCCTTAAAATTGTCATGCATCGCTTTTTTGTTGTTTGTTTGTTGTTTTTTTCCTGAATGTAATTCAGTTGTAGGTTTGTGCTCCATCTTGTGGAGAAAATATTAGTGCCTTAGAAATTATGTATCTTTTGTCTCCCAATACGTTTCCTGTAACTAACTTCTGTGTAGCAGCAGAAGGCACTAGATGTTGTATAAAATTGTTTTGTGTTTGTGGGTTTTTTGAACTGTTTATATTTCATTTTAATGTAAACATTTTGCTCACCTTATTCTTCAGTTTCAGCTGTTGTGCCGTCAGGAGAAAAATAGCAATATTGCCTAGGAGAGCTGGGCATTCATGTTCAGGCAGCTCTTTATCTGCAGTTCCACTTCTCTGCTCTGCACAATTTGAACTGTGATGATGAGGTAGTGGTCTGTTTTAGGAGCATGATCTTTCTGCTTGACTTCTATTGGTCTCTGGAATTTATACTGTCATACTCTTGGATTTCTTTCTTTGCTGGATGTGTTTATGAAAGATGATATTGCTGTATCAACAATTTGCCTGAGTGTGTCACAGAGTGTGTCGGTTTTTGTTTGTTTTTTAAACTTATTTATCTGGAGCAACAGATACTCTTACTTTGATGTTTGTTTCTCGTAGGTTTCAGTTCATAACACCCAGAAGATGGAAGAGCAAGCACAGACCTGTATGCATTCATTTAGCAGGCACTGGGGATCATGTAAGTAAAATGTGAAATGAATTAGTGAGAAAATAAATATTGGATTTGATCTTCTTATGATTATGCATCTTACCTTTAGCACTTCTGGAGGAGGCGCACATTAATGGCTCGTCCAATGATAAAAGAAGCCTGTATGGCTTCCCTATTGCTGGAAAATCCCTATTATATCCTTTTGTGGAAAACAGGATTCTGAGGCAGTTTTCAGCATTTTCTGCACAGGGTAGGAACCCACAGAATGGGACACGAGGTGGAACACAGCATAACGTGCTACTGTTACACGTTCTGATTTTGCTGAAAACGTCTTCTACAACTCCTCGGTGCGGTCATCAGAGTGAAAGTTCTGGCATTAATCTGTTTTCCCATTCATCATCAAGCTTACTAATGTGATTGATTGGTGTAGTCATGGCAGAGGGAAAACTGTGCATTCTTTCTGCATCATACTGCATGACTTCTGGACGTATTAATGACAGAAAAGAATGTTATTTCCTTTGCTTTCCTTTTTCAAACGCTTATGAGAAATTTTATCTTGGCATTTAAGATCTGTTTTGGAGTAAAAGTTTCCATCAACTCATCAGCAACCTTTGGAACAATGTTACCTCATTTCGTTACATAGAATCTCAGGTTATACTTTCTGTATACCCGCATAGCTGATAGAAGTAAAACCTAATGTTATAAATTACATAATCCAATGGTATTTAATGTGATTTACTTCCAGTTAAACATTTGGAATTTAAATTCCTAATTATAATTAATCACTGTGCTATTTATGTGATTTATTTTTTATTTTAATTGCCAATTTTTATGTAGACAATTCTTACTTTCCTTAACTTGAGACTTCTACATGGCTGCAGAAAACCTAAGGATCAAATGTAAGTATTGCAAAATACAGTCTTGTCAAAATACTACTACTTTTTTTTTTTTTTTTCCTTCAGGAAGCTCAAATGAATATAAACTTTGTGAGCATGTTGAGAAAAATGAAATCCCCAACATCCATATGTTAACAACATAAAATCATCAGCCTTTGTTGGACTACTTTACTTTTGTTTGTGTTAAGAGATCTCTGTGATTGTGAAAGTTTGCATAAGATGGCATTGCAGTGTAAGAATGAGACAAGTGTGAATGCAAGCAACAGTTTGTTTTCCTGATCAGCTACTGTATTTGTCTGCATGCTGCAGTTATTTCAGTCAAATATGAGTTTGTTCAGAGTTGATCTTGTTATTTTCGTATCTCAGCTTTACCTTTTTCTAGATATTTCGAAAGGACCACAGTAAGACATAATGAGTTGCTCGTTTGTTAGCCTGTTCAAAGAATGCAATGAGAAAATTCTAATTCCAGAAATGGTTTCTAAGTTTATTTTCAAAGCTGGTGCAGAACTTTATTTTGACGTAAGAACCAATTTTTTGGTTTACCAATTAAGGTAAAAACCAAGAGAAAACACAAAATTGCCAGCTGATTGTTATAAAAACTACTTTTTTAAGCAGGAAAAACACTTTTAAAAAATATATTACATTTAGAGGTATAAGATTATAGGAGAGGGACAAGAGTATGTGTGCTGGAATAGGTCAAGGTTTGTTTTTGTTTTTCCTTGTAGTTCGGTAATTGATGCAGAAAAGTAATTTGGTGAGGATATTTCTAACTCCTTTTTCTATTGTCCTAGCTTGACAGCTTAGTATATGAATGATGTAGACAAGGATTCTCTGAAAGGCAAGTGCTCAGTCAAATACCCCAAGCAATATCTGTCAGTCTTCAATACAAGCTTACAAAGCAGCAGCAGTGTTTTTAGTTAACGCAGTAGTAACAGTGCTTAGTAAATAGAGCAGCTATGGAGGATTGATGAATCTTTCATAACAAAGCTGTCAGAAGGAATTACGTTAGCTGCTCTGCAGCAACTGCATTCATTTCTCCTGTGACTAGCACAGTATATTTCTTTCTCCTTATTTAGAGGTATGTTAATTGCTCTGTAAAATACTTCCACTTTTTGAGAGTTGCTCTGATGGTTCAGCTGAATAGCTTTCACCTTTTTTTTTCCTTTGTTTTGATGCTTTAGAGTACACTACATGAATTTCTCAGTACCGTGACAAACTTCCCACTTTACAATTTCATTCTTACAATGACACTGCTGAGTTCTTCCAAAGCTGGCATACTGATTGCTCTTCAAATGTTGTGTGCAATTTTTCAGTGATGTGAAACAGGTAAATAAGAGGAGGAAAAGGAAAAAAAAGGATTTTTTTCTGCATTTGAGATAGTGTATGTGTAGGATTGAACTGCTCTGATTCTATTTCTAAAATACCCATTATAACTTGACAGCACAGAAGGTTACTGCTAATGAGATTCTAACGTTGCTAATACTTGTTTCTAAACGACCAGGTGGTGAGTGATGTTAGAAGCTTAGCAGGTGTCTGTTCCTGGTCCTTGTTTAGAAAAATTGCCAGAGAATCTGGACTTGCTTCTTATGTTGAATCAACAGGAGTTAAGATCCAAAATTCTCTGGGAATGTGATGAGGCTTTGTATGAAAGTATGCATAGAGTGATGACAGATGTCAAAATCTAATCTTAGAAAATAAATCCTGTCTTTTCCTTTTCTGGGGAGAAAAGACGGTCATGTTTAAAAAATGTCTCGGACCTGTTTGTGATGGGAGGAGCTCTTGTTCTAGAATCGGCAGCTCTTTTGCACTGGCTAGAGAGAGAAGGCTATGGACCGCTAGGGATGACTGGAATATCCATGGGAGGACATGTAAGCTTTCATATTTCCTGTTTAGTACTTTTTTTTCACTTCTCATTTGATCTTTTAGCACATTTGTTTTATTTGTTTCACGAGCGAATTATCCTCGCGCCTCAGGGATCTGAGCTGAGGGCTTTTGGCACATAAACTGTTTTTACAGAATGCATCCTGTGGGCTTTCTATGAATAACCTTTCCTAACCTGTGTGAAGGAGCATTTCTACTTGTTTTTAACCTTTCCTCTCGGAAGGACTTGAAGATAAATATCAAGAGTCATGAGAAAAATCATCAGCAATTCTCATGCTCAGTAGTCCTGAATTAGTATAATCCTTGGTAAATACTGACAAATCATAGCAACCTTGGTCAGCCATCTCCTCTGAGGCTTCGAATGAATATCTTCTCACATAGTTGTTTTTTATCCCAGTGGGGAAAAAATCTTTTTTGACAGAAGATCCATATTGATCAATTGCTTGTTTAACTTCCTTTCCTCCATTCTTCTCAAAGTTGTTTTTGAATGCATTGAGTGAAATGCATTCTCTCTACAGAGGTACCGTAACTACCATAACTTTCGTGACTTCTGGTGTTGGGTCTGTTCTCAATGTTTTTCCTCATCTTTGATATGTATTAGTGAGGATTTCTGGAGTGTGGTGGGTAACATTTTATATGTGACTGTGCATGTTACAACTGAAACAGCGGTGTATTCACAGCAAGATGCTTGAAATCCTAATGCACAGTATTACTGTTGTCTCCACAGATGCATGTTGCTCTGAAATACATGTATAGAAAGCCAATTAAAACAACGTACCTCCATTTTGATGATCCCTTTCAGTTTATTTCTTGTCAAGAACTAAGTAGATAATTTCAATGATAGTGTCTACTGAAAGAAAAATAATTTTCCTCCAAAGCACAATTTTACTACTCTAAATGTCATGCATGTTTAAAATACCTTACGTTCACATAAATATCATCCTGATGAGACAACTTCTGTGTTAAATGTATCTCCCCTGTCTTATTTATAAGCTGGATTGTAATTATTAAACAGATGTGTCTTCTGTTAGCAGCAGGCTACTACTTAGGCTTCTAGGTGAGTACTGTAGGAATGACAGAGTGCTGTATCCCATACCAGTTGTCATATGCAGCATGAGTATAGCAAGAGGCAAGATCAGAGAAAGTAAGCTTGGAAACTCTCTTGGAATATTTTTCATTAGTCCAGAAGCATACATTTTTGACTCGTTCTAACAAATCTGAAACAGTCTTTAGAATGTATTTTGTAACTGAAAGGAAATAGCACTAATTCAGTTCTAATGATGGAGAGAGCTGGAACTAAGGACAAAGACATCTGGCTTTCTGACTATTGTAACATATGTATGTGATGCTTCTGTCCCTTTTTATTATCAAAAATAATTTGAATAAAATTATGTAAGTTGTATAAGTCTACTTACTAGAATGTCTAGGACAAACATGGGATATTTTGTAGGAGGGATTTTACATTGCTTAGTATGTTGAGCTTTTCTCCAATATTTCTGACGTGATCAGAATAGTTACCAAAATATGTCCTGATTTAAAAACAATAATTTAGATTTTGAAGGACAGGAAAACAGTCCCCTTAACATACTGAATTACTTCTCGTCTATGTTTTGTTTTAGAATATAAATTCAAAAGTGTGAAACTTTAAATAGTTCTTCTTATAGATTGCTTTAGTTTTGCCTTGAAATAAGCTTGTGAGAGCCTGATGACAAGGCTGCGTAAAGTTTGTTGTTGTTTGAAATAACTGTAAGAACAAATACCCCATCCAGAATTCTTGTGGTTACTAACTGTTCATGTGTGAAATTAATCCTGTCCACAGCAATATTTGTTACTGGGGAAATCACTGAAGAGCAGACTGAACCTTCTGAATTCCAAAGATGTGGAAGGATATCCAATTGCCCCAGTCCTTAAGTGCTTTGGTGGTACTTATTTTATGCTGTATAAACAAATAAATTGGAGATGAGACAGTTCTTAAAATACCTTCAAAAATATTATGAATTTAGGATTAAAATATGTAATAACTGTGTTTAATTCTAGATGGCTTCCCTGGCAGTGACGAATTGGCCTAAACCATTGCCATTGATTCCATGTCTTTCGTGGTCAACAGCTTCTGCAGTCTTCACTACGGTAATTGCCCAATATTTTTATATTAATATAATGAAATGTGATCAGATACACGAGGTAAAATGTTTGGGTTGGCTACATTTGCCTTTGTTGTTAGGCATTTCATTGCCTTCTGGCCTTTATTAATAACTAGTGGCAAAAAGCTTAAGATACACCAAGTGATGCGAAGACAGCTTTGAGCTACTTCACTGGGTCATGTCCTAAATGAAGGGAAAGGACTGATATGTGACACAGTGATTGCAGTCCTTTTCTGAATGTGGAAGGGTGAGGAAGGAAAATGAAAACTTTTTCTGGTCAAAGCCTGGCTTAAATAGCTGGATGATAATGTAGTCACTGTTTTTGCTACTTCTACCGGGTAAGTGATTTAATAGACCGACATTCATAGTCATCTCTGGTTTAGTTCAGTCTAAATATGTGTTTTATTATTTTTATTTCTTTGAGGAGAAATGTATTTCCATGTGTGTTTGCTGTATTGTATACAGGTTGTGTGTCCTGTGTGTTTGCTTAAGACACATGCTTAAAAGCTTCCAGTAATTCTAAGAGTTGTCTGGAAACTTAAGGCAGAACTGCACTGGAAAAATCAAATCCCAGGAACAAATCAATTTTCTTTGCATGTCGTTATTTTAGAACAGTCTTTGGTTTTTGCTTGTGTACTAGACTCTTGTGTTTATAACTTCAGGGTGTGCTGAGTAAGGCAGTGAACTGGAGAGAGCTTGAGAAACAATATTATACACAAACTGTTTACGAGGAAGAAATCATTCAAATGCTTGAATACTGTGGAGTAAGTATAGTTCATTTTCACTATTTGCAAATGTTTACATGTGCCTAATATTTTAGTTGAATAATACCTGTTAAGTATAGCACTTACTACAGAGTTAATGCAATCCATAGTGTTAAATGTATTCAGTCAAAACATGGAAAATACAGGTAATTCATCCCAGTAAATGGCTTTGTAATCTGGAAAGCTGTTAGTCTGACACATCTAATGATGAATTTTTGTCCTTTGAATTTGGAATTGCTTCCAAATACTCAATTTGAATAGACTAAGCAGAGGAAAAAAAAAGAAAGAGAGACAATTACATACAGGAAGTTCAGTTTATGACATCCTATTATTTGGAGGAGGTAAATTTGTAGATTTTTTCAGATTTTTTTAAATCAAACATCAAATCTGGTCAAATGTATTTCTTGCTGTTGCCTATTTTCCTTTTTCTGTTTAAAAAAACAAAACCATTGTTTACTTTTGGCTATTTTTTTTTAAAGACAGTACGACTATTTTGAGAGACACAAACCTGAGAAAAGCATAGGTTTTATGATTTATTTGCTCAGAAATGTAAGCTTGCCGAACTGTAGTCATGAATTCAGAGTTTAATGCAGAAATTAAAAGAGACAAACATTTGTCCTGTGTATTGCTGTAGGTAAGTACTTCCTTGAGCTGACAAATGTAGAATTAAAATATCAAAAGGCCATGGCAATTGGGATTTAATTCACTGTGTGACATATAGACTGAAAATAGCAAGTACTGCCAGCAGTTCTCTTTGCCTCCTTTTTACTGAATATTGTTATTGTATGATTTGAAGACTAACATGAACTAGCTGAGGTAAACGAGTCCCTTAATAAATGACTTGTCTTTGTTTAGACAGATTCTTTCAAGATGGGACAAGATTTTGTTAAAAACTTTCCTGACAATGTGGATCGTCTGGAGGACATAGATGTGGCTTCCAGAATGTTCAGCTTTGATTCATCAAAGAAGACTGAGTCTAAAGAAGCTGTCCACAGCTTTACCACAAGTAGAAGTCCTCTAAGTGCCTCATCAGAAAGACTTCTAATGCAAGATGCTCCTAAAATTCAATGCATAAATCAAACGTTTTCAACCAGCAGCAATAAAAACTTAACCATACAACAGGGACACAGGATAAATAATAGAACGAAGAGTGACACTTTACAGAGAGAATCACTAAGGTTCATGAAAGGAGTAATGGATGAATGTACTCATGTAGCTAACTTCTCAGGTATGTATTTATTTGTTTCAATATGGAGTTGGGAAAACTAAATTAGAATACTATGCAAGGATAGGTATTCTCTGATTGGGCAAACCTGCTGTCACTTAGATGGAGTATGAAAGCATTCTGAGTCTTGTTCTGTAAAATCTATTTAACACTCAATTTCCTGGTGATTGGTTTGTTTCTTAACGACCAAATGATGATCAAGTCAGTTGAAAATGTGCCTTTCTGTATCTGTGCACCTTTTTTCTGTGCCGTGCTGTGGCTATTTTCAGATATGACATAGTGCTCATTCATATGATTTAAAAGAGCAAAGTGTTTATGTGATATGACTAATATCTGGATCTAATTCATCTGCTGTGTCCTGCTAGTAAGGTTTTTCATGCAGATTAAATTAAATCTAATTGGGCAGAAGCCTAGTATTGACTTCAGTCAGAAAGTAGCCTACATAGATGAGAGCTAAACTTGAATGATACCTGAAGACAAATGAGACCCGTAAGAATAAACCCTGGTCCTTCTGGGTTGATGCAGTTTGAATATAGCATTTCCCAAGACAAGCACAGCATATAGAGGGAATTGTAGCCCAGTGAGTCTTAAATCTGATGAAGCCAAATTTGGTATCTAGAAAAAATCACTTTTAATGGTTTGCTTGCAGGCAATGCAAACAAGTGATTTCTTCCTAGTACTGATTGAGGGAGTTCAGTTGAGATGAAGATTTGGAATGGCTTTTGTAGACAGTCTGTGAAGACAGAATGGTTCTACTGTGCATATACTAAGTACTCAAACATGTATCAGAAAGTGCTTCAATTTCTAACAGGTTTCACCTCAGTTTTGTAATTCTGGCATTCATTGCCCCTCTGCCAAATGTAAATAGTTAAAATAATAATAATATTTTTCAAAATCAAATATTTATACTTAAAATAGATATGTTAAAAAGAAAAAAAAAAAAAAGAAAATTAAAACTTTATTCTAATTACAGATGTTCTTTTATATCTAACCACTTATCCAGGTATCACTTAGCTAAAGCACTGACCTTTCTTGAAATTTAAGAGGATGTGTGATCTCAGTGAGGTTGTTAAGGTGATGTAGTCCTTTGTCCCAGTTGTCTCTCAGGTCTCTTGATGCTCTGGGAGATACTGCATCCCTTGCCAGGGTATGCTTGACATATATCTGTAGAGGAGATCTGAAAATCCACCTAATGTTCAGATTTCATGGAAAATGGAAGGAAAAGATGGGATCTACCTTAACACTGTGTACCTTCTATACATTATTTACTATATATGAAAGGAAAGGGTCTAAAGTTTTTTGTGACCCTCCCCTTGCAAATGCCTTAGTTTGTCCCTATCTGCCATACCACATGTATTTTTCTGAAGAGAGTGGTGGTCTGTGCTCTACTTTTGTGTTAATTTTCTAAACAACCTGTTAGTATTATTCCAATTGATAATCAGATTGGTGCAATTGTGGTGATAAGTAGTAAGTCTGTACAACAGTATGTTAGGATCTTCATGCTACAAACAAAAGCAAAAAAAAGTAGGAAACAGGAAAAAAAACATGCTGCACTTGCTGTCTGTCTGACTTCTAATACTGAAAGTTTTTTTTTTTTGTTTTGGTTTGGTTTTTTCCCCTCTTTGAGGGAAAAATAATACAAAGCTTCTACTCTACTGAATTCCAGATATCTTCTAGTTATTTTCCCTGGGCAAGGGGGGTAGCCCTCTTAGAACTGACTTGCATGCTATAGAGTCTTGTCTTTAAGGAGAAAGACAATTTTCTTCTACTGTAGCATCAAAAATTGCTGGAGACATTAAAAAATATAATTTGACTAAAGGTTACTGGTATTTTTTTAGTAATTGGGAGCATATTGAAGCAGAAATCTTCAGCTAAAGTATTTCTATCATTTTCTAATCTTTGATTAATTCAATTTTGAGTTGTTTTTCTTTAGTTCCAGTTGACCCCAGTTTAATCATAGTTGTGCAAGCTAAGGAGGATGCGTATATTCCTCGAACTGGAGTGCGCAGTCTGCAAGAAATCTGGCCCGGATGTGAAATCAGGTATCTGAATGGAGGTCATGTCAGTGCCTACCTCTTCAAACAAGGACTCTTTAGGTAAGGTAGATAGGAAATCATAAAAATAATACAGAACTTAAAACCATACTTTTGAGATATCACTTTCCTTCTAACAAACGAGTCTATAATTAAAGCAACAAATACCAAATACTGCTTGTGAGATCAAATGATGGGATCCTAGAGAATGTCACAATTCTGTTCTGTGAGTGAGGATGATGTGTAATGTATCTCAAATCATTCACTAAGCCTTTGAAAACAGGGTCATCATTATCGCTCTTGCTTTCCTATAGTTCTTCATTTGTTTCCTGGACACCAGAAAGTACTTTCTGAGCAGTGACCTCTTACGTTGTGTTACACAGCTGTTGCCTTTTTGCAGATGTTATCTTCTGTGAGTAAATAGTTGAAGAATTAAGACATAAGCTTGATTGCAGATGAGTGGTACTTGCACAAAGTCATGCCTTAATAGTACTAGGTGTCGACTTTTTAGAGTCAGTTACATAAATCAGTTATAAAAATGCATTTATAAACCTGCAGTTCCTTAGTTTGGAAAAGGTAAATACTTGTGGTGTTAATTTTAAAACATAAGAAATTAGCGACTGAGTATACATCCCATTTAGGAAGTCTAGGCAACATCAGAAAGGAATAGCAGTATACCAGGTCAGCATATGTGAACTCCCAGCTTACTGCTGTTTTAAACCATCACCCTCAAAAATAATTTATGTTGCTTGTCTGACATACTTCCTGACATGTTTGAATACAAAAATCCTCATCAAGTAAAACTTGAATTCCTGTGAAAGGTGGGTAAGTAGTCTGATTAACTTCTGAAACGTATTACTAGATTGAAGTGAGATATAAATTAAGGAAAAAATGCCATATTTTTACTGAATGCTATTTTCAAGTTGTGGTGATATGCTTAATTTTGAAATAAATGCAAATCAGCAATTTTGTCTATTGTTTCCTAAATTATACAAGTGATTTACAATTAACTTGTTTCTTCCTGCTTTAGGCAAGCAATTTATGATGCATTTGACCGCTTTCTTCAGAAATATGCTGTTTAACAGTTTTCGTCATGGATTCAAACTGATCTCATTTTATTTCCCATTATTGGAACTCATCTTTGGAAAACAAGCCTCTTGCAGTGTTAAGTAGTTGATGGTCAGTTAATTTGAATGTTGTAGGTAACAAATACAAAAAATGATCAAGTCCCAGTATTACTTTTCTTTCAACCAAGTGCCATTCTGACACGCTTCAGCTTTACTTGTGAAGAGCAATGGTAGCATTTGTTAGTGCACGAATGGTTCATGTATTTCTTACTTTATTGCGTTATGTATAAATTCTGAGTAAATTCTTATTTGTGTATCTGTTGAAAACAGACTGATTTAAATATTGATAGAACATAAAATTTGCTGTAGGGCTAAGATGCTGTCTTATGTTTAGTGTATTTACAGTTTGTTCCAGCTACCATGTTTTCCTCTTGCTTCCCTGACACTTGCTATTCCTACTGCATTTTAATATGGCTTGGCCAGCACTCTGCCTCTTGTGTTTGTCACTGATTTTCTCTTATTCTGAATTGAAAATGAACTACAGTGGATGAGGCAGAATTAAATCTTACGAAAAGCTTTCAAAACCTGAATGAAGAGTGAGGGAGACATTTTAATTCAATGCATCCATTACATTTTTCTGCTGTTTATAATTAAATGGTGCCATTCCGGAAGACTCATGTAGCTATTCATTGTTTTTACAGAACTGGAATAACTCTAAATGGAGTGTCCAGTAATTCATTTTTTTACATACATTCAATTGGATAATGAAGATTTTTCTAGTAGATTTTGTAAAAAATTGCTAAAGGGAATAATAATGTAATAACTTTTATTGATAAACAGTGGCAGAAAGACTCTGATTCTAAGCAGATAAACCAACAGCAGATTATATGGTGCTATAAACATCTCCTTGAAAGCAGGGGTCCTTTTTAAAAAGCATTCAGTGCTGATATGCAAAAACACATTGTAATTGTTAAGAACTTATGTGAGACTAAGGGTTATCAAAGCAGTCACATGAACTTCTTGTTTTTTGGAAGTTTTTTTAATCGACCTTTAAAAAAGAAAAAGGTAGGGTTAGGAACACATTTAAGTAAATCCCATCTGTTGCTGCTTCTTTTGGGATCAAAAATGCCAACAAAGTAAAGTGAAATTAACGGTCATCATGAATCAGCCGTGTGTGGTAGCTGTCCATATCCTATATAGTGGTAATGTCCTGCGTCGTTCTTTTAAAGCAAGTTTGCAGGGAAGTTGAAAGCCAAAACGCTTCAATATTAATTTTAGTACTGTAATGGCTGATGTTACACAGAAACTAACAGAGAAATCCAGGTATTTCTTGAGATACATGACTTACGTATCTTTCAAATCATACGCCTTATTGATTTCCATGGTTACCATAATGGTTTTTAATAGTGCATGAAGCAATCAAAGCTCTGTTTGTTCCAGCGTATTATCTTGAATTTCAGTCTGGCAGACAGAACTGATAACTGCTAGTATTGCTGGTCAGATAAACTGAGATAAAACCGAATGCAGCAATTTGTGAAAACCAAAGACAGTTAACATCAAAATGTACTGAAAATTCACAAGAAGTGATGTTCTGTTGGAAGTTAAATTGCTTCAGGTGTTCTTATCATCATTTCTGCTAGGCATTGTTGTTTTTTTATCTGTATTGGAAGCGGGTGTAAAGTGACTAGCATGTTTCAAAATCTTAAAATACTGAATTTTGGAAGACTGGGAATGAAATATGTAAGCTCTGAATTTTAAAATTAAATACTTGAATACTAAACTGAAAGTTTTACGGGTTTTACCTTGATAACTAACTCACCTGTCAACTAAGGATGTTTTACAAGAAGGCTGTCGGCTGTTCACCAAATCTTTTGCATCTCCATGCGTGGCCACATTTAAATGTATTTATGTGCTTTGTCCTGTTTCTGTTGCAGCTGTGAAAGAAAGGGAGATAACTGGTGGCAAGGGACAGGGCGTGAATAAATGGAAGAGGAAAAAGATTATTTTATAAGGCCAGGACTAAGCTTTAAAAAATCAACTTCTCTACACTACAAATGTAACATGCCAACATAAATATTTCTAAAGTGTACGATACTAGGAATTACACAACTGTTGGGAACGTGACATCCTGAGGTTAGTGTTCTGATGATGTTATTAATGAGTTGAACTTTCCAAAAGGGCATACTATGCAATGAAGCAGATATGTATGAATGTAACTCCTGTTTCTGAGAAAGGCTTTTGAAAGCAGTCAAGGACTAGTCTCCAACAATTGTAAATCACACTTTGCTATGTAACTAAAGCAGTGTTGCCAAATAATAGAGTACAGTAAGGAGCATAGAAAAGATTTCTCAGGTTAAAAAAAAAAAAAAGAAGGAAATTATGTATGTGGTTCATGTCTGCCAGATATCAAACACAGGAGGCCATCAGCTGGTCTGTGTAGGTGGGAAAATTGATGTATCAGTGTTTTAATTTTAGGAAAATTGGCTTTTAAAAATAAATTTTGAGTCCTAAGAAAGTATTATTAGCAAACCATTTTTGATGTTAAGTGAGAATGTGATATTTGATCCAGAAATAGCTTGAGAAAAATATCCCAGTGGCAGGTAAGCCATTCTGCATATCTTAAACTCCCTGTAAAACTGACCTTGATCATTTTTCAATGTTATGTTTTTCAATAAAAATCCTACAGAATTGTTGCATGGTGTTCTTTTCCCTTGTGAACACAAATTCAGAGTAACTCTCACTGTCACCCTTTAATTCCTAAATATTCCTTCTAGCACCGTAACATAAGAAGAGTGCTTAATCTAAGGCACAAGATAAAGGCTTTACATAATAAACAATGTAACTGCTTTCATGTTCTTCTACATTCAGCTCCTATCTGTCAGCTAATTAAGATATCACTGTGAGTCTAATTTTAGGCTTCTCCATGGCTTCATTGAACTTTTTCCTGCTTGTTCCTGTGCTCCACAGAAGGGTGTACTGTGCTGTAATGGACTCAGAATGTATTGTAGAATTGTGCAAAAGTAATTGTTGATGGTTGTTCTTCCATCTGTGTGGGGGAAGGCAGAGTTGGGCTGGTGGAGTGTTGTTCAAGAGGAGAAAGGAGGTGGCTTCATCAGCAGCAGTAGTCCCTCAGACAGATGAGAATATCGCACGCGAGCTGAAAGGCTGCTTTGGACAGATAGCTGTGCATGTTACTGGCCTTTCATTTCTGAGGCTTGCAGATGTTTATATACAAAGAAAAAGAAAACACTGGAAAACTGTTGTGCCTTGCTCTGTGGAATTGGAGCAGTCAATCTAACTGCAGTTTGCCAACTGTGTCCAGCAACCGAGGCACAATTGTGTTGCAGTGTTCAGTTACGGTGGCTAAGAATTGAAGACACTAGTAACACCTCAGCATGCTAAGATTGACAAAATGTGAGGGGGACAAATGGTGTGGGAAGTGGGCTTTGCAGTTGGAAGAAGCAGCTTTGAAATGTGTCTAACCAGCGTCAAATAGAGCTGTAATTTTTCTTCTGAAGTCCAAAAAATGCCCCTGAAACGTGACCAGTGAGCTTGTGTTGTAGCAAAGGTAAATCATTTGTGTTGTGTTACTCTTAAAAGTCGAAACACCCTTTCATGGCAAAAAGACATCTTGGCACCAAGTAATGGAGCCTAACTTTGTCTTACTAGAATGCTATATAAACTGAAATGGATACTCTTTAAATAGCAGATTTTATTATAAAGATTCTTGCTGTGATATATTTGCTTTGGGAGACACTACATATTTTTATTAATATTTTTATTTTGTCTTGTCACTTTTCTTTATACATGTTGATTGTAATTACAGTTGGTGGGGCAGGGAGCTTTCTTTATCTTAAGTTGTCAGGTTCTGTGTCAGTGTGGCTGTAATGATAAGTTACTAAGTGTTGAAGGAAAGTTTGTATAGTCTGTAGGCATGTCATTCCCCATGCAAAACCATGACATGAGTAAAATGCTGTTCTGTAATGCTACCATGTTACTGCTCCCCTGCCCAGCTTTCCTCCACCTCTTAACCGATTTCCTGCTTTTCCCTGGTCTTCAGGTGCCAGTACTGCAGTTCCTCATGTCCTGGCTGCCCTACAGACCTGCTGCCTTCTCCCCAACACTTAGAGAAGGAAAAGGAAGCGGGAGGGGTGTGCTGTTCTACCAGTGACTAGGTAGGGCTCTACGCTTTCCTATTGCTCTGGCAGTGGTCTTCAATGCCTCTGTCTAACCTCTGACTTTGGAACACCAAATAATTGCAAATTGTTCTGAACTGACAGTGTGGGAAATACTCCTCAGAAGCATAGGGGTAAATGTATGCAGATAATGCTCTTAGGCACTGGCAATTTCAAATTATTTCAAATGAATTTGTCACTGTGATGTGCTATTGGCATGTCCTTGCCTTGTGAATGTTGTGCACCCGAAGAAGCTGAACTCTTACTTGCTAAGAAAAATGCTTCTAGGTGTAGCAAGTTTTCAAACCACTTAAATTGCTTTTTTTTTTTTTTTTTTTTTTTTTTGCTATTGATTAAAAATGAAGAAAAATGACACGTCACTTGTACAGAAAGTGCTTCAGAAGCATTTGTAAATGTAGTGCTAGGAAAGATCTCACTTATTTCCAATGTTTTCAGCTTAAATCTGTACTGACAGCAATGTGTGCTAAGTTTGGCCAGATTTGTATCTACGTAACCTCAGTAAAGTAATGGTGTCTCAAATGAGAGGTGTTTCCACCGAGGCAAAACTCCAGAAATTTGATTATTTGTAACGTTCCTTTTAGAAGTACTTAACTAGCTTTTAAAGGAATTGTTTTCAGACCTTTATCGTTTCGTACGATCACGTAATTAAGGGAGGGAAAGGCCTGTGAAAACCCCACGTGCCCCACCCGTTAAACTCGAGACGTGACCCCGCGGCCAGATGAGCGCCGCTGCCTCCGGGGCCACGCGCCTCGCGCTCAGTCCGGTGGCGCAGCTCAGCCTGACCGGCAGCTTTCGAGCAGCGCTGCAACACGCATCCCATCTAACGCAGCTTTTAATGCGGTTTGCGAGGCAGGCCCCGGTCCCGAGTAAAGCGAAGCGCTCCCGGCCGCCTTTCCTGTCGCTGCGCGCGGCGCCGAGCCGCGTTGTGCCTGCCGGCCGCTTGGCGCGTCCCCCCGAAGTCCGGGGCGCGGCGCGGCCCTTGTGAGCTCACCGCGCCGCCGGGGCGGCCGCCGCCCTCCGAGCCGGCGGCTGGCAGCGAGCGGCCTCTTTCGCTCCTCCTCTCCTGCCCCCGCCGCGGTCGCCGGCGGAGGGGCCGCCGGAGCTGACAGGGGAGCCCCGGTAGGCGGGGCGGAGCGGCGGCGGCCGGGGGAGGAGAGACGGCCGCCCCGCCTCGGCGCCCCGCCGCCTTCCCCTGAGGGCCGCTCGCGGCGGCCGGCAGGGCATGTCCACCGCGCAGGTGTCCGCCGCGCCCGCCGAGCCCCCGGCCTGGGGCGCCGAGGGCCGAGACGGGCCGGCTGAAAGGGCCCG
Organism: Lagopus muta; assembly: GCF_023343835.1. Lineage (NCBI taxonomy): Eukaryota > Metazoa > Chordata > Aves > Galliformes > Phasianidae > Lagopus > Lagopus muta. Next base: position 15,165,922 of record NC_064436.1, read on the forward strand.
GCAGAGAGAGGCCGGATCGCTCGGCGGGAATGAGGCCGCGGAGAGCGGCGGCCGGCGGGAGCCCGAGCCCGACGAGCGGCGGCGGCCGGCGGTGGCCGAAGCCCCTCCGCCCAAGGAGAACCCGTGGACGAAGCGCAGAGCCGCGCAGGACGGCGAGGCCGACGGGCAGCACGCGCTGTGGGACCCAGGTGCGGGGCGAGGCGGCGGGCCGGGCGAGGCGGTGGGCCGGGCGGGCGGGGTGCTGGCCGGCGCCGTGAGTCGCTTTCGGTTCCGCGGAAACGCCGCGTGTGTCGGGGAGAGCGCGTCCCGTCCAGTCCCATCCCTTCCCTCCTCCCCCGGCTCCGCTTTCCGCCGCGCTGCACGCGGCCGGCCCCGAGAGCTTCTACATACATGGGCACGGCGGCTCGGGGGAAGGCTGCGGCCGCTGCAGGCCCGGCACCGCGAGCGGAGCGCTGAGCCGCCCGTGCGGTGCTCCTGACATGTAGGAGCGTTACTGAATCCCCGCTGCTTTCCTGTAGGTCAGCTCTTTGTTTTTGTTTTGCTTTGGTTAGTTGTTTTGTTTTATTTTGTTTTTACCTATTTATACAATTTCCCCGTTCGGTTCGCTCCTGAGTTTTGCTTTTTAGAAGGTTGGGCTTGCAAAGGCCTTAGTATTAACAGCTGTAGTCAGCTCGCTCGTGCTGACGGTTCAGGCTGCTTCTGTGGGAAGAGATGGAGACCAAGATGGGCAGCTTGGTACAATTTGCTGGCCTTTAATTACCCCAAATGTAAAATAAAGCTGTGTGAGAGCTCCATATGGACCGCGGGCTGCAGACCTGACTGAAATTGCCCAGCGTTAGCTTTGGGCCCCTGTGGAGTTCCTTGAAGTCAGCACTTCTTAGAGTGCTGCTGTCAGCCTGAAGCAGCTGCCAGCCTCACATATTTAGCCTGGCGTGTATTCCTTGTGCTCTGGCCTGTGCTCCTGAGGGCTCCTGACAGCCCCACTTGTGTTCTCCTGGTCTCTTTTATCCTGGAATTAACTGTGTGCCTCCCTCACAAAGAGAAATGTATCCCTTGACAGTTTCAAGCAGACATCTGCAGGCAGACAGAAATGCTCTCCAGACTACAGAACTTTTACTGAAATGAAGATGAAACCTTTTGGCAGCACGTGTGCCATCAGTACCGTGGGGCTGTGCTGTCTGTGTGTACTGACGCACTCGTAAATGCCGACTTAGCGTCCCAGTGCTGTGCTGCAGCTGCAGTCCTGCCCGTACATGACAGGGAGCTCGTCACCTGCCCGAGCTGCTGGGGCAGTCCCAATAGTAATACAGCAGTACAGTAATGCCTCGTGAGCCTGGTCAGGCCTGTGCTGGAAATGCTGCTCTTTGCTGAGGTTTTGTTTTCTGCTTAAGGCAAAACAAAAATAGTTGTTGGGGGAAGAGAGAATGGAGGTGTGGAGTTCATGCGCCACGTACGTTATGTGTTAAGTTTGATTATTTCAGAGAGCTTTAAACTTTTTCATCTGTGCAGAAGTTATTATTTATGAAATTACCACCTAACCGAGCTGTTGCACTGGAGTATCTTATTCAGTTGCAGAATTCAACAAATAGAGGAGTCGCTGGTGGCAGTGGTACCAGTAAAAGGCAGGAGGGGTGTGCTGCGGTGTGACTGCCACGGTGAGCTTTGGAGTGGCTGATCCAGCAGGGCTTGACTGTGTGTGTGCCCCCGTCCGCAGGAGTTGTGTTCTGAAGCAGTGAATTGACAGCAGCGTCAGTCGCACTAGGCCTTTGTAAGTGTGGTAGTATGGAAATTGCATATGTGAAATAGTAAGTAGGTGAGCAGAAGCACTGCTGGGATGGAATGTAAAACCATTCATACAGGGGATAATAAAACGGAAAAGAATCTCGCATCAAAGTAGCAGCTGAATCCTGTTCAACTCGTTAATCTTGGCCTAATTTGTTGAAAGTTTCCTGACACATGCATGTACGGCGCCGTGCTCAGTGATAGTTACACTACGAGAAGGCTGCTTTCAGGCAGTCATGCACTGTGGTGTTACTCATCTGTACCACAGGCAGAACCAACTCCTTTTGAAGGCAACTACTAAATCACTGGACAGACAATAGAAGGAAAAAGTAATGGAAAAAGCTTAAAAGTCTTTCCTGGTGAAAGAGTTCTGTCCAAGCATTGTTACCTTTTAATTTTGGGTGTCGTGTATGTCAGTAGGTTTTAATAACACGGTGGTAAACCAAGCACGTCATATGAACGTATTTGATGTTTTTATGGTGTGTTTGTTACTATAGTTGGGTGTTTTGAAGTAAGCCTTTTATTAAACTCCTAAATAGAACAATTTCAGAATGATACAACGGATGCTGCTAATCTGCAGTTAATTCATGGAGAAAGACGGGTAGCAAGATGGAATTGCCAGTGAAGTTCATGGGTTCCTATCTAACTCCAGGATCTGTGGTACAGGAAGGCAGCTTTGGCAGGGGCTGCCCATGGTTAAAGGCCGTTCTTGCAGCACACACCTTCCTCCCTGCTTCTCCTGTACTGCTGAGCTTTCACTGCGTCTTCATTTCTTCAAGTTGAATCTCGGTAATTAAGAGAGGAACGCTGCAAGGAGGAAGTGCCGTGTAATCATGTTGATAACCATTTTTTACCAGGTAACAAGATAAGTTTTGTTTTAAATGGAGCCAAGGAGATGTGTCGCTACTGAGGCTGTGTAGCAACCCAGCATTATTCCAGTTTTCCTTGTCTTTCCTTTGAATTTTGTTTTATCTTAGCCTGCCCTTGGAGCCAGGCTCTCCCAAAAGAGGTTAGTTACCCTTCCTCCACTTACATAATTCCCAGCTTGGAGTTGTTGAACTGATTTTATTCAAAAGTTTTCCCACCTCTTTGATGAAATACTGCCTTTTTTTATTAGCTTCTAAAAGGGAACCCAAACAACAAGTTCTGTGGTCTGTATAGCTGAACTCTAATGAGTCATTAGGTAATTGCTCTAGAACAGTCCATGAAGTTTATGGAAGTACTCTTTAAAGCAAAATATCTGTGGTGAGTTTGCTTCCTAGTGTTCTTTGATATTGTAGTTAATGAAAGTAACTGCATGCTTTAGTCTTTCATATTTTGCTCAATTTGTCATTCTTCACTCCATTGATTTCTGGACATTGAGGACTGCCTTCATCTGGTTGATGTTTCAGTAGCAGAAACTGACTCATGTGTGATATTGATTAGCAATTGTCTGTTAATAAGCAGTTGTTGCAGGTTATTGTTACACCTTATATGTAAAGGTGTCCTGTGTTATTAAGGATAACAGACTTTACAGTTTTGGTCAAGAGATACAGCATCAGCAATTATCCGACCCCTGAAGGGAGTAAAAGCATTCTCAAATCTGCTGTCTGTGTTTTCCAGACCTATGACAGTGCATAGAACACAGCATACATCTGTTTGCATGGTATGGTATTTTTGGTTACTAAACTGGAGACTGTTAGGAGAGAGAAATGCATCCTGCTGCCTTGAGCCTCCATGCAGACCTGGCTGTGCTCTGGCACGTGCTGGTGCTTCAGCGCGAGAGCTTTTGTAGAAACTGAGCCACAGGTTGTAACTTTCTATGAAGCAGCTAATAACCCAATAATAGTAGAAATGAAGCAGAGGTTAAGAAGTGTAATGATGAACGCATCATATGTTGGGGTCTTTTTTTCTATTGATTGTTCAGCACTTGTTACACTGAAAAGCTGATTCTGACTATGAACACGTGGAAGCATGCTGGTGACATGATGCAGTGCCTTGGTTTGTTCAAGTAGCGTGAGGAAGTTGGTCCAACTAATGCTGTTTTGCTATAAAATGCTTCAACTGCTGTAGGAAAGGATGTTAGCATAGATGACTGTTCTTTAATTTCCAAGAATCTTGGACCATAAACTCATGCTTTAAATTTAAACTAGCGTATGTTCCAAGGGATTATTTTGTCACATTTGCAAGACATTTATTTGTTAAAATAAATAAAAGGTTTATAAAATAAATAGGCTAAAATAAATCTAATTTGCCTTATAGTTGGTGATACTTTGGTGATGCATCTTTATGTGTAAAGTTTGCTCCTCTACCTCTGCACAGCATCTGGTTTCACCCTTTCTTTGCTGCTGCTTGAGGATTGCTGTTGTTATGCAATTTGTCTTTTGTCTTTTGCACACTGTTGTCTCATACCTTGAAATACTGCACTTGACACATTGGCACATCCTTGTCTTTCTACAGAAGATACCTTGTGTTAGGATGTGATGTATGAAAATACTTGAACCATTTTTAAAATGGCTTTGAAAGGTTATTTCAGTTTTCGTGTGGATGGAATCTTCACTGGCATTCACTGATTGAATTCTGATTGTTAGCAACTAAACTTGCTCATCCTTGATTGATTTTTCTTTCAGCCCACTCCTTCAAAGTTCAGCCAAAACCCAACAGGTAAATTGCGGACAGCTGTATATTTTCAGGGGCTGCTGGCTTCTGCTGTGGCCATAAAGTGAAGATACCATTTCTGGTAGTCAGCGCTGTTACATGATTCTGAAACCAAAGGCTGGGTTAACATTCAGCATGGAGCTTTTATCTAAATGTATGGTAGAGAGAGCTTTGTCTGCGTACTGGAGGCTGTACTCCATGAAAATGTGACAGACATGATTGAGGTGAAACTTTTAAGGGAGCCCGTGTTTTGTACTTTCACTCTCACCCTCCTCCCCCCACTCCTTATCTTCTCTTTCATGCTTCACACCAAAATCCAGCTCCCAAATGATAAGCTGGCTGGCCAGGAGAGCTCAGTTACATCTGGGTCCGAAAGAGACCCTGGAAACCTGGAGGAGCTCTTGCTCAGCATGGGCACGATCAGCCAGGCAATGTTGTTGCCTGATGTTAATTTTCTTTTCACTTAGTGTGCAAATATATCTTTTAAGTCTTAGATTACTACATGTTAGATTTATAAACAGATAAGAAAGGTTACCTACAAAACAAGTTGGGTCTCATTTTACTTGATTCAAGGTGGCCTCTGTTGCTGCCTTGAATAATATCCTATGACTAAGTACTGCAGTGAAGCCAAGTTGGCTTTTTTTCTGTTTAATTCCTTGCTTTACCAAGGATGCAGTGAGAGAAGTTGTGACAGAGCAGTCCTTGGGTAGCAATTTAAGTAGAAGTGCTGTGAGGTGAAAAAGCTCTTTAGTAAGGTAACCAAACAGCTAAAGGAGAGCTCTGTTCAGAGAGCAAACACTATGGTCAGTTTGCTGTGGTGGGCAATTGGCAGCTTTGTTGTTGGCACAAATTAGCTTGTTGCTACATGACTGCAACCTTTTTTTGCCTAATTTCATAGAGGGTGGCAGTTTACTTCTGAATGGTAAGTAAAAATTGGGATCATACATTCATTATGTGCACTGGGCATAAGGGTGGGGTTCCCAGGGTGAAGCTGCAGTGAGGAAGATTAGCGAAGTCAGTGGATGCCAGAGAGATAAGGGCTGAGGAGATGATGTTATCCTCAAGGAACTAATAATCCCCTAGTGATTTCAGCCATGCTCAATGGTTTGAGCTTGACTTTCAGTAAAAGGCTGAAAAAAACTTTTCCATTAAAGGTTGTAGCTGCTTCTCTATGGGAGAGAAAACACAGTGAGAGTGAAACTAAGGCAACTGGAAGAATGTAATTAAAAAAATGTGCATATTGAGAAGAGAACGAAGGTAGGAGAAACTAAAAGGTGATTTTATCTGTCTGGACCTACTCTCCCAGGAGAAGTTATCTGGTAATAGTTCTGTTGCTATTGAGTTGGGGTTTTTTCCCCTTGAATACTCAACAAAAAAAGCTAGAGTGCAATTAAATGGGAGGAAAGTGAGAAAATTGTGTTCATGTGCAGAATGGAAATTGCATCTATATTAAAGGGCGTAATGACTTCAAATGGGCACTGTTGCTCAGGAGGAGTATTGTTATTATGAAGGTTAGGTCTTCTCGTAGGGTGGTTCTGAAAATGTCTGACTATCAGCTTTCTGGCAGCTAGTTACATTTATCATAAACAGGTTTTGTAACTTGCGGAATCTGAATGTAAAAATGTATCAGTACCAACCTTACATTTATTTTGTCTTTGCACCTTTCCTTTTATTTTTTGTTCTGTTGCTTTGATTTGTTTCTTACCAGTGTGGCTCACTTGTTTAGCAGTTGCGTGATTGCTTATGAATTGAAATTACTAAGAATTTGCCAATGTGTAACAGCTTTTTTTTCATGCTCATGTAATGGTAAATTTCCTAAATGAATCACATGATTTAAACATAGCTTCTAATATTTGGGTATCTGTTTGTTTGGGATCTCATTTTTGCTCATACCTGAATTAAAATACCAATGATTGCGATACCAATGCGATAGGCTTGGCATTGTAGCTCATCAAATGCTTACATGCTGTGATGTAATATTCTGTTCACCTGTTTTTTTTTTTTTTGAGGCTATTTACACTTGTTGTGAGTTTTTGATGTCATATGTCATATTAGCTATCTTGTGGTAATACTCTTGTAGCAATTACATTTAGGAATGTTCATTGGCTTCAATACCGAGGCCACTTAAAAAAACATTGGTGTAATATGCTAGGTAGCAAAGAAATTGTGAAAACATACTTTGTGCTTCGTAAGCACAACTTATTACATCACCTGAAAGTATTTTTTGCTGTTGTTCTTTTTCAGAACTAGAGAATTCCACTAAACATGTAAAAGCAGCGAAAGCCAGGACGAGGAAATGCAGCAAGGTTTGTATTTGCCAGAAGAACATTTAGCTTGGAGTTAGTGGGCTGCTTGAATTAGAAGTCCCAGTTAATGTAACCTGCTTATCTAAACTGGCATTTAGCTCTGCTGATAATACAGTAGGAAAATGAAATCGTTTCAAGGAAATATTTCTGATTGTGAATATTGACAGTAGCAAACAGCTGCTGCTGTTAAAAAAGGAAAAAAGAAAAGGCAAGATATTTTGAAGTTAAGAACAGAAACTTCTACTTCATCTTCTTATAGTTTGACAATGGTTAATTTTGAAGACAGAAAAAGGTTTAAAAGAAAAAAGGACAAGAAAATTGAAATTAGAAAACTCAAGTGGTGTGTGTACAAGGGGGTTTGAACAAGTCACAAGATTATGTAAAATGGGAAGGGGCTATTATGAAACAATGTAATTTGAGAATGTGGAATGATAGGTTGGTTTTGGAAATGCTATTTCTGTATTATGTTAATAATGAGTGTACTTCATTTTTTGTTGTAAAATTACTATGGCAGGAGAGACGTTGAATCTTCTTACTGAAGAGTTAAATTTCTAACATTTTGTGTAGCCACGCCTTCTTAGATTGAGTAAAACTAGTGCTCAAAGGTCTTCCAAATGCTAAAAGCTGTTTAAAGGGGAAGATACCTTTAAAGCAAGTAGGGAGCCATCTGTAAGACAACAATTAGCCTTGAACGTGTTTCTTTCTATACTTCAGACTGAACTCGTTAGTCTGTTCTAACAATTTGGCTTGCTTATCATCTTTATTTGGCCATGACCACTTGCATGTTCTGAGTGAAGGCATTCTTTAGTTGCTATCACATGGTAGGTAAGATGTGTTTTACCTCGTTTTGGATGTAACTGCAAAGATTGGTTACTTCTGCTGTCAATCTATTCTGTTTAAAATAGCTGCTTATTTATTTTGTGTATTTTCCAGCTTTTAAGAATTGCTAATTCTAACAGCTTTGTTCAAATGGGGATAGTCTTGTCATCAAAGTCAAGACAGTCATCTTCTATGTTTTAAAAGGGGCTAGATCTAGGAAGTAACACAAACTGACTGTCTTTGCAGGCTGGTGATTTCGTTGATATCGGAGACTGGCCAACACCAAGTGAAACAGCAAACAATGAAGTAAGTATTTATTGTTATCTGCAGTACTATTTTATTAAGAATCACGTGGCCTTCTGTGATTAATGTGGTTGCCATATTCTAGACTTTGTATATTATAATAATAATAATAATAATATATGTTACATATATATAATAATAATTCCAAATGCTGGGCTGTGCATAACTGTCTATCCTAATACAAGAATGTCTGAACCCTTCACAAGCATGCACACATGCATTCTTTCTAGCTTTGCCTGTGTGAACACGCAGAGTAAAAAAGTGCTGTATTTAATCCACCATGTTTTTCTTTTATTTCCCTTTTCTGTTCTTTGAGAGGTTTATAAACAGCCACAGACCTGTAATTTTTCGGACTGTGAGCACGCTCCACTCTCTTGTCCTCAAACTGTCCTATGCATAGGTGTCCTGGGAATTATCAGAGGAATGGGGATGGAGAAAGGATTTATTTTCCTATTGCCAACGTCATCAAATTCTTTATTTTACAATATCTCAAGTGATACGTGCATGCTATCTCAGACCTCTTTTGTGTTACGTTATTTAAAGCAACAGAGCGTAGACAATTCCTGTATATCTGGTGCTGTTTCACTCTGTCCTTTAGTCCTAGCAGAGCATCCCTGATTTTTCTGCTTTTTCATGGTGAGGGAAACCAGAAGATTTGGATTCAGCACTGTGTGTTGTATAATTCAAAACATCCAAGTAGACGCTGAAAAAAAGCATATTAAGGTAGTTCAGTATGAGTCGTTTGTCCTGTGGGCTCAGATTCTAACACCTTCCCTTTCCCCTAATTAAGTCCTATCTTTATTGTTTATGTCAGCAACTGAACATCCTCAGGTTTCTCACCAGGCCTTCCACATTGCAGGTCAAACTTCTAGATGTCTGTACATTTGACGCAGCACTATGTTTTCTTCTAGGTAGAATTTGCCTCTTCGAGTAGCTTTTTGTACAGAGAAAATCTTTGATGTTTCTAGAAGAATTTTTAAAACCTGAACAGATTACATGCAGATAAATTAATGGTTATTCAGTTACTGAAATACCAGCTGAAATATTTTAGTGGAGGCGTACGTGCCACTAAGGTGCAGGATTTATATAAGATCCTTGATTTAACTTCTCTTTAGTATTGATAAGTTCTGTCACTAACATTCGTGCCAGTTGTTGAGATGCTGCTGCTCCAATTCTGCTCAGGGGAGCAGTGGTGATATATTTAACAATACGAGGCAGGCATGTTGATAGACTCGCCCTCTAAGACTGCTAATTTACTGGATAACATTCACTGGGCATCAAACTCCTGTTTGATTCATAAAACTAGAAACAGTTTCATCTGTGCATTTTATACCTTTGATGCAAAATGCACATCCTCTTCACTTGTCACAGTCTCAACAGACTCAAAAATGCCATTCCTGAAGATTATGCTTTCTATTTCACTATGGAATGCTTCTTATTTGTAATTTTTCAGATACACCTCTTGTAATACATGAGATGTAGGAGTCTCTATAGTGCAATTAAGTTCTATAATAATGCTTACAAAAATAAATTCCATACCATAAGTGTTCTGATTCTCAGAAAAGGAGAGGGTCTACCGAGCTTAGTTCTGCCAGATTGAATAGCATTCAAAGAATTACATTTTATATCTTTTAATAATACTTTCAAATGTTAATGCTGATCTAAGTCTACAATATGCTTATTTTACCATCTCCTTTTTTTGGGAGTGTCTGGAAAGCATACACCCATATCTTTTGTATTCTGCAGTAGCACAGTGCTTTAACATCTGCCGGTTGTGTGAAATTTAGTGTGACTGATGATTTCTGTACAGTACTAATCAGAGCAGCTGAGACAAAAACACAAATGTCTGATGTTTTCTGAAGTAGTCTTTTTCAGGAGTATTTTTTTTTTTTTTAATTAAGATTTTTTGCTTTCCCAAATGGTCTAGATTGTATTGCATGAATGTTAATTAAACTTCTGTTGGCTTCAATATGTGAGAATTTAATCACAGAAATTCATGTAGTGTCTGTTATACCAAACAATCAGTTTGTATTTTATCTTGGTTGATTTGTTTAGGAGAAGATTTTGTATTCAAAGTAATTATGGGGATAGTACTGCCATATCTACTGTATGCATTCCAGCAAGTTCAAAGCAGTCTCCACAAGATAGGAGAACTTCAGTTTGGCAAAAATGGTTGTAAGGTTGAATTTTGTGTGAAGATATCATACCAACTTCACATGACGTTTTCCACTATTTAGTGAAATGCTGTTTGCTTCATGTTCTTTGAAGCTTGCTGTTATATGGGATTTGCAGCATGTTGGCACTACTAAAATGCAAACAGTTCTAAGTAAATGCTATATTCTAATTTGGGGGGGGGGATGTGAATCTAATTATACAGCTCCACATCTGTTTTTGGCTCATGTTCTGATTTAATGAAATAGATTTGACAGAGTTAAGAGCTGTGGCTCCTTATAGTTTACATGGACAGCTGAGATTGGTAAATCAAAAAATCACACAATGCTGTGCATTCACAGTTCTGTGAATAGAGCTTTTAAAAGTCAATCAGTCTTAACAGTAGATACCAGTAAGTACATAATGTTTCTTTCTTTCCTGTAGTATGAAATTCAGCTTTGAGATATTGAAATGTGAGTGTTGTACGTTCTGTAGCTTTGCATCTTCATGTTAAAAAGCAAACCAGACCCTGTTCCTTTTAAAGTATTGTTTTCATAGTCTTGCTAGACTAGCAGAAAATAGTTATTTTTTTAAAAAAGACTTCACAAAGCAACATAGTTGTTAAATCTCACCATCCTGAAGATTTCAAGAACAGCTAATAGTAAAGGAATTTTAATAGGTGAAAGAAATTTATCTTTTGCTATCACCAGCTGTGCTGTCAGGAATAATTACCAGTATTTTTTTCAGTGCAAGTCTGTAAGTTACAGTAAGAAGCCCACAAATAGAAAAGAAAAGGAGGAGAAATTTGATCAAAAAGGCAATAATGGAACTAAGGACAACCTGGAGGCTAACCCAAATGGTCCAGGAGATAACATTAGTGAAGATGAAGGTCAAACTAACAACCAAAGGAAAAAAGGTTTGTCTGGATACTAAGTATAATGCAGTAATTAATTGTTGATACATTTATGTTAATTCCAATTGAATGACCTGATGGAATATTTTGTCTTTCATTTTTTAGGTAATAACAGGATACATTGTGTTAGGAAGATGAAAACTGGCCTCCTCTCTCAGATTTCAGAGTGTCCTATTTAATCAAATAGGAATTCTGGAGAATAAGCAATTCATGTCTTGCTGATGGTTATATGGAGCTCTGACAGAAAATCACTGGAAAATTGTGGTTTCATTTGATTATCATCTTTAGTATTTTTATTCATTGAATAGTTAGAACTATGTTCATTTAATTTTCATACACATATGTGCATGCATAGCACTGTAGGTGGCATCATTTTAATTTTCATATTTTGATACTAGCTTACACCTTGAAGTATCACTTGATAACTAAACCAGATTTGTTATTTCCCCTCGATCCAATATGTTACATTAAAAATAGGAAGCAGTTGTTTTTCTTAGTCAGTAAACTTGAGTGAAATGAAGACAGAACTGAGGTAGCTTTATAATATTGCTGCCATCAACTGCTTTATTTCTTGATTCCTTGCTGATAGTTCTTTAGATACTAAAGACCTTTGTTAATCTTGCTGTTTGTATATTAAAAAATAAAATCCTGTAGTGTTTTTAATTTTTTTAATCTAAGTTAAAGTACAAAGCAAAGCATACCACAGGAACAAACTTGTTTTTTTTTCCCCTCTAATGTGGATTATGAGTGTTATGTGTTACAAAGTTCACAATATCAATCAAGAGTAGAACAGTGAATATTATCACTAAGTAAATGGCCAGTAGATGTTCAGGCCAGCCTTCAGCAAGGTACAGCTTTGCTTACTGTTTTTGATGCACAGAAATGAATTTAATCTGAATGTCTTGATGTAAAACTGCTGTACCACAGCAAAATTCTCAGGAAGTTTTGTATGGCTAGTGATTATAATCTTGATTTCAGTAATTAACCTCACATGCTATTTTTTACATAACGCTTCATGTGCAAATTGAGAAATTATTTAATAATGAATTTAGTGTATGTATTTAACTGTATACTTATGGAGCATGCATACATCTAAAAATTAGAAAGCTCACCTTCATTTACTTATTATAAGGTTACCATTCATTTTGAGAAGTTCTTGCTTACTGCATCTGTTGTTGTTCAATCATTTCTTACATCTTAAAAATACAATTGGTATTTAAGCTGCTTTTCCTAGTTATTTTCACATGGGAATTTACTGTTATTTACAATTTTAAAAGCAGTCTTAAATAGAATCTTAAATGGGATTTGAAACTTGAAGCAATATCATAATTAAGAGAAAGTTTTTAACTTCTTCAGGTAACAAGCAAAAATGGGTTCCACTTCACTTGGATGATGTAAGGTCAGATAGTCAAGAAAGATCAAGCTCTCGAAGTAGCTCAAGATCTCAGCTGGAAACAAACAAGTTGATACTTCATAACAACAGGCGGAATGACACAAGAAGTAAGTAGTTTTCAATCTCTTTGGGTCTTCCTGTTTGTAGCAAATGAAGTGTGACTTAAAACTTCTTGGCTGTTAGCGTAAGTCCAGTCAAAGTTAACCAGAACATTGGGAGTGCTACATTGCCCTTCTTTTTTTTCTCTGATGGGTGAAACCACGTGAGTAGGCATTAGTTTTGCAGCTGATGTTGAAACTTGACTTTGCCAGTACTAAAATACAAACCAAAACAAAAGAATAGTGTTAATATTTGCCAGTAATTCATAAAAATAAATTAATTGTACCATAGTGTAATCTTCAAGTTTTAAACTGGAAAGTCTTGTTTAAAACATTATATTAGATAATTATTTTTTAATTCTTCACATATTCATCAGAATTGTAACATATCAGTCAATGACTCTTTGAGTAAAAGAGCTTGGTAACAGTCTACTTTTACAGTCTGTGCTGGTTCAGAGCCATGTGTTCTTCTGATGGCTAACGAGTATGTGTTGGGCTACAGTTTCACAGTGCAGAAAGTCTGATAATGTTCTTTAAAAGGTTGCTCTGTCCTGCTCTACTCCTGTTCCCGCGGTTTGTTGTGGCCAGAGCATTTGCTTGTGGGACCACGCTTTGAATTCTGCATTGGCAATTCTTCTGGTACTGTTCTCTTCTTTTGCGTTCACTTCTCCAATATATTTCTCAGCATGGCCATGCAAAAAGCTGTACTAGCACAACAGAGAGTACAGTGCTCCGTAGCTGGTACTGCCTTTGGTCCTCAGGTGTTCTAAATACAGCTTGTCAGAAAGTAGAGATCTCAGGCTGACTCTAACTCTATGGTCTGTATATTTGTATTTAAGTTTCTGAATTGTGATTTGCATTAACAATTCATGTGTTTGTTCCCTATAATAATAAGTGCTGGATACCACTGAGATGAGTTTTGTTTTTGAAGTCATTTTAGAAACACTGATACAAGGGTTTTATCTGGATGTCTGAGGAACAGAAAGGGGCAGGGCAAGGATTTTTACTAGTGCTTCACTTTACTCCAGCAATTATTCCTCAGGAGCTCCATGGTCAAACAACCACAAACTTCTAGTGTAAACTTTACATCAAGGCTATGATTGCTTAAGATGAATTTCAGGGTGAGAGAGCATAAAACCTCTTCAGTTCTTTGGAAATATTGGTTATTTAAATTCAAACAAACATACCAAACCTGTGTCAGGCTTAAATATAACAGTTACTCTTGGATGTGTTATTTGTAGGGCTTTTGCATGTGCCTAGGAGCTGTGTGTACACTCAGTGCAAAAATGAAACTGGCTAGGGGAAATACTTCAACTAATGCCACATTTGGAATCTCTAAGAGGCTGAGGTCCAAATTCCCATAGAGAAAGACATGTACTGACTAGGACATTTGTAAATTCAAGTTATTATTTGGCAGAAGATAGAATACAGAAACTTGAATGTACAAGCATACAGATTAGGTTGCAGTGTTTCTTAAAGATAATTGCTAGTAAAGCGGGATTTCTAATAGGAATTTTAAAAAGTGTCTTTAGTCAGCCCTCTGTTGAAGTTAGCAGATCTCAGAGACATCAGATGAGGTTTGTACACCCAGCCATTCTTCTAACAAAGGAGTTCCCTGGAATATGGGGATGATTTTACAGAGCTTAGATTTACCTGTGATATCAAAAAGGGATTCTTAAGTTAAAAGCTCCGTTTAGGGGAAGATCAATAGAGAATAAGATATTGCTGTTTAAAAGGCTGAGTCAGGGGAGTGGTAAATGTCTGCTTCTGGGAACAAAAGGGAGGTTCCAGGGAGCCTTGGAAATCTTCCCCAGAGCAGAATTATCAAGAGCTAGCAGCCCTGGGTAGCTCTCTGTAACTACTGGGAGTTGTCCACAGGAGCGGAGAGTTATTACCATGCCTCAAAGGAGAATGGCATGATGATGCATTCCTATCCTGGACTTACTGCATATATTGTGATCCCTGAGTTGGCATGAGTGTCCAGTTGCTTCGGAAGCATTTGAGACTGACTGCCAGTCAGCTCATTTACTCATTATTGCTAGCAGCTCCTCCCCATTCACACTTAGGCACTGCTATACAAACCTTTCTTCAGCAGTTTCATTTCCTTCAACGTTTCAGAGTATCCAAAAAGTAGACAGTGCTTTTCTGTGCTGTTTTTTAACGTTAATATCTAGGAATGAATCGGAGACTAATTAATTGCACTGTGAAGTTTAATTATGATTGTATGATATTTTTTTTTCTTTTAAAGATTGGCATCGTGATAGAGAAAAGAGAGACGATCACGATGAAGTGTGCAGTGTGAGAAGTGAGGGTGGCAGTGTTCGAGAATTCTCCAGAGGCAGAGGAAGAGGCAGAGGCAAAGGAAGAGGACGAAGCAGAGGAAATCCTAGAAGTATGCAAAGAAATAGATGAGTGGCATCTGTTTTTTTAAGCTCTATTTGTAATGTTGATGTTCTCATATGAAGTTAGGGTTATCTCAAGGTACATATCCTGTAGCTTGATACTTTCAAGTAGTTTGTGGGATTTCTGTTTCTTTCAAATCAGACGTTGAAAGCCAATCATGAAGTTGTGTTCTTGTTATGTTTATGTCTTAAAATATGTTTGTACCAGACTGAATTAATTTTTATTTTCACCTGCATTTTGAAGGGAACTTTGACTATTCAGTTGGTTATCAAGAACTGTATGGTGAAATAACTGACCAAGCATTTCAACCTGAGCTTAACTCTAGTATGATGTATTACTACGATGATGGAACAGGAGTGCAGATGTATTCTGTGGATGAAGTTCTTCTGAAAGAATATATAAAACGTCAAATGTAAGTAGACTGTTTAGTATGCAAATATTTTGAAAGATCATTTAATAAAAGGATTAAACACTCTTTGGAATGAGTTATTACCCATAAAATGGTGGGGATGAAGACATTTCAACTTGGTTTTGATTTGACCGTTACCAGTGTCTGTTTGAACTTACTCACAAATGGGGTGAAAAGCCATGAGCGATGGGGAGGAATTTTAAGGCAGCTGTTCTGCATCTTGTGCTGTAGCGTGGCTCTAACTCATATACCTTCTTTATTTATGGTACATAGCCCTTTTTTATGTTGTCATGTAATTGAGATATGGATGTCTCTGAGCTTGTGTTTTTCAGTACCATTGGTCTGTTTGCTTATAAAGCTCTTCTTGGGTGGTGCAGCTAGAGGTTTCCCTTATTTGCTCTCGATTTCACTTTGAGTGTTCTTGTTAGTTTTATGTTTTCAGAGTGTTTCACTTGGAACATTCAATGAAAGAGTAGTTTTGCAATGATACTTGATTTTCTAGTAATCTGAAATGTTTACTTTCTCATGTATACCATTAGGAATGAGAAACCATCTGGAAGACTGATTATCAACAGGAGACATGTCAAAAGGGTCTGGAAACCACTAGTTCATTTTAAAGAGACAGTTTCCACCACTGGCAGATATTTCATCTTCTGTACTTGTAATGGCATTTCCCCATGATGCCTGTGTGGTGGTTTTTTATTGCCCTTGTATTCCATAAAGCAACTTGCTTATTTTATTCTTGCTTCTTTTGTTACAGTTGTCGAAAAAAAGGAAGAAAAAAGCCTGTATAAGGGCAGAAAGTATCTGGCATGTGACTATCAACTTCAAAACTTCTATTGCAGTCTTTTTTGTTACTCTTGCTACCAGGCCCCTATGACACCTGACAGTGGACATGTACCCCCATGTCAGGATAATCGGCCTGCACTGTCCTCAGACAAGTGAGGGAGGAGCACAGACACTCCACTGTTGGCCAGATTTCTGGGCATGCAGTGTAGAATCCAGACCTTCTAAGGTAGGACATGATGATGTCCCCCTTTGGTGAGAAAAATGTCAGTTGCAGCATTGGTCACATCTGACTTCTGGTTATATTTGTGTCTTATTTTAGCAAAAAGAGGTTGGCAGGTGTCCATGAAAGACAGCATAGCTGGCTAATCACTGCCATTGGTTGCTTGTCTGATATAGTCTCCCAAGGCATTTGGATTATGGAATTTGCTTTTCAAGAGAGAGAGATTCTTGAGTAGGTTTAGAATATACCTTTACCATTTTTGTGCTCCTTTTAAAAAAAAAAAAAAAAAAAAAAGTAGTTTTATTATTCATTTTTTATATCACACAAAAATGATGGGAAACCAACTTTATTCATCAGCTACAGTGATGTTCATCAGTGTCATTAACTCATCCATGGAGGTGGTTTGGTCTGCCTTTTGTAATTGAGTTCTAAAATATTAAAGTGATTGTGCCAAAGAAGGAGGCATGTACAAAAGAAAGCTGAACAGAATTGTTGGATGTTGGAGTTCCTTATGGAGTCTGAGATAAATGAGGAGGTGTTAGAGAAGAGAAATTGTTTTCTGTAGTGTATTGATGAGTTTTAGAACAGTTCACCTGCTTAAATAAGGAAAAATGTTAGATGCTGTGTCCAACTGAGTTGATATGTAATTACACTAAGTACACTGCTGTCAAGCAGTTTATGCTTGTCCCAAGAAACAGCTTGATGTGCAAGAGGAATATTACAAGAATATCATTACCACTTTTAATTATGGGCTGAAATAATCAGCCTGGAATGTTTCAGTGCCTTGAAACTCCTCAATATGCAACATACAGTAGAACTCCAAGTTCTGTTAAAAACAGATAAATAAAAGCTCAGATGTGCATCCAAGTCTATATTGATTCAAGAATAAATAAAAAGATTCTGAGGAAAGTAAGAAAAGTGAAGCTGGAGGGTGTGAGTTTGTGTTTAGATTTGTCCCTCTACTTAAACATCCTTGTGCATTGTCTTTGTTTATCATTAATGTTCTTTCAAATTCCTTTTTCTAGAATGATGGACATCAAATGAGGCAGTTTGAGTCAAGTTCAGTCACTGTCCATTTCTGCTTGTGGAATTTTTAACTAGGTGAATCATTACAAGATTTTTACCTTTACTGTATGACTGTAAAGGTACCATTACGAAAACATTGACATGGCTTTTGTACTTGTCTATCTTATAGACTTTTAGGGGAAAAGAGTTACACTGGTTCAGCACAATAGGTAGAATATTCTTGAGAGAAGCCTTTGTGCACAATTGCTTTGCTGATCGACTTAGTCAGATCTAAGTAAAAGCTTAATTCTCTAGGAGCTATGTTCTCTTAGCTGCTTGTTTCAATTTAACGGCAGTGTGTTCATTTGTCATATGTCTTACTGTCCAACTTCGAAGCTTTTGTTTTCATTCTGTCCTGGAGCTGAGTGTTTCATGTAGACAGCTTTTGCTTTAAAAAAATTTTTAGCCACCATAAGTTTTAGAAAGAAATGGTGTCAGGCTTCTCTTTGGTTCACTGACGGCATTGCAATCCGCTCCTTTTGGTGACTTGAACCTTGAGCCAGCTTCAGTGGAGATGTATAGCATTTTATTCATTGTTGGAATCAGACTTTATATTTGCATGTGTGTTTTTTCCTCAGCATTTTAATGCTTTTTTGTTTTATTTTGCACTACCTCTATTTGAGTCACAGAATAAACATTTCACTGCTTATTTTTTCCTGTACCTGATGAGTAGTAGTATTCCTTGGATGCAGTATGCTAAACTATGGAATGATGTGCAAACCCTGTTAGAGGCTTAGATTTTAGTCACAATTTTTTTTCTGTTCTCTTCCATAGGTTGTTTTCTTACTCCCATGCTTTGTATGTGTGATCATAATTTCAATTCTCCGCTTTTTCTCATCACCAAGTATAAAAGATCCTGACATCCTTATCGTTTCACACGACGACTTCATTGTTTAAGATGTTGTCTTTCTGCAACTTTTTTGTTACTTGTCTCTCTTGTTCTGTAGCATTGTCAGATTCATGAAATGGTCCTTGTCCATCTTCTCCTTATTAACTAAGTATCATTTATTCATTTAGCCTCTACCTTTCTCCATGTTCTGTTGTGCTGTTTGGTACAGTTTCATGAAAAATACACGATTACTGGTTTGGTTCTCTCATCTTCCCTCAAGCATGCTTCAAGTAGTGGTTCAGAGTGCGTGTATGTGCCTCAACACTCAGATAGGACACATAAACCTTGTAATGTACTAGAAACTGGGAAAGGATACAGTTCAGAATGAGGTTGCACTGCTGAACAGGAAATAAGATGTGAGCAGTAATTGTCCTTCATCTTATATGGAGGCTAAGAGAATGTTGTTTCTATCTGTTCATGTAAGTAATAAGGAGGAATGGGTGAAAGAAAAACAGAATCTTTCCACACACAGCTCATGCAAAGGTTGATGTGTATTCTTGTGTGCTGTACTGGATTATAAGTCATTCCTAAGATGATGAGGATGCATGCATGCTGTTCCAAAAGATTTGTTTTTAACAATATAGCTGTTGAAAGAATAATGTTGTTGATTACAAACTGCGCTCTATTTTTAATGGAAGACTTTACCAAGGAATATTTTGGCTACTGTTTCAGGATTTACTCTGTTATAATAGGCTCATATATACATCTTTTTTGTTTCTCTGTCCAGTGAGTATTATTTCAGCACAGAAAACTTGGAAAGAGACTTCTTTATGAGGAGAAAGATGGACCAACAAGGATTTCTGCCTATTTCATTGATTGCTAGCTTCCACAGGGTACAAGCTCTGACTACAAATGCTACACTCATTTTGGAGGTAAAATAATTTCAGAAACGTGTGTAGACAGTTTTGGTGCTTTTTTTTTTTTTTTTTTTTTTTTAAATATGGATTTTTGCACAGTGCCATTGGAACTGAGGGTAGAATGCTGCAGAAAATGTTTTCATCTGCAGTTTGTAAACATTCTGAGAGTGAGGCTACAGAAGGGGGAGATGATGAAGGGCAGCAATTAGATGAAGATATCTCTACATCTGTAGACAAACCAAAGAATTATATCCAAGATATAAAAGACGTAGGGTCAGTAATTTAGTGCAGTAGATTAAGCTTACTTTGTTTTTCTTGTCAGACTCCTACTCACTTCTGAACTTTGGGTATCCTGTTTTGAGTCAGAAGTTGAGAGAAATGTGGTCTTTAACACCCTCACAAGGTGTTCTCATGTGCATATAATATATAAACTCCTTGTTGCATGATACAGCAGAGTCCTTGTACATAGCAAAAAATGTAGGGTCATTCCAAGGTCATTCTTTTAAGAAAACAAAAGGAGGAAAATGTAAAGGGGATGTTATCTGATGCTGAGAATTTGTAATATTGCCAAAACCTAAGAAGCATATTAAGCCTATTAAAGAATATACTTGCAAGTCTCTCTTTTGTAGAGTCACTCATCTTCTGTTATTTCTTGAGGATTCTATGTTTTGAGAGGTTGAAACATGGCAAATAGGTGTTCTTAATATAGGCAGGTACTTTGAAGAAACTTCTGATGATTCCTTTGCAAGCTAATCATCATATATTTAGAGTGAGTTGGATAGTTGCAGAAGTGAGTTGGATAGTTGCAGAAATACCCTGACACGTGTTTTAAAACAAATAAAACCAGCTATAGGTTATGAAGGTTCCACATCACAGACCTCCATGTGAGCACTGTCAAGAGAGCCACATCTCTGTGTGTGGAGTGAGAGCGGCAAACATGTTTTGCTTGTTTTGCTCTGTTTCTTTTTTAGAGCAAAAAGAGTTGTAGAGATTATTCGAGTATTCAGTAGTCAAGATTGGGTTTTCACTGAGCCTGCCACTACTGTAATTTAGGGCAACTGTTAGATGGACAAAATCTTCAGGATGTTAGCACAAATTCTATTGTTTGGTCAGTGTCTCTTGCTAAGGTGGACCAGGTATTTCTAATAGTTTACAAGACTTTTAGGGAGAGTGATTCTTGTGCCTTCAGTCTGAGTGGGAGAACTGGGCTGCCGAATTACTTTTCTACTAAAATAAGAACACTTTGCCTTAAGATTTCTGAAAGGGAACAGATCTTTATGCCCTTCTCTTCCAGGTGAAATTTTTTTTTAGAAGGCTGAAATGGGTATCTGTTTAAATTACGGCATAACACATTTGGCCAAGCTGAAGTGATCTTAACAATGTGTTCCTGAATGATGTTGAATTCTTCTCTGGCAATAATTTTCCTCAGGTCCAGAGATACTTTTCCAATAGCAGGCTTGCCTAAATTGTAAACACTGCCAGCAAGCAAGGAAATAGAAATTATTCTGCAGAATCCACTTGCTGTTTAGCTCCTCTTTTATTTCCATTGACTTTCATAAGATGAATGTCAGCTCTCTACTGATCTTGTACACTGATCAGTGTATTGCCCAATCCTTAAGCTGGTGGTTGTCATGCTGCTGCTACAGGGAGATGTTTTTCTGCTTCTAGCACAGAAACCTGTTGCAGTAAATTGCTGATCTGACCAGAAGCATACTTGAGATGTTGTCCTTCTCATGTGGCTCTGAGGCTGACTAGTACTTCAGCAGCTTACTGATACGTGAGCCTCATCAGTTTAAAACAGAATTGATGATTGTAGTAGAGGATCTCTAGGACTACAGGTTATTCACTTGCCTGAACTGCAGACCTTACTGTTTCACAGCTCTCTGTCTATGGTCTCTCCAAATCCTTTAGTGCTAATTTTCTACTTAGTGTCTGCAGCCAAATGTGGTATGTTTTGGATGCTACTGAGGATGTCTGGGAGGAGTCTTTTTGGTGTGTTGCTAGTCTAAGGAGTGCTTTGCTGTTACATAGTTACCTTAAATCACATTTAAATAAGATAGCCTAAGAGAAACTGGTAGCATTCTTTCATAAGATCTAAAATAAGCAGCATAGAGCGAGTGTTTACAGAGACCTAGGCTGCAAAATGAAAGTGAAAATAATCTTCGTGTACTTGAACTAATGAACTAAGCTTCCGTAGCAGTTTCCTTTAGTTAATTGAATTCATGCTTCTCCTGAGGGCGATAATTAGTTTCCCTTGCACCTGAAGTTGCATGTGGTGGAAGCAGCTTCTGTCACAGGGTTGCGCTATCCTGCACCCCACCCCAGCCCCATAATGGATCATCCTCTAGAAAATGAACACCTTCAAGAGAAGCTTCAGCATACTGTTATCAGATCATTCCTGGACTTCTTGTCTAGGAGTATGTTAGATTTTATACCCATTTTATTTTTATTCTCTTTGAAGTCTAGTAAGTTAAGGAAAAAAATATATAGTTTTTTACACCATACAATCATACTGTTTTCTTCTTAACCAGAAGATAGTCTGAGCATCTTTTGTAATTAAGATACAGGTTGCCTTACTTCATAAATGCACATATGCTTAATAGACTAGAAGTCCTTATGTGTACTTAACTGGCTGGGGAACATCTCATTGTTCCAATGAATGACAAATTTCTCCACCCTTTGATCTTTGGTAATTCTTTTACAGAAGTTCTCTGGGTCTTACTGTCTGTATCAGTCTTCATGCTAATGTCAGAAAGGAAAAATATTTGCAGTTTGTTAGCTTGTGATTTTATTCACTTTTTTTTTTTCTTTCTATCTTACTATGGGAATGGTTGAACACTTATAAATTGCGCGGAGAGATTGAGCCGTATCTATCCTTGAAGGTGCTCAAACACAACTGGAAATGGCTGACCCTGCTTGAGTAGAGGGTCTAGACAATCTTGAGAGGTCCTTTCCAGTCTTGACCACTCTGATTCTGTACTGTCTGTTAGCTATGCTTAGAATTAAGAAGAAAATGCGTGGGGTTGGAGTTAATTTTGGGGAACTAGAATTGTGGATAGAAGAGCTAGGGAGGAGTTGGTTTGGTGCCCTCTCACAAGGAAGGGGTTGCAGACTGGGGAGAGGGAGGAAGTGATATTTGATGAAATTAAAAAAAGATGATGAATGGTTATCCTTGAAAATGAAAAGATTGTTTGCACCAGTAGAAGAAAGAACAGTCATTATGAAGAACGAGTGCAAAAAGCTTGAATTCCCTTTTTAAGTACTACAAAAAGAGTTGACTGTCTTCCGTGGGCATAAGAAGGTGCTGGATATGTAATGTTTTCTTAAGCTGCAATGTGCTTGTCCAACAGGCCCTAAAGGACAGTACAGAAGTTGAAACTGTGGATCAGAGGATAAGAAGAAGGGTTGATCCAGAAAAGTGGCCAATTCCAGGTCCACCTTCCTGTAATCTGTCAACAACTGACTTTTCTCAGCTCATCAATTGTCCAGAATTCATACCAGGCCAAGTCTATGGCTCACATACTGGTAAAGGATTTATTTAATAGAAACTTAATTTTGGGGCTGTCTGTCTAGCTGAGGAAATTTGCCTCTTGATACTGTTTTCATAATAGAAATTCTGCATTTGGTAATGGTTTATTCAGCTGATATTCCTGCCAGCTCTACAGTTGTGGCTGATATGGTTAATATGAAGTAGATAAAAAGGTCTTCTGTGTGCTATAGTTGTGACCATTCTCCAGAAGAAGGTGTAATGGCCTGGAGTCCTTTTTTATTACCAACAGCAGAAGCAGTAGTACTCTTCAGATAGTCATAAAATCTACTTCATTTTGATACTAGCTGAAAGCTAACTGTATTTTGTGTACGCTAGTTTTGGATGGGTATTTCATTCACACTATTAATATGGAGATTGTTTTGTTTGCAAACAGTGTTTGGCAAGTAAATCTTTTACTGAAATGTTGGCTCAAGGTAAATGGGACGAATAAAGACTGAGTTAGGCAGCCATCCGGAGAGCTGGTGCCTGGTATAGGGGAAAACGTATCTCTAATAAATGAATTCTTGTTTTCTGAATAACAGATGATTTCTCTGAGTCTGTTATATACTTTTAACTTAAGTAAGCTGGTATATTAGTATTTTCCTAAAATACTATGAAAATTGGTGTCCTAAACTGAAAACAAATTCTGCTTAATCAATGCTAACTTGAACCACAGAGGTGGCAAGTAGTGGCTGAGGTTAAAGGAAAGTCCCATGTGCAAAAAAAAAGCAAAAACCAACCAAACAAAAAACAACACAACCTACTGTTTTTCAATGCTAGAATCTGCACCAAGTTCTCCAGGAATGGGAAGCTTGTTGAGTCTGAAGGAAAACACTGAAACAAATAATTTTCAGACAATATCTAAAGGGTTGTCTACAAGTTTGCCTGATTTGGACTCTGAACCGTGGATAGAAGTGAAGAACAGGCATCATGCATCCACTGTCAGAGTAAAGGTAAAATGAGAAAGAACTTTATTTAAATAAGCAAATGCAAAACCTCCCCGCTTTCCAGTTATAGTATGAAACTGTTGTTGTTTTTGGTTTTTTTCCTACACTTCAATACATGTGATACTTGATTATATTAATTATATATATGTGGGGACTGTTCACCGTATCCAGACTTAGAATAACCAAGTGCATTTCAAATCCTGCTCCAGAGCTCACTGTAATGAAATGTAATTTTTTTTTTTCTGCTGATGGACAGTTGTACATGTGCTTTATTGAAAAGCTGTTGTGCTATGAGTATTATTCTAAAATCTCATGATGCTGAATTACTTAGAATAATAATTTACTTGTAAGCTTGATAAATATCTTAAAGTGACTGCATCATTTATAATTCTGTATGTTCATTACTGAAAGTGTTCGGTCATGCTCTATTTGTCTTTTATTTGGATGATCATTATCTATTTCAAGTATAAAATGCTTCACCTTTTCTTCTTTAGGAATGCGTTCCTATACCTGATCAAGTATCAGGCCAACAACAGCCACCCCCACCTCCAGAGGAACAAGAACAAGAAGAACTTGACTTCTTGTTTGATGAAGAGATGGAACAAATTCAGGGTCATAAGAATAAATTCACTGATTGGTCAGATAGCAGTTCAGATTATGAAATTGATGATCAGGATGTAAACAAGATTTTGATAGTAACACAAACACCACCATATATGAGAAAACATCCTGGTGAAGGTCATGCTGGTAACCATGTGTATCACAGAAAAATAACATCAGAACTTGCTAAAGTTATTAATGATGGCTTATACTATTATGAACAGGATTTGTGGACAGTGCAGAGTGAAAATGACACTACAGTAATGGTAATTAGTTTTTCTTTCTTTTTTTTTTTTTTTTTTTTTTTTTAAAGCTTTAAACAGTGCCTGTGTGAACAGGGCCAAAGTTATTTTGGCTGTCTGCTGCACAACTAAACTATTGGCCATTCAATATTTGAAGGGATCTTATGAACAGGAGGGGGAATGACTGTTTACGAGGGTGTTTAGTGATAGAATAAGGGGGAATGATTTTAAACGAAGACAGAGAGGTTTAGGTTAGATATTAGGGGGAATTTTTTCACACAGAGGGTGGTGACGCACTGGAACAGGTTGCCCAGAGAGGTTGTGGATGCCCCATCCCTGGAGGCATTCAAAGCCAGGTGGATGTGGCTCTGGGCAGCCTGGTCTGGTGGTTGGTGACCCTGCACATAGCAGGGGGTTGAAACTAGATGATCATTGTGGTCCTTTTCAAACCAGGCCATTCTACGATTCTATGATATGATAGACATTTTTGAAAGAAAGTTGACAGTTGAATTCAGTAGAAATGTAAATTATGTGTATTTTCATGATGATGTAGACAGTTGAAAGCAAAATTTTCTCTTGTCAGAGATTTGACCAGAAGTACAGAATGGATATTTGTAGAACAATTTTTAATGTTTTGGAGATGGTTCAACTTTTCCAATGTTTTCTTGTTTTATACATAGCCTGTTTCGTAAAAAGCACTTTCAAAACCCTAGTATAGAGGCAGTATAAGGACATATTTTTGATGTAAGATAGAGAGGACATTATAGTCATTTTTAAGTAGTTTATTTAGAGGTTGCAGCTTGTAAGAGTGTGCAGCTGTGTGAGCAAATTGTAGTTGGGTTTGCACACCTTGTTTTATTATAGCAACCCTTTTATTTCCTAGCTTGTATTTGAGGCCCCTGTCATTTAAGCTTTCAAAACTTCAGAAGGAGCTTGTTAGTTTTGTGTTTTTCTTCTACTGATTTATTTTCATACAGTAAATAGATATAAAATTACAGATGTGTTGAACTCCAGCACTTCATAGGCTCTGGTCAACTGGGAGCACCACTGTCCTATCACTTACTGATTTTGGTTTATTAAGAATCCACTTTTTGTGAAAGCGAGCCCAGTGAGTGGCTGATCTGTAGGCAGTGCTGCTGTATCAATAGTAGATACGGTTCACATAGAAATAAAGTTACCCAAAGACTAAAATGATGAGATAAAGGAGCTTTACCTGTTGGTAAGGACAAATGTCTGTTATATGGGAAGGAGGAAAAGGGTGAAAATAACTTAAGCATGAATGAAGCATGTGGGTACAAAAGGGAGTTGACAGAGTTAGCAATGAATGTAGAGAATAAAAGCAGGAAATTAAGGTGGGATTCAGAATATGGAATCTTTATTATGAAGAAAATGATCCAAGAAAATCAACAGATTGGAACAAGACAGTCAGAAATGGCACACAGGAAGAGAAAATATTTTCTTGTTGTTGTGGTGTTCTTGGCCGTAACCTAAATGAGGTTTTTTTTTTTTTCCTTATATTCCATGCATGCATGCTACACTACCTTCAGTTGAGCAGGAGCATGAGTGCTTTGAGGTGCTGCTGTTTCATTTACAACACTGGCATTTCTTCATATGTAGCCTGAGGAAGGGAGCAGGTCATCTCCTGCCATTCTAAGTTGCTTTTCTTGTCAGACTTGAGGCAGAAGGCAAACTGCTTTGGTTTTGGCAAGAGATGGGTTCTCAGTCATTTCTGTTTCTTACCCTGTTAAAAAATCTTGAGCATGGCCCCATTGGCCTCTGTGTGCCCCTGTGGTGGCCTGTTTCTTGCAGAAAGCTCAGTGTCAGTTGTGTTGTTCATGTCAGCTAGGAACTCCCATTTACATTTAAACAGATCTGTACTGGCTTGTCTGAGTTTAGTTGTATGTGAATTCTAGGTTGCTGATTTTCTCTTAGGATATTCAGCCTTTCCTCAAGATGATGGCCATTGTGTTTTGTGTTTTCACTTTTTGTTTTCTCTAATTCAGCGAGAGGTTGAGAACTTCAGGAAGCTAAATCTCGTTTGTAAGGAAGAATTTGATAATCTTACACCAGAACTGATTGCTGATCGTTCCCAAGAATTTCCTCTGGGTTCTTCAGAGTTACAGATAGGTAAGCAATGAAACACAGGTATTTCTGTTTTAGAATCTCTATAACAAAGCACATATTTTAACTTTTTCTGCTTGTATAATGTTTTATATTTTGTTCAGTCGGCAGTCTGAGAGAATTTTTCTTTGCAAATTTTTCCAATTGTCAGTTCTTGATCAGTATTGGAAGTTTCCGTTGTGTTAGAAGAAGCTGATACTGGTAGTACTTCTCAGAACAGGCACGATTATCTATAGGTAGCATTCTGTCCTGTTATGCAAAAAGCACCTAGCTGTGCTGTATGGTAACTTGCCAGGTGCACTGTGTTACATAATAACTATGGAGGTGAAACATGTTCTAGATTGGTATTATTCTGGGAAATGAAAATAGAAGGAAGTGGGAAGAATTTTCTACTCATACCACAACTTCACCAACAAGTCGCAATGTCCAAACATCACATTTTAGGGTAATTCTGATCTTCTTAACATTTACTGGGGTACATGCTACTATCTTCAAAGTTGTTGAAGAAAAGCACCTAACCAAAAAGCAAGAATGTGTTTACACTTGTTTTCTTTGCCATTGTAAATACAGAAGAACAAGCAGAAAAGAGAGGATATAGGTTTTATAGAAAGTCGTGTTTGAAATGTTTATTTCATCACTTTGAGCAGTCAGTCAGTACTGCTTCTGCACCAAGTGCTTTTTGTTATTTCAGTTACCCTTTAGGGGATGATGATAGTTCACTTGAAGTGAATCATGCCTTTAAGATACTTGGTATTTAGAGGAGCTTAAGATTTCAAAGCTCAATTTTCTTTTGAAAATGAAGTATTTCTTTCCTTTTTGCTGATTTAGCAGAGGAACCAGTTTGTAATTTGTTCAGTACTGAAGCACTTCCAGCAGCAACAGTGGCTCGGTCACTGCCAACTGTAGTTCCGGAATCTCCCCGAGTTCACCCCGGTTTCACCCCACGAACACCTCGCACCCCAAGGCTACAGGATCCCAACAAAACACCCAGGTTCTACCCCGTTGTTAAAGAAGCACAATCCATTGATGTGAAGGTAAATGGAAAGGCTAAATATCTTTTAAAATCTATGGAAAGCCTATAAAATTCATGTGTGTAATGTAATTTATAAGAATGTCAAGGCAAAAATGAAACAATTGTACTCGATAATTGTTTTCCTTCAAAAATGTCATATTCATCCTTTTTTATTTCTACAGAATGGTTCCTGATTTTTCTCTGTAACATTTCTTTAAAGTCCATGATGAAGAAGCGTAACATCTAAAGTTTTAAAACTTGTTACATAAGAATAAGCTTAATAACGTTATGAAGCTGGAGCATCTCGTGACTTTATATTTGGTTAGATATAACATAGAATGGGCAGCATGCTGTTTTGGGAGGATAAAAGTGAATGAAATCAAATTGTGAAAATAAATGCTTCATTTACTTCCTTAGGCTCCAAGAAAAAGAAAAACACGGCACAGTACAAATCCTCCCTTAGAATGCCATGTCGGTTGGGTGATGGATTCCAGAGACCACAGGCCAAGAACTTCCTCTGTGAGGTAAGGGTTGGTTGGTTGGTTTTTAAAACTTCTTTTTGTAGCGTCGTTTGTTCTCACCACCGGTGCAGAAATAGGCTGTGATTAATTGAGAATTTCTGCATGCAGTGGAAGCAAAAGGGAGTGATGGAAGAAAGGTAAATGGGGACTAGAGACAAACCTAGAATTTAGAAGTAGGACCATGTAGACGTGAGCTATTAGCTTAGTCTCATTCTGTTCTTTGCTGATCCGTGATACGATCTCGTTAATGTTACCTGAAGTACTGATGCTCATTGATGGTCAGTGACTCTGTTTGCCTTTAAGCAGTCATTTAAAATCAAGTATTACATTAATCTTAGTTAGCAGCATCAAAAACTTTTCAAAGATAATAGCACAGAAGTAGATGTGCACCCAAAAACAGGGATGACTGGGAATCCAAGTACACATCACAGTGCTTGTCGGGTGATCATACTGTACTGACAGTGCTTGTATACAGCTGAAATGTTGAAAGCTGATTCTGTGGAAAAGCACTGTCTGTAGAACAGAAATGTTTCTTTTGCAGCAGTTCCAATGCTTCACCTTCAGAAGGAGCTCCACTCGCAGGAGGTTATGGTTGTACTCCAAATTCTCTTCCAAAATTTCAGCATCCTTCTCATGAACTGTTAAAGGAAAATGGCTTCACACAACAGGTGTACCATAAGTATCATCGAAGGTGTCTGACAGGTAAGCCACTTAATGTACTTCCTCACTTTTTAGCAAGAAATAACCAGTTGTCACTCGATAGCAGTTTTCTCTGTGTTGTTCTTGATTCCTCATTTTTCTTGGGGAAAAATGGTGCTTTTATTTTATGATACTTTCTTTCTATTTAACTTCTAATTCCCTGACCAAAAAAAAAAAAACCAACTCAAAATCCTTGACGTTTTCCAGCAATTTTTTCTGTATTAATATTCATTGCTAAAAGAAATATTCAGTCCTTGAGAGATGATAATTAGTTGACTGTGAGATTTAATAAACAATGTTAATGAAAATATCTTTTGAAAGTTCAGAATTACAATTCTTGAAGATCTTATGTCAGTGTTACTAATGAAAAAGCACTTGAAAATAATCTGTTGAAGAAGTAAGAATTTGGCCTGTGTGTTTGTTTCCTTTTCAGAGAGGAAACGGTTGGGAATTGGCCAGTCCCAGGAAATGAACACGCTTTTTCGTTTCTGGTCCTTTTTCCTGAGAGATCACTTCAACAGGAAAATGTATGAAGAATTCAGACAGCTTGCTCTGGACGATGCAAAAGAACACTACAGGTATGAGGTTTTTTCTTGAAACTGAAATTTAAAATTTTTTTTTAAAAAAGCTTGAGGTCTTTACCAGTCATTTTAATTACAGTGGGTTTTTTTCATATATCTTTTTTTTTTTACGTGTCCTTTTTTTACTTACATCTTAAGAGAACATTTCTGTTGTTAGATTTGTCTCTTTGTAAATCTTTAAAATAGCAGTCTGTGCAAGTTAACACCAAAAATGTGTTTGTATGTATTTGTGCTTTGTGCATAAGTAGCTAAGTGTATGGTATTGCCTGACCTGTAGCTGGTCCTGAATTCTCCAAAACCATGGAGCTTGTTGACTCTGACAAGTCAGCTCTACTCTTAGGAAAGTTTCTGTGATTTTTCTCATCCATTCTTGACCTCAAATTTCTTGTCTTCCTACAATAGCAGAAAAAATTACCACTGCCACATTAGCTCTTCAGTATTCCCTCTCTTCTTCCCACACACTTCTCTTTCGTGCACCAGCCTCTATTTCTCTTAATCAAAGACACAGGGTAGCCCAGTGTATTGAATGCTAAGTGAGGAAGTTTATAAAAATTATGAAGTTTGGATACGTTGTCTCTCCAGAGTGTAAGGTCCGTAGGATGCAAAGGTGGTTTAAATCATCATTTTATACCTGTTGAGAGCTTTCTTTATGCTTTTGTGATTATCCAAGTATGTATTTTCCAAGAGAAACTTCAGAAGGCTCTTAAGGGATAGCACATAAATGCTTGACAGAAGGAGGTCCTATTTCTGCTGTCCTTATGTCTGCCAAATGTAACATGTTGTAGCATCAGAAAGAGAAGTTGATTCAGATCCTTCCTGAAAAAATAACTTTTGTATATTTATCTTTAAAAAATACTTCAGGCAAGTGCTACTGGCATTAATATTTCCCTAGTTAAGTGTTCCTTAAAGTTGTACTGATTACTTACATGCAACTTGACTTTAGGAGCTCTCACCATTGCTTAATTTCATATATTCATAGCGATACTGTAGTTATCTGATGAATGACCTCAGCACTCAGATAAAAGGTGTGTGTCTGCATGGTATGAGTTCAGTGTTATACAGGAGCACAATGACTGGTTTGGTAGTGGGAGATGGATTAAAACATCCTTTGGCCTCAGTTCACTTACCTAGAAAAGCGAGCAATTTATTTTGACCTCCACTTGGCTGCCCAAGGCAGACTTGACACACGCATGCTAAGAATTCAGGTGGGTCCACAAAGCATTAAACTTGGAAGGTAACCAGTAATAACTGTAGTAACTTCTAGCAGTAGGGCTCTTTTTTTGTGACTTTCCCACTTTCTCAGCTAGTATGGATTAGGAAAAAGTTGAGTGTGACAAGTTTAATGCTTCCAACTAAGGTAAATGAAGGTAGATACCTTACCTCAGCTCAGAGTAGATGATTGAAAAGCTTATGATTGAGTGGAATAAGGGAGTGGCAAGTGGACTGGTGTCAGTTATTTATTCCCTCTAATAGAAAACAGGAGGGGTATGGAAGGAAACCAGAGTCCAAAAACGTTGGAGGCCATTTTTCATAAAGTGTGTGAGCTGTGGGTCTCTTGACATCTTGAAAATGTAGAAGCATTCATTTTGAAATTGCAGGCGTGCATAGAGTCTATAGTTCAGAAATTGAAGCTGTGTGACAGAACTGATATTCCTAAGTTAGTTTTGCCTATTTGTGAAGGTGTTTCAGAAAACAGAACTGTTTAATAAAAACTGAATGTAAAAGGAAGCATTTTTTGTGGAAAGGGAAAAATGAGACTATGCTATTTACATAAATGCAAGGAGAGATTGAAAACTTGCATGCTTTTGAGCAATTAGAGTGTAGTCCTAAGATTCCCATACCTGTTTGTTCTCTTCTAGGTACGGGTTGGAATGCTTGTTTCGATTTTACAGCTATGGCCTAGAAAAGAAATTCAGGCGAGACATATTCAAGGACTTCCAAGAAGAAACAAAGAGAGACTATGAAGCTGGTAATTATCATAGGCCAGTCACTGCTTACAGCAGGGTGACTTCAGCTGGGAGATAATCCCCTTTCCTTGGCACTCACTTGTTTAGTAAGCTCAGTTTTAGTGTAGTTTTTAAGAGCACCTTTAGTTTATCTTTCATTTATAGATACGGGTGAACAATTAGGTTTTTAGTTAAGTCTAGCCTTTGTAAATGGGTAAAATTATCTTCTTTTGTTATTAGGTCAGCTTTATGGACTGGAAAAGTTTTGGGCTTACCTAAAATATTCTCAGCACAAGACACCAGCCATTGACCCCAAGCTGCAAGAATACCTCAGTAAATTTAGGAGACTGGAGGACTTCAGAGTGGATGTAAGTTTCTACACCTATTTTTAAGTAATTTGGCAAATCCGTTACTTCAATTTAAACAGTTTCAAAACAGTACTTCAGTTCATGAAAAGGTAAATTTACAAATCCCATCAAGTCACTACAAGGCCTGATTAGAAAAAGTTAAATGGAAATGAAAAATGTGTTGTTCTGTTTCAGGTGTTATTTTTCAAAGCTGAAATATGGTTAGTATATGAAAAGTGCTGAATTTCTCTTTTTATTGTATGATGTGAATAGCAAAAATACATAAACGGACATTTTACTGTCTAATAAAATGAAGTGCTGAGGAAGGAGAACTTTGAAGGTTTTTTCAACTCAGTGCATAGTTTATTTGTCATCTGTTAAGACTGTCTACTTCTATGCTCTTCAGGAATTTGGCAAATTAATTAACACCTAGCAGTTCTTTAATGAATTGTGACAGGCATTGTCCTTTGCACGCCAAATTCAGCATTACCTTCATATTGACAGCTGATTTCTTGAGCTGCATGATTCCAGACTGCAGTACTGCTGTGTTTGTTGTAACAGGGTTGTGATGTACTGCTCCAGTGCTGTCATCCTCTTCACCCCTCCTTTCTGGGAATTGTGGCAAATACTGGCTATTATGTAGTGCTCCAAGGTGTTGAAGTCCTAAACTTGTCATGTTTTACACTCATAGCTTAATGGCCAGGAAGGTTTAAGAGTATCAGTGGTGAGTTGTGAATAACTATTAGTATTACTGTGCCTCACTAAAGGCTCAATTAAAGAATGCTCCTTTCTGCTCCCCTACGCATAGGAAAGGGCAGATACCTGGCCTCACAGAACAACTCTTAACAAGGTACTGATGTTAATTTTCAGCCTCCGTTTAGTGAAGAATGTGGCAGGAGGCAGTTTGCTGCAGCAGGTGAGGATTCGGGTCATCGCAGACATCCGGCTCGTTCCTGTAGAACATTTCCTGTGGCTCAGCCTGCAGTGCTGGAGCACGTTACCAGTGGGAACACTGTGCAAGCACCCAGAGCAGGCCATCCTACTGCTGCCACGAAATCAATAGAAAGTGATGTACCAGAAAAATAGACTAAGCCTCGCAACCCTTGAGAATCAGCTTTTTCATCGCTCTTTTTAGTTGGAGATCTCCAAGGTGAGCCCATCTAGTACATGATTAAAAGTGTATGGGAAGACAAAGGACTGCATTCTTTTTCGTGGGATTAAGTTCCAAAACACCCTAGGAGAGTTGTTCTTGGTTTTGGGATCATCAAAAAGGTCCTAGGGAAGATTGATTGGCTTCAGTATTGCTTTCCCCAAGCTTTTGTTTACAAAAACTGCATTCCTTGCATATGCATAAAAATACTTTGGGGATGCCTTACATTTCAGCTCATGTTTCTTAAAAAAAAAAAAAAAAAAAAAAAAAAGTATGGTATATCCATCTTACTGACTGCGCTTTCTTTGTCCCTTTGTTTGTATTTTACCAAAGCAAAAAAATTACAGTATTCATATAATTTTAAATGTAAAGAAAGATCTATGTGATTGGTTTGCTTTTGAATCTGTAACTATAAAGGTATGCTTTGTGTGAAAGTGCACTCAAGAATGTGCAGCTATATATGATACAGCACTGCTGGACTCTATTTAAAGACATAGTTTCTATTTTTTTCGGGGTCTCCATAGTTAGCATTAAGTATGGAGTTGAGTGGACATAACTGGGATAGCTTTGCAGATACTTCTTTCAATACTGATTCTTAAAAAGCCACAGTAAAACACAGGGGAAAAATGGATCTGTTGATTCAGCGTCTTAAATTGACACCTAGCATCTGCAGTTGGTGCTGGTCATTCAAGTAGCTTCAGCTGAATTCTCATATGATGATCACAGAATCACAATAAAGCACTCTAACATCAGAGGCATCCTTTTTTTTTTTTTTTTTTTTTTAAGATTTTTTTTCCTCTGTATTTCAAGGAATAAAAATTAGTTTGGAAGGAAACAAAGTATTCCTTGTAAACTTTTTTTTTTTTTTTTTCTTAATTTTACAATATTTGAATGAAGGTCTGCTTAAATTGTGCTCACTAAGGTAAGATAATTTCACACAGGTCTAAGCACAATTTCACTGAACGTAAGTTATTGAAATATATGTTCATTTCTGTAGCTAAAATATGTTTATATCATGCAATTTCTTTTCCTTTCATTACTTTCATTTAAAAAACACTGCACAAACTGAGTGGGTCACTTACTTCTTCCAAGGGAAAATGAGAAGAATTTCAGCTTTCTAACCAGTTAGCTACAGAAGAGCCCTCTGTTGAGAAATACATCTAGCACAAATGCCTTAACCCATGAAGTTGTCCAAACAGAATGACCATCCAAAGTCAGAGTGTCAAACTGCTGTCAGCTCTTAGAAGTTGTCATAGTGAGTCTATTATTATTTTTTCATTGTCTTGTGAAACTCAATGAATTATGCATTGTAAATGAGTACATGAGCAGTGGCCTTCCCAGCAGCTAAAAGAGTTACAGTACAAAATAGAACAGGCCCCCTGTAAAAGGCTCTAAGTGAAAATTAACAACTAATTTAAGCAGCATCCTTTCCATAAGCTGAAGTAACACACCTCAACCCTGTGTTTGATCCATGACTCTTGCTATTCAGAAAAATGATGCAAATGTAAATTTGAATTGAATTTGTATATACAAGTAAAAGATTAAAAATATTTCACTTTTTTTCATTGGAAAATGTGCAGACTAAGCTTATGGTGTGTAATTTTGTGATATCTTGCCAAATTTTATAAAAACAACCCAGAAAACCCTCCAATAATGTTGTATTACAAGCTTTGTTGTTACTGTTCCAAAAGCATGAAGAAAACACTTGCATGGACTCTAAGGCTGTAGGTTTGCCTCTGCTGGTTCTTAAAATGCAAGCCAGCTTTTTTTCAAGTTTCGTGATGACTTTTCACATGCCCGAGTGCTTTTTTCGAAGAAAAAATGACAGGTGAGTAGAAAATATGGCTGAAGCTAAGGGGAGGGAATACTTTACCTCTTACAGCTTTGTTTATAGTGTGGCCCTTTATTTTGGCAGATGCAGGGGACACAGGTCTGGCTTATAGCTTTGCCTTCCTTCAGGAACGCCCCCTTTGTTGTCCCAGAGACTCAGACCCTCCTTCCCTCCTTGGTTCCCTGTCAGAGTGGTAGAAAGAATGACAGCTCCACTGCTGTGCTGTTCACATGCTGAGATGAGAACACAAACATTAAAGGTTAGAAAAAAGCCCCAGGACTACTGGTTAAGCAGTTTGTTCCTCTGTAGGGTTCAAAGTTGTTAATTACCTTTCTGTAACCGGCATTCCTGTTGTGCAGCCATATATTTATCTTTGAGCAGGCATGCATACGTACAGCATCCTTTCTGCTGCCTTCTACATCCATTTAAGGTAACCTTCAATTCATTCGTCTTAAGACTGTATCCTAACAGGTTTTTGCTAAGTACTTATCAAGTTTTTGACTTTTCACATGTCTAAAAGCTCTTGTGTGCTTAATGATAGAATGCCTTCTTCTAGAGACATTCCTCAGCAAATACTTCAAAATTATACTATGCTAAACGCTCATTCATTAAGGTTTTCCTTCAGTCTTGCTCAGAAGGCTTTGTAGGGAAAGAAAGCTGTTGTTCCTTATGGAGAGCAGATATTTTCCTACAATGAGAAGCAGTAGCCTGTCTGCATGACAGACTCTTCTGGAGTTTAGCAGGGATTTGGGTGTCTGTGGGATAAATGGGCAGAAAGCTCGTACTCACAGCAGCCTGTGCTCTGTGTGCACTGGAATCAGGCATCTTGTGCTGAGGTGAAAAACCACCCTTTTGCAACTCCAGACTGAGGAAGAGACTTAACTGTTGGCTGATGTTCTTTTGCTGAGAAATCTCACAGCTACGCTGGGCTATGCCTGTAATCTTAAAGCTTTTCTCTCTGCTTTCCTTATCCTAGAGTTTTGGAGGGGAAAAAGGCAGTGCCCTTTGCTTCAACTTCTGCAAACTCCACTAGAAATGCAGCAAACAAACCCCCAAAATCTAACCTAGTCATGGGATTTATGTAGAAAATCAGCTTTTAACTTGTCTGTGGTGGCATTATTATATGCCCAGATGACATGAGACTTCAGCTACAATGCCACTGTGATAGAAAATTCTGAAGAAACGTAAGCATCTAGTTTAGCTGTTTTAAGGCAACACTTTGGATTAATACCTTCAAAGCTCATCAGTCGTGGTTTCTTTCCAGTAAAAAGTGATGCCTTCAACTACATAAAATGAAATGACAGCCTTCACGCTCCCATAAAATCAGGGCCCAAGTCAGGCAGCAGAAATGTGTTTTTACTCCAGAATGCTCATGGACAATGACAAATCCAGACCTGCCTCCACAACTTCTCACATCCAGAGTTTTATTCTTAGGTGTTTACATAGTATGCTTGTAGGCTTTACTCAGGTACCTAGAAATTGTGACAGCTCAGTAAAGTATCATCGTCACGGAAAACAGTTCGTAACCAGAATGGGGATAATTGGGTTTTTTTCATTAATTTTGTAAAAAGGCTGTTCTGCCAGACTGGAACTGTGAAACGCAGCCAAGTTGCAAACTTCTGGTACAGCAAAGTGCACAGAAACGCAGGAAACTCCACAGAGGGGAATGCTCCTGGGTTGGGTGCACTGGGTGTATTTTTCTCGTTAAAAATACTTCACCTGCATTTGAACTAACCTGGGTGGACATACCTGTTCATATTGAATTAAGTTTTCTATATTTAAGCCCTCAAGGCCAAAATGATTACTAGGACTAAATTGCCAAACTGACAACTGCAAATGCATCATTCCATCCATGGCTGAAAAAGCAATCACTGGTTGAGCTTTTTTTCCCCCCACAACCTATTCTTTAAACCATAACATGGAAATTGGAGGGAGCTAAGACTGCAAGAAGCAAGCTAAGGACTTCATCACAAACATACTCTATGCTTAGTAAGGCAATTTCTAGAACACTTTGTTTCTATATTAGACAGTCAGTTATGCTTCATGAAAAACTACACAGCTTTGATCCTAAAACACCAGCAAAAAAATCAACAGCCATGAAGCAGGAATAAAACACAGGAAGAAAATTATTGTTCGAAAAGTAGAACTTTGAATATATTTTGTTCTATTACACAAAACAATGCATGTTTCAGGGCAGGGGGAAAGCTACCAAGTCCAGTTTAACTATTTCTTGACCTTTTCACTAAAGAGGCTGAAGCTGATCTGATTTCACAGGGAAAGAAAAAAAGCAAAAACAAGAGCAGAAAAATAGCTTAGATTGTGATGGTTTATGACAGCTATTTAAAGTGTAGCAAAACAAGAAGCAATTTGAGAGTGCATCGAACTGCATATGCTGAAAAGATAGAAAATGCAAATCTTAACCAAGAAACAGCAGATCTGTGTCAATAAAAAGATAAGAACATGTACAAGCATGTGGAAGGCCAGTTCCATAATCTCCAGTGAAAATTTGCTATGTTCAAGATTAAGTAAAAATATTTGTTTTAAAAAAAATCAAGATTTAAAAATACATTTCCTACCATCAAAACAAAAACTTGGCAAGTGGTGTACAAATAGGCCAGAAACATTTTAACAAATGACTGCTTCTAACCCAGAGCAACACTAACTCTAGCCCAAGAAAAGAATTGATGGAAAACCGGAAATGTTTTTTGCTTCTACTGAAGATGAGACCAGCCCCTTACGTTGCCAAACAAAAATTTTGTCAATATCAACCTGTCACTTTTATTAGTTTAACAGTGAATTTTTACCAAGTGACTGCTACAACTACTACAAGGATGAGTGTCTCCAAAAAAGTTATGATACTGATTTCACTGAAGCTTCCAAGGATGTGATGTTCTGAACTGTGAGTGCCTACTGTATGCATTGACTTCCTGTTAAAATGAAGAATGTGGTGTGTTCTAAAGCACTGTTTAAGTTGTCATCCTCTTATCACTAGTGACTTTTAAGGCAAGATAAATAAGCCAAAGTCAGATCCACTCTGCATCAAAATACAGGGTTTTATCTATGCAACATGGTACTGCCAAAATAAGATTTTGTGTTGCAGTCTTCAGATACTGCTAAGTTGCTTGAAAGCAAAAATAATCCTTCTACTCATCTTTGATCCCTTTTTTATTTAACCGATCTTAAATCATAAGTATTGGGGCATTGCTCTCTTAAAAAGTGTTTGAATAATTAAAATAAAAAAAAAAACACATTCATTAATTTTGATCTGATTAAGCTTCACGTGCAGTTCTTTGAGCATGGGAAAGGAAAAGGCTGCACTGGGTTAGGAAGGCACAGCATATGAAAACAAATGCTCTTTGCCCAGTAAGAAATTTCTACATAAAACAGGCGCAAGCAAGATAAACAGCTCAAGCTACAGCTAGGCCAGGTGTAGCAATAGTAATAGCTGCAATGAGTAAATAACAGGGTAATTCATGGTGGGTGGTAGGAATCTCCATCCATGGCTCTGTACAGTAGAAGCTGTAATACAATCAACTGTGAAAGTATTTTTATGTGGAAGGCTGAAAAAACTTTATCTGATTGTCCCATTTGATACGGGCACGAGACTTCTATTCCCAATCTACAGCCATATGCATCTTGATGCTGTAATGAGGTGCAAGAGCTTAAGCAAGAGCTAAAATGTGATAAGCGTACTCCAACTACAGTGTAAACCTTTTGGATTTAGTTAAAATGAAGCAGTTAGGTGTCTGGATAGCAAATTAACACTCAAGTACTCTTAGCAGCTGTCCTGCACAAGAAAGCTTTTCTTTATTTGTTGGCAGCTTCTGCTCTTCCATCTAAGTAGTATTCCTGTAGTTAGTTATACTAGCCTAACCAACACTGCAGCAGTGTTCAATGATTAGCAGATAGATACTTATTACAGTAATAATGCACAAACAGAATATTGGATACTGCATCCATGTTAACAAGGGTGTGACATAAACAGAAACCAGCACCTTAAATGGCACACACTAACTGGCCAGACATGTACCTAGCTGCATTGCTCAGTTCCTGTGAGAACCCGCAAATGGAGCCTGACTTGAAATGGCTTCAGTTCTGTTATTTCTTCTGCTGTGATAAAATTATTACGTTTCAGGCTTGCATATGCAAGGAAAAGAATTTAATCTGCCTTCTAGGACACGTGAGTTATGAGTGATTCAGTGGAGGATTTTGTTTCATTTATATTAACACAAAACTCTTTCAGTCCAACAGTAATAAAAACATTGTAGTTCCTGAAATTTCAGGGTTGACAATTCAACATAATGGATATATAGAAATCTGTTCCTGTAAACATACCACAGATAAAATCTTCAAGCACAGCTGCAGATGTAACTCATAAAACCATAAGCCAGGAACTTAATGGGGTCACAGTTAGAAATCTGGTAAAGTAGGCAGTGAAGTTTCTGCAAGATGTTTGCATTACTCCACATGTATTGATCTCCAGCTGCAAGCGCCATGAAACACACTGCTTTTATTGTACATTATGTTATTTCCTAGAATGCTTATATACCATTACTTGATTTTTTTTCCACCATAGATGCATTGGCATAGGTTTAATCCTTTAACTACAACTTACCTGAGTCCTTCAGTTTCTTCAAAAGGTGGGACTTGAAAAGAAAATCAACACCCCTGGAGCTAGGAACATTAATAACAGCGACTCTTTCATATCCAAGACTTCTTCCCCTTACTTTGTATTCCACCATAATCCAGCTCTGCTTCACAGCTTCTACATAGAGTCTGACAGCCCATTTGGTATTGTACATGCTTTATTAAAATGGTACTCGTATTTACAATATCTGCAGAAACAATCCTTCTCAAGTCTTGCATTCAGACAGACACGCACACAGACACACGCGCGCACGCCCCTTCACTCTACAGGGGTGTGAAGGCTGTGCTCCCAAAAGTTAGGCAGCTTCTGGAAGAGGAGGAAGGGTGACTTTTTTTTTTTAAATTACTTAAAAAGAAGCGTGGGAGTATGCATTTGGCCATCACAATGCTAATTTAAGTATATGTAGTATTAACATATGGCAGTAACACTGAGTATTCCTCTTTTACATTCTATACACAGAATGACATCAAGGTTTTCCAGTCAACAGAACATTCTAACTTCAGTCTCAATGTTGCTATGTAGTGACTATGAAAGAGGGTTTTCCCTTAAAACAATTCAAGTCTATGCAAGCGAAATAAGGCACAATTAATATTTGATTTGATTCAGACGAATGGGAAAAAGGAGTGGGAGGGAGGCAGGCTTCAGATAATAGTTGTTGAAGAGGAAATAGTTTTACCCTATCCTTTTGAGAGAAGGATGAATTTTACCCCCATCCTGATCTATGTGGACTTCTCTTAGAGAACTGAAGTATTCTGCCAGGGCTACTAAGGCCCACGTACAAAACAAAATTGGAAATTCACATTATAACACCAGTGTCAGTAGTCTAACCTACTGATACTGATGTACATGAGCACATCTTTGTTTAATGCTGAAGGAGAAGACAAACATGAAACAAGTTTCAAACCTTTCACTGAGCTTGAAGACTCACATCTTTAGAGAGTTTGTAATATATGCTATTTGAAAAGGCTTCAGCTTACTGATAAAAAGGAATAGCAGTTTTGCCTTTAAATCCCTGGCCCCTCTTCACTAAGCCTTACCAGACATTACAAATAAACTGCAACAAAAAGTTTGGCAGCACAAATAATGTCTAGTATTCCAATCTTCAATTGTGACTTTATTATTTTCCTTGTACAAAACCTGTTGAATGTTTTTCGCAGCAGATGAACTGTACCCAAAGATGCAGGACATTCTGTGATGGGGAAAAGAGGTTGCAGTTCCGAAGGCCCCTGACTTTGGTTGTTTACAAAGTTCATTCCTGTTTAGTGTGATCCTTGGTATCTTCCTCATCTGTATATTCTGATGGTTCTTCCCCTGGTTTTAGGAGTCTACCTACGTAGTCGTATTTTTCTGAAAGAGATTCATGATTCCATTACAATCAAAAACAGCTTCATTCGCAAGTTAGCCTGCACTGCTGCTACTTCATTTTTCCCCCCCACACATTAGGGTTCTGAACATGAATCACTGGCATTGATGGCAATTTATCAGTGAGCTCAGCTGCTAAAACAGTCTTGATACTACTGCTGCTCACTACTTGTTCTACTCTCAGTACTTCGGTTTTGTTTCTAATCAGCTTGGCTTTTATCACATAAAGGCTGAAAATAGTGCTATTAGAACAAGCACGAATTTCCTCTGCCTGTTTCAATTTCAATTAATGTGAAAAAATTGTTTCCTCTCCCTCCAGAGGCATACTTCCATACATTTTAGAAATTATTTCAAGACAAACTTGTTCAACTCTTAATGCCCAAATAACTCTCTGTCCTAGTCATAATTCAATGGGATCCAAAGCAAACAACCTGAGAGCAGGAATTCCACTGGCTAAGCTACTCTATGCTGAATAGCTGACAAGAGGACACCTTTCTTGTATAAAACTATCACGGTAAAAAAGTTGTAGTGGGATGTAGTGGAATCTTCTCTAAAGAAGAAAGCCCTGAAATTCATGGTCTTTTCCTAGGAAAGCCACATTGCACTGTTAATGTCACTATCAACATCTCTTTTAAAGATGTCCCAAACCCAAGTCAGTCATTTTATATTACAAGCATTTCCTTAAGCTAGAGATGTACTAAGAGCAGTTACCTTTAAATTGCATTTCCCACTCTCTTACACTTTCCATCTGTACAGCATTTAAGTCCGATAGGTCATCATATTCATCTCTGAGTGCATCTTTATCTAGACAGAAAGTTGCTAGTCCCCTGGAGGCATCTCTGCCAGCAAATATTCCATATGGACCCTCTGAAAACAAAAAGACAAAACCAATACCTTCAGGTCTTTGCTCATGGTGACTCATGTCAATTCTTCAGTCTGCCAAAGCCATACATGAAAAGTCCCATGCTTTTGCAGCTTTGACACTATGGCTGTCCAATGTTCAACAACACTGCAATTCAATCTTAGCTATCATTAGGAGATAAAGTCTGCCAAGAGAAGCAGAGTCAAGAAAACAGTTTTGAAGGGGTATCTGGAAAAATCGCTGACCCTTGATGCAAATCAAGTGATGTTAATTCCAAAGAGATGGGAGGCCAGAATTCAAAAGAAATCCACTTCCATTAAGCAAAATACAGAGCATCTACAAGTCGGGCATGAACAGAACCAAATCACATGGACACCTGAGTAAGAAATCCATCTAGAGTGCCAGCCAATTACTTCACTTGCAGAGCCATCATAACTTAGCAATCAGTGGATCTTTTGACACATTTCTTACTACTGTGAACGTCACACTGCAAAACACAATTTAGAAACCAAAATCAGTCCTATATCAAGATGTTTAGTTTACTCATTTATCACACTCAGACACTTTTCACAAAACTGTAAGAGGTAGTAATGGCTGCCAATGGCAACATAATGGAGAGCTTCTTCAAGCAATAAGTCTTGCTGTAGTCCAAACCCGCTGCCATTCAAATGATATCGTTGTTGATGTTCTGAATGAGGAACCCAGGCCCACAGTGTTATCAACAGCTTTTACAAAAGATCACGCACAATCGGTAAATCCTTAAGAGGGACTATAAACTGCAATTTAAGCTCCCTGCCAACAGTACTTTGCCCCAGACTTTTTCCTTCCCATGAAGCATTTAAAACAAAGTTTCCATAAGCTCTATTTATATATCATTCTCATAATTTTGACTAACTGTTGTCAAAGGAGCACACTGTCCCTCCCTGAAGCTCTACATCTGGGGTTTTACGGAGCTCTACAGCCACTGCTGAGATGCCACCTCTTGATCCATCAGCTTGATGCCAATTGTTTCTGCTGAAGAATTATACTCTATTACTCAGTACCAAGCCCTGAACACCCTTCCATCTCAATAGCACATTTAGTTGAAAGTGTGAACACCTTTAGAACATACGTTTGCGTTAAGACGATCAGTGCAAGATTTCTCCCAATATATGATAATGCCAGATGCCACTATATGGCTACATCTTTTCTAAAACTGATTTTAAGCACTTGTGTTTCAGTGTGTTTACTACAAGAGCATTCGGGAATCGGATACAAACAGTCACACCAGGTGCAAGCACTCAGCAGGATGCTAACAAGTGAAAACAAGCCTTCAGACTCAGCACCTGAAATTCCAGCTCTGTGAATTTAACTTAAAAAATGCCACATTCTTTCATCCATTATTACTATTGAATTAAAAACATTTTAAGGAAACAGTAAAAATGAAAGCCTGGCTTCACCTTACTTACAGGGCTGGCAAAGTAGAAGTTCAGATATCTCAATATATGAGCAATCTACTTTAAGATTTAAAGCTTCCACTCAGGCAACTTTACACAGATTAATTTTAAATGTTGTAATTAGTACAGAATATACACAGCTGTATTTTGCTATGACCCCTTGTCTACTATTCACTTTTATATAAATACTGATACAGTGGTCCTAAAAAGGTATTTTGCACATCAGGTCCTGTGAGATCATTTAGGAAGGTGCAAGCATAGACAACTCTGAGTAAGAAACAGGCTGTGTGAACATTATCTTGTGGCAGAGACATGAGTGCAATCCCTGAAGTGCTCCCACAGAGTTCTTTCATGACCAGATGCAATTTACTCTGCGAGTCCTACCTACAGCCCTTCTTTTATTTCCCTTTGTCTGCCTGTCTATTTAGACTGGCTCCTGCTATAAATAATTCATTGTGCCACCAGTACACATACTGAAGAGATTGTAAAAAGAGATGCTAGTAGCATACATATGTAGACTAAATCAATTTTTCAAGACTACAACAGACTCTAGGTTGTTTTCTTTCTCCATACCTCCACAAAATTAGCTACTTCCTAGTTGAGTACTTCACAAACTCCTCCCACGTCTATTTGACATCTCAAAACAAGAGTAGAACTCATGTAAGTATCAAAAAATCACTGAAATATCTCCACGTAATTTGGCTACACACGGTCATGAGCCTTACGTTAAGAAAGCTTTGCTCCTTGAAGAACGTTTTTCTTCCCATCATTGCTTTCACGTATTACAACACTCTGTTACCAGCCTTTGTTGTAGTGTTAGCTCAGCTCTGAAACCAAACTGTTATCAAAACTACGTATTTGCCTGCCTATCTCTATCTCTGTAATACCACATTTATACACTGCCCTTTTCCCCATATAAAGCCCTCAATTACCTTACAACTCTACCTTAAATAAAATATGCCCTTCTTTAATCTAAGCACATGCAAATACTGCTACCCACTGCCTGGTACCACTCCCAGGAAGCAAGGATTCGCCCTTCCTTGTAAAATCCAAAAAAAATCTGCCCTTCCTGACAGATGTGTTCCAGCCTGACATTCACCTTTACCTACAAATGAACTGGGCAGGCCTGAGACACGGCAAAACCCAAGTCTCCTCAGTCAACAAATAAACCTCTCTAACTCTTGCTCTCAGGAACAGGATTTCAGCATCTCTTAGTCCTGTTTTGGATCTTAAATGAAGATTTTTCTTTGCTTGCATACGTTAAGAAACAGCAGATAAGAAAAAACAATATTAGCACACAATATTTAGACACTTGGGAGATATTAAGCTATCCAAGCTGAGGGTTTTATTTGGAAGCATTTTTTCCAGTCACTTGGATCTTGGAACACAGCCTGCATTTGAATTTTCAAATGATTTCACCAGTAATTCTCCAAAGCCTATGTTGGTGCTCAAACTTGGAGTAGATCTTCTCAGTGTACCAAAAGGACCACTTCAGTTATCTGTTGATTTTGATCCCACACTGCTGCTCCAGAACCAGTAATGAAAGTGAACGCTGTGCACCGAACTCCAGATTGCTCTGGCTGTCAGTACAGGAACCTGTGCCACAAACAGCTGCACATGGACTTGGTATCTAACCTAGTGATACTTCAGCTATCCTACTGTGTTACATTTCATGGGATTAACGCACGTTCCTTGAGGAAGCCATGCAAGCTAATGAGCTTCAATTTAAACCAGTTTTCATTTCTGAAAGCAGCCAAAAAATACTTCTGAGAAATCACCAAACATGTTGACCATAGCAGGTGTTCTTAGCATCTGTGCATCCCATGCAGCCACTGGAATACAGCCCTATTGCACCTGCAAGCTCAAAATTCATGGACAACATTCCTTTAGCTGCAGGAAAGAATAAAGGCAAATCTCTCTTAATGTAAGTTAAATGACTGAATGGAGAAAGAGCAAGAAATTGCTGACAGCTGCACTAACTTACCACTTTGTCTACCTTCTCTGCTAAAAATCAAAGCAAATCTCTATCTGCTTAAAGTTTTCCATCCAAATCTTGAGACATCTGTTCAGTGTTGCTCCTTTTATGAGAGAACTAAAAAAGCTACAAGTTCAACAAAGCTGTCT
Source organism: Lagopus muta (assembly GCF_023343835.1). Classification (NCBI taxonomy): domain Eukaryota; kingdom Metazoa; phylum Chordata; class Aves; order Galliformes; family Phasianidae; genus Lagopus; species Lagopus muta. The sequence continues at coordinate 15,210,914 of NC_064436.1, forward strand.
TGAGATACAACTTGAGAACAGAAGCTTTCTAATAACATGGATCATTGAAATTCAAGGTAACATCATTTTAACTTTAAACCCACTCCAGATTTACGGGAATGGAAAGATGTGGATCAGTTTGAAGTTACAACTTGCACGGAAAGTAAACATTCTTAGGAAAATAATCCATAAAGCCTACATGCTGAAATGGGAACTGCTCAAGTCTAAATCAGACTTCTTAGGCCCAGGCCTCCCTCTGCCTTCTGCCAGCTTTCCCTCCAACTCTGTGGAAGAAGTGCAATAAACAGTGACCTAACTTGAACTGGAGAGGCTGTCAGTGAGCACTGCTCAGACAGCCTGCAGCTCAGCTGTCAGGAGGCTTTGGCACAGATCTACACTTGGACAGGACACAGATCTCAAACTTCGCCTCAGGGAGAAGTACTCTGCCCGTAGTTTGGTCCATTATAAAGTAAGCAGTGCTAGCCAGGGTCTTGATTACATCAAAGAGATGCACCACTGCGTGCTGGATTTAACATCTATACGTCATTAATAACAATGACACTATTGCACCACATACGTCACACTTGGCCAAGTCCCCAGATCCCCGATTTAAATGATTTTACTAGGGATTTACTCAGCCAGCTGATATCAAGCAGTTGTTCAAGTGTTAAGGAACATATTCAGCTAATCAGTAAAGGGAGAGAGCAGCTGTTGGTCAGAGTGTAGAAGCTGCAGAGGGCAGAGAGCTGCATTCTCCTGCATACTCTGCACTGCTTCCTGCTCTCAGGGAATGGGGACCCTTCTGTCCCAGTCCCTTGTACCAGAAGCACAGAGACAATCTCTTCTCAGTAGCCATTTCTGAACCTTTTCAGTTCACTTGTTCTGGTAGTACCTTACTTTTCCCAGAAACACTGGTTTCTTTGAGAAGCTGAGTCCCAGGGAGAGACCACCTCCCTTGAATAACACCAAAGAGCAGGCAAAAACAAAAAAAAGCAAAAGACCCACGCCTCACAGGAAGTACTGCTCCCCCCATCTTATCCTCTGTACTTGTCTTGTCTCTTAACACTCAGCCTGTGGTGTTCTGCACATAAGGCCACCCGTAACAGACTTCTCCAGACACAGCACACATGCTCCACGTGCAGCACTTCACTCTAGCCCTACCCTTGTACATGAAGTACAAAAGCATCAATCAGAACAACTTTTAAATGCAAATTTAATTAAGTTCACAGTACTGAATTCCCAAGGAATTGAGCAGCATCATTTTATTCTAGAGAAATGATGGAAGAAATGAGTGTTCAGATTTTTTTCAAAGAATTTAATATCGGATATTGTAGTTGTCAATTGCATTTGCAGCACAAAACAAAGCCAATTCTCCCCTAATGAAAAATGAACTAAAACATAGATATTTATGGAAGGAAATACTACCACAGCCTAATCTGTTCTTCTTGGAAAAATGGAAAGTAGGGATCTTTGTGACACTTTGACAGACTTGAAGTGGGATGAGAAATGAGCAGACAGTGACAATGTATTATAGGAAAACTATCAGGAAATTGACTGTTTTACATAATGAGAAATGAAGACCCAAGAAGTGATGTGGAACAGTTGTGTACATTGGATTGCGTACAACCTTGCTTTGTCACGCTCAAAAATGAGTATTTTTCATAACTACACAAAGTCGATCGAAACTAGTTTATAGCATTATACTACCATGCCAATTTAAACTCTAAATATTAAGATTACTTTATCTCTTACTATGCCTTTCTATTGACCAATATACCTTGAGGAATCTTAACGTTACAATAAATGAAACTGTAAAAACTGTCTCCTGTGATAAAGATATAAAAAAAACCAAGCACACACTAAAGGTATCAACCATTAGGCTCTCAGTCATGAGATGTGGTTGTGGATGGAGAGATCACCCCACCACAATTTATTTGATATTCTGGCTCCACAGTTTCTAAAGTGAGCCATTAATTGTTTGCTTGATTACTTGCAGAGTTTGCAGATGATAAAGGAAAAGGTAATTAAGATTAATAATCAAACAAAGCATTCTAGAACTCAAACAGGGACAAACAAAAGTGATATTTATGTAATACAACTAAAAGTGAAACACTGAAACAAAGGGTGTGCTTGCAGGACAGAAGACTATCTTAGGAATTGTGAAGAACCTTCTAGGTGATGTTTTTAGAGAGCACAATATAAGAGAACTGATTCTTGGAGGCACAGACAGTTAAATGTGTGATACAAACTTCCTGCTCTCACCTGAAATGCACCAGACTTCCAAAGACTAATTACCACTAGGATAAATTGTGGAAAGCTTAAAAGAGTCAACATTAAAAAAAAAATTGAAAGATATTCTGATTAAATGTTCAAGAAATGGAAACTTTCAACCATGGCTGTTTGAAAGGATGAGATTAACAGTCTATCCACTTCTTTTAGATCTTAACTGCAGATCTTCAGTGGGCTCTTCACTGAAACAGAGCAAAGTATACCAGGATTCTGTGGACAGAAATTTAAAAAGAGAGCAGATCTGCTAATAAAGCCAAGAGCTTCGCAAGACTTTCAATGGAATCTCACCTGTTGGACAAAAATGTGGGCTAGAGACAATTCCATGTATTAACCTTATGCGAAAAGTACCAAAGTACGATTTGCATCCATTTGCATCCTATTGTGAAAAAAGAAGAGACTTTCCAGTGCCTCAACAAAACACAAGCAGCTCCCATTCCAAGCTTGTGCTGTCAGCCAAGTCAGTGCTCTCAACTGCTTCTTCTTCTGTTTAACAGAACTTCACCATCGTTCTGTAGGTAAGCTTTGCACTTCTGCTGTACTCCAGCTATGAAGCACAGAATTACCAAGGAAGCTTCTGCAGACATCTGGTTACTGTGACAGACGTCCCTGTGGAGAGGTGCAGCTTTAAAAGCTGAAGACTTCTCCTCCTAACTCTTCTCAGATCTTTTAAGGCCTCCAACCACTCATTAGTTTTTTTTCTTCCTGGTCAGAAAACAATTGCAAGAAAATACTACTCGACATGCATCACACAGACTGACCACATCAGCATGATGTGATAGAAAGTACAGAACTGATGGATAGGTTGAGCACCAATTTCTAAATGTGTACACATAACAAAGATCCGACAGAAGAAAATTATACTGGGCCTGTTATTAAAAGGCATCTTTCAAAACAGGGAAGAAAAAAAAGACAAACAGAACACACGTCCCTCTACACAAAAGCAGGATGCAGTGCTTTAGGGAAACCAGCTGCTGGTACTTATCAAAGAAGCAGGCTGATGTCCTTAAACACCAACTTTAGTTTCTTCACAGCAATGGGCCTCCAGAGGCAGAGGATGCAAAGCAGTGATAGTATCTACAGGGAACAGCCCAGAAATTGTCTGTTACACAAAACAGCCAAAATTAATGTTCAGACTGTGATTCAATGTTATTTCATGGGGTAATTTTTGAAGAAATCTATCAATTCAGACTGGTGCTATAAGTTTCACGTGCACACGTGTTGTTAATCTGTGTATAAGAAACACAGAAGCACTGGAGTTGGAAGGGACCCTTAAAGGCCAACTCCCCTGCAATAATCAGGGATACCTGCAGCTCAGTCAAGTTGCTCAGAGCCTGATCCAGACTGACCTTGAATGTCTCCAAGGATGGAGCATCCACCATCTCTCTGGGCAACCTGTTCTACTGCCTTACTACCTTTACTGTAAAAATAATTTAAAAAAAAAAAAAATGTAACTTCCTCCTCATATCCAAGCTAAATCTCCCCACTTTTAGTTTGAAACCATTTCCCCTTGTCCTATCACAGCAGACCCTGCTAAAAAGTCTGTCCCCTTCTTTCTTGGAGCCTCTCTTTACATACCGAAAGACCACACTTAGGTATATATCCAGAGCCTTCTCCAGGCTGAACAGCCCCAGCTCTCTCAGCCTGCTGTCGTAGGAGAGGTGTTCCATCCCTTGGTTCATTTTTGTGGCCCTCCTCTGGACACACTCCAGCAGGTCCTTGTCTCTTCCGTACTAAGGACTTCACACCTGGATGCACAATTTCAGCTGAGGTCTTCTCAGCGCAGAGCAGAGGGACAGGATTATCTCCCTCCACCTGCAGGCCACGCTTCTTTGAATGCAGCCGAGGATACAGTTGGCTTTCTGGCCTATGAGAGCACATTGCTGGCTCATGTCCACTTGCCATCCACCAGTACCCTCAAGTTCATTTCAGCAGAGTTCTATTCTTACATCCCCCAGCTTGTACAGATAGTGTGGGCTGCCAGAACCTTGGTGCAATATCTTGCACTTGGATTAGTTGAACCTCAAGAGATTCACCTTACCTGTATTTTTCTATCAGCACACAGGTCTCAGTTTAAAAATCCCTAAAGCATGAGACAAAAGAACTTCCTAAGTAAGTGTTTAGAAGCTGCAGCACACCAGACTGTATCTTCTCAGCTTCACTCATTAACAAGTGTAATCCAGGCACAGCTCAGAGCCTAGTGCTAGCTTTTCCAATACCCAAACAGAAAGCATTTTGATTTACTTATGGCAACTTCCGTTTCTGTGACTGGCAGCAGAGCTGGTATCAGATCCCCTGAGCGTGACAAGAGCACAAGCATGGTTCAGTTGTACAACTGCTTGTCACAGGTTGGGACCAAACACCTGCAGCACTGCACTTTTATGTTTTTTATTTTTATAACCTATGACTTAAAAACAAAACCAAATACAAAAAAGCCATCTAACTTGATCTATTTCCTAGGGAAAAAAAAAACACAGCATCCTCTCTCCTCCGCCCTCATACAAAGGCACTTGTCACACCTTCTATGAAAAACTCCTGAGTAATTTGATTAGATCCGGTTTTCCAAACCACCATTGTTTCAGGAAGAAAATGAGCAGCAGCCATAACTCTCACTTCCTTTGACACTGTGTTAGCACACACAGCTCAGCAAACTTGCCCAACTCATTACATGAAACCATGCATATTTATTCCTCTTAAAGGATCCACACAGTGAGCACGGAAACCTAACGTTGGCTCTGACGCACACTTCTTTATGTGTGAAAGATACGTTTCAGCACTAAAGAACCCTATTGTCTACCTTTCTGCCTGAGAGAGCAGGCTGCTTTCCACACACACCTAGCTGGTGTCGGCACAGTCAGCCCACCAGCTCCCCCTGCTCGCCTCCATCCTGATTACAACTCCTGCTGTTATGTCACCTGCACCTTTAGGTAAGCAACCAGCTGGCTTTACTCCTCCCTGAGCTGTAGCAGCTAGAAGGCAGGAAGCGCCGCTCGGCTGCACGTGGCAAACCTACCGGCGGAAACAGAGAAAAACGATTAAAGCACCGCAGTCGCGCGTCTTCAGGCCGCTGGAAAACCACCCGTGAGGCGGCGTGTCTCGGCATGGCACCGCCGGGCCCGGCAGGGCGCTCCTCGCAGCGCCCGGACCGCCGCCCCCTCGACTCCCCCGGGCCCGGCCGGGCCGCTCCCACCTCCCCCGCCCTTCGCGACGCTCACCGGGCCCGTAGAACTTGCTGCCTTTGGTCACGTCGAAGACTTTGCCATTGACCGCCAGGAGGATGCGGGGGTTGCGGGTCCCGTCGAACTCGTGCAGCTGCTCCAGGGAGAAATCCCGCCGCTTCATCCGCGGCAGCAGGGCGGCCTGGCTCTGCTGGGCCGCGCCCCCCGGCCCGCTCCGCTTCCTCCAGCGCAGGTACAGCAGGTACGCGGCCAGCAGCACCAACACCAGCAGCACCGCGTAGAGCAGCATCCCGCCACCCGCCGACTCCCCCGCGCCGCTGTCGCCGCCGCTCCCCGAGGTCCTTAGCCGCCCATCCCCGCCGTCCGCCATCACCGCCAGGCCCGCGCCCGCCCGACGCCACCCCGCCCCCTTCGGCTCCGGCCCCGCCCCCTTCGCCGCACGCCGCCTCCGATTGGTCCTCGGCCCACGGGCACCTCCCCCGCCGGCCACGCGCCCCGCCTCTCAGTTCGCAAGAGGCGCGGCCGCCGCTACTGCGCCTGCGCGGAACGGGTTCTGTACTCTCTCGCGCGAGGCGGAGGAAGAGGGGGGGCGGCTTCGGGAGTTCGATGTGCGGGGGTCCCGCGCGGTGTAACGGCCGCAGCGCGTGCTCAACGGTCGCAGGAGGCGGTGTGCGCGCGCCCCGCCCCTTTGAGTCGGGTGTGGGCGGCCCCGCCTGCCGGAGGCGGGGATGCGCGCCTCAGAAGGCGGCGCGCTTTGGGGGGTTGTGGGTGGCGGGCGTCGTTGGAGAAGGGGTCGAAGGGCGGCTGTGCTGGCTGCCGTGGTGACCGCCACGTCGTAAGGCGCCCTTTAAGCGGTCCTTGAGAAAGTGACACGTCTGCTTACGGCTCTGGTGCAGAGGTCCTTCCCGGCTTTGTTCCTGAAAGCGGTCAGGCGTGCCCATGAGGTGACGCGGCAGCAGCCCGGCGGGGAAGCCCTTGAAGGGGCTGCTCGTTGCGTTTCGCTGCCCGTAAATGCGGGTAAGCAGCGCCGTCCATTTTGGGCCGTCAGAGCTGAGTGACTAGAGTTACTGTTTGTGCTGTAAAATCTAGCAGTGGCGGTGCGTACATCTTGTGTATCTGAGTGATGCAATACGCGAGCAAGAAGGAGATTACATGGTGAAAGACTAAAAGCTTTCTTATTTTCAAGGAGAGACTCGGTCATTTTTGTAGGACTACGCCTACCTGTAGCACCCGTAACGTCTTCGCGTTCCCAGACGAAACGGCATCAGTTTCTGGAGAGCTGCTACAGGTAGCTGGGCGATGCCCGTCGCTCCGCCTGGCGCTGCGCTGTGAGGCAGCAGCGCTTTGCACCCGCTAGATTTTGTCACGGCAGCTGCGTGCAGTAGAAGCATTCCTCCTACTAACAGCTGTGAGAGCGAGACACCATTTCGTAACTCGGTTACAAAAGCTGGAGAGCTCAAATATTTTCACACAGATAGGTAAACAGTGCAAGAACCCGGCAGAAAATAACACTTAGCGATGCTTAGCGTTTTCATAAAGCTCTGCATTTTCAACACCTGTAATGGCCAGGTGTTTAATCTTCTGCCTTTTGAGCCTGTTTGGTAACGACAGCCTTTGTGAGCAAACAGGGTGAAGTTCTCATCAGCTAAGGACCCGCAATTGAAATCCATGGGTTGCTCTGAAAGTGATGCCTCCTATTTATTTCCATGGAAACTCCAACAGATCCAAAGAGCATAATAACACTATTTGATAGGGCACGTTCTCAGCTACTAAACAATATTTTTCAGGAGTCGCTACCATTAGCTATGTGTTTTTTGCCAGTAATGAATAAGAGTCTGCGTGCCACACGCATAGCTATCTGTACCAGTGGAGGTGACCCACTGTGAGCACTGCTGAAACACACCAACCAAAGCCTCCCTGAACTCACATCCACTGTTTGGTCTTCATAAACATTCAGCCAGCATCAATGAATGTGCAATTTCTTTTCTGCGTGGAGTTCAACTACAGACCTTCAGTTACATCATGGGCCAACATAATAAAGTAGGTGTTACTTTTCGAGCAGCTCTCTTACTGCTATTTCTCTTCCTTCTAATCAGAGTAGCTTATATTATTAAACTCTATTAAGAGAGTATTTTTATCTTAATGAATTACATCTTGAGTGTATTTAAGAACAGGGTTTTTTTTATCATGGAAGCGTAAAGTGCTTGGGTACAGCTATGGTGTAGTTTAGGAAAAAATGGAGATGTACTTTTACCTATGGGTCTGCTTTCTTCAGGAGTTTAAATTAGAATTTCTACAAATTTTTTACTATGTTCTGCTAATTACCTCTGCATTTTAAAGATGGTTTTAGAAAATAAAAACAAGTACTAAGAAATGTGAAGTACTTTTAACCATCTTCCTACCGAGTTACTGTCTCCAAATTCATACTGACCAATGTGCGTATCTCTGAAAGTACGTGGCTTCCCTTTGGATGAAAGTGGTGTTCTGCTTTCTTCTGGGAGGAATTATTTCACAAACCTGTGGCTACTAGAGGCCTTGGGGTCTTCATTTGTCTGTTCTGACTGCCCTCTTACAATTGTATTACTACATCAGTTTATTCTGTGAGCTTTGGATATAGTACAGGAAAATAGTGGCTGTTGCTCATCCCAGGATGCGAGCTGGAAACAAAGAGAAAGTGAAATTGTTAAAAGGTCAAATGTAAAAGAATTTTGCTTGAAGTGATTTAAACACTAGAAAATGACAAAATAAAATACAAGTAATGTAATACAACATTTTTTTCACTCTGCTCCTAGCTTTAATTGCCAGGGAAGCTTGCTGGTTCTCCACTGTGACTGTCTGCAGAGTTTCTGCTTTGACTGTGTTTGGTTTGCCAAGATAGAAAGCCTCTCCCTATGAAGTGTAAAAATGACCTTCCATAAACCTATGACCAATTAAAGGTCTACAAGTGACCCTTACCGCAGTTTTTGCTTCTACTATTCTGTATGTGTATTTTGTTGTTCTTCTGGCATGAATAAATCTAATTGGCAGCTGACTGTCACACACCCTGATCCATTATTCAGGAACCCAAATGTTGCTAACGTATATAGTTGTGTGTGTAGTAATTACACCAACATGATTAGAAGACTGAAAAGAACATCAGGTGTTCTGGATTACCTGTTAAAAAAATGAATACTTTGCCGAGTTCTAAAATTAAAATAGAAATACTTTTGTATCATCTTCCCAGAAAGAGTTTTGTCAGCCCTGGAAGTATATATATGAAAGAATTTCACTGATTTTCTAATTTCATGTTATTGCTTTGTAGTTTCTGTTTTTGAATGATGTTTTTTACTAACAAATTTTGAGGAGAACCTAGAAAATGAGTAATTTAATAACTCTATTCCTGTGTAATCTAATCTGTTGTTACTTGCTTATCCTTTAGTTCTTGGAGGTTAATAGCCATTAACTTCCATAGCAGTATCTCTGCCCTATCTGACATAACTTGTTTTAGCAACGAGGGAAAAATCTTTTAAAGTTGCTGGTCTTTGGAGTGAGAAGTTCAGTCTTTTCTTCCATTAGTGTACATTTTCTCCTTCAAAATTGCTCCTGCAATGTTAAAAACGTGTTAGATATCAACAGATAAAGTTTTTCATTTCCCAAAAGCTATTTCCTAATCTTTGTGAATGGTAAGATAACTGAAGTGCCCAGTGATAAGATTGCAGCAACAGGTGAAGTTCATCTCCAACAAAACAGTCTGACTTTGTTCATCTGTTAGAAACGTACTCTGTCTGATGTTGTGTGTCACAGGAGGGTCTCTGTAGTTCAGACTGGGACCAGCAGAAACTCGTGGGCACCAGTGTAGTGCTGAGCAGCTGGCCGGCTAGTCGTGCCTTCCCTCAGAACCAGGGCCACGTTTCTGGTGACCCTGTGCTCTGCTTTGGGCATAGCCACCTGGGAGCAAGAGGACAGGTTTTTGGTATAAATGAGACATACTCCTGCACTCAGTAACTGCCTTTTCCTGTTTGACTGTTGATAGTATAGGAGAAATTCTAAATGCCCAGGCCTATTGTGTGACTATGTTAACTCAGGGTATAACAGGATATGCTGGCAGACAATGGAGGCATTGCGTGAGACCTGCAGAGGAGTATTCTTCATCAGGTCTCCAGGAAGGAGCACAAACGAAAAAAAAAGCATATTATGCAGATAGAAGAGAGGAAACTGGGGGTAAGACCTGTATGGAGACTTGGGAAGTAGATTATTCGCAGGTACATTGCAGTTCGTGAGCTCAGGAACAGGTTTTCTTGCCTTCTCTCAACTGCAGTGCCTCCTAGTTAAGGTGGTGAAATAAATTATGAAACAGCATATGGGCAATGTAGAATTGAGGTCAGAAAATCAGTTGAACGGCTTAGTGCAGCTGCAAATAACCTCAGTGTTTCCATTCTCCCAACTCAGTTCTCACCCATGCAGGTGTGACCTTTAGCATAGTGGGCAGAATTGTACCTTGTGTATTTTATTACAATACTGGCATGCCAAGCTCTTAAGTAACCAGGTAATGTTTATCTGTACAATGATACAGTTTAAATCCTGTGAAGTCAGTGAAAGCTTTCCCACTGACTTCAATTCCACAGACTTAAAAATATTGGAAATCTTAACTTGGTTTTCATGAGCTGAGGATCTTTTTTGTTTGCTATTGTTATCTTCCTCTCTGGCAAGCACTGTTAATGTAGACACTTCTTATTTAGTTTTAGAACTAATACTGAATTAGACTATCCAAAATAGGATCTCTTCATTGGACGAAATGTATCAAGGTTAAAACTCTGCAAACATCATTGTAAGTCTTCAGCTGTTGTTTTTGTTTGTTTGTTTGTTTTTATGGAAAATGTGCACATATGCAGCTCCAGTTCATGGGCAGGCATTCATTGTAAGGGATAAGCTGCTGAATTTCTCTGTTGACGAGAATATTGGTATATTCATACAAATACAATACAAACATTCATGGCATATTTTTTAGTTTTTGCCTTCTTTTTCTCTTTTTCATTGAGGGAAAGTGAGGAAGGTGTGGAATACAGTCAGAATATGTCTATCAGGTAATGATATGTACATCAGCAGATCCCCAGAAGCATTTGCCCTTATCAAATAAATAGTACTGAAAATTTATTATGCAGTTGAAATTTTGGTTGTTTAATTAATAAGGTGAATTTTGCAGAGTCGCTTCTGTTTGTGACACTCAATGTTCACTGATGTAGAATTGTCACCAGAGTTTACAAAATCTCCTTTGCATTGGCTGAAGAAATTTCTCTACTGGAAGAAGGTACCACCTCCTTGTTTAGGAAAGCAGCATAGCCATGGTGTTAAACTTTGTAAATTGGGGCCTTTACCACAAGCAAGCTAGGCAACAAATTTCGTTTGTATTTCTGACTATATACATATTTAATGAATTCTCTCTTATTTTGCAGGTGCTCTGAGTACGGAAGAGCCATTTTGGAGACTGAATAAGGCCATTGCTACACATAGCAAACAAATGCATTTCCAACGCAGTGACATCACTGTGGAGCTGCAAGAGAGAAACATCAAATTGTGAGACTTACTGCAGGTGCTACAGGAACAAGGAATAAGAAACTTTATGTCAAGGTAATAAAAGAGGAAAGCTGCTCTAGACCACTGAAAAATGAGGCACTTGCCTCAGTACATTTCTGGAAAAAATTGGATACTACAGCAACGCCTAAGATATACTAGAATACTTCATAAGTCTCTCATTATTAAAGCATTTTGAAAGTCAGTATATAACACTGTTAAATCAAAACAGCAGCCTTTGACCTGCCTTTTACATTCACCAAGCAGAAGCCTGTATGACTAAATAAAACACAAGACATCAAAAAAACAGGCTTGCTGTGTATGTATCTGTATTTTCTCTCTTTGAGCCCTCCCTTCTTTGCATTTTGAATGTTGTCCAGAGCTTTGCCGAAATGAAATGGAAAAACCATCTTCCAAACAATTAATGCAGTATTATAATTTAAAAGGCTTTTAGAATGGGAAGCTGGAGGGACATTACACAGAAATAGCCTGTAAAGTGTAAAAAAGAGTTAACTTGTCTTCAAGACTATTTCCTGTTAACATCTATGTTCAAAGCAGTCATGCAGAAGTATTTTTTAGAGACTAAATTTTGCTCCTGTGGTAACAGCAACAATTACTTCTAGTAATATGGGCTGAAAAGGATTGAGCTGTGCAGACAGTGTGAGGTGTATGTGAGAGTTCAGGCACAGGATAAAGCTTGCACAGAACTGTTTCCAATAGAAATTCAGAGATTTTCTCTGTTCCAGTGCTATCAGTGGTTGTAAGGAGGTGAAAAGTGACACAAAAATTTTTACATTATACGTGAGCGTAGCTCCAAGTGTGCAGTTACACTGCCAGTCTAACATCTTTTTTACTGAAGGGCATTACAGCCTCTTTTGCCTTAAATAAATCATCTCTTTGTTTAGACCATGGATGTTCAAAATCATGTGTACTGATTTATAAAGGAGGCATTCATGCTGTGTGGAGATCATGCTTATCCTTACTGGAAGAATCATTATACTATAGTAGGGTCACTTCACACAAGTATTTGGTCAGGAGATTTCAAACAGACTTGTATGCTTTATTCATGCTCATCTTAAAGTAAGTAAAAACACACAGAAAATGTGAAGCACTATATGCCTGTGGTTCTTGATCAAGTAATATCAAGTCCGTGCATGCTGGATTTTCTGGCAGTAAAAATTTGATCTGTGTTGGTGTGTATACATGACTGCATTTCTATCAAATCAGCCTGAGCATATGTTACAGTGTTGTTTTAGATTTTATGCCAGCTTTCTGTCAGCTGAGCAGGAAATATGCCTGCTTACTATGCACAATAGTAGAATAGTACAAACAGACAGTATCTCATCTGATATGAACTCACCTGGGACTAAATTATTTCTTCAAGGTATTTACTATCTCACAGGATACTTACCGTACTAACGTGCAGTAAACCCTAACAAGTCCTTAGACAAATCTTTTTCAAGTCTGTGCATGTCTACATCTGATTAACTGTAGAAAGACTGACATTTATTTTCCTCAGAGGTAAAAGAATGGAACAGTCACAAATTCAAACAGCATTTTATACCTTAGGCACATACAGAAATACGTTAGAATATGATGTACACAGAAATCCCAAGTGTACTTACGTATTAATGTAAACAATGAGATGGGAAACATTAATTCATAATGATAATTAGAAATATAATTCTTGAAATTAAAGGTTTAGGTTCAGGCTCATATTGTAAAAGAGGAAGATTTTATTTTGTGCATCCCTCCATGTTTCTTCTTTTAAATATGCAGCTGCTGTGTCGTGTCTTTGGCATTTCATCTTGAAGATGAACTGTCATGACAGAAGTTACTGGAGGTAAAGATAGTAAACAAGAATACTAGAGGGTGAAATGGATAATTTTTGAGTTTTCCTAAATCTAAGGGTTGAACCCATCAGTGTATACAGATATTGGTATATTTGATATAAAATTGGCTGAGATTGTTCAAGATTTCATTGGAGTTTTGCTAATTGTTATTATTTCCATTAGGATGTATGAGTTTACTGTCACTGAAGTATTGTCTGTCTCTGGCTCTGGGCTGTAATCAACTGCAATTCAACATTCAATGCCAGTTCTGCTTAACATAGCTTAAACAACCGTAGCTACTCATTTTTATACCTGCAGTTCAGTCTCTGCTGGGCAAGCACAACAATTTTTTAGGGATGTATAATGGATCAGCCCATAGAACTGATTTAACTGAAGAATAATAAAGGTTATGACAACTGATATTGTCTCTGATCTTTCTTTTTATTTTTTTTTTTTCTCTAATCTGTCTAGTTTATGGAAACAGATGGAGCTGAAAGTTTATAGCAAACCTGACAGAAGTGAGTGGTGGTGTAGGATAAACTGAAGAAATAATTGTTCCTGGCAAACTCAAGGTAAAAGCCTACCTTTACCTCCATTCCAGAGAATAATTTGAATACTGTAAGGTAGATGAAATTATGCAAATGCAGAAATACTTCTGTGAAGTACGGTATGTGTTGTAGGCTGTAAGTCAGCTTTGTTCTAGTACAACTGCATCTATACTAATTGTGCTGGTATATGTCAATGAAAATGTTCTCCTAACTGACAGAATTATGGTAATAAAACTTCTACACATACAAGACTTCCAAAAATTGGAATTATAATAAGTAACATGCCTGTCTCGTGTAAACAGCGCTCTAAACTTAGCAACAATTCTTATTATGCAGATCTTAGTTGAGAGTTTGTAGAGCTATGGATAATGTAAGATAGTGTTAATACAGCACTTTTGGAATATTCAAAAGTTGCGAATTGAGGAGTCGTTCCATTTCTCTTGAAAAATTGTAGTGAACTTGGAAAAAATTATTCTTGTCAGGGCTGAAATGTGTCTTTAGCAGTTTCCTCCTACTGTTTCTGCTACCACTATCACCTCTTAAAAGTTTGTATTTGTTTGCAGAATGACACCAGATTGTACTGGGAGATTGGTATTTTTGATAGTTTTCTGTGGAGGAATGACAGACTGTTGACTGCATATCACTATTCAGTTCTTACAAAGCACTCACGTAATGTACTCAAGACACATGCTTGGGCTTATGACCATTTAGATGTAATCTGTACTACTAGTGCTATGGTACTGCAGTCGTATTACATTATATGCAAGTGCTAAGTATGCAGGAGAAGGTAATGTAAAATGTGCCGCAGCACTGAATTTTCTGGAAAGAGATGCTTTGTTAAAGCATTAATAGAAAACTCTTCCAAGAGAAATTTGTTGAAATACACAAAGTTTTGATGATACATAGCTTTTTGCTGTGTATGTAGATAGTCAGTAATGTGATTTGTCATTTGACTTTACCTGCAAAAGAAACAACAGCTATCCTGCCAATGATTACAGTGCACCTGGGACTGAGAGGGTATAGCTACTGAGCCACAGATGCTACAGACACGTTTTCCTAAGTAGCTTTGGATGCTTAAAGACTCAGAGGAAATCACAAATCCTAAAGATTGAAAAATACTGAGTATAGTTGGCCTGATGGATCTGATTCCCTTAAATGATTGGGTTTGTTAAACTGCTAGACAGCGTGGAAAAGGATAGCAAGTGTGATGTGACTGAAGAAAGCGTGTATAACCAAGTATCCAAGTGATCTTTGGTACACAGAGACCTGATCCCTCAAATGCAGATGTAGTCCTGTATTACTCCTCCTTCTTGCTTACATTCTCAGCATCCGCCCTGGGCAGCCTGGTCTGGTATTAGATATGGAGGTTGGTGGGTTGGAGCTTGATGATCTTTGAGGTCCCTTCCAACCCAAGCCATTCTTTGATTCCAGGATGCTATGATCTTGATTGCCAGCCAGTCTTCCATCAGTGATGAGTCTTGGCATTAAGCTGCTGAGAGTCTATTAAGAACCACTGCCCTTAACTGCTGGCCACTGCTCTCTGTGCTCCCTTGCCAGTCATACCAGCCTCCAGAGAGCATGCTGTCATCAAAATGTGTCTGAGTAAGAGCATCTCATTCACAAAAGGTATAATTCATCATTAAAAAGTAATGTCTATAAAACCTTACTAATGCATTTTTTTAATGTCAAAAACCTTTCTAAACATTTTTTTTAACATACGTGTCTTTTAAAATAAGCTATATTGCACCAGTAAGGCAAAACACAGAAATCTTTTACACAGGATAACTTATAATTATATGTAATTATTGTAATTGTTATGCTGTTAACTCCCAGTGCACTTAAATCTCATTGCAAAGCAGTGGCAAGTGGAACCCCAACTTAAGATTTTCTCACAGATGATAGGAAAAGAAGTCCCCCTAAATAAAAAAAAGATGCTTAGGCTCTCATACTGCAAGGCAAAACCATCTTCTGATTTCTTGAGTAGGTCTCTACAACCTTACAGCCTTATGGAAAACCAATATAATAAATGTTCCTGTAAACAAGCATTTAAATTTTTTTTTTTAGCTTCATTTTTTGTTAACGTACATCAAGGCCTAATACCTATGCCAAAGCTTTAGCCCTCCGAATGATTTTTGAATTGCACGTAGTTATAGCTTTGTCTTCCCAGTTGCAGGCTTCATGTTGGCTTTGGAATGTTATAAGCAGTATCAAGGGTGACAACATACCTAGTGTGGAAAACTAGCCCCCATTTGCTTTATTATTCTGCCCCAACTATTAGCAGTATCAGGCCTACCTTTTCAAATTTAAAAGAAGAGGAAGAAAAAAGGTATTTCAGGTAACTTGCCCTAGTGTATGGCTATCTTGTTATACTATTTTTTCCTCAATGTCTGTCCTACAATATGTCTATCCTAGTATCTGAGCTATGAGCAGGACCATTGCAGGAAGCAATTTTGCCTCTTCTAGTCTTGGACTCTGAGGCTAAGGGAACACAAAGGGCAGGAAATTGAGAGTCAGAACACTGGAGTTATTTTGGGAAATGTTGCAGCTCTTACGCCCTGGGTGAATTTTGTGCAGTGCTTTAAATATGGACTTAGCATAGCTGACACTGAAGTACTGGGATGGGGATTATCTTAATGATACCAGTCAGAGGGATCGAGGTTTGTGCCTGTACTTCAGTGGAACCCAAATTAGATGTGGTTTTCTTTTGTTTTCCCTTTGCCTAGTAAATTGCAGTCATGTACTAAGAGCATTCAGTTGTTATCCAATTCCCAGTCTCTTCCCAGAAGGAAAGGCAACTTTCATCAAAAAGACTGGTAAAAGATTACTGGTGCTTCATGTAATGGCAGTAAATAAAGTCATGGGCTCTGGCTCTGGAAGTGGCCAACGCATGTGGGAATGCTGTGCCAAGACGGATACAGTGAATGTATTGTTTCATGTGCTGTTTTCCCAGCAGCAGCCTGTTTTAAGGCGTTCCCACGTCTCACCTCAACTGCCAGCTGCTTGTTCTTGACACCCTTTCAGCTGTGCCAACACGGATATTTATGTGGATGTTCGTGAACTGAATCAGGAGACTAATTCAGTTCAAACTGCCCAACAATATCTTCTTGCAGTGTTTTTCTTTAATACCTGTTTAGTGCCCTGAGCCCAATTCATACTGCAGCCTAAAAACCAGTTTTGTTGATAAATTAATGTGGTTGTCAAGGGAACAGGACAGGCAGGAAGGAGGGAAATGTTGCTGGAATTAACTTCAGTCAGTATTGTTGCCAGAGGCAACGTGCCTTCACGTGTGGCTTGTTGCTGCTGACAGCTGAGCTGAGCTATTACTGTTGCTCAGAGTCCAGTGTCTATGTCACAGTCAGCCTCAGCAATGCTGACACATCTGTGGGTACATTTGTATCGCTTTGCTCATTAGTGCTGATAAACTAAAGATTAAAGTAAAAGAAAGTTGCCAACTGCACAGTCTATGCCTACTAACCTGAAGGCTAATAATCTTGCAACATTTTCTGCCAATTCTTTTGTTCTTCACAGTTCAATGGAAAGTAGTTTCCAGAATGGTTTTGAAAGGGTTGCAGTTTTACCACTTGCCTAATTCAGACTAACAGAGAGCAGCCAGTGGATATGGCCAGTTCTGCTCTTTCCTCAGACTTGCATCAGGTGCAGTCACCTCTTCTTTTGCACCAAATCAAATGGTCATGCCGTGCAAGAAGTCAGTTCCCTTTGAGAATCTGATGAGAAACTTCTTTTTTTCTGTGAAAACTCTTGTAAATTGAAGTGGTTAACAAAAACAGAAGGGCTAAATGTAACTGCTTAGAAAAGGATCATTCATAACCTTCACAAGGTTTTAAAAAGGAATTCCCCATTCTCTGCAAATACAGTACTGTTTGGTGAAGTTATGGAATAAAATCTGAACTAACAGTGTGTTTGAAGCTGAAGTTCTAATTTTAATTTTTATGTTAATTTTAGTTTGCCACAAGTGTATGGCCCAAATTACTTGTCATAGGTCTTTATGCATCACTGCTGTCCCTGTGTGTCCCCTGTGAAGTTACTTATACCTGTGTAAAATACACATGAAATATTGCCGAGTCACAGCATTTTATGCACATTTGACACTCACACTGCAGCAAAAATGACTGCAATATGAGGCATCAGTGAATAAAAGTCTTGTGTTAGAAGCTGTGTTTTTACTATTGTTTTAATGGAACGTTGCAAAACTGAAAAATCATTAGTAGTCCTGCCAATGCTTTAACATTTAGAAGGTCCTATTTTCCATTTCCCCATAGCCTCTTTATGCTACTCCATTAGTTTTAAAAGGCCGTAAAGAGAGAACATTTAGCCACTCAGGAGTGTTTTCATCTCTGTGTTGCTCTTGCCTTTGGCGCAGTAGATATGTGTTAGGCTGTGGCTGAGGAGAAAGGGTCACGGCTGGCCCAACTCTCTGTTCCAGCTATTCTTAGTTGCTGGAACAGTTCCTAGGGGCCTCCGGCTGCCGTTTGGACTAAAATTGCTGGTAGCCTTAAGACTATTCAAGGATTAATTAGCTACAAAATGTGGGTAATTGTGACAGAGTAGCTAATACTGCTTATGTCTGAACAGTCTAATAAAAGGCTGCACACATGCGAAGAAAAGAAAAAAAGTCTTAAGGAAAAGAATTATTAAACAAGAAAATTTGATCTATTATTTTCAAAAAGTTGTGTTCCTTCAAGTAGGATCCTAGTATTGATTAAAAACTATGTTTTTAAATAATTTCTTCTCTGGGAGCTTCATATTCTGCTCTTTGTTTCATAAAAGCTTCCTTATATTTCTTAGAAGATGGCTGTTCACTGCAAGCACATTTCTAAGATCATTGCCTATGAAAAATCAGAAGTTCTGTTTCCACTATTAGAGACATAAGTAATTTTAAGAAGCCCATTTGGAGACATCACCATAGATATGTAAGTTCTAGATCTCCCTCTGTACAAAATGAGGTGGGGAGGGCAATAATTTTCTGCTGATTTGACAGTCTCTCTGTGCATTTTTATAGCTGCGTTTTTCTTAATTTGTACCTGTGTTCCTTTCTTCTGCTGCTCCTACAATCATTTGAGAGTACTTCCATTCCAACTCTTTTGTAGTGTGTGTCTTTGGTGCTACTTAGATATTTGCTAACAGAGTCATAAAACCTCACATCTCAGATGAATTCTCTATATTTTTTGCTGAACTGTAGGAAATTGCAGTTTTCTTAAGTGCAGGAGTCCCATGTGTGGCTGATAATATCTATTTCTTTCTGTATTCTTAAGTCTACCAGAGTTATAAGAGAACAAACTGCATAAGGTCCTTTTAAGAAGAGCAGGTTCAGAGGAAAACAGTTCCCTTTACTTCCTGTCCAGGTAAAACAGGTTGTTTTAGAAAACACTCCTTTTTGTTCTAAGATACTGCAGTATCTAATATCTTCTCAGCTGTTCTATAGGATGCTATAGCACTTCCCAGCCACCAGCCATTAATGTCACCACCCTCAGCAGTCTCTGTGTCCTGTTCGGATTTAGATCCCTACCATGTCTTTCAGATACAGCAGGCAACTTGTTCTGTTCTCCTGCCTTTTATTTTCACCATAGCTGCTAATGAGCAGCATAGGTGCTGCTTCCTGTCTTTCTCCTCCCATCCCAGTGGGCTG
Organism: Lagopus muta; assembly: GCF_023343835.1. Taxonomy (NCBI): domain Eukaryota; kingdom Metazoa; phylum Chordata; class Aves; order Galliformes; family Phasianidae; genus Lagopus; species Lagopus muta. Next base: position 15,229,935 of record NC_064436.1, read on the forward strand.
GCTGTAAGCCTAAATTTAATATCATTCTGAAAGTACACAGAAATACACAAGTATACAGCAGAACAGCATTTGTCTTGTTGCATGTTTATGACCGTGATCAGTGATCAAATGTAGAGTGCCAAGCTCTTCATCCCCAAATGATAGTAAGTAGGAAATCTGTGTTTTTTGGAGTTTATAAACATGAGGGAAATCAACTTTTTATACAGGTAGATAGCAGTAGGACAAGGGGGAATTGGATGAGGCCTTGGGCAACCTGATCTAGTGGCTGGCAACCTTGCCTGTGGCAGAGACGTTGGACCTTGGTCATCCTTCAGGTCCCTTCCAACCAAGCCATTCTGTATTTCTGATTCTGTGATTCTGTGACTCTATGGTTCAGTTCCTTTTCTAAATGCAAAGGGGAACTTGCTATGTTGTCTTGGTCTGTCCAGAGAATAGAGAACTGTGAACTTATGCAGGTACACAAACTGCAAAGTTCAAATCTGACTAAATTCCAGACATTTTACAGCCAGGAATACAAGTGTTCCCTTATTATGACACCTGCAGTTCCTTTTTTATCAGCTTCCAAGAGGATGTGATATAACCTAGTCTCCTTGAATAAATATATTCTTACCCTTTGTTGTGAAAGTGAATTAGAAATAACATTGCAACTGATTTACGTACATTCTCCAAAACAAAAATAAACAAATCTCTGTTACTGAATGCAGTTTTTAACTAGAACAGGCAGTTTTTATGATTGACTTTGCGGTAATAATCGGGTGATCAGCAGAGATTGTGGCTAGAATTGTTCTTCTTTTGTATCCCTTCTATTGATTTGCACTTGGGAATTCAATCAAGTGAGATGATCTGTGTTGATGTAGGAACTGCTATGGAAATATGAGAACATGGTAGCTGATTCTGCTGCTCTTTGAACTGAGAGTTTGGATGACCTGACTGGCAACTCATGAAAACATTCCTAGGTAAAGAGCAGCTGTTGTGCCGGTCTATCAGGACGGTCCAATCTGAAGACTACTTCAGATTACTTTAGCTTGTTTCAAGGATGAGGATCAAAGTTCTGTGAATGATATAGAAAATCGTTGTATAGTCTCATCACAGATTTATACAATCAAGGAAGGAAGACTCCGAAAGTAAGAATGGTGAAATATCTATACTTTTTCAAAAAAGTCTGATGGATGTTGCTGTGGTATGCATCTCCACTACTTATTCTGGGGACATTCTGGCTGAGTTGATGAAGTTACAGCCACATAAGCTACGCTTTAGAGATACCTGTCATTGCTCATCATTATTCACGTAACTTTGCGTAGATGGGAATAGCGTCTTCTGTATGGGTACTATCTTACTGTAGAAATTGAAGGCTTGAAAAAGTAAATTAATGTGGGACAAATGCAGCCTCAATCTGGATGCATGAAAAAAGATCACCCTTAAAATTTTGTAAGACAAGTCTGTGGCTTGGGTTGTCGATGTTTTGTTTTTAATTGACAGTAATTAACATCTCACATGTAAGAATGTTAAATCTTTTTTCCCCCTGTATTTACTTGTAGAACTACAATTTGTCATCTTCTTATTTAGATGCTCTCAGACATATGGCTTGATTTTTAGGTGGTCCTTTGCAGCATCAGGTGTTGGAGTTGGTGCTCAAGGGTTCCTTCCAACTCAGGATATTCTGTGATTCTATGTATTGGGTTTTTTTTTTATGCTAAAGATTTAGTGACATGTTTCCTGTCTTTCCCAATGCACCTAACATCCCCTTTTCTCTACAAGTTGTACAAAATCAAGTATCACAAATGCCTGGCCAGTTCCTTTACTGCACCCTTTATCCAACAACAAAGTGTGGTCAGAGCACACATTAGAGAGATTTGTTTGTCACTGTTCTCGGCCAAAAAAGAAATTGGCCTAGATTTCCCAGCTCAGACCAAGGGCTATGAATTGGAGTTGTTACTATAATAGAATTTCTGTGTGTTGGCACCTAAGTAGATGGAACAGAGCACTAGTAACCATACACTGACTCTGCCCTTTCGACCCGCTCTAGGTAAGTACTGGCTAAGATGGTATCTTCAAGCAGCTTCTTGATCAGTTCTTTAGTTGTTTTGGATTTCATGTCTTTTGTATGCAGGCATTCACTGTATCAAGAGCTTAAATATGAAAACAGATCTTTGGATTCCTGTGTCACTCAAACCTCATTAATATCTCACCTTAATGCCACCTAAGGCCTCTATACCACTCATCACCGAGTTTGCTGCAGTGTTCTCTAAGCTGGCCTAATGTAAGGTAGCTGTGTTGAGGGAATAGTGTTGTTTTATGGCAGAGAGCCCAGGCAAGGGAAAAGCATAAGCTTACAGCCAGAGATGGAGGAGAGAACAGAATAGCTGTTTTCCACAACTGTGCAAACAGATTGGCCTAAGCTGATTGTGAAATCACAGTTATAATCGTTAGGTATTTATTTTGAGAAGCATTTTTCTATTTTTACATAAAATGATATTGCCACTCAAGTTAAGCTAAGTAATTCATGCATAATACTGCATTATTTGGAAACTCTTTAATTCAAGAAGAACACATTATGAAAAAGATTGTAATATGCTGCTCTGTTCTGTGTGTACTATGAGTTTTGTGATATAGACTGTATATTCCTTTCCCACTGACACTGCTTTGTAATTGTGGCATGTATTTCCACTGATCTTTGCTCGTGAGCAAGCTCTTAACACAAATAACTCAAGCGTGGATATAAAGGTTATTCCCTTGATTTTCAGCATCATTCATCACTGTAATGTTCTGAGATCATCTAGAGGTTCTGAATCACGGATGAGGTAGATAAAATTAATTTCAGTACACACTGATGCATATTGACATTTAAAATTACTACCCTACATTGTTCACCCCCACTCCTTTTGAAGGAATCTATTCCCCCACTTGCGTTGGATTTCTGGAGAGGGTGGGTTTGTGGCACGCAGTCTGCACATTAGCGAGCAGTGAGAGACTTGCATTTCTGAGTAAAAGTACACTACATAACGTCTTCACATCTCATTTTCCAAAGTTAAGAGCTGACATAAAACAGACATATCTCATTATAAAGCAGCAAGGAGTACAAGGAGTTTTAAAGCACAGAAAATGAACAAAACAAGGATAGTGTTACCTCTGGATTAGGACTTGCTCCATTGAGCTTGCCTTTGAGCTTCATCGATCAGCTCTGGATACCCCTGTATTAGTGGGGAGAGAAGTGTGTTGTTGCCAACTTCTGACTTTGGAATTTGATTGTGCATAAACAGAGATCTCCTCTTAGACAGAAAATTTATCATTTTTTTCAGCTGTTGTTTTGGAATTGCAAATTACTATTTTTACTTTCAAATTCTTTCTTCCTTTGTATTTGCATGGATATTTGTGTTTGCTTCCAGTGAGCAAAGGCTATGTGTACGGTGTCAGAGTTTAACCCTAAATTGGGTAGAAATAAGTTACAGAGCACATGGAAACATGCACTGATACTCTTTGTGCCTTTAAAAAGCTAATCTGAAATAAACACTGAAATGTCAGCATGAGTATGTGCAAGCACTCTAGATAAGCAGAAAATAATTTGACACAAGGTTTAGACTTTTCAAGTGTTGGAGTTGAGCAATACAGGTACTGTAATCTTGTTACTTCTTCAGTGTGGCAGACTTAAATGTCCCCCCAAAAAAGTTAAAGCCATAAAGTTATGAATTACAAGACTTGACTACTAGAACTTTTATGTGTCAAAGAAAATAGATGATGTTAATTAAGTGAGGGGAATTCATATTATATGTCATATGTCACCCACACTTGCAGTTTTCCAAGCTGTTCTTAGCCTGTACTGTGACTTAATATATGCACAGTGGCACTGCACAGAGCACATGGGAATTCACAGGCCTCAACACAGACAAAATCCTCAGTTTTGGCAGCATTTTTTCTGATATTTGTCATTTGGCTGTAATAGGACAGATTTAACCTTGCACTCTCAGGAGCATAGTAACTAGAGCACGTTACTAGTTTGAATGATTTGAGTAGTGCATCCAATGCAAATACAGCAATTTATTGAACGATCTTTGAATGATCTGTGAGTATGAAAGATTAGGAGTTTTGAATCAGCTTTGTTATTGTTACTTCTAGAAAACAATTGCCTGACAGATATTTCATTAAAATATATTTATTTATTATTATAAATATTTATTTCATATTTCCTAACCAGAGGAGATTGAAAATTTTGGCATAGTGACAGACTAATGAAATTATGCTTCAATTCCTTGGTTTGAGAACTTTCAACTAATATACTATTCATAGGAATCAACAGCTTCTTCCTCAGTGGTTCATCCAGAACAATAGATTACCTAAATATTCTACCTGAAGGAGGACCACTCCTAAACTTAGCATGTGTTTTTAAGTAACTTGAATTGTAGTATGTAATTTAGACACACTTTAAAAATCTAATTCATGTGATATCTAGTATCACGTGTGTCTAAACTTGGTAGACCAGTAAGGTAGATGATTCACTTGATTTGCTTATGTGGGTGGTTAGATTAGTGGTATAAGTAATTCCACAGACTCCATTAGCATTGGCTTCTATAATGTTAGGATGTTGCCTCACCCAGCTTATTGTCCCAGTTTGGAGCTGGCAACTCATGATGCCAACTACCCTGGAAGGAAGTGTGTGACCTAATCTATGTATGCTTGAAGATTCCCAAAGCAACAGCTTTGCAGAGGCTTTCTAAATCAGCACTGGTATGAGAAGATTGCTGTTTGGTTAGTCTGGCATGATTAAAAGCAGACCAACACCTAGTTCCAGAACAAGGTCAAGAAATTAAAGGAGGGCAGAACAAGCCAAGAATAGCAAGTCATGCTCAGGGGCTTTGCAGGAAGCATTTTTGGCTGAGGTGTAAAGTTTTCCAAGAGATTTTTAGCAGGGAGGCACACACATTTGATGTGACACTGGATGTATTAGGGAAACGTGAAGCAGAAAATACTATTGTATAGAGAGAAGTAAAAGAGAACCTAGTTTGTCACAATTTTTCTTTTAGGCAATTGTATATATCAGGCAGACTCTACAGTTGCCAGTCCCATTCCAAGACCGTGATTCAGTCATTCAGCATTCTTGTAGCCTGGCTTCATTCCTGCAGATCATTGTCTGTAATTGTCAGAGAGGTAGGGAGGGAGAGAAAAGAGGATGCAATTTCCATTACTGACTGCAAGGTTTTTATTCCAGATGTTATTCCCCCATCTGAGATCAGGACAGCGTATGGCATTCAGAAGACCTGGCATGCTAGAGGAATATTGCATTCTTTTCCAAATAGTATCCAATGATGGGCACTATGATTATTTTAATTTTAAGAGGTCTTATTCCATGTCCTATCACCACAGGCAATTAATTCATGGATGTCACCTCATGATTTAGGATGGCGTTAAAGAACATGTACAACTTTGAATGTGGCTGCTCAGTTAGTGTGTTCTGGGCCCTGCATCAGACTTGATTTGCTTTTTTAAAAATGATGAATTTAAAGAATATGGTGGGAAGCAGCAAAATACTAGGGAGATCCAGAATGATTTTTTTTTTCCTGCAGCTTTCCTTTTACCTACAGAGCTACTGTTCTCAGGGTCAAGAAGTTGAATAGGATCGATATAGGTTGGTAGCTGAGGTGTTTGTAGTCTCCTTTGACATTTTGTTCCAGAAGAGGGCTGAAAGCAGTAGATAGTAGCACTGAACCAGAACCAGATACAGTCTTTCTTCCCTGCTCGCATGCTTTGTAAAGTTGTATCTCATTCATCCTGGCTATAACAATACACTCAGCAAGATCATCCCATGCAGTAGTCAGAGGATATTCATTCTCTACAGAAAGTCTACATATAACAGTAGTTTGTACTTAACGGTATAAAGACAAAAGAAATTCAAGCATGAAGTTATGTTTGGTGCCATTCTGAACAATTTGGGACAGAAAGGAGGGGATGACTGTGGAATAAAGAGATAAAACAGTGTAGTCACACTTATAGCCTACAACTGGAACATACTGTCAAGGGAGTGATGGGGCCTTGTCAGTGTCTGTCACTGCCTCAGCTTTAGAACAGCAGGTACAGAGAGATTTATGCAAGAGCTCTTTTTTTGCTATGTTTTCATTCCTCAGCTTAACTTTGTTCTTCCCCAATGACGCTGCTTACTTGAAGGAGTTGGGTAGATTTAGTGAGTTTTTCTGCCACAACCGATACCTACTACAATTAGCTACACAAGTGCAGAAAGGTGTGGAATCACACATATACATGATTTAATGCAAGCCTTGTTTTTCATAGGCTATGCAGTAAAATCCAAATTTTCATATGATTCCTATTCTGGGAAAAAAAAAAGTGAAATGTCTAAAGCAAACATTTCCCCAAAATCATTCTCAAAGAGTATGAATATTTTGAAGTAGTGTACTTCCAAAAAATTGGACTGAATTTAAAATAATTCTGATTTCCTTCTGTTTCCAAACTGTTTCTTTTCAGTACAATTTTTAGTGCCTTTATCCTAGAACTTTAGTACCAAGTAATCCATGTACCTTAGTACCAAGTAATCCAAGTACCAAGTAATATTTAGAACTGGCTTACATATTCTCTTACAATAAAGTTTTCCTATCACTCTTTCATTTCCACAGCCTAGTATTTCTTAAACTAGTGGTGTTGAAAAATATAGACCACTAGAAGAGAAGGGACTAAAAGCCCTTCTTGTACCTTGTTTTGTAGGCTCAGGCCTTTTCTAATGAAATTTTTTTTGCTGCCCAGAAGGGAAACATCTCCTGAATTGCTCACCTAATTGTGTGTCTTGTCTACAACCAAAAATATTCACTAGCTCTGTAAGTCCATCCAGTGGCTGCATGTGGGAATTGCATATTTTAGAAAGTAAATTCAAATTCCTTGAGATTACATTTGCCAGATACATAGTTAGTATTATTATAAGAAATAAGGATGAACTACAATAAGAGAATACTCCCAGTGTTTGGTGACGTGTAGCTCTTTATCTGTAAAAGACCCTTTGAATAATGGCAAGACAATTTATTACTACAAGAGGAAGAAGTTTTATTCATATTCAAACAATTTACTTTCTAGAATAGGAAATGGAAACCTGAGTTAAATGCTTTAGCTTATTTTCATTCTGTAATTGAGATAACTCAGGTCACTGTGAATATAAGCTTAGAAGAGTTGTCCTCAGTTCTCAGCATGCTCGTAGTTCTTCTAAAACATGCCTGTAAAAAATTCTCTCTTCTCATCATTAAATTTATTATATTATATATTATATTATTTATATAAATGCCACAAAATACTACATAATTCAGTTTAAAAACAAGTGTGGTATAGAGGACTACATTTGAACAGTGTGAGTTTCAATTCGCATTAAAAATTTATGTAGTCTATTTCCAGAAAATCCCACTTAGGTACAGTATTTGAATCTTAATGGTTCATCAAAATTAATCAGGCTAAATGGATTGTTTGAGAGTCTATAACTAGATGTAGCATTTTCCCGCAGTAATGACAGCAATTTGAGCCTCAATGTCTTGAACCCTCCTTCTAACATCACTTCCATTAGTGCCACCAGTGCCAGAGTTGTAAGTGTGGAAAACTCTGTGGAAAATGTGCTAACCTTTTGCTAGCTAAAAAAAAAAAAAAAAAAAAAAAAAAAAAAAAAAAAAAAAAAAAAAAAAAGTCGATTTGCTAAAAGCCTTTAGATAATCTGATCTTGATAAATACAAGCTTCTAAAATCAAATACTTTATTCTTCTTATGGAAGTAAATCTAATTTTGCCATTTCAAGTGAATGCATTATGACATGGTGTACAATTACAATAACCTGTTATTTTCATGCTGTTACACTGCATAGGTTGGAAAGCATAAAGAGACTGACATTTAAAACATCAGCCTAAAACTAGCTTTTCTTAAATTTTAAGTGCTTTATGTTGCAATCTATGTAAAATTTAGTCTAGAAAGTTTGAGAAGTGTGCCTAAGACACTGTCATGTAGGTACTTCGCACATATTGAAATTACAAAATGATGACTACTGCAGACTGTGGAACAGCAGTTGCATTTATACATTGTTATACATTTCAGATCTTCATTTTTCATTCTGGAACTGCTACTATTGAGGTTGCTGTGATTGTAAACTCTTGCAGTTTGTCAATAAGAATATATCAGGTTTTACAAGTATTGTTCTAATTTGTGCTGATCTATTGCTAGATATCAGAGAAGAGCACAAAATGTAATAGGCCTTTTCTCTTGGCTGTACTAGAGCTTGTCTTGACCTGTACTGCAATTAAACAATAAACCTTGGAGCATGGAGGTTACAGTCTGAAATGAAATTTACACATTTAAAAGACATTTTCAAATCAGGTGTCGTTTTTTAACTAAACAAAGCAATATTAATGAACATGTGCATACCTAACACTTTCTATGAGTGTTCTCAATATTTCCAGAGCCCATAGATTCTGCTTGAAGTTTAACAAGCTTTTGCAGTACACCCTTAATCCCTTGCTCGGGATTTCTCAGTGGAGAAAAAACTTGAATATTCTAGTTTTTGTCTGTCAGAAAGTCTTCAGCAAGTTCCAAGAGTCATCAGATTCGTTGCCCAGCTCTGCACTGGCCTTTCACAACAAAAGCAAACGAGGAAAAAGTTTTCAAGGATTGCAAGCAGTGTATTTTTTCCTAGAGTGAATACCAGTGAACAACTGGCATTGCTTTTTTTTTTTTTTTTAAACATACTGTTTTTAGTGATGTCCATCCACATGTATTTCTTAGACTGGTTTTTCTTTTATCTCTTTTTTTCGTGAATCAAGCACTCGTTGCTTGGTGCTCTTTTGCAGACAACAGAATGTGACTTAGAAAGGATTGTCAAACATCTTTGCAAAACCAGGTTAATTTAATACCATTGTATCATATAATAGTGTACTTCAAATACACAATTCATTCTAAAAAAATGTGTTGGCACATTTTATAGTGCTCTGTGTTATATTTCTCACATTTACATCCAGGGGTCTGTTTCCATTGTATTTTCACACATATAGTGATATACAGTTACACAGGTGGTGTTAGTTTATAAAATTACACGTAGCTTTTGAAAAAATTTGTTTCACAAACACTTACAGTCCCTCAGTTTATGAAGGAAGCGCAGACTGAGAAGACAGTATACTACAGATGAGCATAAACTGATCTCATTGCTTCCACTAGGAGGCAGTACCGAGCGGTGTGCTTGCTTACAGCTGTGTGTCTGGAGGCATGGACTCTTGGTCTCCTCATGAATTAATGTCTTGACAGAGCTGGAGGGCTTCTGGGTATCCAATCCTAAGAGATTTCCTCCTATAAATGTGCCTCCAGAATCTGCTGATTGACAAATAGTTAGTGAAAGACTAAACAAGTGATTTTTGTGTTCTAGAATTTTTTTCTGACAGTTTCTTATTTTCAATGTATTTAAAAAAAAATCAGTATGAAAGAATTGGCCAGTGTCATAACCCTTTTTATTTTTAGTACTATATATTTAAGGGTTGCAAAACTTCTACTTCAAGAATGGAATAGGCTCAGTCATTCTAATCCTCACAGTGAATGGTACTTCATTCTACATAGTAAAAAACATTCTCCACAATTTACAAAAAGAAAAACAACAACAACAACAAAATAGATTCAGTAGCTTCTTTGTTGGGATAGGATTTTCAGAACCGGAATTTTGGTGCTCAGATACCGCCTGTATCATCCCACAGTGCTCTCGTTTTCTTTTTGGTGTGCAATTCTCTGTCTTAGACCCCTAAATGCCACTAGAGAATCCACAGCAACTGAACTGCCTTTGCCGCAGGAGGACTGACTGCACTTAAAAGGAAGTGGGATTACTTTAACTGGGCACAAGTTTAGTATAACGAACAAAATAGGACAATCATATTCCTAAAGAAGTACAGTTTGATCCAGAGGCATTTGATTTGTTCCTGCTACAAACACTACCTTACATATTAACAGAAACTCTTCTGTGATGTACATTTAAGAACAAGCTTTTATTCAACTCTTATGATAGTGTAGTATTTGTAGTAACACTGTAGCCACAGGAAAGCTGGGGAGGGATTTTTTAAGAGGGTAGGGAGTGACAGGATGAAGGGAAGTGGATTTGAACTGGGAGAGAGTAGATTTAGACTAGATATCAGGAAGAAATTCTTTTCTGTGGGGATAGTGAAACACTGGAACAGATTGCCCAGTGAGTTTGTGCATGCCCTCTGCCAGGAAGCATTTAAAGATGAGGCTTTGAATGGGCTGTGATGGGGTTGTAAGCAATCTGGTCTATGGGAGATGTCCCTGCCTGTAGCAGGAGATTGGAACTAGATGGGCTTAAAGTTCCTTTCCAGCTGTACAATCAATGAATTTACAGATGTTATAGTTACGAGATACACCAGAGAGCTTACCTACATAGTTAATACACTAAAGCAGAAAAGATAGGACACTTACCTGTGTCCTGGGCTCACTAAGTGAAACTCCAGCAAAGCGAATCACTAGAAAAGATCCTTTCTTGTTGATAGTCAGCTCTTAAATGAGTCTAGGAGAGGTGCAGCCAGGCTCCACCCCTTCCAACAGCACAGCTGAATTACCTTCACCTATGCTCCTTTGGCTGACTCAGTGCTCGCCTCAGGTGATCAATCAGAGGTTCAGGCCATGATTCAGCAGTTTCCATACACCAGCCCAAACCTTTCTGTAATTCTATCATTCCTTTACTATTGAGAAATAAAGCTCATATGGTGGAATGTGGTCATATAAATATGCATGCCAGAGATCTTTCTGGCTAATGAAATCACTCCTTTTAGCCAAAACCAGCAATATTTTGGTTTTGCTCTCATCATGCGGTGCTGGATCATGTTTTGCATGTAACCAAAAAGCTGCAAGGATGAATGGATTGAGCTTCTTAGTCTCATTAATCCTGTGCTTACTGGCAATGACTTTCAAAATCAGAAAGTACAAGGAATGATGAAAAAAGTAGAAAGAAGGACCAGGGAGTGGAGTTGCTGGGAGCAGAACAAAGCTACTGTAACCACGGCTGTAACGTGGCTTGAGATTACCTAAGCCTCTGAGCAAAGTGGAAATCTGTTGATGAATAAATGTATTAATAAAGAGAAACAGCAGTGTTTATTAAAAACAAAACAAACAGCCCACAAATGATACTCTTATCTCTGAAGTCTTAAGTTACTTTTATCTTGTTTCACTTTAAACAGTTTGTGTTTTCCAAATAGTGTTAAGTGGGCTACTCTTGTAGTCTTCCCTGTATGATAAAGACTTTCATCCAAGTCATTGTCAGATCTGATTAGAGTGTGGGTCCTAACATCAGACAGCTCACTGTCAACATATATTGAGTCTTTACTGGCTGTCATACATATGTTATGTAGGTCACCCATATATAGAATAGATGGGAGTGAACTGTAAACTATGGGTTGTAAATACATTAAGAGTCTCTTGAAGCAAAGCTTGAGTGATTTCTGATGCCAACAGAACCCTGAGATGATTAATTTTGCTGCCTGTCAATTCCCCATGGAGCATGTCTCCTTTATAAACAGCAAGAGAAAGCCAATGGTATTCAATAGAGGAGTCGAACATAGACATTAAAATGGTAGTGCAGATATTTACAAGATGTCTTATTCTATCATTGCCAGAGGCAAATGCATACAATTGTGTTTCATTGATGTAGTTCAAACAAGAGTTCTGAGCTTATGAAATATAATTTGCTTAATTTCCTGGCTATAATGCTGTTATAACTGGATATTACATAGAACAACTCTGTGTTTTAGTTTATTCTTAGTATGTAAGTTAAGTTATATAAGTTAAAGTGTAAAAGCAGAAAACATGTTAGTGCAGAGTTAAACATGCAAGTTATGAACAGACTTAATCTACACTATGTGCTAAAGAATATAAATTTTCACAACAATGCAACAGAAAATGTTTTTGACACTAAGAATCTAAGATTTTCAAATAATTATAATCAGTAGTAGCAAAGGAAGAATAATTTAAGTCAATGATCTTAAGGGGAAAAAAAGTGAAACTCAGCTGAATTGTTTCTGAAAAATAGTCCCTAGACTTCAGTCATAAAAAAATGGTATATTTTGCAGATTGCACTGCAAATGATTCCCAAACCTGTTGGCAGAATCAGAATGACAGTGCCCAATTGTACTTGCATCTCACCTAGGAGAGTAAGAGCACTGATCTGAATGAAGAGACCAAATAACAGCATGTCCTGTGTATTAACCAATAGTATCAGGCATAAACCCTGTCACAGCAAATAATAATCTTGTTTCCATAGAATAATCTATTTTTGACTCTGTGCAGCATAGTAATCTAAAGAAATAGTTTGTGATTGTGTTGAAGGATATTGCATATTTACTATAGTTAGTCTGAAGGAACTTTAAGCATGTTAACAGCAAAATCTGTTTCACTGGTTAAAATCTAGTCCAAAAAGGCAATGGTTGCGTGGATCAAAATCTAGTCAGAAAAACAAGCAAATGTGGGTGGAATCTATAAAACAGCAAGGACCTGTATGCAGAATTATCTTTGTAACAGTGCTGAGATGCAGGGTGCGTTTATCTGTAAATGTTGATTTTAAATAACCAAAATTTCTATTAAAATTCCTTTATATCTTCTGATCTCACATTTGAAAAGTCAGATAAGGACCATTTACCTTAAGAGGATGTGATTATTCTGCACTGTCAGCCTTCACCATCATTTGTAATGCTCTGTAAAACTGCAGATTATTTTCTAACACTATCTGTAAAATAGGCTGCCTTGACAAAAGTCAGATACACTGTGGCTTGGTTCTAATTCCTAATTACCAGAGATGCACAACTTTTTCTGAACTTGGATAGTTGATCAAACTTCTTCTAAAATGCTGTAGTACGTGAAGCATAGGGAATTAATAGAAGCTTATTTTTCTAGCATTATTTAAAATTGATCTCCCTGCAGCTCTTCTTACAGTCTTGTTATAATACAGCTAACGTTATGTTAAAAATCAGTTAGAGGTTATGTGATTGCAAGTTAGAGGTGTTTTATTTATTGCCAGATTCTCTATGGTGGCAATGAAAATGCTTTCTAGGTTTCAGTCTAAAATGTGAAATAAGACTAGAAGTAATTACTCCTGTGTGAATACACAGTTCCTTCTTCTGACAGTAAATTTTTCTCAGTTATACTTTAAAGAAGTCTGAAGACACTGAGAATTATATTAAACATATTCCATGTGTGCAGAAGTGAAAAAGAAGGTTCAAATATATTAATTTCAGCCTCAGATGGGATATAACTCTTAATTTTTCCATTTGTACTCTGGACAGTATCTCATAGCTCTATAAAATTTCTTATTCTAAATGCAGGTGGGTTCTTAGAGCAATATCGAACCTGTTCATTCCCTTTAGAAATCTAGAGTAATAACTCACAGCATAGAAAAATAAAAATAAATCAGTTCTATCCCAGATATGTTACTGCTTAAAAAAAAAAAAAAAAAAAAAAGAGGAAAGAGAAAAGGAAAAAAAAACCCTACAAAACACAGCTTTGATGTTCCTTTACAGAGCTATTAAAGAATGGATTAAATATGTGGCTTTACTTCCATATGGTGCTTAACATTGGTGGTTACACATGGCATTGGAGATAAACTACAATCCCATCACTGGACGCTGCCTAAATATGCAAGAACTGGATAACAGATTCCTTCAAACACTTTGGTTCATCTCTCTTGGGGCTTTTTTTTTTTCCCACCAGCTTGCTTAAAAAAAAAAATTATATTAATATTTGTGGGATTACATCCATTTCAGAGAATGCACAGTAAATTGCATTGTAGAGTGCAATAAAGACATTTATCTGTATAAAGTATTTCATTCTGTACATGTTAGGATGATATTCAGTAATACAGATCTTCATAAAATATTTTCAATTTTTGCCTGGAAGAAAATCAATCATTTATTCAGAGGAGGAATTAGAATATGCATCTTTCCCTAAAAAAGTAAACACTTCAACTCTGTAGTTTCTAAAGATTGCAAATTGGGGAATGTTGTGAATTTTGTTTTGTTTTTCATTAGAAGCAGCTGATGAGATGGAGACACCAGCACTAGAAGGAAGGGAGTTGGTAGCTGAGAACTTTGAATGAGGATAAACCCCTAAGTGCTTATGGGTGGCAAAAATTAGATCCTTTTGTTCTGTTTGTTTTTTGTTTTGTTTTGACATCACTTAGTGCTGTCTAGGAGGCAGTCCATTAAATTTGCTGGTTTGAATACCTAAATTTCCTGCATTTTATGGGGAATGTGGGCACCCTATCTCAAGAAATTGATTTTTATTGCAACACAGAAATCCCGGATGGAAGTAGGCCAAGTTATTTTTTGTACTGTAAAAACTGAGGGATTTTTTCCCTTAAAATAAAATGCCAGAATTTTTTGTGCTCATTCAGCTTCAGACAGAAACTATAAATGAACCATTTTTCCTTTGGATGTGAGAATTTGTGCTGAGTTCTGCTAGCATGTGTAACTAAAGGAATGTGAAAAGTCTTAATCCCTAGTGCCATATGATATGACAGACTATAATATTTCAGAGTTTGCTGCCAAATCCTAATCTAATATAGGCAGACACTTTTTCTTTAGCAAAAGAGTTTCCAGTCATGTCCAAAAATATTTAACCAAAGCAGACATGGAGATTGTGATCTGTCTTGGAGAACAGAGTAGTTGGTAATCTGGATAATATTTTGTTACTCCTTTATTGCAAAAAATTAGATTCAGACTTCAGCAGTTGCTGTTTAGTGATGCCTTTATTTGGAAATGTATGGTAACTAATCATACTGGACTGATAAAATTATGCTTATGCATAGCCAAAGCATTCAGAAGCACAACAGATTAGCTTTCCACTGCAATTCTGATTCCAAATCATTATAGATCAACATTATTTCACTTCCTGTTGGAGCAGAATAGGACTATATGGAAATAACATGAAACCATTCTGTGAAATCACTTCATAAGGAAAAAATGGCATATTGCCTTTCTCAGACCACCAGATTTGTCAAGTAAAACAAATGTTTTTTTCTTGTTCTTCTTTTCTAATACCTCGCTCACAGAGATGATTTGTGAGTAAATCAAGACATTCTATTAACATTAGATTTTTAAAAAATTATTTATTTATTTTTTTAATTATCTTTTTGTTAGAGTTATGCGTAGTCAGGTGTCGTATTTAGATCCAAATTTTTAGTTATTTTTTATGTTTAAGATTTCTGGAGTGGTCATGTCTAGATTTAACATATGTTGTCTGAAACGAACAGGAAAGCACCCAAAGATAATAACGTGAGGTGGTAATTAAGTAAACAGGTAAGTTGCTTTGAATATTCTACTACATCAGGAACATAGCAGATGAAACGGGGTTTCACTTCTTTTCTGAAACAACCTGTTCTCATTTCATTTCCATCCCCTTTGCCCCCTCTACTTTCTGCTAGAAACCACTGGTGCTCATGGGATGGCACTATGCCATAGCAGGGTGTTAGGAAACCGTGTCTGCAGGTTCCATTTTATGGCAAGGTTTATGGCATCCCTTTTTAAACTCTAGAGATTAGCTCAGAACACAGTTTCCCTGTGTCACTAATATCCCACCTTTCAGACCTACGTCACTTGGGGACTGCAGGAGATTTCTGCTGAGCAGTTTGAGGGAATACCAGTGCATACAGGGATTGCATTGCTAACGGATTTGGAAGGACGTCTAGCCTAAGGTCCCTCCATGAAAAAAAACCTGTTATCTAAAGGTTCCTCCTAGATAAGAACTGTTTGGAATAAATAGCACATGTAGGCAAGAGTGTCTCCAAGAAACACAGTTAATCAGTTAAACAGGCTTTAACATATTTCATTCATATATTCTTGGCCTACCTTCTAACCATTACATTGCTTTATTTTTATTAAATATAAAAAAGATTAAAGAATTTAAAAGACATCTCTCACATCATTTGTGTCAAGACTAGCACAGAGGAAATGCATTATCAAGCCCCAGCTACCTGAGATCCACTGAGCTGCTTGAGTCATGGAATGTTAAATTAATTGGGCTGGGTGATATAAGCAATGAAGAGTGAACAAGGTCAGTCCCCACCCCGCCAAAGAAATGAAAAAAAAAAAGCTTCCTGTCATGGAGCTGCTGTGCAGCTTTGCAGAGAGGAGAGCTGCTTTCTGGAAGAGGAAACAACCTTTGCAGCTGTGAAACCTGAGAGAACAATGGAGATTGTGTACACCAGCAGTTGAGGGGAGCTGTTTTCGGCTCTCCAGGGCTCAATGCCAGACCGGTCCCTCAACAGCAATCTTTTTTCTGTAATAAATTCTAAACTTCTTCTTTTGGCCTTATTGCCACACTCTGAGCTGAAGTGAATTGAACAACTGATAGAAGGCACCCCCTGTCTTAAAAGCTGTTGGCGTGTACTGAACTCCAGCAGATCTGTTCTGGATGATGTAGGAGAGGTATGAAAAGTATGCTCCCACCATATAGAAGTCTTCTAACGCAAAAATTGGTTCATTTCTGATTACTGAAATATCTGAAGGAATATGGAATACTAACTTAGAACGATTATAACAATTGGTGTATATTGTTAAAATTACGATGTATCTAGAAAAGTGATCTTTATTCTTAATTAGTGTAGCTTTTTTGCCTGATATTTTCCTTTTGCTGGTCTGTACACCCTAAGGAGTGACACAGCAAGGAGCAGAAAGCTTAAATGTGCTCACTCTCATCAGAATGGGAAGTTTTGTCTATTAGATGATGCCTGAGCTCTCCCATCTCGACCTAATTCTAACTGAATCAGTCTCATAATACTCTTCACTTTTAATTGGAGAGTATTCCTCTTCACATTCTGTTGTGCTTTCTCATCTGCTGCTATACCTTTTCATAAAGAGGGCTGCATTTTCACTGTAAGTGAAGCAGTATTTGAGTGTTTATTGCTCCCCAGGCTAGAAAATGTCTCATAGAAGTTCCATGGCATTGTTTACAGATACATAATGGGGTATGCTGTGTGTTTTTTTTTAAACTAACATCTCTGTTGGTCTGAAAATCAGTGTACCAAACACAATGATTTTAGTGATGAATAATAGTTAGAGTCTGACTACATTATTTTGCCTGACAATCTTTTTTTAAATAAATATGTAAATTTATAAATTTATAGTTTTCTCAGCAGGCCATTAGCCTGATTCTTCTTTACTTACCTTTTCAACACATGGGACTATTTGTGTAATGAGGCATTAATTAATATAAGTTGGGAGTAACAGAAAAAGCTCCTGTGTTTTTTTCTAAGTCCATAATAAGATTATACGCTCCAACACTGTGAAACTTGGACCTACTGGAGCTAAACAAAAATTTGTTTGTTTGGTTGAAATTTTTAAAGGTTATCCCAAATACAGAATGATGATGAAAGATAAAGACAGCAATGATAAAAGTTTATGCCTGAAAATGATCGTAGAAGGAAAAGAAAAAAAAAGAAATGTAATGATTAATATTGTTTTTAGAATCATTATGAAGGCTATTTCATGGTTAATGCGTGCTTGTAGTCACTGTGGCTCTGATCCCCATGCAAACAAGACAAAAAGCATTTTCCTCTTGTTTGTAGACTGAGTTTAAACTAAAACCTAAACTTCTTATGCTTGTCTTAGCATTTTGAAAAGGAGCAAAGGAACTGTTTAAAACAAAGAGAAAATATTCTTCTAGACTTTACTTAGACTGCAAACTTCACTTTTTTTTCTGTCTTTGCTCTTTGGAAATATATTTTCCTCTTCACTCCTTCCAACTTGCCACATTAGTGGTTCTCAAAGCCGTGACTGATAACGTGCAGGTAGCTCTTGCTTACCCTACACAGGCTCTTCTGTACATTGCAGTACATACCATAATAACTCTATGGAGAAAGAGCAAAGCTGTTTTAACATGCCTGAGTCTATTCCCTTCCAGAAATCTTATGATTGCTGTTACACACTTGAAAGAGTTCTTTGTTAGGCCAAGCTATACAGATGCATGGTTTAGCTGCAAAACACACTGACATCTCATCCCAAAACATTCATCTATTGGTCATGGTGTTTATATAGGTAGACAGCTGTAATGTGTTTGTGGATGTCAGTAAGTTGTAGCAAACTAATTCTGTTATGGTCTGTTATGCATTAGAGCTAAAATAGAAACAGCAGTATCAGAATACCTGCTTAATCTTTGGGGGGTTTACTCTTTTTTTTTTTTTTTTAAAGGTAAAAATGATTTGCAAACCATAGTGGAACTGCTAAGTCACAGCCTAAAGCAGTGATTGAGTACCTGGTGGGAAGGCAGGGCCAACCCAGGGCAGCTCAGGTGCATGCAGTGTATCTGAGTGAGCAGAAGGGCTGGAGCCAGGATACACCACTTCCCAGACCTCATTTAAGGTAAGTAGGTGTGTGTGTGTCCTTTGGTTTTGTGTTTATGGCTGTATTTGAGTATGTTCTTACTTGCTGCAGCCTAGGACTTTGTAATTCTACTGTCATTGCTGTATTTTCCATTGTGTTACAGCATTATATGAACATAAAGTGAAACCTTAAAAATTGTAATGTTAGATTGAAACAACTCTGAAGGGTACTTTTTTGTTCAGTGTCATTTTGAAGCATTTTTTTCAATTTAAGGTCCTTGATTTTATTCCAGGTTCTGTGGAGTCTACTTACCACAGACTCTTATTCTCTACTTCATTATAAAACCTCCTTTATCCGTGTACTTATTTTGGCTGTTCTTTTAAGTTCATGGCTATGCTGACAATCTTGTCATGTGAACGTTCCTGCAAAGACTTTTTTCATACTACCTGCAGGAGTTTACATGCGTTTATCTTGTAAGAGTGGGAGCAAAATTATTGCCTCATCCTTAAGAATTAAAATCGTTAGGATTTTCTATTTCTTACTGAATGAGACATATGATTCTAGTTTATGGTTTTTCTATGCATTGTCAGACCCAATGTATTTCTACAGTACAGCAAAATATTATTGTTTTTTGTATCATGTAATACTGAACTTTCATAGTAAGTAGCCTGTAAGTATTAGATGAATATTCAAGGATTTTTTATTTGTGTTTTAAATTGCATACCAGGAGGGGATGTATGTTTTTTTTTTACATATATGTTTGTGTCTGTAGTCTTGAATTGGAGCCAAGACTGTGTGAAAATATTACTTGTGTGGAAGCTCTGAATGTTCTTTTTCACACTTATCATTATGCAAGCATTTTCCCTCCTTACTATCTACTACCCTGCAATTCTATTTCCTTTAAGTGATGTTATTTCTGGCTCATACTGGAAAATATTCCATCTCCTTTCAACTACCTAGACTCATTTTAAATTAAGTAGTTGCTATCCTTATCTGATGAATGATGTAGTACTTTAACCAATACTGTTAAGGATTGGGAAGATCTATAGATCAGCTGCTTGAAAATAATAAGGCTTCCAACATTGGTGCAAGCATTTCAAGTGTAAATTTTCTAAGTGGGCTCTTTAAGACTATTTGATGTTTAGTTGCTCGAAAAAACTTTACACAATTGGCTGCAAGACTTTTTGCTGGTGCCTGTATTCGTACCACAACAACACAAGAGGAATGGAATTATCATTTCTTAATGATGAAATAATCTCTATTTTTCCTGGCTGGATTATATTTAAAATCTAGATTTTATTTATTTATTTATTTATTTATGTATTTATTTATTTATTTATTTATTTATTTATTTTGACATAAAAGGAAGATGAAGCTAAGGCCAGTGATAGATTTAGTCATGAAGAAGTTGAAGTGTGGAGTAAATGGTGTTCTACATCAACTATGTGCCATTTCTATGTAGGATGTGAACATGACAATGTTAGGGAAAATTCTGCCATAATTTACTTGATTTTATATTAAAAAACAAAACAAAACAGGATGATGCTGGGTTACTCATGCAAGACAGGCATTACTTTGCAGGTTTGTGTGCTTTTCACACTAATTCAAAGCACTTGGAGGCAAGTGCCTGTATTAGGAGAATTCCTAGAATTTCTCATGATTATTTCAAGAAAAAACTTTCCTACCACCCAGAGGGCAACTTAGGGCAGGAATTCAACACAACTGACTGAATAACTGTCCTGAAGAGGCCCTTTTTCCTTACTTGTACACAGGAAACAGATGGCAACTAGCTGCCTAATTTATTGCATAAAAAGCAAAAACGAGAGTTGTATTTGCCACGAATAAAAATCGAATCAGGGAGCACATAGGAGATTGTCATAGGCCAAATGCAAAATTAAGTACTTAATGCTAAAACTAAAATTCTGAAAATGTCTGCTAATGTGCTATCTAGATTTTAGGCTTTCTAGCTTTTTCAGCTGTGCCAAGACATATCTGGAGATGCTTCTGATTTGGTGATTCTGGATAGGCAGTGTGTGTGTGTCATATCTTAGTGTAATCATGGTACAGAAACTATGTGTTTTCTTCCTTATGACACATACTTTTCCTCTATTTCTTGTTTATATATTATTAAAGATTTTAATTGTTAAAGCGGTGTTTAGGAGGCCCATTCAGGGGTGAGAGTTAATATAAAAATGGAGGAAATTTTAAGCTTTTTACAGTTAGAGATTAACACTCTGATTGTGATGGATGCTACACAGTAACAGAAGAAGAAAAATTGTATAATTGCTTCAGGCAAAAACTATTTAAGAAGATTGTAAAGATTTTAAACCTGTTTTAATTCAAAGCAGGAGAAAAACTGTGGTTGGGCTGCATGAAATGGGGAATTGGTAGAGCAAGCACCAGGAAATCTAGCTGATTCCATCAGTGCAGCACAGGTTTGAAGCTTCTGGTGAAACTAAGTAAAACCAAGATAATACTACAGCTATATACTATATATAGTTTTTTGTGTTGACTCTTTTTTTTCTTTTTTGCTTTAGTTCTAAGAAACAAATGGAAGAAATGTTAACAAAACCAATATGGGTTGTATTAATCAGTGGCAAAGGAAGAGGTAAGTTGAAACCAACATCTTGCTATTTCTCTATGTTAATAAATGTTCAACAACTAAAGAAATCCAGACAGGACAGGTTTGAATGAGTGTCTATAGAGAGTACATCAATAGATGTGTATTCAACAGTGCTGTTGTAAGACTGGCCAGTAATCACAGCCTACATTAATTCCAGAAAGTACACACAAATAATATTTCTTGGCTCCATTTTGAAAGCAGCATTTGGAAAGTTATTTGCACTAATCCTGTAACAATAACAGGATCTGTGTTTCCAGCGTAAGCATAGCTTTGAAAATGTAACTGTGTCTAATGCAATAGTCATAGAAATCCCAGACCTCTTGACCTCTGTGAAAAGGGAGAAATTTTGCCAAAATATTTGCCTCTAAACTAGAAAAAATGTCCTGTACCCTTTAGTATCCTCACCTCAGCAGTCTCTTTTTTCCTAGAGGGATGTAATATAATTAAAAAAAAATGAAGGAGGAGGAAGAGATATCAAAAGAACCCAAATCTCCTCCTTGTGTGTCTCAAAATCCCAAGCTTCTCTGCCAAAGATGTTATAATGCCTGTGATGAAGAATGGTGACTTTAAGTGCTGAGTGATTTAAAATGATACCATAAAACTATAGAAGGGCTTAGGTTGGAGGGGACCTTGAAGATGATCGAGCTCCAGCCCCCAGCCATGGGCAGGGTTGCAACCATTAATCAGGCTTCCCTGGATCCCATGCAACCTGGCTTTGAGCTCCTCCAGGGGCACCCACGGACTCTGTGGGCAACCTGTGCCAGTGCCTCACCACCTTTTGAATAAAAAAATTCTGCCTACTATCTAAGCTAAGTCTCCTTCCTCTTTTAGTTTAAAGCCATTCCCCCTTGTCCTATCACTATCTGACTGTGTAAAAAGTTGATCTCCCTCCTGCTTGTAAGCTCCCTTCAGGTACTGCAAAGCTGCAATGAAGTCTCCTCAGACCCTTTTCTTCTTTAAGCTAAACAAGCCCAGCTCTCTCAACCTTTCCTCATAGGAATCCTCACAATAATCTTTGTGACTCTTCTCTGGACCTGCTCCAACAGCTCTGAATCCTTTCTGTACTGGGGGCCCTGTGCTTGGATGCACTACTCCAGAGGAGACCTCCGGAGGGCAGAGTAGAAGGGGGCAATCTGTTCCCTCTCCCTGCTGGCCACCCCTCTTTTGATGCATCCCGGATACTGTTGGCCTTCCAAGATACAAGTACACACTGCTGGCTCATGTCCAGCTTTTCATCCATCAGGACCTCTAAGTCTTTTGCTGCAGGGCTGCTCTCAGTAAGTAAGTATGCTGTTGTACTCTCCTCTTGCCTGACAATGCATAGTGTTATCTATTCTACTTCAGTTCCTGCTCCCTTCAGTCTGAGGAGAAGGACATATGGAATTGGATTATTTTTTTTCTCTTCTACCTAGAAAGATTTGTGTATAAGCCTTACATATGTTTGTGTATAGAACAAGAAGTTATGTGAAATTCAGTGATTTATGCAGGAAAGTAGGAAGTAAAATCTGAATAATTTCAGCCTATGTTTTTCTGTTCAGAATTCTTGTTGACTTTAGAGGAATGCGAGATTAGTCTATTTTCAGAATAGAATACAATTCTCCACATTAAGTATCTGCTGGAATGATTGGATATTGGACTTTTGCATCATACTAGATGTTGTCATTTTCCTATGATATTGGTTTCTAGTCTTGTGTTTTGCGACAGGGATGTTGGTTATGATTATGTGACATATTTTAAAGGACATATTTAATGAATCTGCTCAGAATAGCAGTATCTGAAGATTGCTGCCATGTATGGCACCCTTGTTGTGAGTCTGAATAAAACTCTAAATTTTTACTTCACATTAATCAGACACAAAGTATTCTCAGCATTGTAAAAATAAAATAAAATAAAAAACTGCTTGCAAGCCAAGAAAATGACCGAGTCAAGAAGCACAATAAAGGATATTAAATAACCTTTCAGATATTTCTCCTTACCTCTCAGTTAAAAGGGAAATAATTTTCAAGACAGTAGGGTTTTACAGAGGAAGAAATATTATACACTAGTGAGGCTTCAAAAAGTGATGAAACTGCTTAAAAGGACCAGAAGGTGGCAGTACTCCATGCGTCGCTGAATTCCTAGCGCCCTCTGAGCTATCCAGTGTTCATTCTGAAGTGCTTGACATCTACTTATCTTCAGATATATCCAAGGGAACTGTGCCCTTAAAATAATAACTTCCCTTTGTGGCTACGTTTGCTTTTCATGTATTTCGTGGAAGTGCACAATATGTAAAATAAAGTATTTCAAGAGGTCTGAAAAATGTGCTTGACCAATTCCCTTTCTACTCACAGGCATTCCTGCAGACTGCTGACTCTGTCTCTTGCTATGGTCTCATGTGGCATGTTGATAAATCACAGAAGTCCGCCAGTTATACGTGTAGCTTAATTGATGTCAGGTGATCTGAAGTAAAATTTATCAAGGCTGAGATTTACTTGATCCTTTTACTTAAGAAAAATCGTGGATACTGGTAATGTAAAATAGTTCTGTATTTAGAGAAGTATCTCCAAGACACAATTTGAACAGGCTTCTTTATACTTTGAGCAGTCATTTTCAACAGAAGTAAAACTGCGGGTGTTAAGATGGAAGTAGCTGTGTTTTATCCCCCGTGACAACTATCCTCCTGCTTGTCCATCAGACCAAATCCAGCTAATAATGGATCCCTTTTTCCAATTTCAAAAAACAACTGAAGGGTCCTTGCTGTAAACAGGGGATGGTTATGGTGTATGGTGATGTATGGTATTCTGTAATTCTAAATGAACGCGATACGTTTATTAGTGACTGTTGTTGCAGTAATAGGGTTGTATGTGTGGTACTGTACTTTGCAGTTCTCCAACATTCTGCACAGTGCTGCTCTGACCATAACTGTGCCTCTGACCATGTTACATTTGCTTTTCTCTGTTCCTTCTTCCTTCGGCCTTCTCACAGGGTTGGGATTGTTATCCTTGCAGTTGTCTTGCTTTTATGTTCTCTTTCCTTTGCCTGTTGCCAACAGTGTTGCTGTTTTTTCCTAGTAAAGGACCAGAAGAGAAGTGAGCCACCATGCATTCGGTGCAAGTGGAGGTCTGTGTGTTCAAGATGGCAGTTATAAATCAGCAGTTCAGTGAGGGAACAGAGTGGCAGGGAAAGAAATCTCCTTTCTCTGTTAAAGTCCTGTATTGATCTTAATTTTTTTTTTTTTTTTTTTAAACTAACTGTATCAACTTACTTGCTACTATAAATATTAAGAAAGATACAGATTATATTCCTCACTACTACTACTTTTCCTCTTGCAGTCATACTGCTTTCATTACTAAGGAGGTGGGCTTCTCTTAATGAGAGCTATGCTACTTTGATTATACCATTTAAACCCAGAAAATACAGAAGGTGGTAAGATTTTCCTTGAACCAAATTCATTTGTTGAGCAGAATGCCACAGCCAATAGTAAGCCAGCTGTTAGTTGTATCCTCACTCAGGGTGTGGTTTTGTTTTTCTTGCTTTGAGGTTGAACTGGTCAGGTGGCTTGCTGCTGTTGAAACGGTCAATTCAGTTCCTATCTTGTCCTGGCCACACATTTGTTACTTCACTGGTGCTGTCTTCTGTATTAGTCTGATCCTACCATAAACTAGTTCTACTCACTAAACCAGAGAAAACTAATCCAACAAAAATGTGAATAGTTTTCTGTGGTTTGGTTGTAGCTGAAGCATTTTTCCTCAAACTCAGGTGAAGGAGTATGGAACTGCTTGCCCATGAACTGGATGAGGGAAGTGTTGAGTAGCACAGTGGTGTTACACTGGCTTAGCCATTCTGTGAAAACTCAGTCACAGTTTAGGAGATACTGGAAAGAGAAGGGTCGTGTGTAAAGTAGAAAAAATAGTTAATGTGGGCCGAAGCATGCCACCATGAAGAAAATGGGTCATCTACTATCTGAAAATGCAGAGGATGGATGCAAAAGGTGTTTTTTTGCCAGATGTTGGTTTTCCCAAGAAAGTCTGGTTAAGAATCTCTCTCTCCTTCCCTTAATGGTTTGTTTCCAATCTGCCAATGTAATATATTTTAGGATATATAGTGTAAACTGTACTGCTGAAATAATGTGGCTTAAGCATTTGCTCTTTTGGAGGTTTATTTTTATCCCAGTTCACTTCAGTGAAGCTAGTATCTCCTGAAAGTACACCTTTAGGATGGAATGATATGGTTCAATCCAAATTAGTAATTTAGCAGTACATCATTACTGAAAGAAGTTTTTTTCCCTGCTGATCCAGAAAAAATTAACATCCTTCTGTCAGATTTGTGAGCTGAATCAGCTTACTGTGTTTCTGTATGTGCATGCATGCGGATCTGAAGCGGTCCTCAGTCCGAAGCATGAGTGGTGGAAAAACCTGTGGCTGGGAATGAGAGGGAAGGAGAAAATAGGGTCTCAGCCTTTTGGTTACATGAAGGGTTCATGATGGCTCAAACCAGTACAAGTACTTCCACCTGTCATGTTCATCCCAAAATACTTCATTGATGAAATAGAACGAGCTACATTAATGGCTGTACTAAATCTGGAAGTCTAGATTGCAGTTTCCCTGTGCTTGTTCCTATTTTCTGTATGTCGTGCATTAACACGTTTTTTGGTGTCACGAGCGCTAATAACTGCGTACTGATTTATTTATTTCTAACTTTGTGAAACGCTGTTACTAATTTGCTCAGGTAGCAACCATGTCCTTTACTAGCAAAGTACCTCCTACAGTATTGGGGGTAACTCTGAGGGAGAGTGTTCTGGGTGCAGCTACATTGTAAATACAGTGAAGAAGCAGCTGTCACCAGCCATTACTTTTTGGTCTGAGATCTTTCATCACTGGTTATCTAACGTGGAAAAATCCACAAAATCATCTATTTATCTAGCTTATCAAGTGTCAGGGAAGACCTTTAAATGTTCAGCAGCCTCAAACTAGTTAATCACCAGAGTGACTCTCTGCAGTACATTTAGTTCATATAAATCAGTCAATTGTTTGCTAATCAGTCACAGCTGATTTCCTCATTCTTGGCTGAGATCAACAACTTCCTTCTCCTAATCCCTGAGATAGTTATTTATTCAAAGAGGACTTTCTACTCCTCCATTTCATATAGGGAATTGCTTGATATTGCCCTGTCATAATCTGCATGTGTAGCCTTATTGCAAGCTTTTGTTCTCTTTATGCTGCCTTCTATATAGTTAGTTACCCTGTTGATCAAGTACAAATCTTGAAGATCTATTTTCTTTTGTAGAAGGGAGTACTAAAGTCTTGTACTGCTACAAATCTTTTTTTTTTTTTCTTGTTATAGCATAAGTGCATTCAAATTTTATGCTAATGAAGTATTATAAAGTGCCAATCACATTCAATGAGATGAGAAATACTTTTAGTCACTTAAACATAAAGCTCCTGCTTAACCTCCCAGTATGGTAATGGAAGATCACTCGCTGACCATAAGCCTTAAAGAAGCTAAACCTGTATGTACTCAAACCTCTTGAACTCTAGTAAATGTGAATCCTGTTCATTGTGCACAGAAGTAAACAAAGTGCAAAACAGGGAGGAAGATCCCTTCTACTGTTATAGCTGTAGATATTAATTCAGCAAGTTACAAGATCCTGTAAGAATTTGAAGCTGATGAAGTATCTTTAAGATGAATTATTTCTATAAGGAATCCTGAAATTATTATAATTTAAACAATGTTAGTCTTACCAATGACCCATTAAGAACACTTACATTCAAGTATGTTGTTTTTATCTTACTGCACTCTTCAGAAGTCTGACAATTATACTGTTTTTCTAAAAGTCTGCTTTTCTGTCTGTCAGCACTAAGCAGTCAGGAATGCTATCCAATATTTAACCAAGCTTGGAGAATAAAAAGTGAATGCCATATGGACATCAGTGATTACTATCAAAGGTAGTTCCAGTTTGATCATCTTGTACATGAAAATATAGAATTTGCTAAATTTTCCTGGACAGAGGGAAATCCTCATCAGCTTTTCTGAATTAGTTTAGGGAAAAAAAGGTGTGCTGTAATATGAAAGGCCATTTTTAATGGTCAGTAGAGTTCTCCCTTGTGCGTGCTTGGAGGCATGTGGATAGTTGGGAAATCACTTTGTGATGATTCTTCTGAATTATGTGCAGCTAAATCAGGCACAGAGCTGGTGAAAGTGTGCAGGATGTGTTAGCAATTCTGCTCTAAGCCATGCTTATAAGTAAATAATATTAATCCCTTCAGTGCAATGCCCAACCAAATTATTAAAGCTAGTTTCTGAAGAAACTTAGACCATGGTGCTTAATAAAAATGTCATGTTCCTTGAGTTATTAGTTCCTCTCTCACTGCTGAGAATAGTTTTGAGCTTTTCTTTATCCAAGAATTTGTGTTTTGTGTGGAAAATGCATCCATAGTACAATACTTACACTATTACTTCAGTTGGTTAAGAACAAAGCAGTGACAATAAAGACTGTAGGAAACACTTCAATATAGGAAGTTTTGCAGATAGCTAAGGCTATCTTGGCTAGTTTGTCCATTACAGTGTCCAAAATGAGTGAGTTGACTATGTGTCTGAATAATTATTTTAGTGTCAGATTTTACAGTTTAGCTTAAAAGCACTAATGTTGTAATACAATGTTAATAACTTCTCTAAGAAATCTCATTTATATTTTTTTAAGTTGCCTCCATGTGGCAAGAAGAAAAATACCCACAAAAACAAGGCTAGTTTCTCAGTTGGCTGAAATCAACATACTACTTTTGAAACTAGAGGAGCTATATTGTGTATAAAAACCAGTGGAGAATCTAACCTACAGGTGTTAATCACATGCACAGTGAAATGAATCTATCCCTATACATTTTCTGTGGTGATCTTCCATTTTTCTATGTGGCTAATACAGGAATTACAAAGGTAGTAACTAAATTACATTTGTGAATATACATATATCATTTTAATATGCAAACTAAGCACGTTGATCAAGGATTGTTAAGAGGCAGTAGACAAGCAGGCTCAGTGAGATATTTCAGATGCACTGTTTCTGCAGATTTCCATTGTAATGCCACTCCCTGCAATAATTAACAAATTGTTTATGTAGTCATTGATATATATGACTGGTCAGCAACTTATGTTAGGTAGTTTTGCTTTCATTAATACATGCCCTTTGATTGAATAAATCTTGATGTGATTCTCAAGAGATCCATATTTCATTATTTTTAATTTAAAGATGATCAATTCCTGATATCTTTTGTTTAGAATTTTAACATGTTTTGCTATTCAAATGTCTTCTATTTTAAATAATGGTTTATGGTAGTAAGAGGAAATTAATTTAGAATATATATATCTTAACAGGACAATATTTCATGTTCCTATTGTACTTAAGACAAGCGGAAAAAATAGATGCATCTGAGTGTATCCGATATGTAGAAAAGTTCTGAATACTTTTTAATAAAATATAAAATTTTTACTAGTAATCTGCTGAAAAGAAAAGCATCTTCAGCAAGCTGAAATATCTAGGCCTATGTTCAACAAAGCCCTAAAGTACACATCTAAGTAGGCACAAAGATAATTTTATTCCACTGTGGAAATCTTGTATTTGATTTTGAGCATGCATAGTCAGACTTTGTGGAATTAGGGCACTGGCACTGTGCATTCCCATGGAAATAACCATTAAGATTCATCCTAACTTGTACAAAAGCAACAAATTCTCTCAGATGCAACTCCATACATCTGTATGCTTGCTGTTGTACAAATTGTAATTCATGAAAATAAAACAGGACTTAAGCCAAGCACTAAGGCTTCTCACATTCTTGGGACCAATGTGATTTTACTACTGGTGTAAGTGATTGTAAGTTTACAGGTGGCATCTTTTTTCTATAAAAACATCTCTCAAATTTCTAAGGGATACAGCTTCATATAATTGTTCATCATGTCTACTTTTAACAGAGCAGTGTCTCAGTGTCTGGTTAGCTTCCTTAGCTGCCATTTACTTGTTATATGCTTTCATATTGTGATTTCTGCCTTGTCAATACTCTTATGATCTGCACCGGATTTTTCTTGTAATACACTTTCGCAGGAGGCAGAGAACAGCTGCAGTCCCTTGAAGAAGAAATCTCAGCACCGAAGAGATTGTACCTAATACATCTGTGGAAATGATTGCACTTATCTGAGGCTTATTCTGTCATATAGTAAGGATGGAGTGGATTTATCTTCTTTCTCATTCTTTAGCCTTGTTTTGAAAGCAAAGAATAAGTTGTTATCATGGCTTCCTCTGCTTCCTTTTTTTGATGACTTGCAGTTTTTGCATTCAATTCTCTATGCTCCCAGCTTGCAGAGACCATGATTGTCACAAGCCCTTCTGTGCTGTGCATCCCCCAGTTTAAACTTCAGAATTATATGGAATCATCACAATATGGCTCTAGGTACCATAATGCTTCTGAAGTCTTATGCCCTTTAGAAAAAAACACTTTGCAGCTTCTTCCACACTGCCACCTTCTCACGTGTTCGTCAGGTATTGCTGTTGGTCCAAGATGCTTTATGTCA
Source organism: Lagopus muta (assembly GCF_023343835.1). NCBI lineage: Eukaryota > Metazoa > Chordata > Aves > Galliformes > Phasianidae > Lagopus > Lagopus muta. The sequence goes on from NC_064436.1 coordinate 15,259,418, forward strand.
ATAATAAATCTTTAAATAGCCTATGCTCAGTGCAGCATGTGTTTCTCAAAGAATGATACGATATGTCTTTGAGCAATGAAGCAGAAAGCCTGAAAGAAGGAAGTTGAGACTTTTACAGTGGTTGGAAATAGCATGAACTACTTGATACAACTGCTTAGAACCACTGAGTTTTCCCACAATGCCTACAAAATACACATTTCAACAATTGAATGAAGGTACAGAGCCCAGCTGCTGAGAGCCTTGATCCCTAGTGTCTCTTGCATGATCTACCTAAATTTCAGAGTCCTCAAAAAAGAACAGTGGATTTACAAGTCCTTCAGTGTTTGGAGAACTTGCAATCGCTGAGCAACTTTGTTAGAAAAATCATGGAATCTGGAGGCCATCTGCTCCAACCCCACTGCTCAAGCAGGGCCACCCGGAAAGGCTTGCCTAGGACCATATCCAGGTGACTTTTGAGTATCTCCAAGAAGGGAGGCACTACAGACTCTTTTGGTAGGCTATTCTATTGATTTTAATTTCATAACCTAGATTTACAGATAACATACTATATTATTTCATTTTGTGAAAGTGATTTGCTATAAGATTCATTTGCAACAAGTGGGAATTTCTTTGTTTAGCAATGAAGAGATGATGAAACAGATTCATTTTGAAGCAGGAAAAAAATTAAAATGGTGCGTCAGCTGGGGGTATGGAGGTTCATAAAAATGCCTTACTGGGTGAGATATGTTGGAACAACACAAAATAAATTTGCAGCATAGCTACAATAATTGTGTAAATATAAATGATTGGTGAAAAATAGTCCAAGAAGAGTCTTTTCGTGTATTTCACTGGGCTGTTGGTCAGTTTCTTTGTCAGGTAGGAAGAAAGGATTTCCTATGGCATGTTCTAGAAATCATCTCCTTAGAAATACAGTGCTTGTTAATGTTCATTTGTCCCACCTTTCTTTCTTTTGCTTATAAATTAACTGGCGATGAGAGTTCACAGGTCTTTATATTCAAAATATGTATGTAAGCCAAGGCTTAATCTATCTACTTTTTCAGCAGAGTCCTGACAAGCACTTAATGAGACAAGTAGTGTATGCCTATCTTTTACTGTTGAGTATTGTGTCTTTGTGGCATTTGTAAGAAATGCTTTTGAGATACTGTCTGCTAACTATCTATGTGACTTGTAAACAAATTCATAAATACACACTTCTTACAGTTTTCTTAGGGATATTGGAAGTCTAGTTATGTTGACCTCTCATCACTTTCAAACACTGACTAGCATCAGAATACCATTCAAGATCAGCTGTATTGTGTTTATGGAAGTCTATCATGTTTTATATACGAATTAGTACTCTATCTTAATTTAAATTATTCATTAAAACAATCATAGAATCATAGAATGGCCTGGGTTGAAGTGACCACAATGATCATCTAGTTTCAACTCCCTGCTATGTGCAGGGTTGTCAACCACCAGACCAGGCTGCCCAGAGCCACATCCAGTCTGGTCTTGAATACATCCAAGGTTGTGGGGCATCCACAACCTCCTTGGGCAACCTGTTCCAGTGTGTCACCATCCTCTGTGTGAAAAACTTCCTTCTAAAATTAGTTTCTCCTAGGCTTATCATTGCTAGTACATAAAATTTATGATGACTGTTGCGAAATTAAAAAAAAAAAACAAACACAAGCCATCTTATAGCCTGCAGCATATTTTCTATTCCTTTTGTTTTGTACAGTGTTGAACCACTACCAGTCCTTAACTGAAATCCAGGATAATGTTTCCTGCCTAACCAACAAATATCCTTATGTCCATCATCTATCCATATTGTTGTCATTGTTTATATATCAAGTTTTCACTTGTGGATTTTTTTTTTTTTCTTGGATTGGTAGTAGAATCTGTTTACACAGTTTTTCATTGTAGTTCATCAGTTCAAATTTTCATACAAACACCTGATAATAAATAATAGCAACTGCAGTACAGTGCAATGTGTGCAGTATGAGAATATGTATTTCCAAGACAAACATTGTTATTTATAACCCTCTAAATGTAAAGGAATTTAAAGATGCAAATAGATCATGGTAACTCAAATTTTAACAGATATCTAAACAAGATAAACTCATATTGGAGTAAGATTTAATTTTTTAAAATAACTTCTCAAAAACATATAAAGAATACCTATTTCTGCAGAATATACGTTTTTATTTTTCATCAAAATGTTGATTTTTCTTTATGCTGGAAAAAAAATGTCCAAAAGATATACTGTTATTTTTCACTTTGTCCTGTGATATGGATGAAAAAGCAGTGATTTTGATGAGATCCTAGTTCTATGGGCTATAGCATTAGAGTTTGGTTGTTGCTATTGTGTGCTGTTCATGTGATGTTATATATTCAGAGGTCTGAAGCGTTGCTGTTGTTTTCTGTCTCCAACTTCTTTCATTATTTCTTTTCATTGAAACGTGGACAAGCTTAGCTTTTGGATTTTCATTGTCATAGGAATTTGGGTATGATTTATGTAGCTTTACAACCTACACTAGGAGTACATGGATTTAGAAACATACATAAATTATCTGCTATCCACAGTAGTTTACTTTAAGGGGCTACATACCCATGAGATTATAAAATAAATATAATTTTTGATGAATTTAAATTTTTGATTGAAATACTATTTACTAACAAAAAAAAAAAAAAAAAAATTCTGCTAGCATCAAAGGTTTTCTGACTTTTACTTAATAGGCAATAAACTTAGCAGAGGTCATATGTTTGACCTCTGATTTTGCTGAAATCTGAATTGAAATCTGAAACTGATTTTGCTTCTTGATGTTCTACTCTTGTACTGTACAAGTCTTGTTATACATAGAACATGTTCTTCCTAAGTTTTATGGTATTTTCATTTTTAGATTTTGTTTTTAATCTGCGCCTAAATAAATGGGATTATTTAAAATATTTCCTTTTAGATTGTAGTCTTTCTGTTGTTCATTTCTGTTGGTTCTTGGAAGCATGAAAATTAGTTTTGATACCATGCGAAATGTCATTGGGAATATTAATAACTATATGGAAGAAAATGTTAACACAGACAACTGGTGATAGAGTCTTTGGCTACAGAACCCTCCTTATCAGGAAATAGCCTTCATCCAGGAAGCATTTTCCCTTTGGAGGCTAGCCATTAAATGAGCCTTGGGAGTGGTGGATGCAGGATCCACCCTTTCTTAGTCATTTGGGAAGCAGGTGAATTGCTTGCACCTGTGCTTCCTGGGCCAGCCACTCACTTCACCAGGTGTTCAATCATCAGTTCAGGCTGTGACATAACATTTCTTTTACAGTTTTAAATGATTTTAATAGTGAGAACTCTCCAAAGTTTCTTTTGTAAAATTCATGGTTGTATTTCAGTATTTTTTTAAGGCTTGCTGGCTGTTTTTTCCCATTATTTTTCTTGTAAGTCATATAACTTTTTTAGTGCTAATCGAGTTGTATCAGCCCTTGGAGAAAATAGGTCTCTATGAATAAATCCCTTCTTTCTTCTTAAGTGCCTAAGACTTCATACAAGGTTTCCTCTAAAGTGTGGTGAAAATATGAACATGTGGTGTAACCTAAAAATTTACAATTAATAATGTAACTGTAAGCTATTTGTCAGGGAGTCTTGAAGTGACAGACAAATTCAGAGTGGGGTTAATGCTATAGAATTTCAAAACATTTTATGTGAATGTATTTTTTGGAATTTGGTGTTTGTGTTAGCTTAGACAGGAGCATTGTGTGCTATCTGGCAGAGTGTAAATCTTCTGGACCCCAATTTTAGCGTGATCTAATTCTAATTAAGTCTTGTTTTGTAACATGGCAGCTACTAAAAATGCTTGTGCTGTTTGGCTGAGTGAGAAGAGATGCAAGGCTTGCTACCTACAAATAAATCTTTAGCATGTCTATTATATTCACTGGAGAGACTGTAAGTTAGATACTGAATTTTCAAAAGAATTTGATGTGTTTATCTGATATGCCTCAGAATTTCCAGGCTGTTTCAGAACAGCTTCAGAAGGAACCGTTTCAGGATTTCAAGGCAGTTTTAGAATTTTCGCCTTTAAGCTCCAGTGTATGAATCAGTTCCTCAAAATGAAAGTACTTGGAGAAGTTAGAGAAGGCCAGTTCTTTATACTCGCCTACCTTATGTACAAAAGAAAGAATAGCATTAAACAAAGTATTTTGTGGTAGGAGATGCAGAGGGACAGCTTGTGATGTTCTGTAGATTTTTATAATAATTCAGTGACAAAGCCTAATAATTTGTCATTACATGTCTGTTTATCTCTATAACCATGGAAATCTGCAGTTCTGCAATGGATGGGAGCAAACACTTTAGAAGTAAATTCAAATGTAAATCAAAGGGATTTTCATTCCAAGACAAATGCATAGGGTTTGAAAGTTTTTGTCTTCTAAAACGCTACAAGATTTCAGTGATGGCCTTCTGTGATGACTGCTTGAGTAATGAGATTTAATAGCCTAGGTTTGCCTCTGTATTTGCAGAATCATTCTCCCTCATTCACAGTAATCTAGAATTGAATCAATCTAGTGGTGAGGATGTGCTTTGAGACAGTTTCCCTCTTCTGGACTGACAGTGAACACGAAGTCTTGAAGTTAGGTGCTGAAGAGCTGTACATCTGCATATGCAGGGGTGCTAGGTGTGGACCAAAGGATGTCTTTTGGCTATGGCATCTCTTGAGATAATGGAGTTATTATGTATTCAGTAAAACTCACGTGAAAATCCTTACCAGTTTGGTAGACAAAGCAAAAGCATAATGTAAGCAGTCATGTAGCTATGGAAAGTCAGAATCACTACTTGCGAAGTCATGCTTTCTACTGAGCATTACAGTATTTCCGGTGTGTTTTGAGTTTTCCAGACTAAAAATAGTCTGATGTGTGTGAAGCAATTCACATTTGAATGCAGATGTGCCTTCTTTAAAATTCTGTTGTGAACAGATCTTTTGTTTTCTTTCCTGAAGGAAGGACCCAACTGGCGCTACACTTCTGGAGGGATGAGTTTTTTGTTGTTGTTTTAATGAAGCTTAGAACTGCTGCTGCTGTCAGAATCTGCTTGACAGTTTTTATGTATGAAGTTGTCTAAGTGATGGTTGCCTTTATGGTGATTTAAAAGAAATATAGCTCTCAGGTTTTAGACAAACAGAATGTTTAGAGATAAGCAGCTGTTAGTTGGATAGCAGTGAAGGACATCTGAGAGTGCTGGATAGCATAATCATAGTGAAGAATATGACTGGACTAATTTATTTATAGTTTATATTAATGAAATCCTGGCAAAATCATCTTAATCTCATAATCTAATGTTGCTTTCATTCTGCATAGTATTAAGTCCGCTTTTAAAAGGCTGTGTATATTTCATATGCTAGTGATAACATAATAGGAGCACATGGAAATCCTATAAAGGTTTGAGAAAAAACTCTCACGAGAAGAAAAACAGATGCAAAGTTATAAGCTTGCACCTGGAAATCTTTCACACGGCAGTTCTGTGTGTTCCCAACCACCCCATAAGGACAGAAACAACACAAACAGCTGATAATGTGATTGTGAGGAATGTGTTGACTGTGGTGATGACAGGGTGATACATTAACCCTAGAGAGCATGGGTGCACCTGTGAAATATTAGACTGTGCTCTTTTACTAGGAGGTCATTTAAGAAATATTTAAGAGTGAGCTGTAAGGTGGAAGGAGAGTGCAGTTAAAAGAGGCTGTGAAGAGGTGGAGGATAGACATTTGGGGATAAGCAGAGCATGCTTGCAGAACAATTTATTACAGAGCTTTGGAAGCTTACTCCTTTCTCATTAAGAACAGATCTCAATCCACATTTCCTGTGCAGGCAAGCCTCTATCAGTGTAACTAATTAAATACACTGAAATTAGTAGACAAGGAGAGAGCTCCTAGTTTATATTAAAAATACATGATTTTACATTAGTGATTTATACTTGAAAAAGTGGAAAGGGTGGGTTTAAAAAAGCTGATTTGGTTGTGATGACTGTACATTTCTGATTCGAGTTTGATTTTTAACATGCCAAATGAAACAGGAAAATGCAACATGCATGGAAAACATAAAATTGAAATTACTGTTCGTTTGGTAATGTTTGCATTTCCTGACTTGAAATGTTATCTTCAGTACTTAAAAATAAGTAATGCTTACAATTACGTTTAAAGAAAGCTTTGCATACTGGTGTTACTGTCTCTGAACGATCACTTTCCATTTTGGAGTTCCCTTGTGGTATGAAAGAAATAAGAATGAGGTTTTTTGATGTTATTTCTATTTTTATTTATTTGGTACTGTGCAATGCAGCCTTACAGAAAATGTGGCAAACATTAAGTTGGATTGTAACAGATACAGGGATCAGGATGTTACAAGTGTAGGCAAGATTCTACTCAGTCACAACACTTTGTATCTGAGAAATGCTGAAATACATTGGTCGATTTACTTCAACATTGTGTTGGAACTTGATGAGAATATGTAGTCTTGATGAGAATATGTAGTCTTATACAAAGGCTGATAAAAGGAATAAAATATTGACTGTATAAAATAGGGAGTCTTTTATGCAGGCTTGTGAACAGATGCTAGCTGACATGTTTTAGCCAGAAACTATGAAATTGATGATTAGGTTTCCTGGGAAAACACTTCTGTGAACGTTTGAGGAAAGCAGTTCTGTGCTTAAAATGTCCTTGCACTCAACTGGATGAGAACCGATTTGGCCTTTCACCAAAGAAAAATAGTCTCTTCACTGACATGACCTAAAAGGAAAGTCAGGTGCTGAATAGAGTTTAATGTTGAAGCAAATAACTGCAAGGAGACAAGTACTGAGTTTTATAGTGTGGAAGAAGTGACAAAGGATACCAGGAGACAGAAACGGTAGAACACATGGATATAGAATACTTTTTTTTTTTTTTTTTTTTTTTTTTTTTTTTTTTTTTAATGATAGATCACATTTTGTTCGTATTTCTGTTAGAATCAGCCTTAGGAAGTGACCAGTACCTGGAAAATGAATTAATACTTTGAATACTTTGGAGGTCTCTCCAGCATTACTCCACCAGTGAAGTGGAGGAAATGAGTGTGAAGTATATTTAGGAATACATTATGCTGAGTCATACCGACCTCATTAAACATTCCACTGATTAACGGCTACAGTACAATTGGTAGTGGGACAAAGTTTGAACCCAAGACAGCTGCAAGACTGCTGAAGCTTCCTTTGACAATAAAGGCACAAAGTAGCTTCTTCAGAACAGGGCTGGGCAAAGCTTACATGGAATTGTGAAGAGGGTTATCCAGAAGGTCAGGTGTTGTCAGCTGAAGAAAATGGAATAAACTAATTGTAATCTAAGTGCACCAGGGACTTAGTAAATGTTGGGCTTCTCAAGCAGTCTTCAGAAATCTGCTAAAATGGCCCTGGTCCACATCAGAATGCTGGAGGGGAAAGTCAGTGAAAGCCTTTCTGAGATTCATCTGCCTTATGCTTCATAGTGAAGGAATGTCTGACTTCAAGTGATGCTGGAGGATGCTGGGCACTGCTGCCTGCAAGCTCTAAAACTTTCTGCAGAACTGCAAGCTGTGAGGACATCATCCAATGGCTCAGAGAAATGCAGTGTTTATATAAAGGAGGAAACCGAGGAGTATGAAAGACTGGTACCATTAAGAGATTAAATTAAATGAAAAAGGATGTTTTTCAGGCTATTTGACTCTAGTGTTTGTTCACTTAAAACTATCCTAAGTGGATGGAGATGATCTTCAGAAATAGGATGTGACTACTGATAGTGGCACATAATGTTTCCAAGTATAATATTCCAGAGGAATCTGGGCTCAGAGTAGAAATACTGATGGGTTAAAATTCTAAAAAGAAGGTTGACACCACAAACTTCAGAGAAAGTATTTTATTCATTTTGAGTGAGTAAACTACAGTGCCAGAGGAAGAGCTGTTAAATCCAGCGTAGCCACTGGTGACTGGTTTGTTTTACTGCAGTTAATTATGCATGTGCTTTTGTTCTAGCGATGCTTTCACAAAATATGTGGTTTTCAGCAATTTTTAAAAATTTTTGTTGTTTTAAGTCATACTTGAAGTTGAGAAATCTGAAAAAGCCAGTTTGCCTGCCTGGAATAGGATTTACTCTAGGATAGCAAGCAAGTAGTAATCCGTAAGGTTTCTGTCAGTGAAGGGGAAGCCACAAATACTTGTAGGACGGTCAGCCTGTGGTGTCTTGTGTAATCTTGCTGAAGGGAATTTGATCCCTCAGGGTAAAGAATTTTAAAGTTGGCTGTTTGCTGTAAGATTTCTTGGTTTGCTAGCTCAGAGTGACTTGACAAGGGTCTGTACTTCCTAAAGTAATTATGATTTGAAAAATTTTGCAGTATGACGTTCTCATAATCTGTCTGATTCAAACTAGTTGAAAGGCACATATATGATAGTAAAATAAACACTGCAAGGCTTGTTTCTTTAGGAAATGATACTAAAAATCTCCTGTGCATCTCCTAACAACTTTTAAACCCCTTGGTTATTTTAAACCAAAGCAGATGAAGGAAAGCAGTCTTTAAGATACTCTATCTATGAGCTTCCTGAAAATACAATCCATTTCGCCTGCCTGCCTGTCAGTGCTCTTGTTGGCGAAAATGCAGTGGTGTCAGTTCAATTCTCATTAGTTGTTAGGTAGTCTGTAGGTGGCAGCATGGTATGAACGGCCTGATTATTTCTGTCAGATCATTGTTTTTGTAGACACAGGAGATTCCAGCAGTTAGTTCTAAAGCTATAGGAAATCAGTTTTCTAATTCTGCTGTCCATATTTCAAATCAGTTGCACTTGAGGCACCGGTATAAAGAAACCATAAAGGTGATTAATATTTGTAATGAAGCAATTGATACCTCGTAAGCCATTCACTTCAATAGACTGTTTACTAAAAATACTTAAAAACTTAAAGGTAATAATGAAATTCTATTTTGAGTACATACGTTTGGATACTAGATTGTATGTCAAAATAAACTCGTTAGTATTGATTGATGTATTGCCTCCCAAAGAAGTAATCAGATGGTAACATAGTTAAAGACAAATGAACTACTTAGTGTGACACTAAGTGTCGAAAGGCCAAATCCTAACTTGAGAGTGGAGAATAGTAACTTTGTGGTTATGTTGGGACTCATAACAGGAGAAAGACTTGTTCCAAAAGGAAGTGAGGTTTTGCTGGATCTGTAAGTCGGAGGAGCCTGCAGCCAAGTTGATCCAGCAGCTTTGCTTTAATAGGATGTGCAGAAAGGATGGGGAGAGTGTGGTCTATTTCAGTATTGTGCAGCAAGGAAAGATAAGGTCAGCTGAACAGAAGCTTTTAATAAATTCCTGACTTTTGTTAAGTTTTAAAAAGTGAAAATATTGTGACTTTTTTTTCCCCCAAATATTAGAATTAATAATAGGGATAATTCCTAATAATCACCATTGTTCAGCTTTACTGTTCACTATGATTCACTATCACTCAGCTTGAGTCAAACTTTAATGTTCAAATATCAGCTAAAAGGTGATGGATACACAGATGGCCAATATTAGAATGCAAACACTAATTGAAAAATGTACTTTACATGGTACCTGCACTTTTTGAAAATTTAGCTCCAATTATCAGCTTTGAGGTTACTCTTTCAGAGCATCTAAACTTCCAATTTGACTACTAGTTCAAACTACAGTAAGCTCTAACAGATACTTGTATGAATAAAATTTAGAAATGAAGCTTTCCACATTCCCACGTTTCTGTTTTCGTGGCAGCTTACTGGTCAGTTCAGGATTGCCTGTCAGTCTTATGCTGTCGCTCCAAGCATCAAGAGTTATCTGGCCAAAGAACTGGTCTGAGTAGGCACAATCTATGCAGGCTGCACAAGGGGTTGGCATAAGGTGAAGTTTCCCCTTTGCCTTTGTGATCTGCAGCTAGCACCAAGCCTGTCCTGAAGCAAGAGACTGTCTAACATGCTGTAGGAAACTTTTTAAACTTCTTCTGTTTAAAACACAATTTAAAAAATAGTTAAAGCATCGCCTTTCTTGTGATGTCCTTGCTTTGGTTTCCCTAACCATTAATCTGTTTTTCTTCCTTTTGTATTGATAAATATTTAGGCTCTGCGTGGGAACAGGAGCAACGGAAAATCAGGTGGTGAGATCTTGGGCAAAGGAAGGTTTTGAGACTGCATGACTGTCCAAATTCCTTAACTACTGGGTAAAAAGATACTCCTCCTGCTGTAGTTTTGTAAAGATAATTCCTTTCTTGAAAGGAAAACTCAAATGCTGTGCTGTCTCTTATGGTGCAGTTTATTTTTTTCCTTAGATTTGGCAAGAAAAAAAAAAAAACACAAAAAAACCAAAACCACTACTTATAGTTGACTTAACTGATGCACTTTTATTTTCAGACATGTAGCCTGTGCAAAAAAATCAGTTACGTCAGTAACTGCTCAATGATTTAGAGTAAGGCCCTTCGTAACAATTTTAGGCTTATAAACTGGTAATTCACAGCAGCTACCACTGCATTAGATGGAAGTGACTTGCACAAGCACTTGTAATGATCATACTATTTAAAGTGTAACTGTGGGTATGCATTAGGAAGCCTCTGAGCCAGGAAAGACTACAGGTCTCGTGAAAGTGGTCATTTATGTCCATATTTCGGTGTCTAAATGTAGACTTAGGCACTGGTTGAATTGCCTTTTGAATTTACTTTTGAAATATGTCCTTCCTAAAGTTAGCAGCAGTGCTGCCGCAGAAGGTAAAGCTTCTGTCAACAGCATATGCAGTACAGACTGGGGAATTTTGTACGTAAAATACCAACACAAACCTAAACAATCAAAAACAAGGAAAAAAAACAGAACAAAAAAGAGCAACCTGGGATCTATTCCTGTGTATAAATAAGGAAATGGATTTTGATCTATTTAAAAATGAACAGGTCAAAAATTTAAGTTTTACTTTGCCACCTCATTGTCACAGTCTGAACAGCATCTTCAGAGCTAAGTAGAGAAAGTACTACTGCTCACTACAGTACTAATGCCTCATGTCATAATACGAGAAAATGTGTTAAGGGCTCACCAAAGAACGAAGTCTCACAACTTCTGCTGATGCTTTGGGTTTTTTTCTTGAGGTAAACATAGTGCCCAAGTTATATATTGGCATAGATTTGTGCCCAAGACTTCTATGATTTTCACTTTTCACCATGAGAAGCTTATTTCCAAATGCAGCTGTATTCCTAGTGCTTTTCAAAATCGTTTTGTACAGGCTTGTCTTTGTATTTTTTTAAATCTTTTTACTCATAATGGCTGACTCTTAAGCTGTTCAGCTCTCTCTTAATCTGCTTGCTTACTCTTACCAGCTGCAGGTCTGTAGGATTGGGGCTATCTTTTGGCTTATCTATTGGCTGTCAGCTAAAAATATAAGGACAAAAATGTGTTCTGTAATATAACTTTGAAATTATGCTTGAAGTGAACTATAGATTGGCACAGAACCAAGGGAGAATGGAACTTTGAGGTTTCTCACATCGCCAGTTTGTAACCATGTGGTTTTGTTCCTTCTTGCCACTAAGACAACTCACATCTTCTGACTTTTAGTCAAGGGATTATAACATGGGGAAAGGCAAAGCATGCTAAATAGCTGTTTGGTGATTCTTGTTGTCATTTGATATGGCAGAACTTGGAAGGTTTGATGTAGCCTAGCTTTGTGAGATCAGGAAAAAAGCCAACAGGCATAGCTAATATTTAGCTGCAAGTAGTGGATGCTTGTTTTAATTTTACAGCTGGATGCTTGTGTTTTTATGAGGCTCCCATCTTAGTGGCCCGATCACATGGGATTTTGTGCAGTAGAATGAATGGCTTTGATTTCCTTCTAAATGCAGTATTAAAGGCTGTCTGATTTATAGGCATTTATAGTGGTGTAATGAACCAAAGAATGGACTGGGACTCAAGCAGTTTTATCACTGCTTTTCCCATGGGATGAGTACAGTAGCCTTACAGGTGAGCTAACCTTTTGCGTATCAAAAGTTGAGGCCTGGAGAAGCAAGTGACAAAGACATTGCTATAAAATAAAAGTGCATAAATATTTAAAAAACAAATGAATGTTACTGTCAGTTTCACTGTAGCATTTCCACCTGGGATCATGTCAGAGAGATTGTAACGCAAACATTTTAATTTTATTTCAGAGCCACTTCTCAAGCTTTGTGGCACTTAAAATGGTCGAAACTCATTCTGTCCATCTTTCTCTGTCCCTTTCATACTCCTACCTTTTCTCTCTAAAAATTTCAGGTTGAGGTGGCTCTCATTCTGACCTTACAACTGACAGGAGATAGACCTGTGGGTTTTGTTTGTTTTGTAACAATGTTGTATGAGGTGCTTCTGTTTGTGTATGTTTATCTCAGGTTTGTTTATCTGGTGCTTCTTCCATCAGCAGCTTTTTTTTCTGAAGTGAACTCTACAATGCAGAAGATTGATGGCAACCTGTACCTTCACTATGTATCAGTGTTACTATGAAGGCTTGCTGCATCTCTGTCAGAGGAAGAACATTTTCTCAGAATTAGTCCTCAGTATTATCTTTGTACATATACTCTCTATTAAGTGTGATGAGGAAAATCACTTAATTTTTCTTTCCATTTGAAGGTTAAAATGGGGACTTGTCTAAAAGCAGGTTGCGGTAAACTGGAGGCTTATTTGAAAAGTATGCCAATATATATTACCTCGATAGATTTCCTTTAGTTACCTCATCTTGAAAGCTGTTCTCAATAAACAAGAAAACAGTTTAGAAGTGATTTAGTTTGTCTGAAAATGAGAAAATCTGAGGAAAGCATAAAGCACCATGTTTCTAAATATGACTTCCGTTATGAAGAGCGATAGATAAACTATGTAATATGTTTGGCCCATTCTGCTTCTTCCTGTTCAGAACTAGCAGCAAATTAAAAAAAACTATCTGTGTCTGGATTCTGGGGTTATTCTGTAAATGTGTGAATGTTGGCTTATACTTTGTTCATAGATAGCATTTTGGTGGTGCGGTTGTTGGGGTTTTTTTCTTTTTCTTTTTTGGTTGTGATGTTAGTGTGATCAGTTTGACAGAGGTTATGCGAGTGGGCTCTGAGACAATGCTGTGTCATGACTTCACTGCCAGATGTTTTAGATGGCTATATGAATGCTGCATGTGCAAGATGCATTATCTATCAGACCTCCTTGCTTTCAGACATATTGTGAAGATTTTAATGATGATATAAATGCCAAGAAAGCTCATTTGTTTTAGTGTTCCACATAATTGCAGACATTTTGGCAGCATTCACTTAGCACTGCTTATGCATGTGCTACCCCTTCTGACTGAAGAGCTAAAATTAGGGGCCTTCTAGATTACCCTGTTTTAGAGGAGAAACTAGGGATTTCTAGGGAAATTGAGCAGCTTTAGTACAGCTAATGAGGAACATGTGCCAACCCTGACTTTTTTCAGCACAGCACAGAAGAAGATAGTTTTGTAATTCAGAGTTTTAAAATTCTTTCCATAAATACTCCATTTTGAGAATCCACTTGTTCTTAATCAGAATGAGCCAGTGATTCAGACGTGGATTTCTTCTTGCTGTGGCTTCTGAACTCTTTCCTCACAGAAGAAGCTCTGGATGAAGAGTCATGTCTACATTAAAACTCAACAGCAAAATTAATGTGCCTTTGTTTTAGAAGGAAGTGAGGGACTGTAAGTGCAGTCATAGTAAGAATTTCTGATCTAATGAAGGGTAGTCAAATCCACCATTTCAAATTTTGATGTAGTGTGAAAGAATTGTGACACTTTTAGATCTTCCAAACTACCCTTCCCAGTAACTATATCCAGAAAATCAATTCACAGGGGTGGGGTTTCTAGGCGACAGCTAGCTGTCTGTCTGATGATGGAACCATGCAAAACTGAAATTGTACTTTAAAAATCAGGAAATAGTAGATCTTCACCTACATGAAGATTTGTGTTGTGCTTTTACCTGGCAAGCAGTTAACACTGCGCTGTTGTTCTCACTTTCCCCCAGTTGCAGTGGGATGGGGGGAGAATCAGGAAAAAAAACGTAGAACTCGTAGATGGACATAAAAACTAAGGCAGAAAAGGAAGAGGGAAGTTAGAGTAATTATAAATATCCATACATGCATGCACACATACAGGTCGCTCCAAAAGTAATGGTTCCTGTTTACTGACATGGAAACTGCAACAGATACAAAGAGTAAAGTACAACAGTATTTGAGAGAGCAGATTCTCAGCTACAAAACACTGTCTTTCAACACAGTCACCACCACTGGCTATGTATTTTCACTAGCAATGAACAAGGGCCTGCATGCCATGCTCATAAAATCTGCACCAGCAGAGCTGACCCACTGTCGCTGTGGCTACTGTTGAAGTGCACCAGTGTGCTCACCATACACTGTTTGAGCTCATAAATATTCAGCAAATGCTGAATGTCAATGAGTGCAATTTTCTTCTGCGTGGAGGAATTCAGTGACACACCTTTGCTTCATCTGTACTTCCGTGTCAGACACCATTCTGTGAGAGTGCTCCTCTGCTGCCATCTGTCACATGGCAACAACATGTAATGGAGTGTTCATAGAAAGGTTCAGCCTCTACTGCCATACCATCAATGGCTGCTTCTGATGTCATGCCTAACTGATTTAATATTGTTTTCAGATATTATTTGGTGTCCTCCTCATAGATTTATGTTTTTCTCAACCCTAATACTGGACTATCCCCAGCTACTATGTGCTTGGATGTTTTCCCATGAAATATGATTTCCTACTTTTCATCCTTTCTACTGTATATAGTCAATTTTATGTGTGCAACCTTTAATTACAAGTATGTGCAAGTTTGTGTTTTGCTATTTTATTATGTATAATTTCAAAAATTACCTCCAGGATCATAACATTCTTTAATACTTTTGTACTAGCAAATTTTGCAATTTACTTATGTACTTATAAGACTTAAAAAACAAAATAAAAACAACAAAAAAACCCCCACCAACCTTAAAACTTATTAAAAACTTATAAAAGCACGAGATAATAGTTTGTCACAGAGGCAGTTGGGGCACCTTGTTTTGTTTTATTTTTCCCTTTGAGGAAAAAATAGCTTGGTCAATGAAAGATTTGACCTGGGCACACGCAGTAATGTCAGTGATAATGTGTACCTGGTCCAAAAATGTTCAGAACAGATTTAAATCTCTGTTTAGAGCTTATATTTTGTGTGAGCATTCTTCAGTATGCCTCTGCATCTAGATCTTTGTGGAAATATATATAAGAAAAACAAATTTGCTTGGAAACCATGAGAGTCTGTGATCCAAACACTGATACCTCCAGTGATGATAGTTAAGCACTGTTTTTACATCCAGAAGGTACAAAATCTGGAGTAGAATTAACATCTAACAATGTGATAGACCATACACAGTGATATGACACTGCATATCAGGGTTTATTTCTAGTAGGAAGCCATAAACCTGGATAGCTGTACTCACTTCTTACTCATGTGCTTGCAGTATATATAAGAAAGTTTCCATCTTGCTAGTTATTTTTCATGCAGGTGTTTTGGCTACTTGCATTCAGTATTTCCTCATTGAGTTTGTGTTGTCACATGTTTTATGTGGCAATTTATCATTAATGATCCCAGGAGTTATCACTATGCTCAAGTCCACCAGTCGCTGTTCTTAGATGAAATTGCAGTTGTAAAGTGCTAAAGAACTTGGTGGCTTTGAGCTTTTGCTCTTATTCGTTCTGTCATTATTTTGCAGTACTGTTATGTCTTCCTCAAATGTTGCTATGCTGTATTTGAGAATTCTTTTTTGTTTCTTTTTTTTTTGTATTTTGCTAAAAATAGAGTAAAATTGGGGTTCAATCAAGTAACTTCTTTTTTTTTTTTTTTCTGTTTTAAGATGTATTTTTGATGGCTTCACATATTTATTTATGTGAAGATAAAGACAGATTTGTGAACTTATTGTGCTCCTTTTGTAGCCATGGTTCATTGGTATATCCTTGCATCAGTCTAGTTAAAATTCTGTGCTTGCCTTTCTCTGTATTCTGGAAACTGGTAGGTAAATTTACATGCAGAGGGGCCAACTACCAAAACTGAGATACTGAGAAAACTTTTCTAACTTTACATGCATAAAACCGTGATGAATGTAAATCAACTTTGTGACACAAAGATGTAAGTAAGTGGCTTTTCATATTATATAGACTGTACTATACCTTTACTTTAAAAAAAAAAAAGAAAAGAGCTTACAGGTGTTTATTTTCTGTGCAATGGGGCTGCTTCTAGAGGCCATCTGACTAAAAGCCTACATCCTGCAATTCATAGAACTAGGGTATATCATAGACCATTGTTTACATGACTCCTTATGTTACATGACATGTATCCTCACATACAGATGTTTTTCATCATTGACTGCTAATACTGAGTGTGTGTTACAGTTCTCTATGCATTTTTGTGGCATTTTGTGTGTTTAAACTATATTCATTTTAAATGGGAACGATTATGTATTTTGACTCAAGGAAATGAAACTCATCCCTGGGATACTTCTTGGTTTGCTTTCTCTGCTTATACAATGGCCTTTTACTATTCTAGAAAAAGGCACAAACCTTTCACCAACTAAATTTTTGCATTGCATTCCTAGATTAACAATGCAAGCAGGTGATATATATATATATGAAGTCACATGAAGAATGACAAGGTGACAGAAAATGCTGCCACAGTACAGGGTAGAGCTGGTTTGCAGAAGGAAAGCACCAAAACAGAATGCAAGTGATATTGCAATAATTTCATGCTTCAAGTCCTACCTGAATAAAAAGGTAAGTTCCTTTAGTAAGAACTCCAAAGGTAAAAGGCATGGGGATTCATATTTCTTAGCCCTTAAGTGACTTTAGCTCCATTAGAGATTGGTTAAATGAATGTATTAACTGTTCTAAGTCACTTGAAAATGTGATTGCCAAGCTCTTTCTAAATGAGTGATCGGGCAAGGACAGGGAAGAAATTTCTGAAAAAATATACAAAACCCTAACTTTTCATTTTTTCTCTCTTCTCTGTATGTGGGAAAGACCTGTAGGCAACTAGTAAGAAAAAACCCTAGCTGAAAAGCTTGATTTGAAAGCGAATATTCAGACTGGATTCCATTCAGAATGGGAAGGAAAATGGAAAACTTCCAAATGCTTTTAAAGGCAAAAATGATGGGTGATAAATGTTGCTCTTCAATATTCATTTATATTACAGCTTTAGTTAAAACAAAAAATCACTTTCCATTGGAGAAACAATAAGTTGAAATGAATGCTCATTCTTCTGTTAGTTCCCACTATCCCCCATTATGCTTTCAGTATTTTCTCTTAAGTAGTCTTCTGAAAAACTGGACACAACGTTGTGTGATATTTTTATTTCACACCTGCTGTTCTTCTTCGTATGTTCAAAATCATCTGTGAAGGGTTTTAATTTCATGTAATGGAGAAATCCCTAAATGCTAAAGAAAGGTAAAAGGAAAACTTCTAGTATGAAACCCTGAATGAGCAAGTATATGCTTGTGTTTCTCATTGAAATAAATCTCAAAATCCTTAGAAGGGATGATTCAAAATCTGTCTTTTTAAATTCCTGGCTTAAATTGAGGAACTCTTACATATTTTATGAATAAGGCCATGTCACAAAACAGCTGAATTGTCCTTGTAAACTGTACCTTGAATTCTTGAGAAATTTATTTTAAATGGTGAGTTTTCTATTCTCTAGGGTTTGAAAAGAAAACAAAGTAGTGTAAGAACAAACCAACAGCACAGCTAGGATGAATCCATGGATTTGTCCTAGAATTAATGGCCTGCAATTCTTGTAAATACAAAGGCATTCTAACGTTAGCTACAATTTAAAAGTACAATCTGATTTTAGCAAATGCTACAGCAGTGTGTGTAGATAGAAACGTTGTGTTGTGCTCTGGGATCTGAATTTAGTATTCTCTTGAGTTTCAGTGTTTTTAAAGCTACTTGGTTGCCTTCATCAGCTCTTTCCTTCTTTGGTGGCTGGTTCCTTCTGCAGCGGCTTCTACTGCAGGAACAGTGTGATAGACACTCAGTCCTTTTTGCTGGTGTGAGTAGTAATGAGTTTCTATCTTTAGCCATTAAGACATTTTATTATTGCAGTTCATGTAATTTAATAAAAATCTCTTATAGTAAGCAATATACTATCTAATATTCTTGCTTTTCTTGTCAGTTTCTAGCTAGGAACTGGGAGGAGGTTGGGAAGATGGGTTGAAGTATAACTGCAGTAATACATCAGCATATAAAATGCTGCTAGCTGCAACAGTTATCTTACACCTGCAAAGGTTTTCCTAGCAAGCTGGACTGATACCCTCTGATTGGAAAGCAGGCAGGGAAGCACAACTGAATCTCACTCTGATTTCGTTTTTGAACAGTGTAAATTTTGGAGGGAGATGTTTAGGAAGTGAATGACCTGATGAGATGGAGTGTCCTGTCTTTGCAGAGTGAAAGTCTGATGTGTAGGTCTGTGATGTGGAGAAAGAGAGGAAAAAAAACAGGGAACACACACACACACAAAATCAGTGTAAATAAATGCTTACCCTACATTTTGAACGTATATGGATTCTATATGTACCTCCTACTGCATATGTGCCCACACCCTTCTTCCCATAAGCAAAGGGACAAGCATTCTGTTCCATAACATTTTTTCTCATTCGGTTTAAACGCCTTTGTTTGAAAAGGAAGTGGTGAAAGCTGAATAGAAAACAACATGATTTTGAATACAATTCCAGAAGGTATCATTAATGTCTTACTTCCTAGGAGCAGAGAACAAAGTGGACTAAATTATGTACAGGTATGTGTGAGAAAATAATGTGGAAAGATAGAGGGAAGCACTTGCTTGTGGAATGATCTGACTGGGATATCGGATCATCTCATTTTGAACAAAATATTTTTCATACAGTTTCACACTTCTGGCATTTTCCTGTCTTTCAAATTGTTCTTAATACCTCTTGGCAAGGGTGGCATTTCTTATCAGAGGGAGCGACTTTTAATTAATGCTTGTCTTTTGTGAAAGTGGCCTGAGGTACTGCAAAAACTCACAATTATTTGATTCAGTGGATGTATGGTGTGACCAGCTGACAAAAGTTTGACTACGGAGTTGGTGTGAATGGCTTATGATCAGCTTAAAAAAACATATAGCTGGGCAGAGTGAAAAGTGTTTCGAATTTTAATTTTTAATTGAAGAATAATTTTTAATTTGATGTGTACAGAAAATTCACATGAAAGCAACTGATTTTATTTCCTTTTAAACCTAAAGGAGCTGGGTTTAACACTGTTGAAGGATTTTCTGTGAGATGTTCACGCAACTCTGGTGGTGACAGTATCTTGGCTTCAGTTCTGAATTTGGTTCTAAATTTAGGATTCCTCTTTGCCTCTCCCTTGGAAATGTAGTTGTTCCCTTCTCTGCTTGGTATCAATAACAGTCTGTCTCCCTTTTAGCATTATTTCTATACTTGATACGTTCACAATATGTGAATCTCTTTATATCTTCTGTGACTATCACCATGTTCCAGGCATACATTACTTTTGTTCTCACAGAAGCAATTAACAATAGATGGATAGATGTTGACAGTTCCGGGCAGCCAGAGAAAAGAATTGTATCACATCAGGCTTAGTTCAGAATTAAAAAAAATGTTGCTGTCTCCTACCAAATTTCCACAACTGTCATCCATGTTTGCTATCTCATTTTTGGCAAGAAGTAAACAAAAATCAAGCAGAAACCTGTGAGGAGGTCATGCCTCAAGGACAGGTTATTATTATTTTTAATTTTCATCTTCATCAGGTCTCTTGTTAACGTGTTGCTACAGATGTTTATGTGGCTGCATCAGCAGTGCTAGCAGTCCTGTTGCGTGAAATGTCTTGTCTGCCATCAGAAATTACAAAGAGACAGCAGGCAACAAGACAATAGATCAGCCAGAGTGTCTGCAGATGTTTTTAATCTGATCCTCTGTTATTTATACAGTGCCATAGGTATGCACGTTGTTTCTGTAGTTATATAAAACATGAGAGCTTTGTATCCTGAGGGGCTTACAACATACAGGGTTGTAAATTAAATCCTGCAAGATTTCTGGTCATGCTATCCAGTGCCCTTTGTGTATAGCTTGCAGCAAGCATGATATGGAATATGCCCATCCTTCTTGGCTGCGTGTGAGGAGAAGAAACATGTTTAAACAGTGTACAGTGAGAGGACTATAATGAATCTTAAAGGCCCTTAACACTGCTTTAAACCTATCTCAGATCAGCAAAGTGCTCTTATTCAGGCCTGAACTGTATTCTGTTGAACAGGAGGACTTTAGAAAGTCACAAACACATGTAGCCCCCAGTGAAGATGGTATCTGCATATGTCTGTGGTTACTGCACTGTGCTCTGCTCTGTGCTCCGTGGTCTGGAGGTAACAGTGTCTGCTTCTTTGACTCAGCTCTGTAAGAAACCATTCCTTATAATCACAATTAGTCCAGAGAAACATGGATCAAAGTAACAGGCACTGAGAGGAGTTTGATGCATTTTTTTGGTGCAGCCAAATCATTAGTATTTAAGAAGATTGTGATTTTAAAATTGACTCATTCAACTCAAAATCCCATGGATAATATCTCTGGGAAGCTCAAAGTCATTATGGGCATTGTATAGGTAAAATTCTTCTGCCTGAAAGCACTGAATTATTTCTGCCTTAGCAAAAACTGCTTTTGTTTTCTAAATTGATAGCATTCCTTTTTTTTATTTTATTCATGTGTATGACCTAAGCATGTGTATCCTACTGCATGTTTTACAGATTTATTTTAGAAAATTCCAGTATGGTGAACTGTGATGTCTCTTGGCTTCTTGGCTGAAGCAGAACTTGGAAACATGCATATCTTTTCAGTGTACACATGTGTCTTACTGAGCAGTGCAGGATGAAATTAAAAACTGAAGGAGGAAAATAGAGATAACTCAACAGCTTCCATTCTAATAAAATAGAATGAATATTTCAGAAGCCTTTTTGTAAGCCTGTTTCTAAAGTGGCAAAGTTATAACAGTGATATTTTTGCAATATTTTACAGCCACTGTTCTAGAAGTCATCTTCAGAATACGTCTGAAACTTTAGTTTTGTGGTGATGTCTTCTCCCTTTGAGCTACTGAATATTGACTGGAAATTTTGACTTTTTTTTTTTTTTTTTTTTTTTTTTTTTTTTTAGTATAAAATGAGTACATTAGGAATGCGAACCAAGAAGCACTTTTATAGCCACTAATACTTGGTTAAGAAGTTGTTTACTCCCAACTGGGGACATAGTTTTCTGGCCCTGAATTGTGAATCTAGGAATGTATTGACCTTGTTTGCTTACTCCAAGCACAATTCCTATTTTTCAACATGACTGGAAGGATTTGTCCTCATAAAAATGTGTCCATATGATAGAGCTTGAAAAATTTTTAGTTATTGTTGATGTGTGGGGTCATATAAATCATTGCCTCATATCTTGAACTATATATATATGTCTTTTTTTTTCCTCTTTCTTCCCTTCTTTCATGTTATTTTTCATTTCTGAGAGGATTTCAGGATGGAAAGGGAAGCATTCCAGGAGGAAGAAGTCAGGAAGGTAGAGGCTAAGAAAAGAGTTAAGTGGGGATTTTCCTTGCTATAAAACCGTTGGGCCAGAAGCCAGGCACTTAAGAGCTGGGGAATAGGAATTGCAGAAGTTTTTTCTGTGTGTTGCAGTCTGGGGGAGGGAAGAGGAACTAAAACAGGGCATAATTCAGAGAGGGAGCCTTTTAAGACAGCTTTCTGAGAGAATGGAAGCTAGGAGAAAAGATGGCAAAAAGAGTGTGCGTGAAATATATTTGTTTTACTTAGCTCAGACTGCTGCTTAAAAAATTTTAACTGTGTTAATTAGCGCTTGCTAAATGCTGCTCCAATATGCTGAATTCCTGTCTTTGTGCTCATTCATTTAGAATTGGCCAGTTGCAGTCTGCGATTCCAAGTTTCTGGTCTTGGCCAAGCACCAGAGATAGAAGGATCATCTCCATTTAAAACTCTCTGTGTATCCCTATCTGAGACTCAGTGCACTTCCAGTTTTCACTTCCTCGTTTCACATTACAACAGGTGTAGTGAAAAGTGACAGGGATACTCAGATATGTGGAATGACTTCAATGGAAAAAACAGCCAATTAACCTAGCCTCCTTGAGGCTGGGAAAAACTTGACTCTGAGGAGGATGTGACAGATTATAAAATCCTGGGTGGCTGAGGAAATGTGGCTAAAGAAGGAGGAACTACAGTTTCTTACAACACAAGGACTGAGAGAGGTTCAAATGATGTTATTGGCTGGTAGGGTGGAAATGTGCAAGAAAGAAGGTAGTTCTGGGAAACTCACTGCCATGCTGTTATAGTAATGCCTATAGTTATACGTGGACTCAGAAGTGGTGAGACAAATGACAAGCAGGGCCTTCTGAATGCAAGGCCACCGTCTGTGGCTCAGGGATGCGCTTCGTGCTGCTCTTGTGCTCCTTATCTGCCTGTCTGCTGCTGCTATTGTCAGAGGAAGTCTGTCTGAGTGTGGCCATTCGTATGGCACAGCATGTCTTACTGTGTAAGAGGTGAAATCATCACTTTGGGACAGCACAGCTTTACTTTTGGAATCACTGAAAGTGGGTAAATACTTTAAATGCTCTTTGGATTCTGTCAAATAGTGAAGTCTTTTTGTGTCTTTTCCTGCTTTTAAGTGGTAAGGAAGTAATTACTAAAATCAAAGTCTATTCAGACAAAATAGCATTCCTGCAAAGAAGGATGCGCATGAAAATCTGCTGCATGGTACCCACCTTTGGTTTGATTTTTAAGTTTCATTATGTATCCAAGTGTAAAGAGGCTGGCAGAAATTCAAACAAGCTGATGTCAAACTATTGCTTCAACGCAGCTGATACGTATTTTACTCATAACATGTAGTTCTAACAGTGGCAGGCTGAAGTCTAACTGTAGTTGCAGGAAAAGCTGTAGTCTTTTTGTTCTGGAGTCTTCCTTGAAGCTGAGATGTTGTTGCTCAAGAGAAAAACAGACATAGTCATTGTGACTCTAGATTCTTTAGGAAGTTCAACTCCTAGCTTTTCTTTTTAAAATCTTCTTCTTTCACTTTGCATCTGTAATTTTTTTTAAGCTCGGAATAGGGCCACTGACTAAATTTTCACATCTGGATATTTGTGTTGATACAGCTTGACTGTGCCCTTGATTATATTCTGAGATTCAGTTTGGATAAACTATTTCTGCATGTGAATCATGATGTTCATATTATCTCACCTTTGCCACTTCATTTCAGGGGTTACCTTTCTCTTTAGACTTTGTGCAGTGAGAGAGAGAGAGAGAGAGAGATTCCTACAGAAAGTTGTACTGTGAACCACCTTTGACAAGAGATCCTTTGGTGAAAGGCCAGAAGTGAATACAACCAGGAGAAAAGAAAACTTGGTTGAAGGGATCTTGGTCTGTTGTTTTTCTCATCGCTCCTCTGGTGCACAGAAACAATTCTGTTAGCAGCAAGAAGACTGTATGGTAGCAATAGGCATTACTGTGGTTAAGTCCCCTGCCATCTGATGAGGTGTGAACTCCATCTGAAGCTTCTCTTGTGATGGAATTATTCATAGTGTGCCTTTTACCTGTGGCCTCCCCAGTGTCTGATAACGGACAAGTTTGATTGGACTGAAATTGCCAAGGGGTGCAGAAGTTATTTGGAATTTCACAGTATGTCTCTGTATGCTTCTGTTGGAATACCACAAGATATTCCTCCCCTTAAAAAAAATTTAGAGAAAAATCCCAACTAGTAGGCATGTGTATGATAATTGGACTTATTTAATGAAAAACTTATCATTGTGTAACTAAAATACACAGTGCTGTACCAGATTGCATTTCTGCACTGAAGTTCTGCTAACACAAATATATAGAGCTCAGTGTTGGAAATCTGTTCAAGATACGGATTTCTTTATTTTCTTTATAGGAGGAGAGGAGGAAAACATTCTGAACCACTTCTTATTTGACACAGTAATCTTAAATTATCAGGACCTAAACTTAGAAACTTGCAAGTTGAGAAGTGAGGTGAAAAAATACAAAAGACATGAAGAACAGCATTTGAAGCACTGGGCAATCAGAATGATGCCACTTGAACCAAATCTATGTTGTATAAATATTTGCAAATTTGTTTCCACTTCTGAAACTGTGAGGAAAGCCTTGACTAAAAAACAAAGATAAGGACAAATGTAACTTCAAAAGGCACCTACCATGGGAAGGAAGGCTTGGTATTAGCAGAAAAAAAGTAGATGTTTGAGTTGTGTTTTGGAACAGGATGTTCTATCCTGCAATAGTGTGCTTCAATGCTTTGCAAGATCACTGCAAAGTGTCGTGATAATCCAGGCTAGTGTTTTGGTTCCAATCTGGCGCGACCTCTATGTGAGACTGAAGGATGCAAAATAAGTAGCTCCTATATATCTGTTGTTTATGTTTGGTTTTGTTGTCCTTTAACGAAAACATTTTGCATCTTTTTCAGACTGAAACTTTGTAAACGCAGGGTTCATGAAATGTGCATGCAATGTGAATTTCAGGTGTTCATCTGGAGAAGAACATATGTTATTTGTTTGGCTGCCTTTAAAAGTCAAATTAATAGAGGAAAAAATACGAGATTCAAAGAGTATGTAATGCTCTGTAACATGGGACAGTTGGGGTGAGTCAGATCTGTGTGTTCTGATAGTGGTCATTGGTAGATCTTGGGAGAAGGTTATAATCTCCAATTTTTGAGAGTGTGTGAAGACAAAACAAAAGGGAATGAGCAATGAGAGATCCTCTGTGAAAATACATACCATTATATCTATTTGTCATGGCAGTAAGGTATAAGCTTCTGTGAGTTCTTCATTTAAAAGAAGTTGAGGCAGGAATGGAATCTGGGCCTGTGGCAGGTCTGCTTACATTTCTTCTTTCCCTATGTTTCCCAAAGACTGTAGAGTCACTTCTGGATAGTAGGCACAGCTGCACAGCCATTATTGGATGACAATTTTCTTAATCTTTTTGTTCCTTATGATAAATTATTTTTAATTAGACACGAGAAATCCTTAAGGAACGTCATTCAGATTACTTATTGAGATAACTGCTTCTTTGTATCTCCACAATATCAAAAACGTTGATATTGTTTGCTGCATCTCCTAGCACAGAGAGGGTTGCAAAACTGAGCACGTTCAAGTTAAAAAGTGGCCAGCTGACCTTAAAATGTGATCAGTGTTTGTGCTCTTTTGACAAATTTTGATAAATTATGCCTATGAACTTTGCTGATTGCCTGCAGCTACACTTAGGGTATGCAGTAGATTAATGTTCCCTTCTTGTAAAATCTGATAGGGCAGCTTTAATTCATGCCCTAGCTTTAAGATAAACTTTCTCCGAAATACACAGAAATGAAAAACCTGTAAGAGTAGGTAAGCCTCAGCATAAAATGCTATAAAGCAATCAATATTGAAATAATTTGGTTTTAATAGAATCTTACATAAGGAAATGAAAAAAAGCAGAATTCTTATGATGTACAGGGGCTGCTCTGAAAGTAATGCCTCCTATTTTATTATATTGGCTCACAACATCAGAAGTGAGGTATGGCAGTAGAAGCTGAGCCTTCCCACCAATATTCCATTATGTTCTGTTGTCGTGTGACAGATGGCAGAAGAGAGGCAGTCTGACAGAATGGCGTCTGATATGGAACTGTGTGTATGGAGCAAAGTTGCATCATTGTATTCCTCTGTGCAGAAAAAATTTCACTCATTCACATTCATTGATGTTTGCTGAATGCTAGTGGAAACCAAACAGAGGATGTGAGCACAGTGAGGAGTGGGTCGTGCGTTTCAGCACTGGTGTGACAGTGGGTCACCTCCACTGGTGCAGGTTTTTATCAGTGCAGCATGCAGTCTCCTGTTCCTTACTAGGAAAAATGCATAGCTAATGATGGTGACTGAAAAATAGTATTTTGTAGCTAACAACTTGCCCTCTCAAATAGCATTATTGTGCTCTTTGTGTTTGTTGTGGTACACATCTTTGCTTCATGTGCACTTCCATGTCAGATACCATTTTATCAGACTGCCCCTCTGCTGCCATTCGTCACATGGAAACAACATATAAAAGAATATTGGCAGAAAGGTTCAATTTTTACTGCCATATCACCAACAGGTACTTCTGATGTCATAGACTAACATTAAAAATCTCTCTATATAGGAGGCATTACTTTTGGAGCAGCTGTTGTATATCCAAGAAAATAATCATAGAATCATAGAATTGCTCGGTTTGGTAAGGAAAAGACCTTAAAGATCATCGAGTCCACCCACAGCCTATCCACACTACCCTAACAAACAACTCTTCACTAAATCATGTCCCTGAGCACCACGTACAAACAGTTTTTGAACACATCCAGGGAAGGTGGCTCAACCACCTCACTGTGGAGCCCATTTCCACTTTCAGTCTGAAAGCTCAGAAGAAAAACCTCTGCAGGAGGAACATTAGTTCAATTCATGCTGTTAATTAACACTCAATTTTTTCTGTTTGTTAGAAACTTATCTGTTTCAGAGTGGCATTAATCTTACACTGAAATTTTGCTTCAGTGAGTCTTTTAAGAACAAGGAAGAGAAAATAGAAAACCTTTTTTTTTTTTTTAAATTACAAAGTATCTGGAACAGGAACAATTATGTCACATGAAAAACACAACCCTTCAATCTCAATAATATGAATAGCTGAAAGGCGGCATTCTTAACATTGCTGAAGTTCATTGTCATTTAAGTGCCTAATGTTAGCCAATTCCAATTCCTCCATCATGCAAAGAGGAAATATGCAGTTTTGTGTGGGAAGACTATATCAAAGCAGCCTAATTTATCTTTCAGTAGAAAAACCTGACTAGGTGTTGATTATGTCAGTCAATGCTAATGTCTCTACTTCTGAAAACTGACTATAAGCAAAAAATGATAGTTCAGAACCTTACTCACAATCCTCTTTCCCTTTGTTCTCCCTTCATTTGTTGGAAGGGATGCTGTGCTGCTGACATATACCAAATTTCTTTCCACGTTTTGAAGCAGTGATTTGTGTTAGATGAATTTGGAACTTTGAGCTTTATACTAATAAAGAATCTGTCTTTTTGGGTCAAAGAGTCACTTTCTTTTTCTGAGTACTGGAGCTGAGTTGAAATCCAGAGAATTTGGCTAGGTTAACGTTTTTATTAAGGAAATTTTCCTACTCCAGTTGTTTTGTTTTGTTTAAGGAGCAGAGAAAGAGTTTGCATGTGGTGAAGTTGCTTTTCTATTTTATTCCCAGCAAGATATGGAATGTAGATGAATCTTCAAACATAAATATGGTTCTGAATAAAATAATCCAAGAAAGATCAGCCCATGTAATAACAGAACAACAAGACCCAACAGAAAAACATTTTGTGAGTTTTTAGCTGAGTAATACTAGAAGGGCTTGTATGCCTTGAACGGTCAGCGTAACTTGGTCCATAAACTTCATTGCAGTTAACAGGAACTCCTTGGTTTGACCTGGAAAACAAATGACTTTCATGGACTTATGAAGCTGTATAACACTTTCAGTAATCTGTTTTCAAACTGTCTCACCTACTCCTATTTGTGTATTTTTCCATTTCAGAGGCAAAGCAAACACAGAGGTCTAATCAAGATGCTGGATGAGTTAAGTAACCCAGCAGACTATACTGTATGGTGTTTGCATACATATAATTCTTATTGACACAGCCTGTGAGGGAAAAGAGTAAACCATCCAAAGGAAGAATCCAGACACAGAGATAGAGAATCTTTGCTTATAATGGCCTTATACACAAACGCACATAGATCATACACATGTCTTTAAGTACAGTTTACATATCCTGTCCAGTCTCATAAATACCTTTTAAAACTGTCTGATCAGGACTCTGGTAAAGCCAGTGCTTCTCAGTATTTGTTAAGGGCTTTTCATTGCTACCAAAACCCACTACTTTCAATGCTTTTTCTTCAAGAGCTAGCATTATCAGGATTAGATACCATAATAAATAGACCTCAGTCTTCACCTTTCCCAAGCATATTTCTTGGTGATAAAGAGCTATGAATGAACTGGTTTGATATTTTTGTCCACACGTATGATTTGTATGATATGTCTGTTGTAGCTTACTGGTAGTATGTGACATACAGAGAGCATTCATTCCTTTCAACCCTAAAAGCAAACTTTCCAGCTTTTCTTAGGTAGTAAGTGCCTTCAAGAGGCAGTTTAATTAGGTGAGGTTTGTTGTGACGACTTATAGTGACTCATCTTGATTGGAAGGCTACTTTGGAGTTGAGAAAGACTTTCTTTCCTCATGCAGTTGTTTTTCAGGCATGTGTCAACTATTTCTTCCATATGTCGAGCGGAGTGGATTTTTAACTACAATTGTTTTTAAGCAAAACTTGGTTCCAATGGAACCATTTCATACATTTTTGTCTAGTACACTGAGACTTTTCAGTGAGCAGAGAGAAAGTTGAAAAATACCTCACGATGTTTGTTTCATAGTCAAAATAAGTGTTTTACCAGCAGTGGATGTGAAGAGGTATTTTTAATTGTGGAAGTTTAGCTTTAATACAGCTTCATTTGCCTCCATCCTGTTGCATCTTCTTTAGCCTCATTCTGATTCCCACAGTATAAAGTTAATATTTCTCTTACAAGGTCCAAAATAACTACCTTTTCTGGTTTACTTCTACTCTTTTGTATTACATTAGCTTCTGCTGCTGGGATATCTGAAATAAATCAGCCAGCTACCAGGACTGGTCTAGCTAAGCTCTTTGAAGTGGATCTACTCACTGAAGAGTCTGCTTATACCCTAATACAGAGTGCTTCCTTACAGCCATCATCTTCTTTTGTTGCCCTTCCTTCAGGCAGGAGTGGAATGTTTTGCTTGGCATATGTGTACATCTGAGCACTGTCTTAGTTTGTTGGAGTTGCCATGAACTGCAATGCCCATGAGAAGCAATATCGACTGACTTGACTAGTTCTTGCATACTTTTGCCTTCTGTGCAGATGAGCTGCTTTTGAGGAAGAAGTTCATTAGCTTCCTACTCTGCTGTGCTTTGCACAGGCAAAGTAGAGCAATCTATATGCTGGGTTTAGATTGTAATTTTTTTTTTGCTTGTTTGTTGGTTTAGGTTTCTTTGTGTTTTTTTGGGGGGGGGGTTTACCACCCTTCAGATGCTTTTAAATGTGCTCTAGTCTAATGAGCAGATGGGCTACTGTGGTTGTGGTACTTGTTAGGGACACAAAGAATGATGAGATATGAAGGAAGAGATCTTTTTTTGTGCTTTGTCCCTAAAGTGATTATCTATGGGTTTCTAGGGCTTTAGCCAGTTGTTTGATTCAAGGACTTTGGCTGTATATTTTGGAAACACAGTTCTGTATCAAGCATGTGGTAAAGCTAATCTGTTTTCCAGTTCTGGTGTATGGAAAGGAAATGAGTGACAGTGGCTTATTCTCCATGACAGATCTACGTGTAAGTTCTACTATTCTAGTTCATATACTACCCAAAGAGGTGCCTTTTGCCTCCTTTTTAAGAAACAACATGATTTCCCAGAGAATAAGGCTGTTCTGTTTATTTGTGTCCTGGAGTGCTTATATATGCTTAGGAAGTATTGATGTACATGTTTTGTTTCCTGACAGCCAAGGAAGGTTCTCTCTAAAGAGGCAAACAGCTCAGCTAAAGATTGTAGCTGACATGGGAGAGTTGTTGATGTGACAGTACTGTGGCTACTGATGATAGGTTTATGCTGCTGTTTTTGCTGCCCTTTTTGCTGAAGGTAGGAGTATAGCACAGGCAGTGAGAACTAGACGGCTACTCATTCTGTCTGCTGGCTTTGCTTGTATTACCACTCGGCATAGCTTATAAGGAGGTCTTTTGTGTAACCCAAAGTTTGTCACTGTGCAAGCAACACCTTTGTCTCTGACTGCATTTCTTTATTGGTATATGAGGAACATAGATTTGCATTATGGGATAGAGGGGAAGATGTGTGGCTTGGGGCAGGAGGAGAGAACCTAACTGTGCCAGCTGCAAGAAATTCTTAGCCAGGTTTAATAACCTGAAACATAAAATAAATGTTCAGTTCATCATGTTGCTCTCTAGAAAGCAAAAGATTTGATTAAGACATTTTTGAGCCACCAGAGATACATTTAAATACTTTTAAAACCTTGAATCCAATGCTCATCTTCTCCTGAATGCAGAAGTATGTGTGGGGGATGTGGAACGCCTGGTTTGGTTCATAGAAATAAATGTTTATCTGTGAGCAGTGCTTTTGGGGACCTATAATTCTTTTGAAAATTAATCCCTGAGGGACTGCCAATGGCCCACTTGTTCAAAAGCCTTGAGCAAGAGCTTTAAATGAATTGCAAAAAGAAGGAAGTGTTCTGATGCTGAAAGAAGTTTCTCAACATACTGTCAGTGTATCAGGATGTGTCTCTTCCTCTCACCCTTCCTTTTGTTGAATCCTCTGTTGCTTGATCTTTTTTTGTGAAACAAAGCTGGGCTGTGCCAGGGATTAGAAATAAATTTATCCCTTCCTCAATACTTTCTTACATCTTTTGGGGGAGATACATTATATTTGTAAAAGGGTATTTTCATGTAGAAGCAAAGAATAAAATCTAAAAAAAATAAAAGTAAATATCCCACAGACCATTAAGAGCTGATTCCAAGCTCTGGATAGCATTTTTTTTTTTTTTCTGTGATAGAAAAGCAGTTAAATGAGTAGTCAAGAATAAATTTTGCTTTTAGATTGGGCATGATGAGAGTGGTTGAGAGAAAAGTGGAGCTGAGAGAGGCTTGATGTTTGATATGGAAAGGGAGGAATTTGTGTAAATCTTGTTTTTATATTTCTGTGAAGTTAAAACACCTTCAACACTGGATGCAACCAGTAAACTGAAGTTGTACCATACCAAATTTTAAACAGCAAAGCTACACTTGGGAAAACTTAGTATACAAAATGACTTCTGCAAGCATAGTGATTTGTGCTAACAAGCATTGTATTTGCGTACATGGCTATCTAAGTGTGTTAGTGTGAATTTTGTGATTGTAAGCAGTCTCTTTTCTCACTCTGTTTTTTTCCTGTTCTGCTGGTACTGTCACCTGGCAAAGCCTTTAGCCTTGTGGCCATATCTTCTTTTGTCAGGCTTTGTCCACAGCAGCTTCCACTGCTTCTATTACAGTGACCCGGACCTTTTGAACTCATGGACTAGAACCAGGTGCTGCTTTTGATGGAGGCCATTCCTAATCACATTAGTCCTTGGACTTCTCAGAACTCTCACAGCTAGGTTTGTGACACACTGTCGTGTTTCTTTCATGGTCCTTTTTCTCTGTAAAACTGCAGGTTACTTTGAGCTGAAGGAGACTGAGTAGATTCACATGTATGTTTTTGCTTTGCACATAAGTACTGTTCTGTTGGTACAGATCACTCCCTTCGCCCTATTTGTCATTTCCCTGCTGCTTCTCCAAATGGCCATGAGCCACGTACATTCAGGGGTATGATGAATGGAAAAAACATTGTTAATAGAACATGAAAATACATTTAGAAAAGAATGAAAGGGAGCTTGTCCAAAATATTTGAATTTCAAGTGGAAGTATCTAGCTTTGTTAACTGAATGTATTATTTTGCCACCTTTCTTGTAAATGACATCATGATAAAAAGACCTCAACTTGTTTTCATATGGCTGCATATTAATAGCTTCTAGCAGGTGCTCGAGAAATCAAGGCAATCTATGAAATTTTCAGAATACCCCTCCCCCAAGGGAAGCTTGTTTCTAAAAAAGTGCCTGTGTTTTTAGTCTGGCTTATCAAATGTGTGAGACTGTGATCTGTTTGTACTTCTGCTGTTTTCAGATTTCTGCTTTTAGGACTTTTTGTTTTAGTTAATATTTTTTTTGCAAGGATTCAAAGTGCATCTGACATAAGTGGAAATTCCACATGAGCTTAGCTATGCAGATGTCAAGGCACCTCTAAAGCATATCATTTTAGGGTCCCCAAAGTGCAGAAACAGTTGAGATAAAGCTTCAAGGATGGGGAAAGAAACAAACAACCACTCTCTAAAATCTTTTGTTACCTGAACTGCAATGGCTCCAACAATCCGGTGCAGAAAACTACAGAAGTATGTTTCATCTGCAGATACAGACTCATGGATATTCTTTGTAGCTGACAGTAGGCAGTGAGGCGTAATTCCTTTTGTTCCCCTGGTTATTTAGCAGAGTAAGTAAATTTAGGTCAAACTCTCAATCATTTGATCACATGCCTGGAGATGTAATACATTTCATCTAATAGCCAGGGGAAACAGTCATTTAACCAAGTAACTGTTTCATTTCTATAAGTGACTAATTTGACAGACAAGGCACAGTTCAAAGGAAAACAATAGATCTACAATGGGATTGTTCTCAGCTTGACCTTTGTGCCCAGCTGGATGCCAGTGGTGCCTTCTAACATGGAGATGTTTGCCAGACTGAGATGAGTCTGGCAACATCATGCATAAAACACAGTTTAAGTTACATTACACAGTGCGCTGCATCATGAATCCACTAGAAATAATTTGCCTCTATCTGTTCCTGTCCCATGGTTTCTGAAAGAGCATGAAGAGCGTTTAGCCAAGTAGAAAGGCAAACAGCTTTCTATACCTTTAATTTCAGAATAGTGCAAGCTTGTGTAATTTTTACCCTTGTTTATACTGAAGATCCAATTCAGCACTTCATTGCAGACACTGGCTATCAACATAGGCAGCTAAAACAGCAGGTGGATTTAAAATGAAGGGACAGCTGTATGGATGAGCTGCTGTATAAGCAGATTATAAAATATGCAGTTTAGAGAAATGAAATTTATCTGCCCTCAGTGAAAAGTCCTTTGCTTTTGGTTGCTCAATAAGTTCAGCCATCATCTCCTGAAGACCAATTTTGATACTGTTATTATAGCTGTGACGAATTTCAGCAGAAGTCATAATCAGCAGACAGCCACTGGAGAAATGGTTTTGTTAAATGAGATTTTTATTTCCTGATTTATCTGCAAGAATTTGCAAATTGTTCTCACCATTTTTTTTTCTTTTTTCTTTTTTCCTTTTCTTTTTTTCTTTTTTTTCCAGACAGAACAAGAGTTTTTCTCTGCAATCTTACTACCACACCTTTTATCCTGATGCTCATTGATGTGCCTCCTTGAGGGAAGGTTTTTATTGTACCTTCATCCATGATGAAAGTTTGCAGCAATTACCTCTCATTCTGTTCTTTCTCTGGAGTATAACATGTGCATGATTTTCTCAACTATGTGCCAGCTAATAAGCCTATTCAAAATAATGAGCCCCAAGGACACAGGAAAAACAAAATTAATATATA
This sequence comes from Lagopus muta, assembly GCF_023343835.1. Taxonomy (NCBI): domain Eukaryota; kingdom Metazoa; phylum Chordata; class Aves; order Galliformes; family Phasianidae; genus Lagopus; species Lagopus muta. Next base: position 15,292,755 of record NC_064436.1, read on the forward strand.
CAATTTAGTTTCTCAAAATCTTTGATTTCAAAAGTAAAATTTATTTTGCTGTTAATCACATAGCTTTCTTTCTTGCACTTTCACTTTCCTTGGGTTCTCTTGTCAGTGCAGTTGCTTTTGAATTCTTACTTTGTTGCATTTTTTAAATTCATTGTGATACAGTGATCTCATATGTTAATGTGCTTGTGATTCCAAGTTGTATGTCAGATTGCCTGATGCTTTGCCTTTACTTAGCTTCACCCCCTTCCATTGTAAACTGCTGAAGTTGCTGTTTTGTCACTGCCTGCCTCTTACGCACATTTTCAATAATGGTACAGTTACAAACTCTTTCCGTTCTGTTTTAGATTCCCACCAAAATTTTTACGGTTCTGTCTACGTAGAGCCAGAACATCAGCTGAAGTTTTCACTGCCTGGATACTTCATTCAAAATTTCTCACATTCAGACAGATATAGAGAAACGGTTTTCAAAAGTATGTCTTGCTTCACCTTCCTTCTTCCCTCTTATGGTCAATTTCATCCATGTTCAGCACCTAGTACATAAAAAGATGTCTAATGCAACTTAAATAATGAAACTGTCAGGTTGCCACTCTTAAAAAGAGTGGAGAACTGGAAAACAACGCAGGCAAACACTGACCTCTGATTCTCTTAAATTGAGCATATATACTGAATTAGTGTAACTACTGATACCGTTTTATCTTCCTATCTGGTCAAATCCAAAATAGTGTGCTTATTCACACGCACTATCATGTATGTATGTATGTTCTATGTGGGTGATAGCTGGGCTAATGTGCTTGTTATTATTTTTTGTTTTTAAATGTGCTGTGCACCTCTGAGAATAAGATAATCTTTATTTAGGCACTTACATGGATTTATTTCTTTACTACTAAATGTTTAGAAATTAAGTAACTGGCTTCATTTCTGACATATGTTGGGAATTGTGTGTCAGAACAGTGTGTAACATAGAATTCTCTGGAGACTCTTCTCCCTTGGTTTTACTATTATTAATGTACGCATCTAACGTTGTAACTGAGAATGGAGCCAATTTTATGCTTTCTCTTTTCAGGTCTTTCCAATCCTCTCAAAGCTAGAGGAAATAAATGGGCTTGTTATTGTGTCCTATAGTTGATAAACTATAACTTGTTTGTAGGGGATGGGGAGACCAAGTCTGCAAAGTGAGGAGCCACAGCGAAGAGCACATCTGCCTCCTCATAGTGGTATTTCATCCTGAGTGCTCAGCTGCTGGCAGTCTGCTATAAAGCAGTTATTTGTTGAGTTGTTTCTTGTATACACACGGTTTCTTCAAATACTTTAAAGCTATTTACCACGATGCTTTAATAATTTCATTAAGTAAAAATAAGCTTTCAAAATGCCGTGACCAGGTAATGTCCAAGAAGTGGTCAAGTATGTGATTTGGGGATGCTGATGCTCTCTGGATTTGTAGATGGCTTTTGAGTTGAATATACAGTAGTTCATCAGGATTGAGAAGCCATCACAAAGAACTGCAGGATATAGATTCTGCTAATCTAGTGACAGAGAAAAACACTGATGAGGTTGTAACCATAACTTCTTTCTGGTTTTCAGCAGAAATCCACTGGACTTGCTTCTTTTCTGTCCTAAATGGAAGTTTAAAGTTCAGTAGAACATTAGAGTTTGTTAGATCTACTAACTTTGTCTTATTTTTTATTTCAAGTTGTGAGGACTAAAAAGAAAATGAAATGACTGTACTGATTTATCATATGGTTGTTACTGGACAGGAGGGGAGGAAAAGGAAAAAAATATTCTGATTTGGGGCTTTTTGTAGTCCTTTTTGTTCTATCTTCCAAGCAGAAGTTTATCACAGGGTGAAAGTAAGGCAAAAGCAATGCTTCTATAGCCTCAAGAAAGAAGAGGGAGATGGAGATGCTAAAGTATCTTGACAACCAAGTCCATGTCTAAGCAGATGTATTTGCTCTTCACAGTTTAGATAGATCAGCAAGAACATCTTATATTATTGCTGTATAAACAAACAATGGTAAGAACATATACCTGTGTTAAATGACATGATTTCTTTCCTAGTGCTGAGACAGATTTGCTCTGGCTCAAACCTGGCCTTGAGGATGCTGGTAGCTGCTAGCTACATTGTGAGCACAAGGACACACCGGATCAGGATAGCCTTGTCTCAGTCACACAGATTTCAACTTGCTTTGTATTTTAAGGAGGAAAAAAAAACAGAAAAAAAAAAGAAAAAAAAGAAAAAAAAAAAAAGCAGCTTAATTTGTAGATGGCTAAGGGTACTGATTGTGGTGGGTTTTTGTTGGGTTTGTTTTTTTTTTGTTTTTTTTTGTGAGTAGATGCTATCTTTAGGGGAGATTTCTTCTGTCCTTCTACTCTAAAAATAGAAGAAGTATTAAGTTTATGAGCTGTGTGTTTTATTCTTTCGATTTCAATTTGAGTAACAAAGGCACCACACCCATAACACGTAGATATTTACATCATGTGTAGCATTAGCATACAGTTTTAGTGGCTTCTTGAGAGCTAAGACAAAAGTTGTTGGTTATATCACACATTTTTATGTTGAAACACATATATATATTCTTTCTGTATGGAGTCTACTTTATTCAGAAAATGTATTAGAAATTACACATTCCCAAGTACTGGGCTTTGCCTGTGCAGAAAAATAAAAGAAAGAGAAAAAACAATTGCGATCCCAGCACCAGCAGTAACAATTTGAGGCTTTGTCCACCTGCGGTAGATAAACTGCCTACTCTGAAATCTCAAGGGAAGCAAGCTGTTTCTATGAGGTATTTAAGGATGGGGCTCATTGTACTCATCTCTTCATGGCTGACTATCTGGTTTGTTCTGTGATAAGACTAAAGACCCTCTGTAGACTAGAAACTGTTTCTACTAGTGAATAAACAAAAGAAACCCAATTCTGGCAGTTAAGACAGCTGCAGTGTTCCAGATGGCTCCACAGTATTTGAACTAACTCTAATACTAAACAGGTAGGATTTCAAAAACTAGAAGTGCTGTGTAGATTTTTTTTCACTCTTTCCTGTCTCTTTTTAAATTTTAAGACTCAGTGATGAAGACCATTGTTAAAGAAAGAGCTACAAAACACGTGGTGCTTCACACCAAAAGTTTGTGAGACTGCAAGATAAACTAAACCTTCTCTTTGATTAGAGCTCTTAAAGTATACTCATCATAGGAAGAAAACCCACGCTGATGATATCTGTAAATGATACAGGCTTGCCTAAGTGTGTATGTATATATCATCTCTTACAGTATCATATGTTTTCCAATGTGGTAAACAAAGCATTTTTGTAGAGGGAGCTGAATAGAAGTTAAATATTTTATGGCAAAATATGAACTGTGTTCTGCCAGATGGAGTCTTCATATTTATAAATTGCGAATCCAAATCTTTCTTTTAAAGGGAAGTTATTCAACAAGAAAGGCAAACAGATTAGGAACATGATGCAAGTGAATGGGCATGTACACTAATAATAGAAAAGTTCCAGGCAGTGCTGGAAGTAGTGTATTTGCAGAGAAATGTATTGATCCTAAGTTAAGAGTAGATTAGCAGAAGGAGAGTCCAGAAGGACCAAGAGCTTTGTTTCATTGATTCTTCAGTCTTCTCACAGAATTCCTGGGACTTGCTTAGAACAGCAGAGAAGATGTATTTAAAATTACCTATTGGAAAAGGATATTATAACTTTGTTCTCTTTTTCTTTGACTTTCAACAAAACTTTGAAAATATTGGTTTGAATGTTATGGTAGTTACAGTAAGTAACTTACCGTATTTGAGCGAATGCATGCTTATATCCTAGACAAAAAATAAAAATTAAAGAATTAAAAAAACAAAATTGCCTGATCTGTTTTGACTATCTGAATTATATTAGATCTTAATGTGATGATGATACTAGGCTTCCAGGCTAACCAGCTACTACTAGTTGACTATGAGTTGACAATGATTTAAGGAGATACAAAGTAGGAGTGACTCCAACCTAATGAACATTAGTTAAATAAATTCCCTGTGAGACCAACATCAGGTGGAAATGACCTTGGATGCAGTTAAAGTATCTCAAGTACACTGAAATTTATGAGGTTTTCAGTTCTATTCAGAAAAGGAATTTTTGTGTATTATAATTAGCTGCTGAATTGCAGCTCACTTTTTGCATTTTGCAGAGGCTCCTAAATCCATGAGAAGATCAGGACTGCTTTTCAGTTCAAGGCTTTTTCAGCTGAGCCTTGCACAAGAACTGTGGCCAATGATGTGGCTATGGAAAGATTTATGCTGGGCAGGGAAATTCTTTTGGGATGCCCCCTCTTTGCTCTTTGTATAGAACTCTGTGTCCTTGAAAATCTTTAGAGCACTCATGTAGATGTGTGTGGTGTGACTACGTAGGTCAGACGTTGCACATGACCTTTCCTGGTTTAACACCACAGAACTGAAGATGTAGGTTAGGCTTCACAGTCATTAGGTCTTGCAGTGACTTACTGTCTAATTTGTTTTTGTAATGGAGCTGAAGATATATATTCTTTTCCAAAAGATGGAATAGTCTCCAGTTATGTCTAAAATACTTGTAGCATAGGCCGTGAGTTGTCCAGTCTACACACAGTGCCTGATATGTATCCTTCGTTATTAATAATAATTAAAAACCCTAATGTACTGTACTTAACTCTCCTGAACTGGTTTTGATGGCATGTCAGGGCCTGCATTTGACAACAGTGACAGCCCTTGCAATAAATGCCTTCACAGCTGACTGAGCCATACATGGTGGTGTGTACCTCACTGACTGTTCCTCTTCCAGTTTGGGAATCTGTGGGGATCAAATATTTTTGATGTTTTCATCAATATCTCAATGTTATAAGGCATTGTAGCTTTGCAGACCATGACTGCCAGTTTTTCCACTGCTACTAATTAGTAACAGGCAGAGACTGTCAGACTTCACTCCTAGCACATGTTTTCTGGAATGTGAGTACCTGAAATGTTGTACCAGAATGAAGAGAACATGGGTCTAATCTGGTGATGGACTTCAACTGCATCACTACAAATGCAAAAATTTGTTGTGGGATGTTCAATATCTGGAGGACAATCACCTCAACCAGCCTGACCTCAGACAGTCAGGATGCTGTCAGTGGATGAAGGAAGAAGCAATTATGGCAGTGAGAACTCCCCAGAAGACACTGTGTCTTGTTTTCTTAGAGAAAAAACAGGCGTAGGAACATGGGTATTGTTTCACTTAAAATACTCTTGCAGTGTTTCCCTGCAGCTGCAGCCCTGAGTCTCTTCCCCAGCACTTCTTTCCCATGCTTTCTTGAAGACCATGTTGTTCCAGCACAGAGCAGGAAGGTGATTTTGGACAGCATGTGCCAAAACTGTGCTAGGTAATGTTATGAATAGACTTTTTGCACATTGAGTCATTCACGTGTAATGCTAATGTGAGTGCTGAAATACTTGTGAGAAATGAGAAGACAGTGCAGTATTTCTTGGAGACCTGTAGTTTAGGACATGAAACCCTGAAGGATAACTTACCTTCAGAATGTTTTTAAACAGTATGTTTTGTGAGGATGTTTTGTCCACAAGCCAGGCATTAATCCATAGCCCCCCACCCCTCTCTCAAAAAAAATATAAATAAATAAAATAAAAAATACAATGGAGATGTAAGGAGTTTCAGCATCACCTTCACAGATATGTTGGTAGCTCGCTTTGGCTGTTACTTCCCAATGTAACATAACCTGAAAGTGAAGGTGCTTGTCCTCAGTCCTTTGTTCCCTTTAGTCTTTAACCTGCTTTTGTTATGAAATGCATCACCCTGTTTCTACAGCTAAATGCAATTAAAGAGGTCTGTTATAACTTGTTACTAGTACTCCACTTTTTTAATAAAAGCCTTTGTGACACTTCAGAACAGTTTTCTTAATGAAGCAACTGCTTAGATGTTGGGATATATCATTTATATCGGTATATGTTGCTTAAAGGTGGGAAACAGTTTTCATTCCATGGGTTGGTTTGGCAGGCACTGCTATGACCTGTTATATGGCTTGTTAATAGCCACCCCCCTTACCTGATTCAGTATTGGCCATGAACCATGCTCCCTAAGGCTGTAATCTTGTTAATGTTCATAGGGCAACTAGAATGGGACAGAGTCAGTATTGGCATGGAGAAAGCCCTTGGGAAAACCTGAAGTGCTGAAGGAAGGTTGTCTGAATTGATAGATAGTAGTTTTTCTTTGCAAGTCCATGCTTTACCAGTGGTAGCGTGTAGTTGGCAGGCAATTTCTAAGTTGGTATCTTTTAAATGTCAGACTTTTTTAAACTAGTTGTGGTAATGAGATACCATGGTGACATTTACAAGCAGCAAGAAGCATTAGTCTGGAGATTCTAGCTCTCTCCAGCAAGCAAGAGATGAACTTTGAAAACCTGCCTCTTCAGGAGTTGCCAGTGAGTCCGTGCGTGCTGATACGCTGGTTGCAACACTGATCCGTGTTAAGATGACATGAGCAAGCAATATGTTTGCTGGCTATCAGTTTTCCTTTAGTCACATAAGCGAATTTTAAACCAAAAAGCTATAGCTGACAAAATACTAAGATAAACAATGCCAGTAAATACCACTACTTTTCCATGTGGCACTATAGTTTCTTAGGCTGTCTCACCTTGATGGTTTTGGAGGTTTATGTGTGGAACTGAGAAATCAAAGGGAAAACTCACCTGAAAGAGCTGACATGGGTGTCTGGGTTGTCAGCCATCAGAAAGAAAACCATGGGTATGTCAGAGGACCAAATAATGTAGAAAAAAATCTAAGTAAAAATGGCTCTATAAAGCCTGAAAGAAGGAAGAACATCTCTACAGGCTGAACCTCAGCTATCTGGGGAGATGAGTAGGGGAAACTTGCCTGTTATAAAAACAATAGGCTTCTAAGAAAACCAAATTAATTTGAGGGATATTTAAGTACTCAGAATTCCTGGAAATAAGGAAATAACAAGACTTTATTTTTATTCTCTGTATAAATATAAATCACCAGATATCAACAAACAATCCCTGCAGTACAAGATTTTGCTCAATTGACTGTGAATGCAGAGTAATAGCAGGTCTCTGTTATCCTGTAAAGTTGAGCGGAGTGACACCTCTGTGCTTTGCAGAACTCTGCCTCAGATCACAGAAATCTGAACTGCTGGGCCCCAGATAGGAAGTTTTAGATTTGCTTTAAAGGGAAGAGATGGCAATGGTTAGGTATGTCAGAATTCTTTTACAATTAAACTGATTTATTACATACGTTGTTTTTCATAGAGATGAATGCTGAACATTCAGACTCACAGGGTATGTTCCCAGACATAACAGTGAATGAAATTGCAACTTAAAGAATCTCTTGGTGCTTTAGTGATGGTGCATACGTGAAACAAAGAGCAGAAACTGATTCTTATACTTCTTGAGACAATCTAGACTCATATACTGGCATGAAGTTCACCTCATCTCCTGCGTCTGTGTTTTATTTCTTTACTTGAAAACATCTGTGTTCATATTACTACAGATAAAAGATTTTCATTGAAAGAGAAAGTGTCTGAGCAGTGCAACTTTTTCTTCTATTTTATCTTTTTCTACCACAGCTCTGTTAAAGTTTCCTTAACATACTTCAGTGCTGATATCTGGGCTGCAACCTGTTTGCCCTTTTAAAATGATTATTCCAGAGTTAAATGGCTCTGTAACATACCTGAAATAGATTATTAAATCATGGAAAGCATTTAAGAACAGAACCCTTATGGGAAACACGTGTCTTCTCTATCCTTTTCCTTTGTATTAATTGATTTCTTCCTCGACAATTTCCACTGATCATCACAGGGTTCATATATGTTAATGTGTTCAGAGAGGGAATGCCTTGTTGATGTGAATCTTTCCTTCTCTGCCTCACTTTAGATTATGTTGGTGTTGAATTGTCAGTCAGAACAAAAGCTGAGTTCCTTTTAGAATAAACAAAAAGTAAAGGCGTGATACAGGAGCATACTTAAAGCCTTCTAGCTGCAAAAGGCCAGCAGGATCTAGTTTAAAGTATTTTCCTTTCCTTCCAGAAATACCTGTAGTTTAGCATGGGTTTTTACTCCTAGCAAACATCTGGTTTTTTTTAAGACTTTCCTTGTTTCTTTTGATTCTTCTGCTTGCTAACAAAAGTATAGCCAAAATTGTGCTGTACTCTCATCAAACTCTGGAAGATTATTTAAATTAAGGTGTGAATCCTATAAATAGGTTTAAATATTTAGCATTTAGCATTTTGGTACTGTTTTCAACAGAACAGTTTTTTAATAAATGACAGCCTACAAATTCAGTTGAGACTTTATTGTCAGTAATACACCACACTGCAAAATACAAGTATTCAGCATAGCAGTTTGGTATCTTAGTTTTTAAAGCTCATGCTTATCATTACCTGTTTAATTTCTTTTGTTAACAGATATGTATGACAGAAGTCTAATGGGGAATTCTATTGATGTTGGCAGGAGTGAAATAGAACTCCGTTCTTTCACAGCTACTTTTTCCAGAGGTTAAAAGACTAGTAGATATTTTGATCACTAAAATAAATGTGAGAGGCTCAAGCTATATGAGGGAACACACCTCTGAAGTACAGGATGAGCAATTCCTCAGTGACAGCAACTTTCATGGACCTGAACTTGCAGACTGAATTTTACTAGCTGGCATTACAGAATCCCAGAGAAAAGCTATCTTGTTTCAAAGCATTTGCTATTTGTTTTTATATAGTAGCTTTTCTTCTAAACTACTCAAATATAGATAGCATAACTGCCACCACTCCATCAATGGCAAGGGTGCCTTTGAAGAACTGTCAACATCATTTTTCTGAATGCTTCTTACTGAAGTCAATGAAATTAAACAAATAATATGCTTCTTTCTCTCTGCAGATTCTGCAGATTGCCTTTATGGTGGAAGTATTTCTTACGTATAATACTCAGCATTTACTGAGGCTTAAGGCTTGGAAATGCCTCTTTGCTGATAAATTAGTAAAATCCATTTACTCTCTGAATTCTCTTCCAATGATTGTAAAGTGCACAATAATGAGAAAATGCACCCAGAGAAACCTCAGCTTTAATGATGCAAAGAGTGAAGCCACTTTTGGGTTATTCTGACATGTTCCAGAGGTCTTGTTTGAGAGTTTGTTCCTTTATAGCCTGTTACCTGAGATCAGTGTATGGCTTTCCCTACAGAAATAATTCCTGGGAGTGGAAGAAGAGCTGCAGCAGCCCCTGCATTGACTGCTATGCATGAGGTGCTTGGCCTATTATAACGCAATAACACTTGAATTAGCAAACTCTTTAACATGGTTGAAGCGATGACAAGAAAAGAAAATCTATTCTGCCAAGTGAGCAAGTGTAAGGTTACCTGGCAGAGAAGAAACTTCTACACTTACCTGTAAAATACTACAAAATGGAATCTAGGCTTATACAACTTCTGCTAGATACATATGGAAAGACTTTTAATGGAGAATGTCTGTGTGGTAACTGAAAATTGAGGAAAAGCTAGTATTTGGTGGGCCTCCTGTTCCAGAGAAGCTCTGTGTAAAACAGGGAGATCTGCATGCTAGAGAACTTAAGGTTTAGTCTTGGAGGATACACTATTTAGAGAGTCAGATGGTTGTGACCTAGGTGTATTTAGTGTACAAGACTTTTTTAAAGCTAAAGCTATGAAGTGCTTGTGCTTCCTTAAAATGTAAATGTATGGGTATTAAGCTGCACACAGGGTTAAAGATCATTTTGCTTCAGTAGTCGTGTGCCACAGAAGAAATGAGCTGAAGATCAGAGTGTCCTGAGTCACAGGCTTAGTAGTCATTGATTCAGAACAGCAATTGGACCAGGAAGTCTCATGAAATAGTGACAGAGAGAGACAGCATTCTGGAAATGTATCAAGGATGCCAAAGAAAGAGATAATACTTAAGCCTGTCCAAACCAAGCAAGCCTAAAGTCATGAAGACCAAATATGGAGGGCTGAATCCCAACAGCTTGATGAATGTCTGGACAGCTGTTTCAGACTGCACTGTGTTTATAAACGGAGCTGGCTGGTGAAGTCCAAATCTCATTCAGTCACAGGATACTCACACTCCAAAACACAGCAAGCCTCCTTGGCAAAAAAAAAAAAATATATCCTTCAGCAAGAGAGTGCTCTTGATCAACTAACAATGCTGCATCTAGTAACCAGGGGATCACCAATGTGATGCTTCTGCTGGACCAGTAGAGTCCAAGTGATTCCTGTCTTATTCCAGCTTATTCCCAGCTGCTATAGATATAGAATAGATAGTAATGGATACAGATAGTAATGGAAACAACATAAAGGCATATCCAAGAGGAACAGGAAAAGAAGAAAGAGGATGTGTCTTTTCATTCGTTTAAATGCATAAGACAGACTCTCCTCAATTAATAGAAGAGAATTTTGATGAAGTTACTGTACATCATCTGAAGCGGAGTAATTTAACCTTAAGTAGAAAGCTTCATTAGTGTCTTGGCAGCCAGGTCTAGCCTATCATTTCTAGTACAAAGACGCTTTGACAAGCGCTGTATACTTTAACCGTGTAGATTACAAACATGGTAGTGAAATGCTGCTGTGCTTTAGCTAGGTATTGTAGGAAGGGATGGCTCATCAGATTTTGGGTTCAAGCTAGTGCCTTTTCCTGGCAAATTTGTATAGCTGGTATACTTTGAAGTATTTTCTTTAGGTAGTTGGAACTTTCTATTTCTGTGTGTAATATCAGTTGAATTTTTTAGTTTATCTTCTGTTTTATGCTGCTTAACTAATAACTTTCTATTAATTGAAGAACGGTCTGTTTAGTGTAATCATGACACAGATTTAGACATGAAAGTAAAAATACTAAAAGATTCTGGGGGACATGGACTGAACGAGTTGAAATGTTCTGGCCACTAACATCCATTCCCTTTTCCTTTCACATGGGATCCAAGCTGTTCAATTCATTTGGTCTTTGATTCAAACTATGAAGGCTGGCACCAATGAGTATGGAAAGAAGCACTTTTGACCTTGTATCATGGGGCAAATATAACATTTCATGGCATATACAAAGCAGATTTTAATAATTATGTTGCATAATTGGGACAAAAAAAAGACAGAGGCATTAACATTCTACTTTTGTATTTCTTGTCTTTTCCTTTCTGAACTGCCACTGTAATACTGGAACAGAATAATTATTCATTTCCAAGTCTGGCACCTAAAGCAGTAAAGAATAAGGCTGTGTCTCCATGTGAAATGCAGCAGTCAGCATTTCTTACACAGATGAAATAAGGAAAGATGTCAGGAAATAAGGACATGCCAAACTGGAACATACATTCTGCACATACTCTAAGGGACACTTTGTGGTTTATCGTAGACAACAAAATAGCTTTTGAATAGCCCTTTATGTATGTACAGAAGGTATGCTGTTTGTTTGTTTTGGGTAAGAGAGGAAGACGATGCTCAAATTTTTTCTACTGTTACAATACAGAAAAAAAAATGAATGTGAATATTGTATTTCAAAATTCAAATAGAACAAGTGTCAGAAATCTACTACAATGTGATTCTGCATTCTCAATGTATGCCTGTATTTTGTTTTTAAAGAACAAAAAATGATTATGTGTTTTACGTATGACTGTGGAGATGACTTCATACGTATTTTCTTTTGCTTGTGAGAATGAGAAGATATATGTGCACACAATAGGGGTAGCATTAAATAAGAACTGAACATGTCTTAAGGAATAGTAACAAAAAGAGAACAATTTCCTTAACTTTAAAATAGAAATCATTGGTACACTGCTTTCCTTCAAAAAGAAAAAAAAAAAAACAGGGAATTGTTAACTGCCTCAAGCATATAAACACCCAGTCTGACAAAGACCTGTGTCTAATTTTATCTGTGAGAATAACCCAGTGGATGTCTTTGGAGCTAAATGTGTATCAAACAGTGCCTGTGGATATAGTACTGAAAACACTGGACACCATACTGTTTTAAGCAAAAATAACATCTTGTTTTTTAACCACTTGAAAAATCAGCACTCGGATATCTTGTATTATTTTGCACAAGAGAGAAGGAAAATACATTAGTAGAACAGCTTTATCCAAAAATTTCCTTGCTACAAGTTGGCAATTGCATCAAACTTAAAATTTTTTAAATTCCATAAAATTTTACTTTAAAAGAGCAAATTAGTAAATATTAGTTGCTGGTATTGATCTAATATGTTAAAACATAACCGTTCAAAGGTTAGATTTTATAAATCATTATTTTCTAGAAGATTCCATATATGAAGGCTGAGAATAAATTTGCAAATCTACCTGTGCTTTCTCCTTATCTATCAAGCTGATATCAAAAAAGCTGATATAGAGCTGATGTCAAAAAGTCTGTGGTTCTATGTCAATGAAAAGCAGAATTAGGCTGTTCTGTTTGGGCTGCTTTTCTCTCAGGTACACGTTCATGAAGTTTTTCAAGTTACCTCCCTAATCTCAGTGTAATAGAAGTCTGTCTGGATTTCCTCTGAGATCACAGCTTTCATCCTGTTATAATTCTCTTTGTCACTAACAGAAAAAGAAGCTTGAGCAGACATGCTTGAATGGAAAAGAAGCAAACTGTTGGTGATATAGCTGTTCATTGTTCCTGGAGTACTCACTGCATCTTTTGGTTTAATTTGTGTAATATATGTAATCAAAAACAACAAAGTGACAGAACTGTGTTTGTAGATTCAGTAGTAAGACATACCTTGTTCTGCATCTCTGTAAATCAAGTGATAAACAACCTGGTGGTGCTTTCTCTGCAGGATTGACAACCTCTAAATGCCTCAGCAGTTACTTGTGGAGCTTATCACATTTTACTTGTAAAAAGGAAGCCATTCCATTTTGCTGCAGAAATCTTAGAATGCTCTTGGCATTCCCTGTGTTTGGCTATGCAATTCTGACTAAGAATAAGACCAGAATATTTCGCTAAGTCTCACCCGATCAGAGTCCTGTGGTATGGGTGGTTTTTCCTTTAACTTCAGAGTTGCTGCCCAGACAGGGGAAATTCAGATGAAATATCAGCAGTTAATTCAGAGGCATACGGCATTCTACAACCTGAGATTTAACAGAACTTAAAAGGATTGGTGCTGGGACCAGTGTTTTTTGACATCTTTGTAGGTGACATGGACAGTGGGATCAAGTGCACTCTCAGCAACTTTGTAGATGACACCAAGCTGAATGGTGCAGCTGACATAAGAGAAGGAACTGATGCCATCCAGAAGGACCCGGACAGGCCTCAGAGGTGGTCCATGTCAACCTCATGAAGTTCAACAAGGCCAAGTACAAGGTCCTGCACCTGGGTCAGGGCAATTCCAAGCACAGATACAGGTTGAGTGGAGAATGACTGGAGAGCAGCCCTGAGAAGGATTTAGGGGTGTTGGTTGATGAAAGATTCAGCATGATCTGGAAATACAGCCCAGAAGGCCAACAGTACCCTGAGCTGCATCAACAGAAGTGTGACAAGCAGGTCAAGGGAGGTGATCCTGCCCCTCTACTCTGCTTTTGTGAGTCTCTACCTGGAGTACTGCATCCAGTTCAGGAGCCCCCAGCACAAGAAGGAAATCAAACTGTTATAGTGGATCCAGAGAAGGGCCACAAAGATGATCAGAGGGCTGAAGCACATCCCCTATGAGGACGGGCTAAGATTGCTTAGGGGCCTTCCAGTACCTGAAGGGGTACTTCAGGAAAGCTGGGGAGAGACTTCTTTTTTAGAGGGTGGGGAGTAACAGGATGAGGAGAAATAGTTTTAGTTTAAACTGGAAGAGGTTAGATTTAGACTAGATATCAGGAAGAAGTTCTTCACTGTGGGGTGGGGAGACACTGGAACAGATTGCCCAGTGAGGTTGTGGATGCCCCTTGCTGGAAGCATTCAAAGCCAGGCGGGATGGGGCTGTGAGCAATCTGGTCAGTAGGAGGTGTCCTTGTCTGCAGCAGGGGGTTGGAACTAGATGGTCTTAAAGGTCCCTTCCAGACCAAACCATTCTATAATTCTATGAATTCTTTCTTTGAGTGTTTTCTTGTTGGTTTTTTGTTTCTTTTTTGTGCTGTTGAAAACACATGACCTGATTTTCCTCTATCTGTAGACTACACAGCAACTTTATAACACAAGTTTTTAAGAACAATGTGTTTTATAGAAGTTGAGATATTAAAGCTTAGGTATCTGTATAATGAAAAACATATTAGGCTGTTATAATCACAAAATAAACAAGAGAGTAAACAAGGCAAAGTAGACTATGATAACAAAAGAGAATAAATAAAAGGCTTACCCCTATCCTGGGCACAACCACAAAACACCAGCAGAAGCAATCTCCAGAAGAGATCCTTCCCCTCTGGTAGTCAGCTCTTAAATAGGTCTAGGAGGGGGGCAGCCAGGCTCCACCCCTTCTGGCAGCACAGGTGAATTGCCTTCACCTGTGCTCCTCTGGCTGACTCATGGCTCGCCTCAGGTGATCAATCAGAGGTTCAGGCCGTGACTCAGCAGTTCCCTTAGAGCGTCCTTTTAAGAACTTGATCTACAAACATTTGGGTACGCACACTTCTGTGTATTGGAAAACAAACTCTATTCTGAGGACTAGTAGCTTTAAGATTAAAATATGTCTTTTCAGCGGGCTCATAAAGGCTGGAGGCCATTTGAAAAGTTTGGGCTGAGCAACAGAAACAGTCTTCGTGTATATAGGAGCTAGGCTCGCGTACCACACTGCATGCAGTTTGGGTAAGCTACACACGCGTGTGTAGGCATTCTGTTTACATAAATGATACATTTTTGTTTGTGATGACCTGTAGAATAAGAAGTAGAGCCTAAACTGAAGAAATGTTAAAAATAGAGTTAAGACCAAGCCTTCCTACTTCTCTGTGCAGCTGTTTTTATTTCCTCAAACTACTTCAAGGAAACTGATAACTTAGCTGAAGTTCAGGCAACGCAGTTATTAGTGTCATCTGTACACAAGAGATAACAGTGACGTAATCTTAGTGCAAAGGAAAAAAAAAAAAAAGTAACGTCACTTGTTTCTTGCAGAAGTTTTTTCCTGAGGAAATGCATGTGGCTTGTAACTGTAATGCACCTATGAGCTTCATGTCTTAGAAATTCTTTACTGTCTTTTTGGTTTTGCAAGCTATGATATATTGAGAACTATAAAAACAGGAATTCTGCATGTCGAACAGATTTTTCAATAGGAAAGCGTAAGTTGAACAGTGTGATGTTATTAATAGAGGTTAAAAATGTGAAAAAATTAAGATATCTTTGGTGTCCTATGTCTGTAATGCATCTAACAGTGGTCCTCAGACCTACCATGTTAGTGGTTTGTTTGCTTTTTATGAAGAGTCAAACGTTATCTTTTTTCCTGAAGCTTTTTTTTTTTTAAAAAAAAAAGGTAGTCTAGTCGGAACAAAATTACTGCATACAAAGATATGATATGTAATGATTTGGTCCAAAACTTGGGCTGCATGTGCACCAAAGCCTGTAGAAGTCATGAAGCTGGACAAGAACAAGCAGGCCATTTGGCTCCACAGCGCGGTGTTGTGAAATTTGGCTTGGAAAAAGGGGAAGCATCTCACCAGTAGGTAACACAAGCCCTTCACTTCTGGCTCTATTGGTGACCTTATTACACAGACTGAAGCAGTTCAGATCATGCCAAAAAATGAGAGCTGCAAATCTTCAAGGAATGTTGCAATCATGTGGGGAGGTATTAAACAGGTTTAGACTATTCCAGAGCAGGAATTATATCCAAACTACATTTTTTGTCTTGGACATCAGTGTCCTTTCAACCTACTTTCAGTAGCCTAGCATATTTTGGGTGTTTTTTTTTTTTGTGCTTCATGCTCTTGTTGCTTACCTAAACTTTCACAGTTCAGTGTATCTGTTCTGTGCTATGAAATGTAAACAGCGTTAGTGTAGTAAGCACCTTGCTAAGTATGATTCAATTTTGTGACACGTAGCTTTTAAACCTTCTGTCAACTAATTCCTTTCTGAGATGATCTTCAAACTGAGTACCATGTGTTACATTTGATATATCGGTTTATTAGAAAACATGAAGTTTGAATAGCAATTGATGTATATAATCATTCTGTGAGTATAATATGTAGGCTCAGGGGAAAATCCTAGCTTTCTGATAGTTACTGAAGAGAGAAATTTAACTCATGCTTTTGGACTCAGTGTTTTTGTACAAAGTGTAGGTAAATGGAAAGAATTTTTTAAAAAAGACCAATATCAGTGTTGTCTTCCCGGAGCCAGGCTTCTAGAGTTCCTGATAGTAAAGTATTAGCATTGCTGTGTGTACTTCCTGTAGCCTGATCTTTGCAGTCTGCTGTTTTCTCATGGAAAGACAGGAAAAAAAAAAAAAAAAGAGAGAATTCAGAGAATATCTTTGGGAATTTTAAATAGATTTAAACCATAGAAGCTGCTATACTGATTGCCTTGTGAAGGGTAACCCGCTTGCTTGGTTACTGGTCTCCCTCTCTGGGGAAAGTATGTGGCAGATGTCCCCACTGTCATTACTTGCTCGTTCTTCTCACAAGAAATGCCAGGGCTTGTGTGACTGCTGATCTTGGTTTTATCGTGTTGTACAAGGTTTGGGACCTTTTGCTGTCACTGATTCCCTTCCCTGAAATCAAACCTCTGCAAACAAGCTAGCTGTAATATCTGAGCATGTGTCAAGTACTAGTGAGTGCACAATACTTACAGCATTTTTTAAAGCACTCATGAAAGGTGTTTAAAATCCTTTAAATAGTGGGAGGACCCCAAAGAACCCACAAGAAACAGCTTTTTGTAAAGTATGAAATAAACATGTAAAGGTGCAGTGAAATCATCACGTTAGCTCCAGCCTCAGAGTGTGGCAGGGAAAATAAGTCCTGTGCTCCCTCTGTGCATCTGTCTGTCAATATGTGCTGTGTTACAGATGTTATTGATCCAGAGCACTACACCGGCATGCCAGTACAGGCTGTACTCTGGCATGTGACTGCTCTGGGGCTGGCACTCTTTCCATCTTTCCTGAGTTTATCTCCTGTAAACTTTTTCCCTTATTGTGCTGTGGCTGAAGACCTTGCTCTCTTAAGTAGCTGGGCCCTCCTCCAGAAGAGATTTGACACACTGTGGGCTCACCTTCAGCTTTGGCTGAGGGCAGAGATGCTGGTGTGGTTGGTTGAGTATTTGAGAAGCCAAGTGGGCTAGAGCTGTGACATTATTCCTTACATAAGGACACTGTGCTCGCTGCAGGATGTAAGCATTCCCCCCTACAGATACCAGGTTACAGACAGCTGGCACACTGCCTTCATGCCTGTGCTTGCACTTCCATGGGAAGAAAGTACCCTGCCTCCAGTTGTCAAAGAAAACTAAATGTGCACTGCTTGAAAAGCATATCCTGGATAAAAGCGCGAGAGATTTTTTTGTGGCTTGTGCAATTTGAGGAGCAAACATCGATGTTTACCCTGTGCCAAAATCTGCCCACATAAGCAGATCAGACTTTTTAAAAATGTTGTTCTGGAAGGTCAGAGACTATTTCGTTTGCTGTGGTTTTTTTGCTTAGTCAAGCAAAGTTCACAGGAGCCAGAGGAATGATTTGATTTCCAAGTTTTCTTCATTCTTCACTGTGTGCTTTGTTAAATACATCTGTGGTAGTCTCAGCTTTGCGCAGTAGTGAAGAAGCTCTTCCTTCTAAACAAGCAATAAACCCCTTTGTCAATTTTTAAAAAAATATCACTTCCAAATTGCTGAATGAATGGTATCAAATGGCTGAGGGGCTGTTTATCTCCTGAGTGTCTGTGTTATGTGCACAGAAGATGTGCAAGCTGTTTGAGGTATTGCTCTGAACCTTTTTGTGTGCAAAGGCTCTCCCACCTGCTACAGCTCATGTTGCTTTTCTGGAGTCAGAGGCAGAACTTTGGTTTTACACACATCCAATGTGCAAATGCAGTGTTAACAAGAGTTGACCTTCTGTAGTGTATATGCTTCAACCAGCGCTGAAGGATTACACGATTGTAATGTGTTAGGGCTGAGTCATGACACTGTCTCTGCACTTTGCCAGCAACCATTTTCAGCTGTATCTCTTTAACATAGTTTATTTGGAAAGAAGGAAGTAATTCCCTACCTGTCAAGGGTACTGTGGGTTTCCTTATGTATGTGTTGTTTGTTTGTTTGTTTGTCGTTGTTTCAACAAAGTATTTTGGATAGACTCTGATAAGCTCTCTGGAATAACAACACTCAGCACGGGCCACTTGCTGTATGCTTATGTGGCTCACTGAGATACGGGCTGTCCCATGGCTCCTCTCCACCCTTTTTGTTTTCTTTTTCTGATAGAGATGGAGTAGAGAAGGTGTAAGGGTTCTTTTGTCCTCGATACCTTGAGCCTCTTCGTTCCTCCTCTTGTGGACTTTCTCACTGCACGGTTTCTGCCTGCATACACACAGTTTAATATTGAAGCTGAAGTTCCTTTAGATTAGGCAGTGTGATGCTGCTTGATGAGCTGCCAGGCAGGCACATGTGTATGTTTTAACTGAGATTTGATCTGCAGCTACTGCACTGTCATTTGCCTGAGGTTTTCACAATGCGTTCTTCCTGTACTAGGGGCATTACCTTGGCTGCTAATTACTTCTCTCATCGTGAACAAAATTGTGCTGTTTACCTTAAAGGTGATGCATCAGCTTCATCCTGCTTAACTCGCAGACCTGCAAGTTAACCGCCTGCTTACGGCTGTTCCCCCAAGGTTCTTGCTCTACTGGTTTTCCGTCAGCTTCCACTTTGCAATTAGAGTCATTTGGAAGCACTCAACTTTCAGTAGCTGTACTTTTCAATGCCTGTTCCCACTTCACTTAAAAATGATTATGCAGCGTGAAACGTTGCATTTCTGTGCAATGATTGTCTTCATCTTGCAAGAATATTTTAAGATATCTGTGTGTAAAATGTCATAGAGGTATACTTTGTACTCTGTTATAATCCAGGCCAAAGGAGAGGATGCAGCTTAATCATTACAGACTTTGGACAGGGAGGCATGACTTTTGGTTTCTATTCTTGGTTTTACTGCTGACTTAACATGTGACTTGTGCAAGTGATTTAACCTCTGTGTGGCCCAGCTAGCCCACACATAAAATAAATATTATAATCTCTGCTTCTCAAGTTTTGTCACTGAGGGCACTACAGTAGCCTGTTGTGAATACCCTGTTTGATGATGTGTTAAACGTAAAGTGCAGCTCTGCAGATTTGTTTTTCATTCTTTCCCATCCATGCCCCTTAATGGCACTCTTCTGCTTACCAGGATACTGAGCCAGTGGCCTCTCACAACAGCTGCATTTGAATAAAACAGAGGAACTGAAAACCATAAGAATGAGGCTTGCAAGTGTAGGAAAAAGCCCATCTTTATGTGCACAGCCTCTGACTCGGCAGTTCCCTTCCACAAGTAATCATGGTAGAGTAAAAGGAAGTAACATACTACCTGAGCCTGGTGTTCCCGAGCTCAGGCATACCAAAATTCAGCTCTTGCAGTTATGGAGAAGGAAAAAAAGCCAGAGCACAAATGAATTTTTGTGGATGACTTTGTGTGATGGTCATTTGCCATGCTGCCATAAATGATGTGCTTGAATTACAAAAAACTGACGTGCGCATTTCTCTGTAGTCTGTACATAAGCTACATGAGCAAGTGGTTAGTGCAAGGGCTTCTGCAGCAGTTAAGAATATTCTACTGAAGCAATGTGTAAGTCATAAAGATTTACATGTGCCTGAGTTAAAATCTTTTCTCCCCTGCTTGTGTGAGAAGATCAACTATGGACAAAATGGGCTTCAACAGGGCCTGGCCCAACAGTGCAGCTCCTCTGCAAGGAGTAATGGAAGCAGATTCCAAATATAAAAGGAGTAGCTGGTATTATAAAATTTTAAAAAAGAAAAAAGTGAATGGAAATATTGTAGCAGAAACTGCTGCAGCAAATGTTTTCCACTAAACCCCACACAAAAGTGCTAAAAAGCCACATATTCTTTCCTGGAGTTTGTGCATCTGCTCAGAATCAATAGTTGAGAGGGAGAACTTAAACTGTATAAACATAAAAGAAAATTTAAATAAAATTTAGTATGGATTGTGCCTAGTAAAACAACTTGGAGAAGGGGCTGCAGAAGTTCAGCATGTTAGCATGTTCCTTCCTGATGCATACTCTCCAGATGCTCCTAAAACAAATGTCAATACTGATAGAGAGATGATTGAGAAAGATGCAAATTTACTTCAAGTGTGAGGTTTTATTAGAACAGAGTGCACACTTAAAGTGTAGAGGTCATTATTAGAGATTAAGGCTGAAATTCTGCCCCCCACTACTGACCATGGCAAAATCCCTACTGATTCTATGTATGGCAGATTTTTACCCATGGTCTTGAAATTTAGCCAGCAGAGGCAGCAGAAAACTGCTTGTGGTCGTCTCTCCTTTTTTGATTTTCTCATCGGTGGTCAGGTGTTTAAGGCAGAGTTACAATTTTTGTCTGCCCTGTGTGGCTTGTTTTTACCATCCTCCTTTGTCACCACAGGCAGTCCACCTGTCCTAGCAGGTTGAGCTGGGTGCTGATTTTATTGAGAAGTTAGGGCGGATCACTCATACAGTCACTTCTGCTGTCTGATGTTTTTAGGCAGGAATCATAATGGTGTCCTAAGCTGATAAAGCTGCTTCTGCAGTGAACAACTCATCGCGAACTACGCAGATCCCTTTTTTGAGAGCTGACTTCTGTTAATGATGCCCATGGCTTACCCTGGCATGCTTCATCACATACTTTCTTGTTCTACCATAGCTATATTGATATCAAACTTTATATCTGTAGTATTTGTTATTGCAGAATGGTGTCAGTGATTCCATATGCAGAGACAAAACAGACATAATCTCCAGAAGATTGGGGTATTCCTTGCTTGGGTACATTTCCTTCCTCATAAAGCCCAGACTATCTGTGTTTGCAATGCAGAAAGCTCACGTTCGGTGAGCTTTAGAAAGCACATTTTTAGCCCCTACTTACTAAAATATGGTCCACCATCTAGAACGTGTTATTGTTGTGCTTTCTACATGCATGGCCTTGCATGGATTCCAAGGAAAATGCTTCCTAAAATACAACACATAACTTAAACTTGGCTGTGTGTGCAAAGGAAAACCAATTAATGATAAAAATATTGTTTCAAATCCAAGGAGTTTGAGACAGGAACATTGTTATTGCTCTCCCTGAAGAAATCAGAGTGCATTCATATATAATGTTTTCTCAGCAGCCTGCTCTGAAATTTCCTAGAAAGAATTAAGAGAGGTGGCACAACCAGTAGTTTCAATGATCCTTTACATTAACTGAACCTCTTAAATGAACCAACAGAACTCATATTCATCCTAAGGAGTTCATGAGTGCCCCAGGGGTTGACCGCCGAGTGAGGAAGCGCTGACCATGGGTCTGTATGGAGCACGGCAACAGGTCTGTGCTGACCCGATAATACACATCAGGGAGGTCTGTGCTCTCTGTCTGCTTTAGCAGCATTGGACATTAGCATTGGAGGAAGGTTTCTGGAATCTCAGGGAAAAGACGATGGGTAATAAAAATGTCACCCTGGCAATAGGGGGCAGATAACAAGATCCAGTGTGTGGCACGGGCAAACACCAGGGATGGGGAAAGCTGAGGCCCTGAGCCTTGCAAATACACAGGATGCCTGTGGAGTTGCTCCCGTCTGTGCCTTCAGTGCTCTGGGTTCCAAGAGTAAGAGAACAGAGAGAATTTTTTAGGATGTGTAGGAATGGGAGCCCTAGTGGGTGCCGGGCAGCTGTTACGCATCTGTGCAAACTTTATCACCTGAACTCCTCTGTTGGACCCAGCCTGGTGATTACTGGGCAGGCCTAGGTGGCTGCACACAAATGCTGTGCTCACTGTGCTCTGCTCTGTAGTTCTGCTCAGCAGGGAGGCAGCCCCTTCTCCCCGTGCAGGGAGTACAGGTGCATGGTGTGAGGTAAAGTTTCGGTATGCAGAAACAGAATATCTGCATTCAAATATTCCTTATGGTTATGGAAAGTTTGGTGTGGAATTTAGTACCAATTTATGATCATTTCCCATCCTGCTAGAAAGACGTGGCTACGGCTCTTCTGGTGGGCCAGCAGTGAGGGAGCTGCAGGTGCCGCCTTATTCGTGCCCTGGCCGTTGTTTGCTATGGACGTGCGTTACAAAACTACCGCGTGCCTCAGCTTCTTTGCCTGCAAACCACAAAATGCGCGGTCCGCGGGGAACACCGTACCGCGTCATGAGCCCGCCCGACACGCACCGGGCGAGCGGAGCGGCCAGCCCCGGGGCCGTGCCACACGCCCTCCCCTTCGCGATAGGGCGCGGTGCCGCCGGCGGCCCCTCGGTGCCGGGCCCGCTCGGAGTTGCTGCCGCTGCCCGTGGCCGGCCCCCCTTCCTCGGCTTCCCGTTTTGGCAGGGGATTAAAGCAGCTCCCCCCTGTGGCAGCAGTGACCCAGAAACGAGTTTGATTCACGGAGTCCTTCCTCCATAACAAGTACAAACGTCAGTCAGAGGGAGTCTCCGGCGGTGTGTGTGTGTGTGTGTGTGTGTGTGCGTGTGTGTGCGCGGCGCGCACGGCCGCTTTCCGCGCCCCGCCGCCGCCGCGCCGAACTCATGCGGCGGCCCCGCGCCCTCCGCGCAGGGGGAGCCCGGCCGCGCCGCCCGCCGCCGCCCCGCCACCAGCAGGTAACCGTGCCGCCGCCCCGCGCCGCCGCAGCGCCCGCCGGGGAGCCGCCAGCACAGCCATATTTGATGGGTTTTTTTGTCGCTCCGGAGGCGGCGGGAGAGCAGTTGGGTGCCGAAGGTCGCTGCCTAGTGGAAATAAGAGAGTACGTCATTAACATGGCGCCGCGGCAGAGCGGGGCGGGAGGCGGCCGAGTTGCGGCTCCGCTATCCCGCGCGCAACTTGTGCCGGGCTGAGCGGGCAGAGGGAGGGAGAAAAGGAGGGAGAGAAGGGGACCCGCGGTGTCGCGCTGCGCTCCGGCCCGGGCTGCGGGCTGCGCCGCGGGCAGCGCCTGCCGCGGGGAGCGGGGTGCGCCAGAGCCGCTCGGGAGGAGGAGGGCGGCAGCGGTCCCGCCGGAGCCGCGCCGGGAGAGGGCACGGCCGGCGGCTGTCACCGCGGCCCCGCGCGTCCCGGAGCCGCCCCGCCGCTCACCGCGGGAGGAGGGGCTGTGCGCGGAGCAGCGCGCTTACGCCGAGCGCCGGTTGGGACTCGGAGGCGAAAAAAACGCTTCGACAGCGTAAAAATCGCCCTCGTTGGAACGGGGCACAAGTTGTCGCTCGGGCCAGGATTGGGGGGAGGGGGTGCGGCGGGCAGCAGGTGCAGCGGCCCCTCGCGATGCGTGTGCCCGGCGCCGCCCCGCCCGCCCGCACTCGGGGAGTTTAAAGGCGCGCGGGGCGAGAGCGGCCACGTGGGGGGCGCGGTGCAAACTTGGCGGGGCCGCGGGGCAGCTCCCGGCGGGCTCCTCCCGCCCGCGGTGCGGCGCTCTGCCCGCGGGGTGCGCCGAGGGAAAATGGAACGCCGTGGCGGCCGTTGAAACGCGGACGCGGCGGCGGGAGCCCCCCGGCCGCCGAGGCGGCTCCTGCCCCTCGCCCCGCGGCCGGCCGCGGCGGGGTCTCGGAGCCCGGTAACGGTCTGCGCTTCGCGGGGCCGGCCGCGGCGTTTGCGGTGCGAGACAAAGCGCCGCGTCGCCGCCCACGGCACCCGCTGCCGGCATGGGCTCTCCTCTCCCCGCCCGTCCGTCGGCGCCGCGCCGCGGGGCTCTCCGCGTTTCGGGGCGGGCGGAGTGGCGGGCGTTTGTTTGTGCGCAGCGCCTGCTGGCTGCCGCCTGTGACAAGAGGTGATGCACAGTTTCCAGAACTGTCTGGGAGTGGGAGGAGAGACAGACACCGACACGAGCGCGAGTCCCCGCCGCTCGCCCCGGCCCCCCCGTGCTCTCGCGCCGAGGGCGGGGGCGGCGCCGCCGCCGTTCCTGCGGTGACGGCGCTCGGGGCGGTGGAGCGGCGGCGGGGCAACAAGTTTAATTTGCGGCCGGGGCCGAGCGGATTGGTGGCGGCCGGCAGCGGGGAGGAGCGGCGGTAGGGGAAGGAGGCGGGAGCGCCGGGCCGTTCAAATGGAGAGCGGCGGCGGCGCGGCCTGGCTGCTCCGTTCCCTTCGGTGGGGTGGACGTTGGGGTGGGGACGCCGCGTGAGGAGAGGGGAAGAAGAGAGGAAAGGATTGCCGAGCCGCGCCGCGCCCGGCGGCGCCCGCGAGGCGGCAGATTTGAACTGGTTCCCGCCCGCCTGAGGGCGGCACGCAGCGCGCAGTGGAGGCGCCCGCGGGAGGAGCGCGCGCGATCGGCGGCGGCCCCCTGCCTCTGGTCCCGGCCCTCGGCTGACAGCGCCGCTGTAGTAAAGTCCCTCGATGGCCCGCAGGTGAGCTCAGCGGGATTCCGAGCCGCCGGCCGTGCTGTGAGAGCTGCCAGACGTGACGTGCAAATGAGCGGTTCGTGTGGCTGCGCAGCGGCACGAAAATGTGTGGGTTCCCCGCCGGTAGCACTATAAGTTGTGATCCCTTTTGACGACACACCTTGGTTGGCTTTTTAATTCACAATCAGGAAGATGCTTCTGTGCCGATTGCATTTATTTCTTTTTAGAGACGAGTTTTGCCGGGACTAGGAATAGTGACCACCTTAAGCAGGCGCTGTCTTTTAAGTGAGTGAAAAGCTGCCTACACTTGCAAACCTGAAGCCTTCACAAAGTGGTGCCAGAATGCGCTCGTTGTGATACTGTTTGGAGAGATTTCTCACCCTTAGCGGGATGTTGTTGGAGCGGTAGGGCTGTGCTCTCGCAGCAGTAAGGTTTTCCCTCTGGCTGCACACACTGCTTGCTCGCTGTTTTTGAGCTTTGTGTAATAGGCGTGTTTAAAATACAATAACCATAATAAACCTCCTTCTCCTTCGCAGCTGCACATTTCCCTTCTAGCTTCTCTGGTTTCATTCCCAGTTTGCTGCAGAAGAAAATGTGCAGTGTTTCCTCTTGTGCTTTCTCCCAGCTGTTCATCCTGCTGCCCGGTTCCAGTGGGACTGTCTGAGCTGACAGCTCCTTGGTGGCAGGACAGAATCGTGGTGGCTATAGGGTGGTCTGGGTGTGCTCCCAGAGCTCAGTTTGCCGGGACTTTGGGCAGTCGCTTCCCCCAGCACAGCTTGGGAATAGGTATTAGGAACCAACTTTGTACAGGTGCACCAATGAGTGTGTGGACCTTGGGTGTGGTGGCCTCAGACATGAGCATGTACTGCTTTTCCTTATCAGGTTTGGGGCAGAGGCGCTGCAGTTAGTGGGAGCAGTCTTAGTGAAGAGTGCTCCTGGCTTGGAAACTTGCTGCCTTTGTTTAAGAAACCCTAAAGGCTTTCTCTCCAAATCTGCGTCTTGGGCTTTTTGTGCTGCAGGCTGTGCCACACAGCACTGTGGTGTTTCACCATAGGTTGAAATGCGGACTCTTCTTTGTGACTATTGAACATCGCTTTCAAAGCTTTTATTGGTGCTAAAGAGTTTGAGTTAA
Source organism: Lagopus muta (assembly GCF_023343835.1). Taxonomy (NCBI): domain Eukaryota; kingdom Metazoa; phylum Chordata; class Aves; order Galliformes; family Phasianidae; genus Lagopus; species Lagopus muta. Next base: position 15,318,278 of record NC_064436.1, read on the forward strand.
GAAGTTTTATGTAGGTTGGAATAGTTGATAATATTTTTGGTGTAACTGTGCTTAGAAGAAAACAGCAGTTTTCTCTTCTTGCACCAGATGTCAGTTCATGAGGATCAAGGTGATGCCACGATCCAGCTACTGAATTGAGCACAGCGGAGGAAACCAAATGTGTTCATCTGCTGTTCTTGTGATTAAGACTGTGTTATACTTCCATGTACACAGTGAGTGTTCTGAAGTGATCTCTGGTGTACTGGCTGTAATTAGGTCTTTGTTTCAGGGCATTTAGTGTGTTACTTTCAGGAAAAGCCAGTTTTCAGTTTGTCTTCATTGTGTGCATCTGTCATAATTCTGCTTTCTTTCCACCCTGTCTCTGCAGCTGCTCGTTGCAGTTTGTTACATTGACACCTGTTAACACAGTTACGGTTAGTTGTCAGAGTTTGAATGATAAACTTTCTGCATGGAGTTTTATCCCTGAAGGTACTCTAGTGAGAACTCCACTGTAGAAAGCCTCTGACTTGCAGAAGTAGACTTGTTCAAATGCAGTTATTTTAAAAAATCTGTTTCTGTTTCACTATTGGCATTACAAAGGCTTTGGCACACTTTACATCTCTCTCTTCAGCCATGTCCACTCAGGGTCAAATGGAGTGACAAAGTATATCGTGCTATAACTGCTTAGCAGCAGTGGAAAAAAAAAAAGTATATATATGCAACGCATGAGTGTGTGTACATGTGTATCTGTGTATGCTCACCTGCAGTTTTTATGGCATAGTGCCTGGATTTCTGCTCTGAGGAAGCTAGAGTAAAGGATTTGGATTTTGTGTCTTTGCAACTTTCAATGTGTCTGAAAAAAAAAAAAAGAGGGATTTTGGTATTGCTGTCCTGTGCAGCTTCTGTTGTTTGTCAGTTGTTTCAAATCAATCTGCTGTAGAGGTAGGAGATGAGCAGTGCTGTGATGCTGCAGTGCATTTCTGTGCTGGGTCGTGTTGCTGTGCTCCCTGTGAAGAGTCAGCAGAAATAGCTGTGTTCTTGGAGACAGCTTGTTGGTGTGTAGGGTGAGATGTTCATGGCTCAGCTCTGCTAGAACGTGTAGATCCACTGTGTGTTTGACATTGATTCTGCATTATCATTTCGTCATTCCATTCGTACCGCATTTTACAAGTGTTGTGAAGTAGAGGCTCTCTCCAAAGTGAAGTAGAGGCTCTCTCCAAAGTGAAGCAGGCAGAAGAAATATTTCAGGCAGCGTAATCTTGTCTTTAAGATGATCACAGTATCAATTCTGCAGTGTTAACTCCAAGGTTAGATTTGTGTGTTTGCTGTTTGCCCAGTCAACAAGTAAAGCCCAGAGCTTGGCTTTCAGACCTAGTGTGATGACATGGGGGGATAAAGCTGCTGGTGTCGTCTCTGGAGCATCATGCCTCAGGTGGGGGGTACTGCAGAGCCCACTGCAGGCTGCCTGTCAGCCACATTGCTTGATCTCTGAAACCGTGGCTTTGAAGTGGAGAAGCAAGGGTCCTTCTAAGAAGTGAAGCTGAACTGTTATGCAGAATTCAGTAAGATTCTTATCTGTATCGTAACCAGCCTTGTGAACAAGTTGAAACCTCACGTTGTTGCACTGTGTAAGCACTGCTGTAAGCTGTGCCAGGAGTGCTCCCTTGTTATGGCAGGATAAGAGGTGAAGGTAGAATCAGCAAAACCTGAGTGCTTCTCTGTTACTTTGAATGGCAGCAAGCATCGAGTTGCTTCTGTGAAACTTAGGACAGGTGCTATTGCGTATACCACCAGAGTTTTAGTTAGACCAGGGTATGACAGGAAGCTCAGGGATTGCCTGATGCATGGGTGATGGGCAGCCTTCGTTGTGTTTGGACTGCAGGACTTTGTAGCTCTTGAGCACTGGGCTTACTCTACAGTTAAACAGTATATTGGGCAAGTGCCCTTTTCAGGCTGCTGTGTGCGTATGGGAGTAATGGCAGTCGATGGGAGTCGGGGGGCACTGCTTGATTGGCCGCTTCAGAGACGCACTCGTCTTGTGAAGGCAGTGGGAAGTGGTTCTGTGGCATGTGTGACACAGAGTGCTTTGTGGGAACTCCACGACCGTTCAGCAATTATGCGGTTGCCTTGAGTTGCTGGGAATTGAGCTCAGTAACCTGGGTGGTTTCCTTCTGTCTCATCGCATCATTTTTACTTCTTATTGGTATGAGTCTTAAAGGTTGGTTTATATGTGTTGCCCTTTTATTGGTATTGTGCTTACATGTGAATTTGCTTTGTTTACGTGCATGTTTGTAGCCAGCTTGTACTGTTGTGCCACAGTCTTGGTGAGCCCACCAGTTGGAATTGCCAGGCTTACTTCTGTTTCAGATATATGTTTTAATGAGATCAGGGGTGAGTTACATGCATTATATTTGCACCTGAATACATTGATTGTATGTCAAAATCCAGTCAGTCTTCATGATCGGAAGGAGAATTTCAGATAAAGGTAGCACTGACATCCCAGGCTGGGAAGGAGGAAGAGATGAGCAGTTTTAGTGGAAAGCCTGACATTCTGCCTTCTAAAATATAAAAACCTCTCCTTACTTTTAGTTGCAGCTATCCTGCAAAGAATGATATAGGATAGTCTTCCTTTCTAAAGTGACATGCATTTCCAGTGTCCTCTCAGAGTGCAAACTGTGTGCATGTGGCTGAACAGGGAAAGCCTGTACCATCAGTCTGCACCTCAGCAGCAGCAGTTCGTGGTTAGCCTTGCTGCACTTCTTGTGTGACTGTGAGGTCCCTGTTAGCTGCCCGCAGCCTGTGGTGTTTGGGGCAGAGGGACTGTGTGTGGTACCGCAGGAGAAGCGGCATTTCCGTCTGCGTGGGTTATTCTTGTTAGCTGCAGATGGTGTATTCTGGGCTATGGGCTTGAGCATCTGGTGCACGATGTTTAAAAGGAACAGTCTGAAGTTATTTTAGAAGTCAAAAAATGCTTTATTTCTTTTAACGACAGAACATCTAGGGGTTAATCGTGGGGGGTTTAACAGTTGCTTAGGGCAGCCAAGTGCTGCTTTTCTGTCAGCAATGTAGCTCCCTGAAAACGCAGTGAAGTTCAAAGGTAGGGAAGGATGATCTCTGGATTCCAACTCTCCTTTTGTATGCATCTGTAAAAGAATCTCACATAAACTTCATTGAATCGTGCATTTCCTTTTGATGTTATATTTGGGGATGTAGGCTTTTCAATACAGCCGTCTTTAGAAACCTGCCTTAGAGTGGATGGGTAAATGAACTGCCTTATTGAACGCTGTACTCCAGAGAAGTGGCTGCTGTGCTGGCTCATCTGACTGCTGGAGAATAGCTAGCTAATCCTGAGGGCTTGACAGGGAGGGTGTGAATACCATTTGCTCCTTTAAATAGCAGTCAGGGGAAAAAAAAGCAGCATCGTTTGCTGTATTTTTTTAATTTTTTTTTAAAAGATACACAGTAGAAAGGAAAAGCTTCTGGATGTTCCTTATTTCATGAATTTGCTAAGTATGGTTAGGAGAAGATGAACTCAGAATATACTTGTCCGAAGAGATGCAGGGAGCAGAATTTTGGATTTCCTTGTTCATCCCAAGGCTGTGAATGTTTCCTCTGTGTGTATATGCAGTGTTACTTTGCTTTGATTGCTTACTTTTCAGACTGTGTTGAAAAGAAACAAGAAGTGAGGATTTTGGCCAGGAATATATAAGTAGCATTTCTGAGACAGTCTAGGTATTTTTTACTTTATTCCATATCCCTTTTATTTAGTTTACAGGAGATATTTCCATACTAATGGAATATGCTCTTTTAGTTTGGTGTTCGCACTTGTTTCAGTTACAAGAAAAGTATGTTAGAAAAGGTGTGTTGAGGAGCTGGGTTCTGGCCTGATAGCAACTAGTTCTGTCTTAGCCCAGTTTGGATCTGAGTTGTTGCTTTCCAGTATTTCATAAGTAACCATATGAGTACTTGGCTCTGGAATGGTCCATTTATACCAGATCCCTTCAGAGGATTGTGATGTTCTGCGCTGGTGTGTGTGTTTCTTCATTGGTGACCTTTCTGCTTGTCATACATAGAAAATTCTGGTCTGCTCCAAAGCCATTCTTCTGGGCTGAATTCTTTACACACTGTAAGAGGCTGTCATTAATGATTCTTCATTCTCTGCCGTCAGAAGTTATATGTGAACTTTTACACGGTGGTGATGACAGATCTTGGTGAAATATTCACCAACTGTTCAATTTAATATAGTATAATATCAGAAAGGAGGAAATCTTGCAGTGCTTGGGCTCTAAAAGCAAATTGGAATTTACTGTAGGTGTAAAATAGTTTCAGATTCAGTTGCTTATGTGTTCCTAGAGAATGGAATGAATTGAATGAATTCTGTCTCAAAAATGCTTATTTCTGTGTGAATCCCTTTCTGAAGAGAAGATTTACTTCTGGTTTTTGTTTGTTTGTTTTTGTGTGTTTTGGGTGCTTTTTTTTTTTCGGGGGGAGGAGAGGGGTTTGGAAGTTGAGAGTAGTGTCAGGCTTTCTTCTCCTCACTTCGAGAATTACTCTTCAAAGTTGAAAGGGTTCTCCTGGAGGTTACTACCATGAGTCATTTCTCATTGAACAAAGTAAAGTAGTTACAAATCTCCTGAAGTGGTCAATGAGAAGAGGTTTGCTGAGAGGTTTCTGGGAAATTCCAGCTCACATGGAGATTAAGAGGTTGGGCTTTCTGCACCCACCTAGAAGCAGAAGTGTTTTCAGCATCTGATTTTCAAGTCCGTGCCCTGAAGGCACATACTAGGGCTTTGCTGCTAGGGGAACACTCAGACCTTGTTGATAGCACAATTGATACATGGCAGGCAAAGGCTCAGGGGATTTGATGATCTATCTGAAGTCCTTGTCAGTTCAGCTTAAAGTGGATGTGCCTTTCTGCACTTCTTGTCATGTTTTTTCTGCTTTTCAACTTACTCCTTTTAGTAAGTGTTTACATACAATGCTGACTGGTTATTCACAGCTTCCTATTTGTTTTTTCCCTGAATTTACTTCCATTCTGCAAGTAATACACGCAGAATACCAGCGCCGTGTGAGTAGCCAATACAAACATAAGGAACGTTTGCCTTTCCATCACTGGTTTGTGTGTGGCTGAGCTCACTATTACTAGAATTGACCAACTTTGGAGCTTGGAGGGGCAGTGTTATCAGATGATGGTGTGGTACCTGAAAAGTGTTTAGGCAAGCTGGTGGACATGTGCCTGCAGGAGGAATTGACTGTGACCTTAGCGATGGTACCTTCTGGAGCATGTATGATCCATGTGTAGTTTTTCTGTGGAAGCTTGGCTTGCTATGCTGATGTTTCTTTTTCTTTTCTGCAAGGAGAAGACTTTAATCTTTGACGTTGCAAATCTAGCACTTAACACAAAAATAAGATTGTTCCAAAGGCATATCTGCCAAAGTAAATATTTACTGAGGTGGTTAAAATGTTACTGTATTGCAAATCTAGTGTCAGGAATGGGTAGTGTGAGTTAATTTACTCAGATTCTTAGTGGTGTTCAATCTCTGAGAAACAAATATGCTTCTGTTTTGGGGTGGAATTGTTGGTGGACCTGTCATTATACCCTCCAGTTTTTTTCACCTGCTCAGAGGGTAATTACCTAATTAAGTGCCTTGGAGATATTCACTGCTCATATTTCAGATGCTGCTTAAAGTTGTTTGTTTTCCTTTATGTGTTGTAAACCCTCCGATGCCATCAGAAACACAACCTGTTGACTGCGTGTTATTATCTTGAGTTAAGTGCTGTCTTGTTGCTTTGCAGGCTGCCTGCTGTTTCCCGGGGAGATCATGAAACGACGTCGGCTTCCTAGCAGCAGTGAGAATTCTGACGACAATGGCAGTAAGTGCTCCTTTGTTGTACAGTGCAGTAGGTTATGAGTTGGAAAATGCTTTTTAATACAGCGTTTCATGTGGCAGAGGCACTTTGCATTGGTTGGCCTGGTGGAAGCACATGTGTGAGGAACCAGTTAACTTGGTTGTTCTGAGCGCGTGTGGATGTGCACTTGGGATTCCCCCCACTGTATTAACTGCCTGCTGTTAATTAATAAGATAAAACATAAGAAGTTGGTCTTTGTTTCTCTTTTTGCATCTTCAGTTGCCATCAGCATAATATACACAAGGACAGAACTTGAGTAGAGACATGTGCTAACCTTGTGTACACATCAGTATTAGGTATAAGATTGTACTAGGATTTTAAGTCTGCTTCCATGTTCCCATACTCTTTTATGCAGTTGGAAGGTATGTTGCTGCAGACTTCAGCAGTAAAGACTGTTGGTACGTGAAAATGTTTTGCTTCCATTGAAGATTGTTTTACTTAATGCATAAATTTCAACAATCTGAATTCAACACATCACTGATTTGAATGTACAATTTTTCTTTAAAAACCAAACAGAAAAACAGCATTTCCGTATTGATGTAACTAACACTGAGCTCTGTGTGGTCTCTCTCAAGTTTGGATTCCAGGGGCCTATAATCTTTTGTTTATTTAATTAAAAAAAAAAAAAAGGCAATTGGGAAATGTATAGATGTGCCAAGGTGTTTTCTTTGCCCCAACAAACAAGGTGATTGTATTTGACTGTGGAACTGCTTATCCAGTTGTCAGAGCTATTTTCCTGGTTTTAATTTGACTTTACTGGGTGCACGTCTTCACATTTTGAACCTGGTTTTGAGTAAATAAAAGAAGGTGATGCGAGATTTTTCCATGTGATTTTGAAGGATTTAGTCTGAAGATGCAGCCCTGCACTATGGCCCCAAACGGGTGACTTCCTCACCTGCATGCATTTCCAAGAAGCATCTGTGCTGCATGGAAGAGCTGCTCAAACAGCTCTTAGGGTCAAATCAGTGCCTTACACCAGCCCTACACAAACTATAGCTGAAATGAAGGAGTGGTAAAAAGGATTGAAGGAGGTGAGAAGTAGCAAGCTGATCAGGACCTCATCCATATAAGGATTAGCTATTAAAGTTGGGTGGGATTTAGTTTGGTTTTGCAGAACTACTTGAGGTTGGAAGATTTTGGAAGACATTTGTTTTTCTTCCTTAGAATATTAGCTTGGATTATTAAAAACAAACAAACAAAAAAAGTAAATTGGTATGTTTCTATGAAGAAAAGAAGTATTCTTCACCCAAAAAAACGTATATTACTACTTGTAAAGTAGACAAGTAGCAACAAACGTGATGTTAAGCATTAGAATTTTGCTCTACTGTATTCTCATTCCCTCTCTGACAGCTTTATGTAATAGTATTACATTTTGATGATAATCTTTATTTTCACTCTGTTTTTAGTCTTTGATCTCCCTTCATGTGCCTTGTTTTTCACACTTCACCAAATATGCTATGAATTCTGCAATAAATATTGCTGACTGATCTGCTAGTGGTTATAATACTTGTTTGTAATATCTTTACATATATAAATGTCTGAAGTAGAGCTCTGTCTGGAATAGTTGGGTAAGTCAACAGCTCTATGTTTTCTAAAAAAAAAAAAAAAAAAAAAACAAACAAACCAAAAAAACAAACAAACAAAAACCCAAAAAGCCCCCCACAAACCTATATTTTTATCTGTTCCATAGATCAAGATCTAAGAAAATGAAATAGGGGAAAAGAAAAATCTTGCCCTTTTATAATTAAAAGCATCCTAAATAGGAATAACTGTTTCTTGAATAAATTATATGGCAAAAAACAGTGAAATTTTACAAGTATTTTCAAGTATTGTCAGAAGTAATATATCAAATAATACAGCAGTTCTGTTTCATTACTCTTCCTTTTTTCTTTGCCTAATGCTGTTGTTTGTCCTTTTATTGAGGCAAATTTTACTGGGCAAATTTCAGATACAGGTTCATTTATGTTCGTTCTATTACTATACACATGTGGGAAAAGTTAAGTTAGTAATCAGAAAGAATGTGACCAGAAGAGAATATATATTGTACGGCCAGCATCTCCAAGGTTTCTTGTCTTTCATGCTTTCATGAGAACAATTTCTGACATTCAGGTCCTTTTCCTCCACTTCTGCTTTGATAATATCCTTACATATTTGAACTCCAAAGCACTTGCCTGATGGTTTTTACCTTAGTTTAATCTTTGCACATCTGTAGTAGAGTTACTGATCAGTCTTGCTATGTTAATTTCTGTATGGAGATCTATTATTACTTCATCAGTAGTATTTCTGATGCACTGTGCTGCTATTGGTGTTATGCAGAGTAAGCAAATTTTTTTTTTTGCCTAAAAGTCAAAAGGTAAACATTTCAGGGCTACTTGTTTGAAGTCCTTAAATAGCAAATAAATAGCAAAAGCTAGCTAGTTTTCTTTCTTAGAGATCCCACAGATAGAAAACAATTAAATAGACTATTCTGAGCTCTTCAAACAGCTGCCTTCTAATTGAAAAGTTGCAGTTTTGATCAACACTTAGTTGGAATCCTGTTGCCAAACGTCTGTTTCCCTTCAGTCATTAGCACCTCTTGACCCTCCAGTTCCTCCTTCGCATTGAACTCACTAGTTTCTTGGCTGAAAGTTCTGCACTACGCTCCCTCATCTTGTGAGGTGACGACTGGCACCTAGAAATAGGATTTTTTCAGTTCTGAATTTGGCTTTTCATACTGTACTTCAGTAGACTGTGAGATCAGGCATCTTGGATTCATTACAGGGATCGCTTGGTGTTGTATTGCTGGAGTAACCTGCACAATGATACTTGTTTGGGTTGGAATAGTGCTGCCAGGAAAATGTTTTGACGTGAAGAAGTGAACTTTATTTTATTTTAATTGAACTCAGGAGCCTGAATATTTATAAGGTAATAGAAACTGTGCTACTAATAACGCTGTTTATCTACAGAAGTAAATAAACATTGAGATCTTGTTTTCTGCTTTGTGACTACAAGGTGATCTGAAAAGAAACCTCAAACCCCAAGCTCTAAGAACATATTACACTGAAGATTTAAGCACATCTGTAGTTCTTCAGAGGAAGAAAAGGTTGTTCTACTTTTGTAAGATGAAAGAAGAGTGAATTGTTACTGTTTAGAAGTAAAATATTATCAAAACAGAAGCAAGTTTACCAGCATGGCTGCAGTTCTGGAGTATATGCATTTTTTCTTACATATTTCAGTGGGGGGCAGAAAGAGAGGGAATGAATATTATTTACAGTATTTTAAAACCTTGCAGCTTAAGAGCCCTGCTTTTCTCCTTACCGCTTCTTTTTGTCCTCTGACTTGATTCTTTCCTATATGTAAAGGGTAAACCAAAGGCCACCAGAAGTGTATAGCTCACATCCCTCAGCCTAAGTTGTGCTGTGCGTTGTTGAGCTGTGTCCCCTTAAAATCTGACATCTACATTTAGACACAAGACCAAAATAGCGTATTTGAAGCACTGCGCAAAAGATGTCAGAGTTGTGCACCTCGGTGCTGCAGTCAGTCCCTGGATATCTCAGTGTGTTCTCGGAGATTCCATTTTCTGAAATTATAGGTCACATTTGAACATCTTACCCATGGAATAGAATTGAACAAAAAATGGCTCCAGACATACTTCAGGATTTTCTACTTTTTGCCTGAGTACAAACAAGAGGAATAGTTTTGGGAGATGCTTGGGGAAGGATTTAAGGTTTTTTTGGTGTCATTTATTTACATCTGGCAACTTGTTAGTTTTTGTCCCTTTCCAGGTAATGTATTGCAGCAACTGTAACAGATGTCTGAAAGAAGGACTGAAGAGGCTTGCAGATGGAAAGTACTTCTAGGCTTTGTAACATGTCAGTCACGTCACTTCTGAGAAAGGAAAGATTTAATATTTAAGGATTATGAAATATAGGTGTGTGAGTTAGATGTACCCTCATGCTGTCATTGCTAAACTAATATTAGTTTAATTGCAAACATCTTGCCTATATCCATTGCTTTAACTCAGTGACTGGAATCTTCGGTAAGAAAGGGCTTTTCACCCCACTGGACTTGTGTTGTTTGGGATGGATCCCAAAGTGCCATCACAAGCACTGCTAAAAACATAACCTTAGGTGCATGCGTTGTTTTTGTGTGGCAGTTACTTAACAGTGCAGGTAATGCTGTGCAGCACTTTGGAAGCAAACACAACATTCCTTGTTTTTCAGTTGAATTAATTGCTGGATGAGGGATGGTGTTTAAACAATGGGTGTAAGGCAGTTGTAGCACTAAGATTTGAACAGAGCAGTGTAGAAGGTGTGGCTTTTGGAGTGATGACAGAGGGTCAGAACTTACTGCTTAGTTCATGACTAGGCTTGCTGGGATAGATGCTTAGTGATGAAGTTGCACTTTGATTGGAAAGCTTTACCTGGTTTGATAGGCTATTCAGAAATCACAGAACACCTATTGTATCTGAGGAGGGGACTTACACATCCTGATCATCGTAGGCTTTGGAGAGGCATGTGTTTCTTTACAAAACTGCTAGTACTGAGTGTACCTAACTGCACTTGGATTATAAGTCTCAACAACATGACATTGTCAGACTGTAAAGCTACCTTGAGAGATGCTGAAATTGGCTTCAGTTATCTGTAGTGAAATTGACAATAAAAGTTCATACACACCGATGGTAGAACAACGCTGTAATGGGGAGCCTTGGGCTGGGCTGCTAAAATGGCACATAGGTCCAGTGATTTAAAAAAGAGTAAGACGGACTGTTGGAATGGTGATATGTCTCTCTGTGGTCTCTTGTCCTTTCAGATTATAAAACTCAAATGTGTGCCACTGAGAAAAGTTATGACAGAAGGCAGCTTGTATTGAATTGCTGTGGCAGTGTGCAGAGGCTGCTTGATGCATGCGTCGGGTACTGAGCAATTGAGCAGCAGTGTTGTAAAGCTGCAGAGATCGTATGGATCCACGCAACAGTCAGCACCTGCAATTGGATAGCTGTGAAATAACGTTATTTCTTTCAGTAGTGTCAGTATTGACAAGTGAAAGGCAGTTGCTTTTCCTCATTTGATCTTGAATGAGATTATTGCATAATAGTATACTATTATCTACAAAGATAAGGACAAGTGCTCTAGCAAGAGAAACATGAGAAGGAGAATTTGGCTTTATAAAATGTAGTCTTAGGCTCTGTTTGTGTATGTTCTGCATTCTCAGTGATAAGATCTGAAGATAAGTGTGCAGACAGCTCTTCCTATACCCAGCATAATGGAAAACTGCTGTCAATCTGTTTGCATTTTCTTTGTGCTGGAATTCTGATCTAGACATGCAGAGTTATGTCTAAATGATACGAAGCCTTCTTGTAAGCAGTTGTGGGCCAGGCGCTAAATGAGAAGACTGTGAGCATCTATATTTTCTCTTCAGACTGCAGCTCTGTCTGACAGTTGGCAGCAGCACCTACTTTGTCTCAGAGAGCTGAGAAGGGATATAGGCATCTGGAAATGCCAGTGTTGAGCAGAAGTGACAGCCAGACATGCATCCATGCCAGAGGTGTTTTGCTCTGTTGCGCTGCATGGTGTAATGATGGAGCAGGATTGTATTTACAGTGAGAGAAGTGCTTTCAGATGCAGGGTGATCTGAGTCTTTGAAGTGTTCAGAAGCTGCAGCAGCAGGTAATTCCGCAGGGGCACAGCTGGGTGCTTTGCAGGTGGCTGTACAACAGCCTTGTGCATGATACATAATAGCTAAGCCTTTTCTGCTCATGCTGAGTAGCGTATTAGTTGTGGGGTAGAATTCCCTGAGGGTGTTAGAATTGTTTTATTAGTTCAAATGAATTTTCTGGTTTGATGGTCTTTCTTGGACTCAAAAGGTTTTTGACAGATCATTTAGCAAATTGATACAGTTAGAATTGATGTCTTTTTTTTTTTTTTTTTTTTTTTTTTTTTTTTTTTCCCCCTGTTGGGAATTGTGTGCTCTTCACAAATGCCTAGGAAGGATTCACAGTCCTTGATTGCTTTTTTTTTTTTACTGTCAGGAGGTGCATGTGTTTTATACACCCTGTAGCGGTATTATATATGGCTTACTCTGTTTTTGTAATACCCTGGAAGTCTCCTTCCTAGTACCATCAGTGTGTTAGAGCTTTGCCTCTATTGCTGTGAATTGCATCTCATTAAGTTGTTTTAGGGTTTGGGAGTTTCTTTGTCTTCAAGTGGATAAAAGTGATGGGAAAACCGAGTTATGTTTAGAGATGTAAGCCTCACCCCTTTATTCTTCGTGATGAACACGTAACCCATCTGAAGAGATCTTAATTAAAAGAACCGAGATGAGCTTGGTATTTCCTAGAGCAGTGATTCTAGCTAGGCTACTGTGTTCATCCTTAACTTTCCCAATCGTGTGAAAGGATAGGCACTTAATAAGAGACCTTTTGTGCTTAATTTCTTACGATGATAGCATTGCATCATTCAGGTATGTTTATTTAGCTCCGTGCTTTGTGGTTGACTGTTTTTCATATTCACTGTTACTCACACAGCATTTGGTGGTGTTGGTTCTCTCTAACATCTCATTAATCTTCCATCTGCTATAGAACTCATTTTCCCCGTGAGGTATTCTGTTACATTACCAAGGTTTTACATCTTCAAACTTCCAGCAGTTCAGACTTCTATGGTTTCTGCTGTTGTTTTGTTATTTTTCTAGAACAGGGTTTAACTCTATCTTGAGCCTTAGAGGTTTTTCTAGCCTTGGTGATCCTAGAGTTCAGAAAGCTGCTGATGAATAATAGTCACTTCTTTTTATTAACTGTTTGAGGATAAACTTGCTGAAAAGTGTCTGGAATCTTTCTAAAATACTCAATTAAGTTAATGTGCTTTTGTAGTACAGAAGAGCTGTTCTGAATCCTGTGTTTTGACCACAGCGAGTTCTTCCTTCCATATAATCCAGGAATGGTTCTTACTTCATGTACGTAGGCACAAATATCAGATCATTAATCACTGAAGTAGCGGTAATTGCCTGTTAACTTTGCTTTTCACTGAGGTCCCTCTTCTGGGTTACTTAACAAAATATGGACATAACGCTGCAAAGGCAAACCACATGCTCCATTTTCCTCCTGCACTTCTGTTGATATGTTTGGAGAGGGTGTGTTGCTCCTTGATGGAAGCAGCTTTGGGTAGTTGAGTGTTGTGTCTTGGCATTGTGAAGGGCATTGATATTTTGCTTTACGTGCAGCAGAAGCAGAGCTGAGGCTTTTCTTCAAGATTCTGTAAGTAGTTAAATTTCATACTGTCACAGACTGAATATTTTTCTGTGATTTGACTGACTCCTGTAATTTTGTGTGCTTTTTTGTCCAATGGTAGTTATATGAATCTGTGAATGCATGCCTTATAGTTGGGCTTTGTTTATTCAGTGAGTAAATGTTTTCCCTATTGAAGTGAAGCTCTTGCCAAAGGTTACCTGTTAGCTACGGTTACAGGGCTCAGCCAGTAGTAAAATTTGAGTCCCATGAGAAATTCCTCCACCTTTTCCTCGTAGTATTATGTATGGTCAGTTTACACTGCTCAGAAAATACAACAGTCCCTTTAGAAAGTTGCTAAAATACCACGTTTTCACTGTGCATTCACCAGTGTTATGTTCAAGGAAACAGCTATTGCAGAACTGTATTAAAAAACAACAAACAAACAAACAAAAAAAAACCACTTTCTTTCCTTTCTCAGTGTGGGAAGTTATCAAGGTGCATAAACTACTCAGTATAATAAATTCCTGAGGAAGCCTGGCTGTGTTCGAGTTGTCCCTTCACAGAATCGTAGAATGACTTGGGTTGGAAAGGACCTCAAGCATCATGAACTTCCACCCCCCCTGCCACAGGCAGGGCCACAAGTCTGCCCATTTAATACCAGACCAGGCTGCCCAGGGCCCCATCCATCCTGCCCTTGAACACCTCCAGGGATGGGGCATCCACAACCTCTGTGGGCAGCCTCTTCCAGCACCTCACCACTCTCTTGGTAAAGAACTTCCCCCTGGTATCCAACCTAAATCTTCCCTCCTTGAACTGAAAACCATTTCCCCGTGACCTGTGGTTATCTACCCTTGTCAAGAGTTGACTCACCTCCATATGTCCTTTACATATGGAAGTTTTACGTAGTGTGCTTTCATGGAGCTCTTGAAAAAGAAACACAACAACAACAAACAAAAAAAACCACACAAAAGTTCTGTAAATTCACAAGTGGTAACATTTGACTCTTCACATTGCATCCAATAGTTAATTAATCCAGTGCTCTAGCCCACGTGTATTGGGTCCAAAATCAGAAATAGACATTTAAGACTCTGTTTTGATGTCTATCATCAGATGACCCAGTAAAGAAATAGAAATAGCACTTACATATCCGTTATTTGACTTCTCACCATTGCAGTTTCTGTGTGGCATGAAAGAGGTGTGTGCATTTCCTGGGAATCACAGTGCTGAAGCTTCTGTATTTTTTTAATAACTGTGAAACACAGGCACTTAGGAAAAGTGATGGCAGCAATTCAGAAATCTTTCAAATCATCAGCCTTTGTATTGAAACACTGATGTTTGTCTAAACAAATTTTTGTGTGTGTGTTCTGACCTCAGAAAAGAAGTTTTTGTAGCGGGTTGCTGATTTGGTTTTGACCATTATGCAAATTCTGTGAAACAGGTGTTATTCACTGCTCGGTTTTGGAGTGGGATTTGGAGAGGATTTTAATGGGGCAGATCCTTTAATGTATTACTAACTGAACAAGGATGACAAAAGTGCAGCTACAACGTCATGAATTCTTCTGATGACTTTATGGTGTCTTTCAAGTGAAAGTCTTGGGGAGAGAGCTTATCCCATCCTGAGCAGTGCATCTTTTGAAGAGGTCTGTGATCCATGAGAGGATTCTGCAGGGTGATGGTGATTGTTGCTTTTATGAGCTGCAAACTTAACCTCCTACTCATAGTGTTTCTGCGCACAGGCAGAGAAGAGATGAGCAGTGTAGGAAGGTTTTTGAATTGATCCTGCTTTGTTTGTCTGCTATTAATACCCGGAGTTGCCAAGTTCAGCCTTTAGAGTTCCCCTAGTAGTTCCTGGCTTCCCACTCATCACAGGCATTGTTACAAGTCCTTAATTTCTTCACCTAAGAAGAATTTATTGGCATTTTTTTTTTTTTTTTTTTTTTTTTTTTTTTTTTTTTTTTTTGCTACTGCTGTGTAATTGGCAGTGGAAAATACCTGCTGTACCTATAAATCTTGCTAAATTTAAAATGAGTTGATTTTCGCAGTTACAAATAAACTCTGGTGTCTGCTTTGTCAATGGAGTGTAGTTTCTTCCTTTCTCTTTTTCCTTTCCTCCTGTTGCAGTATTTGTGAAAGCTAACAGAGTCTGTGTCACAAAATTTCAAGGCAAAAAGGTATAATTTGTTTGGAACATAATGATTCCGCAGACAAAAATTGTCCAACCACCCTGGCTTAGAAGGAGAGCAGCATGTTTTTGGTGGCTGCACTGACTTGGCATGTCAATTTCTATTTTGAAAAGCCTTGCTCTAGGTAGAACTGGATAACCAGTATAGGTAATGAGAATGTGAATGCATTGAACTCAAAGATTACATCTCAGGCTATGAACAGACCACCTCATGAGATACTATTAGCCTGCAGAAAGTGCATTATTGATGTTCAGAAGCAAGCATGGTACAAGATGGCTGTGTTCAAATGCTGAGTGGAAGGCTGTAAGTGCAGTGCAGCCAATGCATACATCATTAGAGATAGTATAACAGAGAAGCCACAACAGAAGTTGAAGACTGAGTAGCTTCTATTTTCTGGTTCATTTTGAAAGAGTCTTTTTCAGGTTTGCTCTAGAAGCCCAGCTCTGGTTTACCTTACTCGTATGATCCTACTGGAGTAAATAGGCCTAGTTGGGTGTGCTGAGAGCAAGGAAGCTGCAAATGATCTTTTCTGTATTCTAGGTCTGTCCACCTGGTCCCAGCATTCCAGATCTCACCGTCGGAGGTCTTCATGTTCCAGACAAGAAGATAGAAAACCTTCTGAGGTATTTCTGGAATATGATTGCCATTTTGTTGCACCTACCAAATAAAAAGTGCATGTGTGTTCTGGGCATGTATCCGTGTCTTCTGAATTGTGCTTTATTTTCTTGCTGCTCCATTTCAACTGGCACTTAGTGCCCCCTCCTTTGCCTTTTTATTTCTGGTCAGGAGATGACAGAGCTCAGCTGCCAGCACCAGTGCCTGTCAGAGAATTTTGACATAGTCTGACATCCGTTCAACATAGCTGTAGAGTCCTCTAGTGTTTTGGGCATCAGAATTGCCAGTGAAACTTTATCTTAGGTGCGCTTATTTTGTAGATTGTACTGGGTCTTGATATGTGGTCATTGTTAATGTGCTTGTCAAATCTGCTTCCTGATAGTTTTGTCTTCCGTTGTGCTTTTAGGAAGTCGGATCAAGGGAGATAAAAATGGTTTTGAGTTTCCTTGGATAGATCAACTGTTAGTAACACGTAAATGGGATCCAATTCATTCTGTATCTCCCTATCTTCAGGCTAATACTGCATCGCAAACTCTGCAGAGGCTGCGAAGAAAGCATTAGATTTAGGAGACAGGATTTCTCGATTCAACTTGCCTGATAACAAGTATTTTTGATTGATTAGCAAGTGTTTGGTGTAAAGAAACATGCTCTGTTAATCTCCCTGCAATACTCTAGCAAAATCCAGGAGAAGAGATTTCAAAGGAAGAATCTCCTTCATTCCTCGTTGTGCTACTTGGCTTTTGATCTTCATTTTATTTGGGCTTTGATTTGATTTTCCTTTCATTTTTATTTTTTTATTGCTGACTGTTAACAGCTTCTTTATTTTTGTGAATGTGCAGAGCTCTGGAAATTCACCAGAGCTGTCCATTTGCTTTCCTTAATTATCTTTTGTACATAAACTTAGACTCATTTTTGAGAACTAATCCATGAAACACTATGAAGAAATAATTTCAGATAACCAGAGATTGTGCTGTTGTTTTTGTGTGCCTGTAATCCTGTTTCTCCTCTCCCTTTCCTTGTGTTTCTTGTCATTATCTTTCCAGTTTTGTGCTGTTTTCTCTTAGTCTGGATGGACTTCCATATACTTCTTTCATATACTTTTTCATAGATTAGCTCAGTTTCACAGCCGTCTCACCTTCTCTTCCCCTGCTTTGCCATAGCACGCTATTTTAATGGTAAGTGTGCTGGCAGAAAGGTGATGCTTGCTAAACTCCCTGGGTGAAATCGTGGTCTCACTGAAGTTGACAGCAAAACTCCCATTGACTTCAGTATGGTCAGAATTTCACCCTTTAGCTTTGAAGTGTTCTGTGCTGCTGAGAGCCAAGCGCTCCAGTGAGCTCTGCTTTGCTCCAGGCAGTCTGATTTCATCAGAAATTAGAGCAGAAAGAATGGTGTTACAGAGCCGCTGGCTTGGGAAGGAGATTCTTGGCTGTCAAGTACCGTGTTAGCATCTCTCTTGAGAGAGCTTTATGAGAAGTTTATCTGAGAGCTCGGGTTGCTTTGCCTCTTGGATTGAGCAAGATTTGCACCCCATTTTATATTTCTTACTCTTCCTTTCATTTGATGGCATTTATTCAAATAACTTTGAAGTGCAGGATCCCCTGACCAGCTCGTTATGTGAGACTGTTAGCTTTGCGGATTATTTTTCGTTTCTTGTTTACAGCCTCATAGGACTTGTGTTTTAAACACTCAGTTTACATCGTTACCTGCACTTACCTCTTACTTCATACAGTAATATTAGTCTTCACTTTAAGGATGGCAGGCTTTTTGACCATGCCAAGAGAAATGCTGAGAAAAATGTAATTTTCCTACTATTTTAATGATAAAGGCAGAGCAGAAATGTACTGAGAGAGAAGTGGGGAGCACGTGAGTATTGGGAAGGAGAAGAGTGTTGAGATAGGCTGCATTGTGAGACAAATCATACTTGTGAATAGTCTTGAAAGTCTGACTAGCCATCGGGTTTGTTGTTCCCCTAAAATACTTCTCCTACTAGGTAATCTGTAGAGATTTCAGGGGTTTGACCAGTGTATGACAGGAGTTGCTGTCCTTGGGAAGCCTGTCTAATTAGCATGGTGTGTAGCTGTGGCACTTTTGCAGCTGTATGCATTCCGGCAGCTGGCTGGAATTAGTGTAAAACCACTATTGGTTTCGGACTGGTTGGAGGCCCAGGAGGTTGTCACTTTGCTCTGTTAGCAGTCCCATAAGAGAGTCCAGGAGTACTTTCCTTTTAAGACTGTGCAGTGTGGGGCTGGATAGATGCCTACTGTCTTCTTGTCCCCACGGTGCTCATTTTTTGTCACTTGGTTGCTTTTAATTCCTTTCCTTTGAATGCAACATTTAATAGTAAAAAGCTTGCAGTGCTGTGGAGGTAAGGAGTGCTGAGTGCTGTTGCTGTCATTGACTGCAGCCTTGTCTTGCAGGGAGAGCAGGGTGGGGAGAGCTGGAAGATGGACAGACAAGTACAGACTTGCAGTTCTGATTCCTGTGATAACATCCTTTGCTTTCTGAAGTGCTGACAAGCAGTGGTGAACTAGCTGGGGCTGAAGCTGCCACAGCAGTGGTGTACCATGCCTGCTGAGGAGCAGATCTCTTTGATTTCACTCTGTGGCTCGTGGAAGATGTTATCACTGCTTGCAAATGACCCAAAGTTGGCTAAGATACTGCTAGGTTTAGAGGTGGATGCTTTCACAAAGGCAAATGACAGCTTTGGTGCAGAGGTGTCTGTAGCTGACAGAATAACAAGCATGTCTGGTGAACATCAAGCTACCACCAGAATTCAAATCTGGGATTATTTTGTTGATCTTTTGGGTTGTTACTTTAAATGCTGACAAGCGTATGGGGCAAGAGTCATTTAAATAAGGCAAGAGTCATCTTGGTAGAATTTCCTCTTGTATCTGGTCATGGTGGAGTCATGCCTTGATTTCTATCACAGGGAATTTCTAGAATGCCTTTGGATTAGTCAGAGCTCCAATAGTTGTGTTTTGTTTGTTTGTTTTTGGTGGTTTTTTTTTTTTTTTTTTTAGAGGTAGTTTGAGCAAAATTGAGTCTTCCTTATGCTGGTGATCTGAGACTAAAAGCTCCTGTGGTATTTTATTGCAGCCAAGAGGGAGGTCAAGTTGGGTAGCATCATTCAGCATCAGTGTCGGGGGGGAACACAGGACTCACAGAGAAAGTAACTGAAGTCATTTGCACCTTTTGCTACCCCTTTCTCTGCAATAAAGCTCAACTTCTGTCCTGCAGTGGGAGGGGTTAGTTGACTTTTGATATAGTGACCTTATTATGCGCTGTGCTCCATGGTTACCCTGGAGCTGTGAATCATAGAGTGTAAATATCAAATGTCAGTGTCTCTGTTTTTCTCTCTTGGTCACTCTCTTTGCAGGTGTTCAGAACGGACCTGATCACTGCCATGAAGTTACATGACTCCTTCCAGCTGAACCCTGATGAATACTATGTGCTGGCAGACCCCTGGAGGCAGGAGTGGGAAAAGGGAGTGCAGGTGCCAGTTAGCCCAGGGACCATCCCAGAACCAGTAGCCAGGTATAGTTTGGAGGAATGGAAACAAATACCTATTTATGCTAGCAGCTTGTGTCTATGTTGCCTTGGCTTCTTGAGCTTTGTTTCACTTATCTAGCAAGGAAGAACAACATGTCTCAGCTTTTTGAATGGTTACAGCAGTCAAGAATTGGGTCTCTTCTGCCAATGTGTTGAAATACTAATGTCAGAGAATTATTTTTGGCCTGATGTTAGGATGAAGGGTGATGACAGAGCCTTAAGAATACTTTCCGGTTTTAAACCCAGGCTTGATCTCATTCAGCATTGCTGGGAATTCCTCGTATGATGTGTCCTGTGCTTACTCCCAAGCCGTAGGTTTCTTTTCAAGGTAAAATTAGGCAAGCCAAATTTAAGGGCTAGAGAAAATACAGCATTTTTCTTGCTGTTTTATATATTTTTTGGGTCATTTTATTTACTGACTTAGAACATTGTTCATTTTAGTTGTTGTAAGAACCATCCAGATGTGCATGTAACAATATGTTAATGTGAGATATTCCTGCTCTTGTCCGAGAAACCCTTATTTACTTTCCCTTGTTTGTTATGCTTAGAAGTTTACTTTTTCAGGTGAAACAATACACTTGTAAGGGCAGGAGCATTTTGCAGCCATGTGTCTGTTTTATGCTTAGTTAGGACAGGAGTTAGAAGTGAGGAAAGGATTATTGCCATTTACACAAGCTAGATCTCTGAGTAAGTCTAGTCTGGTGCATGAGGCGTTACTAAGTGACACACCAGTGCCAACAGGGCTAGAACAGTCTATGACACGCAGCAAAAAAATGTTTTGGATACAACTTCTATTAAGGCTTTATCTGGCAGCTTTAGCATTGGAGTAGTGGAACTACAGGAACATTTGTTAGTACTTCCTGCGTTCTCTGTACAAACCTGTATGTAGACCGCTGCACAGCTCCACCAGGTCTGTACAGTAAAGAAAACTTGTCTGCATAACAGATGAACCCTTTCCTTCTTATACCTTCTGAAGGATCAGGCCTGGGGCTCTGAGGAGAGTTCAGCACTGAGAGGAGAGCTCAGAACTTCCCCATCTGCTGTGTACTTCCGGGCATAGCAGCATTTAGTTCCCCCCCCACACTTGCCCCTTGCTCCACACTGATCTCACCAACCACCTGCCTAAATGTCCACACTTTGTACAAGCGTGCTCACGTCCTCACTGTGTTTTCTTAGAAGCATTTTCCAAGCCTGCAGGGAGGCCAGGAGACCAGTGGGCTTTATTAAAAGGAGACCTTCCCAGGTGTTCACCAACATATATCTATCTTAAATTTGAGGAGGTAGTTTGGTGGTTCTGTCAGGTCTGGGTGCTCACTGAAGAGGGAGCCAGTCTCTGAAGGGCCAACAGAGAGTGGGTTCTGGAAAGGGGAAAGGAAAACAGGGTTCCCAGAAGTTTGATGCCAGCGTGGAAGGCACCGCTTTTTTTTTTTTTTTTTTTGTTGCTGAGCTGTCTTGAATGCTTGTGTTGGTGAATACCTGCTGTACAGTGGCCTTCTGATGCCTGAGAACTATCCTGTTTGTCCTCTCATGTCATATTTGGGAAGCCCTGCCATAGCAATGCTGGAGTCTGGAACTGTTCGGTGCATAACTGTGGGAGGGAGGATTGAGATTACTATACTTTGGATCAGCAGTAGTCAAACAGTACCTGGTGTAGAACAGAAGGAAATATAGCACAGAGAGTTTGGTCAGGGTGGTAAGAGAAGCGAGAACATGTGGGGCTTCAGTGCATGCATGTGCTGAGACACAAGATTCATTTCAGTGTCCTTTAGGTGTATCACAACTTTTCTAGTTCTTCCTTCCACAAAAATAGATGAAGCTGGTCTGTTTTAAGGCCAAATTACCTTTGCTTGTTTCTTTTGTGCCACTACAGTGTCATCTAGTTGATATGTGCAGCATGCTGCCCAGAGGTTGTAATTTTGGTGTAGAGAGGTACTCA
Source organism: Lagopus muta (assembly GCF_023343835.1). Classification (NCBI taxonomy): domain Eukaryota; kingdom Metazoa; phylum Chordata; class Aves; order Galliformes; family Phasianidae; genus Lagopus; species Lagopus muta. The sequence goes on from NC_064436.1 coordinate 15,339,657, forward strand.
GGAAGGAATTTATGGTACAGAAGATTCAATGAGCAGTACCTAGTTTAAAATAAGTTCTCCATCAGATGTAGTAGCTTGTAATATTTTAATACTGCAGAGTATAACCAGGGATAGTCCTGGCAATGCTGTTAGCCTGGCAAAATCATTCAGGTTCTTATTCTGCCACAAATCCCTTCTGCACCATATAAGCTCAGAATTCAGCACGGGGCTCGTGTCTATGATTTCTCAGATTTATTATCTGAATTAAACTAGGTGGGGGGAAGAATTAGGGCTGTGCAGGAGAATGAAATAGGTAGAGAGTTCATAGAGATCTGTATGTGCAGATACACTCATCGCAGAGCAGGAGATCTTTCTACTTTAAGGGCCACAGCTGGGAGCAAAATAGAGGAGCAAAAGGACATCCTCCTTGCTGTGAAGCTTAGGCTGTTGTCAGCAGAAAGCTCTGACTGCACCTTGTTGCCGTCTCATGTAGGACTGGAGTACAAAGGAGGTCCTCAATACCAGTGCTGCATGAGGAATTTATTTTGGTATGTGCATGTATCTTAGAGAATGTGCAGCATCCTCTGCTGGGAGGACCACGTTGTGGCTGAACTGACAGAGTTGCCTGGAAGTTAGGAGGCAAATCTACAGCTTGCTGGGAGAACAGCTACTGTCCTTTGCAAATGGCATTTTTGCCCACAGCTCCTGACTTTGTGAAATTGCAGTACTTCAGGAATCTGATGTAAAATAAGTTATGTGCTGTAGGTATTTTCCTGTCTCCAGAACCAATACGTGCTGTTAAGCAAAATTTCAGTTGGCTTGCAGCTCAGATACACTCACATGTTTTATTTGTTGGTCAACTGGAGCCTCCAGACCCTCAGGGGAGATAGGATTCAGTGGCTACTGATTAATACTTGCAGAAAAGGGTTTCGTGCAGCATGGGATTAGTGACTGTGAAAGAGGAAATGCAGAGCCAGGATGCCAGAGCTTGGATCTACTTGGGTAAGTGAAGGGAAGGCTGTTGCGAATTGCTGATTCTCTGAGGAAAGTTCTTCAGAATTTCAAAAAGAAGGTGATGCTGTTGCTACACACACATCCCAAACACCCAGAAGCAATATACCATGGAAATTAATGTCTTTATTTGTAGTTGGTTGGTAGTTAGGAAATGGATTTTGAAGTCCTGAAACAGTTTAACACACGTATATGGCAACCACTACTACATAAATACAGCATCTACTCTAGCTTTAAAGGAGCATGAATTTCAGGTAAGAGTAGCTGAGTTCTGTCTTCCAGAGTTTTCACTGTATTTATAGTTCTGGAAACAAAATGGATTTCTAATCAACTCCAGTTAATTTCTAATAATATTGCAAATCCTTTACAAAATTGTTACGTTCTGTTTTCTGTTCCTTTCTCAGTGGTGCAAGATAGGCTTAGAAGATTGCTGTTGATTGTTAGCCACTTAGAATGAGGCATTGGGAATTCTTTAGAAATGGGTTGTTCAGCACCCCACCTACCTAGTGTGTGCTTGTCTCTTTGTTTTAGGATTGTGTCTGAGACAAAAGCTGTCACATTTACACGTCCCCGCAAGTATATTTCTTCATCAGGCACGAAGCCTCCAGAGCTGGGTTATGTTGACATTCGCACGTTAGCTGACAGTGTGTGCCGCTACGACCTCAGTGATGTGGATGTGGCATGGCTGCAACTCGCCAATGAAGAATTCAAGGAAATGGGTGAGCAGTGAGCGTTTGTGCGGGTTGTATTTTTTGTTTTCATTTTTGTTTTGTCTCAAAGCTGGCAAGCTTGAGAAGAATTTTAAGAGGGGTTGGTGGTGGAAAGAGGTGATAAGAAGTCTGAGAAGCGGCTAATCACCACCTTGGGGTAGCTGCAGTCCTGATGTAATTAAGCCCTAATATATGTGTCTTCATAACCACTGAGTTGTATCTGCTTAGATCAGAATCTGGCCACATGGTCTTCTATGGTACTTACTGTTTCACAAGGGAATTTTCATGTAATTTATATTTTGCCATCAAGGCTAGCAATCCATGCAGCATTAATCATGTATTTTTCTCTGCAATATCCCTGGTCTCATTTTCAGCTAGTGATGTTCAGTGCAAAGAAAGTAGACAAGGAGTCTTAGGAGGTACAGCATACTTAGTTCAGTTGATCACACAGGAGATTAAGCAATAAAGAGTTCTTGCAGTGGTTTATTTGAGGTTCTTCCCAAACCTTGCTTTGTGTGCTCCAGTTTTGAATCATGAAGAGAAACTGTCACAGGGGGATCAAACGTTGCCTTTCTAGGGGATAGGTTGTGTGGAGGAAGGCGCAGGGAAGGAGCAAGGTTACTTATTTGAAAGATGAGTGCTTCTTGAGTGGATTTCACTACAATTGGAGAGTCCCCAAATCAGCGCAGGACTTTTACTATATTGTTGGCAAGGGAAAAGATCCTGTGACAGGTGGAAGAGGTTTGGATGTGCTGTTAAACACTGCTGAGTTGTCTTTGCGTTGTGGCAGTTCCCTGCTTTGCCTAGTCTCAGGAGTTAACATGGCTTGAGCCCAGGTGTGGCATAGCTCAAGACCTGGTAAGCCACAAAAATGGCCATTTATAACTTTTTGAAAGTCTTTCCTTTTTAAACCCACATGTGGAAGAAACAGATGAGCCAGACTGGACCTAATCTCTTAAGCCTTTTTTTTTTCAAGTCTCTGTTGAGGTTTGGCACTGAACTTGGAAAATTAAAAAAATTAATAATGAAGAAGTTGGTCTAAGAGCTTAGGTTACTTTTCCAGGTACCATCAGGAAGGCAGCAGCAGCAAGTGTCTAACTTCTTATAAAGAGAATTTGAAAGTATGTTGTGTGATTTGTAATTGATACCCATCTATGCAATACAGATAATGTACCTTATTCTTGCCAAAACCAGAGGAGATCTACCAAGGTGTTAAACTGAGTGTGATAGCAGTTGTGATAAAGTGCAGAAGAGGGGCTCTCTGTCATGCAGACCCTGTACCTGTACATGAAGCTCATAGTACACCACAGATAGTTTCCCTACACGTAGGACCAAGATGGAAGCTGTCAGAAACACCCTGCTTGCAGTGTGGGCGTGGGGTGCTGCAGCAGATAGCTCTTCACATGTGGGCACATCATGCTTGGGCATTAAAAAGTGAACTACTTCCTGATGTGCAATTGTAGCCCTTGCTTGATGGTGTCCCTGCAGCTATGAGCTCCCGGTGTTTTCTTTGAAATCTGCAGTGTTTCAGGTATTGAAAACATATAATATTTCTTTAAAAAGCTGTATGTAAACCTTGGAAATGAAGTCACAGCACCTTCATTCCTTTCTTATAAGTCTTACCAATTACAGTCTGATGTCTCTCTGAGTTTTATATTTTTGTAAAGCAATAGTAATTGTGAGGTTAGAATTTACTTGCAAACTTGTCTAACTCCCGTGATAGCCTGCTTTGCCTTTGTAACATCTCTGGGCTGCAGGGCAACGCTCACTTGTTCATCAGTGGGATTTGGGGTGTTCCCATTTGCTGCCTTCCAGCTTCTCAGTCAGTGTAGTAGGAAATGCACTGAACTCTGCCGCAGGTGTTTACCTGTCCATAAGGGAGGTGGATGTACTTCGGTAGAGTATTCCTTTTCCAACCTGAGATCTAGGGAGGTATTTTTCTTCTCCAGCATGTGGCTCAGATATTCACAAGGAGAGCTGAAAGGAGGATTTTCATGTAAAAGCACACATTGTGAGGTTTTTATCTTCTGTATGTCTCAGTGAGTGTTAGGCATTAGGAGCTGGAGAAAGCAGGATGTCATGCTAAGCCTAGGCATCATGGTAGTGATTGAATAACTTGGAAATTCTTGTTTTAAATTGACTTTGCAAGGTGAAAATGAGTACTTTTAATAATGCAGCTTTCTCAGTTTCACATGTGTTTGTGTGTCATGTTTTTGTGGTAAAGCTTGGTGTATTACCAACTTTGGAAGTATTACATCTGTCTCTCATGGCAAGTGAGAAATGCAAGACAGAGGAGGAGCACTGACTGGGCCAGAACTCTTTTTTTTCTTTCTCTTTTCTTTCTTTTTTTTTTTTTTTTTTTTTTTTTGAAGCCAAACTTTAAGTTTGCTACAAGTATTGTACCAGATTTTGTCATTGTATTTTTTCCTTTATTAAGTCTTGGTTCAAAACACTCTCAAGTCTCTGATTTAACAGAGATTCAACATTTATGTCACAAAAAGGCAGCAAAAGCCATAGATAGATACAACCGTAGAGGCTTTTTTCAAGAAGTAAAAAAAACAGAACAAGTCTAGGAAGCCAGAATTTGAGTGATATTTAAAAAATGATTTGAATACGACGCCTCTGTTAATTTAATATCGTTACATGAATTCCTGACTATTTTTTTTTTTTTTTTTTTTTCTGTTGGGAAACTGTTTATGCTGGAATGGGCATGATTGTCTAGAGATGAAATGAAATGTGTGTGTTTGGGGTGGGGGGAGGCTGGACTATATCTGCTCAGCTGTTGCTCCAAAGCTGGAGTTGTGCATGGTCATGCATTGTGGTTTGTTTTTAAATAACAAATTCTGCTTCCCAGGGATGCCTGAGCTGGATGAGTACACAATGGAAAGGGTCATAGAAGAGTTTGAACAACGATGCTATGATAACATGAATCATGCTATTGAAACAGAAGAAGGACTCGGGATTGAATATGATGAAGATGTTGTCTGTGATGTCTGTCAGTCTCCAGATGGAGAAGATGGCAACGAAATGGTGTTTTGTGACAAATGCAATATTTGTGTGCACCAGGTATGGCAGCTAGGGAACTGAAAGGAAGTGTAGGGGTGGTAACAGAAACAGGTAGCCCAACTGCTAAAGATGATAGATTGGATTTTTCCAGTGACAGATGCTGATCTTCTAAGCTGGTGCAGACTCTCTGTTGAGCAATGGGATGAAATCAGAAATGACAGAATTGAGAAATTGTGGCAGGTTAGAAGCCTTTTTAGCATGGAACAGCAGATACAATTCTGGCATACCTGTTTTCTTGGCTGCTTCTTAATATGGAAGATGCCTTTTTTTCAGCTTGTCCTTCCTTCAGACTCAAAGGGATTTACTTTGTCACTCAGCATTTGGAAGCTGTGTTGTTCATAGGCAAGAGTGGCATTTACTTGCACATGTTTCTTAGATGTATTTGTACAAACAGTAAAGAAATACTTCTAAGAAAACAGCAAGGTATGAATCTTACCTACAAGCTGTAAGGTATTTTACAAAGTACTCTTGAGAGTAATCTTGATGTTTTTAGACCTGTAACAGTTTCGTTTTAGTCTCTGATCACATAAGATCCAACAATTGAAGGTTAAATTGAGACTACCAATGGAGGTCTCCATAAAGACAGTTTTTGGGGTGTTTGGGGGGAGTGATTTTAGTTGCTTATTTTGCACTTTTCCTTCTGAATAAGAGGGAAGAAAAAGTGCTTTGGAATAACATTGGGTATCACGCAGCAGTGCTCTTGAATTGTTAGTTGTCATCTTGTGAAATAGATACAGCCCATTTCCTGGTACGTGTAGTCTTTGTGACATTGAACTTCATCCTCTCTCACTGCTTGCGGAGCTGTCTGTTGGCATTTGCCTCACTCTTCAGTGGGGTGAACAAATTCCTGGTTGAAGAGTGGGCATTGTTCTTTTGTGTAAGAACTGGTCATTACTTCTGTCAGTGAAAGGTCTGTGAGAGGAGTGAATGGGTCATGTGCTTGGCTAAGTGCATGAAGGTGTCCCGAGATTCTTTACAAACTGATGTTTCTATAATGTTATCAATTCCATGGGAATATCTTAAGAGTTTTGAAAGACAGCGTATAAACAGCTAAGAAGTAGCATAAATGTGTGCTGTATCCTCTGTCTTCTTTCTCTTTCCTTCAACTGAGTACAGGCCTGTTACGGTATCCTGAAGGTGCCAGAAGGCAGCTGGCTGTGCAGGACCTGTGCTCTTGGTGTTCAGCCCAAGTGCTTGCTGTGTCCCAAGAAGGGTGGTGCCATGAAGCCGACCCGCAGCGGCACCAAGTGGGTTCACGTCAGCTGCGCTCTATGGATTCCGGAGGTAGGCACTGACCTGCTAGAGTGCCCATGTTCAGAGAAGCAGATTTTGGGAGAGAAGAATCCGTCTGAAACATTGTCCAGTCTACTGTGTGTTGCTGCAGGGATGAGCATAGATATATATGGTATTTCTTAACAAGGTGGTATCAAAGATTTTCATGTAGATGTAAAATCTAGCAGGATGATCTGAAAAGTAAGTAATTACGTTAACCTTTGTCAATCAGAATTGGCTGTCAGAAGGGATAACTGCTGGCAAGGCTCGTTTAACAAATGCACAAATACCATTTTAGTTTGTAAACCAAAATTGAGGAAAAGTTGAAATATGACAGTGAGAATTCCTATGGGTTCTCGTAATTGAAATACTCATCCTCTGCAATAACTTTAAATTGATGGTGTTCATTGTGAAACTCTTTTCATGCGGTGAGGAACTAATTTTTTAGAAAGCTGTACTTCAGTTCCTTACAAACTGACTAGCTTTGAACTTGCTCATTTTAAGATTTCTTTGAGATTGCTTCCTTTTTCAGTTACAGGTGTAATAATCACTCTGTTTTTTAATATTTTTTTTCTCTTAGGTGAGCATTGGAAGCCCAGAGAAGATGGAGCCCATTACCAAGGTTTCTCATATTCCCAGCAGTAGATGGGCATTGATATGCAGCCTTTGTAATGAAAAAGTTGGTGCTTCCATACAGGTAATTTAATAACATGAGTGACTGTGTTTTGTAGTTTTTTAGGAGATAAGCCTGATGCGTATCCACAGTCAAACTTTGATTTCGTGTTTGCTTCTATGAACTTAATTGCTCTCAAAGTGCTTTTGAAAGTTGGTGTGCTCTTTCCTTCTAGTAAAGTTGTAATAAAAATAACCAAGTTAACCCAGGGACTTCTAATTTCTAGATTGGCTGGTAGGTTTATTAGTACTGAAATTAAAATTTGTTGAGTAGAGAAAAGAAAATATATTTCTGTGATGTATCATGTACAAAAATGAAGTTTGAATCCTGAACGCTTCTGTTTTGAAACCCGTGTGAATGTCTATTGGTGATTTATAAGGCAAGTTGGATACTTCAGTGAGAGTTTTACGTTGCCTGTAACAAGTAAAATCTGGGCATGCTCAGCACCTTCAGAATTTAAGTCAGTGGAAGTAAAAACCTTTATTTTGATGATTGATCTAGTTGTGTTGTAGGTACTAAACATTGGAGTGATTGGGTTTTCAGGATAGTTGGGATTAGAGTGATTTCAATCTTGGCTTTTATTGCAAAGGAGACAGTGAAACTATGGGCCTTTCTTTTTTTTCTGTACTTCATTGTTGGTCCAGCTTTTATTTTACTGAAGACAGTATCTGATCACATAATACCAGGCCTTTGAACACTAAGAAAGAAAGATTGCTCTACTGATCTGCCCCAAGATTCAATTAAGCCACGTGCTGAGGAAATGGGCTCCATTTCCTCCATAGGTTGTGGGTAGATTCTGGAGCTCTTGGTGTTTCCAGGGGGAGAAAAAAAAAAAAACAACAACAAAACACGGCCTCCTGGCTGTAAATTTCCCAGCTCACATTGCTGTAGATGCAGTGCCACATTATCATTCTGGCTTCTAGTACTCAACTGAGCTCAGCTTTGATGACATAAAAATGTTTAAATTCTTGAGTGTTTCCTTTTCTTCTGTGTTGAGTCATTTGGTGACACTGTCTGAAGAAGTTGTAAAACAGCAACACAGCAGTAGTTTCAATGAAACCTGTCAGTCTGTTTCCATTCGAGGAATGTATAAAATAGTGGGTTTTAAGTAGAGAAAATAAATCTGTCCACAGTATATAAATTTGTAAACAGACTGCCTCCTTGCAGATCTGTCCCTTTTCTCTTGGCAGTTGTTACATAACCAAGAGAAACTGTTTTGTCCATTCTCCGGACCTGTTTTGAGGAGTAACGGTAGTAGTTTAAGTTGAACACTGATCAGCTGTGTGTGTATGAGGGAGAGGGGTGTCCTTGCATAGCTCCTCTGGTAACACCTCTCCCTTCTGCTGACATACACAATGATTGCCCCTTCAGACAGTTCAAAATTTGAAATTATAGAGGAGAAAAGAAAAATTCCAGTTTTTCCTGACATCTCAAAGGAATTGTGTAAAAATCTTGGTATTGTTAAAGCTAGGAATGAGAAATACTTAGATTTGTGTTGTGAAATCTTAAACAGCAGACGAAAATGTTTTACCAAAAAAGAAGTTACTATGCTATACTATGCTATGAAGGAATAGCATTACCTGGCTGAACTGGGGGGGGAGGAGAGATCCTCTGGAGAGCAATGTTAGGACATGTTCATGGTAACTAGAAAAGCAGGCAGCTGACGGTACGCATCAGGCTGGGCAAAAACAAAGCTGTGTATTCTCCTAAGTCCTGCAGATTTTTTTCCAGTGATGCAGAATTGTCCCTTTCCTCCCAGTAAAGCATCAGCCACACTAAGAGTTAAGTACTCTAAATGATAGCAGCTTAGAAACTGGCTGAAGTATTCTTTTGTACAGTTTGATTCTGCTTTTGCTCTGTTTGTTATTAACAGAGGAAAAGCCAAAAGATGTTTTTTTGTTGGTTTTTTTTTTTTTTTTTTGTTGTTGTTGTTGTTGTTGTTGTTTTCCATTTACTTTTTTATATTTATTATTGAATGTTCATTGGAAACTTTTGCAGTAAAGTTTTTTAGTATACTCTTCATATGCCATCTGGCTGCTGAGTCAACCTGAGCAGGTAAACCCAGGAAAAGATATCTGGCTTCTTTACAAAGTGCTGTACAAACATCCAGGCACAATGCATTTTCTTTAAGGTTAGATGGCTTGAGTTAAGCACAGTTAACATCTGTAACATTGATTTCAACCTCAAATTCTTTTCACTTGTGGGAGAGGTGTGTGTGTGTGTGTGTGTGTGTGTGTGTGTGTGTATTTAAATCTTTCAGTTTATGACTGGTAATAGCTATGACAGCATTTTGCAAGAAGAAGTTACTTAAAACTGAAATGAAGTGCTGAATCATCTGAACAAGTGCCCATCACTCCAGGGAACAGATGGTTCGCTGGGAAGGAAGAAAAAAATAAGAAAAAAGAATTCTCATTCTCTTGTGCCCCGTGTGAAATGAAGGCTGTAGCAATTGAAAGAGTGATTGACCGTGGTGTAATATTTGACATTATAAACTTTTGGCAATGGGAAAAAATGTAACCCATTCAGTTGAGGCCTTTTGGGTAGCATGGGTCCAAGTGCTGGGAAGACTTGAATTAAGAGCATCAAACTGGCCTGGAGCTGGCAAGTTGTATTTTCCCTCTCTCACGCTGACACAGTGGAAGGGGGAATGTTTTGCTTTGTGTAACACTGTTCTCAGCAAGTGGCTGCAGTCAAGGTAAGAACACTCCTCTTGTGGGTTTGCTGATTATCGAATGGGGGGATTGAGCCAGGGAGGGATTAACCACTCCTGTCCCACTGGGCCGCTTGGTTGTTGCCTGGCCTGAAAGCACTAAATTGCAAGTCTAATTAAAAGAGAGCCAAAAGTACAGGCTGCTTGGAAGCAGAGGCTGTTAACAGGGTCGATTCTTTCAAAGCAGTCCTGGCTGCTTAAATAGTTTTAGGCAGTGTGGCTTCCTAAGTTTATGTTTGATGAGTTTTAATCTAATTTCTGCAGTGTTCAGTGAAGAACTGCAGAACAGCCTTTCACGTCACTTGTGCATTTGACCGTGGCTTGGAGATGAAGACCATACTGGCAGAGAACGATGAGGTGAAATTTAAGTCATACTGTCCCAAGCACAGCTCCACCAAGAGAACAGATGATGAGACCTTCAATGACCACCTGTGTCAAGAGAATGGGAATGGGATTCAGGACAGCTCTCTTCCTGCCCACATGGACCCTTTCCACAGCATGGATCAAAACCAGGAGGAAGCCCACAGAGTCAGTCTCCGCAAGCAGAAGCTCCAGCAGCTGGAGGATGAGTTCTATACTTTCGTGGAGTCTCTGGAAGTGGCTAAAGCACTGCGGCTGCCTGAGGAGCTGGTGGGATTCCTTTACCAGTACTGGAAGCTGAAAAGAAAAGCCAACTTCAATAAGCCATTGATCACCCCAAAAAAGGATGAGGAGGATAATCTGGCCAAACGAGAGCAGGATGTTCTATTCAGAAGACTACAGCTCTTCACACATCTACGGCAAGATCTGGAGCGGGTAAGCTCTGCGCTGCCTGTGGTTGCGTAACGTGCTCTGGGCTTCATAGCTGAGTTTCTAAACTATGTGCCCAGTTATTGCCATTGTGTGCAGGCACTACATGCTGTGTCCTGAATCAAAGTTGTATTGTCAGCCTGGTAAAAGACAGTTAACACTAAATTTTGGGTTATGCCAAGTACCATTTCCAAACAGAGGCTTAATTCACAGGGCTCTTAGTCTGCAGCATGCAGTATCCTTGTAACTGGATTGTGCACTTAGGCTTTTTTTTTTTTTTTTTTTAAACTGATTAAGGCCAATGGCTGTGGAATGTACCACAACCCCCACAGGGAGCCTTTTCAGTCAGTAAGGGCTTTCTCTGCTCCTTTTTGCCCAAGGAGGAAAGTATATGAAACTTACCTTGACCTGGGGCCAGTCTGTTTTTTGTTTACACAACATTGAGAGATGCGTCTGTTCAGTGTGTTCAAGATTTATCTTCCCTTCGGTCTGTTAAATAAATTAAGTTTATCATTAGGTTCTCTGGATCTTAAATTATTATGTGAGTATGCATTTGGTTTTTAAAGTGTGGTGTCAAAACAGGATATGTTATTCTAGCATTGATTTTACATTTTACTACTCTGTTGTTCTCACTGATAGATACGTCTGTCACTTCCCACCCATGAATGGAAGGAAGAGTGATCAGGTTGGCAAATCCCTCCAGTTAGATTAAGGTCCATACTAAAGTTGATTGTTTTTCCTCGTGTAAGAGATTCTTATAAAACAGTTATCCTATATGTGTTGGCCCTCCTACAGTTCTGTCTACCTAAAAAGCAGTTCTGTAGGAAATTCAAGTAAGCCTTGCACGGCTTAACACCTTTGGGGGAAAGAGAGCAAGAGAGAGATCATCCATTGTGGGTCCAGCACCGGGCCTGGCTATGAAGGTGTTCTGTGTGACAAAGAAAACAAGCAGCAGCAGCAAGAAAGCAGCTGCCCTCAGCAACTCCTATTTATAGTATCAAAGAAAAAAGGGAAGGGACTTTTTCCCCCACACCACGGCCCCATTTTGGAATTGTAGTTGAATCCAGCACCAGGGTTGGTTGGAAGACAAGACCACCTGAGCCACATCTTGACCGAGACAAATGGACGCCAGCCAAACCAAAGGAGGTGGCACTAGACATCTTTCTGTGACTTGATTGTTTCTCAGACATTGTTCTGGACCTTTCCAGGAGTGTTGAGACATCAGTCAAAAGAAGGGAAGAAAAACCTAGCCTCCTCCTTGTGGCTTTACTGCCTCTTGAGTGTGGACTCACCTGGGGCTCATCCTTTATAACATCCAAGTGAAGTTGGTTGCTAAAAAAAATAAATTGTTTTTTGATCCTCTTCAGGAAAATGCCTGTTAGATTTTGCTATGAATGACATCAGTGACAGTGTCATCCATCCAGAAACGTTTTTAAGTGGTGTCATCTAGTTCATCTAATAATTAGTAGTTTTGTGGACATGTCTGTTGTTCTGTGGCTGGATCACATAAGGCAAAGAACAAAGGACCATGGACTGTATCAGGCAGGGTCTTGGCAGAGGAATCCCTTCTAATTCAAAGCTGCAGCATAATAACAGTGATGTAATATTTGTAATAATGGCTGTGGAAGATCTGGAAGTGTAATACAGCAGAACTTCAGCAGAAAAACTCACGCGTTAAAATAGACCTGCTCCTTAATCATAGAATAGCTTGGGTTGAAAGGGACTTCAAAGATAATCCAGATGTTCCAGCAGAACGTCCTTGCTGTGGGCGGAGTTGCCATCCACTAGCTGAGGCTGCCTGGTCTCGGTGTCCAACTGGGGTAATCAAGGAGAACGCTACCTGTACTTCTGATACCTTCAACATCCTTCCAAAGGACATAAAGTCTCTTAATATCTTGTAATTTCCCAGTTGCAGCCTCCTGTGACCTAGCTTGAGAGAACAGGAGCAGTTAGTAGTCCTCTGGCTCTAAGAGCCCTGGTCTGATCCTTGTAGTCAGCGGTTGGACTAACACGGTTGTCCCTTTCAAGGTTTGAACTGTTACTTGCACCCCATCCTCTTTACATCCCTTTATATCTATTGCTTAGGAGCGCCTCGAGAGCAAGGGAGTGGCTCCTCCTGTTCCAAGAAGAGACATGCATCCAATTTCCCTCATGCTGCATGGCTTTTTGCTGTCTGGCTGCTGAGGGCTGGAAGTCTGCTTAGCTTCTTCCCCTTGCAGGGACTTAACGCAGGGCTATTGGTCTGCTTGTGTGACTGCACAGTACCATGTATCGATCTCTCTCTCTGATTGCTGAATATTTCTCAGCGTGGTGATTTTCTCTGGCAACCTGGCCCCCTGTTCATAGAGTTTGTCTAGCTGTGCACACCCAGGACACCCCCTTCTGCCCTCTGGCCCTTGGGGAACCCCCAGATTCTGGAATCTCCACAACCAAAAGTCTGGGCAGCTTTGCTCTGTCGCTCCTTGGAAGGTCCATCTGCATGCACGTGTCATTCCAAGGCTGTTGTTGCCCTCCAGTCTGGGTTTCGCTTAAGCTCAGCTACTGCATCAGGTGGTCACCATGTTTGTTTCAATACAGTATGGCTCTCTGCTATTTCCTGACAGGAAGGAACTTTCTCCTTCATTGCGTGCGCTGTCTCCCTCCCTGTGCCAGTCTTCTAAAAAACCAAGAGACAATCAAAACAGTCACCTTGTTACTATTTCCAGTCCCTGCTGCCTCCCTTGTGCTGTGCTGAATAGAAAGGTCTGCCTTCACTTTGATCACTCCGTGGGCAGTGGTAGGGTTATCAGAAAGAGTGATTCTGCTGAATAGCTCTTCACTTTTTATACTACTAGTAAAGCATAATTTCCTCTTGGCTCAAGCACTAAGAAACAAATAATGCTGAGCTATTTGAGAACACTTAAGCATTTTCAGCATTCCTCTAAATTTGCTCTAAATAAATATAATTCAAGTATTGTCTGAAAAGTAGATCTGTCACCTGATGTGCAAATGTCAGTAGTCACATGCTCAGGAGCGTGTGTAGTCAATTTGCAGTATTCCACAGGCGTAAAACCTGGCTTCACCTGCCCACAAAGGGGTCTTTGGATCTTAGGATTGCTTTTGACACAAATTTCACATCCTTGTGTAACACTCCTAGTGATCAGCATCATAATGATTCCTACAGCGTATCTTTTCACTGCTTCAGGTAAAGCTTTGGTTCCCATATTTGTCATCTTACGAGTTCACTCCGTTAATTCTTTCATCATTTGCAGAGTTACAACATGCTGTCCAACTGTAGTTACCTATCATCCCTGTCCAACTGTAGTTAGCTGTCATCCTTCAGCATTCTTCATGCATTTCAGTAGCTTAGCCAACTTGTTTTTTTCCTTATATTTAGGGTTATCAATATTTTAAGTTCTCACTGTGACTAAGGCTCCTACAGTTGTTGATAGAGCAGTTCTTTTTGTGGCTTCATGTGCTTTTCCATTTCCTCTAACTATATTGGTTTGTCCAGATTGATGTGCTTTGCAGTGTGTCACTGCTATTTCTTTTGGTTTATTAACTGCTTGAAGTAATTTCATAATCTCTGTACTACAACGTGTAGGATTTCCTTGTGAAGATAGCAGTCCTCTTTCTTTCTAAATTGCACTATCAGCTTGTATTATTCCAAAAGCACATTTTGAGTCAGTATAGACATGAGCCTGCTTTCCTCCTGATAGTTCCAGGGCTTGAGTTAAAGCAATTAATTAAGCTTTCTGAGCAGATGTGTTCACTGGTAGCAGTTTTGCCTCTATTACCTCTTGCAGACTAACAGTGGTGTACCCAGCCTTCTGTTCTCCTCTCACAGAAGAGTTGCATCCATCAGTAAACAGCTCCCAGCTGGGATTCTGTTAAGGAGTAACCTTCAGGTCTGAATAGTTGGAGTATACCTGTTTACAAACTATTAAACAATCATGTGCCAGTTAACTTTCACGTGAAGATAATAATGATGCTGGATTTGGGGCACAGCACACTTTGATAGCGATATCCTCTTGTTTGAGGAAGTACTGCTTGGTATTGTGCCATCCTGCTTAGGAATAACCAATTGTGTCCTTTATGCTCCAGCACCATTGCAACAGCATGTGGTACGCTAACAGTATTGTTCAGTCCCGAGGTCAATTTTCTTGCCTCTTATATTAACAGCACAGCACACTGACCCTTGTGTGTAGCCTCCCATTGTTCTCCAGAGCCTTTTCCAGCACAATTATTTTCCTCTGGCAAAAACAAAGTGTTCAACAGCACTTTTATATCTCTTATCTGGAGTGTGATTTTCAACTATCATTTTAAAAGATCAGTATATTTTTTCCGGGTTTTCACAGTAGGACCCAGCAGATTCTTTTCAATTCATCAAATCTGAAGTAGAAAAAGGAGCCTCGACGTGCCATTCTGGTTCTATTGCCTGTCACAGTGGTGCCAGTACTACAGGGTTCTGCTGTGCTTGATTTCTACATGCAGTGGGACTAACTTCTCTGCTCCATTCACTGCTGTTGCCTCTCTTAGTCATCAGTGACACATCTTCTTCATCCCTTTTTTTTTTCTTTTCAATATTTCAAGCAGAACAACATCGAGGTAATTTCTTATTGTCATCCATTACCATTAAGATATTGAAGTTAGATAACAACAGTTGACATTTTTTCCTTGTTTTGTGATCGTTTTTCAAAGAAAAATCTGCATATGGGATGTCACCCTGATTATCCTGCCTTCTACAAACTTAATAATTTCCAAGATTGTATTATGATTCAAATTCGGCATTTCTGGCCGTTCTCCTCATCCTCCAATTGATATTACAGCCACTGTTGAGTACAATATTCTCTTAATTTTTTCTGTTAGAGGATCCCTACCACACTTATTCCTGTGTTTCAGGATGTATCCTCGTAGAGAGCAAGAGAGCACCCCATAGACTGTCCTGTTCCCATACTGTTACTCACAAAGAATGTTTTTACCAACCGTTTCCGTGCACTCCAGTCATCACTGTCCAAACATGCACAAAGCTTACAAAATAACTTTACCTATCATTACCATGCTCCATGCAATGTTTCTTTATCGTGCACTGCACCTTAGAGTCGCCTATCACTCCAGACAGGGAGATTACCCGGAGTCCTTTGAACAATACATTGGTGCATGCTTGGAGTTCAGAGAACATTTTATCCCCTCCAGCAGCCAGCAAGTCTATCCAGGCAAAGCTTCACAGCTGTCTCATTGGGGTCTCCAGAAAACTGCTGTCTGAAAAGTAGATTCAGTGCCTTGTGTTCAGTATTTCAGTGAAAGCAACATGTCTCAGGAGATTGCTTTTCGGTCTATGGATGTGATCTTTGCTGTTATAACGAAGGTGGTTCAGCTAAGGATACATGGACCTTGAGTTTTCTTGCCAAGTTGGCAACATCCTCAAAGCATCCTGATTTATGTCCTCCTCAAGGCCTACTGGCTCTGGAATGTCTCTGCTTAAAGGATGCCAAGATGCCAACTGTTTATTCTTCTGATACCCGCTACAATGTTAGCTCAGTTTTTAGAGTAAGCTTTCATTGCAAGTGTTCATAGAAGTTACTTCTGCAGTGTGAGCCTCCCAAATCTGATAAACCACCAGGTAAATGGTATTTTAGACTGTTTCTAATAAGTATTGTGGAGACTCATCCACTTTTGATGCCTTCTAGGTGCGTAATCTCACTTATATGGTGACTCGACGGGAAAAAATCAAGAGATCAGTTTGCAAAGTTCAAGAACAGATATTTAACATCTACGCAAAACAGTTGGAACAAGAAAGAGTTTCAGGTATGCTTCAGCATTGTCTTTTTCGCATGACAACACAGGCATAGGCACTGAAATGCTTGGTTAGAGTCTAATGACTGATTTTAAAGGACAAGCAAGGCCTCATTTATTCTCATATATATATATATATATATATGAATATGATATATGAATATTCTCATACGTATGATTCTATCATATGTAGTCTACCATGCAACAGCAGATTGAAAAAAGAAGATAAAAATGTGCATAGCTCTAATGGAGGGCACATTGCTATAGAAACTGGCAAGCCTGTGTTATCCTTGGAGTACTGAATGGCTTGCTGCTTCAGGTCCTGTCAGTTGTGATTCTTCAATGAGTCCTTTTGACTGAGAGACCATGACTTACACTCAAGTGCCATATGGTATCTCCTGGGTTTATGTTTTATTAGTGCCCCTGCATTAGTATTTAGTGTGTGTTTCTTTGCATCGTAGGGTAGTTTGAAACATACTTTTTTTGCCTAATCTCACTGAAAGTAGTCTTTCCTCCTAAAGGAGAAACTTCAGTTACTGTATTAATTTGGATTATCCTCAAAGTATTCAGTAACAAATTAATTTTAGATAGAATCAATCACATGGACTTGCTGATGGCTTATTTTACCCCAGTTGTGGAGTTTCTATGTCTTAATACATGTAACAG
The DNA here is from genome assembly GCF_023343835.1 of Lagopus muta. Lineage (NCBI taxonomy): Eukaryota > Metazoa > Chordata > Aves > Galliformes > Phasianidae > Lagopus > Lagopus muta. The sequence goes on from NC_064436.1 coordinate 15,356,308, forward strand.
CACTAGGAATTCTATTTGCTACAGGTAGAATTGGTGTAGGATGGCTATGGGGAAGACAGCAACACGAACAGTGTGTTGTGAAACCAGGACGTAGCCACATAGTCATGATGTAAAGGTGCTGGATAACCAACCAAATGCCCATTTACACTGAAGAAACTTGACTGGCAGAAGTAGTGCTAAAATATGTACTACTTAAAAGCGGTATTTGCCTAGACATGGATTGTTTGACTTCAATCTAATTTGTTTTTACCTTTAGGTGTGCCTTCATTCTCCGCAGTGGAAAATGCAGTGTTGTTCAATAGTCCATCTTTGGGTCCCAATGCCCCTAAGATAGAGGATTTGAAATGGCATTCAGCATTCTTCAGGAAACAAATGGGCACATCTCTGACACACTCTTTGAAAAAATCACATAAAAGAGATAGAGTAAGTAATAGCTCTGGGAACAGTAGCAAATCCACGCTGAGGCAGCCCAGCCAAAGGGGAGATGGTGCAGCTCCAGGAGGCTTTTTAAATTTTGACAAGAGCTTTGCAGAAACACGGATTGTATCAGCACAGCAGAAAAATGGCATAGTTATGCCAGACCACAGAAAAAGAAGAGACAATCTTCCACAATGTGAAGTAATCAAGACAGAACTAAAGGAAAAAACTAAACAAAACCACAAACCACTGAGACCCACAGAACTCTCTCAGAGGCAATCAGAAAACAAAAGGGCTGTGAACCACTCCAGTGGTAGGTCTGCACCTGGCACACGAAGGGACATAGTGCCTAAATGCAATGGGGGTCTTGTCAAAATAAACTCCAATCAGACAGTAGTTAAAGTGCCTACGACACCCACGAGCCCAGTGAAAAACTGGGGCGGATTCCGAATTCCAAAGAAGGGGGAGAGGCAACAGCAAGGTGAGAGTCCAGAGGAGACCTGTCGCCAGAACTCCAGTTACCCCTACCTGGGCGTGGGCAGAGTTTCACCGAAGGATAGGGCAAAAAGCAAGCCGAAGCCTGACAGTGAGAATGATGGGTACGTCCCTGATGCTGAAATGAGCGACTCCGAAAGCGAAGTAGCTGAAAAAAAGTGCAGACAGCAGAGGCTCAGCCCAAACAGCACTATCAGCAGAAGGACGGACATTATTAGGAGAAGCATCCTGGCATCCTGACCGGCAATGGGGCACCGTGGTCAGTGGTCACTGCCTACAAACCAACTTCACTTTATTTATTGGTGTGAGAGGGGAGAGTTCTTAGACATGGCTACAGACCGACAAACAGATAACCCATTATTCCTGAGCTGTGTAAACATGTTTACATACACTTAAAGCTGGATTGTTTTGTTCCCCCAGCCCATTCTGTGACCAGTTTGAATCTCCTTTATTTGAAACTTCCCTGAGTAAGCAGAGAATTGGCATCACTACTAAAACAGGATTTGTGATAAACACTAAAGTAAGTCGCAAAATCATCTAGGGGGATAGGGTGGGTGGTGGAGAATTAGGCAGCATCATCCCTTTTCTCTAAACTGCACTGTTAAAATTCTCTTTCCTTCCCCTGTTTTCTGAAAAAGCACAAGCTCTTAATTTAACTAAGTGTGTATTGAATCAAAGATGGTTATTTATTTAACCATATTGCACTGCTATTCCCTGCTACAAAAGGTCAGTTGCCTTGGATGGTGGTAGGTCTTTGTCCTCCCTTTGCAGAATGTTTGTTGTTGCATTAGGTTTGAGCACAAGTGGCAGCTTAAAACCCTCTGTAGGCTACAGAGTTGATGTGTAAGTACAAGTCCGAGATGTTAAACTGGAAAAAAAAGAAAGGAACAGGTCAGGGTTGCAGCTGCCTTACACCGCAACAGCTTAAAAGTTCTCAGACTAAGTGTGGCTTAGTTCTGAGAGAGGGGCCGGGCTCACAGGTTACTGTGAATAACCTGTAGAATAACCCGTCAGCATTTCATTACCTGCCTCCTGAACACCTTGACAATTCAAGCAACAAAATGCTAAGGCACCAGTCAGTAGGATTTCCCAAAACCCAGCACATATGCACTAATGGTAACGTATTGGGAAAGCCCAGCTTATGACACTAAAGGGTTACCTTAAAATGGACATAAATATATATTTTTAAATGAAATGGAGAGGCAATAAATTGTGATTAGCCCTTTACAGTCAAATGAAGAAAAGTTATTCTATTCTGGACTAGATTTGATGGAAGAGGGAACTTGTATGCATACTTTTTTAATAATTGCAAATGGCAATAACAAGAAAGCTATGAGCAATAATATTAACAGTTCATTATGATACTTTTTTTGTAGAGTGCACATGTAACAGTGGATTCTTAGGAGCCTGTAAATTTTGGAATTCTGCGTAGATTTAACTTAGGTATGCACTGGTGAAACAAAGGTTTCAGCTGCAATGAGTTAGAGAAACACAGGCATAAAGAACAAGAGCCCAGCCTGCTGTTAACCACACTCACTTGCATTTTATTGTTAGACCCTTGCCTCTCGAGCAGGGAAGATTATAAAGTACAGTAGAACTCTGCCGTAACTGAGTCTTCCAGAGGATTCAATCAGAAAAAGGCTTATTAACACCCCGTCTTGCTATGCAAGTTGTAACTACTTAAATATTGCAACAGAATGTATCCCTGTCGTTTATGTTTCAAAACTCTGAAGTCTCAACCTTTTGATATCTTCTGGGGTGATGCTGAGGAAAGGAAGTTTGGTTTGACACGGTGTTTTTTTAAAAGACCATTGCTGGACCCAGGAATTTGGATTGACCTCATGACTTGCACAGATTGAAGCCCAACAGGGCACTGGTGAATGTGACATTACGTAGTTGCTTTTGGGATCTGTTAAAATAGAAGTACTGGTGTGATCAAAAAGCAGCAGACAGACGGAAGGTAACTGCAGGTAGCTCTACCTGACGTACAGCTACACGTTTAAGGCAGGCATTGTTTCGGTAAGAAGCTCACGACCACGTGGGGAATTCTTCAAGCCATAGATGGAATAATCTAAATTCTGATTCTAGCGTGTAACCTCGCTCCGGTGTGAAAGAGGTACCTTGTGAATTTGCACTATTCCGATTGCTAATGTTGTGCAGAATGAATGCCTTACCTGTTTTGCTCCCCGATGTTTAGGTTTATAAGCTTTCTAATGTTTCGAGTGACGCTGAACCAAAACCAAAAAGCGCTTCCCCCATCCCCATTCCAAGGGCAGTCGGATGGCTGCAGGATGGCCAGCTTGGTAGGATAGCTGTGTCCCCAGCGCTCAGCAGGAGGTGGCAGAGGTACAGCAGTGACCATACAGCACCCCCGTACTTTGTTGGGATGGAACCGTTTGCTGAATGTGTGTTCCTAGGCATTACCTTTACTTGTGCAGACTGACCGAGAGACCTTTGATGCGGATTGACAAAGTGCGTCAGCCCCTGGGCTGGTTGGACTTGTGTCAGTTGCCTGGGACGGCAGCCGTTAGGTTACGAACTCACGCAGATCTCAGTGAAGGGTTGTTACCATACGTGTTGTGCATCAGTCTGAATTGCGGACGTTGGAACAAATGGTCGTTAATTTGTAAAACCGTGTACAGAAGATTTTTCACTATGTGCCTGGCTTTGGTGTCCATTCGGCTGAAATTAATCGAGAAGGTGCATGAAGAGGAGCAGGTAGAAACAAAAAGTATATGTAGAGATGACTATTTTATATTACATGGCCCAATCCTGTATTTATTTCTCCCCTTTTTTGAAGTATTTATAAAGACCTAGTCGAAGACAGCTGTATTTTTTGTTAAGATATTCGGTAGAATTGTGCCTTTTTGTCCGTACGTGAATAAATGCTGTACATTTTTGCAGTGCGCTCACAGCGGTGTTTTAGAACGCGCAGTAATCACTGAGGTGCCATTCGGCACGAGCCGGTCCCGGCGGCTCCTTCAGCCTCTGCCCGCCAGCACTGCGGGCGCGGCGCTCTGCGCGCCTTCCGTTGGAGGCGGGGCCGCGCTCAGCGGAAGGGGCGGGGGGGCGAGCGGCGGGGCGCGCCGGACGCCGTGGCCATGGCGGCTGTCGCGGAGGAGCGGCGGGAGCCGGAGTGGGACGGGGGTTGCGAGCACTACCGGCGGGGCTGTCTGCTGCGGGTGAGGTGGTGGCGGCGGCGGGAGAGGGGAGGGCCGCGGGGCTGTGCGGGCGTTGAGCCGCGCGGTGCCGTTGCAGGCGCCGTGCTGTGGGAAGCTGTACCCCTGCCGGCTGTGCCACGACGGCGCCGAGGAGCACCGCCTGGACCGCTTCCGCGTGGCCGAGGTGCAGTGCGCGCGCTGCCGTCTCCTGCAGAAGGTGCGCGGGGGCCGGGGGGCGCTGCCGCGAGGGGGCGCCGCCGCCATTTTGGGCGGGGGCGGGCGGCGCTCCGCTAACGGCAGCATAACCCATCCGCCGGCAGCCCCAGCAGCGCTGCGAGGGTTGTGGCAGCCTTTTCGGGGAGTACTACTGCGACGTGTGCCACCTCTTCGACCGCGACAAGAAGCAGTACCACTGCGGCGAGTGCGGCATCTGCAGGTGCGGCCCGGCGCCGGGGGTTGGTCGCGGCGGGGGAGTGGCGGCTGCTGAGCCGTTATCGTTCCCTAGGATCGGCCCCGAGGAGGACTTCTTCCACTGCTCCAAATGCAACTTGTGCCTGAGCCTGAGCCTGCGGGGAAAGCACAAGGTGAGGGCGCGCCGGTTCGGGCCTTGAGAAAGAGAACGGCTGTGCGTTCTTCGGAACGGCTGCCGAGGAGCCGGAGCCGCGCGGGCGGCGGGAACGGCAGCGGCCGGCCTGCCCTCAGGGCCGCGGGCGGCCCGCGGCTGGGGCTTAGCTGGCACCTCGGCACCTGCCCTGCTTCCGCACAGGGCGGGTGTGGCAGTGTGCGGTGCTGTTCTGCTGCCTCGTTGTTACTGTTCACGCAGCCGTCTGCTGAGACTCAGAGAGTCAAACCTGTGTGAAAGCAGTCATGTTTCACGCGTCTTCTCTTATCATCCTAAAGGAATTCTTGCGTTCAAAAAAAAAAAGCTGGTATCCGTACAGCAGTGTAACTTTGTCTTTGTCTTTGCTAAGTGCATCGAAAATGTCTCCAGGCAGGATTGTCCCATATGCTTGGAGGTGAGCTACTTTGCTTTTGGCTCTGGGAACTGTGTTGGGCTGTGCTGTGAGCTGTGTTGGAACTTAACTGTTTTCTTTCTTTTGTCTGATACTTGTCTCAAAACAGGACATTCACACGTCCCGTGTGGAAGCTCGCGTTCTGCCGTGCGGTCACCTTCTTCACAAGTAAAGCTTTGCAAATATTTGGGAATTGGGAATACCTGCTGCCCTGTGTACACGTGCTGGGTGTGTCTGGTTCCTGAGGGATCATGCAATAGAGGATGGGCTCTGCTTCTTCAGGAACTATTGCAAGAAGGGTGTTCTCCTTCTTCACCAGCAAATTGTGTTGGCGGGGGAAGATTTGCTCTGAATTTTTTCTATGCGCAGTTTCCTTCTGTTGCTGTTCAGTGGCAGGAATCCCATAGCGATTCCCCCCTTTGGTGCAGAAAGCAGTTGCATAGTGTTTTTATGAGGCTGGTGCTAGTTTATGCATTAAGTTTTAAATTGTTTCCCTAGGCATTCTCAGTGCTGTAGAATACTGTGTTACTCTGCAAAATCTGCTTGCTCCATTGAGCTCCAGTGATGCGTAGCCCAGTGTGCCTTGGGAAGAATGGATAGAGCAGGACTACCTGCTTTCCTTCCTCCTGATCCACCTGTAACCTCAAGATGTCGTTTTCTCTTCTTACTGTTTGTGTTACTCTGTTTGTCTCTCTTGTTTTTTTCCTGTGTGCCGAGTTAATGCCCTTCAGACTGAGTTTTCCCTTTGCTGCTGCCCATTCTAAAGTTACTTTGTGATGCATCTTTTTTCACCAAACTCGCACTGCCATATTCTTGTCATATTGTTTACTTTCTTATGTTACTTAGAATGAAATCAGGTACGCTTTGTCGCTGTGTGTTTGTCTGCATACCAGATTATTTTGAGAGGAAGCTTTCTTTTCACTTGAACTTGGGATATTTTTTTAACTTATGTTCTGGGGATAGCTATGAACCTTTCCCCTTTGTTCAATCCAGATGTGTTGCCGATCAGTAACAGTTCTTGTTCTTCTGAACTTATTGTGTTTTCTTTCCAGAACATGTTATGAAGAGATGTTGAAAGAGTAAGTAATTCTGAACCTCTCTTGTGTGGTTGTAATCTGAGTAGATTACTTGAGGCAGTGATCACAATGTCATTCCAGTACCCAGTAACTTTAGGACAGCTCCTAAAGGGAGAGAAGGCTTTTAATTCCCAGCTCTGATTGAAGGAATGTTTCTGCTTGCTGTGTTTTTCTCTGATTTGTATGATGAGATATGGTTTAGTGCTTGTGGTACTAATAGGAATGGGAGGGTGGTTGGACTAGATGGTCTTGCAGGTCGTTTCCAACCTTGTGGTTCTGTGATTCTGAGAAACTTGTCCTTTTGAGTGGACTTGTTCTGTGGTCCTACTCCATTTTCTGAATACGGCTTTTTCCCCTTTTTGGCAGAGGCTACAGGTGTCCTTTGTGCATGCACTCTGCTTTAGATATGAGAAGGTACTGGCGTCAGCTGGATGATGAAGTAGCACAAACTCCTATGCCCACTGAGTATCAGAACATGATGGTGGAGGTAAGAGATGAGGCGTGCGCTGGTGCCTCTGCTCTTGGCAGCTCTGCAGCACACCCTTGCTGGCAGTAGAGAGCGCTAGGAACTCATCCTGCATTAGGAGCCAATCTGACTGCTAGGGATTGTTGAAGAAATGTCATGTATTGACCTGAGATGGCATCAATTGGATTTTAAAACATCAGCACCCCCTGCCGCACTAGAGAAAAACAAAACAAAACAAAAAAAACATGAAACAAAACAGCTAACAACAAAATAAAAGCAGAAAGTACCATAATATCACACAGTGGAGAAATGGTTTGGTGTTTGGAAGTATCATGCCTCCTTCTATGTTTGGTGCTGCCATAGCGAAAAACAGAAATATTTGGGAGCCTCACAGTCCAGAGTAACTGTGCTATTTTGTTCTGCAAATTATTCAGCTATTGATTTGTGCAAAGCTTGCAAATGGTGATAATTTCTGGTTCCATTTCTTTGTGTGAACTGGATGCTGTTAGTTACTAAGACTGAATGAAACTGTTATGGTTGATTTAGTTGTATCTGTTCCAGTTTAGACAGTACATCTCACTGGTTCCTGGAGTCAGGATGCAGGGAAAGAGCACATTGCTGCCTGTTCTTAGAAGGGTGTTTCCTTGACTGTCCCACACAGCAGCCTAGCTGATGATGGCAGTTCAGTGGTTACTAAAAGCATAGCTGTACAATGTTCTTGTTGAGTGTCCTGTTGATGCAACAGCCTCTTTCTCTCTCTCTCCTTCTCTGTGTACGTAGATTCTTTGTAATGATTGCAATTCCCGGTCTACAGTGCAGTTCCATCTCCTAGGCATGAAGTGTACAAACTGTGAATCGTACAATACTGCCCAAGATGGAAAATCCAAGCAGCCTGTGGAGTAGCAGTGCCTAAGCAACGTGCTGCATACGGCTGGACAAGGAAGACCCTACTGTGGAAGAGGCTATCTGTTAAAATAAATTGTCAGTAAACATTCAGAGGTGTCACAGCAGCAGTGAAGATGTTCTAGTGGTGGTGCAAAGTAGTTCTGCAAGCACTGTCATCCCCCCCTTGTGCCTGGGGCACTGTGTTGTTGGGAAGCTCCCTGCCAAGCGGAGCAGTGCCTGCTGAGGGCTGGTCCCTGGAGAGCAGCGCCCTGTAATGCCAGAGGAGGCAGCCTGGGAAAATAACCAGTGAGATGCAAAATGGGAAAGTGCTGTGAGCCGCTGCTGTCAGAGCAGAGTGCGTTGTGGGGACAGATGTTGGGAGCTTAACATTGGGTGGAGGTGTAGCTGTTCTGCTGTTAGGGAAAAAGTAGCTTTGAGGGCAGCCTTTTGCATAAAGCTGACATCTGCAAAGTTTTGCACGAGTACATTTTGTTCCTTTGAAGTGATGTATTTGTTCTAGGGCCTTGGAGGCAGCAGTGCGAGCAGGCAGAAAGGGTTGAGCTTGCAGAAATCACATACCTTAGTTTGATTTGTCGACATGCATGCAAATGATGGATGCAGAATTCATTTCAAAAGCAGTGCCTGTCTAGGCAGCCCTTGTGCTGAACGGCCTACAAACCACACTGCAGGACTGCCCTCCTCAAGTACCACTGCTCCATGTGTCTCTTCGCTCTGATTCCTTTGCCAGCCATGGTTGCATTTATGATGCTTTGATGGTTTTTTTTTCTTCTCTATTGCATTGTTGTCTTACAAAGGCCTGGACGTTCTAGCATAGCTTGATGATTTGATAGTTAAGTACAGGCAGCGAAGCACACAGCATTGTGTCAGGCTGGCTGTCCCATCCAAGTCTGGGACATGTGCTGCAGTTGATAGAGGCGCTCACGTAGCACAGGGACCAGGTTTCTGCAGCCTCATTTTTTTTGCTTTTTTTAGTGGTCTCCCATTTCAGTGTGAGCAGGGAAGCTAGGACCTAGAAGTGTTATTTATCCTTTCTTGTGTGTGATATGCTGCCTGGTGTTCTGCAGACTGAACCCCAGTTCTTAGAGAATGTCAGAATGCATTGTCCAGTCCACATGAAATGCACTAAGAAGTGACTCCTTGTCTGTGCCTCACCCTGTTGTAGAGCACCGCTTTCTCCCACTCTGAGCTCTTGCAGTCAGAAGCACCAGGAGGCAGATGGTGGCAGCACTGCAGCTCACTTTCACCGCCCTATCTTCTGCAGTACTTTTCTCACTGTTAAAAATAAATGTCAAACAATGTCTTTATTAAAACAACTTATGCAGCGTGGTGCCGTCACTTCCTGTGTGCATACCTCCTAGAAATACTCAGGTGAGCTCAAAGCAGGGTTCAGTGCTGTTCCCACCTGCCAGGCTAGTGCTGTGCAGGGGCTCTCCTGTGTGGAGGGACCTCTGGAGAGCAGCAGGCTCTGTGTGTGTGCTCCAGCTCTGCAGAGCTGCGGGATGGCACTTGCAGAAAGCAAGCGTGAGTTTTGTCTCAGGAACAGCGCTGCCTGCAGCCTGCAGGGGAAATGAGTGCAGTCAGCCAGCAGCAGCACAGGAGGCTGCACTGAGCCAGAGTGCGCGGAGTGCGCGTCACCCTCCTGAGTCATGGTGACTCCATCAAAACAAGCAGCAGCTGCTGCCAAGCAAGCAGCAAATTAACTGTGGCCTGCCATGGGTAGATCTGATTAAAATGGATACCAGAGCCTCTCGTGCCACTGAGTGAGCTGTGCTGAGATGACAGTGGCAACTGAGGCTGGCTGTATCTGGGGCTGAGCACGCTGTCTGCCCTTCTGCCCCAATCCTGCCTGTCCGCTCCCTGTCCAAGCAAGGGTGCCAGCAGCACACTGGGTGCTAAGATGTCAGAAGACCACTGATGGATTCTGACCCAGCAATTGCCATCCCCACCGAGACTTCTGCTAGCAGGAGGTGCATTTGGGTGGAAAAGTGGAGGCAGCATAGAGACGTGTTCAAGTGCTCAGGCATGCAGCGTGGCTAGGAGAGGGAATAAAGAACAAATTCCTTATTCTAGTAAACATATGGGGACAAAAGGCAGAAAAGCCTACAAGCCAGGGAGAGCCAGATGCAGCCACTTCTTTGTTATCTCCATGCAATGTGCATTTAAAGAGCTGCAATGCTCCAGGGCAGCTGCAGAGCATGAACAGTTGAGGCTCTGCTGGCAGGGGCTGAGCAGTGCATGTGTGCACTGCTGGTGGGGAGTGCACTGCATGCACTCCTGGTGGCTTGCAGAGGTCAAGGCTGGATTGATGCATGTGTCCCAGCTCTCATTTCCATAATGTTTTGCTCATTACAGCAAAGTATTTCCTGTTTTTTTTTTCTCTGCAAAAACTATTAGGTAAATGAAGTGATGGTATATCAGAGTGCAGATGTAAAGCAACCAGCAGAAAGCTCAATAGCTGAATAGCCTTTGACTGTATTGCTAAAGCTAAAAAGGTGCTGGTCAAGTCCACAGCCAGGCTGATTTTATGCTAAATTCTTCGCTAATTTTACTGCAGCTGGAAGTATTCCTATTGGGGTTTCAATTGCAAGACTAGCATGAAAGAAGGCCCTTGGTTTGGCTAAGCCTGGGGGACTGCAGCTCCATCCCAGCTGTACTTCTGCGTGAGGCTGAGAATGAAAATGTCACTGACTCCGAATCTTCCCTCTCTTGCTTTCGTATTTTCTGCTGCTCTAGCAAGGGGGTTTCTTTCCTTTTGTTTCAGTCTGGGGTGGGTGTGCTGCTCTCAGCCACTCTGATCTGAAGGTAACTGGGGTCTTAAACCATGAACATTAGGAATACAGTGTCAGGAGCTGGACCCTGTGTTGTGCACTGAGCATGGCACAGAGCCCTGACTTCTGCCAGGGACACGTTGCACAGCTGAAAGCACACGGTTCTGAGGTGCAGATAAATGTGGTGGATTAAGGTGGGTGAGGAGCTTGTTTGGGAAAGAGGAAGCTGCAGAAAGAGCTGACCTCTGACACGGACCTGCTAGCTGAGGGATCGTTTTATAGGATGATGACCGCCAAATCCTACCTGCTGTCACAGCCCTGAGGTTGGTCCTCTCCTGCTGGGGAAGTGGAGGAAGGCAGGGATGAACAGGTGGGCAACTGCTTTGTGTTGAAGCCACCTCGAGACCAAGTGCTTTCCCTGCTGCACAGTGAAACAAGGACCAGATGGGGTGGTTGTTGCTGGTGGGAAAAACTCCACATTCCAGCAGGCTGGGGATGCAAACAAGGTCAGAAAGCTATTAATAAAGCTAAGGCCCGCTGAGGAATGTGAAACACTGGGCGGGGATATAAGAGCGGAGCATTGTGGGTCCGTGGGCTCTTCCCAGAGCTGGATGAGGGCAGCAGCATCTCTGAGGCTGTGGTGCTGCCCCTGCCCCCCTGCACAGATGCCCTCTGTCCTTCCTCTGCAACTGGACTGAATGCAATTAGCAAAGCGCTCTGGGTGTCCTTGGCTGGGCTTTATTTATGATTGAGCCCTGCAACAGCGTCAGTCTGTTGGTCTGTCTTGCAGCAGGATGCCTGCATACTGCCCTGGTGGTGCTGGAAATGGGATAATTTCCCTGTTTTTTCTCCTTGATGGTCTCATTGTGGTATTGGGGTGGGAGGGAGCTGCATGTAGGACTTGTGGCTATTTTCCTGGTCGTGCTGGCAAGTGGCTTTGTTTTTCTGAGTAGAACAAGAAGCTGAGCCCTTGGAGCTGTTTAGAGCTGCTCATGAGGGGTAGGGGCTTTTGATGGAGGTGAGGGGATCTGGGGTGGACATCAGGAGGCTGCTTGCTGGTGGTGGAGTCCAAGTGAAGCTCAGACTTTCACCTACTCTGAGCACGAGGTGATGCAGGATCAGGGTAGGGGCCAGGACAGGAGTGGTTCTGCAGTCCTGAACACGTGCAGATTTCTGCTGAACCAAGCTGGAGATGAACAAACAAAAAAAGGCTAAAAATATCAATGCACGAATGTTTTTGCAGCATCCAGGAGCACAGTTGGGCTGGAGGCCAGGTTTTTGTTGAAAATTGTTGTGAGCCTTGAGAGCTGAAGGAGAGAGGGCTTCCCTGTGCCTTGGTGTGGGGACAGCTTGAGAAATGACCTTTCAGTGACAGCTGAGGATGACAGCAGCGCAGTGGCATGAGCCATGGGAATAAATTTCATGACCCTTAGCCCTCATGTTGCGATTTTGGTAGTGTTTTTTGGTTCAAAGTTACAGTTCGATGCTGGAGCTGTAGGAACATGTTGTGAGCTGTAGAAACCACTCTGATGGTTGGATTTGATGGTCGTGGAGATGCTATCCAACCTAAGTGCTTCTATGATTCTGCACAGGGCAACCTCAGGCTGAGGCTGTCAGCTCTTTCCAAGTCACTGCGTGCTTACCATGGCATTTGTGCCATCGGTGGAGATGGCCTGGATTGTAAGCAAGCTGCTCTCACCTGTGTGTTAATTACCCCATCTAACAAATGATTGTAGCCAGCACCTGTCTCAACTAGTGTCTGACGTACACCTCACTAAGAGTTCTGACATGGTGGTGTTCACTGGACAGCCACGAGTGCCATAGTTTCAAAGGGAGGGGAACTAAAGCTGAATGGGGTGGGATGGAGCAGCAGCAGCAACGCTGGCACGATGGCCTCCTCAGTGCCTCTCTGGGTAGGGCGAGCAGGGGACCTGCAGTGGGATGTGTCCTCAGTGCTGCTGTGGGTACGCGCTGTGCTGGGTGCAGCTATGCCGGCTATTTATTTTTGAATAAATAAAGTATCTCAGAGATGGGGAATCTGGCCAAAAAGGGGGAGGGGGAAGCTTTTAGAAAAATCAAGAGGCTGCTGCTGTTTTTGTGAATACACATATGTATTTCTAAAGCGGGATATCTATGCCAAAGCTTGTTGTTAAAGAAGAAAAGCTTCTAAGGCAGGTCCTGGCTGTTTTTTTTTTCCCTTTGCGTTGCCATTGTGCTTTGGGAGGCTGTGGGGCATGGCCACAGGCAGTGCTGGAGGCCCTTGCCTCTACAGCAGTCCCTCTCAGAGGCTGCTCTCATGAGGAGCCGCCATCATCAAACAGTTCAGCTGGCTTGGAGTGGGCCCTGACTGGGACATGGCACAGAGAGACATGGTTCTGCTGCCTCCCCCAGGGAACCTGGCAGAGTTTGTATGTGCAGAGCTGCTCCAGTGAAGCTGGAGGAAATGAAATAATGTGAAGACAATTACCTTCTCTGTACTTCATCACAAAATCAAATCAAAGCCCTAGTTGCTGAGTCATTTCTTTTACAGGGTGTTTTTTTTTTAAGGCACGTAAAATGTATACAGACATTGGAGTTAACAGGAGTCCTTGGTGTGCCCAGGGCTAACTTCTGGAGATTTCAACCCCCTAAGTTGGAAGCCAATAACAAGAGTTATGAGGAGTGGCTGAGGGAACTGGGGCTGTTTAGTCTGGAGAAGGAGGGGGGCTGAAGGGGGTCTCCCTGCTTTCTACCACTGCCTCCAAAATGTTGCAGTCTGTTTTCTTAGGCAAAAAGCAATAGGACTTGAGGAAGCAGCCTCAAGTTGTGCCGGGTCGGTGGGGGTGGGTTAGATTGAACGTCAGGAAGAATTTCCTTATGATGAGGACCAAGCACTAGAAGAGGGCACTGAGAGTGGTTGTGGAGTTCCCTTCCCTGGAGGTCTTTAAAAGATACATGGATATGGCATTCAGAGACATGCTTTGGTGATAGGACTCGGTAGGTCAGATTGATGCTCTTGAGAGTCTTTTCCAACCCAGAAGATCCAATGATTCTAGTAATTTACTTTTGGGCTTGGACACTTCTGGTCATGAGGCCAAGTAAATCCATATATCCCAGCTACAGCACATCGCACTTTTAATAATAATCTGAGCAAAATGTAGGCATGATGGCCATTCTCAGAGCACTGAAGTCCTGATTTGGGGACAGACAAGCATCAATGGGGCTGCATCTATTGGAACTGAAGCAGAAGGCAGCCACTGTGGGAGAATTGCTCCTCCCCCGTATTGCCAGAGCTGGCAATTCCCACCTCTGCATTCTCTCCCCTTCTTTCCCCAGCCTCACTGAAGCAGACAGCTGAGAATCAGGGCCATCTGGGGAAAAAGAAGTGGACTCTGTTATTAAGTAGTGGGGAGCCTCAGCATCCCAGGTGCAGGCAGGGTGACATTTTGGATTTGCACAGGTTCTGCCCTGTATTGCTCATGGAAAAGAACACTCCCTCCTGGGGTGCACCTGCTAGGAATTATTTGAGCCCCTAAATATAAGCCCAGAACAGAGGGTGTCCTGGGACCTACTGAAAGAAATATTGAAGCAAACATAAAATACTAGAAAATAAAAAATAAAAAAAAAAAAAACAGGAGAAACCCTATCATAAAACTTGCCCTGTGTATGCCAAAAGTTTGGCTTTCCTCAGCTGGATGGATTTGAAGGTGTAGTTATCAGCAAGTTTTTCTCTTGTAAACTCATCTGCTTTCTCCCAGAGCCAACATGCTTCACCAAGGGACTGTGACCTTGTTGTGGACCCATTTTCTAGCTGATGCTAGAAAAGGAAGTGAAGGAACACTGCCCACTCTGCACAGGTTGTGTTCTTAATTATGGCCATTTTCCCTTGATCATTCCCAGCGCCTTGGCTAGTTTTCTTGCCTGCTGTCATACCTGCTCCAAATCTGCTGTGCCCTTCAGCACAGGTGAAGAGGACTCCAAGTGCATGAGATATCTCAGATAAAGACAAACCTCAGGGCTCTGCAGCACTTTAGTGTTGTTCTCTGCTTTATTTGCTGTTTCTAACCCATCCGCCTTAAAAAAGAATGAGGAGCTGCTTGGTACCCATAGCTCATCTTCACTGGAGGGCAGCATCTCTGCCACCAAGCCCAGGTGAGAGGCCTCCACGTTGAGGTGCCTGATGAAGGCTCCTGAAAGCTGATGAAGTTTTCTCCATGAGCTCACCAGTGTGGGGCTGTGAAGGTGCTGTGGAGACTCTGTTGTGGGAGGTGACCACCCTCTTCCCAAAATAAGCCCCTGTTCCAGTGTTCAGCCAGGTGCTCAAACATCATGCCCAGAGGAAGGCTGGAGCTGCAGACCTGTGCACATACATGGGGCTTGTTCTGCCAAGGAGCCAGCAGAGAAATCTGGTCTTGCCCATCTCAGCTGTCCCCTGAATGGACAGCTTTGTGTTGCTGGTCACCAAAAAGTGAGGGGTTTGAACACAGTGCTGCCAGCCCACCTGCTCTTGTAGAAGCCTGTAGTATACACTGCAGCATTTGAAGATGAAACCAACCATAAACAACCCAGCCCCCTTTTTTTCCTTTTTGGTGTGTGCATGTGTGTAATTAACTGTGTGCATAAACTGGGGATAAAAATGGCTTCAGTGTATTTTAGAGGACAACTGTTTGAAGGATGAAAAATAGTGCTGCAGAGCAAACTATGGGTGCAGCAGTGGGGTGTTCCTTATCCCAGAAATGCAGGTGGGAAAGGCGCCTTTTCTGCAGGCTCCCACGCTGCATTGGAGGAAAAAAGAAAGGAGGAAAAGTGAAATGACATGCTTCTCTGCATAAACACACAAAAGGAAACAGCAGGAGAGTAAGCAGTTGTGTAATTGCCCATGGCGAGCTACCACAGGCGAGGGAAGGCATAGGCTTTTGCAGTGGGACAGTGCAGGGAGGTGATCTTGGAGGGAGGGACACGTAAAGCAATGGGACGCTCCGTGTTCTTTCCGGGGATAACGCAGGGCTGCCGTCTTCTGCCTTTGCCTCCCCCAGCCCTCCCAAAGGGAATTTGGGTTTATTGGGCTAGCAGCAAAGGGGCATACCTGCCCCAGGTCCCCCTCCACTTCCGAAGCAGCACCCACCCCATGTTATCAGAGAGCTTCCCACACAAAGCGCCAACACTCAGGTTTATTGTGGGCGCTGTGCACCTGCCCTGCGGCCAGCCGCCTCCTGCTGGGCCTGCTGCGGTGTGCTGCTCATGGCGGCAGCTTGGCCTCCAGGCTGCGGCCCAGCATGCGTGGCGAGGACAAGCAGCAGGTGCGTGCTGGGGAAGCGCTGATAAATAAGGATCTTCTCCTGCTAGGAGTCGTCGTAGAGGGGGTTGTTGTAGTTCCCCCAGGAGCCATAGTCGTGGTCGTCCAGCAGCCTTCCATAGGAGGAGTGCCTGTGGGGAACATGGCGCCATGTTAGCCTGCAGAAGGCAAAATGAGTCAGGGGTGCTCACATAGAGGGCCAGAAAGATATCATCAAAATTCTCAAAGCCCATATGAGTCCTTCAGAGGGACAGGAAGAACGCCCTGTGCTTTGCCACTAGGCATATGAGGAGGACAGCATGGAGCTTGTGGCACTTGCAGTGTGGGCAGCAAGGAGCTGGCCAATGCACAGCTACAGGAGCCCTCTTTATTGTTTTGTTTTTTTTTTTTAACATGCTGGCTGCTTTGGTGGTTTATTAATTCTTTTACTGTAGGGTAAAACAAAAAAAATGCACCTGGGCCTTCACAACGTCGTTTTTGAGATATTTCTGTAGAAGGCAGTTTGCCACCAGCAAACCCCACCTTGACCAGCCGCCTACAGAACACACCAAAATGGCACTGGGAAAGGATCATCGCCTCCCCCTGGGAGGGAGAATGAGCCCATGCCATGTTTTGGGGCACACCTAACAGTAAACAGGAAGGTTGGAATTAGGATGGGCTTGAGCCGTTCTGTGATTTGATGATTAACATGAGACTTGCTCATCTAGATCTTGTTGGGCCACACTGCTGCTTATCACTGCAGGCACAGCGAGGTGCAAGGCAACAGCTTGCCCTGGGGATAACTGGTGGTTATGGCTGCGTGCTGAGCAGCATCTCTGGCGTTTCAGTGAGACTTCTGTAAAGCAACAGAGAAAGCTCTGGCTTTCAATAGAGACATGATTCCAAAGACTGGGACTCAAGGCCCTGCAGAGGGCCAGCCTTACCTGATCTTGAGGTACGCCGCCGCCCCAAAGACCAGCACGACCACCACGATGACCGTCACAGTTATGGCCACGATGCTGCCTGCAGGGAGCACCAGAAAGGGCAGTGCTCAGCTCCTGGTGCCAGTGCCAGATCCATCTCCTGCACAAGCATCCCTGTGACGCTCCCCAAAAAATCCCTTCTGGAGGCTGCTGGGCCCCACTATCCTTATGTGTTGCTCTGTTCCCATAACACAGGGCAGATGGGTTTGGGATAAAACAATGGTTGTTTTTCCACTACTGCAGACCTAGAAGCCCCAGAGCTACTATCTATTTCTTGATCAGGAGCTTTAAATTCATCTCAGTCTGTGCTCTGGTAAAAAGGTTTTGGGGGGTCTAGCAGCCCCCAGCAGAGATATAACTGAGATTTCCTTGCAAAATCCAGCCCTTGGGGTTGGACCTTTAAAGGTACATTCCAACCTAAACCATTCTACGAAATCTGGGCTTTCTCCTCAGTGTTCCTGCCAGCATCAGGCAGCACCAGGTGCCAAGTCAGGGCTGGAAGCCATGCAAGGAAGCGGCTCTAGCCACCTCCACTTTCTGGTCCTTTAACCCATCTGGGCTTGCAGAAGACAGGACAAAGCTGGCTTCATGCTGTCTCCAGAAAGGAGAGAAGAAACATACATCTTCCCAACTCCTAACTCATGGTTGAGGCTTCCTTCCTTTCCTCCTTCAACATTTTAAGTCATCTTTGCAGCTCAGGGTTTTATTCACATCTGAGTGTTTGAGTGTGGGTATCCACAACCCCTTGCCTCTACAGATGACACACGCTCCTCCAGGGAGCACATCTTTGCTCTCAAAATACAGTGAAAGTGAAATTAAGTGAAAAAATAACTGGAAAAGTAAATTGTAACTGATAAGAGCAGGAAAAAAAAGTTGCATATATATTGTGTGTGCACAGAGAGGGGTGCTGCTCACCTGCACTCAAGGCATGTGGAACCTCTTCTATGGTGACACCAGTGGAGGGAGTACTTTTGCCTTCTTCAGCCATGCCCTTGGTGGGGCTGGCCACAGTCACTGAGGGGGATGTTGGCTCCATGGCCAGGCTTGATGCCATAGCCAGCATCCCTGGGGAAGGGACGTCCTTCATCAGTGCCGGTGGCTGGGTGGGGATGGGTGGTGAGAGCAGTGCTGTCCCAGGGGATGAGTGCAGGGTGCTGCTGTGAGGGGAGGAAGAAGAGAAGGATGCGGGCGTGCCCACAGGGCTTGGATTTGTCCCCGAATCTGTCGTGCCTCTCGCCATGCTGGAATGTGCTGTCCAAGGACTCAGGACTGTCTCCAAGGTTGGTGGCACTGAACTGGGGGCCACTGATGGGCTGTCTGCTGCAGTGACAGTGTTTGTGGGGGTGGAGGCAGGGGACAGCATGGCCGTGGTGCTCCCATTGCGGCCACCCGCCTCGGGGGACACTCCGTTACTGGTGGGTCCCGCAGCTGTCAGAGGTGTAGACTGGTGGGGAGCTGCTGTGGGGACAGATGTGCCCCCTGAGCCTGGCCCTGCTGATGTCCCCACCACTGGAAAGGGGGTGAGGGATGCTATGGGGTCATCACCGAGTCCTGGCAGGGAGAAAAACAAGCATTAGTAACTAGGAAATCTTTATGAGGTCTCTGTAGCCATCGCAACAATGGTAATAGGGACTTCCTTCTCCACAGCTCCTAGAAACCCAAAGCCAGCCAATGGTGGAAAGGAGGGGATTCTTCCTGCTCATGTTTCCAGGGAGTGGGTTAGAGGAGCTCAGCACTTGGAACCCCCATCCCACATATCCCAGCCTATTTCTCTTCAGGGCTCAGCTCCTATCCCAGGCTGGCACCCCTGTCCCCAGCTCCCTCAGAGCAGGCAGCAGCAAGCACCACACAGCTGGGAACTGTGACACAGGATGCCTCTTTCTTCCCTCACTGTTTCCTTGTGCATTCATTCATTCATCTCCATTTCTTAACATAAAGATGAGTCATTCTTTCCCCATTCTTTCCACTGGTCCCCACCAGTGGCTGCTATTTTTTTCTTCTTTTTTCTGTTCTCGACAGGGCCAAACTCAGCTCTAAGCCACCACTAGCAGCTCCATGGGCACAGCTAGACTGGAGAAAGAGTGTGCCAGCAGCAACTGACATCAGGGGGAATTTTTATTCCCATGTTCTCGCTTATGTATAACCCCACAGCATCCTAGCATGGAGCTACATGAGATCAGAGAACAAAAATTTCAGGACAATACTGATTTTTTCCTTACCATCCAGAAGGCCAGTTTCCCCAAAGCCCCTTGTTGGTGGCACCAGGAGAGCTGGCTCCACACCCCAGGTGCCCCCAGCCATAACTTGGGAGAAGGTGGCCACCCATTCCCATGGCCCACAGTTGGTGGCACCCAAAGGCCCCAGCTGGATTCATCAGGAGTGCTGAGCAACACCTTTCCCAAGCAACAAGAGCTGCCAAGGCAGCTGGGAGGATTCAGCGCAGCAAGCTGCATTACCACAAGCCAGCATCCCTGTCAGCAGGCATTGTTAATTCCAAAACAGAATCGCAGCAGCAGGCACATACGCCTCTGCAAAGGAAGGTGTAGAACATGCATCCACCATTTTAATAGCTCTGCACCGGTGGTGGCCAAACTAGGGCAGAAAGCAGTTGCTAGGTGGTGTCTGAGGATGTGGACATGCTGACAACCTGAAGCAAGCATCCCTTCAGCCCTGGGATTCTTGAGATCAGGGCTGGGGCTGTACTTAATTGCTTTGAAGTAATGCTTCCCACATATTTACTGGGGCACGTCAGCCGGGTGCAACTGGACCAGCAGGTTAAAGGCTGCCACCCCAGCTTCTTGCAAGATGCGTTGCTGTTCCATCAAGACCCTCAGTGGGCTAGTAGTACCCTGAGCACTCTGTTAGCTCTCTGTGAAGAGCTGGGCCTTTCATGGAGAGGAGCAGCTCACTGCCTCCCTGGACCCCCTTGCTGCTTGCCTGAAGCCTCACTCTGAACACCAGCCAGATTTGTATTAAAAAAGCTCTACTGTGAGGTAGTGTTTGCAGAGTTACCCCTTGCACTTGAAGAAAGCCATCCCATGCTGAATGTCAGGGATGGCAGGAGAAGCACGCCTGCCCCTGTTAATCACCAAGGAGACCTGCTGTGGGACAGCTTCCCTCTCAGTCCCTGTGGATCCCGAAATTCAAAACACATCCTCACCCCTGCTTGGTTTTGGGGTTTACCCAGTATCTGTGTGTCCTTTGGGCCAGCAGCACCACCATGGTCTGCCTGAACATCCAGGGCAAACTGGTAGGGATCCTGCAGAGCTGGCAGTGCTGCTGGCTGGGATGAGTCAGAAAGTTTCTGATAATACCTACATGGCACAAGTGCAGCTGGCCTCACAGCCAGGTCTGCATATGTGCCTCAACTGGGCACTCATCCCCAGCAGATCACAAGTCACAGGCATTGCCCAGGAGAGCTGAAGGGATCCCACCAGCAATCTCGGGTCCTTCCCAATAAGCCACCACATCCCACAAAAGACAGCCCATCCTCCTGGTGCTGGGTGGCACGCAGCAAGCCAGCTCCTCTCTAAGCACATCTGAAAAGGTGAAGAAATGCTGAGGTGGTGGTTCCCTTGTTTGCTCAGCACCTGGGCTGCAACTGTGAGCAGTAGCCAGAAGAGTGCACTAGAATAAAGGATTAAAAAAACACCAGAAATCTTCCTTTCAGAGCATGTGACTTCAGAGGCAAGCAGGGGTTGTCAAAGCAACTGAAGGACATCAGTTATCAAAGGATACCATGCATAGCTCAACCCTGAGAAATTTGCCCATCTAATTCCCTTAAAGCAGCAACTGCCTTGCAGGAATCTGGATGGGAGCAGAACGGGATGGAGAGCACCAGGTAACCATGCACAAGCAGCAGCTTGGCACAGCACCCTGCACCACCCATGTTCCAGCTCCACGTGAGCTCTAAGTGGCCACTGGCACGGGTAGTCTTCTTGGAGAGGATGGGAAATGAGTGAGAAAAGCCCAAATCCCTCTAATACAAATGCTTTCATTTTGAAGAGCATTAAGTGCAGTGACCTGGGAAACCCCAGGGAACACCACCGAATGTGTGGATTGATTCTTGTTGGCATGCTGCTGGCCCAGTTCCTCCATGGCAAGCAGAGGTGATGTCTCACCCTCATACAAGCTAAGCTCTGCTTTAGCAGCACATACCTAGCCTGGGCTGGGAGCCTCATTAGCAGTGCATTGCTCATCAGCACTCAGAACAGGCTGTTACACCAGCTGAGAAGCAATGTGAAAACAAGAGAGCTCCAGCCCAAGAAAAATGAAATGAGACACAACAGCTGTGCTAAAGCAACAGCACCCAGCAAGAGGTGGAAATGGTGCTCTCAACCAGCTTCCATTTGACATGCTGCACCTGATACAGCCACCAGAAGGTCCACCTGAACTAACCCACATGGGGAATGCAGCCCTCTCCCCACATTAACCCAGACCCTTGGGGGATGCTCCCCAGCCATCACATTTTGCTGTGTGCCTGCATCAGGAGGTGAGTGGTACTGCTTTGGGGAATAGCATGGCTATTTCTTTCTCTTCCTTCCCAGCCACTTATCTTGACTACAACAGCTTCCAAACTTAACCTAAACACCTTTTCTCTGAAAGATGGGAATGCAGCAAAGAGCAATGAATAAGTTCACCCAAGAGAGCTCTCTTGGCTGTCCAGAGCACACCTATTTCATGCAGCAAAGCTAGGTGCCACTTCCCATCCCAGCAGCTGCTGCTGGATAGGTACAAATAGAAACACATGGGTAAGACACAGCATCAGATTTTTTTTGCTCCTAGATCTGTAAGCAAAAATTAAGGGCAGCCTTAACATCTGCCCTCAGGATCCCCCCCAGAGGCAGATGCTGCCGCAGCCCCATGCACCACAGAGTGCTGGGGGCTATGAGCAGAGTGAGGCCTATTACAAAAGCTGCTGGCTGCAGCTGCTGTTGCTGCTGAGAGTATATGGAGAGCTTTATGGGTGATAAATTATAAATGCTGGCAGCACTATGTGAAAATACATAGCTTGGGATGGTTTATTCATGCATTGTGTTTGGAGAAGCAGCTGACCCTTCTGAACCAAGAACGCTTGCTCTGGATGAGGAGTTCAGTGGCTCCTTACCCACAGATACATGCTATGCAAGCTCTCAGCAGGAAGTGGTAGAGTGACCCCTGACTCCCTTGCTCCTACAGCATGCAGTGCTTTATTGCTGTGTGGAACAGTAAAACACTATATACTTAAATATAGGGCAAGGGTTTCCTGCCTGTAACCTCGTTAGTTGAGCCTTCATATCTGTGACCAATGCTTTCCTGTGCCGTTCTGCTGCTGCTTCTCCTTTTCTGCTGTCCCTTCTCCTTGCTTGTGGTCAGGTTACGGTGCTTCTGCTTCCCAGCCTGACACTGCCAACCTGCAGCTGTGGTGCAGATCTCCCTCATGTGAGCACATGCAGACAGCACTGGGTTCTGCCTGGATTCCTGCTTTTTCTGAGAACACTAGGAGCTGGGCAGCCTCAGTTCCCACTGCGCAGCTAGGTTGTGCTGACAGCCCCACAACATCTGGGGAGGGCATTGAGGGGAGGAGAAAGACAGGGTCCAATGCAAATGCAATAACAAAGCTTTCAGTGAAAAAGAAAAAAAAAATCCCTGGCACTCAGATCACATGTACCCTTGGTTGCTTTGACTTAATGGCTAGCTGGGCTGGCTTCCTGCATGGTCATTAAATGGGTTAAGCCTAATTGCTCCCAAGCCTGAAGCTTTCTGTAGTTCAAAGAAACAGACACGCAATGGAAACAAACATGCTGTCTGCGTTCCTCACCTGCTCTCCTGTGTCTGTCCCCTTGGGAAAGGCTGTCCCAGGCATCCCTCTGCCTGCCTGGGTACTGCCCGGGGAGAAACCCACAGGGGTCTTGGTTCAGAGTGCTCACTGTGGGGATATTTCCAACCCAGGGAGCAGCAGCTGCCTCTCTGTGGGCAGCCTAAGGGGCAGTGAGGATGGAAGGATCCTCTGGCTCTGGTGGTCCCTGTCCCCCTGTGACAATGAGGGGATGCACCTTTTGTGATGGGTGCTGTCATGGGGGAGCAGCAGCTGTGGGACAGGTTCCCCCAGCAGGGTCAGAGTGACTGCAGAGCTTTGCTTTGTGTCTTGCTGCTCCTGAGCTGTAACGAAGAAGAATAAAGGTGCTGAGATGGCTCTGACAGGGCTTTGGTCCAGTGTCCTTCCTTCTGAGTAAAGGAATGGCAAAAACTTCTCCCTCCTTTTCTCAAACGCAGTGTGAGAGATGCTGTTATTTCATTAGAGGGGCAGGAAAAAGCCTGATAATATTTGGTACTTGCCAAGCTGTGTTCTCTCTGTCACTAACTCCTGAAGAACGAGCTCAGAGCATATTTAAATAATAATCTGTACTGTTGGTTATGTTGGTTTTATTTTGTTTTAAAGGTGGAAGAGTTTTGGGTTTTGTTTGGTTTTGTTTTTCTTGTAAATACTATTTCAGTGGAGAAAATAATAATAATTATATATACATATGGGAAGCATCCAAAAGATTCGTGCTCTTGTGCATCCCAAGAGGCACGGAGTAAGAATTTTCCCAGGGGTCTTCCACAGGGTCCCACCAATGCTGCTATGGGATGCCGCACTGGGAACGACGCGTCCCCAGCCTCAGCACTGCCAGCGACCGCAGGTGGGAGACGCTCGGCTGGAGACGTCCCAGGAACAGCTGACCCGCTCCGGGCCGTTTGGTCCCCGAATGGCTGAGTGCTCCCGCACCTCACCAAGCCAGGCACGGCTCCGGTCCCGCTAAACGCTTCTTCGCCCAACGCGTTTGTCCCTGCGCGGGACTCGCAGCTCCGCCAGGCGCTTTACCGCTCCCCGAGCTGCCCCTAAAACCTCCCGAGGGCCAGGGACGCTCCGGAGCGCGCCTCTGTGGGTACCCGCAGACCTGCGCGGCTCCGGGCTGAACGCATCCCGGCTGCCCCCAGGACCCGCGGCCAGGAGGGCCGCTTCCCACACAGCCTCGGAGCGCCCCTAGCCCCACGAGGGCGAGCAGCGCGATGTCCCGCCGCGTTCCCCTCCCACGCGCGTCTCCACCGCTCACCTGCGGGAAGGAGGAGGAGGAGGGCGAGGAGAAGGCGGCAGCAGCAGCCCATGGTCCCGGCGGCGCGAGCGGCCGAGGGCGGAGGGAGGGAGGCAGAGATGGAGGGAGGAGGCGGGGGGAGGCATCGCCCGCCCCGCTCCCCGCCCCGCTCGCCGCCCGCAGCGGCACCGAGAGCGCAGCGGCACCTGCTGGCACCGGCATCGCGCAGCCACCGCTCCCCCCACTTTCGGCATCGCCCTGGCTGCAAACCCCACGCGGAAACCGTGAGAAGCCTCAGAGACCTTTCTTAGGCACCGTCCTCTGGCTCCAGCTGCCGTCTGCATAGCCGCCTCCTCCTGGTCTCATTGGCATTGGCCGCTTCTGCGTGCTCACCTCACCTGGTGACACCGGCACGGGTTTCCCCCGCCTAGTCTTGTTGGCACGGTCATTAGCAACAGATTCTTTGGCATGTTTGGTGTTAAGAGGTTCTCTCACTTTTTTGTTTGGGGAATTCACCCGCCATCGGCTTCTCTTGACCTCCTGCACCCTCTCAGCTGGAAGTCTCTTCCATCTCAGGGGGCAGAAAGGAATGGCTGAGATGCAGGCAGCTGTCTTAGCAGTGCCGCTGGCAAGGAAGGGTTCAGAGATCTAAAGAGGTGAAATAAAAAATGCTGAGGAGAAAGAGGATGCTGAAGAGGAAAAGAACACAGAGAGCCTGCTAAGCAGGAGGGACTGCTGAGTTTGGGGAGTTCTAGAAGTAGTAGCACACAAAAGACGAATGGCCGAAAGAGCCGAGAAGCTCAGCCCTCGGGTGGCGTACACGAGGCTCGGTCAGATATCCGAGAGCCGATGCCTGGGAGACCGCAGGAACTACAGCATGCGGTAAATATAGGATATCCGAGCTGCTGTGCTGGAAATAGATAGGGTTCCCCTAACGGAAGAGGGTTCTCACACCCCTGCTGCCCGGGGGCCCACACGGCCCGTTCAGAGGGACCCAAGACGAGGCACACGCGGGCCGCCAGGACCGCCCACCAGCCGGGCGTGTGCGGGAGCGGAGCCCAGGCGGGCGGCCAAGCGGGGCGGCTGCCAGTGCCGCGTTCACAGCCGCCATCCCGCGGCGTGAGGTCACCGCTTTCTTTCCAGCCCGTCATTCCTCCCCTTGAGCTCATGCGGGCGCGGACGAGCCGGGAGGCCGCCCCGGGGATGTGCCACTCTCTTGGCACCCGCAGCCCTGCACGGCAACCCGAGACTCTGCGTGAAGGTGTTCGGCGGGTGCGAACGAACCCCCTTTCTGTGGCGCTCGGGACACCCCGCACAGGGTGCAGGCGGGGAAATCCCCTCTGGGGGTCCCATCCGTGGGTTTCCGCGCCGCTGGGGGGAGCGGGAGAAGAAGGAGGCAGAGCCGCCCCCGCCCCGCCCCGTCCCGCCCCGCCGCGGCCGCCGGGCACCGGGCACCGGGCACCGGGCAGGCTGAGGCTGCGGCGCGCATGGAAGCGGCGGCGGTCCCGGTCCCGGGCGGCGGTCCCGGCCCCCTGCTGTTGTGCCTGGCTCTCGCCTCCGGTAAGCGGCGGCACCGCGGCCGCGCGGGGGAGTCCGTCCCGACTCGGGGCTCGCACGGTCCTGGAGTGCTCGCACCCCGTACTCCCAGTCCCGTCCCATCCCGTTCTTCCCGGTGCCTACCCGTTGCCATCCCCGTGCCCCGCATGCCGTGCCCCGTGATCCCTCCCCGGTCCCGTCGCGGTGCTCCCCGTGCTGAGTCCCTCGGGTTGACACCTCCCTGGAGTGGAGATGGGACGCTTCTGCCATCCGGCAGCGGGACCCTGCCCGCAGGCAGCCTCGGTGCTGGTGGACCATTGGGTGCGTGGATATGTGGACGCATGGATGTATTTTGCTGTCCTAAGCAGTGCCAGCGATAAAGGATACTAGGCAGCGAGTGCCTGCCCTGCAGGTTCCTGCGTCGGAGCAAAGGTGCTCCTCCAGCACTAAATGAGGAGGCGTCCTGCCCCAGAGCCACCCTTACAAAGTCATTTGGTTTGGCTGCCTTCAGGAGCAGCACAGCCCCACTGCTGCCCATCACCCCACCTAATTTCAGGCAGCAGGCAGCCCCTTGGGTCCCAGATGTGCCTGCTGCCATGAGCAGTCCAGGGCTTGGCCCTTTGGCGGGGCTGTGTCGTGCTCTGCCCAGCCCACACCCACACAGGGGAATGGTGCCTGACCTGTTTTGGAGCCATGGTGCCCAGCACAGGAAGATGATGACTGTGGGATCCAGCCTTGGAAGGACATCTGTGCTGGGTGGGCTGAGAGCTGGCTGCCAGAGACCCCACAGGGCTGCTATTACCCACATCATTCCCATGCCACCGCCCTGCTGAGGGGAGGCTGCCTGAGGGAGGCTTGCAGGAGGGCAGCTGTGGCAGCTGTTTGCCGTAAGGGTGGGGAAGCTGCCCTGCCGGGGTCGTCCCATGCTGGGGTGAAGTCAGCCCGCAGCTGGTGCTGGGGGGGCAGCCGGGCCTCAGCTCTCATGCTGGAGACTGCACCCAAGCTTATTGGCGTTCGGTCACACGACGTGTGCAGTTACAGCAGCACTGCCTATATATAGCCTGGAGGGACACAGAGCCAGGAAAGGCTCTGCTGCTGGCTGGGGGACTCGGGAGGTTGCCCAGTTAGTCCCTCTACCACTACCACAGGGCACTGGCAGGCAGGCCAGGTGTCCAAGTGGCACAGCACACCCGCCCACCCTTCCCCACATGATGAGGATGTGCCCCTCGTGACATGCTGCCCTGGTGAGCACTGGCCCCACCAGCAAGACCTGTCCTGTGGGAAGTAGGGCTGTGCTGGGTCATCGCTGGTTACTGCACCACCTTAAACTGCCTTAAGGCTGGGGCCAGGGTGACTGCCCCTTTCCCATCTGAGCGCATGAAGTGACACAATTAGGGTGAGTGCCTGGGTTTGCCCCCTGATAGACATCCCCCTGCAGCAGCAGCAGGGATATCACAGCACCTGGTGCTGGTGCGGTGATACCTGAAGCCACAAGGGCTGGTTTGCAGCTCAGCTACCTCCTCCCACCACCAGCACAGTTTTTGAACACCCAGGCTCTTCCAAAGAGGCCACCTGGCTACCTGGGGCTCTGCCAGCCTTCCTCATGTCCCCCAAACCCTTCCTGTTGGCTCCTGTCCCTCTGGACCCCCCAGGTCGCACCACCACGGCACGGGCAGCGTGCAGGCTGCAATGGGCCATGGTTGGGTGCCTACAGGTGTGAAGCGGCATCCATCCCTCCCTGCCTGGAGAAAAGCTGATGCTGGTGAGGCAAAAGGTCCCCTCCCCATGGCTGTCAGCCTCCCTGTCCCTGCTCAGCCGCTCTCCTTCATTCCAGGCCTGGCACTTTTCAGCTGTGTGGGTGCTGATGCCAATGTGACCGAAGGGCTGCCTTGCGAGGGCTGTGCAGGTGAGGAGGTGTGAGAGCGGAGCGGGAAGCTGCTGTGTTTTGTCTGGCGCAGAGGCCAGCTGCCGCTTATCAGCACAGAGGCGCTGGGCCAGCGACAGCCAAGGTCGCGAGCTGGCAGCAGGCCACGCTCGGGGTCCCTGCTGCATCCCATCCTGGTCCCTGCAGGTAATGTGACGCAGATGCGGCGGCGGGGACACTTCTCCCGGTGTCCTGAGGAGTACCGGCACTACTGCGTCAAGGGACGCTGCCGCTTCCTCGTGGCTGAGGCAGCTCCGGCCTGCATGTAAGTTGCCAGTGGAGGGGACGTGGTGGCATGGGGGGACGGCACGCTGCTGGGAATGGGCAGCAGGTGGTGTGACGGTTTCTGGAGCCCTGTTGTCCCATGTGCTGTGGGGCAGGTGCGAGCGAGGCTACACGGGGGCACGGTGTGAGCAGGTGGACATCTTTTACCTGCGAGGCGACCGGGGCCAGATTGTGGTCATCTCCCTCATCGCTGCCATCGTCACCCTCATCGTCTTTGTCGTCTGCATCTGCCTCTGTGCTCAGTACGTGGGGCTGGGGCGGGAGCAGCGTGTGCGGCCCTTGGGCATGGCCAGGTGCCATCTGGGTGTGGGATGCGGGGTCTGACCTGCTGGGAGGGGTGTGGGGCATCACCGATGCCTCATTCCGCTCACTTGTTTTATTTCTGTCCCCTCAAAAGCCACTGTCGGAAGCAGCGCAGGAAGAGGAAGGAAGAGGAGATGGAGACGCTGAACAAGAACGTGCCCTCGAGGAGTGAAGATGTGCTGGAGACGGACGTTGCGTGAAGGTGCGGGGGTTTGGGGGTCAGTGGTGATCCCCTAAGCCCTGACAGCTGACAGCTGCCCGCCAGGAACCTGCGGGCGGGTCCCGGCGCCGGCCGGGTGGGCGAGGGGTCGCACTTGTCACGGTGCTAATAAAAGGGTGACCGAAAGCCCGCGCCTGTCTGCGTGTTGCTAAGCTGTCCTCCCCCCGCCGTGCCCGCTTCCCCGTATCTTGCCCGCAGCGGAGGGCAGGGCGGGACGCACCGCTCCTGGCACCGTCCCGCGCGACGGGGCGTTGTGTCGCGCAGCGCCCGCCAGGGGGCGCCGCAGCGCAGGGCGAAACCGCCGCCGTCCCTTGGCGGCTTCAGAGCCGGGGGCGCTGCGGGTCTCGGCGCAGCCGGAAGAGGGCGCTGCACCGCAGTGCTGTTCCTGGCAGAGCTGGCGCGTGGCGCCGCGAGGCGCGACCGGGGCGGCAGCCGTCGGGCGGTCCTGGAGCTGCCCCGGGCCCGTTCCTCCCAACTGTTCCCCCGTCCGTCCGCCGACGCATCCTTCGGCACGGATCCTCACAGCTCGGCCTCAGGCTGGTGGCAAGAGGCAGCTCCTGGCTGGCGGTACAAAGTAAATTCCGATCGAGGCCTGACGCGGCCCCGAAGCCGCGCTTCCACCCGGCTCCCACCTCCCGATACCAGCGGGGCTCGGGGAAATCGAGCAGCTCCTCGCCTTCCCTGCCGGAGGCTCCAGCCCCTGGTGCGCGACGGGGCCCGCCTTGCTGGAAGCGCAGCTCCCGAGAGCTGGCACGTACTCGCAGCCGTGTCCGCGTGCTCCAGTAGGAAGGGACCTGACTGTGCCCCCGGCTGCAGGATTTCGTTCTCCCATTGCAAACATCACTTCGGCTCCGTGCAGGGGACAGCCCAGCCCGCGCTTCCGTACTGCGCACCTCCCTGAGGCACCGCACCGGGCACGGACACCTGCAGCACCAAGTAACCGCAGTCTGGACTTGGTGCAATCTGTAAGTCGATTGCTGTCAGAATATTACATTCACAGTTATACGCTGTACAGAAGCTAATTAGTTTGTATTCATTAATTAACCTTGGATTTCTCCACCTCATTTGCAGCTCCAGCTTATGGCTATGTTTAGTCCAGGAAGTCTCTTGTTTATTGTATCCCCAGTTCATTTCATCTCTAGCTCGGTTTCAGCTCCGGCTCATTACAATTGCAGGGGAACTGTTGGGTCACAGCTTGAAATGGTGATTGAGCGCCTGGTGAAGGGGAGTGGCTGTCCCAGGGAGCACAGGCAAATTGTTTGCACCTGTGCTCCCCATCCGACCAGAAGGGTGGAGGTATCCTGGGCTCACAGAAGGGTCAGCTATTGAAGAGCCGACCCTTATATGAGCCCCTTTTGTACTGAAAACTATCTCTTGGAGTTGGGTTGCTTGCTGCAAAGGAGGGCTTTATAGCTGAAGAGTTCCTTCATCACTTCTATGAGTTCAGCTCTTTTTTTGGCATGTGACTATTGGTTTACCTCCAAATACTTCTGGGATTGCCAAGAACCTGTTAGAAGCAATTTTGCTTCTTTCTGAATAGAACGCAGCTAGTGCTTGTAAAAACAGCCTGGCTTTAGACAAGGTTATAAGTAATCACTGTCACAACTTCAGTATGGTATGTCATAGTTGTATGTCATAAACTGTGGATTAGCTATTTTTATTTTAGATTTCTTGATTAATCAGGCCTGGAAACATCCAGCTCCCAGCATCTACGATTCATTGGATGCCTCCAACTCACTGTAGTTTGGGCTCATTTCTATGTCTAGGTAGTCATAGCTCATGCAATTAAAATTGTTAAAACAAACTAGACTTTAGACAAGGTTGTAAATCAATCACTCTTGTAACTTGAACGTTAATATTGAATGTCTTAGTTGTGTACTGTATAGATATTGACTAACTTAATTTCTATTTGCAGGCTAATTAACCCTGGATGTCTTCAACTTGCTGTGTCTCTGGTTTGCAGGCAGCTGTGCTTCTCTCCAGTTTGTTTGCAGCTCCAGCTTGTGGACTGGAATTCTCCTAGACTTCTCCAGCTCTATTTTGGCTCCAGGTAACTACAGCTCATGCTTGTTAAAACAGTTTGGGCTTTATTACAAATCAATCACTGTCGTAACTTGATTATTACTACTGAATGTCATAGCTGTACACTGTATAGATAGAAACTAGTTTTTGCTTTTGCTGATTTATTAGTTGTGGATGTCTCCAGCTCATCAGAGCTCATGCTTGCTGCAACAATCTGGGCTTTGGACAAGGTCATAAATCAATCACTGTCATACCTGTAATGTTGCATGTCATAGTTATACATTGTAAACTACTTAGTAGTCAGTTGAATTGATTGATTAATTAGTCCTGGACACCTCTGGCTCCCTGCATCTACCATTAATTGCTGTCTCTGGTTCTAGCAGTCTCTAGCTTGCTGTGGCTCTGGCTCATTTGCTTCTAGCTCATGCTTGTTTCAACAGTCTGGGCTTTTGAAAAGGCCATAAATCAGTCATTGTCACAACATGAATACTAATACATGCTGCCATCGTTTTCTAACTGTTGTACTACACAGGCCCGTTGGTAACTATTCTGGGCATTGTTTAAACATTTGAGTAAGCAATTAAGCTGAAAAGTCATGTTTTATCCAGAGAGTCTCTCATGTGGGTTCAGCCCAGTGCACACCAATGCCCTGCATTCTGGGGACAACACAACCAGTGCTGTGGTTGAGAGCACCTGCTGCTGTCTGCACACAACCAGTCCTGGGGCTTGGCTCAAGGCAGCACACGTGGGTTCAGTGTCTGAGCCCCCAAAACTGGTTCTGAGTTCCAAAAATAGGCCGCTCAGTCTCTGTTCTCAAGCTCCCACAGCATCCCAGTGCTCTTGTAACAGAGGCTAAAAACTGTGTAATGGACTGCAGACTGTGGTCCAACAGCGGCCAAATGAGCCTGTTTTCAAGCCTCAGAAATGCAGGATTCCATCTCTGCTTTCAAGAGGTGGGAAGGCACAGTTCAGTTACTCTCCCTGGGTCCCCAGGCCAACCGAATCAGCCTGGGTTTGAGCCGCTGCAAGGCAAGAATTATCCTCTGCTGCCGAGCCCCAAACTGCTCACCCAGCTGCATTCTCTGCTCTAGCAGTCATCACAGTGCGCACTGCTTTACTTTTCCGTTTGCCCAACGTCCGGCCCACGTGCGATGCCGAGGCGGAGAGCGCAGCCCCGGGCCCCCTGCCTTCATCCCCCGGCTCCGGCCGCTTTGCAGCCACACGAGCAGCGCAGCACCGGCGCCGTCCACGGCCGGAAAAGGAATGGAGGGCGGAGGGAAGATGGCGGCCGCACCGCGCAGGCGCCCTGGGGTCTCAGCGCCAGCCCCGGGCCCCGGAGTCGCGTAATGGCGGCGGCTGGAAGGGCGAGTTAGGAGCCTCGTAGGTCAAACCCCCTGCAGCGCTTGGCCTTGGTGAACTTCAGGAAGCTCATTTTGCACACAGTTTGCAATCCTGGCCCCGTCCCTTCGCTACCCCGTGGTGACTCCCTGCCTTTGCCTCTTACGGCTGAGATGATGCCTCAGCACTCGTTCCTACCCTGTATGGTACACCACAGGACAGCAATTACAACACACAAGGCAAAGGTTTGCCAGCATCACTGCATTTATTTTCTACTCTGGGTCACACCATGCTGATTCTACCACTGCATTACTCTCCAAGTACTCGGCTGATGTTTAGATGCTTTTTAAGAAAGGAAAAATATATTTCCTACAACCCAGGACAAATTTTCAGAGAAAGGGATGAAATTTGCTTATGTGATTAATTTGCACACAGGAAGTGCTGGCAAGAGGCAAGGAGTGGCTCCTCTGCTTCAGCAGTTAATCTCCACACTTCAGCGCATTGTCACCAGCTCCTCTGCAGAGGTGGGGTGGATAGCAACTGTGTTGTCAAAGTCAGCCTTGGTGGCTCCCATTTTGATGGCCACAGCAAAGCCCTGCAGCATTTCATCACAGCCCAGGCCTTGCATATGCAGCCCCACCACCTTTGAGGAAGAAGCAAGAAGCCAGTGAGACCAGACTCACAGCCAGGAGTCACACCACTGCCACTACCACCACTGGTGGCCCCCCCACCCGGACAGTCCATGGTGTTCCCTGCAGTGAGATCCTACAAGGGGACCTGCATCTTCCTAGGTGGGGATACCACTATCTGCTTCTACACACCTTCTCCTCCTTGCCAGCGCACACCAGTTTCATCACACACTTCACTTTCCTCTGGGTGACTGCATGGTACATGGGGGTGAATGACGTGGAGTAGATCTTCACATTGTCCTTCCCGTACACAGAGATAGCTTCATCTGCAGCAGAAAGCACTGCACATCAGTTTCCCTGGCCTGTTTCTCCACACAGGCACTGATTTAAGACCTACATGCCTCTCTGCGTGTTCTCCCACCCCTACCTTCAGTGAGGCCCACAGTTCCAATGGGTGGGTGGCTGAAGACGACAGTGGGGATGTTGCTGTAGTCAAGCCGGGCACATTGTTGGTTACCAAAGAGCCGAAGTGCCAGCTTTCTCCCAGCTGCAATGGCCACTAAGGAGAGGGACAGGGAATGTGAGGCAAGGCTCTGCTGGGAGACAAGGGGATGGAGAGCACCGGTACGCACCTGGGGTCAGAAGGGCTTTGCCACAAACATCTCCGATGGCATAGATCCCCTTTCTGGTGGTGTTCTGGAATTCATCCACCACCACATGGTTCTGGGCGTCCACTTTCACACCCTGCCAGGGGAATACCAGCCATGTCAGCACTTAGAACCTTGTCCTCACAGCAATGTGAAGGTCCCTGGATGGAGGAACTGAGCCTGGCAAGAATGTGCCAGACTTTTTATGGTCCCACACGGCACCAAGAAGCTCTGCAGCCCAAGGATGGCGATGCTTAAGGGTAAGGGGACGCATTTCTGTCTCACCACATGCTCCAGGCACAGCTCCTCTGTGTTCGGCTCCCGCCCAATGGCCCACAGAAGGCAGTCCACATCATGGATCACCTTCACGGTTGGCTTGTGCCCAGGCTCAGAGGATGTCACCTTCACCTCCAGCAAGCCAGTGGGGGACTTGGTGATAGCCTGGACCTGCAGGGGCAACCAGGTGCCATGATGGGATGGTGCTAGTAGGTGGGTAAGCAACCACCCTTGCTTGGGGTGCTACCCCATCCATCTCAGAATCATAGAATTGCTCAGGTTGGAAAAGACCGTCAAGATCACCAAATCCAACCTCATCTTGTCCCCCGTGAGCGCCCATACCTGTGTGTGCTTCCAGACATCAACTCCAATGTTCTCCAGCTCCTGCGTGCAGTTTGTGCTGATGAGCGAGTCAAACGTCCTCAGGACCTAGGCAGGGACCATGCAGCCCTCTGAGATGATAGGCCACACACTAGGATGCTTGATGGCCCTATCCACCTCCATCTCCCTACTGCCTGTTTTCTTGCCCCACTCTGTCACAAATAGGCTGGGACGCTTCTGCTTCATAGTAAAGCATTTCTTTGTTGTTTTAATCTTCTTTAGTTTGCTTTCTTCAAGCTATGATTCAACACGAAGCTGAAGGAAGCAGATCCCACGGCACGCACTGCTACAGAAAAGCTCTGCATGCTCTACAGCTGCAGGGATGGGCTCAGCAGCATGCCTCTGCTCTGCCTCCACCCACAGCTTCCTTGGCTAACCTGCCAGAGACGTGTGAGCAGCTGGGATGTGGCTGCAATGGGAGGCACCATGGGGATGGCCAGCAGCAGTACCTTGTCCCGACGGATAAGCAAGGAGGACTTGGAGCCCAGTGTGGAGAGGATCCCTGCGATTTCCACTGCAATGTACCCTGCACCAACGACCACGCTGTGCCTGCAGAGAAGCAAGAATGCCACGTGCACATATTTGGAGCCTGACAAGCATTAGAAACCTGGCAGCTTCTCCTGAGTCCAAACCAAGTAGTTCATCTTGGGTGCCACCACAGTGAGAGCCTTGCAGAACAGCCTATGCAACCTCCCAGGGCAGAGCTGAGAAGAGCAAGGTGATCAGCTGGAGCCACTGAGAAGCCACCAAGCTCTGGGATTCACCTCTCCACTGTGTCACCGGGATGAGAGATATCCCACCGTACCTGGGAAGTTCTTCCAGGTCGAAGAACCCATCACTGGTTATACCGAGGCTGGCACCTGCAAAGCAGCATGGTGATTTTACCATGGATAACTGCAGAAAGCTTCCTGCAGCCACATCACTTGCTTCCTGCTTGTGCTATGTGGGTACTCACCGGGAACTTCAGAGTCAGGAGGGACCGATGGGCGCCCACCTGTCGCAATGAGGATGTGAGGAGCCGTGTACTTCTTCCCACTGACTTCGATGGTGGGCTCCAGATCAGAGGTGAACTTGCCATAGCCACGGATGATGTCAATGCGAGCCTGTGGAGCAATAGCAGGGAGCCCAGGTATCGCATTAGCAGAATAAATACAGAAAATAGACAGAAAAGACTGCTTCCATGCCAGGCTCAGGGAATAAAAGCATCCACACCTTGGTTAAATTATTTTCATAGATCTCATTCAGGCGTCTCACATAAGCATCGCGCTTCTCCTTAATGGTCCTGGAAAAAGATGGAAGTTTATTGTCACCGCCAACTAATGAAGCTGCAGAGCTCATCTGAAATGACTCTCACCGCATGGCAAAGGAGGTCCAAAATAAAACAGGTGTGAGCTGCACAGCAGGCAGGTGCTTTCCCCACTGGGGCTGGCACCCAACCCCACCCAGCCTGAGCCTCACCTCCAGTTAAACCTGGCACCAGGTATCTCGAAGCCATAGTCAGGATGGTCGTGAATGAACTCGGCGTGCATGGCAGTGTTCCACATCACCTGCTCACACAGAGCATGGCCCACTCAGTGCCCTGGTGCAGCAGGCTTCAGGATGAGCCTATTACACCCAGCAGGCTCTTGTAGTTTCAGGAGAACTGCAAACACCACGGGAGCCCCGAGGTCTGCCGCAGCAAACACCAGCTGCATGACTGTGACCACCCTTTGTGTGCAAGGCCATACAAGCAGCTTCACTGGCTTGCACCACCGGGATCTTAGCTTGGCTGCGTGCAGGCAGCGCTTCCTGACACCACCCCTCTGCCCGGACCCACTCACGGGACAGGGATCTGGGTGCCCCAGGGAGGTGCAGTTGCGCAATGCTCTGCAAGCACTGCTTCCTCCCTACGCCCTTCTCTGCAGGTTGTGCCCTGACCTCGGTGCAGTTATCCGCCTTTTGCTCAGGGCCAAACCCAAGGCACCGGACTCTGTGCCGGGGCTGAAACTGATCCAGAATATAACGTTGCAAACAACAAAAAAATTACACTCACTTTTTTTGGCACGCACCCAACGTTGACCTAGGAGGGAAGAAGGGCAGGTTGTGAGCACGACTTGGACGAGGAGATGCTCAGGCAGCACTGCACGCCACATCTCATGGCCCGGAGCCGAGCGGGGTGCCGCGTCCCTCGTGCTGTGTCACAGCCTTCCGCTTCCTCGAGGCTGAGCACTGAAGGTCGGCGGTGCTCGCGGTCCAAAGGTAGAACACGAGAGGTCCACAGAGCGCGCCGTTTGCGGCCCCGTTCGGG
Organism: Lagopus muta; assembly: GCF_023343835.1. Taxonomy (NCBI): domain Eukaryota; kingdom Metazoa; phylum Chordata; class Aves; order Galliformes; family Phasianidae; genus Lagopus; species Lagopus muta. The sequence continues at coordinate 15,391,750 of NC_064436.1, forward strand.
CAGCGTCCGCCGCACGGCCGCTTCGGCAGGGGAAGCGCCACTTCTCCCCGAGCGAGCCGCCCGGCGAACGAGCCGTTTTCCTGCCCGCTGCTACATCCCTGCCCGCTAATCGCGTCCCGCCGCCTCCCCCGGGCCGCCGCCTCCGCCCAACTCACGCAGGTGCCGCCGAGGCGTCGCGGCTCCACCAGGGCGACGCGGACGCCCATCTCGGCCGCCCGACGCGCCCCCGCCAGTCCCCCCGATCCGCCGCCCAGCACCAGCAGCTCGTACGCGGCCGCCGCCATGGCTCAGCCACAGCCCGCCCTCCCGCCCGGCGCCGCCCCGGCCCCGCCCCCGAGAGCGCAGCACCACGGCTCGGGCTGAGAAGGGCGTTTATTGTTCAGGTACAGCGAGCGGGAGAAGCGCGGCCGTGACAAGTACGCGGAGGCGGGAACAACACAGGACGGGAATCGAGCTAAAAAGGGAACGCTTTATTCCGTGTTATGACAACGTACTCCCAAAAGCAGGAATCGCTCCCCTTCTCCTGGCAGCGCAGAAGGGCAGGGGGTGCAAGGGGGCCTTAAGGGCCACCCGACCCCTGCCGGGGGCAGGGCTGCACGCCCTGGGCCGGGCCGCCCGGGGCTTCGGCCAGCCTGGCCTGCTCCACTTCAGGCGCTCATCTTTCAGTAAAATCAAGAGTGGTGGGGTAAAGAAGTTAGTGTGCATTTCCCTTAAAAATGAACTCCGAAACGCTAATTCATGCCAGTTAACCACTAGAACTAAAAATTTACAAATAAGCGTAAAAGGAGATGGAAGCGTTTGAGTTACCTTGTCCTCTCTGAACAGTCCAGAAAAAAAAACCCAACAAAAAATGACTACAATACAGCAGGCAAACTGACTGTTGGACTGATTGGTATAGGATATATAGTGTTGTAAGGAATTCAGTCTCAAGTTGTGCTGAACGCTCTTCGTCCTCAGTATGGCACATTTTGGTCCATGAAGGGGATTATAAGTAGAGACGAACCCCGATTTCTGACAGAAACAAGTAAATATTGTTGCTCTTTAAAACACCAGGCGTACTTCCTTCTAAAAGGTTATGAGAGGTTTATAGGAAGTAGTCTGGGGTACGACGGGTGACATGAGGCTCTCCACGACGAGGTGCTGGGTCAAACTGAAGGCTGCAGGAAAGAAAAAGGGGTCATTGCTCTTCCACACAAGGCAGTTTCCAATACTGCAAACAAGACTTGCTCTCCTGCTGCTGGCACTTTATTTTCCCAGCTGCTTCCACCTGAAGTGTCCCAGATCTCCCACAACCCCAAATCTAAATCCAGAGGATGTAGCAGGTCCCCAAACTGATGACCAGCAGGAGGCAAACTCATCTGCTGGTAGAAATACTGCTCACAGGAGCAAACACGGCCTGGCCCTGCAGAAGCTCCAATGTTTCAGAACCAGGAAAAGGAGACAAAGCAGTACCTAAGAAACGTTTTTAAGAGCTTAAGTAGCTCCTTTTAGAGCTTGACTTAAGTTCCAGAGCAGTTTGAACTAGGTTTTCATGAAAGGACCCCTTTGGAAAGGATCAGGCTTTCCTCCTAGTCTGGAACCGTTAAGCAGGAAGAGAACAGCTTGAAGCACGTTACTTACAAGGAATATTTTAAAGTGTCATCTAGTTCCATGATAGCGGCCTGGTTCCCACAGCGGTAGCAGTAATTGGGCGCACTGAAAATGGTCACCACGTTTCGGTCATGGCACCAGTTATAACCCTGCCAGGAAAAAGAGAAAAGAAGTCTCTGTTAAACCTCAACCCTCAGTCCATCTGAATTTCCTCAAACAACAAGCCTCAAGCTATTTGTGAAACAGTAGGTTCCTTCTAGGTAGTTCCAATTTCAAAAGGCACTCTACAACATCAACAAAGTGGTGTTTACAAGCAATGTTTACCTAGCGATAATAATTTAAGCCATTCTATATGGAGGCTGGCTATTTGCCACTGATGTGTTTGTATGCAAATTGTGGATTACACAAGAAGGAAAACTAGAGATTTCAGCTAAACCCTCAGCTTTCATTCACCACAAATGAATTTTGCCAATTCACTTGGAAGGGAATTCTGACACACGCTACTCCTTACAAGACCTGCTTGAATGAGATGTAAAAATAAATCTGCTCCATTGACCCACTAGGCATTTTTCTATCAAGACATACAAGAATACACCATCAGCAGCCAAAGTTAAGGCTTAATCCCTGACATATCTGACTACTGTGTACTATAGGGCAGCCTGTTTAATACGGCATGTAAGAAGATTACTACTTCAACAAACAGGGTATGGCAGGGTCTCTAGCAATGTGCTTAGTTACAGAGCAGGTCAAAGCATCATCCTTTTACATAGCCTGTTGTTTTAACATGATTAAAATCTCTCTTAGGAACTTACCTGCCTCACCTTTATGTGTCAGCTCGTGCAAATGCACCCAAAGGTCTCACAAAAGAGACAAGAATTTACATCTACCTTTTTTTTCTTTTTGCCTGTCCAGCCGACAGTGCTTCCCCTACCTCCATGACAAGTTGGTGAGCACGGGAAACCAGTGTAAGACCATTGGCATGGTTGAATGTTTCAGAAATGTCTTGCCCAAACGTGTAGCCGGCACCACGTGGAGATATACCCCAGCCGCCACGATCATCTGGATCCGACCACAACAGATCACACATTGGACCCTTGAAAAAAAGTGAGTGTTCTTTGTTAGCTTTCATCATGATTACAAAATAGTTATAAAAATACAACTTTAAATATTTACAGTAAAAAGCCTGCCTGCATGTTATTCTCTGCATAAGCCACATATGTTTATGTAGCAATAGTTACTCCAGTCAACATCCATTCACAAGGAATGAATACGCACACAGCTGAGCAGTCCGTACTACCAGAGAACTGTGTGGCCACCTCCAGCACACACTGCTCGCCAGCTCGCTTCACCTAGCCAGAGCTGCAAAGATGTGCAGAACAGATCCACGTGCTTCTTCCTGACTCTCACAGTATAATAAAGGCCACACAGGAAAACATGTATGCAAGTCCGAGGATACACAAAGGGTTCATCAGTGCCAGCCAACTTGTAATAAATTAATGGAAGGGAAATTACCCACGTGAAGCTACGAACTAATCAAAAGATTGATGGTTAATCTTCAGCAGTTCTTCTGGCAGGGTATTAAGCATGTAATTTCCTCTGCTGAATTGTTCTTCATTGGATTTTACATATTCAGAAATATCCTGGTACTTTTAACAATCACAGGTGAGGCTCAGCAGCTTTTCTCGCTGAGCTATTAAGAAACTAAGGGGCACTACAAACTGTCTAGTACTTATCAAAGCCCTCTGCTGTTTCCCATCCATTGATCCAAGCTACGTGGTAGGGATCACGTACAGAGGTTCTTGGGAAACGGATTCAGCCATCAGATGCAGCATAAGACTGTGAAAAAACTGTGAAAACCCCAGAGTAACAAAACAATAATTACCATCTATCCACAATCAGAAGCCCCACCAGGCAGCCTCCTTCCTAATTCTGGAGGCAATTCCAACAGCTTATTTCAGATTTTCAGAAATCTCAGACAGACCTTGCCACTCTATTCTTGCTCCTGTACCCAACACGTTTCAGGACAAGCAGTTTGTTTCCATGGAGGGATCAAGACCATCTGTAAGCCCCAACAATTCCAACAGAGCAGAGCTATTTGCTAGCCTTGGAGCTCAGAGAGTGGTTTCTTCAGTCCAACTGGCACTCTCCAGCTGCTCCACATGGGACTCCTGCACATCAGCATGTCCTATAGGCTCCCTCTAACTTTGTCAGGTCCCCCAGAAGAAAGAGAGTAGCAATGAACACGGTGAAGACACAAAAATCATAGAATCATAGAATCACCAAGGTTGGAAAAGACCTTCAAGATCATCCAGTCCAACCATTCACCTATTCCCAGTAGCTCCCACTAAACCATGTCCCTCAACACAACATCCAGCCTTTCCTTGAACACCCCCAGGCTCGGTGATTCCACCACCTCCCTGGGCAGTCCATTCCAGTGCCTGACCACCCTTTCTGAAAAGTAATACTTCCTCATGTCCAGCCTGAATCTCCCCTGCCGTAGCTTGAAGCCATTCCCTCTGGTCCTATCACTAATGACACGAGAGAAGAGGCCGACCCCCAGCTCACTACAACCTCCCTTCAGGAAGTTATAGAGAGCAATAAGGTCTCCCCTGAGCCTCCTCTTCTCCAGGCTGAACATTCCCAGCTCCTTCAGCCTCTCCTCATATGGCCTGTGTTCCAGACCCCTCACCAGCTTTGTTGCCCTCCTTTGAACACGTTCCAGGGCCTCAATATCTTTCTTGCAGTGAGGGGCCCAAAACTGGACAAAGTACTCGAGGTGCGGCCTCACTAGTGCTGAATATAGGGGAAGGAAAAGGACTGGCTGAGGTGGAGGGACAGTGACACGACAGCTTAGTGTGCTGGTGGTTGGTTCACAAGGAAGTGTGCAATGGGGCACTTTCCCTTGGCAATATGACTGAGTCATCATAACAGTCAAGAAAATATGTTGCTGTGAAAAACAGCTGTGAAAACCTCACAGCTGTCCTTTTGCACATTGCTGTAATCACAGCATATTGACTTGATTGTGTTTTAACCAAATGAATTTTCATTTGCTATAGCTCTTACTGAGGCAATAACCTTCTGCAGAACAGCATGTCTCACTGCGTGAATGCATTTCTGCATGACTGTACATTTGCATTTTCAACAAACATATGTAAATTGTAGTGCATCTAGCTTCCTGTTACCTCATGTGGAACTTCCTGCAGGCGGTCCAGAGCCCTGATATGATCCAGTGTATCTATGGATGGAGAGAGGCCACCGTGGAGACAGAATATCTGTTGCAGGAAAAAAGAGCAATCCATTAAATGCATTTTTGCTATGGGAAGACTCGTCTCAGAAACAGCTGGTTTTAACCCATTATTTTGCAATTACAGTGGTCTACCCTTACGAGGCAGAAACAAATTTTAATTCTCTCAGATGGAAACAAAACTGGACGGCTGCACATTGCACACTAGTATCAGAGCAACAAACATCCTGTGCCTTCAGTATCACAGCAATATGTCAACTCGCAAGTGATGTATCATAAGGAGATTCTCACCTGCTGAAGACTTCTTTAAAATAAACAGCATCTGCAATACCCTGACACTCCTTAGGCAGCAAACAGAGGCCTTGTTGTACCATCAGCTTGTATTAATAGTTCACCCAATTCTTCCCCAAACCCACAGTAAACACCTGGGCTTTACAAAAAATTCTGGCCACAAGCTAAGACAGCTTGTTTGAGATTGTTCATGCATGGGTCAGACAGCACAGACTGCACTGTGCTACCAAACAAACAGTTTTGTTTATTTGGGGCAGGAAGCTTACCTGGCCATCTACTAGAGCTGTAAGCGGAAGATAATCAAACAGATCTGTGAAATACTTCCAGACATTGGCATTGCCGTATTTCCGCAGACATTCGTCATAAAAGCCATACACTTGTGTAATTTGTCTGCTTTCATGATTTCCTCTCAGTATTGTAATGCGTTCTGGGTAACGCACCTATTGACCAAAAAGGGGGGAAAAAAGAGCAGCTTTCCTTTAACACAAGAACTGTATAAAAGATATGGAGAAATACCAACTAGAAGTTCAAGCAGCAGACAAGCACTCAGGCCTATTATATAAAAGCATGTGTCCATTAACACATTCCAACTTACATCCATTTAGCTCAAGCCAACTGCAGTGTCAAGGGGGGAACAATTCTTTCATATCCCCTCCAAAGCACAGTTTTGCCCAAAGTTATCAAAGCTGTCCAGCCGTACCTTTAACGCTACTAGTAGAGTCACCGTTTCCACTGAGTAGTAGCCTCTGTCCACGTAGTCTCCCATGAACAGGTAATTTGTGTCTGGAGACTTCCCACCGATTCTAAAGAGTTCCATAAGATCGTGGAATTGGCCATGGACGTCCCCACAGACGGTGACAGGGCAACGTACCTCTTGCACATTTGACTCTTTTGTAAGAATTTCTTTAGCCTAACAAGAGAAAAACAAAACAAACAAAAAACAACAGAACAAAAATGCATGAAGCTCCTCTACTAGCAGGTGCAGAAGTTATTCCACTGCGTTTGCACTGGAAAATCAGTTTCCCTCTAATAGAGAAGGATGGCCACTAGAAAAAGAGCTTGTTGAATAAGCAAAGGCAATGTGCATTTTACAAACCGTTGTGCAAGAAGACAAGTTTGGTACTGTGAAGCCTGGACACACAGATTTTATTGTACCATATGTGACAATAAGCAAATTCAAAGAAGTAAATAAACAAGTTAATTCTTAACCTGTCCTGAAATTAAGGAGTGTGAATTTCAAGACTTGCTGTTGCATACAACTTCCATCACTGATGGGCTTCATCCATGAAATCTCTGCTTTTTCCAGTCATTTCTGAATTGCATACAATGACTGCAAGTGCTATTCCAGTGTCTTCATTAATGTCACATGCAGATCTCATCTCCTTAAGCACAACTGACTTGTTTGTTTGAAGCATGCCGGTCCATTTGCTTGATAGATCTCTTGGTTCAGAAGAGCTCAGGTCAATTCATCTGACCTGTGTGAACTACAGCAGCACTGGGGTTCCAGTCTGACTGCCAAAGCCAAGTGCTGCTCAGCTTTGTGATGCCTAGCAGCTTTACCTCAAGAATGACAACTGTATCACTGGTCATCTCACGTCCTGTCAGAACCTCCGTGAGAGGCTTGTGTGAACAGGGTTTGGAAACCTGTGGCCATGGCAGAACACCAGAAGAGACTGCATGTTGCCCAGGCAACTATTATGGCTTCTGAAAAACTTGGTTTACAAAAGCAAGGGTAAAGCCAGATACTATTTCACGCTTATTCCAATAGTTAAACCACGGCCTCTGAAGCTTCTTTGAGAAGTTACCTGACTTGCAGTGATACACTTGCACACAGGCTCTCTGCTCCTGCCACATTTTAGCCTGACTGCCACCCAAGTTACTGCTTTCCATCCCACGCAGCCATGAGGCTCCACATAGCAGGCTCAAATCTCTCTGCTGCCAGCCCTGACAGCTAATCTTCACCGCCTTCATCCTCTGGCATCCCTCGTGCTTCCTCCTCCCATCGCTGCACACCCAGGAACCAAGCATGCTATCCTAAAACTGGGATTTGGCAGGAACAGATTTGTGCCATGGAAACAGCACTGCAAGCAGTGCATTTGCTCAGTATCTACAAAGCCAGCTCATCATCTGAGCAAAGCTGATGCTAAGCAAGGCTGAATGTGACGAGGCAACTCGCCCGGCAGAAAAGCCGGGCACTGCTGTGGCACTAGATGAGCAGGACCACATTACTCTGCCAAATGGCAATGAGAACAAGTGGCAGAGCATTGGGCACCTGAGGCAGCTATCTGAAGGCACTGTGCTCTCAGATCACGTTATGATAAGAGACAACTGTCAGGAACAGGAATCTCTCAGCTATTCCCAGCTGTTCCCAGGACACACAGGAACCATCAAATCCATCTCGTTTGCAGAGGGGAGGGTTTCTTCTTGCTGAAGTCGTAAGGAATAAAAGCATTTGTAAACCTTACCTGTACTAAACTGGCACAAACCTCAGTGCATATGCATGAGGCACTTTTCTAGCCCGGGGCACCTACTTCCTGCCAAATTTCCAATTCTTTTCCAAGTTTAATTTAAATTCCTCTGGAGATATTATCAACTTCCTGGCCGTAACCTGGCAACAACACAACTACAGATGGAGGGAAGGCATTCCTGAATTTAGTCATCTCTCTGCACCCAGCAGTTCCTATGCTAATTACAGCCACGTAATGTAGTAATGTAGCCTATCTGCATTACTTCTTATTATGGTTGTTTTTGCTGCCTCCAGTTCATTAGCTGATATAGGCCAGAGCCGTGGCACATCTGAAGCACAGAGAGCACCCATGGGCAGGCTCAGCCAGATTCGGACAGAAAGGACAAAGGATCACCCGTGCAGAACAGTCACTCACAGGTGGCGATCTGGCTGCTCTCCAAGTCCCTTTGCTTAGGATGAGTGAGGTCCCACCTACCACATGGTAAGAAGCTGCTTACTGAGGACACCCTCAGCAGGCACCCCTGAGCACATCTGTCTTCACGTTCAAGTGTTCAGATGCCTTGCTTCTTACGCACTGGGAAAAAAAAACACTAAAGCCCACTGGCTTGGCTAATGCCCAGCCTGCCACCTGCATGGTATGTAACCTGAGGGATGTGACCCTGATTCTCAGAGACATCCTGATTATAGACTGAGTGATGTGGAGTCCACTTCGCAGTTCTAAATGGACTGTAAACTGCTGAACACATGGCATCTGAGTGCAACAGCCCTCCTGAGTTCCTCCTGTTCATGCCTTTAAAAGCACTCACGGGACCTCTCAAGAACTCCAGCCCTCAAGGAGCGACAGAAAATTCAGTCACAAAACACTTGTTCTGTGTGTTCTGACATATGCTGTGTGAAGCAAGAGACTGGGCTTCACTGGGAATTGGAGTTAACCGAACCACAACAGGTGCCAGGTATTTTCTGTCTTTTTTTTTAATTGTGCACGCTGCTCCTTTCTCAGCTGCATGAAAAGACAGGGTCTTTGTGCTTCTGGGAGAAAGATGCGGGGCATGACACAGGCATCATGCATACCTGCCAGTGTCCCAGTCCCATGCATGCATCCTGGGAACACATACAGGTAAAGAAGCATTCAAGAAACAGAGGGCAGCTGCTTTTGTGCAGTAACACCCAAAATGCTCATGTTAAATGCATCCTAGGAAGGTGGGTCAGCAGGACACTTGAAATATTGGTACTAGGAGAATCTAGAAGTTTCCCATCAGGAGAGAGAAGGAGCTGACAGCTGAAAAACAGCAGCTTCTTCAACTGCCAACCAGCTGTTACTGTTTACCCTCTTCTAGCTTACTTTGAAGACATACATGAAAAATAAAATTTGTCATGTTAATATTGCTTGGGAGCTGAGCTGACCACAGAAGTTTGCTCTCAAATGATCTTCTAAGGCAAAATGAGATCTTTAAAATCTTAAGCACCATTGAAAACATCCGAGAAAAGCTGCAATCGATCAACTCTGGTTGCCCTTTTCACTGAGCATAGGTAGCACTACAACACAAAGACTGAAAAAGCATCAATACAAAGGAAAAAATTCTATGATGCCCCGCATTACTGTCATTTATTTATGAAGGCTGTTAAATAACTAGTAAAATCATTTTTAGCTACTTTTTTTCTAGCACATCAGCTTTCTAACCATGTCCCCCATTTGTTTTGGATTAAAGCCACTTTCCAAGTATGAGTGAATAAAAGTAACTGTTGTGGAACTGCTCAGTCATGGCCTGAACCAGTGATTAAGCACCTGGTGGGAAGGCAGGGCCAACCCAGGGCAGCTCAGGTGCATGCAATGTACTCCAGTGAACAGAAGGGGTGGACCCAGAATCCACCCCTTCCCAGACCTCATTTAAGGGTTGGCAAGGGGAAGTGAGGGCATCTCTCTGGAGATTTCTATCTATTGGAGGCCTTCCACAGGTAAGCAATTTTTCTTCCCTTGTTTTTGAGTCCATGGCTGCTACATTTGGGTTCATTTTCATTTGTTGTAGCCTAGGATTGTGCTACTCTGCTGATATTGCTGTACTTTCCATTGCATTATAGCATTTCATCATTACAATAGTAAAAACCTCCTGCTCTTAAATAGGCATAATATTTACAGTGCTTGCCCTCAAAATTATGCTGAGGAGTAAGTTATTTGTTGGTTGTGAGTTTGCCAATCAAACTGGCTCTCAGCTCGTTCCCAGCAGACCAGAAGTTGAAGCTGCCTGCCATCCCGACCCTTGATCTGCATGGATAGATGCTGGAGGACGTGTCCCAGCACTTTACTGTGTTGTCACTGCAAGAAGAAACTGAACAGTCTCAGGACTCAAACACAACCTCTTAATACACTGCTCTGAAACTGGAGATCTTACACAGGCCCTGAGACTACTGCCAAGATCACCAGGAGTCTAAGCCTCTGTGAGAGGCTTAATGATCAAACACATTATCTCTCACACTACTTGGATTTGTCTATGAGACCTGTGTAGGCTGACTCCATCAGTGAGAGGATTAAGATGCATCCAGATTTTCTATGTCAGGCTTTCCCTAGAGCATAATAGAGACCCAGGCACCAGATTAACATAAGGTCCTTTCACAGCACAAAAACACAGCTTCTTCTGGAAGATTCACTGACCTCAGTGTGACTGCTGGAGGCCCTTACTTCAGGAATCAGAGAAACCAGCTATGGAGTTCCTAATTTAAATCAGCCAGTTGCAATTAATTTAACCATAGCATCAACAGGCTGAGGATCTTAAGATCTCAGAGGTGCCTCAGCAGCGTTGTTTGACAAGAGCCAGCTGGATTCTCCCCAAATGGGAGGGTAGCTGGAGTGCTGGAGCTGCCCTACCCTTCAACAGCAGAGGGCACCCAACAGCAAAACGGATGCCAACGTGGATGCACACTCCTAGAGACATCCAGGCCAGTATGTGCAAGATAAACTTCACTGCTGAAGAGATAAAATACTGCTGACTGTGATCCACCATAATGCTCTCAGAATGTGTCATGGTTTGAGTGGCATCCAGGATGCTATTTGGCTTCCTCGCTCATACTAATTTCACCGATTACTGCAGAAGAGCCTACAAGCTCATTCTACTGAAATTATTACTGTGCAGAATGACCTCGGAGAGCAGAACTGTCACAGGTACATGGCAGTAACAGCAGTATTCTCTGAAGCACCAACTGGCTTCTGCTCAGCTTCAAGAATCAGTGTATGATTACCTTTCAGCAACTGGACAAGAAATGCAAGTCTTCATTAGTGGTTAGAATCCTTCTCCTCCCACCTCTTTGCAACACAAAGCTCTCCAGCTGCTCAAAACTACTCTCTACTCCCCTCTTAGATAAACAGAGACCAAGGATGTTAAAAAAAAAAAAAAGCTACAAAGAAATAGATGGTTATAGATGGTTGTCTGCTTGTGTTTAAGAAACAGCCTTTAACTTGATTTTCTTTATGCCGTATCCTATATTAATGAAAACCTGTCTTTATTATAACTAAGGTCTCAACTCCCTCATCAGCAGAATTAATTTGCTCACTTGACCTGAATCTCAAATTGAAGAGCATTTAAAGCTTTTCATGTACAACTTTGAGAGCACTTCCTGTTATATGAATCCACTGCCTCAGTCTTTCAGCCCAGCTTTAGCTGCTCAAAGTGCAGGTTGAGGGGCAGCAGTGCCCACACGGGATCAAAAGGAGTTCCATCCAGAAAGTGCTACCCTCCTGTGAGTACCCAAATTCAAAGCAAGCGCAACCATGGATAAAGAACATGCCAGTGCACCTCTGATTAAGTGCAGACAGCATCAAAGGCTGAGCTCCATAGATATTCTCACTGCGTATTTAATGAGAGCAGAAAAAAGGTTTTTAACAACCTTCATCTACTCACGTGACTACAATAATCAAGTTAAGCACGATGAGATACAGGAAGTCTGATGTCTATTTCCCTAACAGGCTGGATACATTTATGGTGCCTAGAAGCTCCAGTAGCGACAATAATTGTTTGTTCATCTATTATAGTCTAAATATCAGCATGAATTTAGTTTTCATTTTAAGACCAGCAGAATGGGAAGTGTTTTATTGCTATCAGTGGATGACATCTTGATTAATTCTATAAAGAATATAAGATGGATTAGCTGCCAAAGTTATGTCATAACCAGGCAGATCAATTTAGTGATTCTACAGGTGGAAATTTCAAAAGCTTTCTGAGAAAGAATGACTTCTATACCGTGTATGAGCCAGGCTATCTCCAGTCCTTCCCTCATTACTTTCTGTAAGGCCAGCAAGTGAAACCAAGAATGATACACACTTGCAAGTCTGGGACTTGATCTGTTTTTGTATCTCCCGCTTTCATGTAAAACTTTCTAGATGTTTGTTTTTTTTTTGCATTTTTTTTTTTCCATTTTAACCACCTAATACAATTACTAATTAAAACCTGAAGCAGCAGTTACTACTGCACTTGACCAGAAAGGTTGTTAAGGGTTTCTCAAGTATTATCTCAAGGAAACAAACCAAGCTTTCTGACAGAACTGCAAATCAGTTACCAACGCTACCTGAAAACTAGATGCTGCAATAGCTTACAGTCATTACCAAAAACAACATGCTGTGCCTTACAAGTTCACATCCTACCTGTCACTTTTGAGGCCTGACATTCCCTTCACCTGCAGCTGCACTCTCAACTTGGCACCTCTCCCTGCTTTGCAGCCACTGACTGCAATGCAATCTACTGACAGTATTGTCCAGCTTTTGAAAACAGCAGCCACAGCTCCTTCTCTGGCTTCATTGTTAATTAAGAAGGGAAATTTTTTTTTGTAACAGCTTGGCAGTTGGAACAACAGTTCAGAACTCTTGTTGTTTTGAACTGGAAATAAATTCTTTCAGGCTCATCAGATGGATTTCACACAGGACAGCACAGCCACAAGAATCGCGCTTGCTCTCAAGAAAACTACATCTCAAGGCCCTTCTGTTGCTCCCTGCTGTAGCACCAGCCTTCCTCTCAACTGTCACAGCTCTGTGAGTGCAGAAAAAGCCATAAAGCAAATGGGCAGTCTCAGCATGGGTAAGAAAAAGAACGTGGGAAAGGAAATAGAGGCCAATGTGCAGTCAGACAGAAGGCAGGACCATGGGTAAAAGCATCTGCCAGGCAGCCACAGCTTGGAGTCCTAAAGAATATCCGCCTGTGGCACTCAAGCAACTCTACCTTCTGAAGGGCACTCTTAGCATGTTATGAGGTGATGGCACAGACCCTCTCTACCGTTCAAATCTATTGCTGTGGTGGCCTACTGAAAACTTGAGAAAAAGAAATAGTTGCATCTTCTGAAAGCTGTCACCAAGGTGTTTAGTCACTGGCCAAAATGCCAGGAACAGACACCGGAACAGATCACCTGGTCCTGAAAGAAGTCAGTAAGACACAGGTAACTGACACAACAGCAAAACCAAGCTCACTATCATCAATACAAAAAGTACAGGGAACAACGAGCTAGCTGTCAGGCACACAGGCAGAGCAGTTATCAGCTGATCTGGTGCACGGCAACGGTCCCTGCTGTCACTGAGCTAGAAAGCGAACTGCAAGAACAGTCTTAGCCGTTCCATTGTGAAGAAACCTACTTCAGCTCCTTGGCCTTGTCACATCTCATACTTGTAAAGAAATCCTACCTCAGTCATAGACTGCAGTATGGAGAAGTGTGCCTGCACACAGGCATTTAACAAAAGACAAAAGCCACCAAGACCTGTCTCCTGTCTTTGCAGCCTCCACTAAACACACCTGAACAGCGTGCTACCGAAGGGACATCCAACAGCGATCGAGAGTGGCAAACTATCATTTTTCCAACCACTTCCTACTCTATCCCAGCCTTCCTTCAGCAAGGCATAAGCTTCTCTTTCAGGCAGCACTACAGCCCACCCGCCGCCCCTCTCCGCCCTCCTCCATCCCTCAACGCACGTCAGAGGTTTCCCACAGACAGGAGCCGTTCTACACCCGACGCCTCCCGACGCTCGGAGCCGCGATGCGGGCAGCGCCGGGCGGGCCCGCGGCAACCAGCGCGGAGGCACAAACGAGCCCGGCTCCTCCCGCCCGCGGCGCCGGGCCCCCGCACGGCCACCTTCGGCACCTCAGCCTCCCTGCGCCGATCCGTCTCTCCCCGCCTCACCTTCTCGCAGAGGCTGCGGACCTGGCTCTCGCTCAGCTGCCGGCACTCGTTCAGCTGCTCGATCCACTGGTCCAGCTCCTTGGCGAAGCTCTTCTCCTCCATGACGGCGCTGCCGGCCGGGACCGGGCCCTTCGCACTGGGCGCCCGCGAGGGCCGGGCCCGCCTGAGGCTGGCAGCGCAACGGCGGGGGCGCGCGGCCTGCTGCGCTCCCCGGAATGGCGGCCCCCGGCCCTGCGCACTTCCGCCTGCCTCCGCCCCCGCCTGCACTTCCGGTCCGCCACTGCGCCTGCGCGGGGTTTCGCGCCGCGGCGTAACGGTCGCCGCCCGCCTGCGGGGTGGCCCGGCATCGTGCCCGGGGGAGCCGCTGCCGTGTAGCTGCGCCGCGGAATCGCAGGACGCCGCGAACACGGGGTACCTCGGCTCTGCTGCTTCACTGTGGGCGGTCGCTCTGCTTTGGCCCGACTGGCCGAAACGTCTCGCCTTGCAGACCGGAGTCAATAACGGAAAGCAAATGCGGCTTGCAGCCTCTGGAGCTGTGCGGCACCTGTGCGGGGTGCGAGGTCCCACCGAGCCCCCGGTTAGGCGCCGCCCCGCTGCCGTAGCGGCCTTGGCCTGGCAGAGAGGTGAGACTGCCCTCTGGAATCGGAGCGCTGAGGCACTGCGGGTAGCGCAGCGCTGCGTGCCCTTCTGCAGAGGAGTTCCTCAGCACGTGCTGCTCCTTGGAAATGCGGAGTAACGCCATAAGACGGCCGTGTCTTTTGGCTAGCTCTGGTGCACGTTAAACCACGCCGTGTATTACAGTGTCCTTTCGTTGCATCATCTTAGGGGCAAGTGTGATCAGGACTGGTGTGCATGTGCCCTTATGTACCTAACACAGCATCTCACGGCCAGCTCTAGATCACTACCAAAAAACGTACTGTGTACTGCAGTGTACAGAACTCCTTGGATCTTCTGCGTTTTTTGGGCACAAGTTTCAACATTCTCCTCATAAATAATGCTGACAGACAACATGCAATTTCCTCAGTTTCCACGGGCTGAAACAACCAGAGTTTCTGAAATTCACTTTCCCTCACATGAAGCTGGAAATCAAGGGGTGTAGCACACTGTGCACCTTTAATGAGCTTTCCAACTAAAAATACATTTAGCAAAGTAAAAGGGAGTGATATATTTACAAAAATACAATTTTTTAGTTGCTCCTAAAGGGCTTCTGCCATTTCTGGACTCACAAAAGGTGCTTTTGTGAGCTGTGAACAGCTTGGAAAACTCAGCCAAGACAGCCCCTGGACTGCTCACCAGGCTGCTGAAACCCACTGGGTCTTCCATACTATCTTGCCAAAAAGGAGTCCTGAGGGTATTTTACTTCTGAGTCTCATAAATTAAGACTTAAGCAATCAGATACATAAAGCACTTGTAATGCTTCCAACTTGGTCCTTGGTGATGACACCAGGGGCAGCTTAACTTCAGTGTGATACACACCTTGAAGATCTTTTCCACCTGGACCTGATGGCTCCACGCAATAAAGAGGTTGATGCTGACATGCTGGAAAGAGGTATGCGCCTAGGAGGGGTCCATCCAGCTCTTCCAGAAGGTCCTGCTGGTGTGGTATTCTCCTCAGCATTGTATCTCCTCCCTGTGCATCACTCGTGCACAGTGGGGCCCCTCACGTTCGCACCCCATGTGGCATGGGCACTCCCTGGTACCCCTAGCACCTGATACAGCCTTGCATATGTCTTCTGCAGTGGCTCTGCTGAGTCCCAGCACCCCTGTGACAACAGTGGGAGAGGCAGTATTGGGGGGTTGTACTTGAGGGGGCATGAGAAATCATCTGAGGAAACAAATATACATTATTTAGGGTGGTGTGAGGATGCTTGGCACACCCAGGGACTGAGCAGAACTTGTTGCCTTCCATTTGAGGCTACAGGGAGATAAAGGGGCATTTTGTGGGGCAGGAACAGGCACTGTTCTTTTAATTTCATCTACTCACAGACTGGATTCTGTACCTGAAGATGCATGGTTTGCAACCACTTGTGAGTGCTGCCTTCCTCTGTACAATCTCTAGTAATCAATGCAAATGCCTTGTTAACGTGTGGCACTGAAAAACCAAGATGGTGCTGTTCACCTTTCTGAGGAGAAAGAAAGATTTTGCTACATCTCCTCCTGTGAACATCATTAGATGTCCACAGCTTTTGGCTGCTGTTTTTGGTGACGACATCACGATAAATTGTTTCCTTCTCAAATGCAAAACACCGACATCAGAAATTACTTAACTTCAATGAATACATTAATAACTATTTAATCTCTTAACTGTACTTAAGTGTACTGAAATGCAGTGATTCTTCTGTTGTACACTTACCATTTTGAAGGATGTAATTATGAAAGACTGGTGAAAGAGGACATAAGGTTGAAAAGCCCTGGGGAGAAGATGTGAGATAACCAAAAGAGATAGATTTATATTCTGGGTCTTGGCTAAAATTATTGCCCCTCACAGGCGGACACATTTCCCTGTCTTACTCACAGGAAGCGCCCACGTGGGAGACACTGTAAGGGCAGCTCTGAGTGACTGAACCCTGAAACAGACATACTGTGCATCAGGCAAGAAGAATCAGACCAGACAGTTCAGACTACACAAGTAAGCAAATTTATTTTAAGACAGAACAAATATTGTGGCAAACAACAATATGCAAATTCAGTTGGTAACAGGGGTAAATATCAGACTTTGTTTTCAAATAGATATAAAATATATTCAGATTTTGTTTTCTCCAGAAAGCAGCTCATGTGGGGGGCTTGGAATGGGAAGGGTCTGTCCACACTATCCAACAGCCCATAAAGCCCCAGAACCAACAGTGACTCCTCTGCCAGTGGGGCTGCATGTGTGGGCTCTCCCCTCACAGGACAGAGGTGCCTGTTGGGACTCCAGCTCCTCTTCAGTAATTCCCTCCCTTCTGGTAAAAAGCCAATTCTTGGTACAGACTCCACTTTTGGTTGTGGAGGAGTTGGAGCAGCACCACAGTGTCCACCTACCTGGGGATGGAGTGGTCACAGGTGTCCTTTTTAGGCACAGACAAGCACGCAGAGAGCTGCTGGGGAGGCAGCTCACCTCCAAAGGCAGAGGAGTCACAGTAAGTCCTGGCCCCATGCTCGCCATGGAGAAAGAGGACAGGATTGCCTACTGGAGCACAGGAACGGCTGCGAACCAAGGGGGAGAGAGCTGCTTTCTGGAAAAGCCATCCCAAATAAAAGCACACATAGAAAACATTAGATTGTCAATGATGCTTTGAAACAAATTCAAGTTTATCATTTAGTGTGTGTGTGTTCACTTTGTACAAACAGAGGAGAAATACTGTGAAACTTCAAGCTCTGGTCAGCATGTCCTCAGTTAGTGTCCACAGAAGCACCATAAGGTATGGGAGAGTT
Source organism: Lagopus muta (assembly GCF_023343835.1). Lineage (NCBI taxonomy): Eukaryota > Metazoa > Chordata > Aves > Galliformes > Phasianidae > Lagopus > Lagopus muta. The sequence goes on from NC_064436.1 coordinate 15,408,909, forward strand.
AGCACCACAGAGTTGTAGGACCTAACTGATAACATGCATCATTGTTGAAAAACTGGGGACATGGAGATCCATGGGGGACATGGTACAGTCCATTAGAAACAATACAAGGCAATTTATGCGTCGTCATACAGTACAATACAGTCACTGACCAACCAACCCTTTGAGTACAGTACGGAACATGTAACACTTTGCACCCTGTTAACACTAGGGGACTAAGAGACTCTCACACTTTTCTTTCCTTCTGGCCAATTCTGGTACCAAAATGTGCAGGAAGGATGAAGAGCTTGACCCTTTCCTGACATGCTTCCCAGGATCTGCACGTCAGGAGAGACGGGTCCTGACAGCCCCAGAAGTGCTCCTTACTTCTGGCATAGTGAGAACAGGGTTAATTGAAAAAGTGCTAAATTACAGTACATTTGCATTTTTATATGTCAACTACTGAACAGCGAAACAGATCGTTTGAAAACAGAATTGGTATTGTACAGTAAGTTCACACTTAATTCTTCACCGTTTCTACACTTGTAACACATGCATTTTATTTCCATTAGTGTGATTCCAGTAGTACCAACATCCTTCAGAACAATGATCTAACATTAAACAAAACTCCCTAAGAAAAATACTGAGCATCACATAAGTTCCAGAAAAATCTGTTAATGAGCATCACAATGTACTCAGATTTACATCTAGGGTTCTTCATGCCATGAATTTAAAACACCTTTTGGTTAATATCCTGAAAATAAATCAAACCCCCCCAAAATAATAATAACAGTAATAATAATAGTAATAATAATAATAATAATAATAATAATACCACAAAAAGAACAGGTGGGGAAAATAAATTCTCTGTCTGTAGGTTATATGTGCACACACATACATGCACACATACACATTGATGGGTGCATAGGTGTGTGTGCATTTGGAGACTGCTTCCTGCAATGCACAATTAGTTCGATAAACTTGACTCATTTCAAGGTCATTCACATGGGCCAGGAAATACTTTTGGGAAAGAGCTCTAAACTATGGAAAGAAATTAAAACTGTCTCTGCTGGAGAGAACGAAAAGGTCAGTAAAACATCGTCCGTGTGCCATTTCAATGCACTTCCCATGAGCTGCCTCAAACCCAAGCAACTGAAATCCCCTAAAAGAACCGTCTTCTGCTTAAAAGGTCCTTCCAGAGAAAGAGGTGCTGTGCTATGCATTACATTCAGGCCTTATGTGTGCCGTGCAGCAGAAAGTGTTTAACTTTACCTTCCCGAAGAACGAGATGCCAACTCGGAGGGGCAAAAAACTACACCTGTGGAAAAAAACACAGAGACCTGTTCTGCGTCCCTCTTCCTTGCCAGCTTCCTTTCCCCAGAAGGAAAGAAAGCTCTCAGCTCCCCAAAGGATGACAGAATGTCGGCTCAAGTATTGAAAAGCATCCCATTGTGTCCCAGCGCCAGCCAGAGGGGCCAAGGCCCTCTGTGAGCCTTTCTGAGAGGCTGTCCTCATCAACTAGCGCCTGGGTACTGAGAGAGCACCTGAGCCGCTGGATGCTAGTTCTTTAAAGCTAGATTTGCAGGGTTAATTTGGCCAGGAGAGAAAAAAGTCTGGAATCTATGTACATTTCCACTTTAAAATCACACAATGGAGAATATAAAAGCATAACGCTTTGGGCTGCTCAGATCTTGTTGCTTTTTAACCACTTTCAATTCTGAATGAATACCCAAACCCATAAAGCTCTATTGGAGAAGAAAGCCTAGGTTGAACCAAAGCAAAAGCAGCTGGTCAGGACAATACTTGATCTGCTGAAACAAGCAAAATTATCACTTTTTTTTTTTTCCACTGGAGGTTATTTCCACCACAGCTGCTTGCTAAAAGTGAAGGAGAAGACCTAACTCATCTCTCTTCCTTCAAGCAATTGACTGTGCTGATGGAGTTTTCCCCCCTACTCATGTCACCAAGAAGCAAATCCCATCCAGGAGCATTGCCAAGGAAAGGCTCCAATGGAAGGGCTCCCTTGTGGGCCTCCTGCATGATACCTCATTGGGAAGGATGAACAGAACCCTTGCAAGCACCATGGTTTACTTGTTGCTGCAGTAAACCCATGATGGCTTTTAGAGAAGCAAAAGACATCAGTGGGTTGAGAGGGTATGGTTTGGAATATCAAAACCTGGAAAATGGTGCATCCTGAGGATCATCACCCAGGTCCAAATACTAGAAAATTATGACTTTGCCATTTGGAACAAACTCTATCCCATTGATTTTTTGCTGGAGAACTGGCAACTCAGGCCCCACACCAGCCATGCTGAAATATTGCAGGAATCTAACAAAGATAGGAAAGCACATTGACATGGCTTCTTGCCATGCGACTTGCTAAGCTCCTAATGCTTCTCTCCAATCTCAACAGCAAACCCAGTGGTTATATGCTCCATCATCTAAAACATTTGCGAATTCTTTACTTTTTTTTTTGTAGTTTTAGCCACAACGATCCCAACAGCACTTTCAGTACAGGCACAATGATGGCATGTATTGCAATGGCTTGAGCGCAGTTGTTACTGATATCTGCATCTACAAGCAGTTTCAAATTAGCTTTCCCACTGATCCAACCCAACCTGCTGCTGCAGACCGGGTTCTCCTACCAAAACCGAGAGTATCTGCCACGCACTCTTAGCTTTGGTTCTGTTTCACATCCTGCTGTCTGTGCAAATCAAAGTGTAAATTATACCATCTTGCACTATCCCAATCCCTTTTGAGATTTCTCCTATATCTTTGGTGTTAAAAACAACCATGCGCTTGGTTTTCTGATTGACCTCAAAGTTTACAGCAACCACATCTGCTTGGATGTCAATGATACAGATGTTCAGTCTATTAGGTAAAAACAATCTTTGACGGTTTCATTTCTCTCATCTATAAAATTGCTAAGAGATATGCAGTGGAAATTAGGCACCAGACAGTGGTCACATACACCTCAAAATTATCTTCTGATGGCCCCTAGGTAATTAATGCCGTGCCTAAGAGACTAAATAGACTGGGGGAAAAAAGTGGTTCAAAACTCAGTGCTAATAGTACTTACAAAAGTGCAGTGCTCAATATAATCAGAAGCAAAGTGACCACTAGTACTTAAAGTGCTAGTTTAAAAGTTTGTTTGGTTCAGTGTCCAAAACATGGGGAGAACACGTGTGATAGCTAGGGATGAAATCAAAACCAGATGGCACTGCTACTGTACATGCCACACCAAAAGTGCTTCAAATCACACCATTTCAGGGATGCATAACGCTACGGGTCAGCTTGTGAACACATACAAGCAAACAACTGACACCTTTTAGGTTACGATAAGGAACAGCTCCATTAACTCCATCACTATGAACCGATTCAGAAAGCAAAGGGCCACAGCGTACGAAAAAAACAAGAGTCTCTCAGAACAGGTACAAGTCTCTGCAACTATGATACTCAAAGTCTAGCAAAAGCAACCCTGGGAAGCTGCTGAGTGTCTGCAGCAGGCTTCACCAATGCTATCATGCAGTTTACAGAGGAGTCACGCTGCAGACTGCCTCCTTTTACAAGCTATCATACAGTTAGCCTATTTATGTACTTATTGGTGGTTTGTTTCTATACTTATATACTTGCGCTTTCTGACTACGTGTTAAGCCGGCTTTTCTCTCTTCACCACCCTAATGGTGAAAGGACAGATAGTGCAAGAACAAGACAATGAAATGTTGACAGTAAATGTCAACGTTCCTAACATCCGATCTTCATTTTCATGAATGAAAACATCCCCAAGAAGGACTTTGGATATGCAGACATCACTTTCACATGTCTAGCATGCTGTAACACACAGCTGGGCGACTACAAGACAGGAGACACGCAAGAAGGAAGGAAGCTGCAGGAAGATAGGACCAGGCAGTCAACATGTCTGCCTCCACTCAGCTCTGCATGCTCCTTGAAGGAGGCTGGGCGAGGAGAACTCTTCCTGACAGAGGCCAGATGCTGTTCTTTCTTCTCCTTAAACACACAAGACGTGCTGCATTGCTGACTTCTGCTTCTCTTATTCCAGCTGTTGGCTTTTCTCCCTCTGAATAACCATGTTGAGCTGAAAGCCCAGAAAACCTAGGGCAGACCTACGAGGACCAGGCAGCTAAACTGAGGGGAGTATGAAAGGACGAGTAGAAAGCTGGAGTAGCAGGACCTCAGGAGAATAAACAAACTGTTGAGCTTAGATGTCTCAAAAGGTTTCAGCAGGAGCCTGACAAAATGATCACTCTTCCCAGGCTCTGTTTGCATAGTTGTCAACTCTTGCGAGTATTTTACTAGGCAATCCCTAGCTGTCCAGTACCTGATGCATGCCAGCCAAGTGCAAAGCTTCATGGAGAAAGCTCTGTTTAAAATGAAAGTGTTGGCTTGCTGGAGTTTGCAGTCAGAAGCTGCTGTCTGTGTTTGGCGGTACATTCCATGCTCTGTAAATCACATCTGGATTGTCAAAATGGAGAACCACACCTTGCATGTGTATTGGGATGTTCCAGGTACAACTGTAAAGCTTTTCCTGTACTAAACCAGTGAGCAAACATCAGAGAGGTGATTTTTCAGAAACAAATAATACTAATACCCGAGGAGAAGAGGAATTTAAGAAACAAGTGTCCTGACCTGCAGTGTTGCTTCAAAGACATGTACTTAAACAAGCATAAACAGGTGAGGCATCCTGTAGCTAAGAACACAGATCCTACTCTGCAGACACAGAGCTAGAAAGAGACAAGTCTGGATAAGATCTGGGAGTTGGGGATGGGAAGCACCAGCTTCACAGCACCTGCAGTGTTGATCCAGACAAGAAAACTGCTAAAAGAATCTGTCCTGTGACCCTGGCTTTTGTGTTTCAACCTTCTGAGCAGCTGCAGGGAGCAGCTGATCTAAGCTGGCCTGATGCAGACATAGCCCTCTCCCACACAAAACTCACCAAGGAACAAGTGTACAAACTTGCACATCTCTGCTTTCGTGGCAGTGATGGAGACATGCAAGATTACGAGCAGTTATTGGACATCATGCTGGGCAAAGAAGAAGTTTCCACGCTTCTTATCACATGCACTGTGCAGATCTTGCAATGTTGTAATGTATTACATTACATTAATGTAGATGCATGGAAAATATTTAGTTTCAGTAACACCGATCTCAGTGTTGAGACCAAAACCAAACACTGTATGTACTGAAAATGTGCCAGCATGGAAAGTACAGTAGAAAAATTACTCATTTTCCCAATCATTTTTTTTGTGTGTGTTCTTTTCTGATGGTAAAGATTTTTGGTAAATGATAATCAATAATAAATCTAATGCTAGAAAACGGCATCAAATTGCAGGGTAGTTTTCCACGCTGCTGTCCCAAGGAAGGTGTCTAAGTGTGCTATATTTTTGCTTACCTACGCCTGCAACTCCTTGCAATTTCACCTCCACCTGAACTGCAGCCATTTTTAAAAACCACAGCTGTTCCACACTTTCTCCAAGAAGAGCAGCACACAGGCTGCCTCTCATGCCGTGCTGCGACCGTCTCACCGCTGCCCTGGCATAGCAGCACCTGCTGTCCTTTGGGATCGCACACAGGAAAGCAAACAGACTGTCAGGCTTTTCACACCAGGCAGGTGCTGCACAGAATTGTTGCAGGAAATCATACAGCCTGCAACCTTACCTGCAGCCTGAATGCTGCTCAGAGCTGGTTTTTAAAGGCAACGGTAAATTCACGCTTTAGTCAGCATGCTAGATTTTCATGCAGATATTCTTGGCAACTTTTCCAGTCTCTAAAAAACAACTCATTTGAAAGTTTATGAGAAGCAACGTTTTATTTTTGGAGGCAGAGGCTTTTGCTGCATGAAAGCCTGCAGATATCTGTATGCCACAATTAAAAGCTGATTTTCAGTGATGAATAAAGTGATTCCCAGACACAGCATACTGCAGAGTAAAACATGATCCAAGATTGCTCAGTACCACAGGCATAGTGCAAACTGAAGACACGGGGCCATTTTTAACTATATGCAAATTAAGAAAATCCAGATCCTGCAGCGGAAAACCAATTCTGGGAGGAAAGAATCATCCATCTTTTGTAGTCCTAGTGGTGGTGCTTGAGAAGAAGCTTATTTACAAAATGGCAATCTCCATGAAGAGGCTGTCTTATCACTGCCCAAAAAAGGCATGAATGCAGATACACACTACTACAGCTCCATAGATCCTCTGCCTGGAAAATTCCCAGAACCTGGGGACGGTGCCTGAGGAACTGAGATGTGCCAAACTGAGTTCACACCAATCGGCATGGAAGGAGCCTAATTTCAGCTCCAGCAAGGGTGCGTGCACGCTGGCACATGGAAATTAAACATTATGAGCCTTGAGTATGGGAAACTGTGTCCAATTCAACTCATACCAGCTATGAATCTAATGCAACCGACAAAAATAGCGCTCTGAAATTTGTGCTTTGAACTGCACACTTTCAGCATAGAGCAGGAAAATCATATGCCTTTTAAATTATGTATAAGTGAAAACATCTTCTCAATAAAAGCATTAATGATGTGTAAAACAAAATGATATTAAAAAAAAAATACAGCAGGCTTTAGACTTTCTGCACTTACATGATTATTTACATGTAGATGAGAAGCATCTTGTCCCTGCACAAAAATATCCATCACATGGGATGACAGAGAAATGTTTCTTTTTTCTGTATAAGAAAAAAAAAAAAAGTCATGAACTCTTGGAATGGTTCATAAAGTGCTGAAGAAAACCAAGCACTAGGTTCACAGAGCAGTGAGAAACAACCTATACCCGAAACTGCGTGGTGAGACAATCACATGGGGAAAGGAACCTCCAACTTTGGTTTATGGCCAAGAAAGACAGCAAGAACCGCCCCTTGTGTGGCCACCTGTATCCAATCCCAGTGAAGCCTGAATTGCACGGAGGGGAGTGATGCATGTGTGATAAATTCATTTACAGGACCTTCTAGCCACCGCTGCTGCTCCTTCTACTGAGGGATGCTGCCACCACAGCCCCTCTAACACAGCAAGCATTGAAGCAGCAGAAAATAGAAAGTCAGCAGGCACATAGGGACATCTGAAGTCTAACTTCAGAGCCTTTGTGCATTTTCTGAGCCTAGAAGCATTAAACAACTATCTATCTGCTTTCTAGTCCTAGCTGGATACCCACCCACATAGCTGGGCATTGTGGTCTGCATCCAGCATTATGAAACTGAAGGCAGCCAGAGAACACCGATATATTGAGCTTTTGTAACCGTGGAGCCTGATGATGGGAACATTGGACCACAGGGACAGCACATTGAAAGCAAAACATTTTATTAATGCTGGCTAAGCTTCGTAATGTACGCTTATGAGTAAGGCAGAGGTTGTATGTAGATCACTTTGCCTGCCACCAACTACAGCTTCTGGAATTAAATGCAGCAGCAGTTAAGCAGTATGTGCAGTATCTATGAGTAGAAAGAAAAGAGGGTAAAGTGCAGTTGAAACAGTAGGGGGTTTAGCTTGGCAGAAAGCAAGGTCTTTACTTGACATCAGCCAGGGACCAAATATTACATCAGGAGCAGAGGGCCCCCAAAATGCAGCCAACTCGAGTTCTTGTCTGGTTGCAATGCTGCAGCACCAACACCGTGCAGGAGAGTGAGAAAGGCCAGCCTTGGTCAGGGGCTCTGCAGGCACCAGACTGAGCGTGGGAATGGCCAGGAATGCAGGCAGGTGGGTCACAACTCATATCTAACTTAGCCATAAATCTCTGCACATGGTGGCCTGGTGCTGACTCAGATCTGTGATTTCTGTTTTGTTCTTTTTAGGCTTCCGTACAATATTTTTGGCTTTAAATGTCTTTCTGAGATGGTTTCTAAAAAATGTAAGTTTCTTACAGCAAGAATCACACCTACAATCTAAGACAAAAATATGTTTATCTTTCCTAGATGTCAGAGGTGGTTTAAAAAAACAAAACAAAACACTATTTAGGACCATCTTCTGAAGCACACCCAATATAGTTTAACAGAAACAGCTTTTTCAGCCCAAATTAGTTCACCTTCACAGCCAATCTTCTACAAGCAGCTTAAAATTGCATCAAATTCCATCCAAAGGAACACTTTGTTCTGATCTCCTCTGATATTGCAACTCTTATTTTGCATTAGTTTCTGCATCCATACAAAATTCAAGGAGGAAGGAAAAAATCCATCACTGGTAAAAGAGAGTTGTAGGTTTTACTAGTACAAACTTACTGATTTTTTACTTTTTAATAAATAACTTTAAAAAAAAATAGCTGTCTGGCTTGAAAGCCTTTTGGGGAAGGTTGAAGTGAACCCCCTCTTTAAATGCATATAAAAAAATCTATGTTCTTCCTAACTCACAGTCCAAGCCTTCTGTCGGAGTCACGTTTTCTGAAACTGGTAATATTTAGCATTGTGGAGCTGCATTGCATAGCTGGCTGGGACTGCTTCAGTTGCCAAGGCTTGTGAGCTGGACAGGATAAAAGATCTCTGCTAGAGTATTGGCAAGAATGACTGCAGAAAAGGCTCCTGGAAGACTGGATGACAAAAAGAGGCTGGTGTTTAGGCTGAGGCAAGTGAAAAACACCCATGTCATTGTCTCCTGCTTGTCGTCTTGTGCACAGCCTCACAGCTGCAAAGAGGAAGAGGTTGGCAAGGGGTTTGAACAACTGCAGAGGGCTGCCCCAGGATGTATTGTAGCAGGTCAAGGGCTGCTGCAGGGTTGCAGCATGGACAAAGAGCGAAGCCACTGCTGCATTTGCTGTGCTCATGTCAGTGCCCAAATTCTGCAGTGGCAAACCATCCCTCAGGTGTTAATCCAGTGCACCCCTCAGGCTCTGAAAGCAAGCATGGGCGTTTAGCTGATTTTTTTTTTCTTTTTCCGCTCCGTTTTAAGAGGGAAATGAACCTCTTGTATGCAACTAAAAAAATAGCAAGTCCATTGCTGTGAAAAGTTAAAATTCATTACAACCTAAAAAAACAGGGCAGTACAGACAAATGTGTGCTTTCTGTTGGACGTCAAGCATAATGAAGCAGAATGGAAGAGGATGTGAGCTTCTTCGCATTGTTAAGAGCCTAAGAAGCTGAGGAGGGTAAGAAGATCCCCAGGTCATGATTTCTCTTCCTCAGCACAGAGGGGCAAGGAAGGCTGAGTCTCTGCTGGACAGCTTTTAAGGGCCTATCTCAAAAAGAGGTTCAGATACAGACTACATGAGCAGTACCTCAGTCCTACCCCAGAGGGCTGTTGTGCAGTCTATAATATCCAAACCAAATATCCAAGCCTAGTCTTCACTTCTACCTTTCACCAATATTTCAAGAGCCTCCTCTTCTAACTTTTCTGTTCCTCTTTTGGGGGGAATGCAGAAATACTTTTGACATGATGTCTTCTCCTCTATACCTTAGCAAGCAAAAATGACTGTTTCTTTACTAGATTTGGAGTTTCAGCACTTTCTCCATTCATTTATTTACTTATTTGTAAGATGGCAAGACTCAAAGGGTCACCCTCAAGAGCACTGAGAGATGCCTGTGCTGGTATAAGTAGAAAATGCTGTTACTGAAGTCAGGGGCTGGAATGCAATGAACACACACCAATTGCATGCCACCGCTTTCAGATCCCACAGACAGAAATGTCCACATACTCCCCAGAGTGATCTCCTTCCTCCAAAATTCTATTAGATAGTGAAGGTAGGCTGAAATAGTTGTGCTCCTGCAGTATCCAGAACAGATCTGTTTTCACCTTTCCTGTTCTTTGCTCACTGAGTTAATATAATCCTGGGTTGCAAGACCACTTGCCTCCTGCTTTTTGTCCTGCTCAACAGCAGCAGGGGAGCTCATGAGATGCAGTCTCCTGTAAACGTCCATGTACAGTACAGTTCCTCTTCCACCTCCCTCCCACTCTTTATATACTCAAGCCCAGCTGGAGCATCATCCCTTCACTCCTACTTTGACCCAGGTCCCATGGGCAGGCTTTGATGGCACCTCATTGTGGTGGTTCCCTTCACCATCATCACCTGCTGCAAAACCTGGAGCCAGAGCAGGACTACAAGAGAGTGGATGGAAGACTAGCAGATGCACAACTCTTATCTCAACATCTTCGTATCAACTTTGCTGTGGCTATGCTCATTCTACAAACCTAAATTTATTAACTTGGCTAGCTCCTTGGGCTGATTCCCAAAATGTTGTGTTAGGGACTTGCTGTTACATGCACAGAAAGAAGCAACTCCATTTTGCAACCAATTTGAATGGCAGTGTTTAGCTCAAAATTTGTACTTTCAGACTGCAGCCTACTTCTGCCTTCTGAGAAACAGAATTACAGTAACACATAACACATCACAAAGTTGTGATAAGAAGCAATAGTCCATGCTCAGAGTAGTACTCCTAGTAGACACAGAAATGCTCATCTCTGGGGAAGCTGTTGCATGTTGACTGCAAGTCAGATTCTTGCATCCTAACAGCGTGTTAGTCACCAGTTAGACTACAAAAGGCATGTGGTCAAATCTGCCCTAGGTAACTACTTTGTGCAACCCTACCTGACATGAGAATGATCACAGAGTGAATAAGTGAGAGTTACTAAACAACTGCTAAGCTAAATAACTGCTGCTTTGCTGCAGCGTGACCCCCAACCTCGCAGAAACTCGCCTCAACCCACAGTTAACATCTGTGTGCTCCCAAATTCCCACTGTCCACGCAATAGCTGCGTAAGTACATGAAGGCTGCAGAACAGGATGCCTTTAGTCATTGGAATGGTTAAGGCCAAAGAACATCAGACACAGGCTGCTATCTGCACTGCTCTAGTGACCTTGATGTTTTGCAGACAGATGGAGAGAAAGAATACCAATTGAAAAGATATGTTCTGAGACAACAGGAATGAGGCTTGGTTCACCTCATCGAATGCTGTGCTTGTTCTCAGCTTTCTAAGTAAGGGTTTGAGCCAAAAAGGTATTTTCCTAATTCTGCCGGGTTGAGGCATTATGAAACCTGATCAAAGTTAAAAAGCTGTCTTCAGTATTTTAGAGATTAACAGAAAACTTCAGCCTGTAATCTCTGGGTTTGCAGCGCATACTCTAAACCTGCCAATGGGCATCAGGGTGCTTCTTCCATTTGCAGCAGATCACTGCTGCCTGCAGCAAGGTGCTTCACCAGCCTTTTGTGAGAGAAATAAAAGCAATCGTGAGGATACTACGCTTTTAGAACACTTCTAAGTAAAATCTTTTTTTATGATTATGGGTGGAACAAGAGATGAATGAGCTGAATTCACACTCACTGACAAAATTCACTTGCCAGAGAGCATTTAGAAGCTAGAAACACATAAAACAAATACCTTCAATTTCCAGAGAGGTGGGCAAAGTGGTAACCTATTAGGTAAGGTGGAGCCAGGGAGACCAGAAGTGACTGGAAAGGTATTTGGTGTGAACACAGACTTACAAACTCAGTAACATGACAAGATAGCACCTGCCTTACCTACTCAAACTCCTCTGCCTGAACTCAGGGTTGCCTTTGGCTTTTCATTTGCTCTCTGGAGGTGAGATCTTTTTTGCATCAATTCAATATTCACAAACAGAGTAACAGCAAAATCCTCGATGCTCCTTGTCCTCCCCCAGCATTTAGAGCTAGGTGAAGTTCAAGGAGGAAAGTTCTCCTCCAGTGCAATGCCAGCCTTCTGTGCAAATGCTAAACTTTGCTACCTGGGAGCCCAAAAGTTTTCTGGTTTGCTCCTGGCTGTGAAGCTGTCAAGGTCTGCTGCTGTTAGCACAAGATGTGCTTCAGCTCACCCTTTAGGACATTAATGCAGAACAGAATGGATAATTAATTTATGTTAAAAATACCAGGGCTGCATTGGCACATCCAGCCTTCTCTGAGGAAGAGAATGAAAGAAAGAACAACTGCTGTGTGACAGATGTTAGTCATTATGCTTAAATGCACTTCTGGAAGGCACTCACATATATGTGTCAAATGATTAGAGTAATGCAGGATGCTGCATAGAATAGGAGGAATTTCTTTATAGCTAAACCTACACAAAACCTTGGATCACCTTGCAATAAAAATGTTACGAAAGAAAATCCAATTAACTTTCAACAGATTAAGCTTCTGGGAGCTGGAAAAAAAAAAAAAAGAACAAAAAAACAACAGAGCTCTTCAAGCAGTTCTTTTGCATTGCTAGATGGGAGCTGCTTGAAGCACAGCTTGGAAAGAAATGACACAACTACATTACGACAAACTAGTTGAACAGCTTTTTGAGTGGCCTGACACACAGCTTCTGCCTGGGATACCAGAGTAGGTGCTTAAAACCTTTTTGGAGAAAGTAGGAACAGCATGGGTAGAAAGCAAAAATGGCTGAGAGTGAACATCAACATTTCATGTCTTGCTAACTTCCAAACAGCCAGGGAATTTTGTCCTTCCAGTACAAGATATTTCCATTTCCTACTCAAAGCAGCTGCAGTTGTTTGTCACTCTTGGTGACAAAGGTGATTTGCAACCAGATTTTGAAACACTTTGAAAGGCACAACCCCTCTAGTAACAGACATACTGATGCTATTTTTTTTTCAGGTCCCAATAAGGTACTAATGTTCAAGCTATTTAAAGCAGAATGAGTTTGTTGTGTATTGAGTATTTTACTGCTGGAAGGATCACATGAAAAAAAAACAACTGAGTGTTAGCCTGTTTTGCCTTGTGACCCCAATTAGTATGAAAAAAATAGCAGCAATGCAGAAAGCTAGAAAGCCCACTGATATAAGGAGAAGTGGGAATAAGAGGACACAAGCACAAACAGTGATGGCAGGAAAGGCAGAAGTAACACAGGTGAATGTCATTTTAAAAGAAAACCTAGTTAAAACTGGCAAAGTTCAAGTAAATGTTGGTGACTATTCAAATTACTGGACGATGAAAACAGTGTTTTACACCTGTATGCAACAATCCTTAAAGATATGGGAAAACACGGAAGAAACCTGTATTCCAAACTGCACTGGCACAGGCAGCCACTAGATTCATTCTTGTGCTTAAACAGGCATCTTGTTAGTCCTAGAAGAAACTCTTAGACCTTTAGCATCCCAGTTTAGTCAATATCATTTCTTTTGACAGTTAGATCACGAGCAGCTTTTGAGGCTTATCTGCAAGAATATGTATTTTCCTCTCCATCAGACACTCCTGGTTTACCCAAGCCTTTGGATACCTACAAAGAAAGCATACAGACAAGAACATATCCTGAGCTTGCGACTGCTGAAGCAATCCAAAGATAAATATTGTGAAGATGGCGGGTGTCAATGAAAATAACTTTCATATTCAGGTAAAGGCCTGTTTTGTGTTTTTTTCCCCTACATCTTATTCAGAAATAATAGGAGCATGAATGTTGTTAGGTGGTGTGCTGTCAACCTACCATGTACAAAAAAGATTTATATTGTTAGGCTTCATGGAAAATGTGTACTGTAGTATTTTAATAGCCCCGATTTTCTAAAACTATTAAGGAAGGGCAAAAACTACTGTTTGGACTCTATATAGCCTATGCAGAAAAAAACAGGGAGAAAAAGAAAGTCATCAGCAGGAAAAAAACCAGCCTACAGGAAGAACAGGTTATGATTTCTACAATTAGCCTGTTTAATTAGTATCACAGTCAGTCTGCTGGCAGATATCAAGAGAGGTCCTGTTGAGGTCTGCCTGTCTTGGGAACTGCTCTTTTCGACATGTAAACTGATGATTTGAAGATGGATAATAATTATTTAACCTGCAGATGGCACATCCCTGGGAAGGACCGTAAGCACTGAGAACCGAGACTGATCTTGACAAGGTCAAGAAAGAATCTGAAAAGAAATAAGATGCAATTTCGTCAGGATAAATGTGAGCTTCTGTGTCAAAGCAGAAAAAAGCCTCTCTGCAAAGACTGAAAAATGATTGCCTTTGTCATAGCTCGGCCACAGAGGAGCTGAGAGGACACAGTTTCAAGCAACGCTTGAGTCAGCAAGCATGCTGTTGCAAAACCCAGCACATTGAGTATATAAAATCTTTTATATAAAATTGTTTGTGATGCTTTTGCTTGCGGCTGGTAAGATGGCAACACATGTATGTTTCCTCATCTTAGATTTTCTGTGTTCAAGAAAGAGATCAGAACGAGCCTAAAGAAAGAATCAGCAAGAGTATGGTAAGGGCTGTGGAAGGCTTTACAAATGCCTAGAAGAGCAGACAACAGTCTTTAATTATGTAAAGAGCTGCAAGCAAGAAAGGAAACAAACTGTTTCCATAACTCCTCTTGAGAACATGGCCTGTAAGACTAAAAGAGAAAGCGTAAGAATGTAGCATGAGAAATGCAGGTTGGAGAGGAGGAAAGGTATCCAACAGTAAGCAGCGTGAACCAATGAAGCAGCTAATCTAGGGAGGCTGTGAATATCCATCACTGGAGGTTTTAAGAAAGCAAATCTTTTCATATCGTTTAAATGGAAGAAACACAGATGCCTGTGTGCTGTGTGGACTCTGAAACATACTTGTAGACACCTTCGTAACAGCAGATTTAAGTTTACTGTCAGATACTTCCTTTGAGCCATTCTTCAACCTGAGTTCCGGCCAGGTTGAAGACTAATGTGTGGAAGGGGGCTGGTTTAGCTAATCTTTGCCTAGGGGGCCACTGTTGATGTTCTCTCAAGGTCCTTGCCAACTCCATCACAATGCAGCCTATTAAACATTCCCTTGTTCTCCTCACCCTTAGGTTTGTTGGTCCTTCCTCCATGACGGGACACTGAGATGGAGTTGTCACACAACTTGTGAGATGCCATTCAAGATCACAAAAACAAATCTATTTTACAACTCAGCATCTTTCACAAGAAGACATTACACCAGTAGAGTTTATACAAAACAGCAGAGAAAAAAATATTGGAAAACTAAGTATCAGAAAGTGCCAGAATTAAGGACATAGTAACCTTAAATTCTGACCCTTGGATATGCAATTCTTTTACAACTGCCTCTTCTTCTCTAGCATACGGATTTCTTTTTGATCCATTGTTCTGCAGTCGTCCAAGCCTTACCTATGTGTACTTTCCAAACACTGTAGAGATACCTACCCACTATGTTGCATCCAAAAGATGTTAATGCTTTTATTTTAGAGACCATCAGTATTGATCACAAAAACTGCAATGCCAAATGAATCCAACTTTCTCACACTCCATTGAGGTAGGGATGTATCATTGACTACAGCTCATGGTAGCACTGGGGAACATAGGCATAGGCAGAATAAAGCCAAAGTTACCAGCAGGCCCAGTTTTCGATGCTGACAGTTTATATGGAATACTTGCCATTATTACAGCACTTCACTTGTTCAAAGCATGGCTTTCAACAGCTGCTAACACCGGCTGCTTCTGCAAAGCAGGCCTCAGAGTACAAGCCCTGGGCTCCAGGCACATAAATGCTATAGCACTGATGATCACCTGCAAAGAGCCACAGATCTTTTGCAAAGATGGCACAGAACATGTTTTTGGAAAGCTTTTCACAGTGAGGCCAACCTTTCTTTCCCCCAAATCCCTTCAGCCCATATCGCACTTTTCTTTCCCAGTGCACAGGAACAGCTGTCCAGCAGGGAAGTCACTCCCACTGGTTCCTGTAGTGTAAAAAGTACACACAGTGCTGCACAAAATGAGATGGCAGGGGTGAACTTTACAGGTAGCCAACACTTGTATGCTTCCCGAAGCTTCTGCGTGTGCCCCTGGACAAGCCTAGGCTACCTCCAGCTTGGCTGGACCTGAGCAAAGAGGGCTCGAATGCTGGCAGTGCCACGTCTTCCCCATATCATAGACGGAAGTGCTGCTCTGAAATTCCCTGGGGCATGAATCCTGTCCTTGCTCCCCACCACCCCCTCCTGCCTTTCCATTCCTCTACTTTGGTGGGAAGCATTTGTCTCTGTTCACAAGCCCCTTCTCCCACTGTTTCTTTGCCAACAAAACACACTGAAAACAACCATCAGATGGGAACACATGCAGGAACTCAAGGTTAACCAGCAGCTGACATGGAAGGTATCTTTTCCTCAAATGAATCTGTTCAGAGCAAATGATCAAGATTAAGAAGTGACCAGACACAAAGCCCTTCTACCTGTGAAAGGGACTTGCCCTACAGCGACTAAGTGATCAGCCTTGCAGCCACATCTTTAACCAAGAGCTTGGATGCTGGAGTTGTTGCCCCTTCCCATTCGACAGTACTGCTTAGTACAGGTTTAAACACTTAAAAGGCAACATACATCCCTGCAAAGAAGGTACAGTGCCCGCATTCTGAAGAGCTAGTGATTCCCATGTGCCTCATGAAGCATTTTGAGGTAGCCTGTCAACTAGGGAAATGATTACAAAGTCATTAGCGACAGCTTTATTGGGGTGGTATTTTGGTACATTGATGTTGGGCCAATGTTTGTACCTCTGAGGATGGTACAAAAACAAAACACGTTCAACACGCACAAAAAGGCTAGAGCATAACACCAGTGTATAGATTTCCAGAAGTTAATGTAAAGACAAGGCCCCTGAGGCTGCTGGCCTACGTTTTGCACGGCGCCTTGGCATGCAGCAGGAATAATCTAATCACATTAATCACAGAAATGCCAAAGCGCCATCCAAGTTCTGAAACCTCAGTGTATGCTTTGACATTTCTAAAAAAACAATTTTTATTCAATGTCACCTACCACTTTCCTTAAAATTATTAAAGAAATTAAGATGTAAGAATTCTCTGTTGGAGAAGCCAGAAATTAAGATGTAAGAATTCTCTAGCTTCTCCATTAAGTGCCAGCAAGAAAAGCTACCTGGTGATACCTACAAGTAAGTCCCCTGCCATATTTAATTTGGGGAATGCCAGTGGAAATGCACTGCTTTGGCCACACTGCTGCAGCCAAGTTGCAGATGTCAGAACCTGTCCAAGCTCTCCATAACTCCTGGCATCCTATTTTATCTTGACGCTTTAAAATACCATCAACTTGAAGGAGATACAGGTGGGGAACCAAGCATGAGCATGAGAAAATATTAGGAAGAACAACTCCAGCACGATGTAGCACCAGAATTATTGTGTAAAAACTGGTGTCAGCCTATTAAAGCTTCTTTGGGTTCAGGAAAAACAGAGCAGTGAGAGATGTGGCTTCAACCTCTTCCAAATGCCTGAGCCCTGAAGCACCTCATGCCCTCAAGCCCAGGGTGTTTTCCTGTGATCCTATGGATTTCAGCCAGTTTTAGACAAGGCTGAATTACCACAGATGTTCACTGCTGTACATGCATAGCCCCAACAGGCCAAGAGATAAGAAGCTATGAGCACCTTGGACAAGGAGGGAGAAACTGCAAAGCTTCTCAAGAACTGCAGCCCCATATGGCTGCATGCCCATCAAAGAGAGCAAAGCACAGCAGGTAGGTCTTGCTTCTCCACCTGCTCAAATCTGCTTGGTTTTGCAACCACGCAATGAAATTTTCACAACTCCAGATGACAGTAACACAACAGTGGGGTCAACAAAAGACATCACTATGGGTAGTGTGAAAAACATACAGGTGACACAGCCACTGCTGATCAGAGACAATGCCTTACAGCCCATGGATAGAAAAAACACCATCAATTGCCATGCATGTAGAGCATCATTCCTGAAGACAAGAAGAACGGCTTCAGCCTGCAGCCACTTCAGGCCGCTGCCTGTGTGCCTGTCAAGCACAATGAGCACTGAGGCTTGAGCACAACAGGGCAGCTACACAAGCACATGAGGCTCGTGCCCAGCAAACACCATGTCTGCAACCGTGCCGCTGTCATCTTTTCCAGGATTTCTGCTCAAAGCACCCATGAGGAGGACTAACATGCAAGTACCTTGTGATGCGTTCAGTGTAGCCTTTATTTCCAGTCTTACTAGGTATTTCAAATGCAACCTTTGTCTAAAAGGAATGGAGGAGCAGAAGGGGGAAGGCAGATTTTAGGGGTCACAATATGTTAAGTCACTAAAAATAAAGGACATTTTAATTTTGGAGGAAACAGCATAGAAAATTAAATTGAAGGTATACTTTTCTTTAAGAATTACTTTAAAATGTGTATATATATATACCATATGTACAGCAAAAAGTATGCAAAAGAACTAAAACCTACTTATTCACTAATTTTACATAGGGTGCAAAGTCTGCACAATAAAAATACACACTAATAAACTCTTTTCTGCTAGAAAAATTAATACACGTGGATAAAAGAGCTGCAAGTCAAGCAAGCAGCAGGCTTCCTGGCCACTACCAGCTGCCTTTCCCACAGGTTTAGGTCACCAGCACAGGTCTTGGGAAATAAACAGTGTAACCATTAGACTACAACATCTTCAGCAGAAAAAAAATGGATGCCAACTCTGATTTTGGTAATTGATTGGGATTTTTTTGAATAAAGGACAGGTCTTTTTAATCCTTACAATGGCATATTTTATGAATGTAAAGGTTTGCAGAGTAGAGGGATTTTAAAACGGCGTGGGAATGCAACATGACCCGTGGGGCAGCAACGGGCTGATACCTGCAGCTCTTGCTTTACCTGCA
This sequence comes from Lagopus muta, assembly GCF_023343835.1. Classification (NCBI taxonomy): domain Eukaryota; kingdom Metazoa; phylum Chordata; class Aves; order Galliformes; family Phasianidae; genus Lagopus; species Lagopus muta. Next base: position 15,427,382 of record NC_064436.1, read on the forward strand.
CTGCGCCTCGAAGTAAAGTTTTCCCTTCTCTTGCCTGTGTTTTCCTTGCAGCCTCACTGAAAACCTAAGAGATGAAAGTGCTTAAAAGCCAAAATCTTAAAAGAGCCATGATAAGCAGCAGGCAAAGTGCTCTCAGTGAAATAATGCGCTTATCCAAACTGATAGTATGAGAAACTGCCTTTTAAGCCCCATCTTTAGACTGTGTACTTCAGATAAATAGATTATTTTGTTACGAGCTACTACAGGCTACAATATACTCACATAAATATATCAATGCCTAGACGTGAATATGGATTTTTATATATTGAGTACATACAAGAAACACGACAAAGAGCAGATTACTGCCATGGCTGCATCTTTCAGGGTGGAGCCCACCACGCGTGTCCCCCAGACATGATTTTTGTCACCTTCAAGCAGTGCCATGTGGGGAACCTGGCCACAGGAAGCCTTCCAGTCCCTTGTTAACATGCTGCTCTGCTAGTCCTTTGCCAAGAAAGGCAGCTTCTTCACAGCAGGTGGGGGTCAGCTGGCAAAGCCTCCACGACACCTTATTCTCAAAGCAAGACCTTGAGGGATGGCACAAGCATCTGTGCCAACGGAAGGGAAAGCTAAGCACAAGAACTTGGTGTGGCCTTGAAAATCTTGTTTGTCAGGCTCAGCAACAGCATTCAGAGCGGACCTAAACTGCTGGAGAGCCACAGCAGGCACTGCCACCAGCTCAGGCTGTTCAGCAGCACTGCATACTACATCTCAGTGTCTCGCTTTGACGAGCTCAGAGGATCTGTACCACCACACCTGTCCAGGAGCTGGGTCAAGAAGGTACAAGAGGTCCGTATCAGACACGTGCACGCAGGATACGACCTCTTCAAGATTCAGATTACAATGCTGAAGCACCCCCTGCCAGACCAGTGGCAGAAATATGCTCCTATTATTTACACAATATAAAGTGCATTAGGATTTTCTTATTGAACTGACAGACTTCTGTCTGGACCATACAATTTTGAAACAGAGTTGAGGACTTTAATAGGAATTCTCTCATGAGAAAAGAGGTTCAGATTGGTACTCTTCACCCTGTCCTCCTAGAATTGTTTTTGGCCGTTCTTTCTAGTGCAAATAAGCTTGTGTTTTCTCAAGTTTAAGGGACATGGCAGTTTTAGGGCACAGAGAATGAACATTTGAAATGCATGAGGAACACAGCATTCTCAAGCATTGCAACGGGCCCTTCTGCACACAAGCAGCTTACATTATTGCTGCTCTCAGAGGTTGAAAATGCACTGCCAAAAATAATGATGAACCCGTTTCCAAATCTAACTGGTACAATTTTGCATTGCTACATTTTGAGTTAGTCTGTTTTATCCTCCCATGACAATATTTGCAAGCACCAGTAGTCTTTATATTTCTGTGGAAACCTGTCGCTAGTGGTTTATCCATTGGTAGTCGGCTGTGAACTTGAAGATCTCATCCAGTTTTGGATACTAAGGTGCATCCCACACAGGGAGAGTACATGCATTAGTGAATCCTGTGGAACCAGCCCTGCCACACAGCCAGCACTGGATTCCTGGCTGCTATTTACAATACACTAATGCAATCAGAAGGCCAATTAATTAACTCAGGAAAAAGATTTAAAAAAAATAAGTGGGTTAAACGCACAGAGATACCAGTCTTACTAAGATACAGCCAGCTGCATTTAGACACCCTTTTGTCAAAATGGCAAGTGAGTAGCAATAACAAAAGCCATTTTGCATCTCATCTTTTTTCTTTTTTTTTTTTTTAAGCAAAAGACAGGATTAATAAACAGGCCTTTTCAATCACTTTGCCCATTGCAAGTATTTTCCTTACTAACACCAAAGGAACAGAAGGAATGCGTGACCACTTACAACACACACCTAACCTAAGCAAATTCCAACGTGGCAGCTTTTACAATGCATTGACACAGACGTGGGACTGGAAGATGTCGAGTGCGTAGGGGAGGAGTGCCACACGGGAGCAGGAAGGCGAGCATAAAAGAGTTGTACATTCATAGCTCCAGTTGGTTAGGATCTGTGATAAGTTCATTGTAACTCCAGGCACTGTAAAGGGCAGCAGCAGCCAGCGACGTGCTGACTTGTGCATCCGGGACTTGCTTGCTAAACTCTTGTTTCACACCAACTGGGACAAGAAGTTATTGTAATTGTTTGCTAACCAAACCTGTTAAAAACATTGCGACCAAAAGCCTAGAAGCAAAGATGAACCAGTACCCCATAATGCCTCTAGCTGATTCATTGAGGTCTGCTAGCAGTTCAAGTGGTGAAAATCTCTTTACAGACTTGAAAAAGTACCTGAAAGAGCAATCTGTGCAGAAATGGATGGTTGTTGTGACACTAAGCCAAATGTTTGCTTGCTGTAACTGCTATATGTAGTTTTATGTAAAGGGCAAATCACCTAAAACAGTGAAATTAACTTTCTTACTTTCTGTCACAACTGTGACATTTCCTAAAGATTCTTTGGTGATTTTGATGCAAGCTTTTTTTTTTCTTTCCTCTTTTTCTTTTTTTTTTTTCTCTTTTTTTTAAAGTTAGAACAGATTGACTGTTATTAGTACCCAAAGTAAAGCCCAGATTATCCTCTCAGTTCTCACCCCTGCCTCCCCAGCTTCTCTTGCTACGGTTAATATCATAACAGGCAATAGCTTTTGGATTTAGCGCGGCCATGCAGCGTGCAGGTGGGTCCAGACTAAGAGTGAAGATAAAAACCTTTCTGAACAGATTTAAAAAACAGTGGAATGGTTGAGTTGGAAAACATCTGGTCCACGTGCACACTTGGCCACTCTGCAAAATACAATGCAAGTGATTATAAATATCTGACTAGTCACGCATCCTTCAAAAAAACCTTAGAGGTGGGAAACACATTCTTTAAAGTACCTGGAACTCAACCAAATTCCCAATGATTTCAGAAGGCTGAAAAAGTCCCTTGAATGATATGTATCCATTTGCTAAGAAATGACCAAGAATTTTCAAAGTCTTCAGGCCTGCTAATTCTATGCATTTTCCCTCCCAGCAGAGAATTCTTCTGACAAGGACTGTAAGGTTCAGGCTGCAGAGTTGCCAGTAGACTTTGCACAAAGCTAGAAATCAAATTGCTGGATTTCAGCTCCAGCTTCAACAGGGCGGGAAGGAGGTGATGGCAGGGCACTGGTCTTATGTTGTACTAATAACATCTGTAAAGTCAACGTGACAGAAAATCTGATGCAGCCATGGCTTTGAAAATGTGTTACAGATCAATAGGACAGAGATGCATTTTGATACGAATCAAATAGTGCATCAAACCCCACAGAGATCTTCCTCACAGCAGGAGGAGAGAAGTGCCCAGGTGTTGTCCTCATGTGTGTAACATCGTGGCCGCATTCATTTCACAATTGGGAGGGAACTCTGGAACCTCAATCACAGCAGCCATCTGGCTCAGCACACCCGTTGCACAGCCTCCTGTCATAACCCACAACACCCCGGCTACAAAAATAGCTTCTGAAATTTGGAGGAATGCATTAAAAAAATCATCAGCCTCATGTGGGCAGAACACAGAGATGAAGAATGGATTATGACTTGTTGCCATGAATTTGGAAGGCTTAGCACTTGAGCACAGTTTCATATCCCGGGATACTCAGGTTATTAGGTTAGCACAAAACTATGGGATTAATAACAAATCTTCTGCTCTCCACTAGCACAGTATTAAAGGTCTGACTGGTTACTGAGATTTCTCCCACAAAGAACATCATTTCAAACTCAGTAACCAGCAGATACCAATTTTTAAACATCTCCCTCTCCTCATATATGTCTGAGCAATTAACATGAAGACAGTTTTTGCAGTAAGTGCCCTATGGCTCAGCTCTTCAGCCTTCTTACCAAGTACAGGCAGAGTTCAGTTCCAGAAAAACTGCCATAAGGTGAAACCGATACATTTCAGTGTGAGGGCTTTTTTTGTACCACGCTGAAGTGCAACACAAGCCTTATCTAGACTATTTAAAGGTCAGAATGCCGTCTTTTTTGTGCTGATACGCATAGTTTCATAGTCTTACACACTCAAAGAAGCTGACTCATACAGACTTGGGAGGTTGGTACTTTCTTAAGAAATACAGAGATATTTTGGGTGTAATATAGCATGATAACCAGACTCCCATAACATTATGTACTGACTACCAGAAAAGGACTTTACAAAAAAAAAAAAAAAAGGGGCAACTTCAAATTACTATAGATCAGTCCCTCTCACCAATATCTGCTTTTTGTTTTATTTTGCCAGACGGCCAGTTCAGTGCACTCTATTCGAGACCCTCTTGCTCTTCACCACTGTCCCCTCTGATATCCATCCTTTTTTCTTTATGGCTGTTGCAAATTCTCCTCATCTCTTCTTCATACTTGATAAAATTTTCCCCAAACCTTGTCCATGCTTTGTATGGAACTGTGATGGTGTTACGGTAGGGTGGTCTCACCTCACTTACCTTCAGAAAAATGCCATACCTGTTGGATCCCACATCAAAGTAGAACCTCTTGTTGTCCACCCGAAAGGAGGTGCCCTCAGGGAGCTCAGGGGGCTCATCTCCCCCACCCCTGCGATCCTCCATGTCCCCCTCGCCGTATTCTTCAATCAGCTGGACCAAAGCATCCCTGAACTCGATCATCCCTTGCGCCGGAAGGACAATAGTCTGCTCCTGTCCCAAGCTGTGGCCAAAATAACCAATCATGCCAGGTCCCCGGCTCATCGTCTGCCTGATCCGCAAGAAGCGGCCCCGCTGATTCTCCTTCAGGTCAAGGTAATATTTTCTGTTGTCCCTCTCGATGTACTCTGTTTTGAGGACGCTATGAGGGTGCTCTTCAGAGCCCACAGAGCCCGAGGGTGAGGGCGGCGGGTGCTGCTGGCGCTGCCTCGAGTGCTGCTCCTTGCCATTGCTGTGCTCATGCCTGTGGCCACTTTTCAGGCCCAGGTGGGCGTAGTGCTCAATGAAATCACCCAGGCAGTCCTTCAGCTCGGCGGCCACGGACAGGGAGAGTGTCAGCTTGCTTTTCCTGATGTTGTCCTGCCTGCCTCTCCCAATCCAGACCTCTGCGATCTTCAGGAATCGGCCCCGGGAGCTCTGCTTCACATCCAGATAAAATCGCTTCTTCTGGATGTCCACCCTCTTGGAGGCCAGCTCCTGGATCTCCATGCAGCCCCCCTGAGAGGGGGCCGTGTAATGGTACTGCTGCTGGGACTGGGAATAGATGCTCCTGTGCAGGCCGGAGCCTCCCACGTTCCTTCCTCCTCCGCCTCCTCCTCCTCCTCTCCCTCTTTCCATCTTTACCAATCAGCTGGAAATAACACATAACAGAGACGCAGATGACAACATCAGCACCAGGGGCCTGTTCTGCTTCCTGGCGGCGGCTCTGCTCGCTGCTGCTCCCCCTACCCACGCTGCTGCCTGCATCCCAGCTCCCCGCTGCCAGCCGCCCCCGTCGAAGCTCCGTTCCCCACCCTGGCGGCCACGTGTCCCCTGAACCCCGTTCTCAGCAGCCAGTGCTCCCGGCTCTGCGTCCTTAGGTTCTGCCTCCTCGCACCTCTCGTGACCTTTTTGCCTCAGCATTGATGATCGCCCACCGGGGCCCCCGGTGCCACAGACCTCCCTGCGTCTCCAGCCCACCCGTGGTGGCCACCCCATGCCGTTTCCCTCCCAACCCCACGCATCCTGACCCCTACACCCACCCCAACGGACGCCGAGCCCCCCATCCCCCGGGTGCTCCTACCCCTTTCCCCCTGTGGGTGCTGCCGCTGGCACTGCCCTCAGAGCTGCCCCCAGCATCCTGGCCGCCGGTGCCCCCCGGCACGGCTCCTCTGCCCCCCCCGGCACCGCATCTCCTCCTCGGTGCCCCCAGTGGCGCTTCCCGGCGCCCCCGTAGGTCCGCCCGCGCCCCGCAGCGCTCCCCAGCATCGCATCCCCGCAGCATTGCTCCCCAGTGCCCCCACAAGGGCCCCCGTGCGCCCCCGGCTGAGTCTCCCGGCACCCCTCAGCACCGCATCTCTCCCGCCGTGCCCCCAGCACCGCTCGCCGGAGCCCCTCCTGCTCTCTCCGCGCCGCGCCTCCCCCCGCCGCTGCCCCCAACTCACCCCATAGCACCCATCGCCGTCGTTGCCCTTCACCCGCCGCCGCCGCCACCGCCCGCAGCCGGCGGCCCCGCCGCCCCCCGCCGCGCAGAGCCCCGGGCTAGCGCACCCCCGCCGCTTCGCTCCGCTCCGCCCCGCCGGCCCGGCCCGGCCCCGCCCGGTGGAGAACGACGGCGGCGGCGGCGGCGGCGGCGGCAACGCGGTGGGCGCCGCCGGCTCGCCGGAGGGTGCGCGGCCCGCCCGGACACGGGACTACAGCGCCCACAATGCCCTGCGGCCGCTCGTCCCGCCGCGCACGCGTGTCACCTCGGGTAACCTCCCGCCGCCGCCGCTAGAGGTGACGCGGGGCGATGCTCGGCAGGAGGCTGTTTTGGTGACGCGGTCAGCGTGCGACGCGCGGGCTGGATAGGCGCGCAGCCGGGGCCCGGTGAGCGCCGGGGCTGCCGCCGCCTTAACGTGCCTCCGCGCAGGGCGCGGTGTGGGTGCGCGGCGTCCTGCTGTGGCAGGAGCGGCCCGGTGTTGTGGAAACACGCGGCACGCGGGCGGGGGGCGGGAAGAAGCGGGTTGAGAGCCTCGGTCCGCCCCTGAGGCGTCTGTTCTGCCGCCAGCACGGCCTCTGCGCCGGGAGCCTGTCTGCTGTCCTGCGAGGAAACCGTAGCTGTGGAGCGGATGCCTCTGTGGGGCCTGCCGGCCCGGCTCGGCCCGGGGCTGCCCGCTTCCTCGCCTTAGGCCCGGCCTTAGGGCTAGGCGTAGGCTGACGCCTGACAGCAGTAGAGCCTTACGGCTCTCCCGCGGTTTGGCTTGGGCAGCGCCGCGGGTGCCCTTGTGCCTGGAGGGCTGATTACTGCCCAGGTAATCTCGTTCTGGCCTCGTCGTGCTGATAGCTACACTCTGTACAGACTTTTGACTAATCTACTTCTTTATTTTTTAATGGAAAGGTAACACGAATGTGGATAAAATGAATAAAGTGGATTTGGAGAACAAGTATCCCCAGTGGATGCGTGCACGTAGCCAGGAGGGCATTTTGGGTGATAAGAAGGTATGCTATCACAAGGGGGGGAAATGGATTTGGTGTTAGGCTGTGTAACAAAGCAGTGTGGGTCTGTGTGCTTGTGGTGCCTCTTTTCCTGCTCAGAGAGAATAATATATCATAAAGATTGTATCTAAATTTCTAGTTTTCCGAGAATGCTAAAGTGACCTTGGATGCATTTATCTCCGCACATATAAGCAACTTTAGGTATAAAATTTCTCACTAGAAGGGACACAGCCCTGTGATGTCACAGACTGCTTTGATAATTAGAAAGCTACATCATGAGAGAAAAGCAGAAGACTCACTTAAGCAGTTTTTCTTGCATTAGGTGAAAAGAAGGAACTGGTAGCATAGGCTTTATTTCATGAAATCATAGGATGGTTTGGGTTGGAAGGGACCTTTAAGATCACCTAGTTCCAGCTCCTCCCATAGACCAGGTTGTTCAAAGCCATATTTAGCCTTGCCTTGGATGCTCTAGGGAGGGAGCATCCACAACCTTGCTGGGTAACCTCTTCTAGGGCCTCACTGCCTTCACAGTAAATAATTTCTTCCTAATATCTAGTCTAAATCTAACCTCTTCCAGTTTAAAGCTATTTTCTTTCAAGCTGTCGCTACACATTCTTATAAAAAGTCTCTCCCCAGCTTTCCTGTTGACCCCTTTCAGATACTGGAAGGCTGCTATGAAGTCCCTCTGGAGCCTTCTCTTCTTGAGGCAAGAGTCCCAGCTCTCTCAACCTGTCTTCACAGGGGAGGTGCTGCAGCCCTCTGACTATCTTTGTGGCCCTCCTTTGGACCCACTCCAACACCTCAGTGTCCTTGTGCTGGGGGCTCCAGAACTGGATGCAGTATTCCAGGTGGCATCTCACAAGAGCAGAGTAGAGGGGCAGAATCGCTTCTCTTGACCTGCTGGTTACGCTTCTCTTGATGCAGCCCAGGATACTGTTGGCCTTCTGGGCTGCAAGCACACATTGCTGGCTCATGTTGAGTCTTCCATCAACCAGCGCTCCCAGATGCTTCTCCTCAAGGCTGCTCTCAAGCCATTCTCCAGCCAACCTGTATCTCTGCCTGGGGTTTCCCTAGCCCAAGTGCAGGACCTTGCACTTTGACCTATTAAGTTAAACCAACAGTTTTTGGTTAAACTTTAACCCTTCATTAGCTGAAATGTTTCATTGTGTGAGCATAGAATTATCAGTATCTTTTCTGTAGTTTCAGGATTGTCCTCTTCCAGGCAATTTATTGTTTCTGAATCTGTATTATAAAGCTGTTTTGCACGTGATCACTTGTGATTGACAGATATTGTTCTTCAAGTCTTACTGTGCAATGCTGTCGTATTTGTTAGTACTGACATCTTACCTGTATATTTTTAAGTAACTTGATGATTTTGCAACCAGGTGAATGTTATCAGTATTCCTAGAGTTCGAGATAGTTTCTCGGTCAATAAATTTTAGTAAGTAGGTTTCTGAAGAGGAAAAGGATTGAGCTGGAGCCATTGATGTCACCTTTTCCTGCGGGCTTAAAATTTCAATTTTTAAACCAGCATTCAGTTGATGGAGGATCTCTCTCTTTTTAAATGTCACATGTAGTTTTAAACTGGGTTTTACTTCATGCATGGGGAACTTAACAGAGATCTGTTGTCTTGAAGTGCAGTGGGCTAGTTGAGATGTGGGACCAAGGAAATAAGGGGACAAAGCTGTGTGGTACAGCCAAACACTTGTAGCCCTGTGCTTTTCCAGTGCACAACTGCACCGAACCACAGATCTTGTCCATGTTGTTCCTTCAGTGTCCTCTTCAGAAATTCTTGGTTTGTTTCTGTGCTTTGTGTGTTCAGAAATTCTCTGATGTGCCTGTGAGTTACTGGTTTACGTTGAATTCCTACTGAAATAGGGATTTTTCCACGGATTATAGCTGAATGGGTTTGAATAATTCAGGCAACTACTTAAATTAAAAAATTATTGAACTTTGGAAGTGCTGCAGCATTTTAAAATAGCATTGAGGAGCTTGTGACACTGTCAGAAATAAATATTTTCCCTAGCCTTGTTATTGAAAGCTGTTGAATCTCTTTGGCTGGAAGAATGCAGAGAAATAAAATGGAGGTGAGAATTTAGCCTGCTAGCTTTCAGTCCGAGTGCTTGAAGTTTGGGAAACAGATCGGGGGTCCGAACACTTACATGTCACCTACATCAGTGCTGGGTTTGCTGGCGTACAGCACTGAGACAGCACTCAATGGCTGTGGTGCTGATGTGTCTCTGTGCTGAGGTTACATCTGACCACTAACAGAGTCTTTTCCAAATGCTGTCCCACAGACATCTAACATTCAGAGGAGCATTTTGGAAGATGGGCTGCCATTCCTAGAGTTCCGTGGCTCCATCATTTACAGCTATGAAGCCAGTGACTGCTCCCTTCTCTCAGAAGACATCAGGTAATAGCTCTTTCTCTGTTCCTTTGGAGAATCCCTTACTTTCTGAAAAGGTATTGGCTATTCTCTCTTCTTCTAGCTGATTGTGCGTTCAGAGTGCCTAGAGTTGAACGGTTTGACCAGAGAAACCTCTGGTTGCACAGGCTGTTTTGATCTCCGTGCCAAACATGTCTTGTGTGTTGGCTATAAGCACACGCTGAACCTATTCCTGGTGACACTGAATTAATTATTTCTCTGAGGATGACCCTGGCTGGTCTATAACAAGTAGTGTTTTCAGGACACCTCTTTCCAGCGTGCTGCACAGTTGTAGCTTCCCCAGTTGGAATTCTTCGGGCAGATATCCTGGCTGCACCTGGCACTCTCTTTAAGAGAAAGCATACAGTGAAAAGCCCTACTGCAGTTTCTCTGCTTTCCATGGTATTTATAGTTTCTTGAGCCTCGCTGACTTCATTGGGAGATAAGATCTGCAGTAAATCAGGTGTATATGTTATTTCATAACAAGAGTGTAGGTTTGAAGGTCATTCATTCGTGATGCAAATAGATTTTTTTTCCCCAGTTCTTGCATAGCACAGCTTACCTTACTAGGGGAAGCAGTTGTGTTCAGGACTTTCTGTTGTAGCATGATAAATAAAAAGCACGCTTTCAAGGAACTGGAAAGTTCCTTGAATTAGATCCCCTTTTGTATCTGTCTGTTTCCTGAGGTTTGCTATGCTGCCATCTGTGTACTGTGAGATCTGCTAGAAATCTGTCTGGTTTGGGAGTTACAGTGTAGCTTTCTGTACCAGCAGGAATTTCACTTGCTGAGGGTCTTAGTAGTAAAATGATTTGTGTCTTACACATGTGCAGGAGAAGATGTACTAGCTGTGCATCCCTTAGTCGTCTTTGTGAGAGGACTCACGCGTGCTGTTCTATGTGCTGGTAGAAAAACAGTTAAATGTGAGGAATATCCATTTCTTTTCAGGCAGACTTTATCAGATGGGGCTGCAGTTGGATTTGATATTGAATGGCCGCCTTCGTACACTAAAGGAAAAATGGCAAAGATAGCTGTAATCCAAATATGTGTAACCGAGGAAAAATGTTATTTGTTTCACATCTCTTCGATGTCAGGTACTGTACTGCCTCTATTCCTATTACTTAGGGCTCTCTCTTTCTTGTGATTTACTATGAGCCTTAGCATCGAGCAGTAGTATATTTCACATTATGTTTGATAGTGAAGTTTAAAAAAATACATCCATCTTCTTCCCCCTGCTGGGTATAAAGCAGGGAGTGACTCACTGAGCATTAACTGTGTGTTACAATGTCTTTAGTCCAAAGCTTGAGCAGCGCAGTACAGCATTTTAGGTTCTGAGAAGGGCAAAAGAATTAAGGATTATTTTTTCTTTCCGGGAAAGAATATTTTCATTTAGTTTTCAAAAATTGAATTCCCTGCTCACGTAATGAGCTTTCAACTCTTTGGTGCTAAAATTAACAAGAGCACCTAAATTTAGCAGGCTCTTTCCTCTTAGTGTGCTTTGAGTAATAAAACGCCTCAAAAATGACGGCCATCACGCTGCTTCTTCCTATTTTTGTGCCATTCTTTCCCAGAAAGAATACTGAATACCTGGTGTGAGGCAGCTGTGGGGAGAGGGGGGATGTGTGCCCAACATTCTGAATCCATTACAGCTGTGAACAAAAGCACCCAAATTGGAAAAATAGAAAAGCAGGGAAGGAGGCTGCAATTCTATAACCTTTGGTTTGAATGTTAGATTGAAACTGTGTGTGTGAGATGTCTCTGATTTCCCTAGGGTGTGCATGCAGAGGTATAATAGTGATAATTTAAATGTTGGTGTTCGGTCTTTTGTCATTTATAGCAAATGAGGTGGAAAATTTAATTGCCGGAGGCTGTTCAGTCCAGGAGGCAGAAATGTACAGATGCACAGAAGAGACATTTGAGGAAAGGAAGAGAAGGGGGGGAGAGATGTTTGGAGCTGAAATGCTTCTGATTCTAAAGTGAAGGTGTTTGCCTGTTGATGCCAGGCATGGATGCATGCTACAGCTAAGTGCGTGGCAGCAGAAGATGATGTTTCTACCTAAATAATCTTTTAAAGCTTTATGTCGAAGAGAGATGCACTTTGAACTGGGTGTGATGCCAGCCTTTTGGCAGGCACCACTGCCAAGTTTTGCTTAGTCAGAATGACTGATTTACGAAAACTTAGATGTGAAACAAGGCTTTTCAGTTTTCACTGGGGAAAAATGAAAATACTTTCTCCTGCAGGAGGGAGGTCTGTGTATAAACACATCTCATAAAGGACAAAATTTAACTGTATGTACTTATCAAGAAGGTTCTTGATAACACTCCGCCTCTGAATGGTCTGGAACCCAGACATTTTAGATCATACAATACTTTTTTTCTAGAAATGAGATGGAGGAAATGGAGCAGGAGTTGTCACCCTTGAAGATTTTCATATATTTTTAGACAGAGGAAATCCCTCATTCAGTAAGTCAGCTGCAGCTTCTGTGCCTGTATTCTGCTCTCCTAGATTTGCCTCTTCAGAGGAATCCCTGTGCTGCATTATGGTGGAGGTGCTCTGGATATCACAGTTCTTTCTAAAGAAGAATAACTTTTCTGGTGACTCATGTCTGAGCTGCAACTTTGCAGTCCACAGCACCCTGCTGCTTGTTATGGCTGCACATGTGTCTGTAGTGTGTCAGCAGAATCCATACAAGTACAGAGGTCAATATGGTCAGTGATGCAAAGTGATTGTTGAAATACGTAATTATTACAGTAGAAAAATGTGATAGTAAATCAAAGCCAAGCCAGATCCTAAGTGCAAGTGTATATGGGGAAATTATGAGTAGTACGTATTTGTAGAGAGAAGAATTAAGCTCGAGACTAATTCAGGGTATTCAGCTTTGTGCTCCTGAATGTATATATTTAAATAAGATGCTCCTGCAGAGGCAGATGTGACAGCTGTGTGTTTTTGCCAGATTCTGTGAACTTGAAAATGCCGTTTGATCCAGGATTGCTGTGTGATCACTTGGGGCTGAATCAAAATGTAACACGTAGCATCTGTGTGCATGCTTGCATGACTTCATTTTTTCTTTTACTCACAAGAATGACTTATCTGGGCTTTTGTGGAGCATGTGGTTGGTTGATTTTGTTTTTCAAATGCTGTTCTTGGACCAGCCCACAATTAGCACTGAAAATGCATATGCAGAATCAGTCTTCCTGGTCATTCTCCATGTTTTTGGGTTAGTGCTTCCTCTGAATGTGGAGCAGCACTAACTGGGGAAGAATACTCTGTGGAAAACAGTAAAATAAATAAATAATGCATTTGGTGTCATGAGCATCCAGGGCTGAGGATTAAAATATTTTTTCTCCATGGAGGGGTTGCTTTTTCATTGTCATGCATACTACTGATCAGTTAGACAGATAAAATGAGGTCTTTCATTTTTTGTTTTTTTTTTACTTAATTTATTTTCAAATACCAAATTAATTTGCACATTTCAGAGATTTCACTGCTGCTTGCTTCAAATGATACATTACAGCAAATTGGTGTTTGTCATCCCAGTGCACAAGCAGGAACATAAACATAACAACTTCTTGAGCGTTTCCTCCTTAAGAGCAGGTTTTTGCAAGCAGCCTTTTTGCAAGATTTTATCATTTCCATTTGGCTATGTGACGTCTTTCAGTATCTAGTTTCTCATGTTTGGGCTTAATCTATTTTAGGTTTTCCCAAGGGACTCAAAAGGCTGCTGGAAGATGAAACAATTAAAAAGGCTGGCGTAGGAATTGAGGGAGATCACTGGAAGCTGATGAGTGACTTTGAAGTCAAATTGAAGAGCTTCGTGGAGCTTGCTGACGTTGCTAATGAGAAAGTAAAGCTTAAAACCTTTTTGTTGTGGAAGGGAACCTTATTAATGTGCTAAATGAAAGGAGGCTTCTTCATCTCTACAGCATATTCTGTAGAATAATGCAGAGAAATGGTACAGCTTTAAAAAAAAATAAAAAGTGCTCCTATTTACAGAGAACTCTAGGTCTGCATAATCAGGCTGTGTGTTTCAGTGAGCTGGTTCTTAATGCATGCGGCCCCCTTCTCAGGTCTGTTCACATTTACAGCCTTTTCAATCCAGCTGCAGATGCATTTCTTGCATTTACTAATGATGGAGATTGCCAGATCGTGTCACCCTGGGCTTCTGTCAGCCATGGCATATGTGTCCCAGCAGTGGCCAAACCCACAGAGTCTGATGTGAGTCTTCTGCCAGTCTCTAGTCTAGAGCTGGTTGTCACCTGACCTGCAGCACTGCAGATATTTTTCTTCATGGCTCTGAAGTTGGTGCTACCTGCTCACATGGGGCAGCTTCCTGCCTGCTTAGGAGCAGTGTTATGTCAGGTACATCCCAAATCACAGTGTGGCTCAATGCTAATTTCATTCTGTCTGGCGTAGGTAAACCTGTGCCATCATTGAAGACAGAGGGCTGTGATGCTTTGAAGCTTCAGTTCCTTGTGGGCTGGAAACTATGCGGAGTAAATAGTTTGCTCAAGCAATAAAAGCTCTTTTTAGATTTGGAGTTTCCACGTTTCACCCCATGCTTTTTTTTTTTTTTTTTTTTTTTTTTTTTTATCTCCCAACATCCAACACCAGGATATTTTTTGAGGATAAGCACTTGTGATCTCTGATTGCAGCCTTGAAGTCTTTTGCTAAGGAGATAACAGACCAAAAATGAACTTGACAGTGAAGGTTGAGAGAACAAAGAAGAACATCTGATGTAATGGTACAATGGAAGGAGGAGAGGAGGGGGCCTAAGATCAGCCATTGGTAGGCTTTTGATTCCCAGTTCAAGGGAATGAGCTGATAATGCCAGGCTGTTGCTACTACTGCTGGACTTGACAGTCTGCATGTTTTGCAAGTGCTCTTGGGTTAGAATAGAGGAGATCTGTGCCTGTGAGCCCCGGAGCTGGAAAGAAAGCTGCCCAAACTCTGAGAAAGCCCGTCCAGACAATAGCACATAGCAGCTGTGATTGATGACTGTGATTATGAAAGCAATTGCAAACAGCAGCATAGCAGGGTGATTTCTGGAGTCTTCCAAGAACTGCTTTGTAGTACACTGAATAATGGTTAGCGTGGTATAAAGCTGCTGTCTTTGATGCATGCTTGGTTTCTCAGACTTGCAATAGATGACAAAACAGTTACAAGCTGACTTTGATATTCGTGCTTTTCTATTAAATAAAATCTTGCTATTATTTGCAAATACTGATATCCTGGAGGAGAGATGGGTTGATGTTTAAGTTTCAGGCTTTTGTTTAATCAGCCTTGTACTTACATTGTACAGATGTTTCTTTTTTGCATGTGCTGTTGTACCACCTCACAGCACACGGACTCACCTGAACCTAGGGTAATCTTTCCAGCTTGATAATGCAGGGATGCCCTACAACAGTGTAGTTTCAGAAGTGGAAAGTAGAGGTTCCCAATGACCAATATGATGAGAACAGAGCAAGGCCTAAAGAACAATTGCTGTTTTGAAGACCTCATTTGTTCTGACTAATCCAGAGCGCTCTCTGCTCCTGCTGAAGTATTAGGTGTGCTTTGTGGTTCCTGTGACTGTTTTGACAGTTATTTTCCCCTTTTAACAACTTTTTTTTTTTTTCCTCAGCTGAAGTGTAAGGAGGTATGGAGTCTAAATGGCTTGGTAAAACATCTCTTTGGGAAGCAGCTTCTGAAAGACAAGTCTATCCGCTGTGGCAACTGGGAAAAGTTTCCACTCAGTGAGGAGCAGAAGTTGTATGCAGCCACAGATGCTTATGTACGTGCCAAAATAAATCTATTACCACTTGCTCTAGCATGCAGTTTGCTGCTGTTTTTAATGCCTTTATGTTACAGACCATTCTGAACACTGGAATGTTCCATGGTCTAAAGTGGATATTAGGTGTTTGAAGGTGGGAGTCCTACAGTGTAGTTCACAGTCTGATTCCTTGTTTGTTTTGATTTGCTTTTTAATCTTCAGTGTTTGTCATAATATCTTCTATGCAGAAGATGCTACCTCTTGTATTTGACTCAGCAATGAGACAGGTTACTGAAATAACTTGAAGAACGTATTATGTTGTGTGTTTCATGTATAAAATTCAGTGTAGAAAGAAAAGAGAAAACTCAATTCCACAGAATCCTTGAGCCTCTTGTGAGGTGGCAGTATGACGTTGCGTTTGCCTTTTTCTTGAAGCCCATTTGTTAATCAGATCTCTTGGAAGCTCTGCTGTTACCGGGTTGTGCCAAGTAATACAGGCATCAAAATGTACATCAGAGGAATCTCTGTCCACTCGGACTGACTGGGAAGTGAATTTTGATGTAGGGATCATGTTAATTTTATCTGCATTTGTATGGAGTGAGCCTGAGGTCCTTCTGAGCGATTATCTCGCATGACACAGTTGATGCGTATTTCTCAAGTATGATAATTGCTCAGTGCACTTGGAGTAGTTTTTCTTGGGTTCTGTTGTCTGCTGCTGTGTGCTGTAGCTTGTTAGTGTTTGCAGATATGTTTTCTGTTGGGGGCTTCTTAGTTATCTTTCCTGAGCTGCTTAAGGACCAAAATCCAGTTTTTTCAGTTACTCCTAAATATGATACACGAGATGAAGTTAATGAGAAGCTTTGAAGAAATTTGGCCTCCTCCAGTGGGTAATTCCGCAGGGCCAACTTGCATGTGAATTATTTTAACTCTGTAAAAGTCTCTGATTTTTCACCATTTCGAAAGGAAAGGGATGTTCCTTCAGTTCTGAGTTCTGTAAAGAGATTTATCCATGTACAGCTGGGTGCTACCTGCTTCCTAGGAGAAGATCTTTCTTTGTGATGGTACTGGAATATCACCCTTCATCTCTTCTCTCCCGAGGATTTTATTTCTGTGGCCAACTTAAACAGAGGAAGGGAAACGGGGCAATGTTCCCTGTTCTCTTTTCTGACTTAGAAAGTAGTGCACGTTTTCTAGTTAAACATTAAACTGTGGAGTGCTTTGCTCTTGTGAAGACATGGGACACAAACCAATGAAGAAAGGAGCAGTGTTTTTGGTCTTCAGCTGTATTTTGGTGCAGCAGCTTGAACCAGCTTTTTCCAGGCAAAGCCTCTTTCTTGCTCTGCTGTCTTTACCACCCAGCCTGCCTTTTGGAGCCTCACAGGGAAACGTGGGAATGTAACTCCTTTCTCTTTTGTCTTTAAGATGCTTTGATTAACATCTGTAGCCTAATCAGCACATTGCTGGCTTTAGGCTGCATTTTCCTGTTAGGTTCTGTGTGCTTAATATTTCCCTTGTTATTCATAACAAGTTCTGTCTTAGTAGATTCACAACTGCTCTCTTGAAGCATTACAGTAAAGTCTGGGTGAGGTGGAGCAGATGGTGAGACTGGAGGTGGAGCACTTACAGCTCTTTGTGGCTGACTTTGTAAGATAACCACTCTGGGATCTAGTCATATGTGTCCAGTATGATGCAGACCAAAATCAGGACATTGCCTTTCATAAAAGGTAAAGTGGTTGTGATTACCAAAGCAATAAGGCAGACCGCTGGCTGTTGTATGACATGACCCAAGAACTCAGAATGTATGGGATTTGCAATAAGTTAATGCCATGGCTTGCTGAAACAATTTTTGACTTTTTTTAGTTTAGTCTTTAAAATGTGGTTTCTCTGCAGAGTATTAATATTTCTTTCTCTTTTACTTGCAGGCTGGCTTTATCATTTATCAAAAACTGAAAAATATGAATAGCACTGACAGGAAATTATTTGGGCAAAGAAGAGGTAAATTACATAGTCAGGAATAAAGAATATATTCTATTTCCAAGTAGTTCTCTTTGTATTATGTGTCAGAATCTTTTGGTTTTTCGGGAGATTTGAGACAGTTTTGAGATAGATTAGGCTGTAAAGACTCTTAAATGATGTATGTTACTTTACAGATATTATTTCACAGTGAAATGAGTGCAGTCTTGGTATGTTGTTTGCCTCTGCGTTATGAAGAGTCTGTAAGAATTCCTGCTGACATTCCAATTTGTTTCTGGAAACATGTCAGTGAGTTCATGCCAATTCTGCTGATCCAGTGAGGAAAATCTAGCTTAAGAAGAAAAAAGACCACAAAATAAATACATATGAAGTAACACTTGTCTTGTGGCATATAAATAGTGTCCAACTTTGTTTTGAAACAGTTCAGCTCTGTTTGATCAGAGAAGTGATTCTAAAGTGTTGGTTGTCCTTCACTTATGTAAGGAAAGCTGAAAAGCAGATGCAGTTTATGGCTTAAAAAGAAGGGGAAAAGTTTATTTCATTTTTGTACTGGCTGAATTCTTGCAAACAGTTAGGAGTAGGAATTAGGAGTACTATCTTGTTAACTGTGAGATACAACTGTCTGGCTCTGGTTTAATCAGCACATCTATGTTTGCAGCTTTGGTAGGGCTGATATCTGGAACCTATGGGATTAGCTTCTCTTTTCATGAGAACAGGGCTGAGTAGTTATGTTATACTAAACTGAATTCTTTTGTTACTGCAATCATCTTGAAGTGTGCTCATGCTAAGTAGATAGCTGTATGTTTCAGGCAGCTGCATTGTGTTCATTAAAACAAAAGCCTGCAGATGAGCAACAAGAACGCCCAACAAACACATTTATAAATCTCTACGGATGTATATGAGTAGGGACCTGGTGTCTCTGATGTGACATGTCAGAGCTGCTCCCCAGCACACAAGATCACACTGCACACTTTTCTCCCAGCTGATGATGGGTAGCAGTGCAGGATGCAGGGAACGCACTGTGTTAATACAACAATGTGTGTAACAAGTAGGGTTTCATCAGTTAAGAAGTTGTTAAGAGCCTGACAATTAACTTGTATTGACAATCAGGGAGATTGTTTGCTCATCCTAATTACTGAATTTCTGCCACTGGGGTGGTAGTTTCCAGTTGTGCAAAAGAAACTCGGTGAACAACTTGAACTCTGCCAGGACAATGTACTTGGCAGCTTTGTTCATCTCTGTCAACATTGAAGCTAGCAAGCAGAGTGTGTATGTGTGTCTAGGCTTTGGCTGGAAAGAGGAGATGGGACACCTTAAAACAAACAACCAAAGAAACAAAAAAGCAAACATCTTGAGTCATCTGTAGAAGACGAAGATGGAATGATGAGTTAGTTTCTTACAGCTGCAAAATCCGAGAGATTTCAGGTGTAAGTGCAATTGAAGTCCTAGGAGCATGCATTTATAACACACAGCAGTGTTTGTGTGTAGGTATGCGAGTTGGTGAAGTAAAGCATAGAAGCAGATTCAGAAAGCAGTAAGACAAAGCTCAGACAGACTGATCACTGCAGACTCGATCCTGCTCAGCTGCTGCTTTCTCAAAGCTGGAGGGTATTCTGGGGAAGAATCTACTTACAATGGTCTTGTTTTGTAGGTGTTTATAGCAGGCTGCTGAAAAAGACTGTCTTATTAGCTGTAGATCTGGTGGAAATGCAGTGACTTGTATGAACTTGTTTGTGTGTAGATGTTAAACCTGAGTTACTGTGAAGTAACCCTGGTGGCACTTCTTCTAGATGACGCGTTGTCAGACGACGTGAAGGAGCGCTTGACTTCGCTAGCTGAAGAGATGGTATACCTGGCTTCCACGATCTCTGACTCTTCGGGACAACTCAGAAATTTGCAGAGGTTAGATTTTCATTAACCTGGTTGTACTTTATCTTTTGAGATTCATGTTAATTGCTGAGGTCCAGAACCACGAAATGTGTCGATAGCTGTCTCTGTTACCTGTGCATCTTTTTTCAAGAAAAGGAAGCACAGTTCACTTGATGGGAACCTTTTGCCCTTATACATTAATATGGTGGAATGTAGCTTTTCCCTGATTTTTATTTGCAATGGGTTTGACACTGAATTATGCTGAATCTGTTTGGTTTTTTTTCTTGCTGAAATGCTCACAAGACGTTTTTAAATAGAAACTTCAGACTTGTGCGTCTACTTAGAAATCTGGAGACTGGCCTAGAGTTGTGGGGACAATACAACACACATATATGGAGAATCTTTGCAGTGTTCTTCAGCATGAAGAAATTTAATCTTTCTTCTGATGACAGAAGATTGCTAACTGCAGTTGTGTGATAAGCTTTTGCATATGAAATTTTAGACAAAATTTACCTGGAGAAGCTTTAGAATTCTCGTTTCTGTTTGTAGCTGGGATGTATGTAACAACAGTCTTTACTGTTTTGGTTCAACTTCTTGTTTTACCCTCCAGGTCTGCAGAAATACTAGCTGACATATCAGAAAATGTAAAAGCCTTAGGAAGTACACTCTTTGCTGGTTCAGGTTCTCCTTCTGTGCTGGAGAGGAGCTGTGGTGCAACTCTAACCAAACTTGAAGCAAAGTCAGTGAATGTTGAAGCACAAAAAGCTGAAATGCCTGAATTTGCTAAAAAACTTGAAGGTGACTTCAACATCTGCTCTGATGCTACACTAGCTGGCCTCTGGGAAGGAGAAGTTGATGAAGGTGAAGCAGAGGGAGGTCATGCTGTTGCTGAATATGGGGCTGCAGCAGCTGGCTCTAAGGACACAGCAGACAGAGATGACTTCATGTCATTAGACTTTAATGAGCAAGAGCTACAAATATTGGAGCGTCAGGCTGCAGAAGAAGTTCTCAACAAAGCTGTGCCTGAGGTAATGTGAAAGTCCCTCATTAGTCATGGATGCTCACCAGAGGAACTGATCTTATCCTTACTTTGCCATAAGATTTAAAAAAGAAACAAAAACTTGGTGAGAGCAATTTAGGGTGGGCTAGAGTAAGGGCTCAGACTCTGGAAAATATTTCTGTAGGTGATCAAGCACTGAGTTGCTCTTCAGTTACGTAGTTGGGAGAACTACTGAATACAGAAGCTGATATATTCATTTAGTTCATTAATTGATATTCTGATTAGCTTTCCTCTTGTAATTACTAATGAATTGTGATGTGAAGTTTCTGCAGTATGGGGACAAATTCTGCATTCAAACATCTCAACCTTGGTCATGAATAAAAAGCAAATCTTTGATGTTCTAATTGACAGCCTTCTAGTGGCTGCTTTATGTGGATTGATGCCTCTTAAATGAGGCTGTAATTTCTTTGTGTTCCAAGTCTTTCCCACATTTGGTAATACTGTTGTTTTTGCCTCTTACTATAGGGCCTTGTTGTGTGTTAACAATTCGCAGGTTTGCGTTGTTTTCCTGGGCTTCAGAGCTGAATGTTGAGCTTAGTTTATTTTTTTTTTTCCACTGAGAGGTAAATGCATACAGAGAATAGTTTGTAGCAAAAGGTAGGTAAAAATAGAAATATCTTTGTACACGTGTATTTTCTTCTTAGGAGGAATGCTTAACAGACAATGAACGAAATACCTCCTGTGTCATTGAAAGTGATGAAGAACTGGAAATGGAAATGCTTAAAGTGAGTACCTTAGGGGTTTGGCTTATCCACTTTCTGTTTTTTCCCCAGTGGTGATGCTTTCAGGTCACAGCATCATAGAGTGCAGGGAATTAAATAAATAGGTGTTGCTTACAAAAGGTGGATGGAAAAAAATGTGGGTAGATGAATTACATTTGCCATTGTAGGATCTCATATGATTGTATGATTTTGATATTCCATGTTTTGTTACATCTTCACTGTAGCAGCATAGGCTTTTGACCTACCCATTTCCTGCACTTCTGTTGATAATCATGTGTCAGTTGTCTTGCGGTGTGTCATGCATTCAGACCACTGCAGGTGCTGTTAATCTGAACAATAGGTCAAATAGATTGCTTCATTGCTGTATGTTTTGCAGGCACCTTGGGGAAACAAGTGTTACACCATTAAGGCACTTAAGATTATTCAGATGCGTTGTGTTTTCTTTACGCTGCTTTTTTGTCTTGATTCCACAGAGTTCATGCACTTCAAGCGAAGTGATCAAATGGTGTCAGTAGAGCATTCATAGGTTTTTTTTAATATTTCTGCGTATATGAAGATTAAGTGTGGGGATACAACTAAATAAGAGGCAGGATAGAAAGGCCTGTAGAAAGAAAGGTTTAATTTTGTACCAGGGAAGGACCAGACCTTTTAGATGGATGCAGTGCTTCAGGTCCATCTTCCATGCAGTAGTCACATGCCCTTATGTCTTGTTATCTCATGTATGTGTGGTATCTACCCTTTCGTATCTTGAATTAACTTCTTCTGAATTCAGTCTTTAGAAGATGTGGACAATTCTAAAGTTCTAACTGAAATGGAGTCCAGCAAAGCCAGGAAAACTCCGGACGCAGAATTGAATGTTGCACCAGATGGGGATGAAGATGAAGTCATTGAAGAGGAGGAGGAGGAATGTTGGGGTACGTTTTAAATTATAGTGCAGAATTGAGGGGGGAGGGAGAAGGTGTTCTCTATAGAATTGGTTGTGTAAACACAGTGATATTTTGTGCTTAGTTTCTTAAAGCAGAGAGTAAAAGCTGATCTGGATTTGGAAAGGAGTGATTGAGCATATGTCAAGATGAAAGCTTAAAGGTGTCCTTGGTGAAACACAGTTGACTCTTGCCATGATCAGTAGACTCTCCATCTCTTTAAACCGTTATTCAGCAAATGATTACAGGGAACGCGTGTTTGCTCAGCAGACAAAAACTAGATGTAAGTGTAATGCATTTCTCTGCTGAGTAATAGCTATAAATTTAAATGGAGTCTTGAGTGTTTTTCTTTGTCGTTCGCAGCAAGATCAGGATTCTCCCCTATGACATTTTCGGACCATGACTTCGTTAGCAAATTGCAGTGTCAGGTGTTAAATAACGTGACTTCCATAAGGTCTTAAAAGGGATGAATGGTAGAACATCCCTATTACTTCTTCTGAGCATGTCCCAAATAATGTAGTTATGCAGAGCCCATTGCTTTATTATCTCATTAACAAAGCTTTCTTTCTTCGTGAAGAGTCTCTGAGGTGGGTGTTTGTTCCTCTGTTCGTCCTTTATTTTAGCCTGTAAGTATGTTCAGAACTTGATGCATCTCTTTCTGCTGGGGTTGTCCAAAGCTTAGGCTTAAGCATCACTAACCACAAGCAGAATGTCAAGACAAAGCTTCATCTGTTTAAAATTTAGTTGCGTATAAGGCCTTTTCTGTCTCCCCTAAAGATCCATTGCTGTCAGTACCTACTGAAATCCACGTCTCATGTCTGAAGATGTATTTTGGGCATTCTTCTTTTAAACCGTAAGTATGTTTTCAATTCACTTTCTTTCCTTTTTTCAGCTTTTTAAAATCTATTTTCTACTTTGAGAACCGCTAACAAACTTGGACCTGTGCAAAATCCCTAGTGAAGGCAGCCTTTGCTGGAGTGAAATAGCAAAATAAAACTCATTTACTACAGTACTGTATTTTCATAGTAGAGGGTAAATTTCTTGCTTTATCTGATGGCAAGCCTTCTGCAAGTGAATGTTTCTGTACCTGGTCTAGCTCAGATATTTCCAAGAGAAAACACTGTAAACTAGCACAGATGTGTTCTTTGCATGGTGATAAACTTCCTTAGTCTGGTTATCCTTTTGACATGTGGCTCTAATTAAATACAGCTCTTATTTGTCTCTAGAACATCTAATGGGGCGTAATTTCAGTGTAGCACCTGCTCATAGATTCCAGCATTGCTGGAATTGAGTTCCTGATATCAAGGGGAATGGAGTGAAATCGTCCTGAATGACTTGTTTTAGAACATGTGTTGCACAGAACATATCGAAAGAGCAATGCTTGGGGCTTGAAAGGTGAAGCAGCACAAAACAAACAAAACAACAAACCACAACTGTTTAGTAAACTGTTAGAAATTACCAAGGGGATAAATTTTGTTTTAATTCTCTGCACATTGTGTATGCCTGTGAGACCATTAAAAAAATGAAACTTGTTTGGTAACACTGAAGTCCTGTTTAGAATCCTTCTACGAGAGATAATTGTAGTTTCATGAGTATTTGTGGATCAGTTAATGACATATGGGAGACATTCTTTTGCAGTCGTCTTTAGATGACTACATCAAATGTTGCTTACTTTAGTCCTGTTAAGAAATCCCCACTGATCCTACACTGGTAGGACTAACTGCAGTAAACATGGTGTGAGTGTTGCAGCATGCAAAGAGAAAACTGTCAGGCAGCCAAAAGGGTTTCTTCAGCACAATTTGCATATTATACAGGTGGTGGCAAAAATAAAATATATTCTTCTTCCTTTAATTCAAAGGGTTCAGTGGAAAGTGATTCGTTCTGTTTTAGAAGACAAAAGAGACAATCTTGTTGTCATGGCAACTGGTAAGTTATTTTTGCGTCTTAAAAGGTGGCAAGAAATCTTTCTCTTTTAGGGGAGGTTAGGGCTTGGAAACTTGAAGACTGTTCACTCTTAGGAGCACAGTGCTCAGGGCTCATCTTTTCTGCTGGAGGCTGCTGATCTTGGCCAGCTATGCTTGCTGCTTGTATTTCTGTCCAGTTCTTTTTCCACCGACCTTGGAGGGAGTGGCACTGAGTGGATGCTAGCAGTATTTATCCTGTGTTTTTGTCTGCTGATGGGGCATGCATCAACTTCCTTCTTAGGGTTCAGTCAGGTGTTAGTACAGAAGCATAAGACAACTCTGCCACAAAATATAACAACTATATGTTGTTTCACTTCTACCTTTGTGTTTTTGTTGGTTTTTTTTTTTTTTTTAAGGATATGGGAAAAGTTTGTGCTACCAGTTTCCTCCTGTTTACACTGGGGGTACAGGAATAGTCATCAGTCCTCTTATTTCCTTGATGGAGGACCAAGTTCTGCAGCTGACGTAAGTAACACAGTTGTAACAGGCTGATGTTGTGTTTCTTGTGGAAACCCACGGATTCAACTTGTGGCATTTCATAGTGTTTAAGGCTGCAGTTTCGTACAGAGAACTGTTTGTGTGTCAGCTGTGAAATATATATTTCTCCAGAAACATGTGCAAACTATAAATTGCTTGAGATCACTGGATTTCCCAGCTATGGAAACTGTAGGCTGAATTTGCAAAGGATCTGTGCTGGTGGGTGGTTCTTGAGGGTGCATCCTTCTCGATTCTTTCTGCATCCAGAGGCTCTATTTATGTAGAACAAATAGCTGAACAAACTTGGTGTATTGTTTAAGCGTGTCAGAACTATGTCGAAGCTTCATAGGGCTTCTTTTAAGTCTAATCACTTATGTCTGAGCAGATGGAAGATAAAGGCCTTTCAGATCAAGGTTATAGCACAGATGTTGAAGATGGACAGTGAAATAGGTCTGCTAATATCTGGCATCTCCACTTCTTACAACGTCTGTTGTAGCACAGTAGTAGGGAATTTGACTCAGGTGAAAGAGAAATGTTCTTAATCTGATTCCTTATTGCACTAATGAAGTATGTGTCTGGGAAACAACAAGAGGGGAGTGGATGAGCATGTGGCTGTCAGGAATAGTGACTGACTTATACTGTTTGCTTTTAAAAAGGCTTTTCCCAAGGAGATCCTTTGAGAAAAGTAGTCTCAGGCCCCGCAGCTTGAACTTATTTACCGAATGCTGGCAGTAGGCTAAAACAACAACAACAAAACCTGAGGTGGAAAGTTTTTATTTATGAGTAAATTGATACATAACTGCTTTTTTTTTTTTACTGCAGAATGTCAGGGATTTCATCTTGCTTGCTTGGTTCAGCTCAGTCGAAGGGCGTCAAAGAGAGCATTAAAGCGTAAGTCTTGTCTAAACATTGTGGGGTTGCAGTTCCTGATGTATTTGAGGGATGGAATGTGTCATCTGATCTGTCACAACAAAGTCTTGGTCCTGGCTCAGATCAAGAATCAGGCAGTCAGTCAAGAGTGTTTGCATTTACCCACTATGAGCATTTTGGAGGCATAGAGGCACTTTCTTGTGCCCTGTGCATTTGCGGAGACGATGTTTGCTGACTCTGCTTTATGCTGTGATTTATATAGGAATAGCAGGTTTTAAATCTGTATTTGTCAAAGTCATTACAACTGCTTCTTCCAGTTCTACGGGCTACAGTAAATCTGTGTTTATTCTCGTGTCATGCTGTCTACTGCCTTGCTTTCCTTCTGATCTGGAATGCCTTACTCTGCCTTCATTGCCTTCCTTTTACTGCTCATCCAGATGTCTGTCCTTGTTCTCGTTTACGTTTTCTAACAATCATGGTTTCATTTTGTTTATTTGAATTCTCCTCCTTTGACACTGTATTCTCTTGATTTTGTAGGGGTCTATACAGAGTTATATACATGACACCAGAGTTCTGTTCAGGAAATTTAGAGCTACTTCAGGATATTGACCAAACTATTGGTAAGTTGGGAATAAGGTTGGTGATGTGGTGGCAGACAGCTTCATTTCATAATTAACTTGTTTTAATGCTCTGACAGTGTTAAACTTGTTTCTCACCTTGAGCTTGTAGCTAGGGTAGTGGCTGCCAATACGTAGTGTCAGAAGACTCTGTTGTTAATCAAAAAAAGATGATTATATGCAAATAGAGTCTTTAGCATGGTCTCGGTATGGGAATGTTTCCTAAGTTCCTGAGAACAGAGAGGTTAAAACACTGTTTAAGTTGCAGGAAGTAAGAAATATGACTAAATATTTTAAAGTATTTTAAAACATCCTATTTTCTCAGAACGTGACCATAAACTTCTTTTGAAACACTGTATTAAATCTTGGTAAATAGTTTTTTTTGAACTGGTGACATCTGTTAATATTGACAATATTAACAGCGAGGAGGTCTGGAAAGAGACGAAAAGGACTCTATTAATGATAGTTAAGATTTCTGCCTTTTGTAGAGATGTACTTTGAGACCTGAAACTTGGAGAAGGAATCGGAGGTGGTAGTAATGGAAATCTGTTAGAGCTCTTAGACATTTTCACAAATGAGGTCAATATAAAAATGGGCTTGGTGAGTCCTTACAGCAGAAGACATCCTAGAAACAGAACTGAAAGCAGATTGCTGGTACTTTGAGAGGAAAGCTTGAGATTGAACAGAATATGGCGTTTGTATTTTGTAACTTCCCATGTTGGTTTGCCTTGTAAGTGCTGTGTCCATGCTGTGGTTTTTGTCTCCACCAGGTATTGCTCTCATAGCTGTTGATGAAGCTCATTGCATTTCTGAGTGGGGCCATGACTTCAGAAATTCCTTTAGAAAGCTGAGCTCATTAAAGAAGGCTCTACCATCGGTGAGGTTTTAATATGTGCTTGATTTCCAAATTAAGAGAAGGATACTACTTCATTTCACATGATAGCTTTAAGTTTCATCTTTGGTGATGTCTTTTGGGTGTACCTACCCTGCCATGCTATTTTGGGAGCTTTTGCAGTTCCTATGAGGACTCAATAAGTGAGTTTTGTGGGCTTTTTGTTTTTAACTGTTACTCGTAAAGGTTTAAATGGAGGGCATTCAGAATCTGGGCTATCAGGAACATCTGAAAAAGAGTAATTCTGTTGGATCTCTGTGTGCTGAAAAACGTTGTTCCTAAGTTCCTGGTTTAATACTGAAACATTTTGTTTATGAACCTGGCCAAGCAGCTTGCAAGGAAAGTCAGTTATAACTTCCAAACTTTCCTGAAGTGTTTACTGCACAAACTCCAAAATTTAGACCTGAACTTCACATTTTATTCTCGAAAGTTTTGTACTATGTTCTCAGAATTTAGCCATCTGTGTCAGACAGCTGCTGCAGCCGCAGTGAAGATGCGACTAAAGGAGACATTAATTAAGAAGAAAACCATGCGTTTCAGGTGTTCTGTTGCTGTCTGTGCTCCTTAACATTGTAGACTGAAGCTCTAGAAGACTAAATATTAACTGTTTTTTCAAATAGCTGAGCTGATCTAGTGAACATGAACAGATAAAAGTGCCTTTGGACATGCTGATCAGTTTTGACGCATCTGAAATCATTGAGAGGTGTCTGACTTTTTCTGCTTTTTTTTTTTTTTTTTTTAATTTCAGGTTCCCATTGTTGCATTAACAGCAACTGCAAGTCCCTCAATTAGAGGAGACATAGTGAATTGTCTGAACCTAAAGAATCCTCAGATCACGTGTACTAGCTTTGACAGACCTAATCTGTACTTAGAAGTTGGACGACAGAGTGGAAATATTCTTAGGGATTTGAAACAGTTCCTTACTAGGAAAGGAAGGTAAGGATTTAGGCCATTTTTGTTGTTCCTGCAGATATATTTGAGTACTTAAGAGGTTATCAGTAGTGCTTACCAAAAACTGGTAGCAGTCTTAAACTGATCTGGTGGGGTGGAGCTTGGGCTCTCACCCCAGCCTGCACCCGATACCATGTTAATCATTCATCGTATCTGCACCCCTGCCCTCCATCTTCTCCCAGTTTAGGAAAAAAAAAAAAAAGTTTGAGGTATCTCACAGTTTGCATGCTGTTAACTGAAGGATCTTCAGGTTCATTTGATGCTTGGAGAAGTTTAAAGCATTGTGGCAGTGTATGACGGTGATGAATCAGCTGGTGGATTCCTTGCTAAACATTGTTGTAGGTAATAAGTGAGTTGGTTATGAATCTGAAATCAGATTTCTTTATGAAGGCTAATTGAGCAGAGCAATTGCAGTGCTTTGGATAGCATGCCCACTGGTGTACCCATGACAGTGGGTTTCCTGCCCCTTTCCTCTCCTTGTCACAAGCTACAATGTTTGCCTCTACAGCAGTATAAATACATTTCACTAATTTGTATGTTGTTACATATATATTGACCTTTTAAAAATGGCAGCTGTAAAAGCACATTTCCTGATGACCTTCAGAAAATGGCAGGCCTTATGCTGTTAATCCAGCACAGACCAAAATCATCTGTTTTTTGGCACTAACGATCACCATGTAACTTTCAAGTCTATTTTTACAAAGGATAAACAATTTGTATGTAAGTACCCAATTTTTGTAGAAGGAGAAAAACACCTTCTCTTTCTTGCTTAGCAAGAGCTCATTGGCAAATTCTTCACTTTCGACTGTGAAGTCTGAAGATCCGTCTTGACTGCTGAAAGCTGTGTTGTGCATAATCTGGGAGCACAAATTTGCTTCTGTTTGATACGGCAGCTTCACAAGAAGGTGCTAAGCTGTTTTTCATCTGTGGTACCTCTAACATATGTGAGGTGATGGCATTTCATGTAAACTGGTATTATCTCTGCATAATAATATATAAAATAAGGGAGATACAGAATTCAAATCTGTTTATATCTGAGATGAGAATCTTTATATCCAAGATGGTTAACTGCTGCAAAAAGCTGTGTTTCCTTTTCAATTAGGGCAAGGCAGAGTCTTTGCCAAATGGTGGCATCTTCTGTTCTGCATCTTTATGCTCTGTTATTACTTGTAGCAGTTCTACGTATGAGTTTGAAGGCCCCACTATTGTCTACTGCCCTTCAAGAAAGGCCACTGAACAAGTTGTGTTGGAACTGAATAAACTTGGTGTGACTTGTGGTGCATATCATGCTGGCATGGGAATTCAGAAAAGGAGAGATACCCATCACCAGTTCATGCGGGATGAAATTCAGGTACTTGGGAAACAAAGTTTGTGTGTTGTTAGTTATAACTGTAGAATTTCTGGTAGAGGAAAGAATTTGGAAATATCATGTTTTGAATTTACTCTTTACATCTCCTGTTCTGGGACAGAAATTTCTGGTCTGTATTGACAGTAATATAGTTCCTCGTTTATGTTTCTGATTCCCTTAGTAAATCTCTAAACATGTATAGCATGTGAAGAAACTGGTAGCTGGAATAATGCCCTCCCAGCTTCTGTGAGCTACCTTCTTCCTATTGCAGCTGAGCAGGCACAGAGTTATCTCGAGGTTTATTCTGTTCCTTTTCAGGGCAGGTTTATCATCCTTTGCTTGAGAATAACTACCTGAAAACACTCCTAACGTTTGCCAGGCCATAGCAGCACTCTCTCAACTATAATCCTGTGCTCATGTTGTGACCAAAATCAAACTCCTTATTAAAAGTGAAGTAGAATTCAAGTGCGAGTTTGAAGCTGTTGTACCTTAAGATGGATTTTTGAGTCTGTGGCAGAAAATTGTCACCAACAGTGTGAGCATTAATAGAAACCCAAACGTATATTCCTGTTGATCGTCTGAAAACATCTAGTGTGTGGCTTCTGTTTTGTAGTGTGTTGTTGCTACAGTGGCATTTGGAATGGGCATCAATAAAGCAGATATCCGGATGGTTATTCATTATGGTGCCCCTAAGGAAATGGAATCCTATTATCAAGAAATTGGAAGAGCTGGTCGTGATGGGCTTCCTGCTTCTTGTCACGTCTTGTGGACTGCAGCAGACTTGGTTTTAAACAGGTAAATGTCTGAAGACTGCTGCTTTGACACAGATAGCTAAAGAAAAAAATGCCGTTGATGAGGCACAGGAGAATAGTGGTCAATATTAAGGTTCTTTTTTTTTTTCTTTTGGCTGGCAGGCGTCTTCTAAATGAGATATACAATGAGAAGTTCAGATTGTACAAACTGAAGATGTTAGAAAAAATGGAGAAGTACCTTTCCTCAAACAGCTGCAGAAGAAAGTGAGTACTGCGAACAGCGTGTTACTGCATGTATCTTAAGTTAGCATTAATAAGAGTTGTTGTGACTGTCACAAATGTAGCTTGTAAACATAAGGCTTCTTCAGTATCAAGAAATATAACCTACAGCATATTTATATGAATATTTCAAGTGTTCCTTATTTACTTTTCGGAAATAAACCTTCCTTTTCTTTAGTGGAATCGGGGCCAAAATTGTCTCTGCAGTGAATTAATTATGCTGATTTCTGTTTTGTTTTCTCCAGTGAATTTAATGAGTAAGTTTTTCTTCTTTTATTTAATTCCCTGCTTTCCCTTGGGTAGAATCATCCTGTCTCATTTTGAAGATAAACAACTCCGAAAGGTCTCCTCTGGCATTATGGGCACAGAAGAGTGCTGTGATAATTGCAGGTGCAGGTAAGTGTTCTCCCCTTAAAGGCTGATACAAGAGGATGTGTTCTCTCAGGCTGACTTACAAGGCAAACTATCTGAAATGATTGACTTCTTATGCGTTTGGTTTTGCAGATGTTGAGCCTGAAGCTTATCTTTGTTTGAACAGCTGTCCCTAACTTGCTATTCAATAATTCAAGAAGCCATGAGGCAGGTTATAAGCAGTAAGTTCTGCTGTGGGAAAACCTGTAAACAAAGCATGGCCTCAGTTCCCAGAATGGTGTTTAGAGCAACTTTCTCAGACCACGCAAATACTCTTTATAAGTCCTGTTGGGTAATTAATCCCAGAAGAAACTTACTGAGAGTGGGATGCAAATCTGCGTGTTTCAGGTTGAATTGCCTTACTTTAATAGAAGCTGCTTTTTTGTTATGGTGTGTGCTGACATATGTTCTTTCCAGCATGTGTAATAATTTTGGAAGTGCTGAGGGGAAACTGAGGGATCAGTAGCCCCGCAGATTTGAGTAGAAACACTTTCCTCATCTCTTGTGTACGTACATGCACACTTTCCTGAAGCTGTAGTAAATATCCATTGTTCTCGCTGGTAGCAAGAGCTCTGTGATCAGAAATAAGTTATTACAGTGTGTTGCTCTCAGCAAAAAATGTACCAGCATGGTTACATACAAGGAATAAGGAAACTGTCTGGACCCTATCCCAAATAACCAAGAGTAGAACTTATGGGAGAGATCATACCTTCAATTTGTTTGCAGTTACGGTGCTGTGCCCCAGTAAAGGGCGCACAGTGAATCTGTATTGTTGAACTCAAATGGTTTGAAATGCAGAACACTGTTCTCTTTTTTTGGAAGTGTTTTTTTTTGGTAGGTTTTTCTACTCAGCAGCACGTCCAATAACAAGGCAAAGGAAATGGGGTAGCTCTTTCCTTCTGTTGTTTTCACTTTGTGTTTACTGGGAAGTAAGAAGCAACCTCTTGGCTACTATGTGCAGCTAAAACAAACAAACAAATGTTTTATACCAAAGACTGTCCAAACATTCAAATACTAAAGCCAGAAGATGGGTGAGATGATATTCTGTCATAGCAGGTATCATAAAAAACTGTTTAGTGTTTGGTTGTGCAGCTGTCCTAATCACACATGACATTGATCTTGCTTGGTCTCACACTTTCAGTTCTAGTTCTTTACACCTATATAAGCAATTAATGATGCCTTTAAATGTAACTCAAGATGTGTATTTTATTTAGTTACTACTTAGTAGACAGTGCTTGACAAAGAGGAGGCTTGGTTTGTTTTTGCTTAATTTAGTTTTCTTTGTGCCTTTCAGAACTAATTGTTTGGCAACCTCCAGTGATTCAGAAGGTGGTTTACAGGACTTTGGAAAGCAAGCATATCAGCTGCTTTCTGCAGTAAGCGCCCTGGAAGAGAAGTTTGGAACGAGAGTCCCCATTTTGTTTCTCCGAGGTTCTGTAAGTGACACAAAAATTGTTTGCCCTCTGATAGAATAGGGATCATTAGCATGTCCTGCCCTCTTTATTAATAGACAATACACTGATAAGCATGTGTATTTTAGTACCTTTTTCTTAGAGAGCTATGTAACTGCGGAGAGGTAGGATAGATTTCCTGAAGCTCTTCTGCAGCAGCACTTCTCATGCAACAAACTAGATTGTTGCCTTTAAATGCAACGTCAATAAATGGAGTGAATCTCCAAAGCATGCTGGACTTAACCTTTGTGTAGGTACAACAAAGGAACGGCTTCTGCCACTGAGCTGTTCTTCTCATAGCTCTGCTTTTCTAAAAGGTGTAATATTCAGCCTGTTACATGGCCCAAGATCTCAGCTTAGAAATGTGTGACGTGTTAGCTATGCGTGTTTCGTGGGTTACTTTGTTATCAACAGTTGTATATTAACCCAAGCAGTGGCAGAGGTTCTGAAGCTCTTTCTGAAAATCTTGAGCTCTTAAATTCTTTATGGCAAATCTGATGTCTTTGCAGAGGCAATTCAGTGACTTCTCAGTGAAAACTCATTTCCATTGTCCTGGAAGGAATAGCCTTTCTAGAACTGAGAACAAACAGGTCTCTGCTTAAAGAATTATTGACTTAAAGAATTGACTTAAAGAATTGACTTAAAGAAAGATCATGATGATTTGTTTTCTGGCTTTGTTCTGCTGACTGACTTGGAGTGGTGAGACAGGAAGTAGCATATTAAGATGAGTGTAAATGATTTATGCCCGTCTTCACATGCAAAGCATTTGGAATACTGAGGAGAAATGCACCAGAGAGAAAACACAGAGTAAGAACAAAATCAGTTCAAATGTTTACAGTCTGGGAAAAAAAAAAATTGTTGCAGTGCTTGATAAACTTGGTGAATGATGTCATGCTTTCTTTGTGTACGAAATCTGCTAATTGTCACACAAATGTGCTTAGGGTGAAAATACATCATTGTAGATCTTAAAGTAGTTTGAATAATTTATTTGCTAGACGTTATTGGGAGAATTGTTAATCATGCCAAGCTTGCACTGCTAATGTGGAATAAATTCTTACTGCTTATGAGAACACTTTTCTCTGGACTAACGTACCCTTTAAAAATGGTGTTTTTCTTTGCTTTTTGCTTCAGTTTGTCCTTGTCTAGAACAAATGTGTGAAATAATCCACCAGTATCTCTGTAAGTTATACATGCTGTTTCTATCTGAAGATGAGTGGTGTATTGCTTCAAAAATTTATGTAGGTGATGGAAAAGTGATGGTTTTAAAGAAGTTAATGGTATCTTTTTACAACAAGCAAGTCTGGGTGGCCTCCAACAGACTTGAGGTAGACCATGGGAGGGACCTGCTTCATATTTGAAAGCTGGGTCAGGCAATAAAGTGAATAAGGTCCTCTGGGAAACCTGACATTAGAGCTGCATTGGCAGAAATATTACGCTAACCTGCTAAACCAAGAAGAATATGATGTTAACAACTGAGCTCCTTTTATCAGCCAACATGTGAATTTATAGCTATGTCAACAATGGTTTTATTGTTAATAATAGAGATTGTTAATAATTTAGAGATTGTTTGCCAATGGCTTTAAGTAGTAATTCTAATAATTTCTAAACAGTTAAAATTGTAGGATTGGCATAGAACTGGCTGTCAAAAGCCAAAATGACATGACATTGCTCATCCTGAATATAGCTGGAAAGTTTGCTGTGTTGCATCTTATTCCTTTTATAGAGATATGCAGAGTTGAACTCGCTCTCACGGTTAAACCCATATTCTGAAAATGTGCAGCTACTGGAGTAAATAATGTAACTGCAAAACTGAAAGGAATGTTGCTATGCTTTCAGATAATTCATGTTAAGAGTTGAACGAGGTCTGTCTAGATGTGAAGTTGTAAAACCTGGCTTTTATTGCCTCCTGGAGAGGTGACTCACTTCAATTCAGAGTCAGGACTTGGTGCCCAAGGGCCATTAAGCAGTAAGCTGTGCCCCCTTCCATGTGGCTGCCATTCCCTGGGTGCTGAAGGCTGAATCAAGAACCTCTTCCTGCTCCTCCTCATGAGCTGAGCAGGAATTGCTTGTCCGTCTCTTCCCTGTGAGCCCTGAGGATATGATGGACCTCAGCAAGCCTCCCTGTGCTGACCATTGCACCATGCAGGCTTTTGTTCATTGCTGGCAGAAATGTATGGAAAATGGTGGTGACCATGTTGAGAAATAGCATTTTATAGCTGAGAACTTGCTTTATGAAAGTGTTGTAACGCCCTTTGTTGTTGTTTCTATGGAAATAAATATGTGGCATTACTTTCGGAGCAACCTGTGTATATACTAGAGCACATGTACTGCATATGTATTTATGTGTTTGTAATTCAAAAAAATTGCATATTGGCTCTCTCTGTGGTAGGGATGGTCAGCACATGGGCAAATGACAGTCTGAGGCATGTCTTCCTTTTGCTTTCATACACCAGTGGTGAACTGAAACTTCTTTTCCTCTAAGACGTTTTCACTTTCTATCACTTGGGCCCCTCTTACTTCCCTGTGTCAGAAATGTTCTGAACTTTTCAGGTTCATGGGAAGTTTCCCGTTGGATGGAAGGGGCTTTAAGCTCTCTACGGTCCCTTTGGGCATTGAGACTGGGGGATCAGAGAGGACCTAATTGTGGGGCTTTTTTCTAGTCTCAACCATTGATAAGAGATGGTGAAACCAGCAACCATTCCAAACAAAAAGAAATGTTGAAGTGAATGCCCGAACATTGTAACAGGCAGCTGAAGAGGAGGAGCAGTAGAGCAAGCATTTGCAGTCAGCTTGTTGCTGTTTCTGCACCCTTGTTCTGTCATGTAACTTTATGTGCAGAGGCAGTTTTATAGTTCTGTCATATCAGTGTAGTTTGTCATTTGAAGTCATAATGTTTTCACAGCACAAAAATGGATTACATTAGCAAAGGTGAAATCACTCCTCAAGTGGCATTGAACAAGGTGATAAGCATGGTTTATGCTCATCATTGAGTTGTTTTAAGTATGGTTGTTGTGGTTACTGTGTAAAGTTGAATTAAATTTTTTTTGGCTTGTGACTTTGCAGAGAAGTTCTTCTAGTAAGTTTATGTTCCTGGGGACTTGTTCCTCGTATCTCATGATAATCTTGCAGGGTATATTGAGAACTTCCTTCCGAAAGGACTGGAGGAACCTGACAGTTTCTCTCAATTTCAGAATTCTCAGCGTCTGCCAGACAGATACAGGAAACACCCTCTGTATGGTAGTGGAAAAGACTGGACAGAGAACTGGTGGAAATCACTCAGCCAGCAGCTGATAATGGAAGGATTCCTCAGAGAAGTCTCTGGGCGCAGCAAGTTCACAACAACATGTGGGCTCACCCAGAAGGTACTTCTTGGTGTGAGTCTACCCATCACAGGCTTCTGAGTAATCTATAGCTAAGCCATTTTGTCTTTTCCTTACAGGGTAGAAATTGGCTTTTGAAAGCTGAATCTGCCCCAAATCCAAGTCTTCTGTTACAGTCCAACGAAGACTTAAACCTACAGAGAACTCCTCGAAGGTAATTATAGTGTATGTTTCCTCTTAAGCACTCTATTTTTATCATCTAGGTTATTGGTCCCTGAGGACTAGTTCTGGAAGTGGCAGATTGGACAAGAGATTGCTGCACTGGACTTAGCAGCTAAGGCTTTCCCTTTGGTACTATTATAGTACTGAAAAAATAAAAATAAAAAAAAAGATATGCTGAAGGCAGGAAATATTAGAGCAAGATTTACTTTTTTTTTTTTTTTTTTTTTTTTTGCTGCTGTGTTACATAATTGAATTGGTCTTTAACTAGAGCAGCTAACAATTTTTTTCCCAGTTTTGCAGTTGACCTACATTTTCATAAAATACAGCTTTTCGGTTTCACGTTCTCAGTCTATGTGCTACATGCCTGTGTTGAAAAAAGAATTGATTCAACACAAATGTGTGATGGTTTTCTGTGTAGCTACTTCTGTGAAATCTTAACTTCTTCAGCTCTTGGTGAATAAATCTGCAAAAGTGGTGAGGTTGTTTTTCTTTTTCAGTGGTGGTCAGCTGACTTGCCGCCAGAGTAAATTACTTTAAGGAAATGGCAAGTGAAGCTTTGCTTGTCATCCTCCACTTCCAGCTGTACTTCATAAACAGTGTTCTGTTGGTCTTTGCAAATATGGGCTCAGGCCAACTCTTTTTGAAGTGAAAGATGAAGAACTGGAGGCTTTGCTATAGAAATAAGTACTGTTGGAACAGAGTTCTTCACTGCTGGACACCTTCTCAGATGTCTCAATTGTAATTATTTATTTTTCAGTCATGCAAAATCTAAGTGCCAGTTTTCTTTTGCCTTCCCTCTTGTTTCTGTTGTGACATTTTTTAGTTGCTGTCTTTGTGCCTTCTAGAAGAAAAAATACCTTGTTTGTTTCTAAATAGGAAGTGGCAAAAATTGCACTCAGTGCAGGCTGGGAAGTTGATACTTGTTTTCTCTAGATGAAGAATCTTAAAAATAGATTCTTATGAAGACAGTTTAGTCACAAAACTTTGATTTCTCATGAAAATATCTGTTTTTTTCTATATGACAAAATTTCATGTTCCTCTTTAGCATTATTCTATTTTTATCAAACTTTGGGGTCCTCAGTGTTCTCTTTTTAAAAAAGGAGGAAAAAAAAAAGTGTATTTAATAACTTAAAACAAAAATAAAATTGTTATTTGCCCAAAGTAGCCTTACACAAAGTTCTACTTAGTTTGCTTAGTAAAGTGTACAGTGACACGGCCGTGTACAAAAAAATTAACAAATGATTCGGTCAATTCAAGTGAAAAGGAATTCTGTTTCATTACAGAAGCAGACCTTCACCTGCGGTCTCAATGCAGCGCTCCCCAGACATGAAAGGAACAAAGCAGTCCCCAGTTAAGCAGGTCTGTATGTGTACAGCTACTCTTGTGTGCTTTGGCCCTTCCTTGTTTGTATTAAAAGCCTTGCAAGTATGTCATGGTGTCACAAATGTATGTTTTCCTGCTTACGGCAGCATCACTGGAAAATAGCCTTAAAGTAGCATTCATTTGTCTCATTCTTGTGGTTTTTTTATAGATGTCCTTGTATGAAATGTTTGCCTATGAGAGAAAAGCTGGAACTCTTCCAAAAAGCAATACCATGGTTAACAGGTATGCTCTTCTAAGATTTAGTAGTGCTGATATTGTTGGTAGTGCAGTTCTTCAAACCAGTATTCCACTTTGAACAGACCATAAAAATGTTTGATTGTAAGCAATTAGTATTTAAAGAAAATAAAGTAAAAAAAGAAGATTTTAAACTTGCAGAGCAAGTTTCACAAACTGTAACAGTGCAAACTTGCTAACTGGCTTGAAAACCAGTAGGAATAAAATTAAGAAAATGTCATTAAAAATGGAGTAACTTTATATTGGGTACTTTTAATGTGGCCATTCTTTTTTTTTTTTTTTTTTTTCTCCAGTCAATGTTTTCTATGTGATGGCTGAAACTGTAATGGATTTGTAATTGTGATTTAAATAAGAAATTAAGAATAATAGTTTTCAGTTAAATATAATTAAGCCAAAAAGTTAGCAAGCTGTGACTGCATCTTAAAGATGGCAAAACTGAATGTATGTCCCATGCAGTTATTGTGAGTGTTGAGGTTTCTGTCTTTTTTGCAGTGATGTGGAGGAGACTGAGACAAACCCAGGTTCCTTGAGGTCAAAAGAAATAAAACAAGCTTTTGCAAAAGGCAGAGAAAGTAATTTGTTTTCCACGACTATGTGTAGCTTCAGGTTTAAACCCATCTTGCATTTCTGAAAAGTTCCATTCTTCTTTCCAACAAGTGTCCTGATGCTTGCAGAAGACAGGAAAACCAGAAGTCACTTAAGCTGAAAAATTGCCACTGTAGCTGTATGGAGAAAAATCATTTTAGGGACAGCTACAGTCTAAAAAGGAGTTATTTTGTACTTTGCTTGGCAAAACAAGGAGGAGATACTTATTCTAGTTTGCCTGCAGATATTGCAGTATGATGATGGCAGCCTAATTAGAGGTAAAATTTCCTTAGCACATGAACCTGTAGGCTGGTCGCTGTGATGTTCTTTCTATGCAGACATGCCCAGAGGTAACATCAGCTAACTGCTTACAGCACAGCAGCTGTGCCTTTGTCACTGATGCTTTTAAAGTGATTAGCTCTTTTTGGCAAAAATCCATGTTAGTGGCCACGGGTAGAAATGCAAGATGTTTCTTGTGGATGCTGTCAGAATACCATCACGAATGGACAAGTGCTTCTAAGAATACTTTTTCTTAACAGTACAACCATCCAGATGCAGGCAGTGATACAGGTGGTTTGTTCACAAAATGGCAGTGTTTATCTGAGTTTTTTTTTTTAATAGCAAGAGGCTATTTTTAAGTTATAGGACCATTCACAGAGGAATTTTTCATGAATTTGGCTATGTGATACTACTATTTCTGCTCCAATCAGCTCAAGTCTCATATCAGTGCTGCTGCCAGCATGAGGTGCTGGCCAAAATCTGACTGCACTGTCAAATACAGGCAAAAAAACCCTCAGAACACAAGAAAAAAAGCAAAACAAATAGAGCTGCTGCTCACTTAAATATTATACAAAGTTTGTGAATAAATTGATCGGACACAATTGCTGACTTTATACGTGACTTTCCTCAGTCCCACAGAGCGCTCACCAGTGAAATCACCTTTGAGGTCCCAAGTGCCCGTTGTTTCATCCCAAGAAAATGAACTAGAGGTAAGTCTTGAGAAGAGAGGGTATCTGGGAACTGCAGTCAACCTGTAGAGCACAGTTCTGCAGTGTTGGAGCAGCTGTCTTGGGCAGCTCTTTGACATTACACAGATGTTGTGAGTAGGAGTCCTGAAAGAGCATTTCAATGTGAAGTTCTTAAAGGGTTGCAGGGTTTTTTGTGTATTAGTGGAAAGATGAGAGAAGCTATAATTTTTCAGCTCGATTTGAATCATTTCTACGTGCTTGATTTAAAGCCTCTTTATGAGAATTTGGCTCTTTTTCACAGACTGCTCTCTATGGCAAGTTGCTGACTGCTAGACAGAAGGTAGCTAATGAGAAAGTAATTCCTCCTGCTGTCTTGGCAACCAATAAGATCCTGGTGGAGATGGCCCGAACAAGGTAAAGCCAGCACACAGAGTATTACAAAAACTCAGGAAAAAAAGTCACAAGCAAAGTCACATTTTCTTTCTGCTTTTGTTGGGTAGCATGTCTCATTTGTAAAGCAGTAGCATTTTTCCTGATCAATTTAATTTGTTATAGTACCTTGTAGAGTACTTAGTAATTAAGTTAGAAAGCTGCATATATCAGATTTGTGTCTTCATTCTAGTGTTGTTTGTTTGTTTTTAAATAAAATGCCAACTTTGCATGTGTCTCCTTAACCAAACCTCCTGTCAGCTTTACAGTCAGGGAGGAAAAAGTGCATTTCCTCCAATTCTTAGCTTCCCAACTTCTCTTCAATGTGTTCTAGTTATTTTACTATGCCCACATACTGGTAAGGGTTAATACAGGACAGGAACTGTCCCTTATATGGATAGGTGTGTAGCACAGAAGAATAATAAAAATTTAGTGTTGCTCTCAACTACTGAGAGGCAAAAAAAAAGATTTCTTTGATTTTTAGAGAGGGTATCGTAGTGCAGATCAGTATTTAATGCATCTGAAGAGCCTTCCTGAGCTGCTATGCAGCATTAGATAAGAGGAGTACTTGGAATGTGTATGTTCTTTCATGGAATATCTCTAGGCTTATGTGCTTTCAGGAGGGAATAGCAAACAAATAATATATGCAGTTAACACACACTGAAGTATTAATAGTGTATTTGAAATTTTTGCTGTAGTCGAGCTTCAAGATGCAGAAGTGCAGGCAGAGAATTTAATACCAGAGGTGATAGTACATTAATGAAATTTTCAAGTAGTGACTGATAAATCTGTAGTCCAAGTGCGTGTCACTGAGACACTTCATGATTTAAAGCATCAGTATAGGACATATCCATGCCTTTAATTGTTTATCTTGGATCAGGCCTACAACTGTGGAGAATGTGAAAAGAATTGATGGTGTATCTGAAGCCAAATCAACAATGCTGGGCCTTCTCCTGGCTGAGATTAAGGACTTCTGCCAAGCGAACAGTTTGCAGGTATGGCTTATTTTTTAAGTGTCTTCTAGCATGCAGGAGCCCTAAGGGTCATAATTTGATTTGCAGCTGTTGGATTCCTCCTTCAGTTTTTGTCCTTAAGTTTTCCCATCCAGGCAGGGCAACCTTGCTTATGTATAGGCCTTTCAAATCCAAATGTGTTACGTAGTAATGACATCAGGACGTGGCTGATGTTATGGGTTGGTGGTGTTAGGCATATTTGTAAAGACCACCTGTCTAACCAGGTTGATGGTGCCATATTATTAATAGCTTGTAACTAGTTTATTATGATATGGGTTTGGAGACCAAGGGTATAGGGAATGGCCCCAATCAGGATATTGCTTCAGTAGATGTTGATGGAAGGACTCTGTTTCTGTTAGCTTTTCTTCAGCAGACAGTGGAAGTCCAATGCCTGACTTTTGTCAACACTGTTGATTTACTTCTGAGATTTCCTGTGAAGTAGCTCTTCATCAGTCTTGCCCTCATAATAGTAAGAGGTACTACCAGAGAGGGACTGTGGAGCACAGGATTGGAGGTGATATGCAGCAGTTTAAGGAGGTGAATTCCCAAATAAATCTGTAGATACTGGGATAAGAATGTCTGGAAAGCAAGTAGAGCAGTAATGCTACTTCTGTCGTGACTGAGAAATTCTTCAGTGCGTTAAACTTCAAGTCATATTTCTCTTTAAGAGAAAGCTAATGGACCTAGGTATGGGGATTGAAGCCATTCCTGTTTTTCAATCAATCTTTGTTAAGCTTAAGTTGAAAATACATGGAGGAATTTCCCATACAAAAACAACAGGTGGAATACCACAGTTGGTTCTGATGGCATAATTTTACATATGTAATGAAGACCAACTGAGTTTTGTGTTGACATGATGTTTTTTGGCTTTTTCCTCTTGAGTTCACTGGGGCAGTCTCATACTTGTTTTATTAAGATGGAAATACATGAGTATCCATCCTGATTCTCTCTTTTTTTTTTTTTTTTTTGTGGTCAAAACCAGTCTGCATGGTGATGAATGACTCCATTTCTGTTACTTTTTTGGGTAACAGGAGGGTGATTCGT
Source organism: Lagopus muta (assembly GCF_023343835.1). Classification (NCBI taxonomy): domain Eukaryota; kingdom Metazoa; phylum Chordata; class Aves; order Galliformes; family Phasianidae; genus Lagopus; species Lagopus muta. The sequence goes on from NC_064436.1 coordinate 15,468,457, forward strand.
TAGTTGTTACTGAGATATGATCCTTTTACTCCTCTTTATCTGACTCAGACGGACATATTCCCCAAATCTGAATCTACAGATCAGAAAGAGACATCTCCTTGGAAGAACACTAAAGCTCTGTCTCCCTCAGAGCATGTCACTTATGTCCTGTTCCAGGAGAAAAATCTCTCCCTGGTAAGTTCCTCCCTATGGTGGTCTCTTCCTCTTTGAAAACTAACAGTGGTGATATTTTACCTAAATATGTACATTAGTTCCCTTTAAATCCTTTGCCAGTGTTGGGAGGGGTAGCTGTGAAACTCTGAAGTGGTGTCTTTAGATTGGCAGGACATGGGGCATAATTTCTGCCGTTATTTTATTGGCACGTTTTATTAGTTTTGGGCAATGTGCTTTTCTGCTACAAGTTCTAGTTCCATCCAGCACTGTATCTCTAGCGCTGCATCTCTGTGTTCACACAGTAAGGGCATGTAGAAAAATTTCCTGACCAGGAAGCCTGTGGGGAAAGTACACTAAGCATGGGGCTGTATCCAGTCATGTTCTTAAGGCTAATTACTACATGGATAAATTTCATTCTGTCGCATCTTTAAGTAGCAAACCCCTGTTCCTCTGGCTGTGCCATGTCCATGTGTAAGACTGTAATGTTGCAAAGTGAAGGTCACATGGAGATTCAGGGTAAAGCACTAAGACTACGTGTCAGTGTGACTTTCTCATTCAGACTTTCTAAAGGTGTGTCTCCTGTTACCAAGAAAAGCTAAGGTCAAATTGCAGCTAGGTTGTTCAAGTGCTATGGGGCGTGTGCCTAAACGGATATCGTACCATGTGCCCTGTAAAGATGAGCACACTGCACTTTACGTAGTGTCATTTATTGCTTTGTAATTCTGCAGTAGAAAACTGTAGTTGTTTTGTATTTTATTTTGTCCTTTCTGAGAGTATGGATAATACCTGTCAGGTAGTTGCTAGCTTGAAGTGCATGCAGGGGCTAATTAGCAAGAAGCAATTGTATAGTTACTGGATGGGTAAATTGATACTCTGCTTCCATTAATCTTCATAATTTTATACATGATTTGTGTATTATCTGTGAAGAACAGAAATAAATGGAGCATAAAAACATGAAGCCTGATCTTTAAAGGCAGAGAAGTAACCAGTCTGAAGTCTCTCCTTGAAATATGCAAGTTTAGATGGAGTAAGTTTCAGATGTTTCTTTTCAATGCAAGTATTTCCAGATAATTTATTAAACAAACTTGAAATGGAAATTTGTTTAAGTACTGTTAAACATGTTCTTCTCTGGCTCTGTGAATCACGTGGACAACTAGCAGGTCAAGTGCATCACAGCTACTTAGCAGGAAACATCTGAGGCTTTGTCAAGGGAGTACCCCACAAAATAGGAGTTGTATTGATGTTCAACTATGAGACAAAAAGCATCCATTTCCTTTGTAGTAGAATTTGCTGGGATTCAGCTTCTACTGATGGTGGAGAGTGGACAGTGTTTAGTTGTGGCATAGGAACACGTGCTATAAAGCAGGCTGAAGGTGGTCACACAAAGCACCATTCCACAGAAGAGTCTGTTTTTGTATGAAGTAGTCTAAGGTCTTATCATGCTTGTGCTAAGAAAAGTATTAGTCTTGAGAGAAATATGCTCTTTATGAGCTGGAAAATAAACTTGAGAAATATTAGAAGAAATAAAGTGTTTGTGAGTTGTTGCACAGCTAGCTATGTGCTGGTATCCCTGGTTGATTTTTGTGGTACAGGAACTTGCCAGGCTTTCAGTTGTATTTCAGGCGCTTCTGCCACCTTGATTTCCTCTTCCTTTGTTTCCCTAGAGGACTATCAGTGAGACCAGATCTCTTCCTCTTACTGAGGTTGGCACTCACTTGTTCCAAGCGGTGAAAGCTGGCTATCCTGTCAATCTGGAGCGAGCAGGTTTGACTCCTGAAGTTCAACAGATGATTTCTGATATTATCCGTAATCCCCCTATTGACTCAGGTGAGCATCACAGTCTGTCTGAAGCTTCTCATGGTAGTGACATGCTAATGAAGGGAATGAAAAATATCACAGCTCTGCTAGTGCTTTAGGTTGCACCTATCATTTTTTGAAGACTTGCGGCTGTAGCAAGGCAGAGCACTGCGAAGACAGTTGTTGCTTGCCTTTCAAGTTGCCAGAATAGGGCAATCAGGCTTCATTGAAGATCAAAAGAAGGTAGCACTCTATAGATGCTTCCATTTGACTGTATTGTGCTGGAAAAGATCCAGGCACCATTCTTAGAAGTGTATATATTTACTCAGTTGAAAGGCAAGCTAAGAAATGGGTCTGGCAGAATCTTTCCATGTGTACTGGCTTATGGACAATATGCTGAAGCAGAGCTGTAAAATTTCTGCAGGGAAGCTTGTCTGCAAATTACTTGTTTATGAGGAGGAAGCAGGATAGTGCAAGAAATACAGCTGTTCATCTTAACCCCGTCATCTGGTACCATGGGCTAGTTCAGAAGCTGGAAGCAACCACATATGGATTTGTGGCTGTGCACGTGAGGCACTGAAAGTTCAGTCTCATCCTTGGAGTTTAATTACTTTAGATTGCAGAATTCTTCTCACTTGCCACTTGCAGTACTCCTGTCCCATTGCAGATTTATGTGTCCTTTTTGCAGCAGTTACAGGCCCAACCAGACTCTCAGCTTTACTTTCTTAAACATACTGCTGTGCAAGTTCTTTCCAGCACAGCAGAAGATGGGAGGCTATTCAACCTGTGTATATAGTCTTCATCTCCATAGAAAATGGTTGACAGGAGAGGCAGGCTGGAGTAGGGTGATTATGATGTTTTACACTAAATATGAGATGGTATGTTTCTGTGAATCAGTTGGGAATTGATCCCATGAACTCGTAATATAGTTTCTTATGGGACTTCTAGGCTTTCTATGCCTTAATTCATCCTTTCCTGAGAAACAACTGACTATTTTCTTATATTGTAAAATAGATCAATGTGAGGCAGGGCAATTAAAAAAAAATCAATTGTATTTATATATTTTTTCCAAGACACCACCAAAATTCAGGAAATCAGAAAACTTGTTCCTGCAAATATTGAACTGTATCTCATCCAGATGGCTATTGCATTGTTGGAGAAAAAGGATGGCAGTAAATCTAAGTATGGTTCAGGTGCCAAAAGGATGCTGGTGTTGTCAGATGGACAGCAGGAAAAGACAGGAGCAGATCAAACGAGCAGGGGCAAAGCGTTGTGGAGTGGAAGAAAGGTTAGTAAAAATCTATAGAACTGGTTTTGTGAAAATGTTTTGTCTTTTTAGAAGCAGGCCAAATGCTGTTCGTTGTTGCTGTACGCAATACTGCTTAGCATCTCCATCTTCCCAGTCCCTGTTTTCCTCAGCTCTGAGTAAGAGTCTTTTTCTCCTCTGATATTTGACCAAGAGGTTCCTCTTCTGAAGTGCTGACCTAGCGAAGAGATCAGCCCCTGATCAGTCTTGCTGCTGTGTATACCATTATAACCCTGACTTAATAATGGGATCAGAATAGGGATGATCATCTTCTGCTCTTGTCCAGCCATTCAGGAAGTGAATGTAAAAGATTCCCTGTAAAATCCAGGAGTTTTGAGTAGCTGAGATAATGGAAGAATATGAAATTGAAATTTCTGCCCGGTATGAAAGCTCTACATAAGCTAGACCATTTATAGACAGTCCATGTTCTGCCTTTATTGGCACCTGATCACCCACCTAATTTGGGAAAACTGAATCCCTTTCTGTCTAGAAAGTTCTAAGACATTCATGAGTCCCTCTCTTGCTCAAGCCACTGGATGTAGCTATAATAACAAGAAAAGTGTCATGCTATAAGTCTGAGTCACTGGGAGAAATTTCCTCTAGAAGGAAATACTGAGCTTGCTACTGCAGTTTGAAAAGGCTAGGCCAGCTTTTCCAGCCCCATGGTTGCCTCTCAGTGTCTTCACAAGTTGCAGTTCAACACTTAATACAAAAGCCTGCCCTGAGTTGCTCCAAGCAGGATTGGTAAAAAGAAATGGAAAACTGTAAATCCTTCTGCTGCCTGCATGCACAAGGACTTCTTATCTGTTCCTTACAGAGGTTTGGGATGGTTTCTTTAACTTGGGACTAAGATAATGTTTCGTGCCTTGCCAAACTGATTGTTTCTTGCCTCCCCGAGTACTGTTTTGTTTCTACAATAAGTGTCTGAGCATGTTTATGTTGTTTCCCAAAGTTGAACTGACAATTCAATTGTATGAGCTATGGTAACTTTTTTTTCCTGCTACTGATAGCTTCTGGAGCTAGTAACAGGGACATACTAACAGAGATCAAATTCATGTTGAACAAATGAACAAACAGCAAATGTCAAAAATCTAATCAAAATAGACTTCATTCATTTCTAAGAATAAATCCTCACTCTAATAATTCCTTGTAGCAAACAGCTTTTGAAAATAGCAATGGATGTTATTTTCTTTATTTTTTTTTAACATTATGTTGTTTCTTTCATAGGATAATTTGACCAATCCTACACTGAAAGGAGGAGATGAAAAAAACCATCCGCAAGTGGTGCCCTCAGCTTCGGTAAATAGGTGTTATTAATGTAATAAATCATGTAGTAGCCATTAGCCATTAATGGTTCTCTAAGTGAGATTGAAATTGTGAATCAGAGATGCATGGTTGATGCAAAAATCTTAGCTTCAGTTGTTTCCATCAGTAATGCACAAGCATGATGTAACAATCACAGGTTAATAGATTTCAATAACGCCTTTATCAACTAACACCTTAGCTTGAAAATCATGTCTGAAAATCATAGAATCATAGAATGGCCACGACTGAAAAGGATCTCAAAGGTCATCTAGTTTCATCCTCTGCTGTGGGCAGGGCTGCCAACCACAAGATCAGGCTGCTCAGACCAACATCCAGCCTGTAAAATACAGCAGTGGCGTAAACATGCAAACAAGTATTTTGAGTTCTTGGAACCACTGGGACAGAGGATACAGTCTTCTTCCCCAGAAGGGAAAAGGAAAGGGGGGGAAAAAAAAAAAAAGGCCCAAGTGAAAATTTTAGTTCCTTTATTTATAATGAATGCGTTTCACTTGCTCAAATTTTGTTTTGGTGAAATGGATAAGAAATAGCTAGGGATATTATTAAGGAGAGGGCGTTGGAACTCCTTTTTATAATTTACTAATTTACTTCCACAAAATCTACTTTGTGCTCTCATACTGCAATACATGTAACAGACTCCTTTGTTACTGTCCTATGCAAAGGCCGCCTGGAGCAGAGATGATGCCCAGCCAGGTAACAGGGGTACAACAGACCGCAAGGAGCCCATAGAGTTGGCCTCCAGGAACCAACCAGCCCTCTGTACTGACAAAGAACTGTTTGCTGACACTCAGCCAAAGGTGAGGTTGCCAGTAGCTCTGCCAGGAGCAGAGCAAAGAGGTGGTGATTTCAGCATTGATCTTAAAGCAAAACCCAGCTTCTGTTTGAACTCTTTCTTGTGCATGTGTACTGTTACCCTGAATTGTCAGCCAGTTTCTCATGGTAACGTGCTTGATGCAGAACAACATGTCTTTTGTCTTTCCCTTGATGAGCCTGAGTACACTACTTCCACAGAAAACACCCTGCTTTAGGAAATTTTTCCCTAGTAAATCTTGGCAGCCCTCTAGTGGTAGGTGCTTCCAAACATCTCAAGGGGACATTCAGCTCCTTCTTCAAGGTTGTGTTCGATTGCTGCTCATCACACCAAGGATTTCTGCAGTGGTGTTCATGTAAACACTGCATTTCTCTAAAGATGGCTCGTATGGCTCTGAACAGCATTACTTGCTGTACAGCATGTCTCAACTTCCCAGCCTCAAACTGGAAATTGACGTCTGCATCATGTTTTGTGTTCACAAATCTATTATTCTGGTTAGGTTTATCCCTGTCCTTTACTAAGTTTGTAGGTAGGTACATTTCTGAAACAACACAGCAGCTATCTTACCAGAACACTGAATGTAATGGAACATTATTTACTTTATTGCCTTGGAGAGCTTTCAGAACATCAGTTTTAACTTTTCTGAACCGGGAACGAAGGGAATCAGTGTAATGATTTGTGCCCACCTTCTGCTCCACCGAGCTTGTGCTGGGAGCTTTGGTGGTGTACATATCTCTTGCTATTGTCTCTTCAGCAGTCTTTCTCCTGACTGTAGATCAGTCCTGGTGCAATTCCTTCCCAAGAGATGAACATCTGAACAGAAATCAGTCCCTCCATTTAAAAACTGGTGGCTGAATGGAGAGTGGAAACCCATTTATCTCATGGCTGTGTGCTCTTACTAGAATTCATGCCTTGTTTCTGTGGCATTCATTGAAAGATGCTCTGTGGAGTTGCAGAGAGCACAGCATGGTCTGCAGAACTGACACCCTTTCTGGTGAGAGGGTGAGGAGGAGGCACCTGTGGCATCACAGGTGGGCTTTAGTAGTCATCAGGGAAGGTAGCAGACACCTGGGTACCTCAGCCTGGTAACACATCTCCCTCGGTGTCACACAAAAGAACTCTTGTTACTTTATTTGCTCTTTTGACAAAATTATTTTGGTTTGTTTCAGTACAATTCCCGAGGATAACACTGGCAGAGGTGTACCAGTGCTTTATGGCAGGCCTGATGTTTCCCTGCCACCTGTTCTGGGGGTTGGACTCGATGATCTCTGGAGGTCCCTTCCAACCCCTACAATTCTGTGATTCTGTGATTCATTTATACAGTCAGCTGCTTAAAAAAAGCCCTGCAATTGAGGGAGACACAAGCCTTCCACTGCCCTCATTAAGTTGATGGGTGTCTCCTGACAGCCACTGTTAGAGGTACAGAGCTGTAAGTTACAACTGAATATAGAAATGTGGTTTTTTTATTTACCTTTCTCTCTTTGCAGAGCTCCCAGCCCCCGGGTAAGAGGAAGGTGCCCACATGGTTTGGAGCCTCAGCATCCTCTGTTCTCCCTGTGCCCCAGACCAAGAAGCCCAAAGCAGATACAAGAAGAGGCATCTTCAATTGAAGATTAGTTTTGTATGAAGTGTTTTCTAAGACATGTACAAATGTTGCGTGTATTACAGCAGTGGCTCTTTTACACGAAGCAGTGATGCTTGATCCTTTTTTCTTAATCCCTTGGGAGAGGCATTTGAACAGAAAACCAATTCTGTGTTTTTTTTCACTGTGTGAAATTCGTCATTAAACCAATCCGAGGCAGCAGCCTCCAGCTCCTCCTGCGTCCGCCATCTTTACCGGTCGCGCGTTACCCGGCGCTGCCCACTGCGGGGCGGTGCAGGCGGCGGCGCGGGGGCCGCTGGGAGCGCGGCGTTGCCCAATAGGAGCTGTGCGGCGCGGCTCGGCCTGCGCCTGGTGCTGGCGGGCGGGTGAGGCGGCAGGGCTGGGCCGGGACGGGACGGGGCTGGGACAGGGCTTGGGGGGGGAGCGGGCGGCGGCCCCGAGCTGGGGCAGGGCTGAGCCCGGGCTCGTCAGGCCGCGGGCGGGCCCGTGATTTGAGGGGTTTGTGCTCAAGGGAGGCAGCCGCTTCGGTGCGGGTACGGAGGACAGCCTCCCGTCGGGGCCCTGCCTGGCCTCGCTTCGCCCGGGCGCCGGTGCGCGGCGGGCTGCGGGCGGTGTGCTCGTGAGGGGGCTCTGGGGGCGGGCGTCGGGTCCTGGCACGCACCGCTGCTTCTCGTTGTGCGGGAGGCTCGGGGCCGGCTCGGAGCTGCTGGAGCGTCGCGTTGTGTCTCGGTGCCGGTCCCATCGAGTTCGTTCAGAAAGAGAAGGATGCGGGCAACGAATTTTCTTCAGAACGTACCCGTATCCTTAAGCAGCTCGCTGGTCCTCTAATTCCCCTTTCTGTTCTGGTTTCCTGCACAGAGTTATGGATCCAAGCTTACTGAGGGAGCGAGAGCTGTTCCGAAAGCATGCCCTCTCCACGCCTGCGGTGGAGAAACGGCCGGCGTCATCTGCTGAATCCTCGAGCTCAAAAAAGAAGAAAGTAAAGGTAGAGCAGGGTGGCCCATCGAGCTCAAAACAGAGCTCAGGTTGGTAACAGTGCCCCGCTCAACAGTTGGTTGCTGTTTGCCACTGTCTGCTTGTGTGTTTGTTGGCATGAAATGGCTTGTCCAGGAGTTCTGCTAGCTGTAGTCTTTCTGAAATTGTCTCTTTTTACTAAGAAATACAGTGCATGATGTGAAAGAATACTTCTGTCTGCAAGGTCAGACATCATTCAGTGACTTGCTGTTATTCAGTTGGAGGAACTGTTACTGACAAAACATTACTTTGTAGGCAGCTGGATTTTGCTTGGTGAATGTCAGTAAATGCTGGTGAGAGGATGCTGAAAACTGATTATCAGCTGAAAGTCGTAGACTGCTGTGAGATGAATCTTGTTATCTGTCATGTCTGGCTGGTGCATAATGGTTAGCCGTTCTCCTTTTACCTGGGAGCTAATTTCTGTTCACGAACAGTAGGGGTCCCATAGAGTTGTTTTCTGCCTTAGTTGGGAATTCCATTGTTTCCCTGCAGTGGTGGCACAGCTGACAGCATACCTCTTAAAATTAAGAAAGTAGTTCTTAAGAGCACTGCCAGGATTAGTAAGAGCAAATGAGAAGTGCGGTACAGAGAGAATTCATGTGCACATGGTGCTCTACTCTCTACAGTTTCCTTTTCTAGGGTGGGTAACTTGGGGTCATTATGAGTAGCTCTGCAAACCTTGACGTAGTACTCTGATGTGCTGTAAAGAGCAAACATCAGGAATTACTAAAATACAAAATAATGCTATTGTGTAAACGCATCGCATGCTTGCATTTTGAGTGTCATGTGCAACTCTTCTAAACTTTAAAAAAAAAAAACCACAACAAAACAATGGAACTAATAACAGCAGAGAAAAATCACAGAAGTTTGGAAAACACCTCTGAAATTATCTAATTCAGCTATCCACCTACCACCAATGCTGCCCACTAAACCATGCTCTTTAGTGCCACCTCTGCATGTTTCTTGAACAGGTTCAGGCTCGGTGATTTCCACCACCTCCCTGGGCAGTGCCCAACCACTCCTTAGCAGAACTTTTCCTAATACCCAGGCTGAACCTCCCCTGGCACAACTTGAGGCCATTCCTTCTCTTCCTCTCGCTAGTTAAAATACCAAGGGTAATGGGAGGAGCACAGCATCTCTTGTGTGAGGGAAGAATAGGGAGCTTGTGTATTTTCAGTTTCTCAGAGCCTTAAGGACAGACACCAAATGATTTTATCAGCCAGATATTTTAAAATAAATCAGAAGAGGTGAGATTTCTATTTGCCACTTTTGCCATGCTGTCCTCCAGAAAAAAATCCATGAGATATCTTAGTATGCACCTCCTGAGTGAGAGGGGTTTACAGGGAAGGAGCAATGGACATACAGTTCATGTGTGATTGTTCTGGAGGATTTGAGTAGCTATGTGAGCAAGCGACTGAGTAAAGAGTGTGATTTCTTGTTTTGTGGGGTAGGTTTTTGGTGGTTTTGAATGTGAGAATGTATGACTGTGAGGAGATATGCTTTATCTTTAATGGTGCTGGCTTTGTTTCATACAATATCAGACAGCTTTCAGGATTTTTATAATATTTTTATGCAAAGTGAGTACAGTCTCCTTTTTTCCCTGTATTTACGAACTACTGCAGAATCATCAAGGGTTGAAGAAGAGTAATGAAGAGGGAATCAGCTTTTCTCTCCTTCTTAGGAATTGGCTCAGACCAGGTGTGCAGAAAGCCAAATGACAGAAGGGGTCAAGCAGCCATGGACACCAGTTTCCCCGTGATGCTGCAGGATCCAAGTTCTGTGCCTCAAAACCCAGTTTTTGTTTGAATTGTCAGATTCCTAGGTACCTGTCAGGATATGTGCATGGCACAGAGAGATCTTGGGGAGACGGAGTAAAAAGTGATGTTGAAGAATTCCCAGCCCCCTTTACCTTGAGAGAAGTGAAAACTAGGAGAATTATTCCTCACTCTGTTGTGTAGTGACCATAAAAATAATAATTAATGTCCCAGTAAACGTATGTGAGCACAAGTAACCTTTGGTTCTGCAGAGCCTCCAAATCCCCCATCATTTTTTTATTCTGACTCTGAGAACTTGCCTTTAGCTCTTGTTTGGGGAGGTGGGGCATAGAGATCATGCTAATCCTGAAAGAACCACACAGCTAAACGTAGCTTGCATCTGAAGATTCCTTGTGAGATTTCCAATGAGAACAGTTGTCACTGTTGCCTAAAAACTATTGTTTAAACAAGCTAGTTTTGTTTTGTTTAAACAAGCATTAAACAATTGTTTAAACAAGCAAGTTGAAGAGTGCCTTGTTTACTCACTCCAGAGTAGCAGTGAGAAAATAAACATGAAGGATCATATCTTTTCATTTCTTTTTATTGATCAGTAGCAAGTCTTTACCTTGAAATCTTTGTCTCGGTGGTCTTGGTCAGCAAGAGCTGAAATCTCTGGAAGCTTATTCCACAGCTTTGCTTTATGTGAGGAAAAGAATTCTCCTGAGGCTCTGGAGCTGTGCAAGAGGAGTTTCTTCTCAGTTCCTTGTTTGCTGCCTCCTATATAAACCCATGAGTAGCTGGAGAGAGTCCTAAGACTTAATGTTGTGTGTGCTTCTCAGGAGGGTGTGAGAACACAAATCCAGTGTTACAGAAGCTAGTGTTATTTCCCACGTGCTGCCTTCTCCTGTCCAGTCTCTGAGGACTGACTATGAAATACAGTAGAAGGTAATGAGATGTCTCCCTGGTCCAGAACGCAGCAGTGACATCATCTTCACGTGTCCTGCTTTGCATCCTCAATTGTCTTGTACAAGTGTCCTCAAGTGTCTTGGGACGCTTGATTCCATTGGTTGTGCTTATAGGTCAACTTCAGTTAAGAGCATTCTATGCATGTTAGACTCATGCTGGCAAGGCTTAACGGTAGTAACTGTGTAGAGAGATGGAAGGAGATGGCTTTTCTGGATGAACCATTGGAATTTTTTGGGTAGTGGTGGCCTGGGTCTTATTCCGTCTTACTGACCAGGAAGAGCATGAGTTGAATTGATGAGCCTTTTGGTGTATGTGTGTGTCCAAACCTTTTGGAGCTTAGGCATGCTAACCCTGAGAGTGGGAGTTGGTGTAGTAAAAAAAAAAAAAAAGAAAGAAAAAAAGATGAAAGGTAGTGTTGATGGCACTGAGGTATTTCTGATGGGGATAAGGCAGCAGGAGCTTACTCGTTTGTAGGTTTTGCTTCTCTAATGTGAAGAGCATTATTTATGTAATTAACTATCTTGTCCCACATGTAGCTTCAGTCTGGTTGGGATGTTTCCTGCTGGCCTGTTCCTTTCTGTGTCCAGCAGCAAGACAGAGACTTAACAGGCTGTACTGAAGGCTGTGCTGTTGATTGTTGCTATTACAGCTGTAATTTGTAAAACCAAAACTTTACTGTTTGAAAACCTATAGATGCAACACAGTACAGAGGAATGATGTGGTAAGTTACAGGTAAAAGCTGATAGTCCAAGTTTTATGTGTTCAGCTTGTGAGAGAGCTGAGAGGGTGAATTCTGGAATGTATCTGCAGGCTGATGAAGTGGGCTGAAGTTCAGTTGTGCAAAACAAAGTCGCGTCTTGCTGTGCATCCATTCCACTGTCTCTTATGCTAGGCTTATCATGATGCAGCCTCCTTTGTGAAGCATATCAACACCTGGAAACTGTGTGCTGGCTGGGAGAAATTATTGTCACTGCTCTGGGAAGATTGCAGTCTGTCAGCTTGTGTTTTGGCAAGAACTCTGTCAGCTGTAGTTCAGCTTTGAGAAGATGAGATAGGAATAAGATCATCAATATGTTGGATTCCCTGTAGTGTCATAGTTGGCACGGAGGCAGCAGCCTTGGGACAGAAAGATGACCCTGCTTCTTCTAGACCATGATCCCACTTGAGTGTGCTTTTGTGGAAGCAGTAAGATAGTCTTAAGGTAGTGCAGTAGTCATGACTCGACTCAAAAGACATTAAACAGGTTGAAAATGAAGTAAGGGGAATGTGGTTCTCTGGAATGGGAGAAAGGAGGAAGAAGAGGTCAAATTATATTGTAGGAGGTTAGAAAAGGCTATTTTAAGGATGGATTTCATCCTGGCTTGCTTCCCTCCCACCACCTATTTTCTTTAAGTGGTGAACCCGTAGTAAGAACAACTGCTGAAGGCAAAAATTCACACAAGGCTCTCATGGCATCTCTTGCCTTTAAATCATTGTCTTTCATCTGTTTTTCCTTAATCCTTTATGTCTGTCTTGTCCCTGTGTGATTCACCACAGTGAGAGAACAGTGCTCTATCATTGTGCTCTGTAGAATTGGATTGTTGAGCATCTTTCTAAGTGTTTTCTCTGGCTAAGCAACATAGTTTTGTTCACGTTCAGCAACACCGTTTGTTCAGGCAGTCAAACATCTACTCTAGTAACTCAATATGAACAACAAAAAATGATTTAAAAACAAACAACTTTTCTTCCCCCATAACAACGGAACAGATCATCCTTCAGCTAAGTGCCCAGAAAGCCAACTGTTCAAGTTCACAGCTGGAGATGCAGGCGTAGCAGTTATCATTCTATTTAAGTCCAAAAAAAAAAAAAAAAACCAAAAAAAACCCCCCCAAAAAAGCATGTAACTCATTCGTCCATAAGGTACAAGTGGTTTGTTCAAGGTGTTACATGGTCTCCACGTGCTGATGATCAGCCTTTCTTAAACCACCTCAGTTTCACGCTTTCTGAAGCTGTTCAGCATTGCTCTAACAGGGTTGGGTTCATTCTCCAGGTCTTTCACAGTTTTGTTTTTCACACAGCAGCAGCAGTCTAGCATTTCATAGAGGAAAGCCAGCACCACCAGAGAAACTACAGTAAAGATGAATATGATCAGAATAACAAAGCAGGCAGTGTTCCAGTTATCGTGAAAAGGGTAGATTTTTTGCACTTGAAAGCCCAAGTACTGGTAAATAGATGTTGTCTCGTTCCAGTGAGTGGCGTTGAGAGTTGCCATCCTTGAAGAGTTGTCTTAGTGTATTCCCTGTCACAGATCTGGGGGCTGAAACAGAAAAACAAAGCTGTTGAGGATTCTGTTATCAAGAACATGTTGTGTTTTGTTGTTTTTTTTTTAATCCTAAATTAGAAAAACTTTATCTCAGACTGTTCTTGCACCTCCTACAAAAATACAATGCTGAATACACATACTTGCTCTCAAAGTATCAAACCAAAAGGTGCAACTTGGCAGTTTGTCTGGAATGCTGATTACTGTTCCCTGATGTATGAAGCAGCATCAGTTATTCCAGACTTTAGCAGTTCATTTTACAAGTACATGTGAAGACAAGAAGGTTACTGTTTTCTGGGTGTACAGGGGTTTCAACAGCCTGTGTCCTTACTGTTGACTTGTAGATTTGAAAGCAGTGCTTAGAACTTTCTCATTGTCATTTGAGTTTGCGTGCTTTTTTGTGTGCTTTTTTCCTCTATTGACATCCAATAAATCCTTTTTTAAAAAAAGTGTAAACTGTAACTGTCTTGGAGGATTGTTCCAAAGAACGAAGCTCAGCTTTTCATTGTTCTTCACATTCACAAAAACAATCCTGGTTTCTGAAAACTTCTTATTCTGGATTTGCCTATTAGTACTGACTTGTTAACACTACAAAACCTTCCCAACCTAAACAAACAAACAAACAAAAACAAAACAAAAAAACCCCCACAATATTTCCTGAGGTGTTCCTCATTTGTTCTTTCTGCTGATATGAAATTTCAGCTTGAGAAATGTAGCTGCCTCATTCAGCTGCCTCTAATTCTGAGTATGTTCCATAGAATCGCAGAATATCCCGAGCTGGAAGGGACCCCTAAAGGTCATTGAAGCCTCTGTGGAGCCAGCAGTTGGATCACACAAACATCTGTGCTGTGTTCAGGTGGAAGGAACACCCAGCCCAACCCCTTCTGAGATCTGCCGCCTTGTTTTCAGTCACCTTCTCCACTTAACTCATCCCTTATCCAGTGCTGCCTGTTTGTACCAACAGGAGGCAAGACTGCAGTGTGGGAGGAAGAAAGTGAGAAGCTGGCTTCAGCAGATGCGCCTTTGGCATGAGTCATATTGCTGTAAAGATGGTCTGTTTCAGAAAGGCCATTGCTAGGAAATGTGAAAGTAAGCAGTGTCTCAGTAATTGCTGCAGTTTATCTAGAACAAAAAGCAGTTTTGTCTGTCTCTGTATTTCTCTGCGTTATAGCAGATTAGATGTTTGGCAATAGCATCTTTACAGTTGGGAGCCTTTCCCCAGTTTCTTTCTTTCCCTGGCTTTGTCTCCCAAAACAGAAGGATCTTATAGTACTTTAGATATATTTTTATTACTTTAAGACTTTATATCAAAAGAGCTACACTAACTTGTGTTTATTTGGCTTAGCCACTGGAAGATGAGGTATTAATCTTTGAGTCCTTCCACCAGTTTAAAACCAAGTGTGGGAGAAGGACATAGACTCGGATGACTGTATTCTGTTGAGAAGGTAGCAAGTTTTTGGGTGCAGCGCGGGGCTGAGCAGTACCTGGGATGCCAGCCCCCTGCCTGGTGTGTAGACTCCTTGGTCGGCGTGTGCCAGTTAGCAGACAGCTCCCAAAATACACTTCTGTCTGTTCAGGTGCTGTAGAAAACATGGGATTGTGGATGGGGGGAGAGCTAAGAAAGTGTTGACGGTGTGGAAACCTGGAGTTATATTTCCCTGTCTTAATAAATGAAAGATTTTTGCTTTCAGAATGAAGCAAAAAGTGGGGATTTTCCTACATTCATTGAAAAATAGTCCTGGCAATCTACACATGGTAAATTCAGTAATTAAAACTGCGAAATAAAGGGTCAATGTTTTGTTCATTAAACTGAGCACGTAGATAATGCTGTAACAAACCTTACAGACATACTTCTGTAGTCAGCCTGGTGAGGAAGTGAAAACTTGAAAATGTCTGAAAGAGCAAGAAGTGGCAAAAGAGAACTGAGATGGTGTCTACTCAAATGGGTTCCTTTAATTCAGTTAAATTGCTTGCCATTATTTCTGTGTCATTATTGATAAAGAAAGGCGTATTAATGAAAACCAGGATGGTGCAGCCAGGTCAGCTTGTGACGTACATCTTGCTGTAATCATTTAACAGTTACACACTTGGCTCTTTATCTTTCCATCTTCACTGGATCTAATTGAAACAGATCAGCGTTGCTGTTGAGAGGGAGCCCTATCTCTAGCATGTGACAGGCATTTATTGGAGGAATTGCAGCACCTCACCCGCTGTTTCCTCTTTTAACTTTGCAGTTGAGGCTGTAGGGCTGGGGCAGGTAGGCATCAGCTGCTGCTCACTGTAATTACCAGTGTGCAAAGCTGGAGGAGCCATTGCCGAGCCATTCAAATTAGTGCAGCACTAATGAGGGTAGCATCTTTGAAAGCTGTCAAAAAATAGGCTGGTCTCACATGGGTTTCCTTCTGTTGTAATGGCACAATTTAAATTCATATTGTAAGCCAGTTCAATTTGTATGCAGTTCATCTCCTGCAACATTTAGTGAGTTAAATATTTAATGAATTTGGTTCTATAAAGAGGGAAATGACTGGCAAAAAAATGGTTTCAGAGCAGTGCTGAGGAAGTCCTGTTTAAGAAGCCAAAATAGGTATCTTGGGGTTTACAAACCCCCCAAAATACATTAACAAATCTCGATGCATTCTCACCTTTTTGTGTGGCACCCAATGCTCCAGTACTGACAATGATACCCAAAGGGGTTGTCTTCCTACTCTAACATACTGATTTCTGGAACGTGTTTCTAGCATACCCACAAACACGCATTTCTTTCAGCTACTGCAGTTGATGAGGTTTCAAAATACCCACTTGTGAGATGCATTTGTTAAATTTCAGCTTTAGTGATTGCTTTATAAGGAAAATCCTTTCCACGTCATTTCTGTGAAAACATACAATCTATAACGAGAGTGAGGCTGCAGAAAGCAAGCAGCCTCACCAGTAAGCATCAAACCCATTTTGTTTCCTGAATCTGGGCTTGCTGGGTTAGCTTTTCTCTAAGATGGAGTGGTCATCAGTTTGCCATGAGCACGCAGACGGTAGAAGTGTCTGACAGTGCAAGGCAAGCACCCCGAGTTCAGCAGAATAAAATCCAGCTAAACCTAGAGAAAAGCAGTCCTTGTTGTAAGAGGCTTTTTGCAGGCTTGTATGTTACAGGCATATTTTCTTGCAGCAATCAAGACAAACGTAAGGCAGCATTATAAAATGATGTGCACCTACCTCTTGTCTGTAAGGATGCTGAGCGGGCGCCGTGCCGTTCCCTGTTTTAATGCAGCCTATGGCACAGCTAAGATGGAGCTGTGCTGCGATTGGCTGGTGTGCGGTGCTGCTGACAACTTCCTTTATGCTCATTTCCATCTCCCCCTCACCCCCAGCAGGAAATCATTCACAAATATGACTCTTACTGCCCGGATTGAGAAAGCCACTCCTCTCATTTTTGGGATGTGCATGATGACCTTGTTAGCCAAGGGGTGCACGGCAGCGGCCCTGAGCTATCTGCTTTGCACTGGGACTCAGGCTGTGACGTTTGGGGTGTTCCTCCCTGCAGGGCCAGCCTGGCAGCAAGAGAATGACGTTGTCAGGGACTGCAGGCAGGCAGATTGAACGAGATAATCTTCGAGAGTCAATTGGCAAAACAAATATGCAGTAAGTCATCTTAGCTGTAGCCCAGCCCTGATCTTTGTTCTAGGCACTGCCCATCTCTCATTATGCATATGATTTTACAACGCTTCCTGCAAAGCAATTAATTATTTGAGTGCAAAATGAGATCCTGTGGAGGAAAATCTTTATAGGCGGGGTTTGTAGGGAGGGCTGGCTTTTGCTGTTTCTCTCTTAATTTAGTAACCAGGATAGAATGTTCTTACGTAGCCAGAGTTCTGCTGGTTATCCTGTGTGAATTTTAGAATTGGTATGTGTAAAAATGGTACTGTGTAAAGCTTCTAATAAAATGTCATAGAATTGCTTCAGAATTTGCAATTGAGTTTTGGGTTTGGATTTACCATCTCTCCACATTGACACCAGTTACTGTATCAGTCTTTACAGTAATTACTGAAAGCGGGTTTATTTGACTGAACCCCAGGTTCCCACTTTGCGTTGCCTTTCATTAGTGACTTACAGATCAACTTAAGAAGTAAGCTGAGATGCAGGGGGAGAGACATTAACAGAATTTAGCTGAGCCACAACGATTTTGGAAGCTTAATTTGCAGTTTCCCGTGAGAAACTTAGCAAGGACTAAGTTAAACTTAAACCCAGGGAACGTGACCATTTCTACCTGGTGCATTTGGCAGTACTTCTCAGAGCACGAGTCCCTGAGCTCTTCCTCTCCTTGTTGCCACTCCCATGTGTGCCTTCCAGTTGCCCAGCATGGCAAAGCCTTCACTCAGCAGTTCTGCAGCCTCTCCTGCAATTGAGGCACTTCCATTGCTCTTTCCTGTCCCTGCACTCATTTTTTACAGAAACAATAGGAACAGATGCAGGTACAGATTTTGAAATTTACAGTGGATTAAAAATAAAGAATAAAAAAAAATCCACAAACATGATGACAACGAGGGGAATTTTGCTTTTTTGGAGAAGTTACGGTTCTGAAAAACTATTATTGTTAGGTTTGAGCAACATTACGCTGGTATTGGCCCCCTGGCTTCTGGTAGCGGTTTGTGGATGTTTCTATTTAATGTACTGCATTGTGCAGTTAATACAGTGTCATTAACTCAACCTTATGAGAATGTTGAAACAAATTTTGTGCTGTAACAGACCTCGTGGTACCTGAATGCAGAAGCAGGCTTAGCAGCAGTGGTTGTGTGAGCAGTGCAACACTGATCGATGATCTTGAATTTATGATTTCTTTGTGATAAACTCTCTGCTAGGGTTACTTTTCAAACAACTGAAGAAAAAGCAAAACCACCCTCCCAAGCCCAGCACAGTAAGTACAACCTTACTTTACTGGATGAGTGTTAACTGAAATAAGTGAAACTTTCTGCTCCTGGCTCAGCAGTATGGAGCAGTCGGTAGGGAAAATCACTTTGAGTGTGCCAGTTTTATGGTGTAATACTGCAGTTTAATGCTGCAGCTGCTTGCTCTTTTCTTAGAGCTCATGTCCCAATATCTGTATGGATACTGAGTTCTGCTCAGAAGCATTCTAGAGCCAGCAGGTAGCTGTGTGTCTGAATCCCCATACTTACACACACAGTCCATTGGGAGTGACTGCTCCCAAAACGTGTTTCTATTGTTGGCGTAGAATTAGGTTCTGACAAGGGTTGTTGAAAGCATTGTTTATTTGTTTATTTTCTCCTTTCCTAGATCACAGCAATGGCTCATTTAATTTGAAAGCCCTTTCAGGAAGCTCTGGCTACAAGTTTGGAGTCCTTGCAAAAATAGTGAATTACATGAAGGTACGGTGGTTTCATGTAAAAGTATAATGTTTGGAAATGCTTCAGTTAATTTTTCTCTGTGGTAGCAAAAAGATGTTGAATATTTCAGGCCTTAAGATTTCTTTACTGTGCAAGAGGAAGAATTTCAAGAAACTAGGCTGTTAAATTTAAAATGCTGTCAGTAAACAAAGGGCCCATTATTTGCTTCATTTCTGGAATCCCAGTTATTCCAGGTCTACTTAAAACCAGGAGAATGGTTTTTGTTTGCATTAGAAATAGGAATTTGAAGATGCTATCAGCTTTCAGGATTCATGAGCTGTTTTTCAAAATAAGTTGTCATTTGGCACTTGACAGATAATTCTGTCATTTATCTCAGCTGACACAAACTGATTTTTCTCCTCATCATCGAAGACCTAACGTTGGTGCTCATATGCTACGTGTGTTGTGTCGCTCTTGGTTTTACGGAAATTGTTCTGTCATCACTTTCTGCCAGTTTTCGCTACTCTCTGGTAACTGAGCTGCTGAATAAAGAACTACAGAACACTGATTGCTCCTCTTTATTCTTCCAGACTCGGCACCAGCGTGGTGATACACATCCCTTAACTCTAGAAGAGATTTTGGATGAAACGCAGCATTTAGATATTGGACTCAAACAAAAGCAGTGGTTAATGAATGAGGTAAAGAAAAGCTTTTGGTTGGAGATTGAAGGATTGAACCTCAACTATACATTTAATTGCAGACACTATAAATATTGAAGTTCTGCTTCTGAAAAGCTGCATTGCTTCATGTTTCTGTCTTGTGCCACCTGCTATAGCAATTACTGAAATGAAAGCTATTCTGACATTTTTAAGGATCAATTACTGTTACTACAGTTAAGAGTAAGTTGTATGTCAAGTGAATTTCTTCATTGCTAGTTTCCATTCTTACAGTGTCACTGCAACTTGCTGCTGTGTTCATCTTTATGCTTTATCTATCCAAATGTCTTCATGGTACTGCAAGACTAGTAAATCAACAAAATCCTATATTTGGTATTTATACCTTATCAAGATCTCGTTTTGCTGGTATCGTACTTAGAATCCTTGCAACAAAGTAGTAAAAGCTGTTGATACATACTGGGGGGATCTCTGTAGTAAAAGTAGGATGTTTTTAATTAATACTAATATTCTGGAGAACAGAAAACTGGCAATGCTGCTGTTATGAAAATTTGGCTCCACTGAAAGCTTTGAAGAGTAGCTCCAGGTTGTTTCCATAACAAATCAGAATTTTGAGACTGAACCAAAAAGCTCATATAAAATTATCACTGAGTTGGTAACCCGTGATGATACTGCATGCACAGCAAAACTGATTTGGACCAGATCTTAAGTCATTTCAGTTGTCCATGAGTTTCTGGTCAGCTTTACTCTGAAGCAGCATCGTAAGTAAAATCCTACTGTGCAGCATGTCTGCTCTTCTCAGTTTCTGCTACAGCTGCTGGTGCCAATTGGCAGTAGCTGGGGCAGACTGACTCGTGTTTTGTTCATGCCAGGATAATGCCTTTCACATTCGTAACATCCATACTACCCAAGTTTGAACTGCCAAGTTGTCTATTGGCACTTTATGTTCAACCAAAGCACACTTTTTCTTGTGTTCCACTTTTTTTTTTTATCGTCATGCCTTTCTCAAAAAGGAACACATGCGCCTTTGAGACTTGAAGCTCCTTCCTGCCCAAAGGCATCAAGTGAACGATGCTAAGCATTTGGTGCTTTGTGCTGTAAGTCACTGTGAGTTAAGCCTAGGCTGGATCTGAGATCCAATGACTTGAGGTTTGTTTCCAATTCAGACCTCCAAACTGTCAGTGATAACCACGTGGCTGACGTACTGTAGCTCGTGAAGTACTAGTTTGTTCTCTTTCTGAAGGTTCGCAATTTATATTCCTGTTACAGGCTCTAGTCAACAATCCTAAAATAGAAGTTATAGACGGGAAGTTTGCTTTCAAACCCAAGTACAACTTGAAAGATAAAAAGGCTCTGCTCAGGCTCCTGGACAAGCATGACCAGCAAGGGCTGGGAGGAATCTTTTTAGAAGAAATTGAGGAAGGGCTACCCAATGCACATAAAGCTATAAAGGTGAGTCATGCCTGTCTGGGCTTCAGCAAAACTCTTCTGGGTAAGTTCTCAAAGGGGAAGTAAAAGCTATGAGAGAATTTTTTCAGAGTTCTTTTTGTTCATTTGGAGACTCAAGGTCTGATTTAGTACCTTTTCCTGTGTATCATCCTTTACGTTTACAATTGACCTGACATCTAAGCACAGCTGTCAAAGCTTTCTCACAAAAGGTGCTTTATGTATTATGTTGCAACTGAAGGCATTTAATTGTGCTTTTATACCTTGATCTTGGCCCTCGGTCTCTCTTCTCCGTTTTATTAGTGCATTTATTGATGGTGTCCACTTTCGATGCTTCTTTTTGTTGCTTGTTACTTCGCTGCTCTCCGATTCATTGATCTCTTTGTGGAACAGGATCTGGGTCTGTTATTCTGAAAGTAGAACTGATTTGAGATTTTTTCTTTTGCATTTCTTTTCAAGGCTTTAGGGGACCAAATTCTCTTTGTTACCCGCCCTGATAAGAGGCAACTTCTTTACTACAATGACAAGAGCTGTCATTTCTCTGTGGACGAAGGTAAGTGTTTATTTACATCTGTATTCATGGTTTAAATTCAATGTAGACGATTGAACGTCTTTTAATGTGATAACAAAATACTGGTATATCTAGGTTCTGTCAGCAGAATGATATGTATTAACGTGATGATAACAACACTAGCAAACAAGTTCAGGGATAATAACCTCTGTCATCTATTGGATGCATTGGTACATGGCACCAGGAACCCAACAATTCAAGTATAGCAGAACAGACAAGAGGAAAAGTTGCCCATCTGTGGCTTAGATGACATCTAACATTTTCCTGCATAAAAGCAGATGAAGAACAATTAAATTTCTTGGTTTGCATGCTGCTTTTTTACCCAGCTTTTTCCCAATCATGTACTTCTGTTGGCAAAGGCAATGAGGAACCAGAAGTTGAAGAGAAGGAACAAACAGACAGGGAGGAGATGTGAGCAAAACTACTAGGAAGATGTGGTTTACAACTGGGAGGGCAACCTGAGTGCAGGGTGGTGCTGCTGCCTAGAGCTGGAAGTGGAACTCCAGAGCTTCAGCATGTATTTTTTTAATCTAATGAATAGTAAAGTCCTCTGCAATCAGTGTGCCCATTGGCTGAATGCAGCAAGAGACCAGGTTATGCAATAATATATATGTATCTGCAGAAATTAATTATGCCTGTCAGGGTGTGTTGCAGTGATGATGTCAGAGCCAATATCAGATATCTGTAAGTACAGAAGGGAGAAGGCATTTCCTGGGAAAAGGCCTTATTTTAAATGACTCGAGAATACTGAATACTTACTGTTGATCACTTGTTCTGTAACATTGACATGAAATCATATTCTAAAGCATCACATTATGGTAAAAGAACAAAAAATTTTAATTGGACCTTTAACTGCTGCATGTGCAGGACCATAAAACAAAACAGTAAAGTGCTTTTTTCTTTGAGTAACTCAGAGAAACTCTTTATTTTAAACAGAATCATGCAGCTTCTTTGTTACATACCAGATGTACTCTCTGTTAATAGCTTAATTCAACAAAGATAATTTAGTAGATGTCACCTACAGCATTTAAAAATATAAAGATAGTTTCTAAATATCTTCAGCTATTGTACAGTCAGTGAATATACAGATGATATAGTACATTTGAGAGCTTAGCTTATGTAATTATTCTACTAGAGCAGAAAAAGACACTCACCCTCTCCTGGGCACATGTAGGAAACTCTGGCAGAGTAGATCCCCAGAAGAGATCCTTCCCTACTGGTAGCCAGCTCTTAAATAGGTCTAGGAGAGGTGCAGCCAGGCTCCACTCCTTCCTGCAGCACAGGTGAATTGCCTTCACCTGTGCTCCCGTGGCTGACTCATTGCTTGCCTTAGATGATCAATCAGAGGTGCAGGCTGTGATTCAGCAGCCCCATACAACTGTAATTTCTTTGTCTCTTTATGGTGGGCATCCTAACAGTGTGTGAAATGAATGATCATAAGCCTGTCAGCCTTTATTGGGGAATTTGTAACTTCCCAAATGTCTACAAGTTTAGTATTAATGCTGCCAGCCTGTTCAGATTGTGTTTCTTCAGTCCATCAGCCCATGGCTTTTAGGATTCTTAACTTTGCCAAGACCTTTAGAAATCAGCTCTCTTGCAGTCAAGTTTTAAGTTTTTTTAGCAGCTACTGGTTATATTTCAGTCCCAATTGCTGATTATTTCTTTTCCAGATAATTGGTTGTGGATGCCCCACCCCCTGGAAGTGTTCCAGGCCAGATTGGACGGGGCCCTGGGCAGCCTGGTCTAGTATTAAATGGGGAGGTTGGTGGCCCTGCCTGTATTAGGGGGTTGGAGATTCATGATCCTTGCGGTCCCTTCCAACCCTGGCCACTCTGTGATTCTGTAATTGGCACCCAGCCATTCTAAAAGAGTTAGCAGAATCTCTATTCTGTTGCTTTCAGTTTATGATAACTCCTGAACTGATTGTGAAATTGAATCAAAGGGTCCATTTTATTGAGAAGTTCTGAAGAAATCTACCAGCTCTGTCAGGGAGCCAGTAGAAATCCAAGGCTGTTCATATACAGTCTTCATATATTCTAGCACATGCAGTACTGATTGGTAGTTATGAGCAAGCAGTGCAGACCTTTGCTATAAAATAAGGGAAAATGTTTTGTTAAAAAAAAAAAAAACAGCAAAACAAAACACAAAAACAGCAATAGAAAACATAAAATGTTTAAGCCAGTTGGCTCAGTCTCCCAATGAGAAAGGCATGAAAGCCCCTCATGTCTGTGATGAGGGGACCACGAGCATGCAGTGTTTGTAGTTCAAGGTGGCCTTGCTTGCTTTCATCCGCAGGTGGCAGCATGTTCCCATCTGAGCAGAGAGGGATTTTTTTGTTGTGCTTTTGTGCTTTTTCGGGTTTTTTTGGTCATGCAGAAGATAATGCTTTGTTCTGAGACACGAGGCAGAATATTCTCTCTTTTGTGAGATTTGTGATCTGCCTGCATATGCCACAACTCTTAAAACGTTCCTGAGTGGGTTAACTTTGTTGTTGCAGCTGGAATAGGTCCTTTTTCCAAGCATGTTATCCTGAGATGAGAAAAACCCATCCTTCCTGAGCAGTCTTGCTTTGAGATTGTTTCCAGAGCCCTGGAAGCACGTCTCTTGGGGAGTCCTTGGCAGAATCATCTGCGTACAGGATCAGCTATGACACGTTCCTTGCGTTAGCTGTGCTATTTCAGCTCGTTATCTCCAGCAACATTAAAACTAAGTTTTTTAGAAGGCTGCAAATAAGCCTTGAAGAGTTCTCAGATTCTTTGATCTAGCAACTGATGATAGTTCAAAATATGTTTCTAGTTTAATGCTTATCCTTAGAAGTAAGGGCTTTGCACTCCTCAGAGCGCGGTTTTGCTGCATGACACTCCAGTTCTGAACATATGTTGGCTCGTGTTATTGTCCTCCATGATCCTCTTCCATTGCTGTCTGAGCTCCATCAGCAGTCAGTGTAGAGAGAGAGGAGCGTGGGGTAGTTTGGAGGTTGCTGCCTAAAGCAAGGGAACGAACTGTCTGGCAGTGCCTGCGTTTGCCCTGACTGCAGTTGTTTTGGTGGCTGAACAAGCTTTTCTTTCTCCTCTTTTGAAAACAAGCCCCAATGTACTTCAGCAGCGGTGCAGTACCCTATATCGTTATCTCCAGGGTACTGGGGAAGGTATGTGTAGTGAGGAATGGCTTTTGTTCTTCCTCTTATGTGATTAGCCAAAGAAGGTTCAGATTGCATGTGTTCCTTCTTCACTTCCTGACTAATTAATCTTCCGTCACTAATGTGTAGCTGAAAGGGTTTATAAAAGCCAGGCTAAATTTCAGGTGCTTCAGCCAAGGCAAGCACTGCCTTTTTGTGCTGGGGCTAAGCACTTTGCATGTGAAGCAAGCTTTCACTGGGGGCCTGAATGCTGAAAGGCCATTCCAATTGCTTCACTGTTAGAATTGATGTCTTTCACCTCTGAAGGCAACATAGGAAATACTGTAATGCCTAGAAATGTGGATATTTGATTATGCAGATGTTTAATATTCTTCCTAAGCACCTTTGAAGAGATTTTAAAGAGTAGCAGAAGCCTATTAAATTTCACAGTATAAAAATTGCTCAGGATCAGTTGATGACTTATGGTTTTGGCCTTGAATTCCAAGATGGTCCAGGCACAGCACCAAGTTAAAATCGGGCACCTTTTCTTTCTGGTTTAAATGTAGAACTGTTACAGAGCAGGACTTTACGTTCCCTACTGCTCTTCATTTCTTTCCTTCTGCCCTCTCTGCAGAAATGTTGTCGTCTGTTCTTGTCCTGTACTCAGGTTTTAGCTCAGCTCAGTGGAGACTCTTAAGCTGTTTTTAATCTCTGACAGATTTTATTACCAGTATGATACAGAAGTTTATCTCCAGAAGCCATCTCAACCTTTTTGCAAGAGCGGGCAAGACAATCAGAGCTGCAGGGTAAGCTGCAGGAAGCCACCGTGCAGCTACTTACCCATGACACTGTATCCCAAATGTAAGCATTTATAGAAGGAGAGCATGTTAGGTTATAGTAGCTCAGGGAATGATGGTGAAAATTGCTTTTGTATTTGAGGCACCCCAGGCAATAAATCTGCGGAAACATCCTTACCCCTCAGGTATTTCACAGAGGAAAGCCATTTACAAAACTTCTGTTGTGCTGCCCTCTGTTCTGCTTTGTGTATTTTTCCTGCTGGTCCAGGTTCATTGTTTTAAGTTTGTGCCTGCAGACACTTTGATGCTAGAGATGCTAGCAAATACTGAAGTGGCCTTTAGGTCAGCTTCATTCCTTCCTTCTTGATCTGGAGAAGCAGGGGAGCAGCCTGCGAGTTGTGCTAGTTCTGCCAAGCCTCTGAGTTGAAATATTTCAGTGATCAAGTTGCAAGATGCTGCATGCATCAGGATTTGTTCACTGAGGGTGCTGCAGTCACAGCTCGCTGCCTGTTTTGGTGAAGATCTGCACTGCCATCAGGACGTACGAGTCCTCTGCTGAAAACATACTGATCTCCCTTAGGCTTCACAGCCCGTGTTGCTTTGGTCAGAAACTCTTTGGAAATTTCTTTCCAGGGGATTTTTTCCCAGCTCTATCTTGTCATAGCAACCTAAGTGACAGGAGTTGGCAGCCTGCTGAGGTCAGGTGCAGCCTTCCTTCTTGACTGCTGAACAGCCTTTGCTTTCCATAGCTGTTACTTGTTCTGGCTTAGCTGTAAAGTAGTTTTCTGACTCTGAATGAAGAATATACCACCTCCATCATGCTCCGTTGGCATAAAGATCACTCAGCAGTTTACAGGACATAGGGAGGGAAAATACAGTGTACTTCAGGATTGCTATGGTTTTGTGTGCTGCAGGAATGCATGCATCTGAACCTGTGCTCTGTGCCTGGCTGGAGCAGACCGGTGTGCAGTGAGCTTTCTGCTTCAACAGTCCCCTTCCTGCTCTCCACAGCAGGTCTCTGTAGACCAGTTCCTTGTCACTGGCCCCTCTCATGAACTACTACAAGTAGTGCCCCTCTTTTTTGCTAAGAACTACAAGAAAGTCCAGGGTGACTGTGTTTCAATTTCTTCTTCAAGCAGCTGGAGAAATCACATCCTGTCATGGGTTAAGGGTATGGATTTTAGGCCTGGAGTTGGCTGAAATGTGGGTGGTTATTTCTTGAGAGTGGTGGTTATTGCCAGCTTTTCACATAGGCTCTCATGTTTCAGAGGGGATGTTACAGCAGTTCACAGTGTATTCCCAAGGTCTAAACTTTCAGTAGCTGATAGGGGCATAGTCCTTGGAGACTTTGAATAAATCTGACAGGTAATATGGAAATGGTTCACTGCCAGCCGGCCAGCTGCTCCCTCTCTTCATTTCCTGCATTTAGTTCAGTATCTGGTGTGACACAGAATCGGTTTTGTGATGTGGTGATAGATGTATTTCTTCGCTTTTTAGATGGAACCCTGAATACAAACCACAAGCATGCACAACCATGTGAATGCATCCCCACCTTTATGCTGAGCCAACCCTTTAACACAGAATATTGCCAGGGGACAGTTTTATTGTCATTTCTCACTTTCCTGGGCACTAAGGTATTTTAATCCTGTCTATGGAACTTCACCACGGAAGCTCTATTGCAGTTACTGCAGTCAAAGCTACAGTGCTGAAAGCTGCCTGATTGATGGAGGAGTATTTAAAAAGAATGGCTAAATGCAGTGAGGTGATTCTGTTGGGGCCAATTAGTGAATTAAACTATCTGTACTTAAAGCCCATTTTAGCGTTGCGGTATTGGTTCTTGGTGACTGTTAATTCATATTTCTTAACCAAGTTTAAAAGGTGATTGTGAAGCTGTAATGATGGTATAACACTGCATTACAAGAAATGCAAAATGCTGTGGTTAGATATTAACTGTAGTCTGCACTTCTGTTGTTGTTAATCCTTCAAGAGCTGACCATTTATTTTCTAGTGTTTAATTTTTCACTTCTGTTCTCCAGAAGAATGTAAGCTAGTTAACCTTAAGTACCTATCCTCAGCTTGGTGGGGTTTTTTTTGCACCAGAGCATTTTTCCATGTATCGTGTACTCTAACAAGGAGACAGGTCACTTGTGTGTGCAGCAGAACATGGTAAGAAAAAGACCACTGTTTTTTAGAAGTGAATAGTGACCAATTCTCTTGATGCCATCACCCAGCATACACTTGCCTGTCACATCTTAAGAGAACTGCCTGCATCTCTCACAGGGCTCGTCTGTGCACAGCTAAAGGCAGCAGAGTGCAGCATGGCCTGAAAGCATCTCTGCCTGGAATCTGTTTAATATTTATGTGTTTATATGCACTCTTCTCACTTCATGCATGAATTGCAGAAACGATGGTTTGGAATATGGTTTCTTTCAGAAGTGTGATAGTGAATTTGCACAGCCATCATGTGATCCTTATTTCCAGCCACCAGCGGGTCTGAGTGTCCTGCTGAGTCCCACTTGGGTGCTCAGGACAAGGAAAAAGGAAAGGGCCTGAAGGAGCATGCCCTGCTTAGCCTGAGGGATGCACTAGGACCCTTGCTTGGGCTGCAGCCTTTAAGGCTTATTGCTGAGAAGGCTGAGTGCTTATTGCTGAGAAATGTCCTGCGTGTGTTTGGCTTTGATCTTAACACAGCCTGTCCACCTGCTGCAACAGGATGAGGTGAGAGACGAGCTGTGAGAGCAGGCACTGCAAGATACCCCTAAAGCCAGGAGTTGCACCAAAAATGGATGAGCGGACAGAGAATGCTTTGGCTACAGTGCCACTCCTTGCGTTACGTTATCTGAAAGTTCATGTCTCAATGGCTCTGTCATGCTGTACAGCCTGAACACGAGCAGTGGGCTAAGCACTATCTCCTTGTAACCAAAAGTGGCACTCTGACAGGATTCAGTTCTCAAAAGCACTGCGTTACCAAAAATGAACATTTGCTGCTCTTCCCTGGCAAAATTCCTTTCTTTTGTTTCTGGAGAAGCTCGAACAGCCCTTTACTGTTGGCAATGAAAAGAAAAAGAAGGAGCTGAGACTTAAGGCATGCCCATTCTTAGAAAAACAAGATGCATTAGGAAGGGAACGGTCCAAGTGAAGGATGGAATTCTGTTCTTTATGGCTCTGAACGGGACCATTTGGTTGCAGTGTGCCCAGAGCCGGTGTGTTCGCAGCAGATTGTCACCGGAGTGTTTCATCGCCTGCTGCATAGGACAGCTTATTACGCATGCAGAAGTTGTGGTTGTTTTGACAACTGTATACTAAATTTATCTGGAAATAAAGGGAAAAATTTAGTCTTGCGTTGCTATGTGCGCCTCGTGTTTTATTTATAGATTGTTAGCCAAACCTGCTGACAGGATATATCTAACTGACTGCCTGGGGAATGAAGGGAGGTAGAACTGTACCAGCCGCTGCCGGGAGAAGGCATTCCAGAGGCTCTGTGAAACTTTACATGAGGCAGAAAGTGCTCAGGCAGATGGCAGCTGCTCTAATTAAGACTTACTGCCTCTGCCTTTTTTCTTGCTGCTGTGGTTTTTAAGGTATCTCTCTTCTTTTTATCATCAGAGGAATTCTAGTAATTTATTATCCGTAAAGCATGGTTTGTATTAGATTACAGTGATAAAGGAGCTTACTACCACTGAAGTTAAATGTCTTCAATCTTCAGTAAATTGGACTATGAGATGGGAAGTCTCCCATGACAATGGCAGCAGAAGTTGTGTAAATGAAGTTGCCATTTATGGTTAGTTATTGCCTTTCACCAGGACCAGGTTTGAACTGAGGCTTATAAAACACACTAACAGTCTGCTGTGCTACAAGGCGCTAGGCAGAAGGGTGGATGCCGTGTGGAAAATTACCATTAAACGCACACATTTTGCCTGTGGGTGCCCCTGAAGCTGGGATGCTGGGGTGCACTTAATGCAGATGTGAATCAGCTCATCTTTTTCCATGAATTGTTGGTGGCTTTTGTTGTTGGCTGCTTTTGGAAGTGCATCCGACTTTAAGAGTGGGTAAAGGCTGCACTAATTGGGTGCCTGCTGGCAGCAATAACTGCATTGCAGGCTGGCGTATCGGAGTACTTCAGTGTCTGAACTCAGATCTGTTTCATCTTTCCTTTCGTGCAAGGGCTTTGCCTAGGGTTTGTTCACCGAGTTGTGAAACGAGGGTTTGTTTGGTGTTTCAGAGTTTCGGAAACTGTGGAGAAGCATTCCCATGGATTCTATAGATGAAGACAAAGTTGAAGAGTACCTGAAACGACAGGGTATTTCTTCCATGCGAGAAGCTGGACCGAGGAAAATAGTAAGAGATACAAATTGCAGATCTTTCTGAGAAATCCCCCCCCCGCTGACCCTGTGATGTTAATTCCAAAATATGTTGCTGAGCCTATGCGCAGCTGCCTTCTGTAGCTCAAGGAAATGCAACCAATTTTAAGAAGCTGTAAAAAAACAATGCTGAAGCCAGCAGCCAGTGTTTTTATAACTTGTTTCAGCCAGCGTAATCCCAGAAACATCAAGAAGCGGGCAAATGCCAAAAATCCCTGAGAACTCCAAAGTGGAAGCTTCTGCTTAAAGCTGTACAGTACGTTAGGAGCAAAACAATGGCAGCTCTTCTGGGAGAAGGTTTTCTCTTCCCTTTTTCTTTTCTGCTGAACGGCCTTGAAATGTTGATACGAATTGTGTAACCTACCTCCCACTGCTCTTAGGCTGTTCCCCATACAGAGTGCAATATGCTCATGCTTTACTGGCAGGCCAAAATGGCATCAAGATCTCCAAAGATGCTTTCTTCCTGGCTTGTAACAAATCTGTTGTTTTTTTCTTTTTACACTTACTGTATGTGGCATACCATCTCTTTTCTGTTGTGCACCTGGCTTCAAACTGGCTTTCACAAAGCCCTTCCACACAGGATCTGTTCCTGGTTTCTGCCGTTGCTACAGTGGATGCTAGAACACCTGCTGTAATGTAGGCACTTCTCTTGTGTTCTGCATATTCTAGATGTGTCTTTGAGCACATCGTTGTGGCTGTGGGCTATCTAACTACTTCTGTAGTTGCCTCGGAACGTTCAGGGATCCCACTTTTAAACAAATGCCAGCTCTCCTTCAGCACACAAGATACCAGGAAGCTCTGCTGCATCCCCAGTGCTAATTCCCCACCAAGATTCGAATTGAATACAGTTGCTTCCTGCATAAATAAAGACCCCTCGCCTCCTGCCTACCCCCAGTTCAGCTGTTCAAGCACAGCTCTCCTTTGGAGTGAGGCAGTGGCTGCGAGCAGCACAGTGTCTCACGTCAGGTCAGATGTTGCAGCTGGAAGGCAGATCTTCTGACTACCGTTTATTTCTTCATTTAGGCTCCTGCTCAGAGGAAGAAACCCACTTCTCAGAAGAAACGTCGATTTAAGACTCACAATGACCATTTGGCTGGAGTCTTGAAAGATTACTCTGATGTCACTTCTGGCCAACAGTGACTGGCTGAATTTTGAAGCAAACAGACGTTTTTCTACAGGCTTTTTGCCACGCAGACTCAGCGACTGCTTGCAGGAAGACTGACTCTGTATAGTGATGTGTTTCCTTCATCCCAGTGACTGCCGAGATGGAGCAGATCAGTTTAAGAGCAAGTTTGAACTACTAAATTTAGAGTTTAATTTAATTAGCTAATTGGAAATGTGTCTTCAAATAAAAGGTTCGCTCAAATTGCCTCTTGGCATAGAGTGATAAATGGTGCTCAGCATGAAATACAGGAGTTCCTGTTCAGTGCTTAACTCTGCTTTTACATTGCTTAATGGGTGTTACCTGGAATTACTTAAGAGGAGCTTTTTCATAGAATTGAATACAGCATTGTTGTACCTATGGCAGGGAAACCTATTCCTAAAATCACTGCAGGCAAGTTTTTTTTACAGTCAAATACACCCACAGTTTGTTTGTTCCTGCCTTGCTATGGAGTTGAGCTTTACCGAACTGATGGTACCTGAGGCTCTGACTCAGAACAAGCCCTCTCCAGAACTCCAGGCAGGCTGCAGGGGTGCACTGCAGCTGCTGCTTCGCAATGCTCATCAGAAATTGCCCTCAGCTATTCCTCCTCACTGTAGCGGATGCACCTCTGTTACACAGGCAATTTCTCCTCACTGTAGTGGATGCACCAGTGTTGCACAATTCTACTCATGGATAGGGGAAATAAATTGACAGTGTAATACTGCAACTTTTTTCTTTTATTTTATTTTTTTTTTTTAAGTAATAAACTTACAGTGCTGGTTTCCAGTGTTTCTTCCTTAAAGAATGTGTGAGTTCATACTTATGTTTTCTTTTTCAAAGAGGTAAAGGAGTCTCTGTTGTGTTTTAGTCTTCTCAATGAATTATTGTTCTGGGCTAACATTGTCATCTTTTATCATTCTTGTTCGGGGGAGGTAGAAAACCACCTTAAAAGAAAGCTTGCTGTAGATGCCTGATGTCAGTTGCAGTACAGACTGCCTAACATGGAATGTAGCCAAATTATGTTCTCTTGATAACTTATTTTTACATACTGAACCAAAGTCAGTCAATGCTGATATTGTTTTCACAGTACTGCAGCAGAGGGGCTGTTCCTCAGCTCTTCTGAGGTTAGGATCAAAGATAAAGCAGGTGAGTGTGATACCTGCCAACAGTTTGCTGCTGCCTGCGCATGAGCTGCTGTCTTACCTGATGTATCAGGATTGGAGCAGAGGCTGCTGGATCTGGGCACACCAACAGATGAACAGAGGCTTTGTTGGTGGAAATCTGAACAGATTACGTCTGCTTGGGAAAGCAGGAGAAATTAACTTCTGTAAGTGTAGCATTTATCCTTCTGTATAGTGCACTGGCTTTTTAGAGAGTGCTCTTTTATGAAGCAGGCACTTTGAACATGGTACGTGTCAATCCTGTGTAAAGAGATGCTCAACACCAGTAGGAGGTTCCTTTTCTATTTATGTGTATATATATATATAAAAGCAAGCAGCACACTGGTTTTGAGACTTGTTCTTTCCCTTTTCCAGGCTAGCACAAGTGATTCATCTTGGAGCTTTTTATTTTTCCATTCTAGTTCTGCTTTAAAGCACCCGTGGCACACCTGCAAAACTGTTCTCTTCTGTCATCTTCATTCAAAGACAAAGACTCCCTTCTGTTTGCTGCATTTTTGAGCCATGATTTTTCTGGTGGTGCTGCTTGGACAAAAACAGAGCTCTTGGTGAGCTGTGCGTTGCTTTTCACACCTTAATGTTAATGAAGTACCTTCCCAGTCATCTTGCACAGCCTGACTCTTTGCTGTGGGCTGAAGCTTGCAAGGCAGGCTGTGATGCAGTTACCTGTGCAGTTTCTCCACTGAAGTGATTAAGAGGGAGACTAAAGATGTCTCTGGCTACTTTCAAAGATGAAAATTACATTAAGTCCAGAAATAAGAGAGCAGGAAAGGAAGATTAGCTCAGTGTGCTGTGGTGGCATTGTCACGCTCCAGTGTTCAAAGGAATAGAATGGTCCAATTGATGTCCAGTTAGGAAGACTAGACCAGTTGCTTTCTCTTTTTTGCGGAACTAACAGGGAGGGCAAAATAGGCTTTGAAATTTGTTAGGGTAGAGTCACAAAGCTTGAAAAGAGCTGACAGGATGCCTATGCTAGCCCCTGAGAAGTAGCACAGATAAACAGTCATGAAGAAAACACAAATCCAGGAAATGAGCAAGAGCTCCTCTCTTCTGTGTGAATTTGAGGAGCTGAGTTCTATTTCTGTATCAGAGGTGCTCCCAGCTGTCAGTCCTATGGCTTAGGGGGGTTTTTTTGTTTGTTTTTGTTTTCCGCAATACCTCTTTAAAATGAAATGGTGTATCTTGAAAATGTCTCAGACAGTGCCAACGTGAGTCTGTTTGCTGAAAGCATTATTACTAATAATACACTCCTGTCCTAATAACTAATAATTACACTCCTGTCCACTCGTTTGCCTCACAGCATTATGTCCAAACAGTTTTTTTGGTGAAGTTTAAAGTAAGAGGCCATAGCTGTTAAAACCTTAAGGCTATTTTATCTTCCTCCACAGTGTTCCCATCTATTTTCGCCATGCAGGGTGCTGGCCCAGCTGCTGCATCTCCTTGTCTGGATTCGCCAGGCACAGAGAGGTGTTCAGCTCCCCCTCTGTGATGCTGATGGACATACGGACAGGGCCCTGGGGAAGAGACAGCTTTCTCTCAGTGTCAGGAGCTCTCAGGTATGTCAGCGCTGCCCATGTCATCCTTTTGCTTGCCTCATTGAATCTTTAGCCTGTGGCTCTAAGAAGGCTGCAAGCCGTGGGGAGGAGGCATTTTGCCCTCTGCGTGGACAGCTGTAAACTGAAGTGGATCAGGAGAGGCGTGAGCTGAGCCCATTGCTGCACACAAGTGAGCATCCAGGCCAGACACTGCTGGGTATGTGCCTGCTCCTTTCCACCCCCAGAACAAAAGCCCTGTGTCTTGTAGCCAGTGCAGGTGAAATAGCCACAGGGAGTCACAGCTCTGAGCGTGGAGGTCTCTTGGTTTGTCTCCTAGAAGTTGCTCTGGTGAGGAGCTATTCCTCCTCCCATACAAAGATCATTCTGGAAGGGGGTGGAAAGCAGCAGGATTTTGCATGGTTGAATGAGAAAATTGACATAAGACAGTTTGTACGAGAGCTAATCTATAATTCATCATGATCATTCCAGGCTTTTAGAGAGCAGGGCAGGGAGAGGCAGGAAGCCCTGCTGCGCAGCGTAAGGCCCCCACACGTGGATGCGGCTGGCCTGCGCTGTCACTTTGATGAGCACGGGCAGGCATTGCTGGGCCACTGGGGATGGCCGGGCCCCGCTGCCTGTGGGTGAGGAGGGGCTGCAAGCTGCAGAGAATTAGAAGCAGCCTTGGTACTGACATCTCATTATTTCCAGCTTTGTTGCTTGCTTTCTGCTCGCTGCTTATGTACCAGGCCGAAATTCCTTAGTGTGTTACCGCCTCAGGGACTGCTGGCAGCTACTTTTCTGGGAAAGGGTGTCTGATAGAGCTGATGGCGTACCCGCCACCAGATGAGGATCTGATGGCTGTTGGGGAGAGGAGAGCTCAGCCCTTGGTAGGCCAGGCCCAAGACCCCGCTTTTGATTCCCTCAGTGCCACCCAGTTTTGCAGTAGAAGCTGGTCTTGTTGCTGCTTGCTGGCCTTGTCTCCACTGCTTTGGAGTGCCAGCACATGCAGCAGGTCTCAGTCAGACAGCCATGACCTTGAGAGCTTCATTTGGGACCCACATGCTATAGGCTGCGTCAGCTTTGTGAACTGAGGGTTGTGCAGAGCAGGGGAAAGGATGGTGAGGGCAGGAGGTTTTGTTAATTTTTTGACTGTGCCTGCCCTTCTGCGCTTACATCCAAGGCCTTGAAGTACTTGTGCGACTTCTTCCCATCTCCCTTAGCTATGTTGTGTTCTTCATTCCCTCCTGAGCTAGTTATTAATTATGGAGGCTGGGGAGATGAAGTCCAGACTCTGCTAATAGTTGGCTTACCCATATTGTAGAGGCAGCATTTCAGCAAGCTGCCAATAGTCCTTCTCAGCTTTAAACCCTTCCACCACGTTGGTCTCTGGCCTATGGGTGGCAGTGAGCTCAAGTCCTGCAGTCCAGCCTCCAGATCTTTTGGGCCTGCCATGCCTCCCTTGTAGTTTCCCTCCCAGCCTGCCTCACCAGCAACTGTGCAGCCTCACTTGGCCCCATGCTGCCTGCCTAAACCCTGGTGCCATCCCCTCTTTCCTCTCATGGCCCTGTTTCTCCTTCCCCCGACTCCAGCAGAGCACAGTGGGAGCACTGCCACTTGGCCTCGGGGCAACCCTGTCTGCCCTTTGCCCTCCCTCCCCAGTGCTCAGTGCTGTCTGTCTGGTCTGGGGAGCCAGCAGCAGGGCTTTCCCCCTCCCTTTGCCCTGGGAGCGAGGGCACAGGAAGTGGCTGCTCTCATCCCCTGTACCTGGCTAAGCCTTGACCATTGGGGACTGGAGAGGGAAGGCCTTGGGAGAGTGGGAACACTGAGAGTGCCTCTTCCGTCTCGTTTTTTCTAGTTGTGCCTGTGTGTACCCATGGGATTGTCCATGGCACTGTGTGGCAGCATTGGCCTGGGGCTCCCCAGCACCGTTTTGCAATGCTGTCGGCGGGGCCTTCCTGTAGGCGTCCAGCTGTCCCACGAGGAGTGCAGCCCCAGCCTGTGTGGTGAAAGGTCAGCGCAGGCAGAGGGGATGCCGGGCCTGGGCAGGCAGCCATTGCTCCCAGCCCTCATCAGCGAGTGGAAGGCCAGCCAGCACAGCACCAAAAACATTTTAGCATAGGGGAAACAAAAGAAGGGGCTCAGGATGTTAAATGTTTTCACCTTCTTTTTGCATGGCAGCTCTTGTGTGTAACCAGGCAAAAGCCATGAGCTCCCTCAGCCCGAGGCTGCTCACTGCTGTGCTGCTCCCCAGCATGCTGCGCCTTGTGCTGAAAGGGTACAGTGTGGGCTGGCTCCCATTGCTCTGAGCCAGGCAAGATGTGCTGCTCAGAGCGAAAGCTGTGACCTGCAGTGGCCGTGGGTGGATTAGCGTCCAGCACTGAGGCCTTAACCCATGGCTCATCTCTGCCAGATGTGCATGGCTGAGTGACATCGTGCCTCTCGCCCGCCCCAACCAGCGAGCTGCATGTGCTCGCGTCCTTCAGATGTGCTTGTGAGACTGAGCTTGCTGCTGGCACCATGCTGCAGGAGCCTGACTGCTGGTGGGACTCCTTGGGGGGCCACCCACAGTTATCAGGGTGGGATTTGATGGAGGAAGAACTCAGAGCTTGGTCTGATGGGATGGTTTTTGAAAATTCTCGGCGTGTTAAATAATAATAATCTGGCCCATCGTCTCTAGGTTACATTTGCCTCATCTGCAGCTGAGCTCATGGAAAATCGCAGCTTAGCTCCCGCACTCAGTGCCAAGATGGGGAGTTTAGAAACAAACCGATAACATCTTTATAAACTTGGAGTGTTTCTTACAGCTTGCTGCTCCCTCTTCCTGCCTGCTGGAGCGCTCCTAGAGGCTGAAGGGAGCCAGGCGGCCGCCATCTACCCTGCAGGCCCTGCTGCAGTACTTGGCCGGCTGGGGGGCTGCCTTTCCCTCGAGTGTTTGCTGGGATTCTTGGCCCTGTCCCCAATTAGAATCACAGTACGCCACACTCCACGCTTAACTTACAATAATCACTGGCTTTATTTTTAAAAAATTACAATAGAAAAGTACCTTTAAACATATTTCCAAAAGCGGAGAAGACAGCATGGAAGCTCCTTTCCTCTCCACAAAACCAGAACAAAACACAGGAAACGGTTTGCTACAATAGTCCATTGCTGGGATCGCTGTGCTGTCCCTGCAGAGCTACCTTGCTCGAGGCACCGCTGCCCAACCTGCTGCATGCTGGTGGCTCTGTGGCACCCCCTTCTTGCCCTCACCTGGACAGCTCTGGCAGCCTTGTTCCCTGCTGCTTGTGGCCAAAGCAGAAAATGGAGGAGGGAGAGAGGCTGGGAGTTCTGCTCAGGCAGTTAATGGAGATGGGGTTGGCATCTCCTTTGTGAAGAAACAAATGGGTTGTTTTTTTTATTTTTTTTTTTTGCTTTGCTTTACTCTTCCTCACGCCAGTTTCTCCTGGTGCAAAGAGGATGCCAGCATGCAGTCCCTGTGCTGGATCCATCCCACCCTGTGCTACCAGCAGCCTCCCTTGGGCTCTGCTCTACATAGACATGCTCTGCAGCCAGACTGGCATCACCAGGTGCTGAAGCTGCAGTAGAGCCCTGCAGCCATGGGTGCGTATCCCAGTCCCACGGCCCGGAGTTGGCGGGGATCAGAAAGTCCAGCTCCTTGCGCATCAGTCTGCATTGCCCTTAACATCTTGGAGAACATCTTGGAGAAGGCGAATTCTCACCTTGCTACGTGTGTGGACTGTCTCTGCCCATCCCTGAAGTGAGCATCACACCTTGCCGGAGCTGTGCAGCAAGCCGTTAGCATCGTGCCAAGGTAAGAAATCTGCCTGTCATGGCTGGCGCCACGTGCTGCAGACAGGAAGGGAACCCCAATGCTGGCAGTGCGTTGGGGTGCAGTGGCAATGCTGTCACCGGAGCACTGTGAACACCACAGACTGTGCTGAGGCAGCATGTGTTGTGGCCTTTGGTGTGTGGCCCGTGGATGGGGGGGCAGGCTGCTAAGGGCGTGCTGTTGGAGGTTGAGCACAAAAACTGTCATCCAGCCCAGTGTGAGATTGTCCTGTTCAGAAGTTTGGTACAAAAATACTTTCTCTTTGCTTTTTTTTTTTTTTTTTTGCAGTCTGCTTTCCTAGGGGTGTTTGAAAATACTTTTCAAACGCTACAGCAGTGCCTGTCAAACCATGCTTTCATCAGTAACACGCTCTTTCTTACAAATATACAGTGTAAAAGAGGGAAATATATTGGGTATGCTTCTCACTTTCTTCTAGGAGAACAGATGTGTGATAGAGGCTGTGGGAAAGTCTTGGAGGAATCCAGACTTGTGTGAAGTTTCTTCCTAGCCTGCAACAAAAGGGGCACAGGTTACAAACACAGCTGGGTTAGGTGATGCTGCCTGGGGGAGTAGCAGCCAGCCTGTCCCTGTGCAGGCACATCTCATGGGCATGGCACTGGGACATGGCCGCTCACGAGGGCAGAGTTAAGTTGTTTTGTGTTTAAGAGGAGTGTGACCAGTGTTGCTGTAGGGCAGGAAGCTGTGTGGCAGAGAGGGGGTGGGGTGACAGGGCAGTTGGAACTCCCACCCCCGCTGTGGATGATAAGCATGGGGACAGCCTGTGCCCGAGCACTGCGCTCCTTACCAGCACACTGTGGTTCTGTGGAGAGCGTGCGTGCCCAGCAGCCGCCGGGGGGCTCTGTTCATACCCACAAGACTGACCGTCGGCCGCCATCACACACCCGAGACCTGTGGGTGGCACGGCAGGGCTCAGGGATGGGGCTGGCATATCCCTTTTCCTGCCCAAGTTTTGGCTGGCACCGCAGGTGCGCTCCAGAGAGGATAGCCTGGGGACACCAAGCGGCTCAGGGGGCACTTACACAGCATTCAGCAGAACTGACGGGACTTCCAGCCCTGAGACCCAGCCTCGGAGGGAGGGAGCCAGCGCATCTGCAAGACATGGGGGCAGGGGGTGAGCAGGAAGAAAAACTGCGACCAATGGGACTGTGGCTGTACCCTGGGGCTGCGGTGCTGATTCCTCCAGGAGCACAGGTGCTGCCTGTCAGCGCTGCCTCGACAGGGGAAGTATGAGGCTGCAATAATATTTACCGTTGCTCTTCCTCTGGGCAGCTGGCCCCAGAGCTCACCTCCTCTCCCTCCCTCTAGCTCTGCCTGTGCCAAAGGCTGCAGTACTGTGGGCCAGCGGCATTACCTGGGCATGCAGCGAAGCAGGGTATGTGAACGCAGGAGGAGGTAGAGCAGGCGCCAGCTCCGCTGGGTACAGAGGGTACGGCCCCCACACTTCAGGGCTGCCGGGGTAAAGTGCAGGCACTGTGAGCTCATCTGCAGGAAAAGGAGGAGAATTAATCCTAAAAGCAAGGGGGAGGTGAGCAGCAGGTATAAGCTCTGCCCAAATGGCACTCCTGCCCAGGCCACCGTCACCTGCCCATGCATCATCCCAAAGCACAAGGAGCTGGATTCCAAACCCAACCACAGCTGCTGTGCCTCTCCAAAAGCTCCCCTGCACCCAGCTCCTAAGGTATCACTGCCCCAGCTGCTTGAGTAAGAAGGGGGCATCGCCAGGGCCACGTACTGGCAGGACCAGGGTCAGGATGCAAGCACTCACAGGGCTCCCTGGCGATGAACTGAGGTACGGTGTTGGGGAGGGGCGCGCTGGGGTTGGGAGTGCCCACCAGCTTGCTCTTGGCCATCTTCGTGTTGGCCTTGGCAAACTCCAGCCGCAGCGTCTGGGGGATCTCAGGGTCAAAGCGGATGCCCTGTGGGAAGGAACAGGGCAGCAGAGGTCAGTTAGCCTGAATCTCGTGGTGGGATGCTGCTGGCATCAGGGCTGTCCCCCCATTCAAAAAAGCCATTTGGACTAAAAGCCTCAGATTTTGTCCCAGTATCCCCATGGGCTGCTGGGGTGGCCGTGACCTCATGCGCTTGGCAGCGAGCATGGCCCCACAGCTCACATTCCTCTGACATCCTCGAGCTCAGCACCATATTTGGTAGTCGGTATCCCGTGCGGCCACGCTCCCAGC
This sequence comes from Lagopus muta, assembly GCF_023343835.1. Taxonomy (NCBI): domain Eukaryota; kingdom Metazoa; phylum Chordata; class Aves; order Galliformes; family Phasianidae; genus Lagopus; species Lagopus muta. The sequence goes on from NC_064436.1 coordinate 15,507,670, forward strand.
CAGGGATTAGCAGCATTTTGCCTCAACGTGAGTATGGGGAGGGACCAGGCTTCCCTGGGAGGTCTCCACAGGGTAATAGATACTGGGATCCATCTCTTTTGGTGTCCCCCAGGGGGTCCCGGCACTCACGTTCAGTGCATTCTTGGCAGCCTCAGCCTCTGAGCGGCTGTCAAAGCTCACGAACCCCACGGGCTGTGGAAAGAGAAGGTGAGGGGCAGTCAGGGCCATGTCCCCAGCACATCCCCAGTTGCTGAGGGCAGAGCCCAGCAGGTGGGAGCATGGTGCAGCCCCTACCTGCTTGGAGGTGAGCTTGATAAGCGACCCCTCATAGCCCTGTTGGAGAAGAGAGAAGCACCATTGGTCTTGTGTGGCTGCGGAGGCCCTCAGAGCCCCGTAGCTGGTGCAGTACCTTGAAGGGCCTGAAGAGCAGGTAGAGCTCCCGGGGCTTGATGTCCAGGGGCAGGCCGCTGACAAACAGGGTTCTCACCTGCGTAAGGGGCAGAGCGTCAGCTGGTCACGGGCCTCCAGGAGGCTGCCCAGGGCCTCCAGGCCACGCTCCTGCACACAGCTCTGTGCTCACGGCCTCAAGGAAGTGCCCGCTGTGAGCTGCGTTCCTGAAAGCTAAACCCGCCCGAGCCTGACTTTCCGGGTAATTTAGCCCCGTGGCTGCACAGCAGATAGGAGAGATAAAGGCCCTGAAAAAAAACCCTCTGAAATTAGGCCTCACAGAGATGCGGCTTCTCCTTGGTAATGACTTGTTTTCTCTGAAAGTTCAAATGCAGGTCGGCCAAGTCAGGCCAGTGCTGCGATGCTCAGTGAGCAGGGAGAGAAGCGCAGATTACAGCGGGATCTTGGAAGGGAGGGAAATCCCACTTTGGCTTTCCCCCCTGCCCAAAAAGAGAGGACAGGCAGAGGCTGGGGTAGGAATTGGGATGCGGCCTCCCTGGCAGGGAGCCGTGGGGAAAGGCTGCCCTACTCTGCCACGGAGCGGGGCTGCTTCCTGACTGAGGCTGTGGCTCTGGAGCCTTCCCAAGGCCTCGCAGATGCCGTGAGTGCAGGCCGAAGTGGGCAGTGGCAGAATCCCCTCTGCAGGGGCTGGGGACAGCTCCCAGAGGGAATCCTCCACGCCAGTGGACTGACACCCTCCATAGCACCCGCCACCCTGATCCGCTCAGGCTTTCTGCCCGCCTCGCCTTCGCCCCTCGCCACTGTTTGTCAGAGCCCGGGGCTGTCACACGGTGAGGGCGGTGGACGCGCTCCTGGCAGCCCCGTGTCCCTGACCACCCCACCCCACATCCTCTGTTCCTGCTGCTGCCCACGGCAGACCGGGGTACGGCCTTGCGCCTGTTTTGTCTCCTCCGTGCCGTCACCACCCCGCAGGTTTTCTTCTCGCCCTGGGAAGGGGACGGCGAGGGGGACCTGGCAGGCCTCGCTCCGGCCGAGAGCGGCCCGGGGGGGGGGGGTCTGTCCCAACAGCAGCGGCCGCGGGCGGTGCGTGGGGCACCGGGGCAGCGCCGTCGCCCCTCTGCTGCCCCAAGGACGCGGTCACGCTCCGTCGCCCCTGCGCCGAGCTCCGCCGGTCAACTCGGGCAGGAAGGGGACCGGCGGGAGGAGCGCGGTGACTCATTCACCAGGCATCCGATCACCTTCCCCAGCCCCGGATCGCTTTAATGTTCCACCAGCAGTGAGCCGCTCGGCTGCCCCCGTCCCGACCTCCGCCCGCGACCCGTCCGTGCGCCCGGGCAGTCAGGGAGAGGGCGCAGCGGCGGGCGACGACCTCGTGGTGCGCCGGGAGCGGTCCCGCCAGGAGCCGAACGGAGCCGCCGTCCCGGTTCCCGGCGGCCGTCCCCTGCGAGGCTGCGTGCGCGGCCGCCCTGACACCCAACGGGGCTCCGTGTCGTCGCCACCTCCGCTCCCGGGAGACGGGGCGGCGCGCCCGCACCCTGCGCGTGTCCGAGCGGCGTCCCAAACCCCTTCCGCCGAGGCAAGCCCAGCTCCGGGCCGCTCCGGCCTCCCAATCGACTTGCATCGCTTCCCGCCGCGCCCCGAGCCCCACGCCCAGGCTCACGCGACCCCGCGGACACGCGTGGGGGCCGCCCCGCTCCCGCCCCGGGACCCGGCCCACCTTCGGCGCCTTTCCCCCCCCCCCGGCCCGCTACCTCTTCCTCGGGCAGGCCCGGCTCGGCGGGGCCCTCCCGCTCGGCGGCGCCGCTGCTCATGGTGCCGCCGCCGCCGCTCCGCCACCCGCCCGCGGCTGCCTCCGGCGCGGCCCTGCGGCGGGCGGGAGGGCGCGGGGCCGGGCGGGGCGGGGCCGGGCGGGCGGCCACACGGCGCTGGGGGTGGGACGCGGGGACACGGGGTGGGACGGGAGGTGGGGGCTGGACGCGGTGCTGGGATGGAGGACAAAGGGCTGCGGTATGGGACGTAAAGTTCGAAATATGGCACGTACGGCTGGGGACGCGGACGTTGGGGTTGGGACGTGGGACGCGAGGTTGGGTACGTAGCACGTGGGGCTGGGAACAGCGTAGGGGACACGGGCCATAGGGCTGGGAGCACGCCGTTAGGGATACGGCACGCGGGCTGTAGGACGCGGAGCACAGGGCTGGGGGGACGGGACGTGGAACAGGAGGTCTGACAGGGCTGGCGACGGCCGGGAACGCGTGACAACGGCTGGCTGTGGGGAAGCGAGTGAGACGCTGAGGCTGCGCTCTCCACGCAGCGTGGCTGGCCCTGCCTTTGGGGAGGCGGAAGCCCTTGGTACGGTGCTCTCAGCCCGTTTGGACTCAGCCTTAGGAGTGTCTGATTGGGATTGGCAAGGGCCACGTCCCAACCAAGAGCTGCAACGTGCCATCTTCCCCTGCACACAGATGGGATGGGCCGCGCAGACCGCCCGGCACCCAGGCAGCAGCAGGGCTCACCTGCCCGCACCCCACTGCAATCTTGATACCTCTGAGCAGCCTCTCGCTCCAGCTCAGCACATGGCGAGGCCCGGCCTCCCTCTGCTGGCTGCTGCGGGATCCGTCACCACAACACGGGACTCGGGATGATTTCTGGCCCACAGATGTGGTATAGCAGCACCACGAGGTTAAAGGTGGTACTCAGCGCTCCTGGCAGCAGTTTGCAGCCCCCCACCATCACCCAGCCCTGAGCTTGGAGGAAAGAATGGCAACTGCACCCTGCAGCAAGAGCGGAACAACTTTATTCCCATAAAGCATGTGGAATGTTTTAGTTGCTGTGAGGGAGATGACAGGTCCAAAGCTTGTGGGAGCTATAAATAAAAGACACATGCGAGAATTGAAGGATGCAGAGCCCAGCTGCTTCCTGGGCTGTGCAATGCCCAAAGGACAAGAGATGCCAGGCATGCAACTGATGGCAGAGGGCTTTCAGCTCTTAACAGGTGTGGATGCAGCCTTCATCGTCTTCTTCAGGTGATGGTAATTGGGCAGGATTTTCATCAGGAAGTCTAGCTGCAGTGTCTGAGGCTGGAAAGAGAAACACTGTCAGCAATGGGCAGCCATGAGGGGAGCCTGGGGACAGGGGGACGGAACCTACCTGTGGCCGCTCAGTCTGCACGCGGCGAAGGCAGTCGGCACCATAGATGACGGTGTTCTCAGGGATCACCTCATAGGTGTTGACGTTGCAGCAGGCCCCGATGATGCAGCCGCTTGTCAGGATCACATTCCTGCCAACAAATGCTGTAAGGAGAGTCTCTGTGAGGGCCACCCTGCTTGAAGCCACACGCTGCTGCTCTAGCAGCAAAAACCCCAAACAGAACAAAGACAACTTGAGCTCACCTTTGGATTCAATTACGTTGTTATCTCCCACTTTCATTGCCTGTGAATCTACAGGTTATTGTCAAAGGAAAACCTTTTGCTTCTGGTTCAAAAGGTGGTGCCCCAATGCCACTTTCAAACCAAAATCTACCCCGTAAGCACCCCCAGGCTGCCCATGCCTGGGCAACATCCACACGTTTCCCTGCAGCGCAAGGATACAGCACCCAACTTCAAAGACATTGTTGGTGCCAATGATCATGGGCTTGGGCTCCACCTCCTCAGTTTCTGGAGTGATGTTTTCTGGGTACCTGCAAGACACGTGAATGTACTTTAGGTGTCAGCAGCAGCTGCCTTTAGAGCAGGGCAGGAAGAAGGCAGCCCTACACACACCCGTTGATGATAAGTGCCTGCTCCTCTATTAGGTTGCCTTCCCCGATCACAATGGGCCCTGCCTCCGCGATGATCCTGGCCTTCGGGTGTATCACCGTCCTCGGCCCTGTGGAAACAGCCCCACGTCACCAGAGCCACCACCATGTACCCCAGTGGGTGACCAGGGCCGCCAGGTGCCACCCTTACCGATGGTGACATCCCCACGGATCTCACTCTCCACACACACCACGGCTCCCGGTGCGATCTTCACGCTGTGGAGGGGACACGCAGGTGAGCGGTGCTGGGGACACAACACAGGGCGGAGACACAACACGGGGCACGGATCGGGGTCTGCAAGGAGAGCCTTGGGGGTGCAGGGGCTAGGGGGAGGGAACGGGCACTGGTGTACATGAGGGGCTGCCAGGGGACACGGGAGGATGCTGGAGATTGAGGGGACTGCTGTGGCGCTCCAAGAGACTGGCGGGGGACATGAAGGGACTACAGGGACACATGGGACCGTTGAGGCACGTCAGCAAGCCAGTACGGGGGCGCATGGCACAGCTGGGGCGCACCGAGGGGCCAGGCAGGACGGTCAGGGGGCGCACGGGGAGCTGCCCGGGGACGGAGAGGGCCGCCGGGGTACACAGTAGAACCGCCGAGACCCGGGGGCAGAGGGCGGCGCTGCGACGCGCAGGGAGGTGACCGCCGAGGCCGTTGGGGCGCGCGGGAGGAGTGGCTGCAAGGGGGCGCGCGGCGGCGGCGGCGGCGGCGGCGGCCCCAGCCCGACCTCACCTCTTCTGCGCCTTCTCCGCCATGACGCCTCCGTCTGCGCAGACGCCGGGCCGCGCTGGGCGGGGCCGCTCCGCTCCTCCCAGCCGTAGGGCGGCGCCGCCGAGCGACGGGGCGGGGTTTTCGCTCGTGGCCCTCGCGTGCTCTGCCCCTGGGTGTCTCTTCGCGGCCGGCCCGGCGGCCGGCTTGCCCGTCTCCGAGCTCCACGCGAGAGACGGGAGAACGCCAAGGAACGAGAGGAGCCCGAAGCCGCGGATCCCACGAGGAAGGTAGGAGCAGAAAGTTTTGTCCGCCGATCGCCCGCTTCTACTTTCGGTTTCCCCCTCGGTCCGGGCGCTCGGAGAACCCGGCTCCTCGCCCGAGCTTCCCTGCGGGGCCTCTCGCCCCGGGGCCGGGCATCGCGCTTCGGCATCGCACCTGGGCCGGGAAGGAGAAGCATAGCTGTGCGGTGAGGCTGCTGGGCGGGAGAATGCAGCTGGGTGAGCAGTGTGGGGATCGGCTGCACGGGTGAATTCTTGCTTTACCGGGGGCTGAAACCCAGACTCACTGCCCTGTTTGGGGTTCGATGGGGAGATGATATCATTCGCCTTTAGTGGGCACGAAATGAGGTTCTTTGGACCGGTTTTCAGGTTGCAGGAATCGAGGCTGAAGGCCTGTGGTTTGGGGATCAAACCCAGGCTCATTTGATGGCGGTGTGGGGCTCTCAAGGAGGGACTGAGCTGTGCGTTCCCAGGTTTGGAAAGCTGAGGTGGACTGCGGTGTTTCTGGGGCTTGATGTAGAGGTTTTGAAAACAGACCAAATGCTGCATTTGGGACTCAGAATGAAGCTGGAATTGGGACTCAGAAACAGCAGCTGATGTGTGATTTGGGCACTTTGGGCTCACTGAGTGGTGCAAAACAGAGGTGAAATTTAGCATTTGGGGGGGCTGAAAACCAGGCTCTCTTGACTACTGCTGGAACTCAAACTGCAGGGCTACCACACATTTTTCAGTCTTTGTAACAAGCTATTTTTGCTGATCGAAAACGGAGATGATTCCTATGTGTTTAAGTTCAGACGCGGAGACCAGGCTGGCTACTTTTGGGGCCACTCTTTGCCGGGTAAGGAGCTGGCTGGAGGGCCAGGCCCAGAGTGTGGTGGTGAATGGAGTTAAATTGAGCTGGCCACTGATAATGAGTGGTGCTATCCAGGGGTCAGTACTGGGGCCTAGCCTGTTCAGTATCTTTATTGATGACCTGAATAAGGGCATTGAATGCACCCCCAGTAAGTTTGCAGATGGTGCCAAGTTGGCAGGAGATGCTGATCTGCCTGGAGGTAGCAGGCCGGGGATCTGGACAGGCTGGATAGCTGGGGTGAAGCCAATGGGAGGAAGTTCAATAAGACTAAGTGCCTGATCCTGCACTTCGGCTGCAAAAACCCCATGCGATGCTACAGGCTTGGGACAAAGTGGCTGGGACACTAGAAGAAACAGACCTGGGGGTTATTGGTTGATGGTTAGCTGAACATGAAGTAGCAGTGTGTGCAGGTGGCCAAGAAGGCCAATGGCATTCTGGGTTGCATCAAAAACGGTGTTCCCAGCAGGAACACGGAACTAATTGGAACTCTGTTCTCAGCACTGGTGAGGCTGCACCTTGAGTACCGGGTTCAGTTTTAGGTCCCTCACTGCAAGAAAGACATCGAAGCCCTGGAGTGTGTCCAGAGGAGGGCAACAAAGCTGGTGAGGGGTCTGCAGCACAGGCCTTACGAGGAGCAGCTGAGGGAGCTGGGATTGTACAGTCTGGAGAAGAGGAGGCTCAGGGAAGACATTATTGCTCTCTATAGCTACCAAAAGGGAGGTTGTAGTGAGCTGGGAGTCAGCCTTTCCTCTCGTGTACCATGAAAAGAGCTTGTTGTGCTCTCTAACATCTTTATCAATGACATAGATGACGGAATCGAGTGCACCCTCAGCAGGTTTGCTGATGATACCTAGCTGAGTGGTGTGGTTGACACAGTGGAAGGAAGGGCTGCCATTCAGAGGGACCTCAGCAGACTTGAAAGGTGGGCCTGTGTGAATCTAATGAGGTTCAACACAGCAAAGTGCAAGCTTTTGCACTTGAGCTGGAGGAATCTCAGGCATCCATACAGACTGGAAGGAGCAGTCCTTGAGAGCAACCCTGTGTAGAAGGACCTGAGGGTCCTGATGGATGAAAAGTTTAACAAGAGCCAGCAATGTGCTCTTGCAGCTCAGAAAGCAAATGGTATCCTGGGCTCCAATCAGAAGAGGGGTGGCCAGCTGGGACAGAGAGGCTTGTTCAGCCTGGAGAAAAGCAAGCTGCAGGGTGACCTCATAGCATCCTTTCACTATCTAAATGGAACCTACAAACAGGAGGGGAGTCAACTCTTCGAAAAAGTAGATAACAGGACAAGGGGAAATGGTTTGAAGTTGAGGGAGGGAAGATTTAGGTTGGATGTCACGGGGAAGTTCTTTAGAGAGGGAGTGGTGAGGTGCTGGAACAGAGAGGTTGGGAATGCCCCATCCCTGGAGGTGTTCAAGGCCAGACTGGATGGGGTCATGGGCAGCCCGGTCTAGTATTAAATCCATGATGTCTCATAGCATATCTGAAGTTGGTCCAGCGTATCATAGAGAAAAAAATGCCGACATAAAAGCTTAAGTAGTTTTCACTTTATTTCCATATGACCTTGTCAGAACTGACAGTCCAATATTTGCCTTCGCCTTCTTACTGGATGTCTTAAGTCAACTGATAGCTTACTGTATTGCTTTAAATCTTCGTTATGCCTCCCACATCACCACCTTGGGTTCTTATATCCATTTATCTCATCTTTCTCACTGCTGTGCCAGCAAACAGCTTGGACTGGATGGTCTCCAGAGGTCCTTTCCAACCTCGACGATTCTGTGAAATAATGCATTTAGAACAGAGAGTTGTTCCGGCGTCTGTCTTTCTTTGTTCCTAAGTAGGACTGACAAGAATCAGTTGACTCTTCCTGGTTATGTCTGGGAGCTTTACGCTTATTTTTTCACCTACTTAACACTGAGACTTTTTTCTTAGCCAGACAGTGAAGTTGGTGTTGGAATGGTATCTGTGTGCTTTGACAGGAACTTCTTTTCTTCATTATCTCGTGCAGAACATGAAGATGGAGGTAAGAATTGAGCACACGTGGGATGGTTTACCTGTGAGCCACGACCCCGTAGCAATTGCACTTCAGTCGTATGATGCAGGACTGCTAATGCAAGTGAGTGCTCCCTTCTTCAATGATCCTCCAGCGCCACTTGGAGCGCCAGGGAAACCCTTCAGAAAACTGTGGGACTATGAAGGTAAGCGTAACTTCTGCTGCAAGCATCTGCTCTGTGGAGCCACTGATGTTCCTATGCAATTCCCATACCTGGTCTTTATTGAAGATTCTCTGGTTATTTTCTAAAACTTGTTCTAGTTTGACAGCTTTATTCTGAGCACTCTGGAAAAGGCTGCTGGCAAAAAAACGTGGTTGTAACCAGCACCATGGTTAAGAAAGCTCCTGAAGTAACATGAACATCATGTTGTATTCAGCTATAAATCAAGAGAGAGACTCTAGTTTTCATCACATAAACGACAGCAAAGTGAGCGGTCAATAAATAGAACTGTGCTGTTGCCTTTACAAAAGCCCTCGAGGTTGGGATTACAGCACAGCTCTTGAGTTAGAAAGCGTCAGTCGCATGCACACAGTTAGTCCAAGTCAGGGATGGCACGGGCCAGAAACCTTTGTGAAAACAGTTGATTGTGAAGGTCTTGGAATATAGCAGAACTGACAACTAGTATAAAATATTGACAGCTTGTCTCTTTGTAAGTTGTAGAAGCATTTTTCTTGAGTGACGGAAGTGAGCAGTATCTAGAAGTTGAACTTTGTCCGTAAGTACAGCTTGCTTAAAAAGTCGTGAGTGCAATTTATGTTTCTTGTTTCAATGCTCGTGAAGTGGTATGGTGTGGTGTGCAGTGCATGCAGTGCAGGGTACAGGAATGACTGCACTACGGAGGATGTACATTGTGGCAGATAAATACACTAAACTTGGCGTCACGGTATGAAAAACATGGCTCTGATTTTTGGCAGTCATGGACAACACTTACTGTTGCTGCTTTCTGGCAAAAGAAGAGTGTGGAAAGTAAGTGGTCAAGAGCATTATTAACATAGAGAACCTCACTGGTTTTAGATACCTGTTGGTTGAGTAAAAGATAAATAGCCTTTTTTTCCCCCTCACGTGTAACAGGAAGAACTTCCCTTAGAATTCGATGTGACCAGAACGGAAACCAAATGGAGGGGTAGAGCTCATCTGCCTTGGAATTATTTTCCACCAGGCATTAACAAGTTCAATGCCTTTGCAATCCACGGCTCAGGAGATCACAGAAAATATGAAGCACTTTATCCTGTGCCTCGACACAAACTTCAGGAAGGCCAGAAACCAGACTTGTAAGCATAAAATCAGTTCTTCTGTAATATATTTGCACTCTTCTTGGAGTACCTGTAGAAGACATCAATCCAAGTGCCTCTGATATTTTAACTATACTGTTCAGCCCCAGATCCACTGTACTTCGTGTAAAGAACTTCCAGATAGCAGTAATTAGTGCTTGATTTCTATGTTATCCCCTAGCTGCACAGCAAATGATGCATTCAGTGTAATTTGCATCTGTTATCACCTTCTCATCTTAAAAAAAATAAATCAGAGATGGTCTGCTCTTTTTTCTCCTTGCCTACAGCACCTCTTGAAGTGCTATTTAATGTTAATTGTACCAGAGTAATAATATCCAGCGGGTCTCTTTTGCCTTAGAGATGGCTCTGAGTTATGGAAGAACTAGAGAAGACAGATGGAATTGGAAGTGTAATGAAAGGATGCCCACTATCAACAGCAAAACTAGAGCATGTTTACACTGTGCTGTGAGTGGACTTGCTTATTTTCAGAGTCTGCAACAAGTTAATACAGGCTGTTACTTGTGTGTGGGCAGTTAGTTCAAATGAACTAGCTCTACAAGAGTGCTGCAGTTCTCATGAAAACTTGGTACTCAACATAGTGATAGATGGGTAAACTGCAGAATGCCTGTAATAATTTTCAAGAAGGGTTGTTTTTTGTTTTCTAAGAGTATGTCTTCATAGAAATCCTGACTTGTTCAGAGATGATCAGTAAACGTATTTATGGGAAGAGGTCGCTCCATGCTGCTTTAATTGCTCTTAGCTGGCCTTCACATGTAAAATGGACACTACTCATTTAGAGAATTTCATTTACTTAAATGATGCTACCAGGTGTTCTATTTACTGTTTGGCAGCTGTTTAAGTATTACTAAGAAATGAGCCTCAGTTGATTCTGCTTGGCAATGCAAAGGAGAATTCCTAGCAAGAACCAGTTTGTAACGGTTGAAAGTGAGATGCGGCCTTACAGGAGAAGAATACTTATTAGCTTCATTATCCTGTTCTGACTCCCAGTTTTCTGTAAGGAGAGGATCTCCTTGTGGAGATTTCCAATTGGTCAAAAGTTGTAAACGGTATTTGGCTGCAGTGCAGATACGTTGTAGAGCAGGTGGTCATTTTGTGTTTGGTCTGACTGCATTTTTGGTCAACGTAAGAGCTCACCTCTAAACCCTGCCTTTTAACTTCATACCGTTGTTCCTGTTTGTAGCTCAGGATTTTGCCTTCTTTCCAGTACAAGATTTTCAGAAACAGTGTTTACATTCCCAGAAAGGATGGGAAAAAACATCAGTGAAGCCTACTGAGAATGTTCTAAGATGGTACTTTGGAACTTAATGTTTTTTGTTTCTCCTTTGTCTATAGTCATCGCCTGGAATTTTTCCAAGAGTTGAATCTGAAAGAACTAATGGGAGAAGACTGGAAGCAGCCTGAATCAGACATATGGAAGTCTCACACTAAATAGCAAACTGGATTGAGGCTTACGTTTTTGCTCGCATTAAGTTTGGATGCAAGTGTATGAGAACAAGTGATGTTGAGCAGAAACTGTGGGCATGGAATGTTGTTTCTGCACTAGAAACTACATTAGAACTAACGAGATAAATATTTTTCTAAATAGCTCTTTTTGGGAAGGTCTTTTTACTTCACCAGGGGTCTCTGATAGTCTTCGCATGCTCAGCAATAGGTGAAGTAATTTATAGCCACAGAAATTAGGTAGATGGAGTAACATGTAGGTACACAGACTAAAGTCTGCAGCTCTAGTCTGTCCAACCAATTCTTTGAAAGATATTTTTTCAACTACAGCGTCTGTTTGTTAAAGCAAGGAAAATTGCCCCTCCTCAGTCACTGAGACACAGGTTATGATGCTCACCTTTCATTCTGATAGCAGACTACTTGGTGCAGGACTTGGTGACTGCTTTGAAATCTACATAGTTTAAGTTCTAGATGAATCTTGCGATGCAAACAAGCTGGCAGACTTTGTGCAGACAGTAAAACCGTAGGTCAGATGAACTGAGACAAATCTACTCTTGGAGAAGTTTAAGGTTAGCTTCAGTTCACTCACTGTTGATGAATTATAATAACGTAGATTTTGGCACTGACAGTAACCCATTTTTAAAGAAGAATTATCTGCAATATTATCGATCATACTCAGCTGTGTGTAAATTGTATTAAACTATCTACTAAACCACAATGTCTCAATATTGCTTTTTCTCATAAACTTTCATTTACATAAGTAAGCTTTCTTTCAAAAGCCCGTGTCCAGGAACCGCTCGTGTAATTTCCATAACAAGTTCTGAACCAAAAGTAATGCATCCAAATCCTTTTTGTTTGAAAACACTGATCATCCAAGAATCAGAAATGTTAACATGTGACCAGTGGTGCTAAGAAAGGAGCATGTGGAGAACCACACCAAACAGTCCAAAGGCCCAGGGGAGATGAAGTAGTGCTACATCTTCTAAAAAAACCATGCTATGCTAGAAGTTTTCTGGCTTAGTCTTCCTCCAGACCTTGCCTAGAGCCATCCGTTCTTACAGCATAGGCAGGGCTAGAAATATGCCTCACTTACCCTGCTTTTCTGCTTTCAAGAACAAGGAGGAAGAAGGAGGTATGTTGAGATCCCTGCAGTGAGGAACTTGAAATCGCAGGGGAGAAGAAACAGCTACCTGTTTCTCTGGTTGCAAACAGTGGAAAGTAGTGGGAAGGACTGAGGGCAGGAGGAGGCTATGTGAACAGCCAGCAATGGGACAGAAAGGCTGACAACAGGCGCGGACAGAACCAGGGCAGAACACAGCATGCTGCCCACTCAATCAAGGTTTTTTCATTCTACAAGCTCAAATTGCTGCTTTCTTAAAGCTCCGACCCAACTACACAGGCAAAAAGGAAGGAGATGTGTTATTAAAAGCTCCTTTGCAAATAAAGGAGCAGTGGCACATTATTTCCTACCTACTTAAGCACATACTGGGACACAGACAATTTTCTAGGTCTGAGAGAAGTGAGCTAAGAAAGGAATCCGCGTGGGCCACCTGGTGGCTGCAATTCATTTTATACCACTTTTGTACATACCCTAAAAGAAGACAGTTAGCTAGACTGTGCCTTTCCCACACTACAAAACAAGGCTACAAAGCAGACAGCTCAGTCCCATAAACAGTGATTCCAGTAAGGAGAAAGCTTAGGATTTGCCTGTGGAGGTCAAGAGATCATCCCAGCACGGGAACACAGCAGAGCCAGAACAGGATTCTGTATATTGCTGCTGCCTGTTTCCTGAGCTGAAAGGCCAGGTGTACAGAATAGGAGGGAGAGAATGATAACTATTTGCTTGCATTTCTGATAATAAGGTACTGCTGAGATTCTTAAGAAGAAGTCCAGTTCTGCACGTATGAATTTTTAAAGGTTCAAGGGAAAAATACCATGACAGCTCTCTCCTGCACAAGCAGCTTGTTAATACTCAAGTTTATTCCTCACTGCATGTCTAATATTATCTAACATAAGCAGGAAACCATCTATCTAGAAGCACCTCCTGCATTTGCTTGGCTTCTCCCCTCACAAAGTAGTGAGCAGACATCCCCAAAGATCAGCAGACAACTGCAACCTGTTCCGGAAAGCTTTCATACATCCCTTTCCCTCAGCAGCTCCTCCACCGACAGCTGAAAGAATACTGCAGAGAAGCATTCACTCGTGGGATGGTTTCAGCTTTGTATAACCAAGATGTTATAATCACAGTATACTTGTGTGTAATCAATAGATATCAAGATGTTATAACTGCAAAATAATCAAGAAAGTAAGGCAAAGCAGACAACGATAACAAAAAAAGAATAAGTGGAAGAGCTTCCCCTTCGGTTGAGCTCACCAGAAGACACCAAAAGGGAGGATCTCCAGAAGAGATCCTTCCCCTCTGGTAGCCAGCTCTTAAATAGGTCTAGGAGAGGTGCAGCCAGGCTCCACCCCTTCCAGCAGCACAGGTTAATTGCCTTCACCTGTCACCTCTGGCTGACTCATGGCTCACCTCAGGTGATTAATCAGAGGTTCAGGCCGTGGTTCAGAGTTCCCATACAAGCTTTCATCCCTCTGCTTTTTCCATCAGAACACCAAGGCAGAAATCCTAATTAGCAATCTGAAAGCACTGCACAGGCAATGAATATTTACATTTGCCACCGCGTTTGTAATATTTGCACGCTGTTCTGGTGACTTGTGATTACAGAAAGGAGGAAGAGGTCTGAGTCTGCCTTTCAAGCCTTGTGGCAGCAAAAGGAGGGCTGTTATCTGAAAGCTACTCATTTTCTGTATGCTGTGCGCTGCTTGCTGCCCGTGTGCAATACAACACAGCTGCCAGATTTGATTTAACCACGTCAGCCTGCTTCCTCCATTAAGCTGCAGAGATGACAGGGTGAAGTAGCCAGCGTGTTCATCTGTAGCTGTGGCCACTTTAAGCCTTGAACGAATATCATGAGTTTATTGCTCATGAAATAAGAGATAAAGAAATTAGAAATAAGAAATAAAACCAACCAACATTACTTGCAAACAAACAAAGAAACAAAAACAACATGCAAAAGCATTTCAGAAATGTGAATCCATACTTGCCTTCAGTGACTTTAAAGTAACATTAAAGAAATGGCTGTTCTTTTTTGTCAGTTAACAAATCCTAGGACTGGAGTTAATTCCTTTTCAAGACACCCTGATCTTTAAAGATACACGTTGCCAAGCAGCACCTGCTCATACAGACAATCAGTTTTCCCCTTGGAGAAAGTGTCACTACAGCAACCTTACGCAGCGTATGTGGCCAGGGTATATTCCTTCACAATAAAGCAATGGCCTTGAGCCCACTGCCTCCATATGCCCTTTCTCACAAAGCTGACTGACAGGAGGCAACTTCAGTACTCAAAGGTCAAATATTCAACTCTACCAGCATCCAGATGAAAATGTAACCAACGTTCCCCTTTTAAAATGAGACCTTTACAGGTTATTCTAAGGTAGGATTCTTTCTGAAGCTGTTCTGCTATTAGCAAATACTGAAAGGAGTGAAGAAGAGAACAAAGATCGCTGTGTAGCTGGGCTGTTAAAGCACTAACCTAGAGACTCCTGCATCTGCTTCGGACATTGGCTGCTCACCAAGAGTAGGACCAAGTTTTAGTAACCCTGATGGCAAAAGCATTTATGAGCTCGGTCAGAATAGCAGAGATTAGAGTAATTTCCATCTTTTGCATGCAGAGGTACTAGAATGCAGGAGAATGAGGAAGGTAGACAAGACAAGTGACACTGGTCGCTCGTATGCTTTTCAAATAAAACTGTTGTATTTGCTTTCTATAGATACCCCTTCCCAGGTGTACACTAATAACTCAGTTCCACTACTGTCCTTTAGTAATGGCAAGCAAACCAAACAACCTATAGTATAGAAAGGAATTCAAACATGATCTATCTCTCGTGTCAAGCAAGTTTTCCAGGTACTGCTACCATCAGCAGTATACCCAAGCAAGCAATTAGTTTAACAGAACTTATCATAAGCAAAAGGGAATTAAAATGTCATTGTTGACTCGAGAGCGAAGCAGGTAAAAGTTTTTCATTAGCATTAGCATCTCACTTGCCTTATATTCCTCCCCCCCCCCCAAAAAAAACCCAAAACTAGTTGAGAAGAGCCCACGGTTCTCAGCTAAGTGTCTGCCTCCAATTTCTGTTTGGGCACTTAGTACACAGTGACTTCACTCCTTCTTTAATTAAGGAAACTCTAGCACAGATTTCCACAAAAGCATCATTTTCTTACTATGAACAAATTGCATCTCAGCATAAAAGATTTTTGAATTAATATTATCTAGTAAATATTTAAACTTCATTCATCTTACTTTTTTAAGAGTATCAGTTGCTTCTTTCAGACCTTATTGAAAGCACCAGGGAGGGCGATAAGGACACTCTCGTTTCATATTCTCCCAGTCCCCTAAACCTTACTTCAAGCCTACACACCTCCATTCTGGTACCAGCTGGCTCCATAACTGTGCTGAGCCAATTAAACCCGGCCATCAGGACCACATTCAAAGTTACTGACTAACAGAAGATTGAACCACTGCCAGATAAGCAGCTGGTTGTTGTGATCCCAAGTACAGCAGACCTGTGTAGCAGTGTTCCCCCAGGGGTCAGTGATGGGTCTGATCTTGTCCAATATCTTCGTCAATGACCTCAAAGAGGAGAGAGTGTCCACTCTCAGCAAGTATGCTGATGATACGGAGCTGGGAGGAGTGGCTGACACACCTGATGGCTGTGCTGCCATTCAGCAAGACCTGGACAGGCTGGAGAGCTGGGCAGTGAGAAACTAGATGAGGTTTAACGAAAGCAGGTGTAGAGTCCTGCACCTGGGAAGAAATAGCTGCAATCATCAGTACGGGTTGTTGCATGACCTGCTAGAGAGGAGCTCTGCAGAGAAGGACCTGGGGTCCTGGTGGACCAAAGGTTGGCCCTGAGCCAGCAGTATGCCATGGTGGCCAGACGCCCATGGCATCCTGGGGTGCATAAAAAGGAGCAAGGCCAGCAAGAGAGGTGCTCCTCCCCCTCTAGTTACCCTGGTGAGGCCTCACCTGGAGTGGGTGGGGAAAATGGCTGTTAGGTGGAGCCTGGGAAGTTCTGTGCCCACATGTGAAGGATGGAGGGTGATGGAGCACTGGGTCGGGCTAACCAGAGAGGTGGTGGAGTCTCCTCTGAAGGTGTAGCTGTGCAGCCTGCTGTAGGAATCCTGCTTTGTCAGGGGGTTTGGATGCAATCTCTAGAGGTCCCTTCCAACCCCTACAGTTCTGTGACTGTAGGCATCAGGTGAGGCAGTGATATGTGGATTGCATATGGTGTAAGGCTTCTTCCCAGGGCGTGTTTGAAGTTTCTGAGACCCAATTGAGATCATTTTGGATTTTGCAGTAGAACCTAAGTATCCATTATTTTTCTGTAAGCCTCTGTTAATGAAGTCTTCCTGAGTTTGAATAATCTTCAACAGACTGTTATCCTTGTAATCAATCAATATCAGCTTGAAGAAAATCTGCCTGTGTGAATTCTGACATAGGGCTGTTTCACAATGTCTGCTTACTGCTGAAGTATTATTGCTGAAGCTGAGACTTCTCTGCATTGCAGTCCTTATCGACTAATTTGTCATTACAAACTAGTTAATTGGTCGGGAACTGGCACGTTGTGGATTCCGTCAGTGGCACACAGCACCGCTTGCTGAGGCAGTGCAGAAATTGCCATTACTCAAATGTGTAAGACTGAGATGTGCTGGACCACGTGGCATTTGTCTTGACAAAGGTGGCTTTGAATGCTAAGCAGAGGACCACGTAGTAGAACAAAGAATCTCTGTATGGTGATGGTCTCCTCTTTCTGTGTTTTTTTTTGATAGGACTGTAAGCTGGCTGGGACCTGCTGGACTTCTTATCAATTTATTGCATAAATAAATTTAGCAGTTGCGTAAGTAAATTCAGCAATTAATCTCAATATGGTTTCAGGTCAGCGCACAGGTGACATTAAAGACACAGCATCTATGTTTTGAATACAGGCAGTATGCTGGATATATCCTTACAGCAAATTTTGTCCTAAGGATCATTCAGTTCTGCTCAGAGAGCAATGTCCTTAAAGCAGTGGTGTTAAGAGAGTATATTTGTTTTGTACAGGTTGTTTACAATTTAGTGGTCTGCCACAGAATTCTCAGGAAGTTTTATTTTCTGCAGTGTGGCTCAGTGCCCTGCTATGCTCTTGAAATGCAACCCATGAGTTACTGCTGTGATGGTGCACATGGATAACTTATTCAGTCACTATGATTACATCATGGAGTCCTTTAGACTTAAAAAGTCTCTTTGGTTTTTATTCTTTGCATGTTGTTTGCAGATCCTGAAAACTATAAGTTGCATGAGCGTTAACAGGCAGACGTGACAGAATTAACATCTGTAGAGACTGCTTACAGTTTGCTTGTATTTAAACCTTGGAGTAGCTTTATTGCTGGAGAGGGAAAAAAAGCAGGCAGAACACTACTTGATTTATCCTAGTTATTGTGCTTTGCTCAGTACGACTGGAATTGGATTCCTCTAGGGTGAGCTTTAAACTAGAAGACAAACTCTCGGGGTCTGGTCAGAGCACGAATCAGTTCAGTTTGGAGTAAAATGATAGTAATAAATGTTGCATCTGTATTTTCTGACTGTAATGCCTAGCAGAACTGAAAAACAACCAAACAAAACCAAGCAGCAACAACAAAAAGACACCTGTGGAATTGAATACAGGCATTGCCCAAACGATGTTGCTGGAGCTCTGAAACTAACCAGTGGTGCCAAAACCACTGGATGTTATTCTGTCTTACAAATATCAAAGATAGAGCTGTCGCCAGGGTCTTGGGAACTATCAGGTGAAAGTGACCTTCTGCCTCAACCTGTGATCATCTTATCGGCTACGATAGCTAAGCGCTTCAGTTTGTCATTTACTTGCTATTATTCATTTAGCTGTAAGAAGAAAGGAACTGCAACTCTGACTTTTGACTCTGCATGTCAGAAAAACATCAGCCAACTGCTCCTACCAAACGTTTGAGTTGTCTTAAGACAGACCCTTTGAACTCTATGGATTCCAATGGGAAATCCCACTGCAAAATGTAAGAAACCTGATTACATTGCCCTCGTTTCTTGAGTCTTGCAAGCCAGACAGTTCATAGGAAAGGAACGAAGAAGAAGTCTAGAAGGATTATATCACTTTTCTGAGTTGCTCTTTGTTATGCCTAAGGGAATACATCCTATCTTTAGCAACTGACTTCACCATTCCCTGAAGGTTCATCTGAAGATGTACTTGTGTGGCACAGCAGGTAATAGCACTGTGGTTTAGAGATGCCTGTTCTTCTTGCCTGTAATTTCAGTGGTCTGAGGAGAAGCACAGATGTCTTGTGACATTTTGTATTTACTGAAAGCCTGTTTAAGGGTGAGTAACCCAGCTACTCTATTTCAGGGCACAAACAGCTTGAGGAGCAGGACCGGGTGAACCTCGTGACGTTCAGCCAAGTCAATTGCAAGGTTTTGCACTATGGTTGTGCTAACTCTTGCTATCATTACGTGCCAGGGGACGAAAGGATTGTGCACAGCCCCGTGAAAAGGATTTGGAGGTAGTGCTGTACAGCAAGCTGAGTGTGAGCCAGCAGAGTGCCTCACAGCCCAGAAAGCCAGCTGTATCCTGGGCTGCATCCAAAGAAGCGTGGCCAGCAGGGAAAGGGAGGTGGTCCTGCCCCTCTGCGCTGGTGAGACCTCACTTGGAGTCCTGCATCCACATGCGGAATCCTCGGTGCAGGAGAGACATGAACCTGTTGAAGCACATCCAGAGAAGGGCCACAGAAACAATCCGAGGGATGGAGCACCTCTACTGCAAGGACAGGCTGAGAGAGCTGGGGTGGTTTAAGCCTGGAAAAGAGAAGGTTCTGAGGTGACCTGATAGCAGCCTTTCAGTATCTAAAGCGGGGCAATGGTATTAACAGTATCCCTGTTCATTGCAGGGGAGCTTGGAAGGTCCCTTCCAACTCAAATGATTCCCCTGGCAATCTATGCACTTGTCTTCCCAATAATAGTTCTTATGGAGTAATTAGCATAGATAATCATCCTCCAGAATAACAGCTATGTTCTATTGGTTCTATTTCTCTACTTTTCCAGAGTTCAGGTCTCTAGAGAAGAGCAAGAAACAAATAGGAAGACTGATAGGGTGACACTAGAAGGAGAAATCATTGCTGTTCTTCATTATCAAACTATAGATGAAAAGGGTACAGTCTTTTCTTGTGACTTTTGTGTAAAACTCTTCTACCTGAGCTCATGTAGGTGCCATTGGAGTGAGCTACTGATACTACAGCTCTGAGAACTGTTTCTCTGCTTTGAAGTGGAAATAAGGCTGGGGCATGCCCCTCACAGTGAGTCTTTCTGTGGTACATAGGCAATGAATAGTACCAGAATATGTCCAACCAAATCTTTAAGAGCTAGGTTACTGATTCAGGCAGCAACATATTCTGAAAGTCTTTGGGTAGAAGTTGATCTAACGTACGTGACTGTTTAAGACCTGAATGGTTTTGAGTATTATGCACTCATGCAGAGTGGGAGCAGACCTTGCTGGATAACCTGCTGGTACTAACAAGATCCATTTTGAGAATGGAATCGTTTATATTTATTTAAAGAACTGTACTAAAATATTGAAATAAACTTGTCATGATACTGTACTAGAACATGTTCCTCTGTATATGCATTTTGGAGTGCTTGCCCCCAAACTAGCAATGGCAGTTAATTTGAATACCAGAAGCATGCATAAAAGTTGTCTGAACTTTCTCTCAGTGCCTAACCAGAGCCCAGCTGTGCTGGCCTGGGTCTGGGTGTTACCTTACCTTCTCCTATTCAACTAGCGGGCTGTTACTTTGTACCTTGATAGTGTTGAACATCAAACTGCGGACAACAGGAGTTACATTTTAACATCTTTCCCTACACGTGCCAGCCAGTACAGAAAAACCCAAAAGGCTTTTGAATTTCATGCCACTCCAGTGGATTCTGTTTTTTTGTTTGTTTGTTTTTTAATATCAAATTAAGACTGTACAGTTCCACAATTTTGCTGGCCCCTTGTTTTACTTTGGTTTGTAGTTGCCCTTGAGCAGTGAAGGTCAGCATATTTGTTGCTACAATTCTTATTTTTCTTAAAAATAAAAGCATTTATGTGGATTTCATGTCGTAGTGGCATTGGCAATAGATGATTTTGTGTTTTTTATTTCCTCTAAAGAGTATTGATACTGTCAGTGACAATGTGCTCAATGTTGCAGTTTGCAGGTAAAAGACGGGAGGGTGGTGCTCATTGAGCATAAAGGAGGCTGATGTATTCACACGACGTTGTTTTGAAAATAATATAAGAATGGCCATGTGCTAAGCTGTAGAAATGCATAACATCCTTTGTCTTCAGTTGGATAACACTGTTTAACAAAACTTGTTACAGTTTTGTAGGCGTCAAATCCAGAGGTGTTTCTGCCTCTTGGGAGGTAACTGTGCCACCATTTAGGGAACAGCTGCTACTCTGCAACTTTGGTTTGTTTGTACAGATTTGTACATTGCTTTTGCACCGCAGATTCCAGTGGGTTTGTAGTAATTACCGCTTCTGAAATCAAGCTCTGTGCTATAAAGATACATCCTGCTTAAAGGAAGAAAAACAGTTCGCATGGGGTGAGGAGCCTTATATACAGCCTATACTTTTAAATGGCACTTAGAAAACATTTTCTTTTTTTCTGTAAACAGGTAAGCTGTGGGATAAATTGTCAAGGAAGTTTCTGTAATTTTTGGCCTTAATGCTAGATAAGATCAAGGTAAGGGGGAACCAAAAAGGGCTTTGGGCTAAGGGAATCACCAGAGGCTTCTAACAGTTTGGGTAGCTGCCATTGACCCCAGGGTGCTTGCAGCCTTCAGTGCAGCTTGACCCTTATTCAGAAGGGTTAAGCAGCCTCTCATTTGGCCCTAGAGAGAGGCCTGTACATAAACACAGCATGCAGTGCAGCTCCAGACAGATGCAGCAGTTTCTGCTGCAGCTCGTGCTTGTTGTTGAGCAGGTGTCCCTGTCAGGGAAGAAGCTGTGACCCAAAAAGGGACCCAACAGGAAGACCGAGTGAAATGTGGCTCTGTTACTAATTGATACGGGACCATGGGACCCTTGTGATGCAGAACAGCGAACGGGCTGAGGACTGAATGCTTCCTTCACTCAGCTTTTTACTTTGCAAGACTGCCCTCCAGAAATTATCTCAACGGCAGTAAACAGGGAAGAGGAAAAGTAAACGTCTTCAGGGTTTCTTTATGCACAGTGATGTTGCTCTGGTGAAATGCTCTCTGGCGCAAGCCTTCCTTTACCACTTATTGCACAAATGCACAGAAAGTTCAGCTGTTATGTACGTGGCTCCCAGCTGAGGCATTGCTGCTGCTGCTACACGCTGTTTCGGCTTCAGTGGGGGCCACATATACTCTGTATCCACTGTTGGTCTCTTCCATAGTCCTTGGTTGTAGCACTGCTACAGTGAGAAAGCACGCAGCTGGGGGCAGAAGGAAGGGAGCTGAGCAAAGGCTGCAGAGCGCAGCCATCAGGTGAGCATTTCAGCCCCGGTGTGTGAATGAGGTACAAAATAGAAGCAGCTTTGCAAAGAGAGAGAGTCCTGAGCTGACACATCAATGGCATCCTGCGAACAGCTGCTGCCTTGTTTCCCTTGGTAAACACATGTTGGAGCTCAGAAGGGGTTTGTGCTGTAGGGGCAGATGGGAGGGGTGACAGGGAAGAATTCCTTAAAAAGATATAGAAGTAGTTTTAAATGAAGTTGGTGGGGATCTGTAAGTCAGGAAGAACTGCCTAATGTGTATATGACTGTTAAAAGCAACGCTGAAACGGAAGGCACGAGTTGCACAGCCAGCTCGGCCAGGTGCCGGGCTGTGAGCTGAGATCACCTGTGGGGCGGCGCTGCCCTGAGGGGCCGGGCGGCGACACCTGTGAGCGGGGCCGTGACCTTCAGGTGACCCCGGGGCGGCAGCCGTTAGGAAGAAAGGGCGGGAACGTCGAGGGGGACGGAGAGAGGGCGGCGGGAAGAAAAGCGCGGGAAGCGACAGCGGCGTTCGGGGCTCCTATTGGCTGGCGGGCTGAAGGGACAGCTATAAAAGGTGCGCGCGCGGGAAGGTGAGTCAGACGTTCTCCACAGCGCGTGAGAAGAAGCGGCGTGCCGTGAGGGAAAGGCGGCGACGACGGCAAGCGGTCTCCAGAGTTGAGGAGCGGCGGGGCCAGGGTACGGCGGATGCGAGGCAAGGCGGAGCGGGGCGGCGCGGGGTGCGGCGGGGCGGGGGCCGGGGGCCGGGTCGAGGCGGGGCGGGGTGGGGGACGCCGCTGCCGCCGCTAGCGGGCTCCGACGGATTGCAACCGGAGCCCGGACCGCCGCGTGGGCATCGATGGCGGGCGGACGGAGCCGGGGCTGGAGCCGCCTGTGGGGCTTCGGTGTCGGGAGGGAGCCGGGGCTGGAGCCGCGTCTCACGCTCCGCTGGCGGGCGGACAGAGCCGGGGTCTCCAGCCGGCACCGAGTGCAGGCGCGCTCCCAGAAGAGGGGCGCAGGCGCGACGAGCGGGGCGAGTTGCCACGTGGAAGAAGACGCAGCGAGGCAGCGGCGAGCAGCAATAATAAAACAATAAGGAGTGCTATCGCAGTGTTGAAAGCGCGCGGCTTTTACTCTCTGATTTCTAATGGCGTGGTGGAAATGGGGGAGGATGCGAGAAGTGCATTCCTGATGAAAAGGGGGAAGAAGTAAAGCGGTGTTGTGGTGTTTAATAATAAAAGTGAGTTAAAAAAGCTCTACAGCAGCTAAACTGGTGGATGCTAAGAGAAAAACTTAGCCTTCAGCGCCACATTTTGTATTCTACTTTAAGATAATCCATGGCAGTAGATGTTATAAGCTGAAAATTCTTTTGTAACTTCACACCACTAATGGCTTAGAACTCGTGGATGAGAAATGAGATGAATTTAGAGCAGCAGGAATTTCAAATCAAGCAGAAGAGAAGAGAAACATGAGGCCAAAGCACCTCCTGAACAGATGGAAAAGATTGACAATTCAGAAAAGCCAAGATGGCACAGTGGTTGCGTTTATGCAGACCAATTAATATGATAAAAGCTGTTGTATTTCCAATGAAGTTAGATACTGGGGGTCTGCTGTAAGCATGGCAGCTGACTCTTGGGCTGCTGCTATTTGTATTGCCAGATAAACTTGGCCAGTCTGCCCAACTCTGTCATCCCACCCAGCACCAGCAGGAAGCGCTCTGTACTTCAGTGAGGTGAGAAAAGCTACTCTAACAAGCTCTTTTGGAATGAACAGGCGGTGCCAGAGGGGGCAGGGAGGAAGGAGGGAGGGAAGGCTGTCCTTGGCTGGGTGGTTGCGTGCTGAGTTCCTCTGTGATTCTGGGTTTCCCTTTTCCTTCCGGTGGCGACCTGGCTGCTCTGGAGGTCTAATGGTGTCCTTGCTGATGTTTCAGGAGCTGCTGCAGGAGGCAGGAGCAAGCAAGAGGACTTGGAAGAGTGCAGACGCGGGGGGGAAGGAGAGGCACTCTGGGCAAAGCATCCGTCCCGTTAGCGGGGCCACAGTCACATTTAGTCCCATTAGAGTTTGAGCGTTGCCGGCGCCTTGGCCGGCTTTGTGCTGGGCGACCTCCCTGTAAGCAGGGCTCGGGTCTTTGCTTTTGCTGTAGTTGGGCTTTTGCCTTGCTGCTCCTTTGGCTGCCTGGGGAGCGTGGCCCCCTGTAACGCAGGGCGAGAGCCACCTCTCCGCACCTGAGTGGGAAACGGAGCTCGCCGGACCCCGAGGCCGCCCTGTAAGCAGGGTAGTGCCTTTTCCCCGCCCCTCTTCCTCCTCCGGCCCCTCGGCATCGTTGCCTGGTGGTGGCCTGTCAATGCGACGGCCCCGTACTCGGGGTGCGCGTCACGGCATCTGGCCTTTGGCTTTAGCTGGGAAGCCCCTTGGCACGTTGAGGTCTGCGGCCTCCGTGCAGGCTAGGGACAGGTCACAGGCTCTTGTCTGTTGCCCGCGGTTGTGGGTTTATTCCCAGGGTTTGGCTGCGCTGCGTTGTCCTTTCCT
Organism: Lagopus muta; assembly: GCF_023343835.1. NCBI lineage: Eukaryota > Metazoa > Chordata > Aves > Galliformes > Phasianidae > Lagopus > Lagopus muta. The sequence continues at coordinate 15,531,623 of NC_064436.1, forward strand.
TCTGGAAAGTTGCGCCTGTGTGTGCGTTGCCCTTCCTTTCCTTGTTTGTGACTGTGGTGTGACAGAGCGACTGAGCTTTCCCTTTAGGCTCCCACAAAAATCGCTGCAGCCTAGCTTCGGCTTCCCAGGGGGGAATGGAGGACTTTGGTGCAGGCCGCAAAAGGGGTGTTCCCTCTCAGTCCCGCGAGCGCAGCGAGTGTCCTGTCTTCCTCTAAATTATTTAGCATAGATCAGAGCCACGTGGTAGTTCAGTGGCCGAGGCCGCCCTGTAGCCAGGGCTTGGGCCAGTCCTTTAGTGGGCGCCTGCTCCGCTGGCGGTGTGACAGCCCCGTAGTCGGGGCGTGTGTCCCAAGCTGCGGAGCCCTCTGTCCCCCGAGCAGCCCTCCCGCCCGCCCTGTAATCAGGTGCGGGGAGGCTGCGGCATTGCAGCCGGCTGCTCTAGCCATCCAGGTGGTGGGAATGACCCCTCCCTGTCCCGTCAGAGGGTGCAGGTTGAGGTGCTGCTTGTGTGTGCGGTGACCTCCCCACTCGGTGGGTCGAGTTTGCTCCCCGGGTTCCCAAAGACGAGAGGTTGGTGATGTTGTGCTGCTGCCGGGCGGGCCAGCCTGTAACTCAGGCGTTGGCGGGAGCCTCGTGCTCCGCGGGGCTTCCTGGGGAGGGTGGGGTGTGGGGGTACCGTCCTGTAGGCAGGGCTGCGCGTGCCCCCCGTGAGTGCTTGGTGAGCTGCGTTCAGAGAGACCCCCTGTACTCAGGCGGGAATGTGGCCCCGGCCTTTCAGAGGCACGGGGCTGCGAGACGTGGGCTTGGGCTTGCGCCCTGCCCGGAATCAGGGCTGGGGTCCCCACCGCGGCATTTGGCCGTGCCGCCCCGCTGCCTGGCAGCTGAGAGTCGCTCCCGCCGCTGGGGGGGAAACCGAGCTCTGTGGCTCCAGGGGTGTCGTCCACCCGCCTGTAATCAGGGTCTGGGTGCGCGAGCGCTTGTGCTCAGCTGGCAGCCTGTGTGGGGTGACCGCCCCGTTAGCGGGGTGCGGGTCGAGGTGCCCCCGGACTGGGAGAGAAGGAGCCTCCCGCGGCCGGTAGGGATGGGGGCTGCCCTGTAAGCCGGGGAGCGCCAGTGCCCCGCAGTCCCAGGCCCTTTGCAATGGAGGCAGTGGCGGGGGTCCCCTGTAATCAGGGAAGCTGACTCTTTGGCCGCTGCTATGCGTGTGTGCCCAGCTCCATTTGCCCAGTGTGCCCGCCTCTGTGATCCCCCGCAGCACCGGCTGGAAGCGCGCCGTGCGCCAGTGAGGTGAGGAAAGCTGCTCAAAGTAGGTTTTGGTGGGATGAACTGGGGAGGGGGGATGCAAGGCCTTCCTTGGCTGGGTGGTGGCGTGCCGAGTTCCTCTGCGATGTTGGGTTGGTTTCTTTTTTCCTTCGTGTGGGGGGCTTGCTGCTGTGCAGCTGTAACGGTGTCCCCGCTGGTGTTTCAGGAGCTGCTGCCGAAGAAAGAAGAAGAAGCGGCGTGGGGACGCGGGAGGCAGGAGCGAGCAAGCAAGCAAGGATGCAAGCGAGAAGAGGATGCGGAAGCGTGCAGACGCGGGGGGGAAGGAGAGGCACCCTGGGCAAAGCATCCGTCCCGTTAGCGGGGCCGCAGTCACATTTAGTCCCATTAGAGTTTGAGCGTTGCCGGCGCCTTGGCCGGCTTTGTGCTGGGCGACCTCCCTGTAAGCAGGGCTCGGGTCTTTGCTTTTGCTGTAGTTGGGCTTTTGCCTTGCTGCTCCTTTGGCTGCCTGGGGAGCGTGGCCCCCTGTAACGCAGGGCGAGAGCCACCTCTCCGCACCTGAGTGGGAAACGGAGCTCGCCGGACCCCGAGGCCGCCCTGTAAGCAGGGTAGTGCCTTTTCCCCGCCCCTCTTCCTCCTCCGGCCCCTCGGCATCGTTGCCTGGTGGTGGCCTGTCAATGCGACGGCCCCGTACTCGGGGTGCGCGTCACGGCATCTGGCCTTTGGCTTTAGCTGGGAAGCCCCTTGGCACGTTGAGGTCTGCGGCCTCCGTGCAGGCTAGGGACAGGTCACAGGCTCTTGTCTGTTGCCCGCGGTTGTGGGTTTATTCCCAGGGTTTGGCTGCGCTGCGTTGTCCTTCCCTTCTGGAAAGTTGCGCCTGTGTGTGCGTTGCCCTTCCTTTCCTTGTTTGTGACTGTGGTGTGACAGAGCGACTGAGCTTTCCCTTTAGGCTCCCACAAAAATCGCTGCAGCCTAGCTTCGGCTTCCCAGGGGGGAATGGAGGACTTTGGTGCAGGCCGCAAAAGGGGTGTTCCCTCTCAGTCCCGCGAGCGCAGCGAGTGTCCTGTCTTCCTCTAAATTATTTAGCATAGATCAGAGCCACGTGGTAGTTCAGTGGCCGAGGCCGCCCTGTAGCCAGGGCTTGGGCCAGTCCTTTAGTGGGCGCCTGCTCCGCTGGCGGTGTGACAGCCCCGTAGTCGGGGCGTGTGTCCCATGCTGCGGAGCCCTCTGTCCCCCGAGCAGCCCTCCCGCCCGCCCTGTAATCAGGTGCGGGGAGGCTGCGGCATTGCAGCCGGCTGCTCTAGCCATCCAGCTGGTGGGAATGACCCCTCCCTGTCCCGTCAGAGGGTGCAGGTTGAGGTGCTGCTTGTGTGTGCGGTGACCTCCCCACTCGTTGGGTCGAGGTTGCTCCCTGGGTTCCCAAAGACGAGAGGTTGGTGATGTTGTGCTGCTGCCGGGCGGGCCAGCCTGTAACTCAGGCGTTGGCGGGAGCCTCGTGCTCCGCGGGGCTTCCTGGGGAGGGTGGGGTGTGGGGGTACTGTCCTGTAGGCAGGGCTGCGCGTGCCCCCCGTGAGTGCTTGGTGAGCTGCGTTCAGAGAGACCCCCTGTACTCAGGTGGGAATGTGGCCCCGGCCTTTCAGAGGCACGGGGCTGCGAGACGTGGGCTTGGGCTTGCGCCCTGCCCGGAATCAGGGCTGGGGTCCCCACCGCGGCATTTGGCCGTGCCGCCCCGCTGCCTGGCAGCTGAGAGTCGCTCCCGCCGCTGGGGGGGAAACCGAGCTCTGTGGCTCCAGGGGTGTCGTCCACCCGCCTGTAATCAGGGTCTGGGTGCGCGAGCGCTTGTGCTCAGCTGGCAGCCTGTGTGGGGTGACCGCCCCGTTAGCGGGGTGCGGGTCGAGGTGCCCCCGGACTGGGAGAGAAGGAGCCTCCCGCGGCCGGTAGGGATGGGGGCTGCCCTGTAAGCCAGGGAGCGCCAGTGCCCCGCAGTCCCAGGCCCTTTGCAATGGAGGCAGTGGCGGGGGTCCCCTGTAATCAGGGAAGCTGACTCTTTGGCCGCTGCTATGCGTGTGTGCCCAGCTCCATTTGCCCAGTGTGCCCGCCTCTGTGATCCCCCGCAGCACCGGCTGGAAGCGCGCCGTGCGCCTGTGAGGTGAGGAAAGCTGCTCAAAGTAGGTTTTGGTGGGATGAACTGGGGAGGGGGGATGCAAGGCCTTCCTTGGCTGGGTGGGGGCGTGCCGAGTTCCTCTGCGATGTTGGGTTGGTTTCTTTTTTCCTTCGTGTGGGGGGCTTGCTGCTGTGCAGCTGTAACGGTGTCCCCGCTGATGTTTCAGGAGCTGCTGCCCAAGAAAGAAGAAGCGGCGTGGGGACGCGGGAGGCAGGAGCGAGCAAGCAAGCAAGGATGCAAGCAAGAAGAGGATGCGGAAGCGTGCAGACGCGGGGGGGAAGGAGAGGCACCCTGGGCAAAGCACTTGTCCCGTTAGCGGGGCCGCAGTCACATTTAGTCCCATTTGAGTTTGAGCGTTGCCGGCGCCTTGGCCGGCTTTGTGCTGGGCGACCTCCCTGTAAGCAGGGCTCGGGTCTTTGCTTTTGCTGTAGTTGGGCTTTTGCCTTGCTGCTCCTTTGGCTGCCTGGGGAGCGTGGCCCCGTGTAACGCAGGGCGAGAGCCACCTCTCCGCACCTGAGTGGGAAACGGAGCTCGCCGGACCCCGAGGCCGCCCTGTAAGCAGGGTAGTGCCGTTTCCCCGCCCCTCTTCCTCCTCCGGCCCCTCGGCATCGTTGCCTGGTGGTGGCCTGTCAATGCGACGGCCCCGTACTCGGGGTGCGCGTCGCGGCATCTGGCCTTTGGCTTTAGCTGGGAAGCCCCTTGGCACGTTGAGGTCTGCGGCCTCCGTGCAGGCTAGGGACAGGTCACAGGATCTTGGCTGTCCTTTAGTGGGCGCCTGCTCCGCTGGCGGTGTGACAGCCCCGTAGTCGGGGCGTGTGTCCCAAGCTGCGGAGCCCTCTGTCCCCCGAGCAGCCCTCCCGCCCGCCCTGTAATCAGGTGCGGGGAGGCTGCGGCATTGCAGCCGGCTGCTCTAGCCATCCAGGTGGTGGGAATGACCCCTCCCTGTCCCGTCAGAGGGTGCAGGTTGAGGTGCTGCTTGTGTGTGCGGTGACCTCCCCACTCGGTGGGTCGAGTTTGCTCCCCGGGTTCCCAAAGACGAGAGGTTGGTGATGTTGTGCTGCTGCCGGGCGGGCCAGCCTGTAACTCAGGTGTTGGCGGGAGCCTCGTGCTCCGCGGGGCTTCCTGGGGAGGGTGGGGTGTGGGGGTACCGTCCTGTAGGCAGGGCTGCGCGTGCCCCCCGTGAGTGCTTGGTGAGCTGCGTTCAGAGAGACCCCCTGTACTCAGGCGGGAATGTGGCCCCGGCCTTTCAGAGGCACGGGGCTGCGAGACGTGGGCTTGGGCTTGCGCCCTGCCCGGAATCAGGGCTGGGGTCCCCACCGCGGCATTTGGCCGTGCCGCCCCGCTGCCTGGCAGCTGAGAGTCGCTCCCGCCGCTGGGGGGGAAACCGAGCTCTGTGGCTCCAGGGGTGTCGTCCACCCGCCTGTAATCAGGGTCTGGGTGCGCGAGCGCTTGTGCTCAGCTGGCAGCCTGTGTGGGGTGACCGCCCCGTTAGCGGGGTGCGGGTCGAGGTGCCCCCGGACTGGGAGAGAAGGAGCCTCCCGCGGCCGGTAGGGATGGGGGCTGCCCTGTAAGCCGGGGAGCGCCAGTGCCCCGCAGTCCCAGGCCCTTTGCAATGGAGGCAGTGGCGGGGGTCCCCTGTAATCAGGGAAGCTGACTCTTTGGCCGCTGCTATGCGTGTGTGCCCAGCTCCATTTGCCCAGTGTGCCCGCCTCTGTGATCCCCCGCAGCACCGGCTGGAAGCGCGCCGTGCGCCAGTGAGGTGAGGAAAGCTGCTCAAAGTAGTTTTTGGTGGGATGAACTGGGGAGGGGGGATGCAAGGCCTTCCTTGGCTGGGTGGGGGCGTGCCGAGTTCCATCGTGATGTTGGGTTTCCCTTTTCCTTTGTGTGGGGGGCTTGTTGCTCTGCAGGTCTAATGTTGTCCTCGCTGATGTTTCAGGAGCTGCTGCAGGAGGAAGAAGAAGAAGAGGCGGCGTGGGGACGCGGGAGGCAGGAGTGAGGAAGGAGAGGATGCCGAAGCGTGCCGACGCGGGGGGGAAGGAGAGAGGCACCCTGGGCAAAGCATCCGTCCCGTTAGCGGGGCCGCAGTCACATTTAGTCCCATTAGAGTTTGAGAGTTGCCGGCGCCTTGGCCGGCTGTGTGCTGGGCGACCTCCCTGTAAGCAGGGCTCGGGTCTTTGCTTTTGCTGTAGTTGGGCTTTTGCCTTGCTGCTCCTTTGGCTGCCTGGGGAGCGTGGCCCCCTGTAATGCAGGGCGAGAGCCACCTCTCCGCACCTTGGTGGGAAACGGAGCTCGCCGGACCCCGAGGCCGCCCTGTAAGCAGGGGAGTGCCTTTTCCCCGCCCCTCTTCCTCCTCCGGCCCCTCGGCATCGTTGCCTGGTGGTGGCCTGTCAATGCGACGGCCCCGTACTCGGGGTGCGCGTCGCGGCATCTGGCCTTTGGCTTTAGCTGGGAAGCCCCTTGGCACGTTGAGGTCTGCGGCCTCCGTGCAGGCTAGGGACAGGTCACAGGCTCTTGTCTGTTGCCCGCGGTTGTGGGTTTATTCCCAGGGTTTGGCTGCGCTGCGTTGTCCTTCCCTTCTGGAAAGTTGCATCTGTGTGCGTGTGTTCCCCTTCCTTTCCATGTTTGTGACTGTGGTGTGACTGAGCGACTGAGCTTTCCCTTTAGGCTCCCCCAAAAATCGCTGCAGCCTAGCTTCGGCTTCCCAGGGGGGAATGGAGGACTTTGGTGCAGGCCGCAAAAGGGGTGTTCCCTCTCAGTCCCGCGAGCGCAGCGAGTGTCCTGTCTTCCTCTAAATTATTTAGCATAGATCAGAGCCACGTGGTAGTTCAGTGGCCGAGGCCGCCCTGTAGCCAGGGCTTGGGCCAGTCCTTTAGTGGGCGCCTGCTCCGCTGGCGGTGTGACAGCCCCGTAGTCGGGGCGTGTGTCCCAAGCTGCGGAGCCCTCTGTCCCCCGAGCAGCCCTCCCGCCCGCCCTGTAATCAGGTGCGGGGAGGCTGCGGCATTGCAGCCGGCTGCTCTAGCCATCCAGCTGGTGGGAATGACCCCTCCCTGTCCCGTCAGAGGGTGCAGGTTGAGGTGCTGCTTGTGTGTGCGGTGACCTCCCCACTCGGTGGGTCGAGGTTGCTGGCGGGGTTCCCAAAGGCGAGAGGTTGGTGATGTTGTGCTGCTGCCGGGCGGGCCAGCCTGTAACTCAGGCGTTGGCGGGAGCCTCGTGCTCCGCGGGGCTTCCTGGGGAGGGTGGGGTGTGGGGGTACCGTCCTGTAGGCAGGGCTGCGCGTGCCCCCCGTGAGTGCTTGGTGAGCTGCGTTCAGAGAGACCCCCTGTACTCAGGCGGGAATGTGGCCCCGGCCTTTCAGAGGCACGGGGCTGCGAGACGTGGGCTTGGGCTTGCGCCCTGCCCGGAATCAGGGCTGGGGTCCCCACTGTGGCATTTGGCCGTGCCGCCCCGCTGCCTGGCAGCTGAGAGTCGCTCCCGCCGCTGGGGGGGAAACCGAGCTCTGTGGCTCCAGGGGTGTCGTCCACCCGCCTGTAATCAGGGTCTGGGTGCGTGAGCGCTTGTGCTCAGCTGGCAGCCTGTGTGGGGTGACCGCCCCGTTAGCGGGGTGCGGGTCGAGGTGCCCCCGGACTGGGAGAGAAGGAGCCTCCCGCGGCCGGTAGGGATGGGGGCTGCCCTGTAAGCCGGGGAGCGCCAGTGCCCCGCAGTCCCAGGCCCTTTGCAATGGAGGCAGTGGCGGGGGTCCCCTGTAATCAGGGAAGCTGACTCTTTGGCCGCTGCTATGCGTGTGTGCCCAGCTCCATTTGCCCAGTGTGCCCGCCTCTGTGATCCCCCGCAGCACCGGCTGGAAGTGTGCCGTGCGCCTGTGAGGTGAGGAAAGCTGCTCAAAGTAGGTTTTGGTGGGATGAACTGGGGAGGGGGGATGCAAGGCCTTCCTTGGCTGGGTGGGGGTGTGCCGAGTTGCATTGTGATGTTGGGTTTCTTTTTTCCTTCGTGTGGGGGGCTTGCTGCTGTGCAGCTGTAACGGTGTCCCCGCTGATGTTTCAGGAGCTGCTGCAGAAGAAAGAAGAAGCAGCGGCGTGGGGACGCGGGAGGCAGGAGCGAGCACGAGGTTTCTTTTGATTGTCAGTCTTTTTCAATTCTCTTGTCTTTTGAATCTGACATTTGTGTATTTCTCTTGTTAGCTCTTTGTTGTCTCCATGGGCCTTTGATAATAAAAATCATATGCGTGTTTTTGTTGTGATGTCTGCTTTTGTTCTCTGGTCTTCTCTGTGTTTTCATGTTAAGTTATGCCTCATTTTGCATAAATCTGCTTGTTTTTGAATTGCCATCTATGCTTTTATTTCTTTCTTCCACCCAGAAGGAATATCCTTTTTTCTGTGTTGAGGTTTTATGTGGCCTTTCTATTTTGGCTCTTGTGCTTTCTTTCCTCACTTTCCTAATGTTTCATGGCATAGGTTACGAAGTATTGCCTTGGCCTGGTTTAGGTTAGCTCTGCTATTTCTGTCCCAGCTCCCTGTGCTGCTGCAAGCCCTGTTCCTGTACGGTAGGAGAAACCATGAAAACAGACATTGTTCACTCTGTTCAGAATTACTCCGTAACAACTGAAAACATTGGAGTTTTATTAGCTTTGCTGTTGTCCAAAGCATAGCGTCGTACCATCCACTTTGAGGTAAGGGTATTCTGTCTCTACTGAAACTAAGGCATTGATTTTATGCTGTTATCTTGTGTTATTCTTATGTGTCCTAACTATTTACTTCTTCCCATCTTACTTCTTGATGTTTACACAGATGTGATTTCCACATCCTTTGGTCCGTCCTTGTCCATGGTTTGTGCATGAAGTTCATTTAGTTCATGATTTTGGGCTGCATTTGTCATAGCCCTCCTTCAGTACAAGCGGAGAGGCTCCATTGTGGGATTATTGCTTGGGAAGCTGGTTCTGATTTCATCAGAATTCATTCCTCTTTAGTTGGGGTGGTTCTTATTGTAATCGTGTTATCACGGCCTGTAACAACCGTAGCAATGATGGCACCGTGGTATTGTGTAGCAGCTGTTTGTTCTTGCACAGCGTCAAATCCCTTCGAGGTACACAACAGACACCATCCAGCTTTACCCACCCCGTGCCCGCGTGTCCTTTAGAAGAAGTAATCCCACAGATAGGCTTGGCTTTGAGGCAGGAATAATCTAGATTGTCTTGCTCAGCATGTTCTTTCCGTGCCCCTCTGGGTCTTTATCCCTCTTCTGTCGTACACAGCATGTTTCATCGGACAGGATCAGCTCTGCTGGCAGATCCGCAAGTGTTGACCAACCAGGTGGCTTCTGATAAATACACGTCCCAATGTTTGGCTGGAACGTACCCACGGCTGCTACGGCAGTCTTTGATAGGCCTGCATATCATCTGATTTTTCCCGATGCTACGTGTGGTAGGGATGTGATACACCAACTCAGCGTTGTGTTCTTCTGCCCAGGTGATTATTTTGGAAATGAGTTCTGTTGTCTGGCTCAGTTCTTCCTGGGGTGCCGCGTCACCAGAAGGCTGGCTTTTCAGGGCGCAGGATAGTACTTTGGGCAGTAGCAATGTGCGTGGGGCCTGTTTCCATCCATTCGGTGGTCGCTTCCACCATTGCGCGTGGTGCTCGGCTGGCCAACAGCTGTAATCTTTTCAGACTTTTCACGGTCACGGCAGCTGTGGGGCCCTTTAGAAGGGTCACAGTACCCACAGGTCCATTCCAAGGACTGAAGCAATGGCAGAGCCCGTGGCAGGGATCGGAGCAGCTGCCGGTTGCGTTGGAAGGCTCGGAGCAGCAGCAGAGCCCGTCACAGGTGCTCTGCCGTTCCTCCATTGCTCATCATTGGGTCATCTTGCTTTGTTTTCAATTTTTGGAACTGTGATTAAATTCACTTGTAGATATTGTTACATAGTAAAAGTGAGTTAGAAGCTGCGGAAGTCTCGACATCAATGCTGCGTGCTCGTGGCTGTTGCCTAATATATCTGATATTAAAACAAACAAGCAAACAAACGAGTCATTAGTTTGCCAAATACATAAAAAAGAAATCACGTTCCAAACGAGATCTCTTCCGAGAATGCCGACTCATACTGTCTAACACTTCTCATTTATCTCATGTATTTACGGAACAGATATGTTTTCTAAATTAAGCTTATTAAGCGTTCTTTCCACGTTGCTGTACTTGGCACGTATCCTCTCAAATATTTCATAGTAACTGCTAGAGGAAAGTCAGAAAGAACTTTGCTCTTACACCCTCCTGCCCGCGCAGACAATACAAGATTAAGGAGTGCAGAAAAAAAAGTCTTCAGTTCCTTGTATGTCTGTAATAGGACGTGCCAGGATTCGGGAAGGCAAAATCCTTGCAGTTGGCCTGCAGTATATGTTTACAAAGCTATAATGAATCATTAAATTAGAGCTATTGATGGGTTTTTAATTCCAGATGGGGGTCATTTTGTTCATTTAATCTGACATCATGCATGTCAGAGAACAGGGATCTTGTCCAGGAATCTCTGAACTGGGATGTTTTGGGAAATGTTGCTGCCCATACATTCCTGTCTTCATCGGCACCGAGGCTTTTCTTTTACTTCAGCACATAGCAATGTGGGTTTCCTTTCTGCTTTTTGTTGTATTTTAAACGTCGGTTTTACTATTTCCTCATCAGGTAAACAAGAGAAATGTTGTTTTTCTGTTTATGTGGAAATTAGTACTGGGAAGTGACCGGGGTCACACGCTTGTAAAAGATGATGAATTCCTTGCAGTTGTAAAATCACCGCACACAAACTAAGTTGCTGTTAATGGCATACAGGCGGTTTGGTCGTTGCAGAGCACCGAATGCACATCACTCACTGTCTCTTCCTTCAGTTTCTTCACTTCCACACTACTTTCATGTAAGCTGAAATTTACTAGAACTCCAGAAGCGTCAGCCCAGGGCACACGTTCACGCCGCTTCCTCCTCTTTTTATAGAAGAAGAGAATGTATTTGTTTGCATCTTTTAGCAAGTCAATCTTTCAGATGCTACAAGCATCCCCATAATTTTGACAAAGATTTAATATCCACGTCACTGCTAGAACAACAACATCGTAGGGCTATTCCGAGAGCGAAGCCAAAGAAAATCAACGGACGAGGTTTACGTATGGACCTCCTTCTAAAAATGGGAGGTACCGATTTGTTATCCACCTTGTAAACTGAGAATCAGCTTAGAGGTAAATGCAGGAGCTAACACGTCCTGCTGATGGAGCATCAGGGTGCTCAGGCTTGGATATTCCAAAGGGAGTCTTTTGTTTGTCTTTGGCAGAACAATTTCTTTGTGAGAAAAAATATTCAGAGACGATAGATAGATTGCTACCTGCAGTTCACGTCAGCGGTTGAGAAGATCCGTCTGCCTCAACTGCAAGCACAAAATACTGACGTTGGAAGGGGCCGCCTGTGGTAGAACTGACTTGTTGTCTGAGCGGAAACAGAGGGAATCCAGGTAGTCTTTCTAGCTAAGTCACAAGTTACACGTGTTTCAACATGTGTTACATACTGCTTTTGGTTTGGGGTTTTTTGTTTGTTTGTTTGGTTGGTTTTTTTTTTTTTTTTTTTCCCTGCTGCCTGTATTTTGTTTGGATTTTTTGAGCTTCATTTCTAAAGTAGGAAAAATATTTTCCTTAGAGAAAGTCACCAGAATGCTGAAGGTAATTTCTGTTGAAATAGGTTATAAGCTCTTCAGATGGACTTTGCTTCCATACACCCTAGATAATATGGTAAGTCATGACCTGTGTTTGAACAGTCGTGTTTTATTTAAATGTACCAACTACTTTTATGTTGGGTTCTTCCACACACGGCTCATTTTCACGTTTTTTATGCAAATCAGTGGAACAACTGGGCAATCTTTGGTATGCAATGAAATTGAACAATGAAATTCAACATGCTCATGACTCCAGGAGCAGACCAACCTCATCTTGCATAGCACTCAGGCCCCAGAATGCACGTAAGGGATGAATAAGACGCATTAAAATGAATTAGATACCACTCTAATACTATTAAAATGATACTATTGTATATGAAAGGTTGAAAATGAGCAAGAGCAATTGTCCTTAAGTCTTTCACTCGCCGTCATCCTAATACAAAGGCACTGGAATTTCGGCAGCTTTTCCGCTGAGAAGAGAGCGCCGGTCCCTCGGAGAACTTCAGAGCGTTACAACAGATGGATTTCACGAGTAACCGCAGCAGCCTTGCCCTTCCTAAAGCCTGCTACGTAAAGATTTCAAAAGCTCTGTGTGCTTTCCACAATAAACTTTGATGGAGTTAAATTAGAGCTGTGCTGTGGGCTTTTACTCCAATTGCATCATTCAACATAGTTCATTTGTCCCAGGTATCTGGAAAACCCAAACCGGCCACGGCATTTACACAACATACAGCATCGTCGCTCTAGACTGTGGGCACGGGGAAAAGCAAAACGTACGCTTCAGAAAACCAACTACAAATGCAAAGAACCAACAGAGTAAGCACAGGGAATGTATTGCAAGCAGTCGTGAGGAAAAACTTTTACTCCACTTTTGGGGGAGGTTTATTTCAGGGAACCGGGCCATAAGGGAGTAAAAAGCCGAAGCACCAGCTTTGAGTTTTAAAATATTTATGGCAGGAAGAAGCAGCAGTAAGGCATTTATCGAGGTTGATTAAGCACGACAGCGAAGCGGGGGTGAAGCGTGCTAAACCCATAGGAGCGCAAACATCATATTGCAAGGGTTACGCTGTTAGATAAAGCAATAAGTAAAGATGACTTCAGCTCTGCATCACAGCTATGAAAACCATAGATATTTTCTGTTTGCAATACTGGGACTTGAGGACAGAAGGAGTTACATTTTTAACCAGGGTTAAGCTGGGTACAGCTGGGAGCTGGAAGCACTCAATGCTTCCTATGCCTTTTTTTTTTTTTTTTCTTTTTTTCTTTTTTTTTTAATAATTAAATTAAATAGTAACTACTTCAGAACTGCGAGTCCCAAAACATCAAGCGATTTCCGTTGAATAGATCTGGAGCAAAGCAATCGGATTTACTCCGCCCAGCACTGACACTTTTTTCCCCGCATACGTATGCTGAAGGGAAAGGGGACGCAGGGAAATTCCCTTACCTTTTAAGTTCAATAGGATACATTTCTAGAACTTACACACAATCTACAGGAGTATGAGTCAGGTAACTGGAAATTCAGATTCGGACTTCGGGCCCCCGTGCACACTGTCGGCATCCAAGAACAGCAGACAGGCAGGGAGCGGCGATAAAGGTGCCCAAATTAGGTAAAAAAGCAAAAATGCTAAGGGCTGAAAGAAAGCTTTTCTGAAGGACCGGTACAGAAAATCTGTACAGGTACAGAAAACCTGGCGGAACAGACAGGAAAAAAACACCTTCTGTTACGAAAATCTCTGCCAGTATTCAGTAAGGAATAATCTGCCTTCTCGTAGCAGTGCTCGAGCCCAGATAACTTCCTACTCTGCTATGCGGTGCACTCCGAATTGCGTTATGCTCTACTGGCACATTCTTAAGGCTATACAAACTTGAGGTCAGTACACAGCACTGTGGGATTTATACGAAAATTCCATCTTAGGAGGAATTTCTTTTGTTTGTACGGTGGTGACAACTTATCTGAACGGCGTCCTTCCGCAAACAGCGAACACTAACCAGAGCAATAAGTGCCGCTATTCATCTCTGGCAACAACGTCGATGTTCGCAAGGAGAGAGCGAGGGAACCCAGAGGGCACGCAGCAGGAAGGCTCATCCCTTGTGAAATTTTGTAGCTAACGTTTCCTTTGAAGTGCAAATCGTATGCAGGTGTCCCGGCGTCCAGGAAGCCCGTCCGCTGTCGGCGCGCTTGGCTAGATCCAGAAGAGGTACATATCTTGAATTAGCTCTCATTGCTGATCAGGTGCTTGAGGTCAGTTGCTCATTTAGAAATACATAATCATGATACGCGGGTTACTCAAGCTTCTTCAGTGTTACGCTACCGCAACTTAGATGCGAATGCGTCACCTTAGGCGCGCGAAATCCCGTCCCTACTCAGCGGGCGGCACGCACCGATTTTTACGAAAACACCACTCGGTTCGGCGCGCCGTAAGCAATCGCTTCGTGCAGCTGAACGTACGTAAAAGGCTGACGCTGTTCTACGAGCATTCTTCGCCTCGCACTCGTCCGTACTACATTCCGTGCAATGCCGTTCCTTCAGCTTACAAAGTGACGTCTCCAGGTGTTTGACGTAACGTCGCGACGTCTCAGGCCCTCGGAACGGTCTTCTGCTGTCAGCGATTATTCTTCAGCACCGTAAAGGAGAAGGAAACGCATAGGTTTAGGGGAATCCTGGGAGATGAACCGACTACGGAGGAACCTCTCCGAGGAACCTTCTTGAGAAAAGCTCTCTGAGTTTCGTGATTTAAGCATCTTGTAACTTAGGCGTGAAATTCGAACCTTTTTGCGCGCTTCCCTCAGAGAAAGGGGAGAGCGATCGGAGCATTTGCATTTGAAAAGCGTCCGTTTCCCCGAGGAGATAAGGAGTCACTTGAGCTTTCGAATACGCGCACCTCCACCTCCCTAATTGTAGGTCTTTTATCGTATTGAAGAATGAGTGACAGCATCGCCACCGTGAAAAGCGAAGATGTATTATTTGATCTTTTAGAAAAACACGGCGCTCGACCCTCCTTATCAGGTACGGATCGGGCACGACAGAACCGCTGTAACTTGCGGAGCGTTTCGGACCGCGTTAGCGTTCCGCAAAAGAATCGGACCCGAGCCGGAAAAAGAAAAGTCGTTTATTTGCGCCGTACTCGGGGCCACTTTAAAAGCAGCCGCGGAGTTCCGAGACGCAAAGCATTCGGCACAAACCCAAACTATACAAGCACCGCAGGAATCGGTTCGTTACACAAGAACCGGTAAAAACTTTGCAGGATCAAATAGCGAACCCCGAGGAACGATTGGAAAGAGAGAAACGCAATTCGGCTTTGTCGCAAATGGCTTTTAAGGACCTGTTAACGCGTAAGCATGCCAGCGATACCATCACCCACAGTTTGCCTCGAGAAAAAAACTTTTCCTCAGGAGGAATTACAAGGAACGAAGGAAAGGCTAGAAAAATTAGAAACTCCAGTAGCCCCATCGCGTCCTTTGATAAAAACTGAATCTACATTCGATAATAGCAAGGATCTAGACCCTCAAACGAACTTTAAAGAAATTCCCTTCTCAGCCACCGAACTAGCAAAACGGAAGAAAGATTTCAGCCTCTCTCCAAAGGAATCAGAGACAGAATACGTACGGAGGGTTAGCCTCACCGGTGGCGACCGGATTCGGTAAACAGAAAAGGAAGCAGAAGGTTATCGGGGACCGGGAGTATTTTTAACTACCGGTAACAGTGGTGCTCCCCGGTCATCGACACAGAGGGCTGCCTATCGGGCAGGTGGTCTCAACCCTTTAGAGAGGGGAGACCGTCTGGCCATTACTGGAACAACCGATCAGTTAGCGGAGAGCGTTCAAAAGGCCTCTCGTCTCCAAACGATGCACGACGGAAAGCTGCAGCCGCACCACGAATCACCTACGCCTGTCGATCCTGAGAGAATGACCGCTTTAATTAGGGGGCTTCCAGAGTCGTTAAAACCTATAGGCATACATTAGAAAGCTGAGAACAAAGGGAAACAAGATCGTCGATTTCACACCTTCCGTCCAAAGGCCTCACCACTCTCGCTGGTTATCCCCGTGAGACACGATCCAACGGCCGATAAGCCAGGGAAACACTCTGATCTCCCCGGCCAGACCGCGTGGATCGACTCAGCTAACCCGAGGCCATTTTCCCTGACTTTAATAGGATCCCTTAACAATTATCCTCGGAAGGCTACAGACACATCCGAAAAAGGAATAGGAAATCAACACTTGCTGGACCGTTTCCTCATTTTTTAACCCTATTAACAAAGCCCAGAAAGGGCAAGTCGGTGTCCCGTTTTATTTCGCAGAAGATCCCCGCGGGACCTTGACAGAACACAAAAAGGCTGATAGCTGCACACACCTCTTGATTACATTTTGGTCGCAATAGCATTACGTTTTGCATCGTGAGCGATATCAGTCCTCGGATCCGTTCACCTTCACAACCGGGTTCGGGGTTTTTACAGGTCATCCTGGCTCACCGGCACTCCCCGCACAGTGATACCACTTCTTTTGACCCCTCCTTTCAGCCCTTTTTACCAAACCGAGTACGATTCGCCTGTCACTCCTCCACAGCGTTTCCAAATTCCTAACCAACTGGAAAATGGATGAAGGGACCCATCCAGTATCTGTTAGATGCGGTTCCAAAAGAAATCTATCGGAAAGCCTTTTGCACTGATGCTTTTCAGCGTCACACCAGTCCAGGAGTTCCATCCAAAACCCGGTTGTTGCAAAGCATCTAAGTTTTAATAAGAGATTAAAGCATAAGCGTACGTTTCTGGGATCACCCCTCTTCGGCGGTTCGTACTGCGGGGGTCTCCTGCACACACCGTCCTGTGCAAAGTCCCGTGGACTGTAACTCTACTTGAACTTGCCGAACTAATATTTATGTCTCTCAGCATTTGAATTGCTTTGGAAGTGCTCAGGCGGAAAGTTCTCGAGACACTAAACCATCTTCGAAAACATTACACGGCAAGTCCACGTCTTGTCCAATTGGACTAGATACGCTTTCAGTGAATTAACTGAAGTGTAATCTTGAACGGCTATTCGTAAACACCACAGCCTCTACCGAAGAATTCCCATCCGGATCCTGGGAGTTCCCGGGCGGGGAAAGCAGCTGACAGGAATACCTCTGCTTGTTTTACTTATTTATTTATTAGCATTGCTTATTGGTAAACGTACAGTCATGGCCAAACGTACGGTTGTCTCTTTTCACCTTCTACCTTTTATTCATCAGGTAACATCTGTGTCACCACTGCTGAGGTATCGCCGAGTGGCGTCTGTGGCAAATTGAATCGTTCTAATCGTTGTCTAAAGATTGATGATTACGGTACAGCTGTTAAACACACTGCCCAGGGTATACGGAAAACGGCCCGTGTTCCTGTCCAAACCTGGAAAAGCCCAGACATCGATTTCTTTTCTCAGCTTCCAGGGGGGCCACGGGTCAAACGTATCCTGTTTTATCTACTGTGCGTTGCTGCAACTCTTCCGTTTGTACCTTGTACGATTCCACATTTTATTCAACTTATTCCACGTGTTGCATCCTTCATGTGCTTTGTAACCACTTCACAAGTCCACCAGATCAGGGCAACATTTGTAACCAAGCCTAAGAAGTCTTTCCTAGTAATTGCGTAAGGATTATCTTCCCCTTCTCCCCCCTCCTCTTTTCCTCCCGCTCGTTCGCTACCTTTATTTTCTCCCTTTTCCCTACCACCGTGGAAGGTCACTTAACGCTTCATTTCGAGCCATCTTTGAGGCACGGGGCGGTGTGAGCATCCTTCTTTGTTCTTTGGCTCAAAGCTTGTTTCCTCAGGTGCATTTAACGTCGCTGAGCGACCAGAAGGGGCGGAGCCGGGATCCACCCCTTCCCAGACCTCATTTGAGGGTCGGCAGCGAAGGTGAGGCACCTTGCTGGAGATCTTTGCCCACCAGGGGCTTTCTGCGGGTAAGCAGCGTTTGTTTGTTTGTTTGTTTGTTTGTTTGTTTGTTTGTTTGTGCACCTGTGGCAGCCGCCCTTATTTTCTCCTTCTTTTCTGCCAGCTTTAACCCAGCAGGTCACCACTGTGTCTTTGTGCCTTTTTCCTGCCTCCCGAGCTGGGTTTGTAGTGCCGGGGGCTGGAGAACTCTCGCGCTCTCAGAAAGACATCCTTAAGGAGTTGTTTATACGTATACACGTGTATTGTACATTTTTGTCTGTTTCTGCACGTGGTCCTTACTGTAAGCATCCTTACACTGTAAGCACTAAGCAGTAAGATTGGCAGGACTGTAAGGAAACCGTCCAGTCAGGGCCCGAACCGCTGATTGAGCACCTGGAAGGGGGGCGGAGCGGGGCGGGGGAGGGAGCACAGGTGAAAGCGATTCAGCCGCGGGAAGGGAAGGACCGGAGCCGGGCTCCACCCGTCTTACGCCTCATTTAAGGGCCGACCGCCACCGAGGCACGTTCTTTTCCAGGAGTTCCCTTCTCGGTGGCGTTCTGGTACGAGCCTACATCTTTGGAGATGGGTGAGCTGCTTTTTTTTTTTTTTGTGACGTCGTCTCTTTGCACCGGGAGCGGTGCAGCGAGGAAGACGAAATCCGAAACCTTGCCCTTTCCTTACTTTTTCTCCTCGTTCCCCTGTTCTTGTTGCTCTGGGTACTTAGAAGCCCAGGAACCGCTGAGAAAGGCGAAATCAGGTAAGGAAGGTGATGAGACTTCCTATCGTCCTTACACGGTTTAGTTTTCCTGTTATTATTTTCCAAGGAAAAATCCCCTTAGTTTGGCCCGCAGGGAGCAGGCTCGGGCGGAGGAAGGTATCTTTTCATTTGGTAATTGGAGTTGACTAGAAAGGTGTCCAATAGGGCCGTTACCACGTGCAAGCGTAGAAACCAGAGAAGATTAGAGCTTCCTCAAGCGCTCCGGGATAGGTGCTCTACGTAAACAGTGACAGAACAAAGGCTAAACTACTGAAGCTAATCACAGCCGAATGCCACTCTTTGTTGACAAGCGTACAGGAATTAAGGCTTGAGGATTTCGTTTCCCATTCGTTACAAAAACTTTAAAATTGAAAAAAAGAAAACAACTGCTCATTTTCTTTTCACGGGTGGAGGAATACATCCACACGCGCACACACAGCCGGGCCTTTGTGAAAAGCGAGGCTAAGCAGAGTTCGTTCTCGCAGCTGTAATGAAAAACATTACAAAGGGCGGTACGCAGGGCGGCAGCTCCGTTCCGAACGCAGGCACCCGGGGAACTCATTACAGGCCACGAGAAGGACTTTTCGGCGGGTTAGGGCTCTATAGCTGCAACCCGTCTGTCTCGCTCAGCCATTCTGCATATGAATGGTAGGACACACGTTAACGCTACGAACTGTAAAACGACTGGGATAGCAGCCGTTAAAGATATCCAACTTCGGGTGGCAGAGCGCCTTAACTCATAGCTCTGAGCTCATTACCGATTTAAGACAGATCTTATTTCATTGCTCTATTAGAGGGACGCATCCATTCACTTGAAATGCGCAACGCCTCCCGATTCAGTAATTGCCGCATCTTCTGTTCTGTAACCGTCCCTACAAGTTTATCACCGCTGCGAGCCACCCCCCACTTGAGCGAGCACCCCAGTTACAGAAGGGAGATGCGCTCCCTTGCGGTTTAGTTCCAAGCGTGCATTATGGCTTCAAGTAGGTAAGAAAAGGGCTCATCCCGTAAGGGGGCATAGAAACCCCCAGCCCTTGTCAGAAAAGAGCCTTTCCTATTTGTATCTCTTAAACCAACGGCACAGCCCCGTACAAAAGAGGCTCAAAGCATTCGTCAGAGTAAAGGCAATCAGGAGAGGCCGGGAGAGGGGCGGGGGTCAGAGTCAAGGGTTTCTCATCAGAGGCAGTCCTCTCGGGTATTTTTGTATGTAATGACGACCCAGGAGTCAAATGCGTATTTATTACATTTGCCCCTTACAGCAAATCAGGAGGAGCTGCTATTTGTTCAGCTCTTAAATGCCAGTGAAAACCTTGGATAAAATTTCTATAGTACAGCCTTTCTCACTGAAGATAGTGTTTAAAAAAAAAATAAGTCAATGATGTTTGCAAACATTGTTTTTTATTTTGCATTTTATAATTTGATCTGAAGCATAATGCAGAATAAGGGGTCAAGATCATTTGTTCGTAAACATACAGCATGCTCAGAAGTAGAAAGACCCAGCAGCAGCAGGCCGTACAATCATCAACCATACAAGGTTGGACAGAAGCAAGCACCCGGGTTCAGCCCACCCGAGCTACAGCCACAGACAAGGCCAGGGAGCCACTCCCACCCAAAGGAACCCAGGGGCCGCAGCCGGCAGCAAGTTAAACTAGAGCCAGCAGCACATAGCAGCAGTCGAGGAGGGCCCCCCCAGCATGACGTTAGGGCACAGGAGATTCAGACAGGAGCTAAGGAAAAACTTGTCACAAAGCAGGGGCGCTTCACCAGGAGCAGCAACAGCCCAGGGCTGCCAGAGCACAGCAGGTTGTTTTCTCATTCTGTAAAGAGAAAGAGACATTGCAATGAGTAAATGTATTAGTTTCTTTATGAACTTTTCCTCTCAGCTCAGCAACATACATTTTCGGAGCGCCTGCCCACATCACCTTCAACAGGTGAGCAAAATAACCTCCTAACTCACTGAAATTCTGTTGAGGTCAAGCCCTTAGGCACTCACTGTCATATCCTGCTCATTGAACAGCCTTTGCAATCCCAAAGCCTCTACCAGCTGCACTTTTAATTCTGCTGCTACTTACCTTGAACTAACTACTTGCAAAACTAAGTATTGGCAGGCTCTCACACAGCCATGCACCGTACTACACGCGAGCACTTAACGCAGAGGCAGAACCCCCACACAGTTCCATTTCTTTTGTTCAAGAGCTCCATACCGAGCACCAAGTATTTCTGCTATCGGCATTAGAGTTCTGGCTCAGTTTGGGACAAGGGCCACAGGCACTAACTTAGAGACGCAACACAAAGGGGTTTGCCATGAAGCACCACCTCAGGTTACCTAGCAAGAAACCAGAGAGGCGTCAGCACGCTCACCTCGAAAAGGGACCTCGAAAAGGAGTTTTTCTTTCACACAGCAGTCACCCCCACTCCGCTCTCAGGACAGCGCACCCTCCTCAGAGCTCAGGAAGCTCTATCAGATAGAAACATTTCTTGAATTCAGAGATAGGGCTGCAACAACACCAACACCAGCACCATACCGCGTTCTCTCACTCAGCAAGTCAAGCAAATCTGACTCATCTCTCTGCAGTACATACTGTATAAAAATATTTGTTATTGACTTAAATCTCCATTATTTATTTATTTATTTTTACAGAGCACACAAAGCCAAATAGCCAACGGCTTCAGCGTTCCGAGATCAATAACATCAGCAGCAACAAAACAGAAGAAAACAGAGCGCAGAAACAGGCAGCGCATCTTCATTTTTTGGAGGTAAGCAAGGATTTCTTGTTGTTTTAAGTCAGAGACAGGCAGGCATCCACTTCACCACCACAAGTCAAGCTAGCCAAGCCTAGCCATTCCTCTTCAGCGCAGATATTCTTAGGCGTCCCCATTCCAGCACACAGCACAGAGCAGTCCCACCTGCAGTAGAAACAACCTTTCCAGAAAGCCTGCAGAAGCAGATCATTTTATTTGTTCACAGGGGGGACACATCACCACCCGCTTCCCACCTAGCCGACTACAGCTCAGTTCCCAGTACTCCGGGAGCACATAGGGATGCAATCACTCTTCTTTCCCCTCACATTTCTCCTCTCTTTTCCCGCTGCAGAGGAAGGGAAGAAATAGACTTCTCCAAGAGAGAAATCTAGCTTTTCACTAGATAAAATTTAGATAACCAAGTCTTTAGGTCACCTATCCAGCGACTCAGTCGGTCCCATTTTACAGGGGGCACTCCCTGTGCCCGGGTCAAGCATTACTCGGTAGCTAAGAGAGTTTTCTACCTTTAGTTATATAGAAATTAGCAACTCAGCCTCACCCCAGAGATCTCCCAAAAGGAGCTATGGAAAGCTTTCTTTTTTCTTATTTGTTTTCCCATTAGACAGATAGCTTTCCCTAACTAGGAGATAGCAAAAACATCACAGAGCAGAAACCGGCCTCCTTCCTAACCATCTCAGTCTATATAGCTCATCAGTAAGGGAAACAACCCAGGGCCTACACAGGACATACACCAAGACAAATACCATAGGAGCACCACACCTCCAGCCGCTTATTGAAACACTCGAGGCAAATCCCCCCACCCCCCTTCAGGCACATTCAATTACTACAGAGAAAGCATCCTCTCCCATCTCAGAGAGAGCTTCAAACAGGTTTGACCCAAGTTTTGAAATAAAGCAAGTTTTCTCTTTCAGCAAAAGAAATAAAGTTTTCTCTTTCAGCAAAACTCAGCTCCCACCAGCTCCATCTCCCACCTTCAGGACCAGGAGCACCACCACAAATCAGCCATCACCACACAGGAGCCACCCCAGGAGCCGAGGAAGAGACCCCATTACCAGGGAGGCCTCTCCCCACCACCTCAGGAGGAGCCCCCACCACACACCAGGGGCTCCTCCACTTCCCCCCCCCACTCAGGGGGAGCCCCACCAGTCACCCGGGGCTCCCCCCCTCCCTCCCCCCCCCCTCAGGGGAGCCTCCACCAGAGGCTCCCCCAGGCCCTGCCAGGGCCACCACGCAGCCCCCGATCGAAATTTTTTCCGTTACTGACCATTGCCCGCCCTCCCGCCCTAAAAATATAATCTCTTTCGAGATAGTGCAAATCCCAGTCAACAGCCCCAGGCCAGAGGGGGGAAGAGCACAGCCCACACACTCAGACACCAAGTCCAAGCACGTGGCCTGTGCTCTTCCCCCCTTGTACCCTGCTCACCAACTACCCACCACCAAGACAAGACAACCACCACCACACACACCAAGTGCTACCTGGCCCATCTCCTCTGCTTCCTCCACAGCCAAGGACAACGACCTTCTTCTCCAAACAAGCTGCACCTGAGGGGAACAACACAAAAAAATATAGCAGTGCTGCAGCTCACCAAACACACCACCACCACAAAATTAATAAATAAATAAAACCCAACAAAACACCACCAGGACCCCAAGCTCCCTCACAAAACACAAGCCTAAACCGTGCAGGTTACCCTCGCTCATCACTCCTCTCCTCCAAGACCAGACTGGCCACGCACCATCACAGCTCAAAGCCACGTACACCGTCACCCTCCAACGAAACGCAGTTGTGCCCCCCGCCACCTGCTCACAGTGCACGCCACTCAGAAACAAAACAACACCGCTTACCTCGCTCCGGAGACTCTCGCCGGCGGGATGCGCGGGGAGCCTGCGGCCCTCCGGACGCAGGACTCGCGGCTCCTTCGTCTCGCCGCCGGTGAAACCGCTCCCGGACTCGGGCGCCTCGCCCTGCCACGAAGTCATCCGGTGCCGCTGCGTTCCCGGAGAAGGGGACTCCGCGACCCCAGCGCCGCTTTCGCCGAAAATGCCTTCTCGCTTCTCATCTTGCGGGTGTCAATGCCGCTCCTGCGCTTCGCGTATTGACTGACATCCGCTGCCCGTCCCGACGACGCGCGAGGCTACCGGCTTGGTCCGGCGTCGTCTCCCCTCGCCAAATCCGCTGCGACTCCTCCGGAAAAAGGTCCTTCAAGTCGCTGGCAGCTGTCACCTTGCTGAGGAGGAAAGCGGGGCTCCGTGCTGTCCAGTTCTCTGAGCCGAAGAGAAACTCCACCGCCTCCCTGCCTCTCCTGCAAGGAACGCGCAAACATCCACAACGGCATTCCAGCCGTGCGACCTGTCCCACCGCAACTCCGCGATGGGAACGAGATCGCGCTCCTCGAGATGCCCGTTGCAGGCGGGAGGGAGGGGAAGGAAACGCGTGGGACCCCAGCGGCGCCGCCGTGCTGATCCCGGAGAACCGGCAGGGGCGGCCCTACGCGAGCCCCGAGAAGACAGATCTTACCTAGTGATTCCCGGACTGCTCACCTCTTCCACCGTCTCACCGGTTCGGGATGACGAGAGCCTCCGCTGCAGCCTCCGCTCAGCCTGCAAAACGAGAAGCCTTGTCTCGGCAGCACCGAGGCCGGAAGAATGCGGCTCCTACCCACCTCACTGGGGAGCGACTGAAGCTCCCGCTAAAAAGCCCCGGAGGGACGAAAGCGCGCTGGGACTCGGGGAACCGAGCGGCGGCCGGGCGGCGATGTTTGCCCGGCTCCGCGAAGCCGGAAGAGCCCGGCGGGAGCCCCGCGCCGGCCCCCGAACGGAGCGCGGCGAAAGCCGGGCGGCCTCGTGCCGCGGGAGGCGGGCCGGAACGGCTCCCGAGCGCCGGCTGCCTCCGCGGTCTCGTCGCTACCCGAACGGCTCGCCGGCTCCCGCTGATCCTCGCCGGAGACATCTCGCCGCAACCTGAAACGAAACAACGCGACAGAAAAAGTCACGCAGAATCCCGAGATACGGCCCGAAAAGCAGCCCGGCGCGAGGACGGGACGGAGGAACGGAACCCCTACCGGCACCCTCGTGGCTCCCGGCGGTTCTGTCGTGGCTCCCGGTGGTCTCGGGCGGAGCTTAAGAGGCTTTGGGGAGGACCCGCCCCGCCTGCGGACGAGGCGCAGCTGTGCCCGCGGTCCCGCGGCAGCTGGGACTCGTTGCCTCGTTAGCGCCGGCGGGGCTCGTTAGGGCCGGCCGGGGAATCTGACAGCTGGGCACGTGGGCTCCCGATCGGAAAGACGGACTTAAGCCGCGCTTTCCGTGGCGGTTTGTTATGCGCTTCTCCTCCCCCCGTGGCGGGGTTCGCTAACGAGTCCGATCAGTGTGCCTCATTCCAACGGGTCGCTGCGCGTCTCGCGCGACGCCGTTCCGAAGAAAGCCCCCGGCCTTAACGGGTTCCGGAGGCCCCCGCGGCGTGCTGTCTCCGCTCCGCTGTCCCTCTCCCCTCGTCCGAATCAATAAGTAAAGGAATAAATAAAAAGATCGCGAACCGTGTCCAAGCTTCGTAACTGGCGTAGTGGCGATGTGACAAACTCCCGAGCGGACCGCTGCAATCGCAAGTGGAGCCGATCGGTATTGACGCGTAACGGCAGTGGGAGCTGCTGCCGTGAATACTTCACGGGATACTTTGGCAAGCGCTTAATAGCGTTTAGCTGTAAAAAGGAAGGCATTAAATCTCTCCTCTGCGATTTAGACGTGACGAATCCTTTAGCGCGCGCTCAAGGAAGTCGGATTGTCCTGCAAAGAAGTAACTACGAAGGGTTCAGCTGCATAACGACCGCGTTTTTCAATGCGAACCGGGACAGCTTGGCTTTCCGTTTTCGGAAGCCGTGCTTTTCCCTGCCGACAGCAGGCAAAAGGGCGTTGAGTGGCATTTAGCTTCCTTTTAGCGCGAACAGAAACGGTTGTGAAAACAAACCCGACCAAATATTCGGCCGTAAGAGGGGACGGTCTTTACGTCGTGCGCTCGTTTGGCTCTAGTGGCTGACCGGTGTGACGTTCGCTGGAGGCGAAGTGCGAACTATGATTTTGCCTGTGCTGCAGTCCTGGGGAAACGCTGCCGTGACAACTCTGCATTTCACGATGAAAGCGGTTCCTGTTTCAGCTTGAATTCTGCCTATTCTTCGGTAGGGCAGCGTCTTCCTTCTTAGGTGGCACTGAATCAGCAGCCCTGCGCAGTGCTTTGCTGCTTGAGGTGCCGTCCTTTTTCCTTCATCCGACAGACGGAAAGCCAGGCCTCTTTTCTTTCTGATTTTGATGGCTCTCGCGGCATTTGTTCCCCCTAAATTTGGCTTGGTGCCATCTTAATTTCATACGGTGTTCTCCTTCTCTTCCTTCCTGCCCTGAGTTGCTGCGTGACACGGCTAAGCGCTATTAAATGACCAGCGGGTTGCCTCCGAGACGGCTGCGTTTCAGAGGCGAGTCAGGTGAAGCCTGCAAATGCAGTGTGTGAACCATTCCGAGGGATAGAAACTCAAGGTCGCTGGTGCCGATATTCACCCGGACAAACTCCAGCTTCTCTGCTCCCCTCCGGTAGTTTGCTTTCATTTGTAATTTCATTACCCAGGTGAAAACAGGCAGCTGAAGGGATCGCCGTCCCCCCTCGAGAGAACGCCAGTCTCACGCTGGAGGGACCTTTCTGGGTAGGCTGGTGGCTTTTATCCTTTGCCTGAGAACCTGAGCCGCCGCGAGCAGCCTTCCTGCACAGCAACGAGAGTGGATGAGCTGCAGTGCCGGCCGGTCGGACGGCCGGTCGGTCTGCCCTACTGGGGCAACTGCACGAGCCTCAGCAAAGTTTGCCTTGCTACTCTGTCACCTGACAAGTTCCGATCAGCCCTGCAGGAGACCAAAATGTCAGAGAGTTTCTGGCTTCAGCTTGTAAAGCGGCTTTCCTGATGAACTTCACCGTACCTCAACTCGATACCTTGGAGTTCAGCGTTCTGACTGAGAAGACGCGCAAGCAGCGCCGAGAGAAACGACTGCTCGCAGGGTCTAGAGCGTGGACGGGGCCGGTGTGGAGGGAGTCGGGAAAGGAGGCAGTGCAGGGATCTCTCTGTACTGAGAAGCACAGCGCAGCCTTGGCTATAAAGGTCAGAGCTGCAGCTTCCCAGTGATTAACAGGGAGACCTAATAAGGACTTCTTGAAATTTTCACAAGGATCTTTGTTTTTTCCTCAAAAAGGCAACAGCTCATCGAGTTCCAACCAAAACTCCAGTATGCGTGTAAAATCACACGTGTGTTTTGAAGGCATAATTGCTGGGTGTTCAGAGTGGGCGTCTGGCGAGTGGAAGCTGCCAGAACCGGAGGGAAAAGCTGTTTATGGCGATGAAGCCTGTCGACCGAGCTTTATTTTTGCTGGATTTGATCAGCTGATGGAGCCTTCACTGTACTGGGGACAGAAAAAATAGATAGCTGCTTGTATAATGAGTTCTACAGAAAGAGCAGTTTGGGCCCTTTGGGTCGGCACTAGGGATCGGTGTGATCTGAGATGGATAAGCCCCTGTCCTCCTTGGAACGCTGTAAATTACCTATGCGCTTCATTACTTCCCTGGAGGCGCAGGAGGATTTTCCTTCTGTTCGCCTGACGCTAGCAAATGCTACGAAGGAAACGCAACGCAGCGTAAAGGTGTTTGAGGTAGCTCTACATTACACAGCACGAAAGGGAACGTAGGCAGTACGAAGACACGCCTGTGACACCTGAACGACGTTCGCATTGATAACTTGCTTTTAAATCATTCAATAAGACAAGTTCAGAGCAACTGGCACAACAGACAAGTAGTCAGGGAACTTTTTGTTCACTCATTCACTCATTCACTCATTCATTCATTCATGCATTTATTTATTTGTTTGTTTGTTTATGTATTTATTTATTTTTGTGGGGTTCTTCTATAAGGTGGATAGAGGTTCAAAATTGTGACTGCAGCCTCCGCTGAGCTTTTCCATAGCAGCTCTTAAGTGCCAGGGAAAACCTTGGATAAAGTTTCTTCAGTATGGCCTTTCTCACTGAACACAGAGTATTTAAAAAGAAACAACAAAAAAATGTCAATGTTTACAATCATTTTTCTTTATTTTACATTTCTGGAGCCTCAAAACTTGATCTGAAGCATGATCCAGAAAAAGGGCTTGGGGTAATTTGTTCGTAAGCGTGCAGTGTGGCGGCGTCGGCGCGCTCTTACGATCACTTCCATGGTACGCATTTGGGAGCCTCCTTCTAAGTCTGCTGGCAGCATTCCCGTTTGGTGCTTTCCATTTCGACGACATTCATCAGAGAAATTCAGACCGTTCTCCCAAATGTAAAATTGTGCAAATTTTTCTAATGGAACGTTTGCAAAAATTAATTTCACCCTGGTTAATAACGAGTTGGACGTCTGACTTTATTTCTGCATTGTTTGGATGGAGATTATGTTGCCCTTTGGAAGCAAAGGAAATGGTAAATGAAAACCATTTTTATGTGCTCATCTTGCCTTAAAGCAAATCTCCTGTTCTGGTCTGGAGCCTTTCAGGTTTCTAAAGAAACTGCCGTAGCCTCTGACAGCATCTCTGCCGAGACTAAATGGCATGCAGAGTCTTGTAGACTCTCTGTTAAGTGCAGCGCTGGTGGACAAAAGCACTTTGCAGGAGGATCTCACATGTACTGATGCCACAGAGATGGATTTCTGTGCTGTGGCTGCATTTGATTTTTCTAGCCTTCAGTGCCCTGGCAGTAGCTGCAAGAGTCTCCTTGCCCTCTGCTTCTGTGAAATGGGCACGGAAGTGCGCAGCTGCCATTTCAATAGACCTTGTAAGCTCCTGATCTCTCAGCGCTCTTCAGGGTTTTCACTTGTTTGACGTGAATCAAAGACAGGCAGGTTTTTTTGGGCAGGCCCTGTTTGAGGTCAGAAACGTCCACTTATCTAAGTTCAAACTGAATAGAGCTGCCTGCAGAGATCAGTAAGACTGATCTCTGAAGTGTTTTGTTTTGGTTTTTTTTTTTGGTTTTTTTTTTTTGGTCCTTGATGGAATTTCTCCTTAAAACTAGACTGAGGACATCTCTCATGCAGCTAGCACAGCCGCATCTCAGATCTGTTTCCCCACTTGGCTTTCAGCGTAACGCTGCTGCCCGTGAAAATACATTGCTCTCCTGATCCTTTTACGTTTAGTGGTGGTGGACTAGATCGTAGATAGCTAACATCGTGGATATAAGTTCTGAACTTAATAAAAAGCAATTCCCCACTGTTCTCTTGCACAAAAAGAGGAAAGAAAAATATGTCACAGCAGGAAGAAGAGTGAAAGCACTGCGTGTCTTTCCATCTCTAATGTTAAGCTCTCTGCTTTGCTTGCACGCAGTGATAAGATATGGTGAATAGTACAACACCTGCTTCTGTGCAGTATTTCTTTCGTGGGATGTTCCCACGTTAGTAGTAATACTGGCTCAAAGGTAGATTCATACCCTCTTATTCTCAATAGAAGCATTAGGGTCAGCCCGCAAACGGGTGAATGGACAGGATTGCACTGATGTTGGGAATGGGGCGAGAAAATTTTAACAACCTCCAGCTTTAAACTTACGTATTGAATACTGCTTTTAGATGCGGAGCGTCTGATGACGGCTTAAATATGCCTGTTTCAGCTTCTAAGCTTTTTGGATATCGGTTGGATTTTGGTATGAAATGACTATTATGTGCTGGCTCCTGTCATACTCAAGAAGCCAGATGGTTTCCAGGCGGGCAGCCGCGCTTTGTTTACAGAAAGGGGCTTGCACAGGCTGCCTAGGGGTTCAAAATAAAGGCCCTGTCCGTTCAGCTGACAGACACGTGTGTGTGCGCGTCACCTACGGTTGTGAGAGGTGACATTAAAAAGAAAAGCCTCGCCACGAGCCCGGGGTGTGCCAATAACAAGTTGCTTTGTAGTCTACCGTGGAATATATTTCAAAACATTTTTTCCTTTACGGCCTTTGTGCTGTCCCTCCTGTTTGTCACACCAGCTCTGGTGCAGCTCCGGGGAGGTTTCTGTCGGAAGCCTTGTGTTCCTGGGTGCGAGGAAGATCAACGGCGCGAGCTGCTGGCAGAAGTCGGGAACTGCGTTTGAACCGGGCTGCTAAACAGACGGTGGAAAGAGAAAACGTTGCCATTTACTTGAAGCTTTCATTCGTCCTTCTTCCCCTTTTCTTAGCAAAAGAAAGAGCAGCCGTAAAAAGGATTTTAGATAAGTAAGGGAACACGTCAAACGGTTCATACCTGTATCAGGCAAACATCCTCACTGAAATAAAGAGATGCCCAGGGAATGGGGAGAACCAGGTAGGGATGAGCAGCTCGGCAGGTCTGCTCTCCAGTTCTGTACCGCTTTCTTGTTTGGTGCCCTAACTGCAGCTGCCATCCAGCGCTCTGAGCAAGACGGAAGGGACAACTGATAAAATGTGCGTCAAACGTGTAAGCCTGTGTAAGCCTAACATGTCAACGTTCTTGAAACAGAGATGCAGTGATGACTTCAATGGCATTTCCATCTCATTAGCCCACCCTTTCCTGACCACAAAATTGATCACCAGTAAAATTTCTATTTTCTGTCTTATCAGAAAAGAAAAAAAAAAAGAATCCCAGTGTTTTTTGAAACAGCTGCTTTATGCTCTCGGCTTGCTTGGCAAGAGGCAACAGCAGCAAGGTCTCATTTTGAACCTGAGTTTAAATAAACAGACACGGAGTATTTCTGCCTGTCTTTGAAAGCTGATCCACACAAATCTCAAAGATGATTTCAGAAAGGGCATTTTTTTCTTTTTTTCTTTTTCTTTCCCTAGTTACAGCGAGGCGCTCAATCTGGAGGCAGTAAGGTGTCAGTCTCGTGACATAAGGGACAATTTGGAGTCACAAAAGGAAACTTACGGAGCAGTCTTCCTTTTCCTTAGTTACCTCTAAATACTGACAGGATGGGAATATACTTTTTTTTCCTTCAATCCTTTGCCAATTTCCTTACAAGAAAGACACAAAACTAGAAGCTATGAGCTAACTTACTCAACAATATACATATAATAATAACTGGACAACAATAATTGTCTAGCATAGCTTGATATTAAATTTATTTCAAATTTGCCATCGCAGCATTGAATGGTCCTAAGTGGTCATACATCCAAGAAGTGGTTTGGAACTTGCTGGAGAACGCTCGGTGACATTAGATTTACTCTGTCATCATTTCCACAATGTCCTTTGCCACTGTCCTTGTACACTTACTCTGAATGAGTGTTACATGAGAACTTGTGTCCAGAAGGTCTGCATCTCCGCTCTTCCGGTTGTTTGCAGGTGAACCCGCTCCACGTTTGCATCTGGTTTTGAGTAGAGGTCATTAGCAGAATAGCTGGCGTGAACAGCCAAGTTCCATTTTCATACGGTGCAGCTGTAGGCCAAAGCAAACAAACACAAATTAATTAACAGCAACCACTCCCAAGATATCCGCAAGCTCTGGAGGTGGCAATTTTGGTTTTTGTTTGCAACAGAGAGATTTAACAGTTTGGCACACACGTCAGGACTACACGGATAGCATGGCAAATTATTCCTAGCCCCCTCCAGGAAAACGAGTAGTTCTGAAACGGACGTTACCGTGCATTCCAGCATAGCTGCGGTTAAATCCACAGTTGCTAATGAAGGTTAACGACGCTGCGCTTGCCCCACGGGACGGAAACTTCTCATTGCTGTTGTCGCTGTTTTTGTCGTCCATCTGACACTTTTTTATTCTGTAGACTTTCCACAAAGATGGGTTCTGGGCCCTTTCAATCTGCAAAGTTTGAAAATAAGACATTCAGTTTTTCTTGTTAAGAAAGACATCCGAGTATCAACCATTCAGTGTCCCAAGATTCTCCTCCCAGCTACCGACACGTGGACACTAGATCATAAAATACGTTGGGCACGTGGCTCCAGATTTCAGCAGAATGAAACAGCAGAACCCAACCCAGAATGCAACAGAAACAATCCATAGAAAACTACAAGAGATAGTCTTGCTTTGTGAGATTGGCTTCTGGGTCATACGCAAAACATCCACCTGCTGAGCACACGTGGCTTAAGGGAGAAACGTTCTGCTCTGCTGAAGAAAAGAGCACGCTCACCAGGTACCTTAGAAGCAACTGCTGCATCAAATAAATGCAAATTTAAAATCGGTTCGACGTTATTGCTGTCACTAATCTCCTGGTCTTAGGGGGAACATCCTAAATAAATTCTCATGCAACTTGACTGTTGAGTACTTGGCTGCTCTGAAGAAGAAATGCTTATGTGCAGATGTACTTAGTCCCCTGTGACTCCAGGAGGAGCTAATGCTTGAAACTAACAGCTTGAGCCTGAAAAATGTACTGGGGAACTAGATGATATCACAACTGGCTTCATATAACCAAACCAGCTTAAATCAGAGCTACCCCACTGAGGAGTGGTGTGTTAGCAAGCAATCCGGTATACGCCTCTGCACTGCCACAAGTGAGCAGTCCACGCTGCTGAGACAGAACAAATGTTCTTGAAGACATCGCTAGTAACAACCTTCACTGGCAAATCGCTTTACATTGGTTTCCGCACAGCGAATCCCCTCTGCTTGCTGACCTTTGCTACCTGATCTGGTACCTGGTTCTGTGGCCCTTCCCGCTGCAGAGGGCATGGTAGCTGCATGAACACAGACGATACCCACGGGCACTTGGACTGAAATTGCCGTATCTGCGTTTTCACAGCATCATAAAACTGGATTTCATAATTAGTTTCTTACTAGGGGCAGAGATATTTTACACCAGGTTTGAAGGTCATGAGGATCACAGGCACTCGACAACTGGGTGGTTATTGATGGTTTTGTGCAACCTTTTCAGATAGTGACTTAAATACACACACACACACACACACACACTTTTAAGTCAATTAGGAAAGCAGATAAAAACTGTGTCCCTTTCTTTTGCTGTAAAGACCTGTCCAACAAATTCCAAAGGAATTTATTTTTTCCACTGTTTACCAGTCGTTATTCATTAGCTGTATGTATGCTTATAAACGATTACATGCTTTTACCTTTTCAATTTTCAGATTCAGTGATGGAGCGGTCTTCAGAAACCTTTCCTTCACTTGCTTGTAGTCTTTTGCTTCTGGTTTCAATTCCGCTATTTTGAGCTGCTGATTTTGCATGTCGTCCCATTTTTCGGGCAGTGCTGTTGATTCCTGATCTGCGGAAGAAGCACATCAATCATTTACCCAAATCCGCTGCTTAAAGTGAAATATGCCCTCCTCCTTTGAAAGCTTATACTCAATATAGCTTATCATTATTGCCTGTTCACTTACAGTCAGCCAGGAGCCTATCTTTTAAAAACAAAGAAACAAAACCCAGAAGAGTAAGATGCTTTATTTGACAGATCGTCGTTGCACTGACCTCTGATGTGTTGGAATGGTAGCTCCTAGACAAATCTGTTCTCCTTCGCTATTGGAGGAATAGAAACATCTTTGTTTGCCTTCTGCCCACACTGGGGAGGGAACAGACACTTAATTCTCAACAACTAGGAGCAGAGCATCTGAAAAAGGAGGATGGAGTTTGGAGCTCCAGCAACGCATGCTTCACCTGAAAAGCGGAGGTCTTCTTTCCTTCCTCCGATTTCATACTGAGCTCTGCTCTTGAACACTAACAGCGGCTGACGCGTTCCCTAAGCACACCTAGCACGTCAGGCTCCGTCAAATCAAGAGGGTGTCCTCTTCTCAAAAGCAACAACTTGTCCAGTAATAAAGCAAACATAAACATCTGATGGAATATGTGAGGCACTGAGAGGCGCACAACTACTTAAACCTGACGACTTCTGTTTCCAAGAGTTAAATGGAATATAAATTGATCCCGGTAAGATATAAAATGAGCCCCTGTAAAACGGAATGACAGCAGGGTGAAGAAAAGAAACCCACCGGGAAGAGTCCTGTAAGGGCAGGAGAAAGATAGCTCTTTGTAATGGAAATCGCTGAGATAAAGAGGGCCCCTCTGGAGAATAGAAACGATTTAGAAGGACAACTGCTACAGGCATGTCTAATCATTGCTAGCAAGCCTGCTAAGAACCTCTAAAGGCATTATCTACATTTCCAACAGTTTTACTTAGCTGCACGATCCTGTTATTGTCATCTCCCAGTCTAACGCTTTCTCCAGAAATGGACAAACAGCATCTCACAATATTCTACATATTCTTCCTATTACTCTGAGTCAGCCGGATGCAACCTACCTTCGTGTGTGAATACCAACCCGACTCATCGAGATGCTTTTACTAACCTGCAGATTTATCAGTACGTGTAAGCACCATACGTTGTCCATCCCCATCTGTAGCATATCCACCTTCTATATTCGCCAGGTACTTTGTCTTGTGAATGACGAGTGAGACAGCTTTCTGCTTTCTTATAAAAGCACTTTCCACGCACGTATTTGTCATACTGTCAAAGGACACGTAGGAATCTTCTTTGAATCTTCTTTACCAGGATTTTCTCTTTTTTTCAAGCTTGTATGGAACACAGTCAGCAGATACGACTGAAAAATGACAGATTTAATAGTTTTCACAGATGGAGTAGAGTTCCTCCTTGCAGTCAGTTTCTGCATCCATCATCTCGTCAGCGACTATGTCCGGAAAACAGCCTGCCTGACCTGGAACCAGTTACAGATAGCCTTGAATAGGATTATAACATCTTTAACAGAATAGTTACGATTGTTCCCGTAATCACATGGGTCACAAACGACTCAACTAACTTCAGGTTGGCAATTTAGAAATGGAAGCTTACTTTTGCTGACGCAGCAACCGATGAGGCAATGGTGTGGATGATACGGCCGGGGTACCTACCTGACCAGCCAGAGAACCGGCTCTCAGTAGGCCGCTAGGGAACGCTTTACTCCTAAAACTGCTCTAGTTTTATTCATGCAAGAGGCCTCTTCATGTTGAAACCCTAAATCTGAATTCTCTTACTTACATAAGGAACATATAAAGAATTTTGCTGACCTAATGAAAAAACAGGGAGGCAAAAATGGCTGATGTGACAGTTTTGACCTGTTCACATTCCATCCCTGTTCACGTTCCATACCCGCTCGCGTGTCTGCTAGACAGAACTCCATCATCTACTGATTTTACCAACAGAGAATTAGCTCCCTGGCTTTAACCAATGAGCTGCTTTACATATCATGCTGTGGTAACAAATATTTAAGGTTCTTCATAAACGTATGCATATATTATAAATAAATTGGAACCCCTGTTATCGAAAAAGAGTCAGCTTTAGAGCACTCGTACTCATCACCTGCTACCTACATCAAAGATGAAGTTTCCAGTCTCTTCATCAGTTTCCAGTGATGGTTTTGAAGTCTGCAGTTGCTGAATATATTTTCATTAAAGAACTACCCTTCCAGACAAGCTAATTGTTTCAGCTCTGAGATCTGCAGAATTGCACGTACCAGACCAGTTCAAAAAGAAGAGACAAACCTGCTCCAACTGCTGGGATGGTAACAGAGGCGTACTGCTGTAATTCACATTCCTGAAGCACTTTGGAGACTGGCACTTTCATATCATCTTGGGCGACAAAATGGATTATTTTTGGCATGGCAAGCTTCCTGCTTTGGTGGTTATATAGCCAGCATTAGGCTGCAAGGCTGAAACGTAAGCAGGAGTGAATGAACAATCGACAATTATATACGACATATATATGTAGTAATCGCCATTGGGAGATAAGAAACGATGACAAGTACAGCCCAGGATAAGCTCCAAGTCTCTTTCCCCATGCTGATAAACACCTCCCTCTCTTTATTTTTACTGTCTGGGATTCATTTTATGATCGTGAGCTGTTTGCCTTGTTTGCCAAATACAGTTTTGTGTGCCTTCCTTTTCGAAGTTTGCTCCGCAGACGTACAACACTTCATGCAGACCAAGCACTGCAGTCAGTCTTAACACGAGTCTGCCTGTCTCCTCCATGTAATTCTTCCCTTTCGTTGGTCTTGTGAGCTGAGCTCCACACCAGAGACTTTCTCCCTTCTGTTATCAAAATAAGGGAAGCCTGCAAACAGGCTTTTAAGCCAAATGCTTCTCCACCCTTACTCCCCATTCAATGTATTCACTAGCTCAATTTGGTCTGCAAATGCCTCTTTTAAGGCAGGAACCCAGATGCAAAGATTTTCCTTCTTAGTCATGGAGAGGGTACAGCGGTGGGTTGCTACTGAAGACAACGGCAAACATTTTTTCACTCAGGGATAAGAAAAGAAGTTGCAGGCAGGGAGTTACTCCCAATGAAACATAGCTTCTCTATTAAGGGTTCTGCTAACATCACCCAACTCACACCTGTGTTCTCCGTGGACTTGTCTATGTCCCTCAAAAGCTGTACTGGAATTAGAGGATGCAATCATAGGTAGATCTTGCCCTTTACAAAGGCTTAGATGCTCTTTTGTCTTGAAAACACCTCTTCCTTTCCTTGTTAGATGTTTTACATACATCGCAATAACCGATTTAAGACTACTTGATGTAACCCAGCGCATAGGACAGATAGGTGTACAGTAGGCACTGAGAAAGAACTCCAAACAACTCCCTGTCCTGCATGCAAGCCTTCAAAAAGGACAGAAAAGTAGCACCATACCTAGTTCAGCACACTCGTTTTCAACCTCTTTCCCAGCACCTTTAGAGACGCCTTGAAAGACAAGAAGCATATGACTCCACGGTTACTACTGTTAATTCCCTTGAAGTCCTGCCTAAGGCAGAATCAGATACTCCATACTCTCTCTCATTTTTGGTAAAAGCACAGGTTATAATTAGTTAGTATTGTTTAAATTTTAGGCTTACATTTTTCAAGTCCAAAACGATATCTTGAGAAACCTAAAAAGTCTCACTGTGCTAAAAAACACAATAAGGTTCATCTCCTTTAATCTAAGAGATGTTCTCTGAAGAGATTCTATTGAAAAATTCAAGTTATTAATTTCACTTTTCTACAAGTCTTAAAACACATTATCCAGTAGCTCAGAATAAAAGAAAACTTCCCTCTCGCCTCACCTACTCTTCCAACCACGTACACTATTTCCACACGTAATACCAACTGAAGTACCTGTTTGGAGGTTGACGGTTTTGTTTGATATGTTTACAATGACATCTCCAGTTTCCTTGGTAATATCACCAGCGGCCACCTGGAACTTCATGGAGCCGATTGTCATCTCATATACATCCTGTGCTGGGCTTGAAATGCAACCAAAGAAAACTGTAGGACAGAAATACAGACACTGAGCAGAGGAGCATTCGTGGGTACAAAGCCTGCCGAGACCGCAGTTCATCCCTGGGCTCTACCTGTGAGAACGCTGCCCGCATCAGTAACTGAAAATCATTCCTTCTCATGGGAGTCTCAGACCAGCCTTCGCTTGCTCCCATCATTGCTATTTATGCTGACATATTGGGAAAAAACAAACACGTTTTACCACACTCCTGCTATAGAGATGTTTCTTGGCAACACTTATCTGTATCAGTCTTCATGAAGCATGGAGGTACAACAGCAGCACACTTTGCAAATCTCACTCCTTTGCTCCTGTCTCGAAGGGAGTTTTGGGGCAAGTTCTCAACTGCGTGACAGCAACTTTTTTGTCTACGTATTTTTTCTAAAAACTTGATCGAGTTTTCAACAAATACTCATTTTCCACACTCTACAGTCCTACTAAACTGGACAGCACTGACGACATTTCAGGGTGCTTTTGCTGTTGATCTGAACGTAGCTTTGAGAGCATTGCAAAGAGGCCCCGTTAAGACACATAAGCGGGAACTGACCGGTTCTTCCTGGGAGATAAGGGAAGACTACATCAGGAAAAGAAAAGAACCTCGCTTCTGCCTTCTGCTTCCTTACCGTGTGGACGCTACATCCAGATAATGAATCATAAGAATGTTTTTTCCTTGCTATCTCCAGCACTGTTTCAGATGTTATGCTCATACATACTGCGTACCGCCTTTACAACATCCACTTGGACTTTGGGAACAGTATGTTCATCACATATCTAAGTATCTATCGTGAATATGCTACCTGGAAAATTTAAAAGCTAGTAATACTACTAATACCAATAATAATAGAAAACCCTACACCACCATGAACGTAGCCTCTAGAAAATAAACTTAGCCGTGCCTTCGCTAGCCTCATCTACATCACTGCCGCACCGTCTCTCACATTCATTTGAAAACGCCTAGAAAAGGAAACTACAGTCAACCCTCGTAATAAGTTCAGTGAAAGCATAGAAAGCCATTCTAAAGTGACACTGAAAAAAAGCGGGATGCAGAACACCAATCTGTTTTCCACTGGAGAGTTTTAACAGCATGCAATCCTAACGTAATTATTCTTCATAGACTTCATCTAAACCTATGGAGAGTATTCCTTTTCCAAGAGTGAAGACATCTATGCAGAAGTTGCAGCAAGTCCATCTGCAGATGAGCCTTACGTATGGAAGAATCAAAAGAGTAATTACGCTTTCATCTGCATTATTACCAGGGAATAGAAAAGGACAGGAAACAAGCGGTGCTGCACAGGACAAGCTACGTTCAAAAGAGCCTGTCAGCAAACGGCTCTACGCTTTATACGATAACAAGCAGCCTGCAGATTCTCTGGAGAACAACACATAGCCACATACCATGAGACAGGTTCAAACAGAATAGCAGGTAATTGAAAGAGAAAAGCACCGTGACTCACCTGGAGATTTTTACATCTTTTGGATGCAACAGAAAGTGAACCTCCAGAAGAGAATTGGTTTTCTTTTTACTACTGAATTCATACACCTTGCCAAACAGCAATTTAGCAACAACGGGGCTTGGGAACCCTAAGATCCCTGTTCCAATCCCTGGGAAAGCAGTGGACTTTACAGATAGTTCCTCAGCAGTCTGCAGGCATTTTGTGACGAGCCTGCCCACGATCTGTAAAGCACAACTATTTTTTCCACGACTGAAAGTTACTTTTTCCAGAAGGTACAATTCAGCTAAAAGGTAAAGTACTATCTCTTAGCATCATCTCACGCGCATCAGAAAGAACACAACAGTCAACAAGGTGTGAGCAACACAGCTAAAAAAATAGCCCAAACTCGCTCATCTCCTGTGATAGCCTCCCTCATTTCAAAGAAGTTGCGTCAAATCTTCCGTAAAGCCCATTCAAATTAAGAGTTTAAGTAAATAAAAACTCCTGTACCTTCACTGCAGATTCACTTCCCTCTGACCATCGAGGTGTGACAGCATGAAACACATAACTGCAACTCAGACTGTAACCTCTTGCTGTGAACACAGATCCTTCACCAGGTGATTTTCCCAGGCCTTCATCAATTAAATCTGCCTGAAGCCTTGGCCTTGTCTTTCTTAGCAAAGCTTTGGCGAGTTGTCCTTTCTCAAGCTGCAGATCTCCACCAACACCGATGACAACACCATCTGTCTGAAAAACACGCAAGCAAGAACTCCAGCTTTAAGTAAAGTCTTCAAAGGTTTGCATCGATTCATCAAATAGAGCCTACCTGCTGATTTGCAAGTAAAGTTCTAGGGCAGCAATTGGAGTTAACAAGGCTTTGGAATAAAATAGAGAAATCATGCTTAGTTCTAGTGCCATGAGCCTGCTTGAAGCAGTATAGAAGCTGAGTTAACAGTAGAACAAATGTCAATCTGAAAGAGAAAAAGTTAAAATTCTGCATTCCCCATTCCCCAGGTCAGTACTGCACAGGCACAGCATGAGTTGGACAGTAGTGGCCAAGGACTCAACAGTCAGTAAGGATGCCTGGGATTTCTCTGGCCCAGGATTAAAACCTTGCACTGTGCTGTGTTGAACCTCATTAGGTTCACCCGGCCCCACCCTTCGAGTCTGCTGAGGTCCCTCTGAATGGCATCCCTTCCTTCCACTGTGTCCACTGCGCCGCTCAGCTCGGTGTCAGCAGCAGACTTGCTCAGGGTGCACTTAATTCCATTATGGGCGCCATTGATGAAAATGTTAAAGAGCACTGGTCCCAAGAAAGCCTTCTGCGGGGCACTGCTTATTACTGGCCTCTGCCTGGACATAGAACCATTGATCACCACTATTTGTCTGTGGCCTTTCACCTCCTCTGCTGAAAGGCATGAGGTCCAAATGACTCAGCTTTAGTGTGAGCCTGGACGACACTTTCAGAGACAATTAAGCTACAGGGAGGGATTGGACGTCCTTTCCCTTATTTTGACTCGTGTCTCAACCACTACTGGGAAGGTCCAGGATAATGCCTGAGAAAGGGTCAAGTCGTGGAATGGGACTCAGCCTCGCTTTCTTTGGTTTGCCTGTTGTTTGGTGTCACAACCAATCCTGGATCAATAAGGGTTCCCTTAAGTAATCCTGTATCACATGGGAAAGTGCAAAACTCATCAAAATAGCCAATCTCAAGCCTTGATTGTTTCAACAAGCACCTCACCTCCCAACAGTCAGTTTGTGAGCAACGTGCTGGTGCATGTGCAATTGTAGAAACAGTAAACTCCTCTAAGGTAAGCAGAAATTTTCCTTCCGGTTGCCTCCATCCTGCAGGCTCCTCTATAATAAACAACAAGCTTTTCAGGAGGTACCACAAACCTGCTTTTATCTGGTGATCCACTTTGTTTGTTCTCTAAAATGCAAATGCAATGGGGATGGTATGACAGACTCATGGACTGTGTTTGCCCGTAACAACACTTGTCAACAAGCACTGGCTAAGGAGGATAAGCATTATCTATGAGCTGGATTACAAGTCTTACAACAAAATCGTGCTCTTCATCTTTAAGAGAAATGACTACAAGTTAACTTAGTACAACATTGGTCAAAAGTAGCTACACATATAAAATGTTTATTACATATAGTGAAATAAAACAACAGAATTAAGCTATAAATTTAGAGTAATACATATGAAGTTTCTCAGCTATCAAGGATTCCCACATGCTGGCATTTGTAGAATTCCAACACACTCAAAGCTAGATGACCAACTTTGCACAAATTCATTTGAGAACTGGAGTTCCAAGCGGAAAAGCAAGGAACAATTGTCAAACAGGAATGGGGGGAGGGGAGGGGGAAGCGGAACTGAAGAAAGGTGAGGGTCCTTGAAAACTAGCTGTAAGAATAGCTGTAGCAACACCGTTTCCCAGAGACATAGCAAACTGAGCTGAATGCTTAACAGTGAAAGGCAATGGAGGCATTTCCCAGTTGTAGCTTCTATCATAAGAGCTATTTGACATTCATGATATTTATTACTGCCTCACTACGATTCATCTAAGATCTTCAAAGTGTTCCCAAGTTACTGCTCTACAAAATGAAGAGAAATACCAACTGTATATGAACAAAGATCTTTCAGAATCTCAGTCGAATGAACTCTATTCCCTGTAAACACTTTTGTCTCAGTTGGATGTAACCAGTTCCTTTTTTAAGACTGAAACTGGTAACACGCCACAGCACTGTATCAGACTGTTTCGTCTGCTGCATTAAAGGACTTGAATTACATCAGTTTGCAGTCTTCTGATCTCCGCCATGCAAACAGAGACAGTATGGATCTTCAGCCAGCCTTCTTTGTTACCTGAGTGAAACAAAATATATAGATGAAGTTTTACAAACCTTGTTGTGCATTTGATTTTAATGGTACAATTCCGAGTTTCTCCAGCTACCTTCTTACCTCCACTGTGGTGCGAATATTATTGATGCTTCATGTTAAATATTTTCTAGTTCCTTCAGAGAAGTAGCCTTTCTCTTCCATGTAGTTAACGTGCTGAGCTGCAGTTTAAAAGAAGCAGATATCTTTATTTATTTATTTTACTAAGATTGAAACAACAGTGCAGCTTCAACACAGAAAATGTCATCCAGGAGAAAAGCTGAGATAAATGGGAATTTGGGGTAAATTGCAGAATTCACAATGCATTCTGTCGGTAATTAATTCTTGCATCTTATTTCAGATGCCAAAGACTTCCAAACGATAGAAAAATAGGTAGCAGGAGTACTTGGAAGGTATTTACAGAGAATACGCACATGTTAAAACTGCAAACATTATTCTGTATTTGATTTTTTTTTTTTCCTCCATCGAATCACTATTATTAATAAGCTATGATTCATTGTCTTTCAGCTAAGGACTGGTAATTTTAGTAGTTTAGCTCACTACTACCATCATTGTCTTTCTAATCAACATGCTGCTTGAGCTACGCTGTGCAATAATGTAACACTGAATAAGTCATCTTTGTCAATCTGAGAACCCTCAGTTAGCCTCGGTTTTGTTCTCCCTGGCAACTTTCAGGAGTCCTCCCCTGCCTTGCCTCTGGCTGCTTGCTCTTCAGAAATGTTCAGTCAGCATTTAGTGGGACATACATCAAGATAGTGAACTGAAGCAGCACTGACTGGAATCAGACACACTTCCATGAACGCCCTCCAGGAGATGGGTCAGAATCAGCACGTTTGCTCTTTGTCATCACTGCAGTAGGCTACACCAAGCTAATAAAGCTCATAAGCAAGAGCTGCAACGACTCCTTCAAGAAAATATTCTGAATATAGAAATTGTGATCCACCTTCATTGCCACACTTTGAACCGCGAGCGTAATTCGCACCCACTTTGTTCTCATGAACAGATCTGTGCTGTCAGGTCATCGTGCTGTCACCAAGTGACATTTAATCAAATATGCACCAGTTTGCTGATGACACATTCAAGACAAATCTGCTGTTCAAATTACAGTGGTAATGCTGCACACATATGTGATCACCTGTGCCTCAGGAATAACACCAAGTGAGCTCTTTTCTCACATTCAGTGGCATTTTTGTATGCGCTTCAATGGCGCTTTTTCTTACGGCTTTGTACCTTTTGTGATGCTGTAGCTGCCCTCTGTTCTGCCTGGCTCAGTCTCATCTGAAGCCTATTGATATGTTTCTGATATTCAGTCATTAATTTTTCATCCTGTGTAAATGAAGCATCTTGTTACAAATATGAAGTTCTCTTCTCTGGACCCATCCGTAGTGTAGTGAAGAGCTTACAGCAAGAGGACCTTAAAAAGCAGAGCTGTTTACCACCTACAGTAAGACTGAAAGCACAGTGCTGACACATTATAAAGAGCTTCCAGCTCTAATACGAATCATATGACTGCCCCAGTCACAGTCATCTTCAGCCTAAGTTTCACCTTCCTGAAATAAGATGCGTAAAAGACGATATTTTAATGCAGGTAATTTAACTTACACAACAGTGCAGTACAAATATTGTAGCCATATTAAAAGGAGAGAAGAGTGTAGTAGATAACAATCATATGATTGTGTTACAGATAGCTTCTCCTCACCACATGCCATGTATGAAGTCTTCACTATTCTTTAGCATTAGTTTCTGAAACCTGTTCTCACATCATCCCGGTTTTTCTCCCGCAAACAACAGAACGCTACAAAAAACAATGCAAGGATTTCTCCTGTACAGAATTGGTTACCATCCCAGATTTATGAGGCAGGCTGGACGCACAGCTGTTTTCTGAAGTGACCATTAATTGTTGAGCAATGCATATTCCAAAACAGCAATGTTCTTAATTTTTAATAGGTATTGCTTTTATCCATATACTGGAATGCGCACATGCAGTGTCAGCTCTACTGTGTATGCTCAAAAACTCATCTCTACCTGTGCCACATTATCCATAGCACAACACCTCCTTCTTCTTAAAGCTATGCATGTGTACGAAGGCATGTTTTTGCAAACATTTCTAAACTGCCTAAAATTGCCACATTAGTAATCTAATCAGTAATCAGTAATGATCTCCCCTTTGCCTTCTCCAATAATTTGACAGCAAAATTAATGCCCTTTTTGCTATTTGAATGACAGCCATCAACAGCAATTGTGTTATCCTGCTATGTCTTCTGCTCTGTCAAATATCCTTCTTTATAAAGTTTTGTTGTTTGCTTGTTTTTAAATCAGAAACATACTCAATGGGCTTCTGTTAGCACCCTAGTGTATTTGCATCAGGTTCTAACTGAAAGCAATTGTCCTATCATTCTTACCTCAATTACTTTGTTTCCAATTCCAGCTGAGCAATAAGTTCCTGATTACAAAGTTTTTGTTGACTCAGATCACTCCTATTAATCAGAAGAAAATGGATAAGAAAACATCTAAAAAAAAAAAACAAAAACAAAAGGCCAAAACCCTTTTAACCTTATTATTTCATATACATTTGTCTGAAAACTGCTATATGGAACTCGAAATGCCTGTTAATATAAGGCTGCAGTACATCTCATTGGTGCTTTCCATTCCCTTGTTCTCTTTAACCAATCCATAGAGTAGATACCATTTAAAAACAAAACAAAACAATTCAACGTCTCTTGACTAACTGCTATAAAAATGAAGATACATAGGCAGTGTTTGGAATATGAGCCAGTTACCTGGCAACCAGCACAAATAAAGGTACAAGTCTGTATCATATTTGAGTTAGGTGACTGCCCTGAGCACATTTGTACCCTCATAAATTTTTGAGCAAATGCTCAAAAAGAACACAACATGTGCCTCTACAAACATTTTTTCCAACTTCTCAAACTAGAAGTTTATTTCATGCTTACTTTCATAAAGACTGTTCTGAATAATTAAGAAGACAGGAGTCTT
The DNA here is from genome assembly GCF_023343835.1 of Lagopus muta. NCBI lineage: Eukaryota > Metazoa > Chordata > Aves > Galliformes > Phasianidae > Lagopus > Lagopus muta. The sequence continues at coordinate 15,574,690 of NC_064436.1, forward strand.
CATGATACAAAGCTATGTTTTTCTAAACTGAGAGAGTTTTTCTGAAAGAAAAAAAATGGAAAGATATTCCAATTTACTTTCTGTTGTAACAAGATTCACACATGTTAACAAGATGCAAAGTTTTAATGCCAGTTGTTAGCTGCTAGCTTCATTATGAGTCACGTCAGAGGGTTCTCAAGTGAACATTGCTTCTTTTTTGCTGGAAGCACATGATCTATTCCATGGCCTGCTCTCCTTCCTTTTCTACTGAGCACACCCTTGCTCCAAACAGCAACTGATACAGTAACAGCAGCCAGAAGAGCAACAACAAAATTGCACTTACTTTAACTTACTGATCCTAGCTTCTGTAGTTTCAGTAAGCACTTTTGTTTCCTCTTTCCATCTATTTGTTGCTTTTTGCTGAGCTGTCAACAGACGTCTAAGCTCAGCAGTCGACTTCTGACTGATGTCTTCCATTTCCCTAAGACGAACTTCGTATCCATGTTCTCTCACAGCATGCTCGTGCTCCATACTGCTTATCTACATTTAAAAATACAAACAGGATACAATCAAGTCTTTTTTTTTTTGGACACTTAAACTACATTCATAATCATTTGTGGAAAGCACGTAACGTGTAATAAACTTGTAATTATATGCTCAAATGGATACATATTCCCAAAGACATGGTGAGCAAATTGTGCAATGGCAATAGAAAATCATCTTAATCATTTCTGGCTTTTCCCTACAGAAACACATTTTTCTTTTTCACCCAGTCAAAATCTGTCAGGACTTTCTTGATCGCATCTTAAACGCATCAGAGGAAAATGGAGGCAAGCCACAGCTCTCATCTGTGACTGATGGTATCCTGTCTGAATAAGGGCATGTGGAATTCTGGTATGTGCTTTTGAATGGCTACCTATTTGTTAAGCTTGAATGAAGGGTTCTACGGTTGGAACGAGATTTCTTGCTTAATATGACTTCTTTTGTCTTGATGTATAAAGAGCTGGCTGGATGAGCTGCTCCTCATTCATAATTAGTAACACTGCTTCTGAAATCTTCTTTGCTGGACACATTTAGAAAGCACAGCAAGGACCAAAGCTATTATTCCTCTCAGAAGGCAAAGGTGCGTGGATCTGATAAAGTTACCTACTATTCCATTATCCCACAACGCAGTCTGCTCAGGTGCATTTAAGGGAACCCTTCACAAACAAGATCCCTCTTTCAGCTAAATGTCTTTGTTTGCAACTATTGGCACTGAAAAACTTTCTTTTCCAGAACACATAGCAGCAGTGTTTGACAACCACACTACTGCATTATTTGTTAGCCACACGGTGCTCTGATAATGCAGTGGACACTGAAGTAGAGGAGCGCTGTACTGAAAGTTGTGCAGAGATTCCTAATACAGACAGCAGATTAATGGAGATCTAGAATTAGACTAAGTGAGATCAGTTGGAGAAATCTTTTTACCATATGGACTACTCCTCCTGTGAATTAAGATAGAACACTTGGGATCTTCTAATCAAGCACAGTCAGCAGAGACTGAGCGACTAAATAAATCTTGAAGACACACAACGCTGAAACAAAATTATTTTCAAAAGAAAAAAAGCATGCATCAATCAACCTTTCACCTTCAATTTATATTTCCAAATATTTTTTCCTAGAAATGCTGTCTTATTAAGCTAACATCAGCCTTAAAAAACAGCACATAAACCTGTAGCAGAAATGTTAAGACACAGCTTGAACCAGTGATTGAGCACCTGGTGGCAAAGCAGGGCCAACCCTGGGCAGCTCAGGTGCATGCAACGTACATTTTTTTCTTTTAGTTCTTTGTGTATAGCTGCTGCATTTGAGCATATCCTCATTTGCTGTAGCCTAGGACTTGCCCACCCTGCTATCACTGCTGTACTTCTCATTGCATTAGAGTGTTACATGAAAGCAACCCAACACTCTATCCATCTCAGGAAAACAGCACTGTAAAAGAGCAGCTTTTCATTTTAATAACAATTCCAGATTCCTAAGTGATTGTTCTGTACAATAGATAGGGTTTACAATCTGAATACATAAATAGCATAAGCACCTAAAGAAAAAAAAAAAACAAACAAACAACCAAAAAAATCCCACAAAAACAAAACACAAAACAAAACACCCTAGGCTTTTCATTCTGAGAATAACCTGATCTAAAGATGTGCATCACGTTGCACTTCTTACCATTATACTACTGAAACTGCAATAACATCTGTTACCTCTGGACACAGACCTGAAATTCAGTATGCTATGTAACGTGGACTAATATGTGTATACCTGGAGATACCACACTGTAGATGACTTTACAGAGTAGTAATTTCTGCCTGAGTATTTCAGTGAGTAACCTTTCCTGTGAACAGCATTTAGACATATGGCAAGATTTCAAACAATGTAGTTTATAAAACAATGAAAATTTGAATAGCTGCTTGCAATTCTCATTCTGTAAAGGAAAGCTTTCCTTCTGTGGTCTGCTGTCCCCCTTTTATACTTCTACAGGGAGTTATAGTGCACTACTTACTTCATTTCCAGCAGTTTCAGTTTATGCTGTGTTGTTTGCAGACTCAGCTGAAGGTCACATTTGGTAGTCTCTGCAAGTAGATATTTCTGATGCCGTTGCTCTAGTTTTCTATTGTCAGATTCGTGTCCTCCGTATTCTCTGCATATCTGAAGAGCAGAATTTCATGCCAGATCATCTTTAATCATTACTACTGTGTCAGTAACCAGAGAAAGGTAAAGAGGCTACTCCTCACTGTGTCCTAGTTCCAGGGATTTAAAACAAAACTGACTATAGCTGAATTTCAGTGCTGCTTCTAAAAAGGTATTCCAAGATCTTGCATTCATTTAGTTTTCAGCATGCTGTGCTGAAGTTTGATTTGGAACATGTACCAGTGTGCTTTTAGATCGTGTCCAACATCTCCTTTTACTTTTTACACTTCCCAAAGAATGCTCTTTTTCAGTTTACTATTAAAACTTTAATTTCCCAGATTGAAACTTGAAGTACTGACATGCACATTAAATGTTCTGAAAATCAACTCAATAAATAAGGAAACTAAATATCACACAGAACCACAGAATGGCCAGGGTTGGAAGGGACCTCAAGGATCATCAATCACCAATCCCCAGGATCATAGCGTAATCCTTCGTTCCTGTGTTAGAGAAAAACACGGGAGGTGAAAATAAAATAAGATGAAGATATTTTCATACTGAGGATAGACCTTAAACATGATGTAAAGGGCACACATTGCCTTACCTTCTCAAGGTCTTCTTCCACTGCTCGCTTTTCTCTAATGGCTCGCTCTATTTGACCCTGCTTTTCACCACGTTCCTATCTCAAAAAGTCATTCAGACAAACCTCTCAATCATATTATATATATACATAGATAACTCACAATAAAAGTTCCACACACTGTTACCATATACTTTCACTGCTTGTTGTCCCTTCTGCAAACCAAGCTGTACAAAAGAGATGTGAAGACGCTCTATACTGGAAATTGTTACACAGCAGTAATAAGCTGTCTGCAAACAGGCATCTGCGAAGACCTGGTACAGATCCAGAGCTGTTGTAGGATCTATTGGAGCTATATGAGGCCCTATAGTAGATCCTACAGGACCTACACAGGTGCATTGAAGCCTAGCTCGCTCCCCTTCCCCTGACAGCACAAGAGACCCAGGATAGGATCTAGCTCACTAGTTACATATTTGCAGAGAACTAAAAACAGTATCAGTTCTATTCCATACATCTGCTTATTTGCCCTCATTTCTTTGCCTTAGCCTTATGGCAAATGCAGACAGGTAGAAGACATCAGAATCGCCAGCTGCAGGAAAGTTGCAACTCACATCCTTGTATCTTCTAAGTGTGCCTGAAACACCAGGGCTACACAGTATTGGTGCCTGTTAGCACACCATGTGTGCAGGAAACTGTTAGACTGCTGGGGCTGAAATGAAAGTTTCTTGTGCAGTCAGAAATATTTCTACTGGCCATAATACAAATTTAGACACAATTCCTTCCAGAAAACACTGTAAACAAAGCAATTCTAGTTAAACCTCTCAAAGGGGCCAAGATGAAAGTATCCCAAGCCTACTGTGATTGACCCATGTACACACATAAAAGCATTTTAAAATCGCAAAAGAAAAACACTGTGATTGCTTATTTGCAACTAATCACCAGTAACTTCTATTTAACAATAAAGAGAAACACAAGTTTAAAGAAAGTATATCAAACCTCTTTGTCTAAAACTAAGAACCCCTCTTCATCAAACTGTTAATAATATTATGTAGGATTTCACTTGACTTACTTTTACATTTAATTAAATATTTAATTGGATAAACAGACGTCTCAAACATTTTGCTACTGCAAACATAATGAAGAAAGTGAAAGGAGGTAAAATCAATTACACCTCTGAAAAATTACAAGCTAGGTAATTGGTTTACAGCATTTTCTACTTGCAACACAAGACACTGGCTTCACATTTATATAAGAACACTTCATCTGGAGTGTGCCTTAAAATAAAACAAGTCTATTTGACATGCGGATAACTGTTAAGAATCTCCAGGGAGATATGATTAGCTTTATTTTAACTGCAGATGGGACATCAACAGAGAGCAAATTCATTTGTCAATAGTTTGTTATCAAGGAGCTCCTAATTTTCAGCCACTTGTGAGAATAATGAATGTTACAAAAACAGATAACTATAAAATTTTGTAGCTTCTCTACCAAATTCTGATTTTTTTTTTTTTAGGTGTGCTGTGATACTGCATTTATTTGTAATTAGCTGTACTTCATGGAAGAGCCTTATTTGTGCAAATAGGAAAATATTTTGAAGCACTGAGATGACAAAAAACTGATCTTATAACTCAACAATTCTTATCACCTGAACATATACAAAAAGCATCGCTAAGTTCCAAGATGAGACCACATGCTACTCAACAGAATTTCTGAAATAAGTGCCACATCTTCACCTTCTCTACAGCAGTATCTGCATAGACAGCAGTGCTTCTGGTTCATGAGAGATGTGTGAATATCATTTGGGTTGGCAGAGTACTTATCTAGATGATAAGGCCAAAGAGCATAATGCTGTCAGTGTACTGCCCTACCTACTTACATTATCAAAACACAAGAAAACTACTGATGTGAGCACACATCATATATAATGATGTAACTTTTAACTCTAAGTTCATAGTTGGTTTTTTTCTAAACATCGTCACTTACTGCCTTTCTAATTCTTGCAGCAGTATCTTCTGTGAGCTGAAATATTTCATCTTTCATCTTCTTTATTTCCTCTTCCTTTTGTTTCTTCTTAAACAGTGCCTAAACAAAAATAAGAACAGAAATATTGCTGATAATACACAACTGTCAGTTGTGACATCATACCTAGCAGCAAGGAAAGAAACCACACGTAAGAGGTGTTCAGAAGAACTTTCTGCCTTGTGCTTTAGAGCAGCTGACACCAAGACCCAACAGGAAAGCAAGAACGGGAATGACACAAAGATCTCTGTTAAGCATTAGAGTACATGCACAGGAGCACACACGCTTTCCTAGATAAAGCTGAACACTTTTTCTTTTTTTTTTTAAATAGCCAATAGACTAAGTCTAAGCCAATTATTCCCCCTCCCCCCAAAAAAGTAAAAATCCATAAGCAGCTAAGAAACACATATATAAACTGCTCCAAAAAGGAAAACAGAGAACCAAAACCAACTCTTCAGTATGCCAAGATGGTGGGAATTTATGTGGGAATCACACCCTCAACTCTGATTGACCACCTGTGGCAAGCAATGAGTCAGCCCTGGGAGCACAGGTGGAGGTAATGGAGCCTGGCTCCACCTCTCCTAGATCCTATTTAAGTGCTGACTGCCACTGAGGAAGCATTTCTTTCTAGAGATCCCATCCATTGGAGAATGTTATGAGCCTACAACATCAGTAAGCATTTTTTTACTTATTATTTTTCTGTTCTGATAATCTTACTTAGCCTGATGCTCTGTATGTCAAGTCATTTTATAGCTGCGTACACTTACTGATTGTGCAAAGTTATAGAATACGATTGTAGTAAGGAATCGTTCCAGGATCCATACAGGATTCCAGAGGATGAAGGAAAGGCATTGCTGTTAAATGGGAGATGCTGATCTGGAAAAATTAAAAAGTCACAGAGCTCGTGGTGGAAGAGATGAAAAATCCTAGGTAGCATAGAGAACATGTATCATGTAGATGAGTGAAAGAAGAAACGTGTGGGAAAGGTCACTAGGAGATCTGAATCCAGTCTGTAGAAGGTTCTCTTGTCATGACATTACAGTTCATGTGTCACATTCTCTTCAACTGCTCCCATTCAGTTTGTGTTGTGTTTCTCAAAGTACTCTTAGAATTCTTCTGATCTCATTTTGTAGCTTTAGCTTAGGTGCTTCACAATGTTAGCATGAAAAAAGGGGTATTATTGTGACAATCTGTTAGACCCTCTTATAATCTCTTAGAGACCAGAGAGGCCACAGCTTAGTTAACTAACTGCATGCATTAGGCTGTTGTTTGTTAATTCATAAAATGCCCACTTTGCAAAATGAAGGATGTTTTAGCCAGAGCAATAAATTAGCAAGTGCCTGCAAATTCAGAATTTTCCTCCTAGAGCATAACACTGAATTGTTGTTTGTAATGAGACTGTTATTTATTTTATTTATCTTAAATAAGATAAATAATTCACTAAATTAATAAATAAATATTCACTAACCACCTCAGAGATGCTATTTACACCATAATTTTTATCTGGCCACTTTTCTCTGTCAAAAATGGTATGAAGAGCACTGTTCTGATGTTCTAACACGTAGCTAACTGTGAATGAGATTTATACATGTTACCAATGCTTTTCAAATGAATGTTTTTCTTGCTTTTAAATTCTGGGAAAAAATAATATATATTTTACCTTGTATTCCTCATACACAGGCTTTGGGGAAATGCTTGTAAATGTAGAAATATCTTACTAGGAAAAAGGACCTAACAAGTTCAAAGGTAGCCAGCAAGAGCAGGCAGACTGAAAACATAATTTCTAATTTCCATTTTGAACATAGCCTAATAAGTGAAGGGAATTGCTGGAGGTAAGAGCATAAAGCAAATGAGATGCAGAAGTCTGAGAACAAATACGCAAGGGAAGTAGCATGCCTGAGAGTATCATAAATCTGTAAATGTCTAAGAAGGATGTCTGTAACAGACAATAATCCTCTTTAGTGTAACAAGAAGAATCGCACAAATTACATGGCAGTGCGTTAACAAGAACCCCAGAATTCTGTCAACATTTTGATCCCTTCCACAAACAGATCAGCAGGTAGCAGGGACTCTTTAAAGTTTCAGTCCCTCCTTCCAGACAGGGTTGTCCTCCTTTGTCACAGAAATGAAATCAGCAAGAGCAAAGAAGACAATGCTAACTCTTGTATTGCAAAGGGATGAAGTTACTTTAGATTAGAAGACCATTCCTCACATTTGAAAAGCAACTTCAGGCTAAAAGAGAACATTTATCTCCTGAACTCTCAACTAGCTAGCCTGAGCAGAATGAATACTGATTACTTATTTTTTCCTACGTGCATTAAATAATCTAGACTTAATTTACTGTTGGCTGAAGTCTGTTAGGCACATTGAAGCTCAGTCTTTCCAGCAAGCAGAACTCATTAGATTACTGGAAGCCTGATTACAGCTCAAGCTTATCATGGAAACACCAAAGTGCCCGCATTAGACACAAGTGTACCAGTCCCTGCACTCTGTCTCCTGTAGGGGCAAAGAGCAGATCTTTGGAAAAATGAAGAACTGGAATAAAGGGAGACTTTTTTGGTGTGTGTGTGTGTGTGTGAATCGATACCTTTCAAACCCGCTGGATTAGATCCTGCCTTCAGGAAGTTTTGGTGGATTCTTCCATTTTTATTTGACAGCTTTTGTATCTACGCTTTTGGCATAAGCATTATCCCTTAACTGTTCAATCAAATATTGTTTAAAACATTTTATTACAGTTTCTTCTATGTGCCTTGTTGACTCCTGCAGTTTTCTAGCTCTCCTGTCTCACATGAAACGTGCCAATCAACACTGCACATCATGGTACACTGTGTTTAAAGTTTTTTTTTAAAATATCCCTATTAATTTCATTAATTAAACACTACTAATTTTATTAAATAACACTGAGGATCTCATGATGTATTCATAGGCCCGTTTTATTACTGTAAAACAGTAAGTTCAGCAGCCAGTACAGCACATTTGAATTCCATCTCCCATCCAGCACACACACTCAAACCCTCTGGAGGGTTTTTTTCCCAGACTACAGATTTTGCTGACTCATTGCACGACCACTTCAGATTTCTTTAGGATAACGAAAAGTTGAACACAAAGCTCACCCTGTTGGACCTGTATTACCAGGTAAAAAAGAAAGTCTGTCTACTTTCAACTTTCCTTTCCTCACCACAACTAGCTCATAAATTCATAATAGGCCTTGGTTTTTATTCTGACAGCCCTCTTTGTTTTTAAATATTCACTAAGATTTATACTGTATGACAAAACTAAATGATGTGTGGTCGTATCCTAAGTTTGCTCTGTTCTGCATTACTCATTTTAGTACAACAGACATAAAAGAAATTTGGTTGTCTATGTGTGTATACCTCTACATGTACATAAATGGGCACTTCGTAACTGCAGGTGATGCAAGTTTTCTGACCTCTAAGAAATGCCCTCACTCGTGACTTACCTGACTCTTTTGCAGGTTAGCTTCTTCTAACAGCTGTACGCAATCTTGGACTCCTGCAACTGCTTCATACTTTTCCCTTTCTAAATTAGCACACTTTGTGTGAAGCATTCTGATTTGTTTCTCCAGGGCTGTTCTTTCTGTTCTCATTTGTTCAGCATCTTGGACACTAACATGTAATCTGAAACAAAGGAGTAATGTTACTCATTTAACCATACAGAGCTGAACTAAAGAATTATACTTCTTTCAAACTAAGCTCGCAGAAAGCAAGGTCCCAGAGCTGTGTTCCCATTTGGCTTTTTTTTTTTTTTTTTTTTTTGGTACATATCCCATTAGTAACATCCAACAACATGTCTTTACCTTGTTTGATACTAGACTGCAATTGTTGCAGGAGTTTGTCAGATGCTGCTTCTCTTTGCTGGGCAGATACCACATCTTCTTCCTAGAAAGAACATAAGTGTTTTCCAGGCAACATCTGAGTTCTATTTATAAAAACAAAGGTACATAAATTTTTATATTTTATTAAACTTAGTTTACAAATTAGAGAACAACTCAAATTAATTTACCATCAGCAATTAGTTAACTGTCTAGTCATTCAGTTGCAACAGAAAATTACCCCTTTCTCCACAATACCTTTCTCTCCAATTGGCCTTGAAGCATCTTTGTCAATCTGATCATTTCATCAACCTTAGCACAAATTAATGCAAACTGGAGCACAACCAAGTCATGAAGGAAACTAGGAAACATGTCTTACTTTTAAGAATTGACTTCAAGAAAAATTTCTTACAACAATAAAAATTACTATTTAACAGCATAAAAAGCAAGAGTAACTTATGCCTATGTGAAAACATTGATCAACATACACAGAGTGCATGTGAACACAAGACTTCATCTTTTTTGGAATCCTGTTGGCCTGCAACAATTTCAATGCTTCTTGTGCAAGCAGCTTTAAAAATGTACAGACAAATGCTCTCTTCTAAAGACAGCAGCACACATCAGCAACTTGTGTGTGATGTCAGAGATGGAAACTACTTCATTTTCTAATACCTGGAATGCCACCTTAATTTTTGTCATGGTTTTTCTTTTTTTTCCTGTCCCACTGTCCTTCCCCAAGATACACTCAGCTAAGGCAACTAAGGTTACAAAAAATTCCCCCTCAGAAATGCATCTTCAGTGACAACTCTGCACTTAAAAACAGATCCCAGTCCTCAACTTACTGTACAGAAGAAACAAAAATAAACATGAAGACACAAAGCTTCTCTTAACTCCAACCTCCACGTAGCCTACGGTTTAGAACAGGAGTTTTGAGTGTTGAAATTTCAACTACTTTGAACGTTTGCATTTCAAAACTGTGAAGAGTATCCAATATAATTGGATTTTATATAAACTGTATTCCAACAAACAACCTTCTGTTTTGCTGTGGTATCGAACACTCTGTTCCCTTTAAATCAAATATCCAGTGCTACCAATTTCAGGGACTAGAAATAACTAGAGATACTGGACTTTACCACTACTGATGCATGCTTATAGCAAACCACTAGAAGCCATTAACTGAAACCTTTTCAACTATCACTGCCAAGACAGCCTGCAGGACAAAAAAGGCTTATGATAGAACCTTAAGTTAGGAAAGCCAATGAAAAAGTTTTTTGTCATTTTTAAATTGCCTGGTTTATACCTCAGTTGTTTCTGTAGCTGCTCTAGTTCCACATTCTGTTCTGCCACAGTTTTCAGAAACTGATTGCTCTGTAAAACAAGGAGAGAGCTGTAGAGTTTTTTTTCTGCTTTCATTTTACTGACAAAATATCAAAAATTCACTCACACACTGAATGTAATGAGATTTTTCTGCAGATTTCCACAGCTTATTTCAGTCTTCGTTCCCTTAAATACTTGAACTTGAGGTGAGCACTGCCGCCTCTTTATTAGATTTCATTTCCAGAACATTTCTAGGTATGCTGAAAAATTTAAACCTGAACACAGAGAACACAGTTGTTTTAGCCCTGATAAGAAACCTGACTCGTTAATCTTGCTCTCTACTTCTCACTCTTCACTTTTTTAGTTCAAGGAAGGACACCTTCATTCCACGACATCTTTACATCCTTGGCAAGAGACCTTGTCAAACACTTCGGAGAATGCAGACAAATGGACAGCCTCTGTCTTAACGCTGTCTCCTTCAAACAATACAGCCAGTTCACATTGCTGCCCACAATTCCTTTCCCGTATCATGATTTTAAGCATCCAGCCATTCTGTTTCTTGATACCTCTTGCTTTGGTTAGACGTAGCAGATTAGCACGCAACTTCTCAATCAAAACAACTGTTTTGAAAGCCCATGGTATTTTCTTGAGATTGCTTTCAGACAGCAATCCCTCAGCTCTAATTGTAGCTATGCTTAAAGGACAGTTGATTGAGGTTACTGACTGCAAAGGATAAAAATCCCTCTCTCTAAGTGCATTACTTTGCTACTATTAGAACTAATGAAATAGCTTGGAAACAGAACTGCTTGCAATACACAGTGGGTTGGGTTTTGCTGTTGGTTTTTTTTTTTTTTCCTCCTTACTCTACACACTGACAGCATCCAGGACAAACATGGATTAAAAAAAAAATAGTGTGGCTGCTTATAAAAAAAGGAGTTCCTGTAACATCAAGAGCTAACCTCTGAACCACCAAGACTGAAGTGTTTTGTCTTCAGGAAGGAGCCATTGCTGCTTGATTATTGACTGGTTGCTAGACAAGTTTACAAATCTGAGTGACACAAGTTCTTTTCCATCTAGATAAGCTGGAAGGATATTTTTCTTTTCGTTTGTACCTTGAGGATCCAATAGGATTTAAAAAAAAAAAAAAAAATCACTTAGGTTTTACTTACCAATTCTGTTTTCTCACTGGCTGCATGCAGGTGTGAAGTAAGCTGGTGAAAGTTAGCCAGTTGATCCTAAAAGGTAGAATTCAGCTTCTTAGAATCATCACCAACAAAGAACGTTTAAGTATCACAGTCGTAGTCAACTGAAAACGTTTTCAAAGAATTGATGTATGATGTATGTATGCAGTAGATTTACTAATGCAAAATGTATCTGAATTTCATTCAGTTACAAATTTCTACAACCTATGCAACTAATAGCAAAATAGAAAAGCAGTGCCTCTGGGAGCCTCACAGATTATGGTGATACTGTAAGCTGTTTTGCTAACACTGTAGCAGAAATGTATCCACTAAGAATTACAAGTGTCTGCCTGCACGAAGAGGCTTTATTTACTCTTTCCCTTATAGAACACCTACAGCATAAATAAGGATCTCACAGCTCATCTCTGCTTTCCGGTAGATTGTGATTCTACTCAGCCTACCTCTGATTGCTATTTCCTGCTCCTCTGTTAAAAGCAAAATGTAAAACACGGCTGATTCAGCTGAAAAGTCTACGGCACACACAAAGTGCTTTTAAGAATAAAAGGCTGCTCAATCTCATTCTTGAAAAAATGGCATCAAAATCCACTAAGAATTTGGTCATGGAAAGTAGACTCTTACAGCCCCTTCAATCTCCAACAGCTACGATTTACCAGTGACCAACAGCAAACAAATCCAATAACAGGAACAGGAAGTTGGAACAACAAAGAAACTCCTCACGGCTCCTCATAACTGTTATTTGAAATAACCATAAAACTTGAGAGAACGCAGCAGCTGTAGAAAGGAACGCGTCGCTTAGATGGACTAAAAACATCACTAACAAATTCCTGCTACATAGGGGAGCAATAATTGCACCCACAAGTCTAACATGAGGGAAATCAACTTTTTACATGGGTAAATATGTGATAGGAAAAGGGGAAATAGATTTAAACTGAAGGAAGGAAGATTTAGATGAGAATATCAGGGGGAAGTTTTTCACTGAGAGAGTGGTGAGGTGCTGGAACAGGCTGCCTAGAGAGGCTGTGGACACCCTGTCCCCGGAGCAGTTCAAGGCCAGGTTGGATGGGGCCCTGGGCAGCCTGGTCTTGTATTAAATGTGGAGGTTGATGGCCCTACATGTAGCAGGGGGATTGGAGTTTCGTGATCCTTGGGGTCCCCTTCCAACCCAGGCCATTTTATAATTCTGTGTAACAGTGATAGGACTAGAGGGAACGGCCTCAACTTGTGATTCAGGCTGAACATTAAGAAATGCTACTTTTCTGAAAGAGTGGTCAGGCACCGGAATGGGCTGCCCAGTGATGTAATGCAGTCACCAACCCTGGAGGTGTTCAAGAAACCTTTAGAAATTGTGTTGAGGGACATGATTTAGTGTGAACAATTGGTAATAGGTGGATGGTTGGACTGGATGATCTTGGAAGTCTTTTGCAACCTACCTGATTCTATGATTCGATGACCTCTGAAAAGCCCAGAAACTGTGCATCTAGTGCTTGAAATTCAATCTTTATACAACACTGTCAGTAGTTATATTGAATGTATCCCATCAAACTACAGTTTTCAGATGACAATAATTGCTTTTTGACTTCCCAAGAGGCCCTCTTCTATGCTGAAGCACAAGCATGCAGTCTGATTTCTGATCTTCCTTCACTGTTTATGCAAGGCTTTGAACCTTTAATAGAGAAGTCAATATTTGTATAAACATTGAATAATAACTTCATAATGTTGAAGTATGTTATTAATGTTCAGCACGTGGCAGTGATTAATACATGATCTGTCAGAAGTCCAGAGTGCTGTACAAAATAAAAAATCAAAAAGGAGGTTGTGATGAGCTGGGGGAAAAGGTACTCCTTAGAGCTGAAACATGAACAAACTATTTTCAGTTTCCACAGCTTATTGAACAACATCTATGCGACGTTTCCTGTATTTAGTAAGCAATTAGCCAAAACCAGTTAACTAAGCATTCAGTATTTTTAAACCGCGTACTTGCTCCTGTGCTGTGATGCTGCATATACACGCTTACAAGCTTACGCACACATGCGCATGTCTACATATTTGCACATACATACATTGAACTCCCAGAAAGACACAGACATTCACATAGATGCACACTCAGGTATGTATTTATATACACATATGCACACATAAACACCCACACAGAAGCAAAGACGCAGACGCAGGTGTGCAGGCATGGGCATTTCCCATGGATATGCACTTGCAGACACATGGAGAGATGCAAATAAACACACAGATAAACACATGCACAGAAACAGTTATGTGCACATGGACACACACAGACATACAGACATGCACTCACCCCCCACCCACAGAGAAATGCATGTACAAGCATACGTGGAGACATGTGAATGCAGACATGCAGATGCACAGAGGTACACCCATGGACACACAGATGTGCAGAGACACACAGACACACAGGTAGATGCACACATTCATACACACAGTATATACACTTTGTATATGTGCACACACACACACACTACAAATTGCTACTAAATTACCACCAAAAAAATAAGTGTATGTATGTTATATGATGAAAGGAAATGTCTATATTACCCTGAAGTTCAGGATCATCTCAGTGCCTCTGTATGTTATGGGAGGTGCTGGTCACCAGACCCCTCCCAGGAGAGGGACTAATCAGTGATGTAAAAAATCCTCATTTCAGAGATGATCTGGTAAGGGGCTGGTCTGTCCGGGAGATCTGGCGCAGAGTTTTTGTGGGGAAGCTTTAGCAGAGATGCTCCTTTGACTTACTTTATTACCTTTTTGGTGTTGCTCCTGAAGCAGGCATAGGACATCAGCTCCTGGTGCTGCTCACCGTGGCTGCTGACTGGCAGTGGTATCCCGGACAGCCTAGGAACCCCCTCTCCCCACCCCCACTATGGCAACCCCACAGCAGCCCCTCTGGCAGAGCTCCCGTTGGGGAGCGCTGTGGCCATGGCCAAGGGCTCCATACAGCTGTGGTTGGTGCGGGCTTGCATACCACCGTGCCACAACCCAGGCAGCACCATGGAGTCACCCCACCAGCACCCAAGGCAAGGACTCCAGCACATGCAGACATGGCTCTGGCTGCTTTCGAGTGGTTGGACTCGATGATCTCTGGGTTTCAGGGGTTGGACTTGATGATCTCTGGAGGTCCCTTCCAACCCCTACAGTTCTGTGAGTGCCAGGGGCACGCATGCTGCCACCAGGATCAGGCAGCAGGTAAAAAAGGGTGGCTGAAGGCACAGGTAGGCGCAGGAAAAGAACACTGCTGTCACGCTCTGGTAGGTTCACATTCAAACTTTACTCTGTAGCACCGTGAAATGTGACAATTCATGTCCCTTAACTGCCATATCTACCCCAGAGAGCACCACTGTAGCAAAGGTCCCATAGGGTTACAGCCCAGCTGCCAGCAACACAAAGCTCAGGCAGAACAAACCCCCCAGGTCCCACTGAGCACTGAGGCTGCACTTTCAACTTCTATTGTAGTTTTGCTTCATTTGAAGAAGCAAATCAAGTCACTCTGCCTCTGATATTACATGAGGATATATTACTTCTCTTACTTTTTTCCCTAGGCAGGTAGCAAACTGCTCCCACATCCTGCTGGCACACACACTGTTGTGCTCAAAGCTCAACAACGTGGATTCACAAACACATTAAGTTTCCCAGACATCGCTAAAAGTGCTCCAAAGTCCTGCAGGGAACTGTGGTCTCCTCAAGAGGGCTGAACCAGGCCCTGCCATAGGCCCGTGTCACCTTCTCCAGGGGATTTCTGCCCCTGCAACATAACCCTCCTGCTCAAACATCAGATGGACCGGTTGTGTGTGATGCAGGAGCTCAGCTACAGGCAGAGCAGTGACCGCCTGGGCTGCTGTGCATCACACAAAGCCAGAGCTCCTCCTTTTCTCATGAGAGTATAAAAATACCAGCATACTTATACTTATCTTTTGGTTTTTGTTTCTGTGGGTTTTTTTTCCTTTTTACAAGTTATAAAAGGCTTTTACAAAACATAAGTACGCACTCCATTAAACTTCTGTTCCGTCGTGCAAATTATTGTGGACTTTAACTTCTAAGTTCACCTGCTTCACCTTCCTGCTTTTGACACTGGAGATGCCTCCTGTTTCCCTCAGTATATTGATGTTCCTCACGGTGCAGTACTGACTGTTCACTGCCTTCTCTGTGCCCTTGGGCAGCTCCACCTTAGTGTTCAGAGGGTGCTCCTCTGGGGCAGCTTGAACAGCCTCTCTCTTCCTCCGCAGTGTCCGGCACTTCCTGGTGACAAGGCAGACTCCCAAAAGCACCAGCAACAGCAGCATGACAGCAGCAAATGCACTCCCAAGGGAAGCACCTGTCTGCGATAAGGAGGCTGCAACCACAGCTTCCTGCATCTCCAAGATCAGCGACTTCATGTTGGTGCCGTTCTTGACCTGATCACCCTCGTTATCATAGATTAAGGAGTCATCCAGCATCAGCCTCCCATCACCGTCAACCAGGTCTCTGCGGCCACGCTTCAAGTGGTGAGTAAGGGATCGCTGAACACGAGGCCCTGCAATGCTCTCCGGGCCTATTATGTAGATTACTTGAAGGTACCACTGATGTCCAGCTTCCACCTGTGAGGAAGGCAAGATGTGCACACAGGAAGTCAGATAAAATGATTTTGTTAAGTAAAGACAGAACTGGATGCTTTTTTTTTCCCCACTTTTTTTGAGTCATGCAGATATCAGCAAAAATATTCAGCATAAGTACCTGCAACAATGCTTATCACCAAATTCAGTCTTCTTTTCTGTCTTTGGCAGTTGTAATGATTAATGGAGAACACTGCCAACCTGTATTTTAACTGTTCACTGAGTGCTTTGAAAAAAATCCTAACCATCAAAACATATTCTTCATCTCCACTTCTCGTGCAGGAGTTTGATTCTGAACTGTTTCCTTTGTTCATCTATGGTGTGACCCTAGGAATGCCAAGAAGTCACTTAAGCCCATGGAGGTTGCTATGTTATAAAGAGGACCTGACTGGGGAGGGATGACAAAACTAGGAAATCAGGATCACCATAGCTGCCCTCAACTGAGAGTTTCCTTTGCGTTCCTCCCACTGTGGCAATTCCTGCTGTGTTCTGCCTAGCTCCTCCAAGTTTTGTCCTAAAGCCGGCCTCTGAGCATGGAGGGGAATCGCAACCTGAGCTCTCCTGGCCCTGTCAGTGGGAAGGGGTGCAGAGTGCTCTGAGCTACCTAATACAGGACTTAGTTCTGCTCTATGGACATCGCTTAGTACATACCTTGTAGAGAGCATCCACCTTGAGAGTAAATCCATCCACACCAGGCATGCTGCTTACTGAGTGAAACTCAGACAGTTCAGAGGCAAAGTGGGCATCAAAAGGCACATCATGGAAATACTTATCTGTGACCTCTGGTTGGTTTCGGTCCTGAAAATCAGAGCAAGAGTGCATGCCATCAACACCGTGCACCTGAATAACCACGTGGCTTTCAAGAGCAGCTTCAGTGATACTGTAAAGGAAAGCAACACTCCCAGTGATTGCTTTCTTTTGCCAGAGCTAATGTTGTCTCTCCCTGAGCTCATCTCACTTTATATCCTAAGGCTTCCTCCTCTGTAATTAAATATTCCCTTAAAATATGTCCTTTCCTGCTCAGAAACACTTGCTCACGCGTGGGCACAAATTTCTTAAAATTGCTCATTATTGTTTTAAAAACAAATTCTAACACATTGGGGCATTTTAAAGCTCAGCCTGGCGTTTCTGCACACCTTTCCAAAGGGAAGCCAAAAGCTGAGTGTCTCAGTAACACCTGTGCACTTCTGCAGAAATTGAATCCAAAGGTCCAAGTTCCACAGACATGAGCACACACACTTTTTTAAAATGATTATGTTTGTGCATGGGACATATTTCTAACCTGCATGATGTTTAGGCACTTCACACTGTTCTAGCACCGAGCAGTTCAACAGTAGGTTTGTAGAATGGAGCATCAGGAAAAAAAGCAGCTAGCTCATGTGCACACTGGATGAACTAATAGCACTAAGCTATTAGCTAAGTAAGGCTGCCAGTGAGGACGCTGGCAAATGTTAATTTGAAAGCCTGTAATTAGAGCTGAACGCACCTTGAGAGCATGCCATAGCAATGAAGGGGAATGCTGTGAAGCTGGTGAATAGATCTCCCTTTGTACGCTGCCTGTGCCACAGCACAAACAGAAACCATTTAAAACCTTGGTACATGTGGGTTTTCTTTTCCTTTTCTTTTTTTTTCCTCATTCATTTTCTTTTGCTTTAGACTAAGAAATACTCATGGTTTAAGACTGAGGAAGATTTGGTGTTGTCTTTACAGCTTGGACCTGTCTGCCAACCAAAAAGCCGCAGCATTTCACTTCTCATCCTTTTGTAGACAGAGCCTGTTTGCTCTAGGGAAAACAAATCCAAAGCAAAAGCAGAGGACAGCACTACAAGCACATTATTTCAGTAAGAACCTCTTACAGTACTCCCTGATGGGCAGCTTCTCCCCGCAAGCTGGAATGTCATTTAGTTCCCCATCTGTTAGGTTAGCAAGGGGCTAGGAGACCAGACTTATTCAGACATGACTGCACCTAATGCCCCACATTATCGTTTTGTCCACAGCAGAAAACTTACCAAGAGGAGAAATCTGTGTTTCAGGTGTTTGTTGGGTTGAATACAGCCATACTGAGGCCCCTCATTATAGACAGTTCCTGTTGGGTCAAAGAAGGGCACATAGCCATCCTTGCCGGTGCACAGGTAGACTTTCTCCAGCTGCAGTTTGTAAGCAGCATTTAGGTTTTGTTCAGGATTCCAGAGTACACGGCCGTACAGGATTTGCCCTGAGGAGATTGGGAGGTTAAACTCTCCAAAGGGCATCAAGGATGAGAGAACAAAAAGTTCAACAAGAGAACCTCTGTTAGAGCCACACACCTCCCACAAAAGCAGCTGTGCTTTTGTACAAGCCCATGTGCACAGAATAGCCTGCCATGACAGAACACCCTGCCACGAGCACATTCTTGTCTTGTGGTCCTGACACTGCAGTGCTGTGACATGCTCAAAGTACCAGTTGTTGCTGTACAAGAGGCAAAGCCAAATCTGAGTTATACCTTTTTTTCCAAAGTTTTTTTTCGAAGTTCTGCAAACAGAAACATCCAATACAAGAGGAACAAGAAAAGAAATCCTACCTTTTGAAAAAGCCCCTTTGTAATCCATTTCTGCCAGAGACATTTCAGACTTGGTGGGATCCATCAGAAACACCTTCTCATTGTTACAGAGCTGAAACTCTGTGTTTAGGGAGTAGACAACAGGAACTGGGCGGTTTGTCTGCTGGAAGGCAATCGGGATCAAAAATCTATATTGAGACAGAAAGGGTGAAGTTTAGTTTAGATGCATCTGAAGTTACATGCCGGTGACACGAAGTTACATCTGCTTTACCATTTTTCCATTCTGCTTTCACAGCCCAGCAGACTGTACTACAGCAGTATTCAGCCTAAGCTTGCCTGTTGCCTCTCACCCTGCCCACTTTTCAAGTAAGACTATTGTGCCCCACACAACCAGCTAAGGCTTTCTGACTATTACACAGGGTTCTGTAGCCCCAAGGCTGAAAACCGCTTGGCTGAGAGCCCATAAGGGGAGGTTACTGCCCTTCCCCTCCTGCTCTCGTGGCACATCCCCTGCTTCCTGGGATCATGCAAATAACCCAAAACTGGGTTCAGAGGTGAAAACGGTGACTCTTTACCGCTCAGGAGCATGAGCTGTACAGGGCAGGGGCTTGTCTCCAGGCTCTATCCATGGCTGCGTTGGCTGCACAGTACAAGGAATTAAGAGGATTGTGTACTCTCCAGAGTAGTCCTTCCTGAGAACAGACAAGAGACACCATCATCATCAAACCAAACTCCAGACCGTTCCACTCTCTGATGCATTTGCCTAACATCCACATTTTCCAAATTAGTGGAGCAAGGAGGGTTCATAGTAGGACCTAACCCACAGCCCAGAAACACCCATTCAGCAGGTGCAGGAGGAACAATTTTGATTGACAGTGTTTTATTTGATCCTCAGTGCAAGTAACCTAGATTAAAGAAAGATGAAAATAATAATAAAAAAGATGGCCTGAAGAGCTGAGCCTGTGGTCCTCACCTGTTATAAGAGCTGGTTGCTCTCCAGAGCTGGTAGGGAGAGTCGAAAGTCTGAGCACTCCACAGCAGCTGCAGGTCAAATTCGATCCCTCCCAGATGGTCTGGAGTCATTAAAGATGACTTCATATCTGGCAAACTGTGGTGCTCCATTACAAAGAGCCCTGTGGTGAGGACAAGGAGGTGACAATAAGGCCCTGTGAGATACCACAACGCACACAGCAGCACAGAGGGAGAGAGACCCCAGGTCTCTCATTAGGAACAGCCTTAGAACCTGCTCAGCATCTCAGCTATCGGTACTTCACATCCAAGTGCAGATTTTAGCTTCTGGTAAGTACACTGGCTTGAGGTGGAGCCTGCCTGGGTATTTCTGCAGCCTGCTACTCCCAAATGCCAGCAGTTTCCAGGCTGTCAGGAGATGCCCCTGTTCCCATGACCTGTCACTGTGCTGCTCCACTTTCTTGTTTTAGGGAATGATTGGTGGTACAATTACGAAGACAGGCTGAGGGAGCTGGGCTTGTTCAGACTGGAGAAAAGAAGGCTGCGGGGTGACCTCACTGCAGCCTTTCTGAACCTAAAGGGAGCCTATAATCAGGAGGGGAGTCAACTCATTGAAAGGATAGATAACAGCAGGACAACGAGAAATTGTTTTAAGTTCAAGAAGGGAAGATTTAGGTTGGATGTCAGGGGGAAGTTCTTTACAGAGGGAGTGGTGAGGTGCTGGAACAGGCTGCCCAGAGAGGTTGTGGATGCCCCTTCCCTGGAGGTGTTCCAGGCCAGGTTGGATGGGGCCCTGGCCAGCCTGGTCTAGTAACAAATGGGGAGGTTTGTGGCCCTGCATGTGGCAGGGGAGTTGGAGATTCACGATCATTGGGGTCCCTTCATCCCGGGCCATTCTGTGGTAACTGTGTGAGACAACAGCAGAGAACGTGGAGCTGTCCTGCGTTGGCAAGAACAAGAGAAAAAGGAGAAGGCAGTCTCTATGTAAGACACCTGGTGCTACATGAAGGCTTTTAATCTAATGGAAATAATTAAATCCAAACCAACAAGGGCTTATGAGGGCCCTAGCTCAATCAATGACGTTAGGTGTAAAGTTTGTAAAGTTAAAAGTGAAAAATGTGAAGTATTTCTAAGCTGAGAGGCTAGTAAAAGGAAGAACAAATTGGCTCTTGGGCAGAAATACTCTGATCATTAACACTGATCTTAGCCATAGCTTGTTTTACTACCTGTGCTTTCAAAACTGGACTGTATTCTCATGGTGCTCTCCTTCTTCATCAGGACTAATATTCATTCTCACCTCTGAACTTGGCCTGGGTCTTGAACTCAATAACCAGTCGGCCATCCTCACGGATGTAGATCCTGATTATCTGCAGCCGGGCTGAGAGGACGCTGTCCGTCTGAATCCCTGTGTGGTAACAGAAAGAACAAAGTCACTGTGGAGGACAGGTGGCACAACAGTCCTCACATGGTGACAGTCAGCCCTAATCAGCCCAGAAGCATCCAAAAGGGAGCTGAGATCATCCTCCAGTTGAGTCAGCTGTACAATTCCAGATATTGCGGGAAAGAAAGATAAATGAGCTGGAAATAGAAGACTGACAGGCAAAAGATAAACCATAACTATACACGGTGATGTTAAGTCTTAGATGTCACCAGGAGTGGAGGACGAGCACAGAATGGGACCCACCACTGGCAGTACTGCCGTTATGATGTGAAAAAGTCAACCTGTGAGAGCTAGGAGGCTGAAGATCACAACTGCAGTTCCCACATGGAATTCAGTGGAGAGCATTGGAGAAACCATGCCAAATGTCCCATGGGGAGCAATTTCTGCCTGGCTGAGGAAGCTCCAATGAACACCTAGCTCTTTTCCTGCACCGTCTCTGATGACTGTTCCCATTAACACATGCTGGGAGAAATGACAACTCCCTTACTAAGCTTTCACAAATGCAAGCACAACTGGACTGACACTGGATGCTACCCAGACTCGGGACTGCAGTGACATTGCATAAACTAAGAAAAAGGGAAAACTGAGAAGAAAACAATGCTCATATACACTCTGAAGTGCCTTGGACATACCTGTCCTCCACAGAACAGTGTCGTAGAAAAAGGAGAACTCCATCTCTGTGTGATGCTCAAGAGAAGCCCAACCTCTTGGCGCTGTCACGTAAATATAGGACACGTAGAGGGGGACGTGGACTGTTAAGAAGGACTGAGCAGAGTCCCGTACCTGTCAACAGAACCCAAGCAGGTGATTATGCACTCTTCAAAGGAGAGACACTGGCCTGGACTTGCAGCACCCTCTTTGTTCACATTCTGCTCTGCAAGTGGGGAAAAAAGTCACAATGTCTGCAACAAAAGACTCCTATTTAGTAGAGGTGAGATGAGACCAAGCATACTGGTGCAGTCAGGAGCAAATCTTTTTTCCTTCCTTTTAATGTCTGAACTATTCACTACAGGAATAAAACATCTACATCCACATTACAGCTGCAGCCTACTGGGATGTGAGACACAGGGGATGGCAGCATGGAGCCCTGCATGCCATGCACCTCTGTAGCTTCCTTGGTACTCCTGTGTCACACAAGCTCTGTGGTGCAGATGTGACCAGGCTGGGGGAATGCTACTTTGCATATCACACAATAGAAGTATTTTTTAAAAGCTTTATAAATCCGAGTGTTTCCCAGGCTGCCTGCACTAACTGAATGACTGTCAAGCAAGCAATGTTACTTGACTACTGAAGGGCAGAGTTTTAGACAAGGCTCAACAAAGCTCCCACGTTCACTGCTCCCACTGTGGACTAAAATTAGGTAGGCCCTTCTGACTATGGGAGCCTACACCAAACTTCTAGAAAGAGGGAGAAAGCTTGAGTCCAGGATCAGCTAAAAGTATACGCATCACACTTTTTTGTAGACCCCCCCCTAATATGTGGCTTTGAACATCTGCAATGAACATAAAATGAAAATGCCCACAGTGTTTCTGGGAAATCAGAGGCATGCAAGTTTTCCCCTACAATGCAGGAATTTGCACTAAAAGGAATTAATTTGCAAAACATTTATCACTAGACGATAATTTGAAAAATAATGAAGAACTGATGTTATAATAATATATATAATAATAAAGAAGTATACGAGCAGAGAGCACTCCTCACATACTAGAAAAACCCTACAATTAGGTCAGATATCCACACATGAACTTTCTTTGCAGGTTTGACCAAAGTGCCTTCCTTTTAAATAAAAGCAAGTGCTAAAACACACTGCTGTCCTTAATGCACCTAACAAAGGGAGTTGTGCTCACAGCTTTACCTTGAAAGGAGTTTCCAATTCCATGAATTAAAATGAAGCAATTCTGCTTTCTCAGAACTGCCCTAAAAGCACTTGGAACAGCACAGGTCTCTGGCTCTGTATACAGCATTTATGATTTGTGGGGCACAGCTGTACTGTGCGAGCCCTCAGAGAGCTCAGAGAGACGTTCCAGACTGGTTGGTGCCAGTCTGCTCATAATACATTATGCAGTTGCCCAGGTCAAGGAGCATCTCTGAATTTGTGTAAATAACTGGAGCTATAAAAGTGAAGTTAACAAAATATTCCAGACCAGGAGAAATTAAAATAGTTTGTGTTGACCATAATCTTCTGATTGGAAATTCAACAGAAGAATCTAATGCAGATGAGAATCAGAGACTGCAGATGAGTGAGATGGACGTTTATAATCTGTCCATGAGAGGGCAGTGAAGCACATGTTTGTCGTGAAAAACACTATTTTACAAGAGAACGTTTCTGGCTTTTGATGTGACGGTAATTAATTATGTGTATTTCACAAATACTGTTTTTCTCTTGGTAAAGGAGGAAAAAAATGTGCTTCAGGTGTACAGAGCAGAGCAGCAGAAATACCAAGCAAGTAAGTATTCATGAACACACAGTAGAGGTCTGCCACAGAATGGACAAAAATCTGGATGATGTGATGAGTTCAGGATATGCCATCTTACCTGGAAGTCAGCAGTTACAGAGCCTCCGCAGACATCAATTAATTCAGTCATGTCGTAATAGGCATCAAAGGTCCATATGCAGCTCTTCAGATTGAGGTGCTTGTACAGCTGGATTGTCTTTGGCTCTCTCACCGTGGGGTCGAACTGGTAAGGGCGGTCATAACCAGGACCAAGAACAATGCTTTCGTATGTCACTTCATCAAGGAATCCTGCCTCTGGGAGTAAGAGATACAAGGCCTTCAGATCTTAAAGAGTTTGAGCTGTGCATTGAAGTCCCACTTGCATTCTCAAGTCATGTCAGTGATTTTTAGTATATTGAGGACTTAATGTCTCCTCTCCATCACCCTAGAGGTCAAACTGAACATACACAGATCTTCAAGGGTGAAAACATTACAGGAATGCGCTAACAATTTTAAAAAGCAAGCTTAAAAACCTATTAATTAAAGAGTGAAGTTAAATTTTAAGCTTAAAGGTAGAAAGAGCTTGAGCATGAAATGAAGAGTGAAATGCAACAACCCTTTGCCCTCCATGGAGCAACCATAGGCCACATTGCCCTGAATGTGAGACATAAACTGTATTTTTTCTAGCTCTGGCATTTACCCTAGCGATGACCTTGCTCTGGCTGCTTCTTCTTGCCCAACTGCAGAGCTCAGCGACACAGACTTCCTGTGAATTCCACTTTATCCACACGGATGTCACAGAGACAGGTTTGAAAAACAGAACATGAGCAACACAATGTGAACCTACAGCCTCTTCAAGCAGCGATGCTGCTTAGCCCTGTTATAATTTGAACATTCCTGTGCAGTACATCATTTTCAACAGAGCAACTCTGTTACAACAGAGCACCATTGCTATTAGCACAGGAAGGTTATTTATTACAGGAATTATTATTTCCATAATATCAACAGCCCAAAGGAAGACAGAGCTTGCTGTGCATTATTGTTACTGGTTTCCCAGTACTCCCCTGTTGTGCAAATAAAAGCTGGCTTTAAAGGTTACCTGAGATGCCTTTAAGGTCTCTGATGGTGACCAGGTTTGAGCAGACATGCTGATGTCTGTAGATAGACTCAGAGAGCAGGAAATGCAGATTGTGTAGTGGCAGGGTGGAGATGAGGGGCAGCATACCATCCTGGTGCGGGATCTGAACCGAGATGTGAATCCTGGAACAAAGAGTGGATGAGAAACAGAAAAAGCAGTGCTAGCAGGCATGGGAGCCCTGTGTCACATAGCAGTGCAGAGCAGACATGGTAAGCCTGGCAGTGGCAACTCTCAGGTGGGCTCTGTCACTCCAAAAGGCCTGGCAAAGGACTGTGCCCTCTTCCAGGTTTATACCTGTTGGGATGCTCCTTGTGTTTGACATCCAGGTACTTCAGAGTGGCAACAAACGACTGTGCCTGGAAGCCTCGAGCTGTCCCAGCGACCACAGGAGTGTGACAGATGGCACTGTCTGTCCCTATAGTAACTGTGTTGCTCCTCAAGGGGGTGCCCACATGGCCAGCCTTGTCCACAGCCTTGGCCACACAGCGCACGTGGAACCGCCGGCTGAAATAAATGCTGTCCAGCACCTGCAGGGAGCAAGGAGAGAGCAGTGTGCTCCTGGGTCAAATGCACCAGCACTGCGACATCTCTCCAGGTCACAATAACACTTTGTCCTGGAGTTTTGAAGCAGCACAGAGGTGAGACAGACAACTGCATACAGGCAAAATGGGAGCATGTGCATGCCAGTGTCTGCTTCTCTTGAGTTGAGGTTCCAACTGTGAAAGGTGCCTGAATATGCCGGGTGCTTTACAGCTCCTTAAGTCTGCCCATACACATGATGGACCTGCAAAGATCTACCTATCCCTGCCTCCAGGGATTTGCTCAAATGTCTGAGTATTAATAGCTGCTTCCTGCATCAATAGAAGTAACACCTTCAGCAGGCTCAGTGAAATTTTCTGAAGCCAGAAGAAAAATATTTCTCTAAAGAGGACTTCATATTTCATACTAATTCACAAATCTGACATTTTAATCTCTGTGTAACCAAAGCACGCACCATTCATACCTGAGTATGCATCATCTAGAAACAGACCCAAATGCTTGAAAAGAGCTGAGACACCGCAGCTGGGAGAACTCAGGAAAATCCCCAGAGGAAAACAGTAATTCTGCTTGTGGGGCAGGATATGAACAGTCCAGGACAGAGAGGTCTGAGGCCACACATGAAGCAAGGCAGCAAAATGAGTGCCTGGACTAACAGAGGCCAAACTAACAGCGATGCCTTTCCTTCAACTTGAGCAGGATGGGAAGAAAGCAGACAACCCTGAAGGCAAACGATGGTACTCCAGATAACATCAGAGCATTGAGCTCCACCCTCAAGCACAGCCACTTTTTCAAGCACCAGACTTTACAGGTGAGTGATCACACAACACACAGACTGACAGTGCTGTTCCAAGCCCTCTGCTGACTTACACCACATGCTTTTGTTGCTTGGCCACACCAGTATCTAGCCACATACCTTATGGTTGACGCTGGTGAATGGTGTGTTGTCAGTGATGGTTTCAAAAGGTGACCTGGCCCCATTCCCATCTGTGGGGGTTGCTACTTCCCAGCTAAACTGTATGGAAGACTGGTTGATCCCAGCCTCGCTGCAGCGCTCCTTCGTAACCATGAACTTGGGGAAGTGAGGGTCACAGGGAGTGACACAGATGAGCGGATAGCCTGGAGAAGGGGATTTCTTAGCACCATTCTTGGTGGCCTCTTCCACACGGTCATAATCAGCCAGGGAGACAACCTATACAGATGCAAGATAGGAGCATTCGCCTGGGTCTGAAGGAAGTAGCGTAACAGGCAGTCCTTCCTACTCACTCTGAGCCTGCTGCATCATTGCAGCTCTTAATGCTTTTTTCAGAAACTGTACAAGAGTTCTGAGTCTGTACTTGAAGCGTACTAAATCACATTCATTGCAATGGGCAACTCACCACAGGAGGTGCTGGCAGAATGAGGCTGCCTGATGCCTCCTGATCCAAAATAGTCACTGTTGCAGTGCTGATATCTCCAAGAACAGCTTCCACTGGGTCATCTGGACCCAGCACCAGAGAAAAGGACTCATGCCATTCCCGATCTTCATTGGACATAATCTCCACCTTAAACATGATGTGGTCCACACCTGTGAGAATAAATGCAAAAGAAACAGAGAATTCATCCCTGGATATTGCTCTAAGTTCTCATAAAAAAAAGGCAGAACTCATCTATGCCGTGGCCACTGAAATACATCGATAAAATACACATTATAAATTTTATTTCCACTCATTGCTACTAATAATTCAGCCTTTTCCACACAGGAGTTTATATATAAAACTTCAACTATGACAACTGATCTGATTGATCAAGCGATAAATTTACTAGCAGATGCCATCTGAGGATTAATAATGCCTGTCTTATATTAGCTGTCTGTAATAAAAGTCTATGATCTGAAGAATATCCCCCTCTGCAGTGAGAATCTCTACTCTCTCTCACACCAGCAGACACAAATGTTTTGTGACAGCTTTTGTCTTAGCAACATGGTCTATGCTTTTAGAGGATTCAGAAAGATCTCTGGTGAACCCCTAAGGACTGCTCTGCCACACACCCAGTGCTTCTGGTACACAGGATAGTTCTGAGGGCTCTTCATCCAACAAACCAGCGTTTTTGCATCACAAAACTACAGCTGTAGCAGTAGATAGGGCTGCAGCCTGGGAGAATCACACTTTTAAAAATAAGTTTTCATACTACTACACACATACTATATTTGAAATACATTACCAGAAAAAAAAAAAAGCCCAAAAAAGCCCAACAACAACAACAACAAAAACCCAAAAAATAACCCCAGAAATCCACAAACAAAATAAATCAAGTGATAGAATGTATACAAGAGAAAACAAGGCAAGATTTGAGATGGTCTTCCTGTCTTTTCATGTACTCTTAATTCCAGCAAGCAGAAATCTCAGTCATCTTTCTGTCTCCTTAAGTATCAACAGCCTGCTCAGTAAAGAGCTCTCCACATCTAGGATTTCATTTCCTCTTTCTCATTGCTCTCCTGCTTGGATAGCAGCTGAGCACTTTGCATTTTGAGCAGAACACTTGTGCTCAGAGAAGAAGCCTCTACTTTGAGGTGTTTGACCTGAGAATGATTAAGACAGTAAGGGGAATGGACAAATCACAGAACGCTAAGGTTGGAAAAGAATGATGTGTTACATTTGTTGTAAGTAAAGTTTTACATCCCACTTGTAGCAAGCTTAACAACTGTGTGTCTTCTCCCACAAATACTGTGAAGAACCCAAGAACAGATTCCAAATAAAATCTAAACTGCTGAATCTAAAGGTATGTTATATCTTCTTACAGTTCGTGCAGTTTACAGTAAGACCAGTTAAACTGGTGCTGTGTTGCAAGTCTAATACAAAAAGTCTCTTTGTCTAAATTTCATGTTTTCCTTCAGTGCTCCTTCCTAATATCCTTCCTGATATCTCTGGTGACACCACCAGCTCCGACCTCCCCTCCAAGAACTCTTTACCTGGGCTGAATTTGAGCACTCGACTCTTGGGGTAGTAATCCACTCCGGCCTGAGCTGAGCCATCACGAGTGCTACAGCGCACTTTTGAGGTCCTGTTCTGATCTCCTCTCCGGACCACTTTGATATTTAAAGCAGTGACGCCCTCTGGTCCAGGTGGCTCCCGTACTTGGTATGCAGCTTCCTCAAACTCAATGGTGGGTGCTATAAAGAAAAGTGAAGAAAAAAACCCCACATTCGCACAGCAGCTGTTTACAGATGAACTAAATGTACTCAGCAACTGGGCTGAGCCAAGTCCAGCTCCTTTTAGACTGTATCTACATGTCTACCGAGCAGGGGGCTCCTCAAAGCAGGGGCCAAAGCTGCAGCTGTTAGGGTTGGATGTGTACTAGGGCAAGGAGTGGGGTAAAGCCCCATTCCTGTGCTTTGGGCTTTGGAGCATGGCACACAAATCTTATGCCCCTGTCTTCCATGGAACCATATGTACTCAATCCATTCCATGCAGTGGCACTATAGCCTCCATTCCACATCACCCCTGGCAGCCCCCTTCTTTCCTCGTGGATCTCTCCAGCGTGAGACACTGGAGAAAAGGCAACATCTCCTAGGAGAAGCACAGCTGTGACCTATACAATTGCAGGGGCTTGGGACAAACTGAATCAAATTGGGTGTTATTCGATCTCTCCCATACGATTACACCAGTGCACAAAGCACCCACACCAGCGACCATGTGACGGTCCAGCATACAAGTCTGTAGTTCTCCAGCAGACAAATTGGTATTTCCATAAGAAATAACAAAATAGATCTGTTGGAACCATGTTATTGAGACTGTGTTGATGGCCTTGGAACCATACCCTACGCTACGGCTCCCACAACTTGCTGAGCCTACTCTCTTACCGTCTTCATCATTGGTGATGGTCACAGTTGCCATGTCTGTCTTTCCAATCCTAGCTCCACTCCAATGGTTTCCAAGCGGACTACCAAGATAGACATGGAACTGCTCCTCTGGTTCAAAGGCAGAGTCATCACGGATGTAAACACTGCAGTTTTTCACCTAAAGCCAAGAGAAGAGGAGATAATAGAAGACACTGATAAATTCCCTGAAGCCACTGGAAGATTACCCTGTTTCCTCACTGTCTGGATTTAATGTCTGAGCACTGTCAGTCTTGGAAGAGGAACCCTTCTATTTTTAAGGCTACTCTGCATGGAGAAACGCAGTTCCACAAATCCATCCTTGTTTGCTACAACAATCCTGAGTCTGATTGACAGAGGATTTGCATTTCACATCTTAATCAGTTCTGTTATGAAACAAAGACCTTCATTCAGAGACAAGTCGTATTTCCAGAACCAGAACGATTTATGACCATAAGCATCTACATAAGTTCTGACAGCCACTGTCAGCTCCTTCTAACAATGCAGAGTCACGGAGGAGATCTGCACCACTCCTTTCAGTGGTTCTTCACTCTCTCCATAAGCCAGGTTCAGCTCACCTTCTCCCCTTTCAAGAAAGTGATGCGGGACTCGTCTGCATTTCTCCTCTCTGCAAAGTCCTCCGTGACCTCTGCTGTCTGGCTCTGGGTGTAGCACCTCACAGAAGACTCATAGCTCAGGTCGCCGGTGCGGAAGATGGGGATGTGTAGTGCACCCTCCTTTTCCCTCACTGTGAACACATCCTTGGTGAACTGCATGCTTGGTACTGCACAAAGAAAAAACAAAGCAAAACAAACAAAAAAAACAACGAAAAAGTCAGGCAACGCTGGAATCCCAGAGTGACGAGTCAGTTCCACAGTGCCAGGAAGTGTTCCAGGCATATACAGCTCTGGAGAATTGCTGCACAGTCTGACAGACAAAGAATGAAATGGCAGCTTTATTATGCCTCAGTAAAGGATTTCATTTCAAATTAACAAGCGATCATGACTGCTATCTGCCTTCCTAAGAGCACAGGGCTGGCTGACCCCACAGCACTTCAGAAAAAAGATACCCCTACTCATTGTCTTTAAGTCACTCATTCCAGTGGCTCGTGAAACCCGCTCCTTCTCTAACACTGTAGTGCTGTTCCAATGTGCTGAAGAGCAAGACAGGTCTGGCAGTGCAGGGATTGTGTTTGCGGGGCATGTCAAGAAGGGATTACATGAGGACTCAGTACTGAAATACGTGCTAAGTCTCAAAGCATTATCCTACTGTCTGTAGACAGACATAGAAGATACAGCTATAGCAGCATAAAGGACTATTACAAAGTTAGATTATACAGTGTGTGCTGTCCTTAAAGAAACAAACATGAGAGAGGAACAGAAATAGGAGATGAGAGGAATGAAGGGAAACAACAGAAACAGGAGGATGAAACATCCTCACATAGTTAAGAGAGACTTCAGTCCATAGAAAGCATGAATGAGGATGGAGCTCTGTGCAGAGGAGTGTGGCTGAAGGTGAGTGAACACTACAGCAGAATTCATGTTCTGCACTTTTGAAGTCTCCAAGCTCACGTGAATAGTGATGCACGGACAGAAACAGGGCATCCAAATGGAACGAGAGGATCCCAGGAAAACAGGTTAAATCAGACCTAGGAGTAATCTCACTTGGACTAGCTTCTTGCTGCATGCAAGTGTTAAGTAAGAGGTAAGGTGATCCAGACAGAACTGTGGTAAACAACTTACCATCTTGGATGATGTCATTAATGGCCACAATTGCTTGGAAGGGCTTTATCAGCTCAGCTCCATGGGGTGAGCTGAGATAAACAACAAATGTCTCCAGCCCTTCTATCACTGGGTACTGAGCATCATCCAGGATTGTCAGAGTGCAGAACTAGAAGGAAAGCAGAAGTCCCACTTTCAAAAATGTGAAAACGTCATCCTTTCTGGTACTTGTTTTTGGTTGTCTAATGCTGCAGTTATGTTGGGCCTCTCCTAACATCACTAATCAATGGCAACAATGATATAGATAAACTGGGCTTATCAGTTCAGAGAAAAGGGAAGAGACAACTTTTATCCTAGGAGACGTGATCTGACTATCTTTTGTAGCGGGAGTGCTAATCTGATGGGAATCTGCATAGCAGTTTCATTTACAATTCTCAGGTGGCCTCCAGAGGATTTTCAAGATTGTCAAATGGCAAACACAGAGTGTGCACATACATGAGGGAGAAGAAGCATCCTCAGACAGAGAACACTCATCAGGAGACTAAGTGGCTCCTCACCTCTTCTGTCTTGCCTGGCCTGAACTCTATTTTTCTGGAGCTGGGGACATAATCGACTCCTGGGCTGGCAGATGGAGGGTCTGATGTCCGAGTGGCACACCACACTGATGTGGGGGTTGAAAGATCAGGTCCGTGCCGGAGAACTGGAATTTCAATGTTTCCTGCATCGTGAGAGACAACCAAGATCAGAAAACAGGCTCATACAACAAAAAATATTCCTCAATCTTCAGCGGGCGCTTTTTCCATCATTACTGCCCCTTGCAGAACACAGGCTGTTGCAGAGAACAACTCTCAGCCCTCTCCACTCAGGGCAGGAGGGAAATACTATAACCTTACACAGATGTTATATGATGCTGCTGCTGTGCTGCAAATCACACTTTCTGACACCTCATCCTAGTGGAAACCCCTACCACTCCTCACCTGCAGCCTCACTGACGGTGAATGTGGCATTTCCCAGGAACACTGTTGAGGCATCATTGGGACCACCGATGAAGACGCTGGCTGAAGCCCGGCTGCCAATGCGTGCGTTTTCCGAAGCATCGGCCAATACTATCTCAAACTCCTCTTCTTCTTCATATTCACTGTCATCGATCAGCATGACATCACAAGTCGACATGGTAACACCTGGTCCAAAAACTATGCGGCTGTCTTCTGTCATCCCTCGGGACTTGAAGTCAGAGCCAGACTCCAGCATATAAAGGCTGCTTCCTTTGGCTGATTTGGGAACAGTGTAGCAGACAGCAGACACAGTGCTGCCAGCATCTCCTAAAGTGCAACAGAAAAAAAATGTAACTTTATGGAAATACTCTATTTGGTAGAGGAAATCAGATGTTGACTAAAGTAACAAAGCGGTATTTGCTATAGAAAGTGGGAAGAACACCATCCCTGTTCCTAAAATTGCACCAAAGCTGCCTCAGGCCTCACTTCCAGGCACACTCCAAATCTGAACTCTTGGTTACTACGGCCAGGAAATAGATGGCACTTTGGCACTTGTCTATGAAAGAATGTAGGGCGCAGTGATAGGGTCTACTCAAAACATGGTATCTAAATCACAGAGAAGCAGTAAATAAATACAAAGGTCTGCTCCTGCTCATGCTGAGAGAAGAGATGGATTCAAGAGCAGGGAGCTTTAATTTGTTTGGTGAATCTTAAAAGCAGAGCTGGGGAACAAAAAAAAAAAATTAAGCCACCTCTCATGCGTTGTTTCTTGTCTTCTGATCTGTACCACAAATCAGTGGTACTTTTAGTACTAGTGGTGGCAATGGTGATAAGGAGACGGTTGGACTGGATGATCTTATAGGTCGTTTCCAACCTTGTGATTCTATGATTCTATGATTCTACAAAGCTACTTCACAGCCTGTCCACAAGTGCCTTATGTCTTGGCTATCATCTCCAGGGCTCCTCATCCACCTTCTGGCAGGGTGGGTTCAGATTCAACCCACCTTTCCTTTCAACAGGCGCAGAGAGAAACCCAGCACTCTCACTGACGTGGTACGTCTTCTTGTCGAACTGCAGCATGGGCTCATCCTCAGTGTCTGTGATGGTGACTGTGGCCTGGGTGATGTTCCCCAGCAGAGCATAGGCTGGCATGCTGAGCTCCACAGTGAAGCTCTCGGAGCTCTCAAAGACGTCATCATCGTTAATGACGATGGTGCAGGCCTTGGTGTCTTCCCGCTCTTCAAACTGCACCTGGAAGGCAGCAAGTGGTCTGCAGGAGACTGAAAATTTCCTGCCCCTTCTGCCTTACCCCTTCCTCAGGTACACACCCTGCACATGCAGCACTACACACCAACCTTAGCCAACAATAAATGACTAGGAGAGGTCAAAGGCAGCAGCAAATGCAGTGTGTAGGCAAGCCCTGAGGCCTTCTGCCTTCATGCTTTTGGACTTTTGCATGACTTTAAGTGACATTCCTATCCAGGCAAGCACATTATCTTTCAAAAAAGGAAGAGTCCCTTTAATGTTCTTATCAGTTCTACTGGGAATCTTAAAATCACAGGGACTATAAACTTCACCAAGCCACAGAGGTCCCCTGAATGAGCACTTGGTGAACTTCACTCTTGGCCACAAAAGTTCCTTAAACTGAAAGAAGTATTGCTGAAATATGCTCAAAGTTATGGCAACGCTTCTATCAGATTAGCAACAGCTGTAAAACCCAAGAATTTACACAGTGCAGGACAAGAGAGAAAGAGTTAATCAGCAGGAAAAGTGGGCTTTCTGAAAGTTTCCAAGGAGCCTCTGGGTAAAAGATGTGACTATGAATTCCCAGTACTGAGGATGATTAATGCAGTCCTTAACTGCATAAGGAAAACAAAGTGAAAGGATGGAGGTAACAATCCCATGCATAGCACTGGGAAGACAGTGGAATTTTTCACAAAATCCTAGAGTCTCTGTTATAAGGATTGTGGAGAAAGAAATGGCTGCAGTCAGAGAAAAGTCCTAGCAACATATATAAAACTACAGTGAAGCCAAATCTTCAGGAGTTTCAGCTCCTGGAGATGAAGGCAAAAAGAGTGCTGCCTAAGCAGAAAACACACAGCACTGCACTATGTTTCCATCTGGAGGAACAGGAAAAAACTCAAAACGTGGATGGGAAGCTCATGCCCAACAGCTGCAATGACCAACTGTAGGAACAATGTAACAACAGTGTTCTTCCAACTCAGATTCAGCTTTTCTAGAAGAAGTATTATAGATGCTACTGTGTTTTAACGCAGACTAATGATTTAGATGACAGCTGCATCACTTTTCACCCTTCCAAGAGGCACTGAAATTATTCAATTCACATCATGCTCCATCTTTGAAGTGCTGGGCCCTACTTCTCCATCCTTCTCACCCTCACTACGCATCAATCACACACCACAAGGGAGCTGTCAGGGTAAAAACAGAAAAAAAATTGTAACAGCAATGTCCAGGCATTCCATACTGGGGAACAGGTGAAAACGTAACCCAGTTTACAAGCTTAGCCATAATGATTAGAAGCAAGCTGCTGCTCTCCACCAGTTTCCCAGTGTGCCCTGCCTTCACTGTCACCCCAGTGGCAGTATGTACAGACAGAGCGTTGAGATGATTCCTCCCTCCTCTGCCCCCTTCCCCAGCCTACCTGTCCTGCGTACTCCACATAGTCCTGCTCTCCAGACTGTGAACCAGAGCTGGAAGTGGCTGTTCCCTGCTCCGTGCGGCACAAGACAATGGCATACTGGTTGAGGTTACCAATCCGCCGCACGGTGACGCTCACAGAGCCAGCACTCTCACTGACGTTGTAGCTGGAAATGTATTGAGCAGAGACAAATAACAGTCACTACTTAATGCACAAACTGAGGGCGCTGGCATCCTATAGGAACATGGGCAAGACGCTCATGCTGGATAGCAAACTGTTTAAACTGACACCAACAAACTCAAGCTGACTGTTGTCTGCACAAAAACGCACAGGATGCTAACAACCAGGGACTTGGGCAGATGTCAGCTATTCAGCAATCCTGCTCTAGGGTGTAACCCAGCATCAGCAGGCCCCTCTCCTCACTGAAACACATGGTTGGCTCCCCCAGCACACTTACAAATCAGCAGCACGACTGCTGTGTGTGGTGCAATAGTAAGTCCTCAGTCCTGACTAGGCATCAGGAAACAGGCTTATTTGATGGTACCTGCCCCAGGATTCTATCCTCATGTTGTGGGCCCATCAGATAATAGAGTTCTGCCTGCCCAACCCTGTTAAGACCCAAATTGTCAGCAGAATGCTGTAAGCCCCGTGCCCTTTACCTGCTGTACGTAAAGCTGAGGAGAGACCACTGAATGTGGAAGACATTGCCACGGACCACATTGGGTTTGCTGTCCTTCACGAGAAACTGAAAACTGTCTGTAGTCTCCTGAACCTTCTCCTCATGCAACACATACTGAATAAGGCCCTGGTTCACATCCTCTGTGGGAGGAGACATCC
This sequence comes from Lagopus muta, assembly GCF_023343835.1. NCBI lineage: Eukaryota > Metazoa > Chordata > Aves > Galliformes > Phasianidae > Lagopus > Lagopus muta. The sequence goes on from NC_064436.1 coordinate 15,610,032, forward strand.
AATGAGCCCATGCAGAACATAGTGAGCAGCACAGACATGCAGCCACAGCATCAGGGTCTCCACAGGCCCTTTATGCTGCTACACGCTAACTTCCACATCCTATCTGTGCCAAAAGCCAGCCTAAAAGAGGCAACAAGACATCTCCTTGTCTAGTCTTTATTTGCAATATTTAAAAATACAGTAAATTTAAAGAAGTTTTAATCAAATGCATGGAATATGAACTTGCTTGTGCAGCAGGTTTCAGCTCTTTTCCATAAGCTGGAATGTCCTAGCAGGGCTTCTCACTGCTGAGATGGCTCCAGCTCTAAAATAACATAGGTCTTTTCCTCTTTTTTTCCTTTTTTATTTTTACCCTTTTTTTTCCTGAGCACACAGGACACCAGGCTTGGCTGGCTGATGAGTAAGAACTGCTGACTGCATTTGTACAGGACCTCGTGCAGCATGGCATGAGGCTCTGCAAACTGCAGTACCAGAAATGCTAAACGCTGTGCTGCCCGTTCACTCTCATCCTGCCTGGGGGAGGCTGGAGGGAGCAATGAGAAAGAGCACAGTGGGTATGAAGCAGAGTTACTCTCTCACCTCTTGTTGCTAATGGAGGACCCACAGTCCCGGAAGACTGAACTTTTTACATGCTGCTGACTTTGTACTGCTGGATAAACATCTCCTTGACCTTAGGATCACATGCAAAATCTACAACCTATTATGTCCCAAGCCAAGCCTCTAGCTCTAACCTGGAGAAGGAGGGCATATTACAGGACACAGGATGGCACAAATTACAGGATTTCTGCAATCAACAAGAAGTGAAGTTCATTTCTTACTTTTGGACAAAATTTGGAGACTTCAAAAGAGAGCACCGCTCTTCTGATCAGGCAGTGAGTCTACCCTGAAGTCAGTAATATGATTTTACTCCTTTTCTTCATCCCTCCCACCATTTCTTCCCCCCATATATAGGCTATTTTGACAAACTGAAGCAGATGAAGAAAAAAGCAACAACACATAGCCCATCTTCCATACCCTGAGAAAATGTGGTCACAGTTGTTCCTGGTTTCAGCTTGTTCTCCACATAACCATTCCTGGGAACATTTGTTATCTCATAGATCAGCTGTTTGTCATCTGTGTCGGGATCGGTGGTCAGTAATTCCTTCTTAGTGATTAGATTGGTTGCCTGGATTAAAGCCAAACCAATGGACTTAAACTGTGAAGATCAAGCAGTGCAAGTCTTTTTAACCAGTCATCCAAAAAGACCTACCACCCTGCAGTACTCCATGAGGGAGGTTTAAAAGCATGGAACAGAGTGGCCTTGGACACACAGAGGCTGCGGAGCCCTTAGCTACACCCCACATGAAATTTGACGGCATAGGAAGGACTCAAATTCTGCCTCAGATCTGGAGTAATAATAATTTTAAAAAAATCTGGTTCAAAGAAAAGCAAATTCAAAGCACGCTGCCAAGCCCTACCTAGCTGAGGCTAAAAGCTATGACAAAATCTTCCAGTTTCAACTGGAAAACATCACTCTGTGGACTCAATGATGCTGAGGTAAGCCCCAACCTTGACAAAAGCATTTGCAAACAGTCTCGATTTTAACGTTTCACTCAGGACAGTTCATGCTGCTTTAGTCAGCTTATAGTAACCTACTTTCAAATGACTTGAAACAGATGTGCCTCAGTTCCACCACGTTTTGCTCTCTCTTTAAAAAGAAAACACCTTTAAAAGCAGGAGAAAATAAGAGAGAGAATTAAACTGCCCAAGACTGTAGGATTGCTTTTACTGAAGTCAGGAATTTGAGCTGAGACAGCCATTTCTTAATGCAGCTTTCTAATGCAGTGCCTTCAAACTCTTTTTCCTAGGAAGAACTGAAGTTTTCAGTTAAGAGTGAGTCCTTAAAAATGAGCACAAGATAACCTTCCCTGCAGTTTTGTTTAGACTTTAGCAAAACAAAGGCATGCCACAGCAAGAAATTCCTGTATCTTGAAAGCCATACATCTTCAGTGCAGCTGTTGCTGCACATAATCACAGATTCCCTGCCATCAGCAAAACTGAAGATATACTGCCCTGGGGAGGAGAGACAAGGGGCAGGACATCTCTGTCTGGTTAAGGTGGGCAGGAGCTGTACAGAGCCAGAAGCATGTACAAAAGCCTGCTGATGTAAGGGAAGGAAGTAATTTTGTGCTCTGGAGCCACATTGTCTGGATTAGCCAATGGAGCCACAGTGCAGGCATCCCTGCACGCCTGTCTTTTCCAAGAACACAGAGGGGCTCTTGCAGTCTATCACAAGAACAAAAATGCCAAAGGGTCACAATATTCTCCTGTGAAGTTCTTTCTTCTGAAACAACTTGAGAAACAATCTAATTCAAATCCAGACAACCAGTTACCTTGCCATCCACATACTCCAGCCATTGCAAACCCTGGTTGGTGACCACCCTGGGTGTCCCATCATCCACAGGGAGAATGTCCATTCTGAAGCGCTGCGGTGCTGCTGTCATAACCTGACAAAGTTTCAGAGAGACAGCTGTTACTCTGGGAGTCAAAGCCTTGGCCACCATATTCTCAGCCTGGCTTCCTTTCTGGCTCATTAGGATCAAGATCCCAGAGCAAATCTGCATTCACAAATCTTGCCGTTACAGCACTGAAGAATTATAAAGGATCTCATAACCAAGAATATTCAGCCTTTATCTTCTGTGGAGTAGCGGCAGCCAAATCTGCCTCCTCTGAGAGGAGGCAGCTTTCTATCAGCTATTTCTGTGGTCTCTCTCACCTCCCTTTGTCCCTTTACCTTTTTCCCCCCATCCTCCATAACGAAGAAGGGATTGGTCCCATCGGACACAGTGAAAGCAAAGCGATCCTTCAACGAGTTGCTTCCATCGTGACTGTAGCTGATGCGGTTCTGGTAAATGTCATCCATGGTGAAGGTGGTGGTTTGGTGGTAATGCTGCCCATTGCTGGTGTGTTCAATCAGGCCGTGTCGAGGGGGCTGCACAACTGTGAATGTAATTGCCTCAGCCTGCATGAACGAGACAGGGTGATAAAGCTGATGACCCTGAATTGATTCACCCTGAGTTCTGCCTGTTCTCGTCTCTCCCCCAAAAGCCAGACCAGAAGGAGCAGGAGGAAATGCCATTTTCATCCGTGTCAAGCATAAACTTGGTATCAGGACCTAAGCTCTGGTCAAATCCACCATGTTTGGAGAGGGACAGGGCAAGGGTTAGCTCTGATGATAACTTTTAAACATTTTGCATGCAGGTTTGCTGTATGCGTCTCAGATATATCCCAGATGAAGCACATATTTCTCAAGCCAGGGCTTTGCTTTGTTCAGTCATTCATCTATTTATATACAAACTGGGCCTCCCACAAGCTCTTTGTTTGATGTTATCAGATGGGGTATGAGCAGGGAGGGATGACACTCACTGTAATCTCTCTCTTTGAGCACGAGCCCACTTTTCTGATAGCCCACATGTGCAGCAGAGCAGGGGAGGGAGGAGCCTTACCTTTGTGTCAGCATCTGTTGCTTTAAGCTCAAACTCTGTGATGGTTTTTCTCACACCTTCCTGAACTCTCATCCCAAGGCTTTGCACTACCGGTAAGGAATCATCCACAGGGTTTATGGTGATGTCAAATGTCTGGCTGACCTGGAATAGGAGGAAAAGTCTCTATTGATGAATTCAGTTCAACAAGAGCACAACTCCATTCAAACAGTAACACTGTAAGGAGATCACAGTCACCCACTGAGTTTGGGTCAGTTCCTTCTGGAGTTATTTAGTGAGTGAATGTGAGCTTATAAGCTTAGATTACATAAACTTGACCTCTTCTATCCCTCCCCACTAATATCTTCTTCTGCTTTCTGTGACATTTGTAGACACTCACTCTTCCCTCAATCACTCACTGTACTTTGTTCCTTTCTATTTGCAGCTACAAATTTTCCTTTTCAGAAAGTAGGAAGCAGATCTTGAGGGTCTAACTGCTTCTGGGTGCTTTATCAGTGCACTGGATCAAAGCTGATCTCCATGAGCAAGTGGTAAACAAAAGAAAATCAGATGTTGGTAAATCTGTCTCATGGGTCTACACCTCAGGTGGCTGCCCCTCCCCTTCACAGAGCTCTTAACTCTCCCTGTGGTACATAACATCTCTCACAGCAGGGAAGAGTTACCACCATTGCTAAATTATAAGCTTATGTATGGCTTTTTTCACTTCCTATGTTACATGCATCTCTCTCTTGACAGGACAAGAGAACAGACTCCCAGCACATCTTACAGAATCAACAGTCTGCCCAGACTCAGGGGAAAATTCATGCTGGGACCTACCTCATTTGTTCCATCAGACACAGAGAAGGTGAAGGCATCTGTATGCTTTTCAGTGTCACTAGTGTGAACATACTGGATGCTGCGAGAGGCCAAGTCTGCCTGGCTGAAAGAACTGATTTTTATCCCTAGAAAAAGAACGATAGGGGATAACGCATATAGAAGGAGTGAGGCAGGGAAAAATGCAGGGCGTTGGACATATGTAGCCACAAGTGTTTAGTCTTCACTTGCCATGCTCTAACTCAGGCTGTACCTCATGAACACTCTGTTCAACAACTTCTAAACGAAAAAAGGCACTTCCACAAACAGAACTATAAACTCCTTTACAGACTTCACAACACTTCTCACTGCTGGCACACCCTATTCAGGATGAGTTGCTTGTTATAGAACAAGAGAAAAACTGGTGCAAAAACAGGAGCTGTTTCAATCTTTTTTTTCTTTCATTCTCACCACCATGAAAGATTGATCTAATCATGGTATCACTGACTATGGGCAGAAGATTCCCAGCCTCACAGCTTACAAAAATGTTCTCAAACTCTCTGCTTTATTTTCCCCTTCTTGTACCCCAGCATGTAGAACAGACTAAGCTCCATTTTCCATGCTGATTTATACTGACACTTTTACAGGTCCTTAAGTGTGACACACACAGAAAGGTAGCCAAAACACATTTTAAAAAGCACTCAAGCCTTTAACCCTTACTGCTGTATTTGCCAAGTTTTCCTGCTCTTATCAAGAACAAAAACCCAGAAAAAAGGTTTTTGCTAGTTTATCGTGTTAAACGGCTACAGGCTACTATCCCACATAGCTAAGATAGAGAGATTTGGCTTAAATAAATGACCCAGGAATGGTTGATTAGCCAAAGTTTCCCTTGAGCTCATTAGCTTTAAAGGTTTGTGCTCCCTTTTGAGCACTTCAGAACTCTCTCCTTAGGTTTAGGTCATTTAAATCTGAGAACAACTCTTTCAGTTTGTACAACCCTCTACCTTTGTCCATCGTGGACACAAAAAATCAGAATTGTCACATCTTCAGTAACAAGGGGAATAAAATCCTTAATCCATCTATTTCAGATTTCAAAAGAACCAGATCCATCAATTAGTTTGCAACTCAGACAGAAGTACTGCTTTTTAATTTTCTCCCAGCAGGGAGTTTACTTATTTAAATCTTTCATTCATTATTCCTACTCTGTCAACATGTGTGTCAGAGTACATCTTACACCGTGAGGCTATGAGGCCAACCATGCACTGAAACTGCTATACAGGAACTGACTGCATTCTGAAAACACAGCAAACACACTTCAATGTCTTGTCAAGGAGAAATCTAATTCCAAGAATTCTAAGAAGAAATATATCTTAGATGAGTATAATCTACATCAGAACAGCGTATTATATGACAGTACAGATGTAAACTAATTCAGCAACAAGGAATATAATACTCATACTCTTTGTGGATAACTGAGCATGGAAAGCAATTCTGAAATTCAGATCATATTTGCATGGAATTGTTTTCTGAGTTTCACAGGATTGATCAAAACCCCCCTGAACTACCAGACTTCATTAGCTAGCAGATCCATCATGCCACAAAAAGAACTCACTGCATAATCCCCTTCTCCTCTCCAGAGCATAGCTGAAGATGAGGCTGGAGTTTAAGTACCAAGGTGCACTGTGGTCAAGAGGGAGGCAAAGGAAGGTGTCTATTCACAGACGTGGGCTCTATTATCGTGGTCATTAGGGGATGTATTCTTTAGGGCACTGCACTCTCTGTGGTCACAGAGAAGGCTGAAGGTTTGCCTGTCACGCCGAAGCAGCAGTCAGTACTGAAAGAGGAGATTCACACAGTGCGCTGGACTGATCTGCTAAGTCCACCAGGTAAGGCATGGGATATAAATTCAGCAGCTGAATTTATCCTCATCTGCAATTACCAGGCTGCTGTGCCTTCATGCCTTATCCTCCAGCCCTTTGAGCTAATGGCCATCAATTTCTAACGGGAAACATATTTCTGTGCAGCTGCCTCCATGCTCATTTTTCCTGCAGTGAATGTTTAGGACTCAAGAGGTCTGCAGAGCTTTGCTGTTAGGATCACCCAAGCAATCAAAATGTCATCCTACTAACCTGGGGAGGCTGCATGCTCCAGGTGCCCCAGCTGTGGCTGCTTGGTGAGCTTGTATTGGAGCTGGGCTGGCTCACTGTCCTGGTCAGTGGCAGAGAGCTGCAGCGTTGTGATCTTCTTTGAGGAGTTCTCATCTAAGACCAGTCCTGTGTTAGTGATGATAGAGGGCGGGAATCTGTCCTCTGCAAGGGTTAAATGCAAAGCAGAGTTAGGAGAGATGGTCTCTTTCCATTCCTTGGTGTTATTCCCACTGGGTACTAGCTCACAAGCAAAAGACAGCATAGTCACACGCCATCCTCAGAAGGGAACCCCTCCCAGAGTGATAATTTCAAAATGAATATTCTGGGACTTGTCATTAACAGAAGGGACAGCAATGTAATGTCTTGAAGACAATCTGGACAGAATGAAGACATTACAGGGAATTCTTATGTCTTTATGTCGTTTCCAGTGAAGTCTGTCAGAGGCCAAAGAACTAATCTTTGCAGCCACAGATCCTCCCCGTACTCCAAACTTCAAAGGCCTTCAAAATGGCAGAGAATAAAAGCTGCATCTCAGGAATTCCATCTCAATTTGCTGTACACGTGGAATGGGCATCTATAAAGCTTTGCAGCAATGAAAATGTAACTTTTGACTACTTTTTACCTAATACACTAATATGAAAAAACTGGTCCATCAGCCTGTTGCCATCTGCATCAATCACATCAAAGGTGAAGGCAAAATTTCCACCAGGATCCCCCTTCTTGTGACTGTAAACCACTTGCCCTGGAGAAAGGGAGAGGAGAAAAGAGGCACTTTATTACAGGTAACTTCATGTAACTCCCAGTTTGGAAGCAGGCTGACAAATATAAGCCAAGGGACCTGGAGCTTGACAGAGCTCCTGGATTCAGGTTTCATTGCTTTTTCTCTTTATTCTTTTTCTCCTGCTGAGAGAGACTTCTTAATACTTGCTTAGTGATTCTACCATAACAACCTTATCTTACCTTCTTCCTTGTCCTTTTCTTTTTCAAATCATCCTTCCCCATAAAGGGACAGCCATATTTCACTTGCCATGATTATCTAAAGTCATTCTCACCTTTCTTTATATTAGCCTGGGTAAAACTTTTGACAGGCCCTCTGACAGAGATCTCGACTGGATTATCAGTATCAGTCAACTGCAGACGGCCCATGCTGGGATCTCTCTTCATGACATATCTGATCATTGTGTCACCTGGATAAACAGCTGCTGCTTTCAAGTGTTGATCCGTGATGCGTGCTGCAGAGCCTGAACCAGAGAAAGAAAAAGCTCACAAATAGCTTCAGCCAATCCAGCTAAGTGATCTGACTAGACTAGACACACTGTATAAATAGCAGCTCACATTTTACAGAACCAGAATATGGTACTTCTGGGGGAGAAAGGAGAACCCCACCATAAGTAAAACAGAGGCCTCATCTACAAGGATCCTCCACCTGGATGTCCACTGTGGCACAGCAGTGTCCCAGGCATATGGTTTGTTCCTGCTCAACTGCTTGTTCACTAGGCTTGCTGGAATGCCCTGGAATAAAAACTGTGTGGGCACTGCACTGCCGTGGAAAAGTGGCTTTCAGCCTTGCATGATGCCATACTTAACCAGCCCTGCACAACAGAGACATAACAGCTTGAGTAGAGCTGACACATTTTCAGAAATGTGAATTGAGTGTAGACAAAGTTTCTGAAAAGCCGGCAGCTGTCTGTCAGAACTGAGGTTAGATGCTCTCACATGTTCCTTCTCAACTAACAAATACAAAGCCCTGAAATTGTTTTTGGGAGGCAGTGCTTAACTACAGCATGCACAAAAATATCTATGCCTGTAATTCTTTTTCCCCTGTCCCCTTGAACAGACAATTGATCCTGGCTCTGTTATGAGGAGATTATTTGGAAAAGACCTCCCCAGTCAAGCAAGAGGCATGAGTTTACACCTACACCACGCAATTATATTCAGCAGGAGATGAATTTCTCCCACAGGGCTGGCTAAACAAGTGACACCATTCCACCCTCCCTCCCCATACCAGTGGGGAGCTGCAGGACCCTGTTGACAGTCAATGTGGGCAGCTGCTTCTTTGGCAACTCCATGGAGAACTCCAGCTTCCCTGTCTGCATGTAGAGACCATCTGTAATGGAGAAGCCAAATTCATCCGTCTGCGCTTCTGCACCGCTCTGAGAATAAACAATCAGCTCATCCAAAATGTCCTGGTAGGTGAAGGATGAGCCCAAAGACAGCACGTGTCCATGCTCTAGGGGCTCCACAGCAGTCTGCCTTCTGCGAAGGTGACCTGACAAACAACAGATGCATCAAAATTATGAGGAGGACATGGCACTCTTTGCATGCAGACTCCCAGTGCGATGCATGGAAGTGAACATGGTTTTACTAAAAGAACTGATGGAAGTTTTTTGCATACTGCCTTCACTGTACACTTTGCCTTTTCTTTATCATTGCAGGTAGATGCTCAGTTCTTTGGAACTGAACCCCACAATAGAAAATGGAATAACAAAAAAGGGAGCTTTCCAGAGAAGTGGGTGCAGTCTGCCTTTTCTCTCTCTCACAGATTGGGAAAGCTATCAAAGAGCATGTCTGCTCTGAAGTGCGACTGTTATGTCACTGCTGATCTAAACATGCTTCATACAAATGTAGCAGGCTTCCCTCTCACATCAGGGGCTATTACAGATACAGACAAACACACACACACACACACGAACGTTCCTACTCCCACCCCAGCTTGTCAGGACTTACCATGTTCAGGACTTTTAGTAACCACAATGACAAGCTCACTGTTCTGGGTGTCCAGGTCCTGCAGGTTGAGCGAGGCGTTGGTAACAACCACACTAGAGCTCTCATGCACTCTGACAGGCTCCAACACCATCTTTGGGGGCTCATCGTTCCGCCGCTGCACAGATCCCGAAGTCAAACAAGGGAAAAGGCCAAGGAGAAATGAGCACTTTATGACAGCAGTGGCACTAATATCAACAGACGGACTACAGCAGACTCTCCAAATCTCCCCAATAACGTGGCTGCTTCTAAGAGGATGAAGACACCTGAGAAATAAGCCCTGATAAGAGTCTGCAGTGCACAGCCCTTCTCTGGTGTGGCAGGGGAAATATACTCCTGTACTAGGGCAAGGAAATAGTTCAGAGGAAGGAAACTCTCTAATCCCCTACCCACGTATTATAAAGGTGTGAGGAAAGCTCACAACTAGAAGGAGCTGTACTTCAAAAAGTCAAGTGTCTATGTGAAAAGAGAGTGTTCTTGCAGCCAGAAAGCACAGGCGTACCTGAATAGTGATGTTGATGCTGTGCACCTCAGACTGGCTGAAGCCATCGCTCACGTAAAAGCTGAAAACATCACTTGTTGGCTCAATGCTTTCGTGGACGCTCTGAAAGTAGTAAATGCTGTTCTCTAGAACATCTTGAATGGAGAAGGATGCATCTGTGGTAACAGCACTCTGAGGTCCAAAACTCTCACCTGCAAAACAGAATGCTTCTGGTAAAAAAACGTTCAAGTCACTGATAAACTAAAAATAGAAGCAGCAGGATTAAGAGAAGAATGACACACTGAAGGATGCAAGATGTTCATTCCTAAAGCATGGCTTTTGTCATCTTGTGACCTTTGTAGAAAGCGACATCTGCTGCATTAGAGCAGGCATCAAGAAAGCTGCAGTTCTATCCACAGTAAAAGCAAGCCCACATCTGAGAATTACAACATTCTTCAGTGATGAGACAACGGCTAATGTGCCATCTGGCATCGGTACAATCACTGTATCAAACTGCACCTTGCAATAGTCTCATCCCCAAGAAAACCAACCAGTTGTGGCCCATTCAAGGATGCAGGCTCTCCATTACCTAGATGGCAAGAGCTGGGAACTATTAGGAGGAATTAGGTGTGGTGGTTAGCAAACCATGTACTCCAGAAGAAGGGCAGTACCTGCTGCAACAAGCTGTGACACTACCAGCCCATGATGATATTTTACCAAGGGAAGCTGTGATTTGAGTAAAATGATTTATGTTATTGCTGCTGGGATCACCTATGGGTGTAACTAAGAAGACAGTCCTCCTGGATGAATAACTCTAGACAGTCCAGCATAGATTCTACTTATTCTTGGAATTACAATGACATAAAAGTGTGTTACCCAAGATGCTATTCCATAGCTCTCCCATCCTTCAAGCTCACTGTAACATTTAGAGAATTCAGTAGAATTTGTTCCGTAGAACAAGGGCAGTCAGAATAAAGCATGATGAAAACAGAACGTTTGAAAAAAGCTCTTAATGCCCCAGTATCACAGCTTGGACCAGCTTCCAAACAAGAATTAGAAACTAATGCTCTCCAGAGACAGTTTATCTCATAATGCTGACCACTGCACAGAGGAACTATGATAAGGTAAACTAGAATCTGCAATTTCTATGTTTCCTTTCAGTAGCCAGGAGGAAGAAGAGAGAGCCAGGCACTTTACCTGTTTTAGTGTTTTCAATGTAGCCATACATAGGTAGAGTGATAACTGTGACCCTCAGGTCTTCCTTGGCAGCAGTATCATAATCAGCAGCTAAGTGGTGATGAGCCAGAAGTGGGACCCTGCCCCCCTCATCCACCTGGAAAACAAAAGTGTATGACAAAGTACAGCCCACGCACACAGCAATGGATGAGTCATGACTGAACAAGTGTATCACCACCCCATGTAGAAAAATTTCCTGGTCCTCACAGTGCTCATTTCTCTTAAGTCCTGTCCCATCCTCCCTCAGATCCCACCGTGAGATTAGCTGGGAGGTGAGGCAGGATGATAAAAACAAAACCTGCCTGGCCCACAAGAGAAGCCTGTGAATGATTTATCAAGGGAAAAAAAAAGGACTGGCAGAGTCATGCTGACCTCTTAGAAGGCAAAATCTGCTTTTCTTGTTGAGAAGAATCTTTTGAAAGCGAGGGAGGGTGAACTCCAAGCTACAAAAGAGGGAGATGACTTCAAAAGGCTTTGATAATGAGTCTGAAATGCCAGGTATCTGTTCAAAACACCAGATGTTTTCAGAGTCTTTCATCTTCTGCTCATCTTTTATATATAAGCTGGTGAAATAAGGGACCAAATACTAAACAAGGTAGATTTGATTTGTTCTACTGATATCAATGGGACATTCTAGGACAAACCTAGCTCCTGACTAGAATAGAAGTAAGCAGATGAGGTTCAGGGATGCAACAGTACATTCAGTCTCCTCTGGGCTCCAAGTAATTTCTTAACCCTCTGCACTCACAAGATTGCACGTGTAACACCATGCTTCTGCAGTGATTTGCCCTCAGTCCAGAAAAACTATCTGATTCCCCATGTGTAAGACATTCTTATAACTGTTTCCAATCTGTTGGGTAGCCACTTACAATGATATGGTCAGCAAACACAATGAGTGACGGTACTGCCAGGGCGGACGTGATGGTGATGGTAAACATCTGTCTGTCAAGCCGGTTATTATCAGCATCAAAAACAGAGAAGTGAAAGACATCCGTAACTGGCTGATTGCTTGTCTCAAACACAGTCGCGTAACTGCAAGTCAAAACACAAGCTGTGTCAGAGAGTCTCGCTGACAGCTGGGTCAAAGCACCTCATCCAAGCACATCTCTTGGAAGAGAAGCGGTATTTCAGTTCCCAAACCCAGCCATTTCCTGAACTCTCTGAAATCACTCCTTTTACACTGTCTACCTAACGTATCATCATGACATTGCACAGAAAAAAATTCTCATAATTTTAACCAACTACCTTTCAGATATGTGTAAAACCCTAATTCTGTACAAAGAAAATGCTCTTACTTACAGTCTCACAGGTTACAATTGCCAAGAAAATACTATCTTGGAAACATTTCACCACCCTAATACAGTCCCGAGTTCCCTGTGGAAAGCCCACCAAGCTGTTAACTAGTATGACTTAGAAGAACAGCTATTTGACACCTGATCCTCTGGTTGTTGATGTCTTCCATGGTGAAGTTATAAACCCTAGAAAGCTCTTCATCATGAGAGCCAGATGTCCGTAAGAGGGTGCCGTATGTGGGCAGAGATATTAACTGGATTCTTATCTCTGAGTCAGGAGAATTGTTGTCCTAAACATGAAGGAAAAATGAAAAAAAAAAAAACAAAAAACAGGATTAGTGTTTGCTTCCATCCATTGAAACTGGAAGGATGAAAAAAATATTGTTTTAGGGGAATATATCAAACCAACAGGGTCAGACCCTCAGCTGATGAACAATGAATGAATGATGAGAAAAGTCAATTAGGTGGACATTCCCAGTACCTGCTACAAAATGTATTTTCCTTTTCTCTCAGCTCAGAGAGGTTCTCCTTCTGTCCTTGTATTACGCCAACAAATTCCCAGAGATAAAACTGGCACTTCTATTTTCAAATTACTTTACACTCCCAGAGGACTGGGTCATTTATGTAATACGCTTTTCCCAACTCCAGAAAAAATGAGCCAAAAAGACACCCAGCAGAGGGAGTAACTGTTGCCCACTAATGCTTCAGAGGCACTCTCTTGTTCAGTTCTTAGTAAAAGTGGTGTGGAGCAATGCTTCAAAAGCCTGTTTCATATTAAGCGAGAAGTTGTTCCTGGCTCTTTTAAACTTCATTAGGTACAATCACTTCTGTGACATAATGACTCATATGTCATCTTTCTAATAAAAGCCTTTCTTGGTTGCCAGAAAGATAAGACCCAAGGCAGAAATCATATTCTCAGGATATGGATCAGGAAATAAATCCTCTTTTCTGTGACTGTTGTGTTCTTCACATTAAACCTGAACAGCTCCCTTGTCAACCTCCTTCTTCATAAGGAGAATGGAACAGGTCCCTGACTTTTATCCAGGCAGATCCTTTGGAAAAAAACATTTGCCTGCCTTGTTATTCTACCTCATTCTGCAGTTTCCTAACCATCTCTCTGACAGCCACTACCGTAGGTCTCTCCAGACTCACATGTGCACTGCAATCTCTCCAACCTCCTCTCTAAAAGGAGCATACCTGCACACCTGAAATCCACTGCCAGTGTCTGTGCTGCTAAATTAACTGGGAGAACACCCTTCTCTGAATTTTGCCAGCAGGACGACGCATACAAGAACACAAACATTGGAATAAACTCAAAGCTACACCAGGAAGCACAGAATCTTGATTTGCTCAAAAAAAAAAAAAAAAAAACAAACCCAAACCAACAACCCCTGAAGCTTGTGCAGAAAAGAACCAAACAATTTCACAATTGTGTGAGGAGGAAGAAATTGTCATGAAAATACATGTGTTGTTAGGGAGTCTGTTTGATACAAAAATCTGGGATTAACTCAGTTCTCATCTTAGCATGGCAGTTTCAGGGAAGCAGGGATAGCCTTAAAACCCTGCTGGAAGAAAGAGTCTATTGTCCCCTTTTTGGCAGGACACAGTCAAAAGCTGAGCTCTTTGCCAAGAATCCACACTAATGGCAAAGAGGTGTGGGTGGCAAAGGGTTTGTGTGAGGATTAGGCATGGGATGATGGCAACATTCATCGGATTCAGAAATAGACAAAAGCTTACAGTATAAGCAAGGTGCAATCGAGAGAGAGTTGCAGAGCTTTTACTAGCCACAGTGATTGCCAAGAGGCAGCCTGGAGCCAGCTGTGGACCGCTGTTATCCAACAGGGACACTTCCACCCTCAGCACTGTGGTCACTGTGGTGACGCCATCGGTGACAGAGATTTCCATGCTGTCTTCTGCTGCTGCTGAACCATCATGCACGTACTGCAGAGCATTTCGAGTGACGTCTTCATAGGTGAAGGTGTCACCTTCCCAGAAAGAAATACAGAAGTCAGGAAAACTGCTAGTGCACCAATCCAGTTCAAATGGCCTAAGGCCCCAATTTAGCAAAAGATTTAATCACACACTTACCTGGCATTTAATACCATCCCTACAGAGCTGTGAGTTATGAAGACATTTTTAAGAAAGTAATACATGTGTAGGGCAAAGGAAAAGCTGTAACCTTGTATGTTTTATAGACACAGTGACTCTTCACAGAGACAATTCTCTGGAAGTGCACAGATCCTCCTTTCTTCCCAGGTGCTTTGTGAACTCAGGCCTGTCATAACTAGATAAGGCTTCCCTCTCCACATCTGTTTGCACTACTCTCTTACAGACAATATTTGCTCATCTGATCATACACTGGAAACTGTTGCCATCAAAATCAACAGGAAAACTCCACAGAAGGTTTTGACTGCTGCATCACCACAGATTATGCAGACCTCAGCAGAAATGTTCACTAAGTATTATTTCATACGTAATTTACCACGTAGAGCAAAAGGTTTCTTCTGATTAGCAGCTGATATTCTTATCACAATAGAGTGACTGCCCACCAGCCCATATGTGTGTTATAGAAATTCATTATCTTGGCCAGGATCTAAACAACAGACAGGAAATGATCTTTCACGTACTCTCTCCTGAAGTCACACTCTTTCAGTCAAAGAATTCAATACATTTGTGGCTGCAGCTGCATCTGTTAGAGGCATCTGTCTCCTCCTACCCAACTAAACCAGTTAATAGATAGGTAGAAGCTGGATGTGAGTGGGCACTCCCTCCCCTGTTCTGAAGAAGATTTCTGCTCAACTCACCTGCTCTCATGTGCTCCTGCACACCTGCACCATGCTTGAGCACGATGCCATGATGGGGAGGTTTCACCAGCTCAAAGAAGAGGCCCTCAGGAGCTGTATCTGTGTCGCTCACAGCCAACTGGATCCCTGTGCCAGACACATAGAACAGAGGCTTCAGCATCCTTACACTCTGCTCTGGTAAAGTCCCTAAATTTTTGTCATCTGTTTTTTTGAATGGAGCCAAAAAACTTTAATTTAGTCAGTACCTGAAAAGTCAAATAATTCTGGAGCATCCCTAGCCCAAGGGATTGCTACCTTCATGGAAATAATTAGTCCCCTGGTAACGTTTGGATCGGATATTGATTCAGAGAACTTACTGTCAGTGACTCACAGTATTTCTAGTATGACAGCTACACAAATCTCCAGTTTTTGAGAGAGATGTGCATATGTCCACATATTAGGGGGATATTTATGAAACCCCCAGCAAGCATCCTGACACCACCAAGAAGTGGCTTACGTGAAAAACTCTGCTGCCCCATCCTTTCAGTCTACTCACCGATGGTGGCCTTGCCCCCCTGGTTGACCTCCAGGAAAGGAGCTGCGATCTGGAAGACTGGAGGCTGCTGCTCTGCAGAGAGCAAGTGAATGACAAACACCATCTCTGGGGTTGTGTGCTCTCCACCTGACACTAGACACAGACAAAAACAACAACTGAGCATAGGGATGTGCTTTCAGGGATTCACAAATCTACAGATCTGTGTGGACGTAAACACACAACTCACACCTATCTGGAAGTATCTACCTTTGTCCCTAACTCATTTTCTAGCACAAAAAGTATAACTTGTAAAAATCAGAGCATGTTTGCATGCATACTATTTTCCATTTATCTACAAAGTGTACCTGTAAGTCTCCTTGCAGGTGGATCACTTTGCATACCTGTGCTAGATAGTACATGGAAAGGGAAACATATTACGTAAGTAAGAAGCAGCTAATTACTAGCAATTCAATGGTGGAAATATTTCCATGGTATATTTAAAAAACAACAACAACAAAAAAAAAAACCATAAACAAAACAAAACAAAAAACAAAATCCAACAAATTGAAACACTGATGTCCCTGTTGAGATAGAGGGAAAACAGGAATGAACATGCATTTATGACACATTCCAGGAAACTACTGGAAAAAAGGTGTGCCTACTGAACTGCATCTTAAATTGTATAAAACACTGCTGGGACAAAGGGAACGAACATTCCTTGGGCACATTATTTCCAGAAGTTCCTACTGGGTGCCCTCAAAAAGGCCAAGGAGTAACAGGCAGCGTGAAGGGCACAAGAAGGAAAACTTTGGCCAAGAAACAGCAAATGGTTTGCATACCTGTAAATCGGAAGTTCACTGACTCTGGGAGACCTGATGGGATAAATACAAGCACAGAATAATTGTAGTTAGCAGAGGACAGATCATACTGATGTGGATTTGGACAGCTTTTGGAGAAAGCAAGTGCAGACATTCAACCAGACTGGACACCGTCCTCAATAAGGAAAGCACTCTTTTCTGCACTTTCTTTCCAGGTAGTGAGAAAAAACACGCTGCTCTCCTCCAGTCTGTGAAACTCCTCTGGGTGTCAGCAGAGGGCATGGCAATGTATAGAACTGCATCTACCATGTACTGTCATTTCATCACATAATCCCATACACCAACTGGTCCAACATGTTTGAAGTTTTTCCTGTTTTTCCTCCTCTACATCTTGCTCCTGACTGTTATCCTCCTGATGGCAGAAATCTAATGTTCTGGCAAAATTGATTCAGTTTACACTCATCAGTTCTTGTCTGAATCCAAAGACTGCTGGAGCCAGTACTCAAGCATGAGAAGGGCAACAGTTCCTAACCACAGGGCACCAGATCGACAGTTTGACCACTGCCACATCCAATATGAGTGCCAACAACGCTAAATGCAGCAAAGAACACAGTCATACCCCAATAATTCACTGAAAGCTAATATACTGAACAAGAGGCAAAAAATCATTTCAAGAATTGAGTGAACTTCTGAAGCATTCCCCAAGACAGATTTCCACATCCTTTGTATTATTCAATGAGTAGCCCCAAGATCATTCCAGAACTGGAGGAGAACCAGCACTCTGACTTGGCACTGCAAAGAACAGTCAGCTCCTTACCTGCAAATGAGAATGCAATAATCTCTCTCAAGTGTGGAGCTGCAGTTGGTGGACGATAAGCAATCTTGCCATGGTTTATATCTGCTTGAGTGAAATACCTGACTGGGGAGAGAGGCCTGTCTCTATGCTCCACAATACCTACAGAAACAGAGTTCAGTATTAAGAGAAGGAACCCATTTATTTTTAAAACAATACACCACAGAGGATGGCTTCTTTTTATCTTCCCAAGTATTTCTTTTTATACCTTCAGCTGTTGCTACATGAGTCAGATGTTTGAAACTGCACCCAGTATGGGTTCTACAGAGCAATACAGGACAGTAACTTAAAACAAATTCTTCACTTGCTTTTTTCTTCAAATACCTCTCACTAAAGAGGCTAGAAGCAGAAAGCCACAGTGCAACATGCAATGTCTTCCAGTCAATCATAAGAAAAATATGTGCACTGCAGCATACTCCTAAATAAGCCAAAGAAACAAGATGATAGAATGCTAATGAAGGGGGGCAAATAGTTTAGCAGATGCTTTCACAGAACAATATACAGTAAAAAAAAAAACCATAAAATTTGCTCAAAGAAGCATACCAATTAATTCAAGCTGCCATGTTCTGAACAGGTACACTTGCCTTGGCCAGGAAGGAGAGGGACAGTCACGTTGAACAGGATTTTCTCACTGGGTATCTCTGGGTCCACAAAGGAGAGGTGATGGGGCTCAATCACTGTCACGCGGTCCTCCAGAACCTCAATAAACACATTAGAGCAAGAGCATCAACACAAGAGACATGGAAAGACAGACAAAAATACAACAAGAAAGAATTCGCTTTGCAATAAAAGATAAGATAGACTTTGAATGTAAAGGTCTGCCTCTTAGACATAAAACTGATGAAAAACAGATGAGCTGAACCCTTACCAAGTTCTTCAAACTTCTACAGAATAGGAACTAATTGGGATAAAATTACAGAAGAAAATAAAGCTTAACAGTAGTCAAATTTGCTTTTAGGGACATCTAAACTCATTTTCAGCTCATCTAAAATCCAAATTGAACATGTAACACAGAAGCTGAGTACTATTATGCTCAGAAGATGTCACTACACAGGCCTACCCCCAATAAGTCCTTACTGGGGAATTAGGAAGGGCTTATAACTTTGGAAAAATAAGAATCAAATGCCTCCTCCTTCCTGTTACCATGATCTTGCCCCCACTTTGAGATTGTCCATGAGAGGGGCAGCATTTTTAGTACAATCTGTCTCCTGCAGATGCTGGACCACCTCAGGTAGAGAAGCTGCATTTTTCTGTCTACAGGAACCAAGAACAGATAAAAAAAAATCTGCTTTGATCAAACACTCCCTGGACAAAAGTATAATTCACTACCTACCTACTCTTCCAGTCCCATCTAATGTGGCTGGACTGGATTTGCTCTTAAAAGAAATCTTGAAAATGTTTCAGTCATTTCCATACAAATACAGAGGAATCAAAGCTTTCCTTTTTGTTTTAAGCCTGTCTAAAAATGCCCTGATCTTTCCATTATAGGATCATCATTAGTCAAGGGCGGGCAGTGTGTTACAAGAATTATGGTGTTGTACGATTAGACGTCAGTGGTCAAAGGCAGTTAACTTGCATGAATTTATGAACCTTAACCCTGCAAAAATAATGGCCATGAGAAATCATCAAATTAAGTGAAGTCCAGCTGAGTATGAAAAATAACTAGCTCATTTCATAATCACTAACATAATATGGGGAGTACAAGCCAAATTAGGGAAAGTACAATTAATTCACCTCTGTTGGAACATCAGATGATCAGGTTCAGGAACAAATTACAGGTTTCCACCCACCACATCATGTGCAGCTCATTGAATCCCAGCACTTTAATGCCTTTAAGTCCACCCTGTCAAACCGATGTCTCATCCTGCAATCCAGGCTGCCCAGAGAAGCTGTGGATGCCCCATACCTGGAAATGTTCAAGGCCAAGCTTGATAGATTCCCGGGCAGTCTGATCTACTGGCTGCCAATATGGCCCATGGCAGGGAAGCTGGACCTAGATGATCTTTGAGGTACCTTCCAACCTTTCATTCTATGATTCTAAGACCCTTGAGACCCAGTCTGGACACTGAAGGAAGGCAGGGTTCCTTAGCAACAGCTCAAAACATCACAAATGTCACGAAATCTACAGTTCATTTCTCTTCAGTATTTTCATGCAAACACATCAGAAGAGAAACCACAGCCTAATCTATGAATGTCTGTTGGGAAGCATCAAATAAAAGTTGACAATCCATCTCAGATGTGAAACAGTCGCATATACAGCTGGAACCAAGAGCCATGAAGTTTATTTGTGATATTATAGAATCACAGAATCACAAGGTTGGAAACAACCTATAAGATCATCCAGTCCAACCATCTTCACCTCACCATTGCCACCACAAGCACTAAACCATGTCATGCAGCACATCATCCAGATGCCACTTGAACACTGCCAGGGACAGCGACTCCACCACCTCCCTGGGCAGGGCATTCCAGTGCCTGACCACTCTCTTGAGAGAGAGAGTTTGTCTTTATGTCCAACCTAAACCTCTGACACAACTTGTGGCCATTACCCTGTGTCCTGCTTGTTGCCTGGGAGAAGAGGCCAAATCCCTCTTCATCACAGCCTCCCTTCAGGAAGTTGTAGAGTGCAATGAAGTCTCCTCTGAGCCTCCTGTTCTCCAGACTGAACAATCCCAGCTCCCTCAGCTGCTCCTCATAAGACTTGTGCTCCAGACCCCTCACCAGTTTCATTGCCCTTCTCTGGACACGCTCCACGACCTCAACATCTTTCCTGTAGTGAGGGGCCCAAAACTGAACACAGTACTGAAGCTGTGAGGTTTCTTTCAACGTAGCTATATACAGCCTCTGTGCAAAAACTCCAGGCTCCAATGTAACTACAGTGTAACAGCAATTCATGCCACCTCAGGAAGCGAGAACCTTCCTTTCCACATGCTTAGAAAAAATGTCTCCTTCACCAACCCAATTTCTGTTTGCATTGAGCTGGTATGTATGTAGCTCAGGCTCCTGTTATCAGTGGTATCAGTGTACTGCAAACAGGTAACACGAGTGAAAAAGTAGTATAGATGTTTGCCCAGTTCAACTACCAAAGTGTCATCAAATTTTCTTCCACCTTTCTTGGAAGGACACTCAAAGAGACAAGGTTTACAGGTATGAGAAGACTTAACATTTTATGCTTGCTGTTCAGCTAAAGGAGTTTGAAGATGAATGAACAGAACTCAATCATGCTGATGCAAGGAAGTGCAATTTTACGATGAAAAGATTTAAGATTATAGTTTCTTCATAGTTGCCTCTAAGGCCTATTTGTCTCTCCCACAGGTAGGGCTTGCAGGTTGTGAGGCGTCCCTCTGTAAAATGTGTTTTATGGCACTATTGAATTTTGTGGTGTGTAATTAGCTATAAAATCCAGTGCAGCATGGCTTAGTCAGACACCTCTCCCATCAATTTTACCAGTAATGGCAACAACAAAAAGTCAAGAGAAGAAAGACACATTGCAGGCTATTGCTCCAAGTAGCAATCTGAACATGTTTTATTAGTGCCTGTGAAAGGTCAACACTATTTTAAACGCTGACAAGGCCCTTGTGTCATGGAATTTTGACTAACTCCACTCCCATTGCTTCCTTTGGTCTTTTCTGGCAAAGCCCCATACTCTCCTCCAGCCCAGGCACCCAGAATCCCTCCTTATACAGCAGGAAAAGGAAAGCTAGACTTCTCCCACGTACATGATGGGGCTTGTCTAGAAGGCATGTGCTGAAGTAGGAGGGTTCACAAAACCAACTCTAGACTTTGAACACAATCAGAGAAACAACTAAGTTACAGGCAATGTTGTTATCAAAATGGTTATTCCTTGAGTCAAAGCTCCAAGACAAGGTAGTTCAGTCCATGCATGTAGATGCACCAAGGCTTGCCTGAATAGTTTCCAAATGCATTATTATCTGTGTTCCAACATCGTAACAATAAATGAAAACTTTCTGGTGTAGAAGGGTAAGTAAATTTGCAGTGGAATTACTGGCAAGATCTACTCATTGCAGTCTCTCTAAACCACAGCTTCTTCACTCTTGCTACTCCTAAAGGCTTCTCAGGAAATGGTATTTTGAAAATACTAAGAATTCAATAAAAATATTTAAAATATTTTCTCTTTTCCCTCTCCTTTCAAGTTTATAAATTCATTGCTTCTAACACTGAGTTTCTCAACTTTTTTTTTTTTTTTTTTTTTTTTTCTTTTCTTTTCCCCCCAACCATTTCCACTTTTAGCCTATCTAGTTTTTTGTTTGTTTGTTTTCCTCCCGTTTCCACCCTAGTTATCTATGTGGTCTGTGCGTCTCATCCCTTGGATTTAGGTGTTCGAATCGAGCACAATAGTGTGGACAATAGCAAATGCAAGAACCAACATTCAGCAGCCATCGCTTGATGCAAGGCTTTTGTCACTTTGCACTGCAGCAATGAACATGGAAAACAGCAGTCAGTGGTGTCAGACACTTACAGCCATGTGCAAAGAGGAGCCAAGGGAAAGCTGAGGTGCTCTGGGTGTCTGTGGGAGCACAGCAACATTGAACACGTGGCTTTCCAAGCTGGCTTGTGGACTGGCAGAGCTGGACACCTGCAAAACAAAGATCAGATAAATGGAAACCTGTCAGAGGACATGGAGGACATTTCTACATAAGTTTCTTAATTTTCTTCTCCTCTCCTGCAGATCTATGAAGACAAAGACACAAATTGCTCCAGGGTGTACCAACCCAGTGCTGCAGGGAACTAAGGCTATTAAATAAGAATCAGTTTCTCTATTATTGCCTCTACAGTCTGTTCACCAGTTCTCTACCCCCCACTCGCTCATTACTGCCTGTGCTGGACACTTCCATTTTGCCAGATTTTACTTCAGCTGGCTGTATATTTTAGTGGAACTCTTCATCACGAGAACAAAAAACAAACATAACACATTTTTAAACTATCTTCCCATCCCCAAAATGACAACTCACTGTGCTGGTTTTCCAACAATGGTACCGCCTTGACAGTGACTCCCTGTGATCCCAACATCTTCCATGACAGTCTGTGCTCATGCTTCAGAAAGACCCATAAAGATTTTTCACGCGCAACTTCAACACCAAAATTAAGCCAACTGCATCTATCTTACCATAACACACTCACAGTGACAACATACAAACCAAATCATACTGCATTTGTAAAAATTCAAAGAACCAAAACCCTGTCACAGCAACCCTGGGAGGCAAGTGCCTCAGTTACAGCTCTATCTATCAGCAGGTATGGAAGCCCACGCTTGATTTCAACAGAGCCCTCTGTGAGTCAGAATAACACCTCAGCTCACAATTTCAAGAAAATGCTTGAAAATGCTCTGCTGACTTAAATACAGTTAGTTTAACCATTTGCTGTCATCTGAACATCAGCTATCAAAATACTGATGAAAACTACACATCAGCTTCATCTGAGCTATCCCAACCCATAGCTGAAGGCTCAGATGTGTTTCTGTCTCCTGATGTCACCCAGGTAACCACAGCTTCCTTTCTTACTTAGTATGGCACTATGTACAATTACTGCTACCATTTCAAGACACTAAAATCAAACATTTAGCTCATGCAAAATGCATACTCTGAAGAACATGGCAATTAAGCTACAGATTAGATTGTTCAACATCGACACTCACAAATTCCTCATTATCACTTATGTTAATTACTTTAGAAATTACCTTAATTGCTTCTCCAGTGCTACAGTAACACCTTCTGAGTTTTAAACCAGATGTATGCAGTGTTTTTCACAAGTGTTCACGTTTGCTGGATATTATGGGATATTGTTAGATGTTCCACACAAACAGAAAGGACCAATTTGAAGATTTTTTTGGCCATTAAAACTGATGGGAGGTGAGACTTTCTTTATTGTTACATCTGCTGGAGAATATTGGTATCTTTTTGTTTGCTTGCAAGAGAAATTACTGTAGGGCAAAAATTAATGATTAACTGAAGCACTGAAGAAATCAGGAGGGTTGCTTGGTGTTGGAACTTACAAAACAAACATTAAAACAAAAAAAAAACCAAACCAGTCAATACTCTGCACCCAGAGCACATATTATGGGTTTTAGGAAAGGGTGCTGTAATTACCATACGGTACCAAGGAGTCAAACCTACTGCTTGACATGCAAATAGCCCAACATAAAAACTGCCAAGATATGAGCTATGGTAAGATACCCTGCATGCAGAAGCCTTTTCACACAGGTCTAGACTTCAGGAATACCCTAGGAGAGCATGGGCCAGAGGACTTCTGCAAGCATCTCCTCATGCAGATTTGTTACCCAGCCAAAGGATCCCAAGAACAGCCAAACATGTGGCCATATGAAACCACATCCCTGCTTTTCCCTCCTCCTATGGGATTAGCCTCATCTCAAAGAAAGCTGGGGGATGGGGGACATCACATCACAAAGAAGGATGGGAATACAATAATGAAGTGTATCCACCCTGGTACATAAACTCATGCACACTCATTCACCAACACCACACACCTACATACACCTAAGTCTGTATGTAAGCATGAAAATGCCCACAGAACTT
Organism: Lagopus muta; assembly: GCF_023343835.1. Taxonomy (NCBI): domain Eukaryota; kingdom Metazoa; phylum Chordata; class Aves; order Galliformes; family Phasianidae; genus Lagopus; species Lagopus muta. The sequence continues at coordinate 15,633,768 of NC_064436.1, forward strand.
CTCTGTGAATAATAGAAGTACCTGGAACTGAAAGGAGTCACTCTCTACTTGAGTTCCAGAGTGCCTGTACCACACAATGCCATTGTTGATGTCCTGCTGGGTAAAAGAGGTTGTAGGTGAGGCTGCTCTTCCATCAGGCAAAAGCTGCCATGACTCCGCTGGGCCATCTGCTGGCATTGGGACCAGAAGCACCACTTCACCTGGGAAAACGAAGATGAATAATCAGGGCACAACTCATAAGATGATGATGCCTTTTCACCAATTAACAAGCATCTGAAGACAAATGCCCACCAACTCCACATTTTTTTCCATCTAGACTGATGAAAAGATACTGCAGTAAAGCACATAAAAAAAAAAATCACCAATGAACCTTTGTGGTTACACAAGGAAATTTTATTTACTGTCTTAGCAAAGGGCAGGTTAAACAGTTTGTTCAAGGACACAGGAGAAATACATGGCCAAGCAAAGTACAGGATCTGCAAGCTCACACTTCCAAAGTGTATTTCTGCTAAATGACCAACACACGTCAACCTTGAGATCTGTCTGCCTGATAAACTGAGCAGAAAAATACTTCTTGGAGCTCCTGTGAAGGGGCAAGACAACCAGACACGATCAGGGTTAAAAAGCATTGCATCACACTATCCATCTTCCCCTCAAGGATACAACTTAAGTATCAGAATTCAGCATACTAATTTTTTCAAGGTCAGATTTTTTTTTTCTAGCTGTTTTTGGTACTTATTATGCCAAAAAGTATCCTCAACAGACTTCTCTGAATAGAAATACTCAATTATAGAGCTCCTGAACCAACAGAGTGAAAAAAACCTCTATCACAGGCTGTAGATAAAGTCTGTATGCTCTGGTGTGTAGCTCCTACTCCAAAGGATGTGCAACTTTTGTCTCCCTAACATTCTGCTCATTTCTGATTTCTGTATTGAGAAACAGGTTCTCAGCTGGGCTAAAGGTCACTAGTACCACAGAAGTAAGAGGAGAGCAGGATGAGGGAACATCCCACGGGTTATCAACTTATCAGCTTTCCTCATGTATGCCTACAAAGATTTTGATGTCCCCACTGAAATTCCATCGACTTTAATCTAAAAACATTATTTAAATACAATTAATCAAAAGTGCTGTGTGCCAGAAGATGAGCATGAAAACCATGGTCATCAGTTTCACTGAGCCACACGAAACATGAATGCCTTTACAAACCACTTACATGAGCAAAACAAAAACCTGACAAAAAGCTTTACGATCAAAATGAATTGCGTATTTTTCTGTACTGCAACACAACTTAATTGTCCGGGAGTTAGCTCAATCTATGAAAAAGTGTATGTTTCCCCAGTCTTTACTATTCTTGGTTATATATAACTTATCCGCTCTTTGCATAACTTGTTAGTTGAATATTGTTCTTTTGTACTCATCTTAGAAAGCATCCCTCACGGCTACCAATTCAGAAGCTGTCTTTATTACAAATCACTTCCACCCTCCTTACAGCTTTAATCATTCTGTTATGCAAAACACTCATCATAAGCTCTCTCAGTTCATTTCCCAAAACCACTCTCATATAAAGTAGTAAAAAAATAATTCAAACTGAAATAATACACTTCCATTTTATAATCAAACCCTATGCTAATATTCACTTCCCAGTGAAATCCACTGTCCTAACTATTTTCCCTGATGCTTTTGGTGCATGGGAACTCAACCCCTGAATACAATGTGCCATTTCTAGAGATGCTAATCAAATCACTAAAGCTGTTAGGGCCTGCATGTCGTGCACCCCTCCCAAAGAAAGAGAAGAAACAATCAGAACATACAGCAGCTTTAAGCATGCCTGTGTGTCTTATAAATTAATATTTAATTCAACCAGAAAGCAAAGCTCTGTTGTTTGCTTACATTGCTTACGAACTTCATTTCACTGGAATCAAACTATTTTTAAACAGAAAGGTATCTGTTGATAGGCTACACACAGGATTGTACAGCTTGTGTATACTCTGGCAATTTCTTGGAATATGTCATAGAATCATAGGATGGCTAGGATTGAAAAGGACTGCTAAGAACAACCAGTTTCATCCCCCTGCTACATGCAGGGTCACCAACCACCAGACCAAGCTGCCCAGAGCCACATCCAGCCTGGCCTTGAATGCCTCCAAGGATGGGGCATCCACAACCTCCCCAGGCAACCTGTTCCAGTGTGTCACCACCCTCTGTGTGGAAAAACTTCCTCCCAGTATCTAACCTAAACCTCCCCTGTCTTAGTTTAAAACCATTCCATCCTCTAAGAATGTATTCCACACACAGAACTTTATGGTTTAACAATACCTGCCCTAAGAAGAGAGGTTTTTTTTTTTTTTTTTTTTTTTTTTTTTTCCCCCTCCAAGTCACAGAGCTATATTAAGAATCCTCTGTGCTGGGAGAACAGAGAAGATAGCAATTCCATTTCTATGGACAAAATTAGGTTCAGCATAAAGGGATCCTTAAAAAGATCTGTTAAAAAGATCCTTAAAAAAAAAACAAAACTGTTTCCTGAAAAGCAGCTGTAAAGAACCAAGTCAACCCCTGCAAATGGAGGGGATCGGGACAGGGAACTTCCTTCCCCAATTACATCCTTTCTGTTGGGTTTCAGGGTCTCAAAATAAAGGACAAGCAGCATTCTTTGTCCATACCGTTGTCTACAGAAATACAGAGGTTAATTCTAAAGTGGGTTTACATCCCAAATTTTCTACATTTTCTATGAATGTTTTTTCTATTAGTCAAATACCAAGATAAATAGACGAGCCTCCCTTAATTAATAATTCATTTTCTACATCACTGATTTTTTCCTCTCATTCTATGAAATATTTTATATGAAACTTTGAAGATCATGAATTTCCACTGCATATTCCTCACTTGAAGCTACAAACTCACTTGTACTACTGCAATTAATTACAGTAGAGATAATTATGGTGATACAAACTCAAGATTATAAATTTTAGTTATGGTTAGGCGGCAGGAGACAAACTCCTCGGGGAAAAATTCTTGTTTTCATGTAAATGCTTATTAAAAATGAGAGTATGTCAGCAGCAGAAGAGAATACAAATTAATTGTTTCTCTTCTAAATTGCAAAAAAAAAAAAAACAAAAAAAAAACAACACCCCAAACCAACGTAACGTATGTCTCCAACAGGCACTGGCAGCTGTTAAAGAAACCAGCCTATCCTTACAGCAAAAGGTAAAACCACAGCACCTACATTGCTAACGTGACCCTCTAATTTCATTCAGCTCAACAGATTTAAGGTAACAATAGCATTTCATAAAAGTACAACATGTGTAACTTATAGACATGGTCCTATTGAAGAAAACAGTGACACTAATGGGGAAAATGTCATTTCTCTCTTTCTATTTCCTTTCCCATTGCATATGACGCCTTCTCCTTTCTAAGCTGATTCTCTGAATTTCTATCTCAGTCACAAGTTTTAGCACCTTCCCCACTCCTCAGCATGAGTACAGAGGATATTCTGAAAGCTGTAGTCCTAAGCAGGGGGATGCTCGTGAAAGCCATTACCCATAGATATGAGAGACAAAAGCCTGCCACAAGCAATTTGGAGACGGGAATTATATATGGAAGCAAATGTCACCAATTTGTGTTTGTGCCAATAACCTGTATTCCATCTGTAGAAATTAATCTAAATGATGTCGTGGAGTTCAGGGAGCTCTCTAATTCTTCAGTGTAAACTTCTGCTCAACTGTTTCCAGAGATAGATACTACTTTACGCTGCTCTTCATCTAGACATTAGTTATGGGATATTTTCTTCTGGCAGAGAGAGAGAGAGACTCAGCTCTCGTAAGGATCTAAATTTACCAAGATTTCACTACTCTTAGAGAAACACAGTTGCAGACAGGCAGGTTACTAGACAGAATCATAGAGCTTCACTACTTTGCACTGCATCTGAACTGGAAACAGAGGTCAGTGGCACTTCTTCAGCATAGTATTACAAAGAAATATTTCCTCAAATGCAACTGGTTTTGGGAAAATGCCACTGAAGGATCAACTCTGGCATGTCTATGAAGAACATTCTTTTCCCCATAAATAACCAGAACACTGTACTTTTATTTAGCAATTGGAGACTTAGACACACGCAGGGTGAAGAGCAACACACTCTACAGCTGCTTTTTGACAATAAAACTCCAAAGAAATTCACCATGTCTTGGCTGGTCCTTGATGTTGTAGGTTATCTCAGAGTCACGGGCTCCAGGTACCTCAGCGTGCAGAATTGTCGTGGAGATCTGCAGCATGCCTCCCTGGGGCACCCAGACCAGGGAATTTGTCACCAGCCGAGGGCTTCTGTAAGTCTGCATGTGAAGGGAACAGTGCAAAGAGACTTAGCTGAATGTCACCAATACTGTGCTAATGGAAACAGACTGAAAGTGAAAAGAACAGCAACTACTTTGTAGCTTTTTAGACATTCAATGCTAGTTGTCCGTTCAAGAAAAGGGTGTGCATTTTTCACCTGTATCCCTTGGACCCAATTCTAACCCCGCAAGACTGACCTTGCTCTGAAGTGTTTTTTTATTTCCTGTATCCTACACTAGACTTCCCCAATTTCAGCCTCCCTCCATAATTCTGTCTCCTACTGCCATCCCTTGTTCTCTCTCCTTTTGACACATCTTGACAGAATTTATCTCCTTGGCACAGTGGAAAATTCATTATCAACATCATTGGAAAACATATGTCTAGTATCCAATGGGCACTTGAAATGTATCTGACACCTTAATGACCACTTCTTCTCTCACCTCTCCTTATTTTATTTCTAAAAATAGACACTGTGCTTATAGAACAAACGAAAATCTCTCTATGGCACCTCTGTATCCTCACACGGATTCCTGTTATCACGAAAAAAAACAGATTCAAAAATCAACCTCATGCTTTTCTAAAAGAAAATGGGGATCATTCTTGCAGCTTTTGGCCAAATCATTTTTTATCCACTATTTGTTCCTTCATTTTTCAAATCTGTATGTCAGGGCTGGATGCAGTCATAGTTTCCTGACTGACATATTTCACTAACCCCTACTATGGCATTCAAAGGCTATATTAAAGCCCTTTGGAGCTCTACATAACTTTGTTAGCTTATGCTCTGTTGGACAGGCCACCAAAATCTGTATCCACTTCAGTGCCATGGCTCTTATAAAACCACTTGCATACTTGAAGCATGACTTCTGCTCTTGATTTCTGATAATTCACTTTGAAACTAGTTGTGCTGAACTGCATAGTCTATCAAAATCTGATAGCTTCATTTAAGCTATCATCTTCCTCCTCATCACTGCCTCACACAATAATGCATGACCCAAAAGAACTGATGAAAAACTCACTATTATTTTCTTCCAGAACTGCAATGGAGACACTTCGAAAGGGTTAAAAAAAAAAAAAAAACTATCTGAAAAATAACATTAAAGGACAATTTCACAGCTTCTTTTTGACATTTGTCTGCCAAGCATTTTTCATCTATTCAGTTTGTGTTTATTTTGAAGGATTAATTTTTAAATGCCACATGATATTGAATTGTATCAGGTCAACAGCTTCGTAGCGTAACGGCTGCTTTATCTTTTTAGAAAACAACTGAAAATAAGCCAGACCTAGTGCCAGTCAAAAGAACCCTGTCACCATATCTAAGTTTTGTTTGACACAATTAATTAAGAGTATGAATGAACTCACTGCTCAGGAAAAGCACTTTCAGAGAGCTGGCAGAGACCAACATCCTTTCTGACCCATGCTACTTGCCTCCAGGGAAGATAAGATGCAGCACACTGTAAATGAGTTAGACTGCCTACCTGAAACTCTTAGAGTAGTCCAAGGACTACTCAAGTCTTTGAGTTCAGTCTTTGCAGGTGTGTACAATAACCCACTGCAGCTGGCAGTGACTGCAATTAGCAGTGCAACTGCAGAAGCAGCTAAGATCTACTAGATTTTGCACACTGTCAAGACCCCAGGTTTTTATGAAGTGAATGGAAACAACCTGCCCATTCAATATGGACTAACACACATTCTAGAACCAACTATCTCTTGTCCTTTTCCTCCATTCACGCCAGCCTCTTAGGAAGAAAAGGCATCCATACTCAACAGAAATAGGCATATCACATGTGAGTTGGTCTGACCTTATCTTACAGTACACAGCCTGTGATCATATTTTCTAGGACATAGGCTCACAATTCTCCACGGGAGCACCACTGGTGGTTCTCTGCCAGAAATGGAGCACCCGCAGGCCTCAAATTAACTTCACAGAAGCTGTAATTGTTAAAGAACATCAACAGAAACACACAGCAGAGCAAGTCATTATTAAGAGCTCTCAGAACAGAGGCTGGCTATTCAGACTGCAGTAGGCCAAATTAAGTGTTTCAACAGAAGTAAATAGTGAAAAGAAAGCTGTTACCAACCAAAGGGACGAAATAAACCATCCAAACACCTTGCAGAAGACTAGGCACCCGTTGTGAACAGACACAACCCTCTAATTCATAATACTTCAAAGGTTATGTCATGCTTTTATGTTTTCACACTTTCACCACAGTGGATTAATGTCTGAAAATTATACCATCTGAGCCTACCAAATAGGAATCCTTAGACATGTCCTTTCACACCAGGACTTATTAAATAAAATCATCCAGCAATACATTATAAAAAGCTTCATGTACTTTGATAAGTAGCTTGGTTTAAAAACCACCCCTTAAACTCCCACTCCTCCAGCCAGGGTTCTACCAGGCTTTTCAGCAATCTCTAGATGTAAATCAAGGAAAGAAAAAAGGGTCTTTTTGCAGGCTTGTCTCAATTATGTATTTTCAGAAAGAAACCCTGCATCCAATTCAGCTCCCAAGGCTACTTCACAAAGATGATAATTAGGATGAGGCAGAAGCTGGGTGTCTGCCAGCTCTACCCTCATACTAAAAGCTGTTCCACTCTCACCTCTGCCACCACCTTCATTCCCCTCTGTCGTCAAGCACTGCATGTAGGGACTTGGAAAAACAATGAGAGAGAAGGGAGCACAAAATTGGCTAATGGGAGAAATCGTAACCCAGCACAATTCACCCTCACTGGCACTTACAACAAGAGCCTGCTTAATCAATCAGAAATAAAATAACAAAGTTACAAACAACACAGCAGTGCCCAAGAATTTTATCGTCCCTCTGATCGTGACTGCTCAGGGCCACAGGAGGGTAAAGAAGCCATAGGTGGGGCTGCTCTTATTATGTGACTCTAAAAACTCAGTATCAGCCTCGTAAGCAATCCCTTTTGATTTGCAGGCAGATCATGTCACTGATTACCATTAATTACTACATTTCAGATTTAGGAGCACTCTCAGGGTCCAAATGGGATCACTCCTACCCTGTGCTAACTACACATGGGCATAAGTATGGCTTGTAAACTCTCCTCAAGATTTTGATGCCCAAAGCACTGCAAAAGACATCAAATACAGCAGAGGGCAAAAGAAGGGTAATAGTATTTCCTCTTAAATTCCTTTTACAGAGTGGAAGCACATAAAGATTATGTAATTCTCAGATCCACACATAAAGAAGACTGTGAAAAGTGTTCCACATTGACTAAGGAATAAGAAAGTACTCAGTTCTTATTTGTTTTTTTTTTTTCCCCCCTTCTGTTTTATTTCAGCTCAATACCAGAATTGAAAAGCTTGCAAGCACTTCTGCACCTTTATTTTGTTTTAAGACTCCATCACACAGTTTCGTTGGCTGGGATTAGGTCCTCCAAAAACAGACAGATGAAGCACCTCTGTTTCTAAATTTCACTGCTGTAAGCCCTGTGAAATTTAATACAGTGTGCCACTTCATGTCCAGATACAGAAGACAAACAACTGTTTTTATACCTATGAACTGCAATAAAAGTAAGAAACAAAAATTTAAGTGCTGATTAATGATCACTGAATATTGGTCTCCATGCCCCATCATTCTGGAATTTACCATACAGAAGCATCAGATGAAAGATTTCAATGGAGTCTGACCCTGGGAGACACCAAAGTACCCAAGATACACCCTCTCAATATCAGCCTAGTAGCAACTTCATTGTTCCCGTTGCTCCAGCCCAAGGAGCAGTTTGACCATCTCACCAGCCCTCTTTCTCTCCATCCACTCGTTCTCCAACTTATCACCCTTATCAAGACTAAACTCTCACCTGCAACTTCAGAACACATACTTAAATTTTCAAGTCTCTGAAATGCAAACCTTAATTTTTTGAAGCTGCACAACCTGAGCTGAACCATTCCCACCACAAATCAAGAATTCCTGCAAACCTTCATCAACACACTCCTTTCTCCTGCCTCTGACCACGGCCTGACACGGGATTAGCGATATCTCAGGGATCTAGCAGTACTTCTCCAGATTGCTAATTTGCTTGCAAAGATTTATGTCACAGCAAGTACCTTGGGAGCAATCTTAATGTGGAACAGGATGTTCTGGAAGTGGTACCCATCGTTCACTTGCAGAAGAACCACATCATCCTGGGTGTCAGAGCCATCATGAGCATAACGTAGCAGTCCACCAGCAAGGTCATTGAGGTGGAACATGTAGATCGAAGAAGCTGAGTCCTTGGGAGGTTTGATCATCTGACCATGACGTGGAGGCTCTAAAACCATCAACATGACATCCTGAGGATTGTCACCATCTCTCACATCAAGCAATACGTCTGTTATAGTTCCAATTTCCCCTCTGTGGACAAGGAGAGCCTCATTTCTCAGCAGATAAGGGGCCTGAAACACAAAAGCAGCTCTTAGCTGTTTGCTAAACCTTAGTGATTTAGCCAAATCTGGAAAGAAAAATGTGGGGGTTAAAGAAATTAATTTGGTTTGACTCTGCTGCCGAGATATAGCAGGCTTTCAGAGGATCACTCTCTATTTCCCCCCCCCTCCAGTAGGAAGATCTAATAATATCTAGTAGTTTAGACCGATTTAGGATTCTCATGCCACAGCAAGCTTAGCAAGGCAAAATACTCAGGACATTTATAAAGAAAGCAATTTAGCTATCAGCCAGAGTCTGCATGGGGGGGAAAAAAAAAAAGAAAAAAAAAAAAAAAGGAACACAACTTAACTTTAATATCATCCACAGAATTTCAAATGGAAATATGGACTTCAACTATCTTGGAAGGGCTACATTTCAGATGTATGTCAGCAGGCCCATCTGGAACACAGACACCTCAGATGCTGAAGGTTCACGTATGTGAACAGCAAGTTCCGAGCTGGGGTGGGGATGGAGACATATCACATTTTTCCCCATGTATAGCCTACAGCTTTCATAACTTAAGATACCTTTCTCATGCTTGAAAGGCTGTCTGTCCAAAATGAGCTCCAGAGACGGAAGAAAGGAAGCAAAGAACTCTGATGGTGAGCCAAACTGAGAGGCAGATGCTTGAATTAATACTTCTAAGCAGAAATAAGTTCATCAGCTAACAATGAAGGATGTACTTTTACTTGTCTTGAACTAAGACCACCTCGAGGACGGCCAAACTGGGTGTCATCAGCACTATTACTTATTTTTCTTTGAAGACGCCTCACAGACTCACAGCATGCTAGAAAGAAGATCAGCTAGAGTCTACATTCCTGCTGATTCAAATTAGTTCTCCAGTTCTTCACCATCAACAATATTCAAGACTGCAGTCTCATTGATCACAATAAACATCATCTGCCATCAGTAACACTTTGCCTCAGGAGGTAGGCAATCCTGTAGAGACAAAGTCAAAGACCTGGGGACATTCATCAGAACTAACTGCTGCCATCTCACCTGCGTACAGCTTATGAGGGTTATTAACCATCAACAGGCAAAATTCCTATTATTAAACCTCGCTTATGTATTCTGGGGCAGTGACTGTAGCTGTTACTCAGATGGATGTCCTGCTGAGGTGAACAAGAGATTAGACTAAGAAAAGATTTCAGCGCTGGCCAGAATCAATAGACATGGATCAGAATCAAAATCCATGGCTTTTCTTACACTAGAAGTCACATCAGAACAATTTATAAGTTATTAAGTGACTAATATGGAGTACAATTAAAAGCAACACAACACAGTTATGTCTAATGCCTAATTAAGATTCCTTAGGATATTTCCTAAAGAACATTAAATAGAACACACATGCATAAGACTACAGGATGTAGTAGTCAAGTAAGCAGCTCACCATATTTTTGGGCTACTGGTTACAATCCAACTACCACCAGCACAGAAAAGCACCTTTCAGACACAAATCCATCCACAATAGCAATGATTAGAAGAGACACATTTCTTAAATCAATCATTCTGAGGATGGATGCTGAGTCAGGCTTGTAAGAACGTAATCCGAACTAAGAGACAAACGATTGATTTTCAGTTACAGTTTTAACAAGCCACTTAATGCCTCACTGAAGGTGTAAATGGACCTTAAGAGTTGATGATATCATTTGCACTTTTTCATACTAAAGAATAGGTCAAGCAGCCCCAACAACTTCAGCTCAAGCACAGCTATTTGACAAGCTTCCAATTTGGCAGTTTTTCTACAAAAAGGGTTCAGTGCAGGCTGTAGTCATTTTGGAATTATGGGTCTCACTCTACTAAGTGAGCCCAGCCCATACTGATCATACTTCCACCACCATCAGCAGTCAGCAAGGAGCTACGCCTGGGCAGCTCCAGCACATCTGCAGCATTCTGCAATGTAATGCGCTCACAATTTGCATCTTGCACACCTCTTCATGTCTGGCCTTTTAGGAAGCCTAGCTTTAGAAAATGATTCATGAATGTATTTCCTGTTTAGTATCTCTTGGTGATGCTCTCCCATCAAATGATGCTACAGATTTTAAATAACAATAAATAGAGATGTGGACAATTAACAGCACCATCAACTTGACTAGAAATGGAGAGCAGTTTAAGAGAGACACTGTAAATAGTCTGTGTTGATTTAACTCCCAGCTATCCCTGAACAGAACATTTAAGTAAAAGCTACTGTCAAGGCATCCCTACCATAACAATCAATCATCATTCAATCACCCTGCAATAAGAGACTGAAGTAGACCACCTGCTGTCCCAAAGAATAATTCAAATGGCTGAGACTCCTTAGCCCTCCCTGATAATGGTTCTATCTAACATATGGTTCTGTGCAATCACTCTACAAGCAAAGTTAGACAGGCCAGCTTCTTCAGCCACTTTACCCAAGTCCAGCTCTTCCAAATGACTCTGGCTGCCCCTCAATGAAATGAGAGTTGAGCTTCACTTGCTTGAGCTGAACATCAGCTTGAGTATTGCCCAGCTCCTTTGTTACCGCTGCAAGAAAGCAGGGCTCCAAACGGTAAAAAAAAAAAAAAAAAAAAAAAAAAAGGTTGTTTCCAAGCTTTGTTACATTACCTGTGTTGAAAATGTTTGAATGTTGATCACCTCAGGATGGGAGAACTGCTGATCGCTGACCCTCAAGGAAAGCTGTCCTTTCCTAAAGAAGTTCCCAACAAGCCAAAATACAAGGTAATATAAATGAAATAATCTCATAGGACTCAGTAAATATATAATTTGTATTTTAAAATATTACGTATTGAGCAAAAATTATTAACTTAGCAAGAGGTGCTTTAGATAAAGGTTTTACAATTCTGGTTTTATGGAAGTTACTCTTCAGGAAAAACAAAAGTCTCAACATGTAATAAATACTTTTAACTACGAAATAACATACCCTCATTTCCCTTTAATTAATGCTATCCACATAGGATGGTGCTTCCAGGATTAAGTATGAATTCTAAATGTCAGCTATTCTCAGCTCAAGAAAAATGTCATTTATACAGCTCTGAAGCAGATGCTCCTGTTCTTCAGCGCTTTTGTTTCTTAATTATTTTTTCAATAATGCCACCAAGAGTTTTGTACATAACAAAACACATACATAACAAAATCTTCATGTTTCATTGTGACTACCAGGCAGAAAAACAGCGCACGATACAGAAACTCATAATGCTGCTTCTACACTGGTGAACATGAGCTAACCCTTAGCATCAGAAGGACACCCAGAAAATTTTATTGAAATCAATGATCAAAGAACACCCTAATTTCCACAGGCAGAAATTTAGAGCAACACTCTATCAGTCTGGGCTAAGGCTTTATGGTGAAGTAAATCAAGTGTGAAGTTTGGCAGGATGACTGGCTCACTGCCTGGCAGCAAGCAAAATCTGCCTCCTTGCAACCTACTTGCAGCGTGAGCACTGCCAGATGCTAATCACTGCTAATCATCCCAGAACACTAACAGGGCTCATGCTGTAGGCAAAGTCATGATCACTGAAAGCAGGCTATGCTGCAGACCAAATCAGTAACAACATTTCAGCATCTTCCTGACAGTTTCAGAGAACCGTTGTAAGAACCAGCATGATGTAACAATTCTAAACCCACAGGAGACTATGTTATGTCTAAGATGGAATCCTGCATCACAGTTCAGGCATATGGATTACCATTACCCCTCACATCATAAAGGAAAGTTTCAGACCACCATTTCCACTATGGCACAGTATCTCAAAAATACAATGAAAATATATCTAGTAGCAGTGGGAAGTGTGCTTCAATGTAAGAATGTTTCCAACAGGCAAAGGAATAACTGTTTTCAAGATAAATAAATTTTCTTAAGGCAAGAGTTTAGAAGAAGTATCCACACAGTTATACCTGGATTTCTCTCTGCTGTGCACAAAGCGGACTCTATTCTCCTTCACATCCTTGAAGCTGAAGTGGTCACCTTTGCTCAGCTGCACTTCTTTCCCATTCACCACCATCACTAGCCTGCCATTGGAGGGAGCACTGTCAATATGGAACAAGAGCTGTTCTGTGTCACCATCCAGATCATGCACATCCAGTAAGGAGAGGTCTAGGGGCTTTACCCCACCAATCCCTACTGTGAGGGTACTGTTTACATGGAAGCTTGAAGGATGCCTGCTGACTAAAAAAAAAAAAAAAAAAAAAAAAGAAAAAAAAAAAGAAAAAAAAAAAGAAAGAAAACACAAAAAAAGAGAAAGAAATACCACTGAATATATATTCTAAGTAAAGACAGCACTAAGAAAATAATGCACATCTGCATTTTAAGAAGAAACAGCACAAAACTGAGCACCAAAAACGATTCTGACTGAACATGACTTCTGGTCTTAAAATCTCAACTCTTTACATGGGTAGATAACAGTAGGACAAGGGGAAACAGTTTTAAGTTGAAGGAAGGAAGATTTAGTTTGGATATGGGGGAAGTTCTTTACAGAGAGAGTGGTCAGGCACTGGAACAGGCTGCCCAGAGAGATTGTGGATGCCCTGTCCCTGGAGGTGTTCAAGGCCAGATTGGATAGGGCGCTGGTCAGCCTGGTCTGGTATTAGATATGGAGGTAGGCAGCCCTGCATGTGGCAAGGGAGTTGGAGCTTCGTGATCCTTGAGGTCCCTTCTAACCCAAGCCATTCTATGATTCTGTGAAATCTGCTAGAAGCCTGCCAGCTTAGATGCCTCATAAGGACAGAGACCCACCTTCACACTCTCTGGTCCACTTGCTGCCATAGAATCCCTGTCCACAGGCAGAAACACAAATCTTGTTTTTCAGAAAAGTGTTGCTGTCACAGAGGTGGCAAAGGCTGTCACTATCACACTCCAAGCATCCATGAGGACAAGCTGCATTAGACACAAAAAACGCAACCCTGAGACGCAGTTAAAACAGAGCAAATGCTGGTATGCAGAGCTGTCCTCCAGGTCAGGACGGAAACATCACTGCTATTACTGTCCTACAACTTGACACAATAAAAGGGCATGGACAAACTGCTTTGATAAAAATAGCCATTGAGAAGTTCCTTCCTCACTTGACCAGCATTTTGCACTGACTACAGAGAACCTGACACAATCTTCCAGTTGGAAGACACGTGCTTTTAAGTTACTGTTCTATCAATTTGAATAAAAGTACTCCAAATATATATTTACGTCCTAGACAGCTTCCTAACCCACAAATCCAACTGAAACCTTTCTAACAATGTATTTTTAATACTGAGCTTCTATGGACAGTGTATCTACACAGTATTTCATTACTCCAGCATTAGATTTATGTAAACACAGATGCAGCCTGTTATTTAATACTCAGGTTGACTGCATTATTTCAACAGTGAGCTAAGAGAGCATCAAAGTGCTTCCTCTTCACTTCAGCATTGCACAGTGTACAGAACACAGCCTACAACCTTGGTTCCTCTCCGCCACATCACACTCACTTCGCTTACCCATGCATTTTTGCTGTGCATGGTCTGTGTAATATCCCTTCCCACACTTATAAACACACTGAGTGTCCAAGAGGAAAAACGGAGCTTCACAAAGGCTGCACTCATTTGGTTGGTGACACTGAAGGCAATGTTGATCACACCCTGAAAAACACATGCAAAGAGTGAATTCAGTACCCCTTCTGACTGTTTCCCACACTATGCTGTTAAGTCCCCAAACAGCACAGCTCCATGGTATGCAAGTGGTGGACAGCAGCGAGCGATCTGACATATGAGCACATCTTCCATGTGCATCAGCTGGAGACAACAGGGCAACCCACTGGTAGAAGTGGTTAAGTGGTAACACTCAAGAACTTACTCTGGCACGTATCTGACTCCTTGTAGAAACCTGTGGGGCACTGTTCCACACAAGCTCCTTCGTGGAGAACACTGCTCTCCATACACTGCAGGCAGTCGGTCCTCAGGGGGCCTTTACAAGCATTACAGCTCCAGTCACACTCTGGAAGAAAAAGTGTCCAGAGCCCTCTCTAGGGTGAATAGTTCACTGTATAGGTAAACATCCTAGCACAGTAAACTTCGTAAAATAAAAACTGTTAAAGATACACTAAAAACAAACAAACAAACCCCTACCGTGCTTAGTCCTGAATCACTTACTACACAGGATACGTATTTCTTCTTCCCCTCTTGGAGCTAACGTGTCCCAGCTATATCAAATTTGTGCAAACTCAGCTGTTGTTCAGCATTAGCAGGGGAGTTGGAATAGATATCCAAAGTTCCCTACAATTCTGTGATTCTGTACTTCAGACCTGCTATCACTAGCACAGGTTTCCTGTCCATAAAGCCTGACTTTAATGCGTGAATATAAATGCTCCTTCTCTGCAAACAATGTGATTGTTGCTCACAACTATCCACCCTGCTTCACCAATCTCATCCTTCCATTTGACTGTGACCAAAAGAAAATGCAACTGTTGCCCCTCACTGTCCAAATACACGACTGGAAACCAGAAAGCCTCCAGATCCACACAGGACCGGATCTGTCTTCAGATGCCCCCTGCAAGTCTCTTCCCTTCAGTCTCTGTAATAGAGTCCCAACCAAGCACCTGTGCCAAAGGGCTACTCGGGCTGCTAAGCTACTGTTTGTACCTTGGTGGAACTGAAAGGGTCTTCATCAGTCATTAATGATAGATGCATTTAGCTGATGAGACAAACAAACAAGAAAAATGGAAGCGAAACAAAGATTTACTGAAGTGAGCCCACACAGCATGTCCAAGGCAAAAACAAAAAAAGCATCCTGCCCCATTCCAACACATTGAACACTAGATAATGCTACCTCTCTGAACAACTACAGTGTTAAAGGGATGATGTTAATTAGCTCAGGTAATGGAGAGAGAGAGTTAGAAACAAACACTAAGCACTCATCTGTACTATATTGTCACATGGTCGTGGTAGCACACAATAAAGCCATGTTATCCTCACTGATTTCCATTACGGAATTTTCACCTTGGAAGTTTTAGAAATCCTTCAAGCTATATATCTTTTAAATCACTCCAAATTCATTTTTTGCAGTCATTCAGTGATGCAGTATTTAATATGACAGAAAGAAGCAGGTAAGTACACAAGGCCCTATAAGCACTCTAAAACAGATTTACACTGCTAAGCTTCCTCATCATTCAGCTGACCCATAACTAAATCAGTTCCAGGCCCTGACCCTTAAAAAGTTTGCTGGCTCACTTACTAAATCATTTACAAGAGAAGGATTTAAAATTAACTTGTTTTTCTCTGAAAGGCTAAAGAATATGACAGGTGACTGCTGAAAAACAAGAAAAGCGTAAAAAACTCACAAGTTATATGTCACTGAACAACTCTCCTCCCTCTACACATATTTTAAAGCAGGCTACTCTTCAGATCATGCTGCAATATAACAGATTATTAATCAAGCAACTTGCTTTTTTTTTCCCCCCCCCCCCCCCCCCCTTTAAATCAGCATTTCATTTTCACCTTTGCAAGTCCTAGTAGAAAAGTCCAAATAATACTGCTGAGCACAGTTCTCATACTGGCATTCTCCAAATAAAAGAACCTTAGCTGGATCTCTACAAGATGTACAGCCAGTAGCTGATTCACAGCTCCGGCACTGGCTGTTGCAAGCTGCAAAAAACAAAAACAAAGAAAATCATTGCAATTATCGGTACACCAACCAATTGTGCAAATAAAAATGATGTTAAACCTACAATTACTCTACTCAAGAACCTCTTCAGAAACACTAGAGCAAACATCACAGATCATTCTTCTTATGTTCCCTCACACAGCCCTAAAAATGCAAAAAGCCTTCTTCCACTTGAAAGTCTCCTTACAGAATCTCCTGCTGCTACTTCTCTCTTCTGAGAAGGTCAAGATAAAACAATGCATGAAAACAGCTAAATCACAACCTGAACCTCCAATTGATCACCTGAGTGGAGCTATAAATCAGCCCTGGGAGCACAGCTGAAGGCAATTCACCTGTACTGCCAGAAGGGGTGGAGTCTGGCTCCACCTCTCCTAGACCCATTTAAAAGCTGGCTACGGGGAGGGGGGGAAAGAACTCTTCTGGAAATCTTCTTTGGAGTTTTGCAGTGAGCCCAGGATGTGGGTAAGTTTA
This sequence comes from Lagopus muta, assembly GCF_023343835.1. NCBI lineage: Eukaryota > Metazoa > Chordata > Aves > Galliformes > Phasianidae > Lagopus > Lagopus muta. The sequence continues at coordinate 15,650,595 of NC_064436.1, forward strand.
TGTATTTGTGGTTTTTTTTTTTGTTGTTGTTATTATAATCTACTTAGCTAAACTCTCTTTTTTATTTCATAATTATAAAATTTTTATATCCATTGATATAACAGACATATATAACATATATATAACAACATATATATTGTATATAACAATATATAACAATAAACTTAAATTTAAATCCCAACTAACTATCTTCCCCAACTCTGTCTGTCATAGTCCCTTTTAAGCAAAATGTGCCTCACACAATTCTAGACTTAACTCATAAATACACAAACTTAGGGATCAAAATAGACTACTAGAATCCATTTTTTTTTTTTTTTTTTTTAGCCCTAATAGGACCAAAGACTTCTTAAACTTCACTTGCTGCTTCTTCCTGTTCATTTGTATGGCTTAAAGTTTTAGAATTCTAAGGTGCAAGTAAAATGACAGGGGAAAAAAAGTAATCAGATGTACTGAATCTAGGACTAAAAGTCAGAGGCCTAAATTACTTCAGCCCAGTCCTTCAATGTCCTTAGTCTAAACTTGTAGAAATTCATTTCACTTGCTTTTAAATAAAACTAGACTTTTACAATTAACAAAATTTCCAAATACAGAAGTGTGGAAATAATGACATTGCACTTCTCAAAATGAGACCCAGTGTCCTTCAAAACTATTACTTGTTTTATCTCAAAAATGTCACCAGAAGTCTCTATCTTATTAAGGTGCAAATGAATTTCTGGCAAAACATTCATCTGAAGAATCCAGTAACTATTTTCAGGTGCTCTGGTGCCAGTTCCATTTCACCTAACTTAAAATAATAAGTAGAATAATTACTATTTGTGAAGTGCTATGAAAAAACAACTATTGAAAGTACAGCAAAATATGCAATGAGGTAAAAACGTGTCATGGTTCTATGTTTTTTGTTTTTGTTATTTTTTTTGTTTTTTGGGTTTCAGTATTCCACATTCGTTTCCGAACCATCACATCAATGTATTACAGAGGAACACATGGAGTCATTGTTGTCTACGATGTAACCAGTGCAGAATCTTTTGTGAATGTAAAACGGTGGTTGCATGAAATTAATCAAAATTGTGATGATGTCTGCCGGATACTAGTGGGGAATAAGAACGATGACCCAGAGCGAAAAGTAGTAGAAACAAAAACAAAAAACATAGAACCATGACAAAACGTTCAGAAATTAGATTTTCCCCAGAAAATATGCCAGAACAGTAAGCAAAAGTGTATCAGAAAGCAATTCTGTCTGTCAGTTGTATCATCATAAATCTGTAACTGCTTTTTTACTAAATCCAGAAATAACTTTCAAAGCTTTGCACTGTTCTTCAGACAGGCGCTTAAAAGCATCTTAAGAACACACATGTATGCACTCAGCACCTCTCTGAACTTCAGTATGAACACGAGTTCCTCAAAAGTGTATGGCGACTAAAATAAACTTTGAAGAGAGACCCAATTTCCTCTGCCTAACTGTCAACCTCTGATTAAACAACTTTCATTACCATTGAGTGGCAGTTTTTCTGCAGCCTGAGACAGTTCATATCTACATGGCTTATAAGCAGTACTTCACTTGAAAAGGCACAAGTAACACTTGGAATGGAAAAAAAAATCCACTGCACCAACACACTTTGCCTTGAGTCTCCTGCCACAGTGAATGCATACGCTTCTCAAAAAGCCATTTGTAAATGAAGAGATTAGAAATGGCACATCGTAGCTGACCTTGTGTGCAAAAATCTATTTGCATTTGAGCTACTGAACCAAATTCAGGAAGGGCACAATCCTTAGAAACATTCCACTTCTACTAAGTCTTAATAGAAGAGGCTAAGTGTGGTAAGTAGGCTTTCATTAGAACAGGCCAATCTGGTGTAGTTAGCAATAAAAGAATCCATGCTGCAGGAACAAACAGTGAACGTCTTGTAGAGTTTTCAGGAAACTAGCCAGGACAGTGAGAATCTCATGATGCCTTTTCTATTCCTCTTTTTCTTAATTCCTTTCCTTTTTTTTTTTTTTTAACTTTTATTATTACTGAAGAGTGTTTTTATGTCAACTAAATAATGGTACAAACTCTTCCAGTTATTTCTTTGAAGTCATGCAAGGCATCTCCATTTTCACGGGTAATCTGGAAATGTTGTGAGTTGTGTATTTCAACAAAAAGCAGGTAAAACTGACAAACATATTGGCTTCTTCCTATAGCAACCTCATCAGTAAAGAAATTGCATCTAGAGGGGAAGACATTGATACCTATATTAACTGCCGTGCAACGCTGTTATTCTATCATAAATCAGGGTAATACAGATAACAAATCTGAGCATTCAGGTTCAGAGCAACTAAGTCCCTTAAACACTCATTTTTAGTTATGCGTATTATAATGGGTCGATTCCAGTGAGGGTTTTAAAATATACGTTTTTAATGTCTCTGGGCCATAATTTTGAAACATCAGGTCCAATAATTGTGAGGAATAACTCAATTGATGTCAAGGTCAAAATAAACATAGAATAATATAAGGAAAGGGAGGCCCTGAGAGATTCACAAGGGATAGCAAAAGTAGAATGGCATATTACTAGACTTAATGCCAGATCAATTGTATCAAATAATCAGAAGGCAAAAATACCATAGCTCTACTAAGTCAACTGGGGATTACCTAAAAGCTGTACTCCATTCTACTGAGGATTCACATGTGGGAAAAATGTGGCACAAATGCTCAGGTTGTAATACAGCTTCCACAGCAGACATGGCAGTGAGGAGTGAGAGCAGTCTAAGAACAAATTGATAAAGCTCTTCTAAATTCGTCAAGTTCTCACAAAGCACACAATCTACCTGCATGTTTGGCTCCTTCTCTATGTACCACCTAGACAATTTAACAAGAAAACCAATGCAAACTCTAGTGCAGATTTTTCCTATGGGACCCCAAATCCTCCTGTTTTTGAAGCCAATAACAAAACTGCAACAGTTCAAATTCAAACCATGCTGCAGGCTCTGTTTCTAAGGCAGCTAATCACTTCTGTCAACTCAGATCACATTTTTAGGCACTTGAAACCTTCCTTCTCCTGGCAATAGGAACAATAAATGAAGAAGCAAGAAAAGATGTCAGTGAAAACACTGTGGAAAGCACAGACGGCTTGGAGGGAGACACTCACGTTTGCAGGTCTGGCTCTCATCCTTGTAGTATCCTGGAGAACAGACTGTAACGCACATTTTGGTGTGGGACAGAACCAGGCTGGTGTTGCAGGAGGAGCAGGAAAGAGGACCCCTACCTTTGCAGGTTTTACATGAGGGATGACATCCTGCAGGGACAGCAAAAGCAAATGTTTCTGTTCAAGCAAAAACAGATCTTCAAGGCAATTCTGAAGTGTTTAGCAGCCGTACTCTCAGAGATTCAGTCCCAAAAGTCCCTATCAAAGTCTAAGCTCTTACTGGTGCTCAGGTGCAGAACCACAAGCATTCCATCTTGTGAAACATGACTTAAATAGATTCAGTTAAGCCCTCTCATTTCTCTTTTTACCCATTCCTTTTTACTTCAATCTTCCCCTTAAGAAGAACTCTACAAGATCTGCCCAAGAAGCATCTATCAAAAAACAGCAAGGATAGGGAAAACAAGTGTCAGTACCCCTTCTCATGCTACCTCTCAGCTATTTTCACGTCAGACACTCCTGAGCCCAAAGTACTTTGTTTAGAATCCCCCTTGACAGAACCACTAAGTGCTTTTCAAACAGCTCTACACATCCCTGAATATTTATAACCATCCCTTCAATAGGAATTGCACCAGCTACAATCTATTTCAAGAGCCAACACTAAAAGAGAGATAACAGTCCATTTCACAGAATCGTAGGGGTTGGAAGGGACTTCAAAAGATCACAAACTCTCTGGGCATCCTGATCCAGTGCTCTGTCACCCTTACCATACAGAAGATCTTCCGCATGTCAATACAGAACTTCCTACCTGCAAGTTTTAGGCTGTTCCTCCTGTCCTATTACTACACACCACCAAGAAGAGCCTGGCCCCACCCATCCATCTCTCACCTCCCTTCAGATAGCCATGCATTCTCTCTATATTTCATTAACGACTTTGCAGGCCTCCATCACATTCCCTTCTCTTAAGATCTCCTATTTTCTAAGTTGAAGAACTTATGTCTACTTGGTTGTTCACTGTACAAAAGACGTTGCCCCCTTCCAGCTTTCCTCCCCTTCACTTTGAGATGGGCAGAACTGCTCACAGCATGCAGCATCTATAGTCAGCAGTAGAATGAGTTCTTTTGCTTTCCTTTCATAGTAGCTCCTAACAGTTTATTTGATTTTGCAATATTGCTCAACACTGAGACGGCATTTGCATACATTTCAAGATTAGAGCAAAGATGCCATCATTTTGCACATGAGTCTAGAACCAGTTATCTTTGCATCAATGCAACTGCCCACATCAAACTTCCACCTCTTGCTGTATTGACCAGACCCAGTTTTACATGGCCCTTCTGCTTTACAGCCAGCAAATCCACTGTCTGTCTGAAGTAAGGAAGTACATTACAACCATTCTTTTTCCGTGCATTTTTTAAGAGATATTTTTATGCCACATCTCTTGTTTATCTTCCCTGTTTTCTTTATTCTCTTTCTGCTTCTTAGTTTGGCTTAGAGATTTAAAAAACCACAGCAGAGGCCAATAGATCCTACCAATTTCTTGAAAGAGGATACAAACACACAAAATTATTATTCTACTTTATTTCTTGATACACCTTTACCTAAAGATTGATGTCATCATTACACCTATCAGGCCAAACTGATCACAAGCAAGAGCAGGCAAAGGAATCAGAGAAATGACTGCATTACATCATGATGGAGATCTGAAATGCCAGCACAAACTGTAATATAAGCTTTGACACAGTCTGAATAATGTAAAACTTCTTTTAAATGAAACCTTTATAGCAAAAGGAAGAAATATTATCCCTAGGCTTAAATTTCTAGGAAGGTAAAATATATCTCTCAGGGGTCTTTTCTATTAAATGACACTGAATATATTTCATAAGTCTCTGAAATTTCATTTGTCAAAAACCAAGTAAATAGACAGCTCCCAGTGTGCTTGAGAGTAGCTTCAAAACATTAATCATGAGCAGTCAGACTGGATTAGAAAAAGTTACTTCCAGTAAAAGGTGCAGTTTTGGCACCTACATCTTAATTCTAATGCGCAGAATTTCTTGTTTTAATTTTCTTCTCTTAAAATAAACTGCAGTACTCTTTGCTTTGTGTAGGATGCTTTAACATGTCTCCATTGGCCGCATAACAAAAGCAGCCTACTTAGTTCTAAGAGTTCAGGAACTGTAAAGCAGCTCAGACACAGTGTGGAACAACATGAAAACTGAAGGAGATACTCAGATAAGTAAAGAAACAGAGAAACAGAAGGCTGGATAACAAAACATTTTGATGCTCCTTCCCCTGTACAGATGAAAAGCTGAATCTACCATACCAGCCCACCTGCAAAGTTAAATGGCTTTTTGCATTAGAACTTGCTAGAGACTTTTGGGCCATTACTGTAGCTAGACAAAAACTGAAAGATTATAAATGTGGAAGGGGATGATAACTCCACTTTAGGTAGCAGACTTCCTGAGAAGTTCCTACGAGCAAGAGTTCTATTTTCTGAGCAGAATTTGCATGGTACTTCGTGGAACACACCCAAAAAGCATTTTCAGTGTCTGCATCCTGTAACAGTGCAGGTACTACACAAACTGGAGACCTGGTTAACAGTCATATGGAACATCTCTGTTTGAAATTATCCCTGATTCTATTTAAGTAGCTCACTTACTCACAGAATGGACCTCAGAGTAGCCATCTCTAAACAGAACATCGTGTATTGTCATTCTATTCCCTGTGCCACCGCCTTTGAGAGGTAGGATTTCCCACAGAGAAAATCTGCCCCTCACCTCCTCCTCACAAATACAGCCCTACCTGCTACTCATTATAGTCCCACTAGCTCAAGACAGTGGAGCACTGTGGATTAAACAATATGTCTCAAGGATCTCTGCCATCCTGCTGCTACTTGAGGTTTCTACAGGGATTACTCACGTTTGCAGGCACCGCTCTCTGTGTAGTATCCCATGGGACAGTCAGGAACGCAGTGATCACCGAGGAGCAAGTGACGGGCGTTCTGGCACTTGAGACAGAGGCTGCCAGTGTCCCACAGGTTGGCCACACACTGACGGCACAAAGGATGGCAGTCTAAAGGAAGCAGGAGAACGGATACTGTCATCACAAGTGGACAAAACAGAGCTGCTATTGGGGAACACTGCCAAGAACTCAAGGAAGGCATTACAAAAGGAAGACAAAATTTTCAGACCCTCTTACCTCTTAACTGGTACCCAAGGGCAAGATGTTGAGCACTGCACTCCCTAATGTCCCCAATCTATTCCTCAAGCTCTCAGCAATGTGTTTCCCCAAAGCAAAACACTGCAATGCTCAGGAAGAGCACATTATGGGGATGAGGGCAAGACGAGAGGACTGCTGCTTGAATGTGGCAATTTCTGATTGCTCTCCTTTTAAACATGCACTCCCAGATGTTTGCAAGAGAGGAGATCAGAAACTACCACATTCATCCTGTGCTCCTCCTGAGCATCATGATGTCTTCATTCCTCCTCAGCAAACATTCTCTGCATCTCTCCTGTCCTACTGAAGCACACTCCATTCTATTTGCCCTTAAGTGAGCATGAGAAAACTGAATACCAAAGTCAGTTCTAAGGCCTTTGTTTCTCCCAAGCCCTTCTCTGATTTTAGGTGCTTCTAACAACTGATTCACCTTTAACAAACACCCCCTTTTGAAGAACAAAGAGCACAACCTGTACAGCTGTACAATCTTCTCCAATGGTTAGTTCATCCTGATCAGATTTTCCCACACAAATGAGACATCCATACCCTGAAGAGGCCAAAGCAGACCTCAAAGCCAACAACAGCATTTAGAGTTCACATGAGAGAGCCTCTAAACCTTTACCTTTTCCTCTTTTTTTCCCAGCAGCACACAAACTCATGTCTCCTGACCTTTCCCTGAACCTAAGCACGTCGAAAGATTTTATAACAAACCTTTTGTATGCACAATGGGGCAGTGTAAGGCAACCTGGAGGCCAAATTAATCCTCATTATGGTAATTCAGAAAATTATAAAGGAAATGACGACTGTCTTGAAAGAAATGTAATTACGAGGCTTGATTCCAGTACCTGGCCTCTTGTCAGATTTCTACCAAAGGTTCAACTTTCTGTCTTTTGTCTGTTATGACAGCATTACTACAGATTGTCAGGCAATCTAAATTTACAAGCTGAAGACAGGTTCACATAGGAGTCTGGGGGAATTCTGCATCCATACCTGCAAGAGTATAATTGCAAATGTTGTCTAAACCGAATCTAATTTCTTCTATATGTTACATGCATGATCCTCACCAAACAGTGATGGAAAAGCACAGATGCAGCTCAGAAATCAGTACAATCCAGACTGCACACAGGATTCAAGGCTCTTAAAGCAGCTGCCTCCTTCACCTCTTGACATTACTCAGGATGTCTAATCTGCCTACTGTCTGCCCACACTCCTAACCTTTCAGATGGGAAATTAACAGCCAGACAGGAGATAAAGGTGAGCAAAATGAAAGAGTACGCTTAAGACAGTGACCCTCTGAGTTCTCAATCCATCACTGTCAGGACAGTGGTAAGAAGAACGAAGCAGTACGTGAGGACACCCTTAAACTCAGTGACAGACCCCCAAACCTGCTTAAAGGGGTTATTGTATTGCAGATTCCTAACTCTCTACAGAAGAGCTTAATATAACCAGTGCATCAGCCTAAAGGGCATTTACACCTTTACCATCAAAGCAAGTCAAGGTCTCAAACCTGCCCTGCCATCACTAGAGAGACCCGCCATCTTATCTGCAGCCCCAATGAAGTAAGAAGGGACAGCAAACAGCTTGCCATAGAATACAGTGCCTAATATCATATCATCCACAGGTCCCTGAGTATGTGATGTGATTGTATGTATAGAGCTGAAGGTAGGGGGAAAAGTTTTATGCACTCATATTCAATAAATTAACAAATTCAAATAGTTTCTCATGCTTCCAAGTTCAGTTTCCAAGCTCAAAATAATACCTCTCAAGATTAATCTCTTTCTGGAACCACTGGTCTCTATCATAGAGAAAATTCTGGCAAGAGACAGTAAGTAACTGAACATTCCAACTGTTTTTCAGCAACCCTGAACAAGGGACTCCTGTGTACCGTCAACAGGTTCCACAAGCAGAAAATAAAAATGGGACAGGGAAAAGCCAGGGTGCCCAAAGAATTAGTATCTTCTATAAATAACCAGGCTCTCCCAAACTATTGCTTAAACATCTATGTATCTACGAAACCAGGTACTGCTGCACTGCTGCAGTACAGTCTCCTCTGTTTGCTCCTAATGTGTTGAAAGAGATCAGCTACTGCTTTATAAGAAATCAGCCTCATCACTCTCTTCCTTCTTTGTAAATCTGCAGATCAAAGAACTCACAATGCCAAAAAAAAAAGAAAACCTCCAGATGCTCATGGTGAATTTGAGGGACATTGGGGAACTAGTGACAGAGTAAAGGAAGAACTGAAGTACTTTGTTTTGGAAAAGATTATTTAAATTTTTCACAGCAGGCTCCCTCTGACATGAGGATGAAAAGAAGCAGAGTGTTTTCTTTATGCTTCTCAATAACAACTCACACTGGTATCTGTATCCTGCTTCTGCCTTCTTCCTGTCCAGACTCAATCCAGCTCAGCCAGCAGGCAAGTTACTGCTCGAGTGGTCTGGGATTCAAGAGGCTTTTATTGCAAGCCAGTGTGGTGTGACTACCCAATTCCATCAGATTTCTTTCAGAACCCAAACTGCACTCTTCAGAGCAGCACATTACCACCTTGCTCACAGTCTAAAAAGAGTTTCCCTTTCTCATTCCCCTTCTTGTTTAATACCTTTATTGCTGACCTAGATGAGAGGATTGAGCGTACCCTCAGTAAGTTTGCAGACAACACCAAGGTGGGAGGTGGTGTCGATCTGCCTGAGGGTAGGGAGGCCCTTCAGAGGAATTTAGATAAGCTGGATCACAGGGCTGACCTGAATGGGATGAGGTTCAGCAAGGCCAAGTGCTGGGTCCTGCAAAAAACTCCAGCTCCAGCTCTTTGTAATGGTATCAATGTCTCTCTAAGAGTAGGGCAATAGCTCATTAATTTTACAAGGAGCTGAGTGTATTTCTTGTTCTATGTTCCTTCGGGAATTTTAAGAGCAAGGCAGAAAGGCTTGTTGTAGGCATCCTCCTGCATAAGCTCTCCTGGTTTATTTTTGAACATTTTTCACAACTGCACACAACATAAGAAAGCAAAGGCCCAAGCAGCCGAACACAGCGACTCGGAGTTTCCTTGCAAGGAAGATTATTTTTTCTAACTACTCTCACACCAAGTCAGGAAAAGATCAGTGATGAAGCCCCAAGACAAGCAGATGACCTATCTGAAGTACAAAAGTTAATGCTGGTTTTCCTAAGCCAGACAGGAGTTTTAGCAATGGTGCTATTTTTTAAACTGATGCTTGCAACAACATCCAGAAGCTAAATTGGATAAGCAGCTGAAAGAGGAAGAGAAACAAAAGAGAAAAACTAAGTATAGAGAAGACTTGAAAGTCAGCAGGGAACTGCTAAAGCCACAAATGTGTTCCTGTACATACACTTTAGATAAGAAATGATGTTTATGAATTCGGCATTCTAAAGAAAACTGACAGAAATTCAATGTGCCCAAGTACAAGTTGGAAAGACATCGATCCATTGAAACTCATGGCCATTTTGACTTTCTTTTGCTAACGTTTGAAATGCTTATTTGGTTAAATGTTATAAATAAGATTCTTTTTCTATTAACAAGGCAAACGTTCCAATCCTCATTCAGGTAACATGTACAATAATGACATTAATTCACAGGCAATGACTTGAAGTGACAGTTAGTTTTTTCTGCCCTATGAAATATTTTTCCTACATGTCTCCATAAAGTATGACAGGCAGCTGCACTGCATAGCAGTCCCTGTAAGTCAGAAAACAGTTCTGCCTGGAGGGTCAGAAATTAGACACAAATGGGAAGATAATTGGAAAAATAAAGAAATTAAATACTATTTTGGGAAGCAAAGGAAAAAGCTTTGTTACATTCTGATGCATATTACATATCACTGAAGTGTCAGGGGTTTTAATGCTTGGTTTTACAGGACAGCTGCTCTTTGAACAGTAATTAATAACTTGCAAAGGCAAACTTAGTAGTTCGATCAGTGCTGAATTAAGAGAGTGAGTGAAATTGAACAAGCTGGATGTGGACTTTTGTGCTCGTAGCAGAATTGGCGACACACATCCTTTTCATAATCATCAGACATAAATTTGGCACAAAAATCAACACACCTAGAACTGCAGATCCAAGACCAAAGCACAATTTTATTTATTATTTATTCTGTATGGCAATAAATGACTGTCCTCCAAGGATTTTTAAGACTTCAGTTAGATAAAGAAACATCACTCCATCTACCTGCAAGATCCCATGGATGTGAAGAGTCCATATGATACAAAGACCAAGTGAGAATACATACTGCCCTCTTAAAGACAGGACAAGCACACAAGTCACAGAGTTAGAGCAAAATCAGAGCTCATAAAAGGAACAGTGTCTCCTGATGTTCCTACTATGTTGGAGCTGCAAATCCTTTCCTTTTTTGGGGTTATAGATCCAAACATTGACACTCAATGATACCAGGCGCTATGAATCAAGCCTTGAAAACACATTTCTAGCTTGAGAAGACAGCTCTCCAAACAGTGAATCCCATTCAGGGTTTCATACTCGAAAGTAAATTCTACCACTTTGTAAGGAGAGGCTGCATCACCAGAACAAAGCTTGTTAGTTTGCAAGGAACGGATGCATCATCGGATTGCAGTTCAGTTGGAGCCCAGAAAGCCAAGCAAGGTTCTCTGCAGGTGATTCATTGCTGTCAGAGTAACGAGCCTGGAGGTCAAACCATGCCCTCCACATTGCTTGCATGACCACACAGTTTGCAATTTCTTCTCCTCATGATTGCCAGGCATTGTGGTGTTTACCTATTCACTTAGGAGCATGCTTATTGCTTCGTGGCATTTCTACAAACTTACAGGAAACAGTCACATAAAAGGAATAATTAAAGCACATAGCACGCATCCAGCAGCAGAGAAAACATTCCTGAGATAGAATCCTGGTTTATGATAAATAGTATATACTTTTTTTTTTTAATAAATAAAACGTACAGCTGTAAGATCATGTTTCCAGCAGCCTTTTTCACAGGAAACATAATGCAAAGTAACGGGAAAAAAAGGTGGAAGATATAAAGTGCATACAGCTATGATGTTACAGGACATTAATGAGCATCATTATAGCTCCCGAAATTTTACAGGGCAGAAATAGCTCATCACACTGAAATTACTTTTTGAATTACTTGCTGAATTACTTTCATCATATAATTACTGGACTACATGAAACATCTTGACTCCCCACTCTCACTTTCTGTTTATCTAGGAATTTCAGGGGATATTTTCCTCTCCTCAGATATTCTGTTCTGCCTCCCTTCTTAGACTGAACAGTAACTGTTGTTTACAAGGAAGGTGAAAATAAAATAATCTTCAGAGAGGAAAGTAAGCATTTCATTAAAAAAAAAAAACAAAACTCAAGAACACATAGTGTAAGCAAAAATAAGTCCCTATGAAAGGGAACCATCTAGATTAAATTGAGAATGATAGCCTCTCAGTGGATACATTTACTACATTTATTGCGTTTTTCCCTTTTCTTAGGATTCTGTATCTCATATGGTACTGTTCAACCTAGCATAAGACTCAAATACTGAATCTTTTATTGATAAAGAAAAAACTGGCTTGATAAAGCTCAGAAATTGCTGGAGCTCTTCCCAGGATATGTTTATATGCATCTGTGTGATGGATTAAAAGTGATTTTTCTTTTTAAACAAGTAAATGCAATCAGTGGCTTTTGATGACAGGCTTAAGTGCAGGCATCAAGCACCCACAGTGTATAACCCCTGTGCATAAATCCTATTATCTCTCAAAAATGCACACAGCAAACCTAGCTGTGCCAATTTTTCTTTAGAGCTCCCAGAAATTGCTTCTCTGAATCACAAACGTTTCCTTAGCTCACTTCAGTGAAGCTCTGTGCAGCACCTAAGCAGCCCTCCTTGCTCTGGGCCCATCAGGGACCCACATCTCTGAGAAGAGACCCCAGCCCTGGTAACTGCCACCTAGCACTACCAGGTGTTACAATTACCTGAGGCTGCTCCATCCCAGGCAAAGCCAGTGCCAGCCTGCTGCAGAGAGAATTCAGGGAAGGAGAAAAGCAAGCATGATGCCTTTAATAAGCACTGGGTGCTCTCACAGACTGGTAGGACAGGGAATGCACTGACAAGCCCAGTGTAAAAACCAGATTGCAACAAGATGCAGTTACATACTTGGCCTAGTAAATGCAGCTGCAGCCCATCCTACTCTTAAAAACATATTCATTAAGTTATTATTAACCATATGAATGCTCTATTGATTGCCAGGTATACCAGTCTGTACATGTGATCTCAAATCTTCAAACCAGCAGCAAGGCTGGCAGAAGAGCACCTGAGTCCCCCTCCCTTCCACCAGCTTTACACAATTTGCAATTAATTTCATGCAGCTCACAAAAGACGTGTACAGCAGGAATGGCCAGAGGCTTTGCTGTGTACTATGTACACTGGGGGTTTCCTAATGGTATCTACACGATATTTCACCCACAACAGGCATTTTGATTTCTTCCTGGTGTGTGCCTGAGTAGCTGGCAAATACTACAGAAAGACCATCCCTACGTATGACCCAAGGCCATCTCCTCTTACTTACCCACACAATATCCCACCAAGTTGAGATACTGCTCTTCCTTGCAGCTAGTCCTGCACCTTCCAGCAGCCAGAGTTGCGTGGGGATGGCAGGTTAAGCACTCCAAATCAGAAGGGCCATGGCATGTCTTGCATGATGGATGGCAGGCTGGGTAAGCAAATCATAATTGTTGTAATGCTGTTGGTATAGTCTATCTTATATTCTTCCCTCCCCAGGAAAATAGCCTTTACAATAATCATTTACTCCTACAAAACATAGACATAAAACAACACTCAAAGCATCAGTGACTGGCGAGTCATGGTTTGGAAGGCTCTTATAACCACACTTTGACTAAATGAGATGAAAACAAGGAGTTGAAAACTGAAAAAAAAAAAAACAAAACACATTTATTCTCTGTGTTAGTCAAGGTATAGAAGTACACATCATACCAATAGATTGTCCCCTTTTATTCCTCCCCCTCTAGCATACATATAAGAGAGAGTGGGACTGTACAAACATTATACTGGCATGAGTTGGTATTCACAAGTGGGCAAATGAGGAAGTTATTTCTGCACAAACCCTCCCAAAGTGAAACCAATAAAATGTGAACGCTGTGCCAGCTCGTTAGTTACTCTGTCTCCCAAAAGCTAAACAAAAGCATTGCAAAACAAGCGATTAAGATTGCTCAACAATATTTCATTCAGACTGTTTTTGTATCTTTCCATCTTTACAGCCAGATGCCATATTTCCATGATTTCCACACTAGATCTGAGGGAGACAGAAATACTACAGCTAATGATCTGTAAAAATATCTTAGAAGTTACTTTAGAAACTTTTCTATGAATAAAAGCAAACAACTTCAAAGTCTCCCACCTCAGGACTCCCCCAGGCTACACACAATTGCTCACTCCCCACACAGAAGATGAGCTTTTCACAGCTGCCATAGCATACAGCGCCACTGTTTAAGACCTAATGCACCAAGTCCCATTGCCTTCTCAGCGATAACGCCTGTGAATTGAGTGTTTAGAAAATTAATTCTTTTTAGACAAACCTCTATTAACTGAGCTTCACTGTTCAAAAATTGCCAGAGATACAAGCTGGCAACATAAAGATATCACTTCCCTGACACTGAAGTTTTGTTTCTAAGACATTTACATAAAATGGGATCCAGACTCACATAATACAGCAGTCACCTCAGCTCTAAGGTGGCAAAGCACAGCCTCAAAATTGATGAACGTTTATAACAATAAATACATTTACAAGAAATGAATACATTTACTTGTCAGACTGTTTTTCCTCGGACAAACAAATTGAATAAACACAGCCATGGACTATAGAAGCAGTTCCCTTCCCTAAACTTGAGGCCTCCAAGGGCAGAATCAAATACAACTTCAGCAAATTTATCTTACTGCCAAAACAGATGCAGGGAAGCCTTACTCAATGAATCTATTGCAAAACAACAGACAGCTTTCAAATGACCCTGAGGAGACTAATCAGATTTCAAATGCCTGCATTTCCCCATCCACTGTACAGAAAAGCTAATAATGAATGGCGCACCCCAAAGGCCACAGTTTTCTGCAAGCAGCATAGAAGATGTAATTATTGCAGTCACTTGGAAGGTCAGAAGTCAGAGCTATCTGTTGAAATGAGATCAAACAACCTGAATGAGAAGGCCACTTGCTGACCAGCGGGCAATGCTAAGACACAAATAACACTGTACTTGCTACTGGTCAAGCACATCCATAGAGGTAATAGCTTTTCTCCCGTATTTGCAGAATTCCTTCTTTTTAAACCCTGCCTCATAACAAGCAGTGGATTAAAAATGAAGCTAAACCTAATTCAGTGTGCTTATCTAGCCAAAGAAAAGTAGACATGTTTCAGAGCTGGCCAGTAAGACCTTTTCTACAACAGTGCTGGCTTAAAACTTCATCCAAGCCTAGTGAAAAGAAAAGCAAAATATTTTCAGGAAAGCTGTCCATGGGAGTAAAACTGATTATAATTTATGATTCAATCTGTATGCTTCCCTTCCATTTGGAAGAAATTCCATTTCCCAAAATTGGACCAATCTATTCTCTCCTGAAAATACTTAAATAGCCTCATATAAATCTGACAGCATCTCTAATTACATTCAGAAATGCATTACAGAAAATGCACACAATGAAATTCAGCAGTATAAGCTGCAGGTGCCTGCACTACGCACTTACAGGAGCAGTGATCTTGCTGGCTGAACAACCCCTCTGGACACCTGGAGAGGCATCTGCCCTCGAGCAGGAGGTGTGAAGACAGACAGGCTGTACAGTCCTGGGAAGTGTTCCCTATGCAGCCTGCACAGGAGGAGTGGCACTCTGCAGGAAAGCAAAAAACAAAAAGACAGAAGCGAAAAATCAATTTATCTCTCTCTCTTTTGCTACTGTCCTTGAGTACAGCAAGATTGCTTTGTTCCCAAAGAGAATAGGAAGGTGTTTCCTTCGCAGGATTCTCTATTTTATAAAAGGTAGAAAGGGCAAGAATGCAGGAAGACTGTACAGCATGTTTCTGGAAGATAGGAGCAACCACAGATATCTGCATACTTAATTGCTTTGCACCCATGCAGTTCATCTCCAAAATGGAAAGCTAACGCACGACAACATAATATCATTCTCCCCCCTCTAAGAGCTCTGGGTCTTGCAGACTCAGAGTCCAAAATCATCTTTTGCTATCACCCTACAGTTATCCCAGGAAGGATTTTCCATCCAGCACCCCTGGACAGTTATCATCAGTCATTCTGGAGCAGTCAGAGTTGGGTTGGCTGCCTGACTTTACAGCTAGCAAAGTGAATGTTCATTAAAAGGATTCAGCAAGAAGGATGAGAGTGCAGTTACAATGTCAAGACTTTTCCACTTTAGCCTTTACTGGTACTGATTCTAAAAAAAGTCAGTTTAAAGTAAACAATCTGATGAAATAAAAATGCAAACTGATTATCAAAAAAAACCTACTCATTTTAAGAGTAGTGGCTCAAGAACACAGATTCAACTGCATGTTAAACACGACAGAAAACTTCCTGCCTTCTGAGGAGATAAGACAAACACAGGGTTGGAGAGAATAAAAGAAAGTAAATGATTTATTTAACTACTATTAGCTGCCTGTCAGAGTTATCATAAATGCTGTGTTTTTAGGACTATCTCTGTCTCAATGGACTCGAACCAAATCAGAGAGAAATTTCTTAGTTTCAGCAGGGAAACCTGCTGGACATGTGGACAGAAATATTTCTGTAGATTGGTTAGAAATTCACAAGTACAGAGGTAAAAAATCCAAAACCAACACTATAACCTACATATGAATGCACTTCTTTTTTTCCTGCATAGACAGTGTAGGCATGTAATGTCTGCTGTGGGTTTGCATTTTCAAAAGGATAGATCTGTAAAATTTGTATGAGAATTTAGATGGGTAGCTCTAAGTCTGAAATGGTGAATATTCACATCCTTCTGCAATAAATCAAATTACTACTCTAATCCCTTTACTAATACAGAAGAGCTAATAACGTGAGGCTGTGCTGACATTCTTGCTCAGTGACATAATTAAGTGCTGTCACCGAACTCTGCTCAGTCCTGTCTGTGCAGGTCTGTTCACCCACTTGAGGCAACGGTATATGGATTTATTTATTTAGTTTCTATACCATAACCTGGATTCAGACAAAAAAGCCCATTCTCTGCCAAGAGACAGCCACTGCATGAATTGGGAGGTTCTGCATTAATGCCTTCAGGAGCCAGTCCAAAGTACTGAAACTTTAGTAGCTTGTGTAGGTCACTGATAAAAGACAGAACCATTCCATACAGAAATTACATTTCTTCCTTTTGAAAGAGCTACTAAGGCAAAAAAAAAAACAAAAAAACCAAAAAAACAACCCTCTCCCCCCCCCCCCAAGAAAACCACAAACTCCTGTCAATTTGATAAAACACAATTTAAAAAGAATTTATGTTGCGTCCACTTCCACTTCCAAAAAATATTGACCAGGAAGAAACAGCCATCAGTTGTGCTATTACTGATGTTGTTATTGCTATTCCATCATTCAAATGCTGTAGATTCACTGTCTCCTTGATGGCTCTTTTCACATAGGGAAAACATTTCCTCCCATTAACTTCCTTCTCCTTTGCCTTCCGGTGGTCTGTGTTACTGTGAGAGATTCTGTCTCATTCAGAATCATCCTGAATCCATGCGCATATTTTCAAGATACGGCAATGAGTTTGTTGTACTGACGTTCCATATGGCTGCCACAGTTGGACTATACAGAGCCTGAATGACTAGCTGATACACTCAGACAATATTCTGCAGTGGAATCTCACAGCAGTGGGAAGGCATGCATATACCCTAGTGAACACATCTTAGCCTCTCTTCTAAACTGCAGCCTTCATGGAAATGCTTCCTACTTGGCATTTCAGGAGCAGTGCTAGGACCCGTGCTGCGGGGCATGCATCAGAAGAGCTTTCACAAAAGAAAAGACTGCTGAGGGATTTTTTGACCAGCTACAGGGCTAAAAGTGGACAAAAGCTCAGTCTTTTCTGAACAAGGCTTAACGACTGATCCTGCTTAAAAATAATCAATGGTAAAATCTTACACTCAAACTGAAAGAAAAGAAAGCTACGCTAAGGTGACCAGACCAGAATCAAATCATTAACAAAAAAAAAACCCCAGCAACAACCAAATCCTTTACATGCAAATTACATGCAGAGTGTATTTTCCTCCAAAAGTGTTACAGAGGAACTCAAAGCATACTAGAAGCAAACATAGTACGAAGTGACCAGAAACATAAAATTCAGCACAGTGCTTAAAGCCTCAAAGAACAGTTTCCATCCTCAACTCACGTCTGCAGACTCCTGTGACATCCAGGTAGAACTGAGCCTGGCAGTGTGAGAGGCAAAAGCCGTGCACAGCTCCTTCCACAGGTTGATGGGGCTGCAGCACATCCTCTGGTGCCCAGCACTGCAGGCAATGAGAGGCCTCTGGGCCAACGCAGGTACGGCAGGATGGGTGGCAACCTGTGCATGTGTAAAGAGAGCAGTCAGAGACACAGCTCTGAGGAGAGATGTCTCAAAGAGATGGACAAGGCCCAATACCCATGCAAAGTCAGGCATCTTGTAAACAAAAACTGAGAAAAAAACTGGTTCAAGCCCTGTGGTCCTCTTTCCAGTTTTGCACTGCGGTGAACAGTCTGACAATCAAAGAGCTAACCAAGCAGCGACGTCTTGCAGCAACTCATGTGCTAAGGAATTTCTTCCATAAACAGACAGAGTGCCGTATCATCTATGATTAAACAGGGAAATACTTTGCTGTCACACTTTTAAAAGAACAGCTCTTCCCTTCAATAAAGTTGACAAACAGTTGGAAGAAAAAAAAACAACCAACAACCTTGATTGCTAGTGGCACAGTATTACAATGTTCCTTTAATTTCAGGAGCTGGAAACATGAACATAATCTCACCATTAAGACAGCTAGAAATAACAGTATGATGGGCTTAAAGGAAGCAGAAATACATCTCCTGAATTTTCAGGTTTTCCACTGTTGCAAAATATATTAAGTATGTGTATTTTATTCACCTCTTCAATTGTCTCAAGAAAATTTTGCAATTGATAGCAATGTGTGCTTATTTCAAGAGCATGGAGAAAAGAAACTTCCCCAAGATCAGTAAATCTTGAAGGTGTAAAACTACAATGTATTTGGGAACATTTGATTTTTCTCAAAATGGAAAACAATCAGTAAGCAAACATGGAAATGACTCATTTCTTGACCAGCAATAAGAATCAGTGTCACAGTTGAATGCTCTGAGCACAGCCAACAAAAGCCAATACAAATACATCAACTCTCAGCAGGTGAGGAATTCACTCAAATTACAGAGCTTACCCCTGCAAATGTTGTGATCCAGATAAAAGCCCACTCCACAGCTCTGCAGGCACTGGCCCTGGTGCAAAGCCAGAGGAAGGGAACAGGAGGTACAGTGAGTGGCCAGAGGTCCCTCACACGTGGAGCACGAATCATGACAAGCTGATAAAAGAAACAAGCACATGGAACTGAAATATTCTGTTTTCCCTCCTTGCAAATTGTGTTGCTGACTACAGCATCCTCCAGCCAACTGTGAAAACTGCCAGCTGGGAGGATATTCAGCTGTGTGAACTAATGAGAGCAGAAGAGCACTACTAATAACCAGTAACACAGTAATAACTCCTACTCATACTGCACTGCAAACATTTATCTCAGTTTGTCTTAATATGTTTCACAAGGCAGAGGTTATTTAAAACAATCCATCATAAGAAAACCCCCAAAGAAAATAATAAACAACGTTCCCCATGCTCAATTCTGTGATCTTAAAATTTCCTCCCCAAAGACAAACATTTGAGGAACAGAAGACATGTGAAGAGTTCCTTGAGAGTCTTAAGAAAGCTCATGCAAATATGCCTCTTACCCCTGCATTTTCCATTGCTGCCTGGGAAATATCCACCTGGGCACTCTGAAATGCACTTCCCATTGTGTAACACTTTATCTGAAGCACAGGTTAAACAACTGGGCTGGGCTGCAGTGCACGTTTCACAGGACCGGTCACAAACTACCAAAGAGGGGAGCTCATTAATGAAACACACTCAATAAGCTAATAACAGAAACATCAAACCAACCAGATAAATACAGTAAAGTAAACCGCCCCGTCTTTTAAACGGCACCTTTTAAATGATCCTCACCGGCACCAGCAACCTCTCACAGTATCCTGGAATAAGTAGTGACGTTCACAGAGGGAGACGTGCATGTACAGACATGTATACAGACTGACCTATGCAGTGTCTAGGACTCCTAAGTACAAATACCAGCAATAGCTCCATAGCCATGCTCCCTCCAGCTTTTGCTGCCCACGCAGAGGAATGCTTGGATGGATTACGGAAAGGAAAACTTACAAATCCCATCAGGCTTCTGTTCTCTACAAGCAGGTACTTGGAGTGAAAGGTCTGCATTTTCGTGCCTAGATCCAACTGCTACCACTGCAGGTTGTTTCTGGTGTTACACCCAGCAATGGGAAGGGGGGGGGAGGATCTCATTGCTGCCTTACAACATCCATCACCCTGCTTGCACCAGACTTACCTTCTATTTGGTCAGCACACTCTCCAGATCCAAAAGAGTTTTCATCTCAACAGCAACGTTATCAGCTAGGTTGCTGAGGCACAATTATATTAATGCTCTGACAATCATTGTAAATGACTCTGCCTCCCTGTAACTTCTGTATGTGCAACGCTTTAAGCTGAAAATGGACAACACCTCTACATAATTGCATACAGATCAGACACTAAAATCTCTTATTTTCCTCTTTCGTAATAAAAAATTCGAACAACTACTTAGTGAATCAAGAGGTTTACATGTCCTGGGACATACAGAAAAAGACTCTCCAGATAGCGTTGCATTTTTCTTTCCTGTTCACCAGTGGTCCTACAAATAAACCACCTCACAAATGTACATAACTGTACAACAAACATACTTCTCAGACTGTTCAGGAAGTAAAAGATGGAAGAAAAGTTGAGCAAAAATTTACCAGTTTCCCCCCTCTTCCTCTTTGCTACAAATCAAAACTACAAGCACGAAATTGCATCTAAAATCAAGCATGATAATGTTCCTAATCAATTTCTGTGGTCAGTATTTTCCCAGGCAGTCAGTTCTGAAGTTAACTGACTTCTTGTTCAAGAGAAACAGTATGAAACTCTGACTTCCTTAAGTCAGCAGCACTATTGCTGCTGTGTATTCAGCATGGCCAAGAATTGTACGTGTCTAATTTTTGTTTTCACCAGTAAGACAGCTTCACTTTAAAACAGCTTACAGATCTCCAGCTGGGTATCAAAATCAGTGCTTTTGGAAGATGATAAAAAACCTGAGCTCTGGTGGGTGTGAGGAACAGCTGTGCAGTTTTGAGGGATTTTTTTATTGCACTGGCAAAAAGTAACAAAAATGGTTAAGCTGCACCTGGATAAAATTTCACTTTGAGCCTACATAATTTTTAGCTACAGAAGCAAAATTTCAATTCTGCACATTTCAAAACACACGCTTATAACATTTACTGGGGCAGTGGCCAAAATTTTATCCGTGTGCCACCAGTTTTAGGCTTTCCCCCTAGCTAGCTGTGCCATAGCTAGTAACATTATTAACTATGCCAGCAAGTCCTTCAAAGAAGCTGGAGATGGCTGCCAGTAGAAACACGAGCTTGGTCCAAATGATTGCAGCAAATTTTAGATTATTTATTTGAGGGTTTTTTCCCCCTTTGTGATCTGTTTGGTTGAGATTTTGATTTTTGCCTCTAGCCTTCTCTTCCTCCTCTTCTCACAAAGCTTCCTAGCTCCCAAGTCTCACCCGTTGTTCAGGTATTAGTTACTGTGACGCTGAATTACAATCAAATTTACAGAAATCTGCTGGCAAGGGCCATTTTTCTTTCCACAGATAAATGGATTTGTCAAGCCCTCAAAAACAACTCAGTTAGGCTTTCAAGCTGTTCAATGAGAGAAAAACCTTAAACCTTTCAGCATCTGATTAGCTTAAATGAATTAATAATCTTACAAACAAACAGCAGCTTTCCTTATCTGATTTTTATGCACAAGGTGCATCTGGCTTCTTACACATTAATAAAATCACAACTGCTGCATGGCTGAATGAAATACTGATTGCATTTTTGCAGAGCATTTCTCAAACTTCTTGCAAGGGAGAAAGAAAACAGGCATTTACCGTTGCAGATTCCATCCTTCTCATAAAATCCCTTTCCACAGCTGGCCACACAGAGCCCTGCTTTTAGCACATGCGACGTGTCCTTGCAGGAGAAACAATTGTTGTCAGCAGGTCCCCAGCACGAGGAACAGGACTTGTGACAAGCTGCAGGAAAGAAAGGTAAAAGATTAATAAATGATTAACTTTCAGTCTTCTTTTTAAACTGAAGAATTTGCAGCAATTCATTTTTCTGCAATTCTGCTCCTAAAATTTAAAGGCATCCACTGCTTCAGAAAAGAAAAAAGAAAAAACAGAAGATCTCTGCTTTTCTTATACTAGTATTTTCATCCATCTCATCTCAGCGGCATGATTTACATCACCATTTTGTACACGCACTGCGACACCTAACATGCTTCAGCATTGTCTCTGTAGCTGTAATCAGATTAGAAGAGTGTTTGTAACATGACTAAAAGAGTGTCTGTAACACCTAAGTCCTGTTCTTCATTGTGCTAGAGAGAAGATGCATCCCTTTGCTGAGTAGGAATACTAGCAGCATTTCTCCCTGTGTGAGCCACGTATCATGGCTGGGATATAGCAGTGTTTTGCGTATGTCTGAAGTCTTATCACATCCCTGCAATGAAGGAAAGTCAAAATGCCCTTTTTCAGGCACAAGGGCATAGCAACATATAGGCCAAAATGTCATCCTCAACCACGATGATGTCTTGCAGTTGAAGTCATAGCTGTAAGGAAATCAACTCCGCTTACCAAAGCACATGTTGAACGAGCCACCATATTCAAAACTCTGCAAGTTCAGCTATGAGGAAAATACAGCCCATTATGGTTCCGTTTATGGAATTTGTGAAGCAGATGCACATTAAATCCCATGCTATCAGTGCTTACATGAACTGCACTAATTACAGTTCTTTTAGAGATTAGATTTTTTTTTTCATTAACACATCCAAAAGTGTTCTTAAATTTATTCTTTCACAATGAGGCAGGTACATGAGAACCACAATAGATAGGAGAAAATAGCACTATATGACATTTGCTCTGTATCAATGAACATGTCTGAAGTTGCAGCCACACAAGAAAAACTCATCAGTGAGTAACTAAAACTATGCTTACATGTGGAGCAGTGACAAAAGCAAACACCTTCCTGCCAAAATAAACCCCCTAAATGAGTGACAATTCATCTTCTCCCCAGTAACAGGAGAAAATGAAGTGCTTCCATTCCAAGACCATGCCTAATATTTCTGCGCAAGGGCAGAACAGAGGAGGAATGATTATGCAGGACAGCACACAGCTGTAAACATGCTTACAGCAAAAGAGCTATCACCAGTATTCCCCTCTCACTCTTGTTCTGCATGATTCTTATGCTTCTTCTGTCTGCCTGAGGCTATAATTGCTCTTGTAGTTTGTTAATTAACGAGACAGAGCACCTATGTTTATGCTTAAATATGAGTCACGCTGCCCAGAAGATAAACACCCTATCTCAGTGGATCTCATTACTCCCCGAAGCAGGGAAGCATTATCATCTCCATCTCATAGACAGGCAACTGAAACACAGATGTGACATGACATACACAGGGTTGGAAAAGGGTATGTTTAGGGGCTAAGATACAGGATAGACATCCAGCATTTGGTCTTTTGACCTTCTGCATGCTTCCTTCTCCATAATTCTACCTTTGATTAGTTTACCTTTTCTCATCATTTTCTTTTATTGCCTTATAATTAGCTGTTTGCTTTCTCCCTTCTCACCTTCCTTCATGGTTTTTCCCTGCATTATGCTAGATTTCTCCACAATGCTCTGACTATTCTGTCTGAATATTTCTATGTGAGAAGTCTGTCATAAGGATGTTGGGCATTTTGCACCTGATAGGATTTCTCCCACTGACTCCTACAGCAAGGTGAACTGGTACATATGCCAAGACTATCAAGTGCATCTAATTGTGGATGAATCACAATGCACTGAATACTAGACATCCCATTTGAAGGCAAAGATTTAGCACATTTTTTTGCTCCAGTCGATAATTTCCTTTGCTGATGAAAAGCTCCATCTCATTCCAGCTTGGATGATTCTCAGGGCATGTTCACACTTGCAAATTAACTTCAGATATGAGTTCATGCTGTAAATTCCTAGGTACTGAATCGTCCTCACTTCACCTTCCAGTCGGGACTATTTTGCTCCTCTAAGCTCACTGTACCTTTCAACACTTTTCTGACAGGATGGACACAAGGACTCAATCTTCTAATAATACACTCCCCACTGCACAGCTTGACTTCTTCACTGTTAACCTGCCTAAATTTGTTAACACATCTGAAGTTACGCAGTTATTTTCAGAAATTCTCATGTCATTTCTGTAAACACCATTCTTTTCCAAGAAAGGCTACTCCCTCCTGGCAGCCTGGCCTCCAAACTCTGTTTAAAAAACAAACAGCCTTGCACACTGTATTAAAAATGCCCTTTTTTATTAAAGACAGGTCAACTAGGCAACTGTGATTTGGCTCTAAGACTGTCCTCCCACTGGGCACCATTCACTGCATGTAGCAGATCAAGTACTCTTGAGAAGCTTCTCTCCTCTATATATTCTCCCAAGCAGCTGCCCTAAGCTGTGCTATGTGTAGGGCAAAATAAAGACTTGGCCTCCTTCTAGAGCCACACATTCTGCTGAGTGTAACTCTTACTATAAACAGCTCCATGCTGGGAAAGCTGTTTGGTATGATTGGAGTTACGTTCCAGGCTCTTCTCTGGAGCTAGGTCCCAGTAGGATCACCTCTGTCAAGTCCACACACAAATGTTCTGCTGGGATTTTGTCACCACTACCACCGTTCTCACCTACAGCTAAGCATGATGCTTTCTCTCAGCTCACCTTCCCTTCTGGCACTGGCCATCCTAAGCCCAACTACAGACAAATGGCTATAGGGCTAGCAGAGCAGCTGACAGTTCAGACCAGCTCACAGATCCTGTTCTCCACAACAAAAGAAACTCCCTATAAATGTTACTTTAAACACAGCCAGCAGGAAAGGGATGGAGACAAGAAGTAAAGATATTCTACAGAAGGGAGCTAACAGCATTCCCTATGCCATACTTTAAGTGGGAAACCTGTAATGCCTAGAGTTGAACCAGGTAATGATACAAAACTGTGAAGTCTGCAGCCTGCATGAGTTTAGGATCTTACTTTTCCCTCTCTCTCTCTCTCTCTCTCTCTCTCTCTGATTGTCACAGCTCTCTGTACTGATCCTGCAAAACTACTTCAGTGTATCACAGCAGCTTTCAGGCCCTTTAATGAGGCAGCTGTTGTTTTGAAATCATAAAAGCATAGAATTGCTCAGGTTGGAAAAGACCTTACAGATCAAGTCCAACCGCAACCTAACCAAACTACGATAACTCTAACAACCCTCCAATAAATCATGTCCCTCAGCACCATATCCAAATGGATTTTAAACACACCCAGGGATGGTGACTCAACCACCTCCCTGCGGAGTCTATTCCAGTGCTTAACAACCCTTTCTGTAAAGAAGTTTTTCTAATTCTCCAAGTCCTTCACAAGCCTTTTTGCATTCCTAGAAGGGAAATGACTTCTGTAGTTTTTCAGTTACAGTGAGAGAAATGAAGTACATCCTACTGGAAGTCATCACACCTGAAAACTCACAATGAATTTGATAAAATGCTTAGAAACAGATCCTCTGGAATCCAATCTACACAACACTGACCAGGCCCACATGGTTTCTTTCAAGCAGGAGATGTAAGAACTGAGGTTTGGAAGAAGGCATGGAAAGGAGAAGGAATGCAACTTGATTTTAGCAAGAGAGATATATGTAGCGTTTGGGAGAACAGTGAATGACTCAAAGCAGATCGGTGACTATTTCCTCAGGTTGGCTTACAAAAGAAAACAGGTTTGCAGTAAACCTCAGCTCTGCTTTGCAAGCCCTCCCTGCAATCGTGCTCCACAGTCTCTTCCGATACAGCCATATCTGTATGCAAAGTAACACATGGCTCCAGGAGGTATCAATTAACAGTTTCCAGATGACAAACAAGCAGAGCCTTATTCCTGCTCCTACAGATACAATCCTACACTTCTTGTGCTTGCAGCAAAAGGCATTATTTCCATGTCTTGAGGATCATTCTGACACAAGTGCAGCAGCTACCTAATTCATTTGTTCTGTTTGACATCAGATGGCACAGCCATAGCTGTGGAATCTGTTGGTGTGGCTGAGACAGCAACTCAAACCCATTCCTGCCCATTATACGTACTTGTACACACCCAGCCTGCAGAGGCTTTGCTCTTTCAGCGCTGGACCACTGCCAGACTCCACAGCTGCTTGTTGCCCAAACAGCCAGTCACCAGACTCACTGAAAAAGTAGGGGGGAAAAAATGGAAGCATTCAATGAGCCACTGTCAGCTAAAACATCTTTGCCTGGAGCAACTAAGTGGCTGTGAGAAAATGTGTCAACAGAAGCATTGCCAGGAAGCTGTTTTCACCCTTCCTTGCTATTTTCAGTTCAGATTCAGTAGGCGTTATTTTCTATTCGCTTTTCTCTTCAGTGTGAATGGACACGTGTGCAAGATTCCGCACCTTATCCAGAGACTGCTGCAAGAGTTGGAATGTGTTTTTGCAGTAAAAGCTTCTAATATCAAAGTATAGGCCCTCACTAAACTTGTAACCTTCTTATAAAATGGCTGCATATGTTACTTTTCACAAAAAAATTGCTGAGGCAGAGACTGGCACAAGATAGGTCGTGCATTTTGCTTAAAAGCAGAAACTGGAGCATTCTCTCTAATTCAAGATAAGGCAATCTGCCTAGCATAGGACAGAACAACAGTTCTATGCTTCAGTTGACACAATGGTATTCATTAAGCTGCAGTCAAATATCTTTTCAGAAAAATCAATGCTAAACAGACAGAACTTCGGAAACACTTATTTTCTGTGCAGGTGACAGGAGCACTAGCACAGGTAGGCTGGAGAAGCTGTGGAGTATCACAGTATTACAAGTCAGCTAGGTGGTTGGCCCTGGGCAATCAGCTCAATATGCCCCTGCTTGAGCTGGGCGTTGGACCAGATGACCTCCAGATGTCCCTTCCAACACAAGCCATTCTATGGTTCTGCAAGCCTCTCTTCTTGGTGAAAGCAGGAACACCCTGGTGGCTCCTGAGCCAGTGGGTGCCTTTCTCTGCTCTTACTCAGGGGTCAAACAGAAGTGACTCCGGGCATTGAGAAAACGAGAGGTCCTGCAAAGTGATATTTCTGTACTTTCTCCTAGAAATCAGACAGTGACTTAACAATCCACTTATCAAACTACCTCTTATCCACATAAGCACAGGTGTAATATTGCCCAGCTTGATGACAGCAGAAGGGCTAATACAAATGGCATTCCAGCAAGAACACAGTAAGAAATCACTGGTCGACTTTTAGAAAGCAAAGAGAGGTCCATGTTCTGAGCTACATAGCATCAGTAACCACCTCTAACCTGTGAGCTGGGAATGCTTAGCTTAGCTTAGGCACATTCTGTCACTAACTCTCAAGGTGAGCCTCTGCAGCCAGGATACAGCAAAGAAAAACAACATGCTGTGAATAAAAATTAAAGGGCTTTGCTACAGTGCAAGCTGGGTCTTTTAGTATCAAGTTACACATCTCAACATTTGCACTCTCAGAGATCAAAGCACAAACACTTGTGCTCTAAGTTTTTGAATAATCTTGAAAAACATAAATAATTAAGTTAGAAAAATGCAAGGAGAGTAGTGAACACTGCAAGTCCTTTGAGCCCTTCCACTCTATCAGGCAGACATCTTACATTTTTCCTTCACTTTGCTTTGCCTTTGGTGTAGGCTTAATTGTTTCCATGACCGATTTCTTACAGAGAAGCCTTCATCTGCTACACTGTTCCAAGCCAAATTCAAAGTGAACCATGAGTTCTAAGCACACCACTACAGGTTCTCAACTTCACATTCTCTTACTGATTTTAACACTTTAAATAAATAAGGGTGGGGAGAAAGGCGTGAAGCAACGTTGGTGTAAGACTAAAACTGGGAAGACATCAAGAAACAACTGTCTTCCAAAATTCCAAGTACGTTCAGTTAAAGCAGATGTCATAAAACATGAACAAAAGGAAAGACTAATTCATTGTCTTTTGTTGCAATGCAGACAATGGTGTCTCAACAGCAGAATGCTGTGGGAAACCTGTTTTTATAGGTGTTTTTCATCTCCAGAGTGAATTCCTCAAGAGAGACTTTACTGGAACGGTAACATTAACACAGTCTAGTTCATTCTTTTTATGATTTTGGAACATGCTTATCGCAGTTGTTAAAACGATTATGAGAAAAATACTCCTGAACAGCCTAAGGCCCATCTGGGCAATCAGATTACAGATCTGTAAAAATGAAGAGAATACAAAGAAAGAGTGAATGGAAACGAATTATGGACTGTATCTGAAATTTAAGACTTATTCCACCAGTTTTACTTTATGCAGAAAATGCAGCCAGGCAGAACTAAAGCAAATCAGTTTAATTCCCCCGGGGAAAGAGGAACAAATTTTCCCAGCAACTTTCAGCTACAAGCACGCGTGACTGCAAATTTGGATGGAATGTACAATCAGTAATCTACAAACCAGTAATAAAATGAAACATTAGCCTTTCCCTCTTGCTTCAGCAGTACATGGGCACTGCCAATTAAAATACTGGTAGCAGGTGGAAAGGAAATGGTAAAATAAAACCAAACGAAGTAGAAGATTATTTGATACTTAAGACTGTAAATTCTTTTGGATTGGGTCTCTTTTTTTCTCTTTATATGTGCACAAAGGGGCTCTAGCCTGTAGTCAGTGCTGACAGAGGTTTCTCAGACTTTCAAATCCTGAAACAAATGGTGAGCTCTTCAAGGCAAGCCACTTTAGAAAAGGAATCTGGACTTAGAATCTAAAGTGCTTTCCCTTGAAATCTGCCAAATACCCTACGTTTTTGTTTAATTTTAAGGAGCAAGGCTAGTTTCAAAGAAATTAAAATAGTGGCTCAAGAAGTTGAGCATGTGCTCCATACTGCTTATGAATTAGAGCTGTAGAAATAATCAGAAGCCTTTGAAAAAAGGCAACAGCAAGAGAAGAAAAGTAGTATCTTTAGGGAAAACAAACTGCCACGATGAAAAAGCTGCTCCATTACAGTTTAGGAAAAACACAAATATTTCAGAGGAGCATGAGAAGCTCATAAAAACACTATTATAGTCCCATCACATAGTAAACTAACACTGCTACCTTCATATCAGTCTTCGAGACAGTATGGTTTAGGATTTAGACACGGACCAGATGTCTCGTGGAATTACTAATTTACTTGGTAAATATTCTTCTTAAGAACAGTTAGCCCAACCACGAAGAGAGAGCAACACATGAAATGAAATGAACAATGGCAGAACAGAACAAAAAATATTTTTAACAAGTCTTTACTGTGAGTTTTTCTGGTCCTATAAATAGTCCATCCCTACAAGTAATTTATACACCTCGAAGTGCTGACTCCTCATAGGTTAAGCATTAGCAGCTGCAGCTTAGTCCACACTAAGCTAAAAACTCCTATGGAGATCAGACTGTCAGACACAGTTCAGGGTGTTAAATCCTTAGTGAAATGAAAGCACACACTCTGCTCTGCATCCTCAACACCACAAGAAACACAGTCATGTTTCCAGAAGAGAATTCTGAATTGTAAGAGGACTCTGATGAAAATCTGAAACTGCAGCCTTCTAAAGCAGAGAGTTTTATACCTACCAAACTCACCTGCTCAGGAATTTCAGTGAGTATTTCCCCAACCAGTAATCAGTTTTATACCATACGACTTGGTTCCTTTGATCACTCCTCACTTTACTCTCGGGTGAACATTAACACCTATGTCAACAGCAAGTCCCCCAACAGAGCACATATCTAATCACGTGGGTACCGCTTTGTCTGCCATTTTGCTATCACAAAGCACTGCAATCTTTTTTTGCTTCAAGTTACCTGCACATATGAGTTGATCCTGAAAGAATCCCTTCCCACATGAAGTCACACACTGCCCATTCTTCATCAGCAGTGATGTCCGGCACGAGGAACACTCGAAGCCATTCATACAGGCTGAGCACGTTTCATTGCAGGCTTCCATGAGAGGAAAAGAAAGATGCATTAATTCCAAACGTCTTGATGTAGCACAACACGTCTGCTCTGCTGAAGAGACAATTTTGTCTCACTGTGGCAAAAAAAAATTCAGAATTCACTCTCATTTGAAACCAAAGCCTATGGCTACCACTCAGTATCGTGCCTGCATACTTTTCCAAACAGAGCTTGACAATCTGTATAGATTACTACGGGATTCTGCAAACAAATGCAAAGCAAGCCACAGAACACACAGTCATTTGGCAGTGTACATCCCCTGCAGGCTTTACCTAAGCAAGTCCCCCCATCCTGATAGAAGCCTGACCCACACGTCTCCACACAGCGTCCATTCTGCAGCCGCTTCTTCACATCACGGCAGGCAATACAGTGATCAGAGGACTGAGAGCAGGTCAAACAGTCTGGGTGACACTTCCCTGGTGCAAAAGAAAAACACAAGGGCAAAAACCATCAGCAGTGTTTTCAGATGAAAAGAATAAAATAAATGCATAATCCAAAATCAGAGTAAAATTAATTACTAGCTTATCTTGCTGGTTCATGTTCTGTCAGTTTTGGAATGGTTTTCTTCCAAACTAGCATGAAAAAGGCTAAATACTATATTGTTGTGTCCTAATATGTGGGAGGGTATTGTAAGGACTGTGGTTTCCTAGGCTATAGATAAAACAGAAATTTCTTGACCACACTGTTGTAAAACAGTAAAAATCATGAGCGATCTGGAATTAATGGCAAAAAACAACCTAAATTTTACATTCTTTTACGCAAACTCTGCAATAAGTCACCTGATGCATCCACATCAGGTCAAAGTATAGTGGCAGACCACATCCCCTCCAGTCAGAAGCTTTATGTCACAGTGCTGTAGAAGAATTTCTTGACCACAGGTATTTCCTCAAAAGTTATGTCCAATCTCTCTGCAGAGACCAGGAAAAAAAGCCTATTTTTTCTTTATTACTGTGCTACTTCTGCTTGCTGGAAGAAAAGCTGTCTGCTCCTATCTGACAAGTCAGCAAAAGGACCTCACTACTGAAAACTCTCTATTTACACTAAATAACCTGCAAGTTTCCAGGCAGCTGTATCTAAGGAAAGAATTGGGAATTTCTCACCAGTTACTTTCGAAAGGTACATCCAGCTCCATCCTCACAGGCTGACAACAAACTGATTGCTCAGAGAGGTACAGAATGGACAATCTTTCTTTAAGTCCCCCCAAAAAAATCCCTCTGCTCCAACTAAAATGTTCTTAGTGAGTGGGCATATTTGCTGTTTTTTTTCTTTTCTTTTTTTTTTTTTTTTTTTTTTTAACTAAACACAACTATGCTTGGGGCTAGGTGCTCTACAGTGGATGAGAATAAATGGGTTCTGTCTGCCTGCTTCCCCCAGCACATCTGTGAGAAGCAGCAATAAATTTTCACTGGCTTTAAGGACGCAGATGTGTTAGGAGCTGATGTCCTGGGTTCACAAGTCAAACTGCTGCAGGCTGGGTTGTGTATTTGTTTCTCATAGCCTCCAGCGGAAAACAGAAAAAGTGGAAAAACTCCAGGTTCATTCTGTGTCCATTCACATTTTAGGATACAAAAATGCAGGTTTGCTCTGTAAGTCCAGTATCATGACTTCAAGGTATGCATTTTCCAGAGCACTACCACTGCAGAAGTGAGAAGAAGAGGCCAGGATTTTCAAGGGTTACGGGTACACCGGTACCTCTTGATAAGAAAGAGAATAGGTAGACCCAGGGAGCACTTTTATGTAATCTGTCACCTCCCCTGGAGTTAGCGCAGATGCTGTTCCCTTGTGAAAATCTAGGACAATTTTATCTCAACTGCCCCAAACCCATTTTCCTCACTTTTCAATTTGCAGTGCTTTGCATTTTTATTAGCATACAGTAAATAAAAAGCTTTAACACATTAATATGGCAAATGTGCCAAACCACTCCTGCAAATGACAGTATAATTAAACTGAGAAGCTCTTTTTACATAGATAAACCATCAACTGGAGCGCTGTGATAGAACCAAAGTTAGAAGAATACATCAAGAACAGCTACCAAAACGAAGAATGAGCAAACCACAGATAAAGCCTACCAATTACAAAATGTAAAGCTTACTAACTGCAATACATAAATGAAGGAGAATGAAAACATCCTGGGGAATAAAATGAATTTATATGTAAAATTAACCTATAGCTAAGGCTATTCTGATTTTTCCAAACAATTATTATCTAGCAGCTGTTCTGCTCCAGGTGAGCCTGTGGCACTGTAAGCATGTTCTTTCTCCTTCACACTCTCAAGAAATAATCATCAGCCCATAAGCTCTAAGACTCTTGTTAAGATTGGAAAGACAGTGATCTGCATTATAAAATTTGTGTTGGAAAAAAAGGAGAAGACAAAATACTTTCAAAACACCACCTCCAGGAAGAGACTCTTGACAAAAGAAAGCTATCATCTAAAGCAAACAAAGTCAGTAGGACTCACTTCCATTCTTAGGATGGAGCCCTATGCCTCTCCAGTAAACTGAATTACAGAAACCAGTTACTTTGCAGCTGCAGATTGAAGACAAGTTAAAATTCACTGCGTGTGTCAGACCAGCACGAGAGAGACAAGGGACAGCCAGGATCCCAAAATGTGTGTCAGATGAGTGCACGATGCATGTGCTCCCACCCAAAAAGAGTGACAAAAGGGATAAAGGAGTAATACAAGTGATAAAGCACAACAACAGACACTGGGTCCATACCTGGCTGGCAGCGTGGACAGCAATCACCCTTCTCCCTCACAGCCATGCTGCCTGGTGGGCAGGGCAGACAGGAGCGCTGAAAGCAGACCACCTCTGCATCGCGGCATTCACACTCTCTGCACAGCCCTTCCTTCCACGTCTCTCCACTCTGCATAATACGACATCCAACAGCCAGGATTAGTGCTCTGCAGCACCAGCATAGCTGCTCCGCAGTCAAACCAAATCAAGATAGCGCCGCAGCAGTAATGCCGGGTCTGCCATCCAGCAGGGATTCCCTGCTGCTTACTGCTTCTGTGGTAAAGGAGAGTCTCTGCATAAAAAAGGTGTTTTTCCTCATGCATGGAAGTCCCCAGATAAACTTCAAGGCTACACCAGTAACAGCAGAAAGCTAAACATCTCTGAGGCTGTTTCAGCTCTGAGGCCAGTTGTCATGAGACTACGCGTCTCTATACCTCTTGCCCTCTTTATCTTTCCAAATCAAGGCAATCTGCAAAGTGCTCACAGAAAAGTCCATGGCCTGTGACCTCCTGATCACATTCCCTCTTAGCAGTCCCTCCACAAGGGGATGTTTTTCAGTTAGCACTAAGTCGTTTCTGCTTCTAACACTTACCTCTCTTTTCTCCAACTCAAAGCACTTCCTTGTGTCTCCAAATTTTGCTGCGTCACTCATCCACTTTTTTTCCCTCACAGTTCAGAAACATGGGTTTGATATCCTAAATCTTCTGGGTCTGAATCTATTTATTTGCATAATGACCTTCTTGACGCACTTAAACCTCCTTCTAACCTTGAAAGTATTTTACTTTCCTTACTCCTCTCTTCCGTTGCCTTATTCTACTTCAAAAGGACTTGCCACACAGACTGAGGTGGTGCTTTCCTCAGAACTAACCATCCAAACTGACACTGCCAGCTGCATGGTAAATGAAGGAGAGAAATCTCTGTCCCCTCTCCTGCAATCTGCATCTTTGGGTCTGCACCAAAGCTGCCCTTGATGGCTGAGGCTCTGCTGGTACCATGTGAAGAAATAAAAAGGCAGAAACGAGTCAGCAAGCATTTTAAATGCTTGTGAAGCTTTTGTGGCAGTTCCTCTCAAAAAGAATAAAGCACAAACCTGAATAAATCTAACATCTTAATATATTTTATCTCACTTGGGTCAGAGAGAGATCCAAGAAAGAAAAGTAAAGTACTAGCATTAAAAATTAAAACAAACAACAACAACAACAAACAGCATTAAATTTTTCTCTTCTCAAATCTGTTGACAAACAGCAGCCGTCAATCAGGTCCAACTCTCATCTACCTGAGCAATAAGAAGACCATTACTGGCATATTTCAACCACTTTATGTTTTCATTCTGTATAACTTAAGAAGAAAGTTCCTTGAAAATATTTGTAAAATAATGAACTCATGTCATGGTGAACATTGCATTAAATGATACAGGCAGAACATTATGCATTGCCTCTGCTATACAGCCTCTACCAAACAGGTCAAAAGTAAGGTATCTTTACCTCCACGAGATGCACAGGAAACCAGTGAGTACAGAGATTAAATATTAATGGGAAATGATTGATTATACTGCAGAAAGGAAAGCAAGGCCAATCTTCTCTGTAGTAGACGCACACATATAAACAATGTAAATGTAACAAATTTCATACATTTTAAAAGCAATCTGCAGATAATATTAACAGATTACTTTTCTGCTGCACTGAAAATAATGTCCTCCTCGGAACTCGGGAGAGTCACTTCTCCAAACCTTCATAAGCAGGATTCTCTATTACTGCTCCAAAGTATCATGATACTTACAGCTTTGGCATGTTCTTTGTAAACACAGTGACCATTGTTTGAAATACATTCAGGACAGCACTTCCCATCTAAGTGAATTAATTCTTCACCCTGTGAAGAGAAAGTCTGCTGAAATTCAAACGAAATCAACAATACCAAAAATACTGCAGAATGCAGAGGCAGAGCAGCTCTTGCCCTGGAATGCAATCTTCAGTCTCTATTTCATGTTATCTTTTCTGCATCCTATTTTATCTCTGTAAGTACAGTTTGAAAAATGTGCTTAATGAATACTGAATTGCAGAACAAACCTCAGAAAAGGCTAGGGAATTCAGTGATAAGACTATCCTTAAACCTTGCTGAGAAAGAACACCCGAGTGAAATCCACAGCAGATACAGAGAACAGGAATACCATTTTTTACTGTCCTTATCCAGGACTTTACTGAACCTTTACTGAACCACTGTCAAGATCTGAATGCATAAGCATTCAAATGAAGGTAACTTCATTTCCAATGCTCTGCTTTTTTTTGTCCAGTAGAGTTTCAAAGCACATGCTCTATTTATGCCACATGGAAAAATCCTGTTCTTCATTTCAACTGCAGAACTCCATAGGTTACACTTGTATAACCAATAACCCTGGTCTGGAGATGATAATTTATCAGTAGAAGGAGGAAATGAAGTGCCCTGACTGGTCAGAACTTCTTACGCTTAAGTGGAAGCTGATCATTCCAGAAAAAGGAAGACTCTGTTTTAAGGAATTAGGACACAGCTCAAAATGTTCCCTGTTCCCCTATATTCAGCACTAGTGAGGCCGCACCTCGAGTACTGTGTCCAGTTTTGGGCCCCTCACTGCAAGAAAGATATTGAGGCCCTGGAACGTGTTCAAAGGAGGGCAACAAAGCTGGTGAGGGGTCTGGAACACAGGCCATATGAGGAGAGGCTGAAGGAGCTGGGAATGTTCAGCCTGGAGAAGAGGAAGCTCAGGGGAGACCTCATTGCTCTCTATAACTTCCTGAAGGGAGGCTGTAGTGAGCTGGGGGTCGGTCTCTTCTCTCTTGTCATTAGTGATAGGACCAGGGGGAATGGTTTCAAGCTACGGCAGGGGAGATTCAGGCTGGACATGAGGAAGTATTACTTTTCAGAAAGGGTGGTCAGGCACTGGAATGGACTGCCCAGGGAGGTGTGGAGTCACCGAGCCTGGGGGTGTTCAAGGAAAGGCTGGATGTTGTGTTGAGGGACATGGTTTAGTGGGAGCTACTGGGAATAGGTGAATGGTTGGACTGGATGATCTTGAAGGTCTTTTCCAACCTTGGTGATTCTATGATTCTATGAAAAGAAACAGCTTCTATTTCCTGATATGAGTTGTTTCTCTAGATCAGATTCTCACGCATTACAAATATAGACGAGCTGATATATGCCAGTCATGAAACAGACATAAGTCTACAAAACCACTACAACAAAGAAGTTACGAATGAATGGCTAAATTAGATTTATTAAGTGTTCATTAAGTGTTTGCAAGGAGCTCACATACCAAAAGAAATTCCACAACTATTGTTGGTTTCCCTTTCAGCCTGTTACTTGTTTCTTTGGCTGGCTCGCAAAACTCAGCACCAAAGTTTAACAAACAGCTTTGCTGATTCGCCTCAGCCAGACACACATTCCAGCACAGTCACTCCAAAATATTTTTCACCTTGCCACCTAATACCTATACGTGACCTACGTGCAGTAACATCACCAGCTATTCACCAAAACCAACAGCTAGTCCCAGCCACGCTCTAGTAAATCTCAAGCATTTCTGAGAAGGTTGTATAGCAACTGCTGAATCACGGCCTGAACCTCTGATTGATTATCTGAGGCAAGCAAAAGTCAGCCCTGAGAGCACAGGTGAAGGCAATTCACCTGTGCTGCTGGAAGGGGTGGAGTCTGGCTCCACCTCTCCTAGACCCATTTAAGAGCTGACTAGCAACGGGGAAGGATCTCTTTCTAGAGATTCCTCCTTTTTGAGTTTTCCAGCAAACCCAGGATAAGGGTAAGCACTTTATCTATTCTTTTTGGTGTAATAACCTATTTAACAAAACTCTCTCATGTATTTCTTAATTATAACAGCTATATATTCACTGATTATACAAAGGGTGCAAGAAAAGAAAGAAATAACAGTCTTTGAGGACCATACACAACTAAAATCTCTCTTTTCTGGTTATATATATTTTGGTTACTTAAATCATTACTTCAAATTGCTGTTGGCAATTTGAATCTCATGTTATTACTATGGATTGTAAACTGTCCCCTTCTCCCCCCATCTACATCCCCACCCACACACGTAAACATAAACTACTGGAAAACTGAAAACAACTAGTTAAAGAACACGACTATCCTCCCTCCAAAAAAATATCCTACAAACACATTGCTCTGCCAATGCTCAGAAAAAAAGAGTGGCTGTAGGAGATATTCCTCAAATGTATACCTGAGCATTGTCATCGGAGTGCTTGATACCAGGCTCCTGAGAAGTGTTCCAGCAGGGTTTTGTGATGCTGAGTTTCAGTGGTCTTGGTTGAGTGCATCCATTTCTACAACTAAAACTATCCCAGCTTGCCACGTAACTTGTATCCCTAGCTTACCAGTGCCCTTCACAAAATGGCTTTTTGGAGATTAGGTCAGAATCCCTGCAGACACTTTCATATGGCAGTTCTGCACAAGTTTCTTTCAAAAGATTTAACAACTAAGCCTCTATTCTACCCTCACGTAATGCTACTCCACTATGTCAAGCTGTCTAGGATTTGCAGTTCATATCTGTGGCATCACATTTTAAACAGGATGATGTGACCAGAAAATTAATAGTGCCTTAATGAAGAGAATCCAAATGTTCCTAGCTTTACAACAGATTTGTTAATGCAGGTTCCTAACTATGGACAAAAAAAAAAAAAAGGAAAAAAAAATTTGCTTTTTGAGTAAATATTTTATTGCAGTTAATTAAATGCACATTGTATTACTTAAGTAAACTGTGACTATACCTAACTTGAGAAAACTATCCTAAGAGAAACTAAGATAATAAATCCTTGTGCAAATATATCAAGAGGGAACAAAACTCTGCAGCAAAGGACGTTGCCTTCCTCCCTCTGTCCCCCTAGCAATTACATTTCATTCAATTTGAAAATGCAGCAGTTCATACTCTGACAATTTGTATCACTTGGAGATGCTCAGGTTTTGAGCTGGTTACTTTTCAGAACCTGTTTGAAAAAGAGCTGCATGAGCGATAACGTTCACGTTTTGAACCCTTCTTTTTGAACCTTATGTGTCATCATCTCCTGCTATCATCCTGTAAAATATCCCTGGCTTTTCTGCATAATGGTTTCTTTGTCAGAACCTAAGATATGAGCATGAATATTAAATAATTTTCCCTACTGAGCCATGACAGCATGCCATCATCGTTAGTGTAAATGATCCAATTTACAGCTAAAAGCATGGAGGAAGCAGACTTGAAAAGATGCCAAGTGTTGAAGATTTTATGACAATCACAACTTTCCATCCAGAAAAATCTCTCTGTGCACTTTAAGGTCACATGATAATCATCACCACTACACCACTGACAAGAGTTTGGGTCAATGGCTCAGATGAACAGATGCATCTGTCCCTAGATACATCCTCTCTGCATGACATCATCTGAGACCCTGCGTGCAAGCTCTAACTTTTCTGAACATCTAAACAATCTAATCTGGTGATCCCATTATATGCAAAATGCAGACTTCAGGCACAACAGAAGTGTACTACTGCTCAAAATATAGCATGCAGGCAGTCACTAGGAAAGCCATGTTATGGAGAAAAAACTCAGATTGCTACAGTTCCTTCCTTTCTCTTCACTGACTCTAGAGTAGCTGGTATAAACCAACCACCAACTCACTGATTAAAACAGACATGGTGAGAAGTAAGGTAGAAGCCTTATTGCACTGCAAAAAGGCAATCCAAAAATGTGTGTCTTTGCACAAGAGTGTGTGTATAAGAAACACTTCTATCTACCTAATGCATTTTCCACATCTGTTATAGAACAACTATAACATAATCAGGCTACTTAGAGAAAACAGCTTGGGCATAAAACACTGGCTTCACTTCCGTGCCCAGAATAGCATGGAAAAAACTGAGAAAAATAGAATACTGCCTTTGATGCTCAATCACCTTACTGAAAGCCACTGCAGCATGCAGAACTGTGAAGCCAGGAGTTGGATTCCATGATCTCTGTCAGTCCCATCCAACTTGGTTGTCTGATGATTTCTTTAGCTGTTAACTATCTCTACCCTGTGCATATCTCTGCACATTAAGCTCCAGGTGAAGCCAGCTGTCACCCAAATTAGACATCTCTAACATTAGCAGGCAAACAGCAGGGTGGGAGATAACCCGAGTTAAATGAGCCGCTGACTCAGCCTGCCTTGCTTCGCAATGCAAATGTCGTGAGCAGTCAACCTCACACAGAATATCCTGAGTTCATTCTCCTTTTCTGTGAAGCATTTTCAAGGTAAACACACAAAAGCAGCTCCAAAAGAAGGGCAGGTATTTTGTCTCAAAATGTCAGCTTTGGAAGGAAAAAAAGGAAGTAAACCAATCACTTAATAGGAACATTTTCGAAGAACACTTTTCTTACCTTGGCACATTCCACTTTGTCACACTCTGCTTTGTGACAAGTCACTTGGCCTTCATCACATACACAGAAGTCACAGCGAGTAATATTCCACATCTCACCATGGTACCTGATAGCGCCATCATACAAGCAGTTTTTCTTGGAAGACACACACTCCTCACAGCACTTCCCAGAACGCTGCACTTTGATCTGCCCCTACAAAGCATCAAGAACCACTGAGAGGAAACTGTTAGCCACGCTCATTGGGACTCTAAGCACATGTGCAGTGACATGCAGTCAAGGTAGCAGAACTGAATGATTTTCAACTACCTTCTCACAAATAACAGAGTCACAGGTTTCTTTCAGACATCTGACGGCCCCTCTATGACACACACATACACTGCAGGCATTTTTTTTCCACTGTTCGCCGTGCTGTTCGAAAAGAATAGAAGAGATGTACACAACAGTTAAGTAGTCCTCGTAAACAACAAAGTTCATTCCAGAAATCTATGCAACCTATTCAATACGACTCTTTCTGTATATCTGTACTCAATGCCAAACTCTTCTTAAGAAAT
This sequence comes from Lagopus muta, assembly GCF_023343835.1. NCBI lineage: Eukaryota > Metazoa > Chordata > Aves > Galliformes > Phasianidae > Lagopus > Lagopus muta. The sequence continues at coordinate 15,689,942 of NC_064436.1, forward strand.
GTTATCTCTACACCATCAGCAAATATGCAGGAGACAGGAGGTCTCAATGACGGACTTATTAATTACAAGCTAGTGAAGGCCTCACCAACATCACTATATGATAAGCAAAAAATAGCTCTTAGCAGAAAATCACACATGCTACAAATACTTTGACCTTCACTAGGGCTTTCTTCTTTCCTCCATCAAACAAGTGTGAAAAGATAACTGTCTAATCTGCTTCACCACACAAACTTCCTTTCTGCTCGTCAGCAAATTCTTATCTAGCCCTAATTTCTTTCAACTCTTCTGGCTGTCCAGGAAGAGAAAAAGAAATGTTTATACTATGCTATTAGTGCTGGCAGAAAGTCAGACATGAGGGAGAAGAAAAAAGGTATGTGCCAGAACGTGTGTAGAGTTGACTCTTGGTATAGTTCATCAGAGGTTACCTGGTACACCCTTCCTGACACCGAGCAGGAATTTGGAACACATTCTGGACAGCATTTTCCAGGAGACATAACCAAAACTTCATCCTAAATAGGAAGCAGTAGAGACACATAAAATAAGCTTATGAAAAGTTAACAAGGAATTCAGCATCACTATCTGGAATTTCAGGCATTTAATATCTATGTGATAAGCCACAGTCATCTCAAGGCTTGGTTTTGGCTCCAGAGTCTGCAGCCCATCTTCACGGTATAAGTTCAACAAATGTTTCCTTCTTCCCGTTTTCTGGGAATTCCAATCTAAATCTCCTCTCTTTTAGTTTGAAACCATTTCCCCTTGTTCTAAACACAACAGATGCTGTTAAAGAGTCTGTTCCTTTCTTTCTTACAGTCTCCCTTTAGATACTGAAACGCTGTTATCACGTATCTCCACAGAGACATCTCTTCTCCAGGCTATACAGCCCCAGCTCTCTCAGCCTGTCCTGCTAAGGGAAGTGCACCATCCCTTGGGTTATTTTTGTGGCCCTCCTCTGGATGCATGCCAACAGGTCTATGTCCCACCTATAATGAGGAGTTCAATTCTGAATGCAGAAATCCAGTTGAGGCCTCACAGCACAGAGTAGAGGGGCAGGATCACCTCCCTCAACTTGCTGGACACACTTCTTGTGACGGAGCATAGGACACGGTTGGCTTTCTGGGCTTCAAGGACACACTGCTGGCTCATGTCCAGCTTGCCACCCACCAGTACACTCAAATCCCCATTGGCAGGACCGCACTCTACCCTAACATCTCCCAGTTTGTACTGGGAGCAGGATTGCCACAACCAGGTGCAACACCTTGCCCATGGCTTTGCTGAACCTCATGAGATTCACATGGGCCCACTATTGGATCCCATCTAGGTGTCTCTGGATGGCATCCCATCCCTTAGGCATGTCGACCTCATCACACATTTTGGTGTCCTCCACAACATTGCTGAGAGTGTACAATTATGCTTAAAATTAGACTTAAAACTAGAGTATTCCAATTTAAGGTTTTTCATTACTTATTCACATCATGTTGAAATAAGTTGGCACTTGGCATCAATATAACCATTCCTTCATACTACAATTCCACCAGTTCTAAACCAGGTCCCCTGCTACAATTCCACATACATGCAATGATTTGGAATGGGTAAAGTACCGTTCACCAGCACATCCCTTCAGCCCCATCAGGATGACTAGATTGGAAATAGCATAGAAATGTGAAGAACTATTATCTCACCTCTTTTTTTAACCACATCACTAGTTTTCAAAGAAAAAGTAGACAATTTCATACAAAAGTTTGCAACCGCAGGTTTCTCAGTAGAGTTAAAAGAACTCATTCACCATGGATTTTGTTGAGACAGCATAATCCTGTTTTGCTCTTCTTGTAGCTTACTAGGCAGAGATAACTAGCAGCAAAGCTCCCTGCAGACAAGTACACAGAGTGAGCTCCATCTGCCAGACACTCTTTTTGTACTGGAAGCAAAAAATGAGGAGGGCAGATTTGAGGAACTTGTACATTCAGAGGATGCATACGCACAGAAAGCACGTTCCTAAAAAGTTAGGACCTGCCCTGCCTCTCAGATCCTCTTCTGCTGTGGGACATACCCAGGTGCCCTTCTGTGTGCAACAAGCATTTTGTATGTTATTCTCACTCAGCACCAAGGGAAAGGTACAGTGTAAATTTGAATGATGGAATATCAGTGTTTCATAATTGTGTCAACTCTGTTGGGAGAAGCTATTCATTTGCATTTCATGGGGAGTAAAGAAGGAAAAAGGGGATAAAGGAACACACAAGAAAATTTTAGGTATGATTGAGCAGAACAGAATCCCTGCACATCTTGCGAACACTCCTTCCCAGGCACCTGGGTTGGAAATAAGTGGAGCACTACCAGAATTGGCTTCCTGCTGCATTAACATGGAAGATCATAGCTGATTATTCTCAGATACATCACAGCAACAACACAGTCATTTCTGTTTCCACTAATTAAATTCCAATAAATAGCTGATAAAACATTAGTGCAAACAGTCAGCAGGTTAACATCAGTCCATTTGTGGTGGGGAAGAGATGATGTAAAGCAGGCATAAATTTGTTTTAATGCACAGTACTTAAGTCAACTAATAGCAATTGACTATCTCAGGAAAAAACAATTAGCATGCAGAGAAACAGGTGTTTTTTCCTTCTATCAAAAAAAAAAACCCAACAACCAACAACACATCTGGTCCACTAACAGAAATGTGAGTAAGCATGAGTAGGAAGGAAGATTTATAATTACTGCTTTTGTTCTTCTCAGTGCTACAGGGAGGCGTGCTCAGCTGAAGCAAACGTTTCAAGGGAGTTTGATTCAACATTTGAGCACATCAGTAGATAAAAGCATGGGCAATGGTAGCCCCTACAAAACAAATTCAAGGTCATAAAAAGACATTCCTCGAGAGCCACTTCCTGTATTTCAAAGATGTCCTTAGCATTGCGTACTGCAGTAAAGCAGTACCCTGAGGTGCCTAAGAAAACTGGTACAGTGGCCCCAAGGATAAGAAATCCAAAGGGTGTCAACATGCTCTCAAGCACTTCCAGTATGCAATGCAATAAGCAGAACTCAAAAAAAAAATCAAGTCACTTGTATAGAGTATACAGTACTGTGCATAGCTGTCCTTACTAACCAGCATGTTAACACTGCATACAATTCTGTAATGTGTTGGCTGGTTTTATCACTGCTTAAGTGCTAAGAACTCATAATCTGTCCACAGCATAGACCTCAGAGACAGAAATGTCCCAGTTGGGCTAAAACAGTGAGTCACTGCATGAGCTTGGTTAAGCCATCTTACTTGTTTTATTCATTTCAAGTAGATGTAAGAAAAGCATTCCAAGACTTCTGTTTCATCTTACACCTAAGGGGAATTTATCAGCATTTGACTTGTGAAATTTGACTGATATTTTCAACTGCATTTCCAGATTTCTTGGGAAAAATAAATATGGTAAGCAAAACCTGCCAGCCAAATACTTAGGCTCATGAAGATAACCCTCATTAAAATCTTGCGCTTTCATTCCTTCTCCCAAAGAAATAAAAATATTTTCTGATTGATTCTACATCTTTTTTTTTTTTTTTATAAAACCAAAATCCCCTTTTCTTTGGAGCATACTTGTGCTCAATCAGCCAGCATATACAAGATACAAATAAGCTGGTGGGAAAATAATGTATAGGGGAAAAACACGGCCTGTTTACACTGTTTACACTCATCCATCATTCTACATACAAATACTCCTTTTTTCAAGTCACCCAGATCTCCCTGCTAACTTGTATGTTTGCATGAGAAATAGATTTTGCCAAGTGAAAGAAGACAGTCACGAGTAGTGTCCCAGAAGGCTGCTGAGTCCTGACCTGTTTGCACAGAACAGCCTCGCAGGAAGCTGTGAAGCACTGAGTCATTCCATCCCTGCAGACACACTTGGAGCACCGACCAAGGCGCCACTCTTCACCATCCCGGAACAAATGGCCATCAAAGTAGCAGGGTTCTAAGAAATAATAACACGTCAAGGTCTCAAAATTCTCTTTTGCCAAACCACAAAATAAAAGTAACAATTTCAACAGTTTTCAAGGGCTTTAGATTTGTGAATTAAGAGCTCTGGATGCACTTCCACTACTGGATTTTAATAAGGTATCCAACAGCTCAGATATTTTTGGAACTTTCACCTCAAGTTTTCAGGTGCATCAAGTGCTCTCGTTATATAGTAAGTGTCTGTATTCTTTTTCCAGATTGCAATATCCAAAATAAAGACATACTAGGCACAGTGGCTCAATGCTGCAATCTTACTACTTGCTATTGGCCTGTGGGTGAAGCTGTTAAAAATACAGATAAGGTTGAAAGATGGAAAGAGAATAAAGCAAAACACTTGACCCCGGTGTCTCTTCAATGGAACTGAACATAAAAAGAAAAGCTTTCTAAATTTGCAACTAGAAGGGTATTTCCAGACAGGGAGATACTGCTTGGATCACGGGAGCCAGAGTGTAGTCTGTTCAGATGTGATACTCACCACCAAGGCCCACACACATGGGACAACATTCTCCCTGGGCAATGTATGGCAGTTCATCTCTTCCACAGGTGAGGACTGGGCAGGCTATGGGGGTGCAGCTCACCTTCCCATGGGCACAGGAGCACAGGACACATCCAGAGCTGGCCCACTGCGTGCCATGCTGCAGGACAGAACACAAAAGAAGGCAAAGAAAATACATTCATGAATCCAGCTGCCACTGAGTCCTGTAAATGCATCTTCTCTCTTTCAAGCTCTCCATACCAGTATGTAACTTTACTATCCCGTCAGCCCAGTCAAGCATTATACACTGTAGCTCTTACTTCTGGCTGTGCCACTAAGGCAAAAATAGGTTAAAAATGGTGAAGAAGCAAACCTGCAGATCATCTTAATTTTTTCTTCCTCATGCAGACAGACATCTAGCAGTAAAACCCTACCAAAGACCCAGTCTAATGGATATATCTCCTCTCCACTACTGTTTCTATAGGGTGGATATGCTCTCTTCAGAAAAATACTCAACAGGGGCCCCAACACACACCTGACAACAATGAACACCCTGTGCCGCACATACTTAAGCTCTTCACTATGAATAAAATCTCATTAGCTTTGCTATTCATTAATGCAGCAACAAATATCTCTGCCCTAAGGCTACGTGAGGTAACACCGAGCCTGAGAAGAAACATGTTGGTGTGTTATAATGCTCTCCAACAAACAGAAAACGCTTATTTATACAAAATATGAAGTAATTCACTAGGCAAGGAGAAAAAAGATCCTTGTCAGATCCAGGGGACGTTTTCTCCAATGTAGCCACCACTAGGGCCACTGTTGTTAGCTAAATACTTGCAGAAAGAACTCACAAAGCACTATGCTGGCTTAATGACAAAAGAAAAAACTTCCTCCTTCAGGCCAATCTGTGCTAACCATCAGGAGAAGACTTTGCACTGCCAACAGAAATTTTTTTGATGTTCACCTCATACTGGAACTTGGGTGTGACATACAGCATATGCAGAAATATGCCAGCAGTCCCCATAGGTGGGCGCGCTTCTTCTCCTGACTTAGGTACAAACGGACAGACTCGCAAAGAACCAAACGTAAAAAGTTGCAGCAAGAGTACAGGAGAACAAAATGCACCAATTGCAACAAGAAATACAATGTAATACAATGTAGCTTCAGCCAAAGAAATAGGTACAAAGAAATAATAGAAAATTATAGATGTGCTAGACCTCTGAGTCCAGTCTCAGTCCAGCTTGCAACAGATCGACACTGGTTGTGCCCCATGTTGCTGAAAGACCGTTAAAAGAGTATCTGGACTCCAGACATTTTAAATACGTGCTAGGAACTGCAGCATATTTCTTAAAATTTGGACCTGAACTGCTTCTTGTTGAACAGAAAAGTCTGTAGGAGAGCAGACATATGACCTGGGTTCCCTGTTAAGCCATTTTTCTTTCACATGCCTACCATTCAACATCATCCATGAATCTTTTTTTCTTATTTGTAGACATTTATATTTACTATTTTGGCCTTCCAGATTCCCTAGGTGAAACCACATGCTGCAACCTGATTCTTGAGTAATTCAGAATTATGAAACCCAAGTGCACGATAGCAATCAATCTCTACCTGCATACATGACTGCTGATAGAAAATATTCATTCAGGGAAGCTAATAAGCCAAGTACAATGTGTTTTGCTTCTCCTAACATCACTATATTGTTTCAGTCATTCACAGAAACAGTGAAGTGAATGAGTAAGTGGGAAAGGAAACTTTCTCCCTTTAAGCCAAGCAGGACATGACATTCATAAAATCAGACAATAGCTTAGGTTGGAAGGGACCTCAAAGATTGTTTAGCTCCAACTCCCTTGCCATGGGCAGGGCTGCCAACCACTAGGTCAGCCTACCCAGGATCCCGTCCAACCTGGCCTTGAACACCTCCAGAAATGGATCCACAGCCTCTCTGGGCAATCTGTTCCTGCACTTCATTGCCCTCTGCATAACATCTCGCCTACATCTTTCCTCGAATAATCTAAAGCCATTCCCCCATCTCCTGTCACTACCAGACTGCGCAAGAAGTCAAGTCACCCTCTCGCTTGTAAACTCTCTCTAAGTACTGGAAGACCACAACGAGACACCCCTCTTTTCATGCAGCCCAGGATATTGCTGGCCTTCTAGGCTGCAAGAGCACACTGCTGGCTCATGTCCAGCTTTTCATCCACCGAGACCCCGCCAAGCCCTTCTCTACAGGGCTGCTCTCAATGAGTTCTTCTCCTAGTCTGTACTCATATCTGTGTACTGCAGTGATACAATTTTTGCAAACTTTGAAGACCAAAATCCCATTATGTTATCTGATAGTAACAGAATTCAGCTCCAATAAGCCATCCTTCCTCCTCACGTCAGAAAAGCATCCTACACTGCTATGAAACAATCAGAGAGCTAAGAACAGGAATGGCTCATCACCATGAAAGACCACGGCAGAGTACTCACGCTGTGGATCTGTCCTTCATGCTGGCAATATCCTTCAGTTTGGGAGGCACATTCAGGGCAACATTTGTTTGGGGCTATTTGGAGCACTTCTCCCTGGAAAGATACAAGAATCTGATAAGCAGTGTATGTGAAATGGAAAATTTACCATGAAGGGAACGATATGGAGTTTGGCTATACCCAGTGCTTTCAGTTTGAAGAGAGAATGTATTATTAAATAAAATATATGATGCTACTATGTGAAACTCCTCATTGAGAACTACCTCATTTTGCTATATTTGACGTTTTTACCTTCAAAACAACAGGAAGGGAATTTACACTTTCTAACAGCGCAATTGGTAAATCCTGAGCAGGAATAGTTTTCAAACCAGAATAAAGAGTAACTGGAAAGCAAATATCCAAAACAACAAACAGGATTATTCACTGATTATTATCTGAGGAATGTGGTAGAGCCAAAATTTTTTCAACACGTAACACGTTTTCTGCACGTACAGAATGGACCTCAGTCTAACATTTAGCCACACCAGAAGCTCAAGCTGGCTGGCAGAATGGAAAAACATCCATCACCTGAACATCTTTGGTTTACTAATCAGCACTCTTTAATAACACTATCTGAAAAATAACTGAAAACTACTGAGCACTTCTAAACCACAGCACAGTCTGGTGCCACTGCTACCACTTCACTTTGCATTTGCATCTAGGGGCTTAGCAAGCTGACTGCACGCTGCATCCAGATCAGCAGCAAGGAAGTAGATGATGCTGATGGAAGCGACTCACTGCATGAACGGAAAAGCAGTACAAACATCAGCTAACACTGAGAAAGATCTTAGCCTTCTGTCCTTGAAAAATCTCCATGGACTCTCCAAAGCAATGCTTTCATGCTCATCACAGCTGCATGTTAGATCTCACTGTGAAAGGGTGTCTGTCACTGATGGCAGCATATCTGGAGGCCCCTGGCATCACCTGCAGGATTTTTCTCCCACAGATAAAAAAAAGGCCAAAACAAATTTACTGACATGAACACAACAGCTGGAAAGGAAGAAAACAGAAACAGAAAACCAAAACCAGTGAAGGTTCAGGAAATAAAATGTAGTAATTTTTTACCAATAAGGCCACCTTATTCAAAATGCTGCACGAGTGTTTATTGGGAGATATTCTACATCCTTTCCCCAAGGGTATGGCCAGCCCCTCAGGGATGGCTCTTGCTCAGGAGGTATCATCATTTTCTTTGCTAAAACCCAAAATGCAATGCCCCAAGTTGTCCTAACCCTAGCCCTATTTCCCATTATGAGCTTTACAGTTACCACCTTTTCATTTATCCTTTTTTTTTGTTCATTTAAATGAACAACACATTCTCTAGTCCACCCATTATTAGGTGTACCATAACAACACTCTTATTTTTTTCTCTCTTTAGCACAAAAATTCCTAGTATCTCAGTCTTGCTTTAATCAACACACAGTGATAATAATGGGGAAAACAGTAAGGATCAGAATTATTTCCCTGTTAATACTGTTATACTGGAAAATATTTCAACCTGGTTTATAAAACCATACAATTATTATATTGGCAGTGCTTCTTTAAAGCACTAATTTTCATGATCATTCATGCATTCTATCCTAGTAATCCAGATGCTAATGCAGCACCAGTTCCATGGCTAATTACATATAACCATTAACGAAGTCTCAGATAGAGAAAGATAAACAGGAGACAATGAAGCTCAACAATCATCACAAGGCACAAGAAAGTGAAAGACAATCTCTGCTTTGTTGCTGTCCACCAGAGTGGAAAGCGTCCATCTGCCTGCTTGACAGTGACCCAACTCCATCTTCAAATGAAAGGTGACTGGAAGCTGGGCTCATGCTAGGAGGTCCCAGCTCAGTTCAGGAGCCTTCTTTGGGCACCAGACTGCCCTGAGAGCACCAGCAGTCTGCAAGCCATTTTACCACCAAGTTTCTGGCCGTAGAAACAGTCAGAGGTGGTGCATCACCATGCTACGGCCAGAGGCTTCACACACTGGGTTCTGCCTGTGTGTTTCTTCCACATTCTTTCATCAATGAGGAGTGAATGAGCACAATGACTGTTCCTGACCCTGGACAGTCCCACACACCCTGGGAGGGAAAACATGAATTCGCTGCTTCTTCCTGCGCACCCCAAATCCTGCTGTGAATCAGATTCTCAGGTTCAAAGGAGCTGCATGGAAGCAGCTGAACATAGTTTCCTACAGTGAATGCCACAGTGCTGCACAGAGATAAGTAGCACCTAATCTCTGCTCATTTGTCCCAGGAAAAACTTCATGTTACATTCTCTTCTTGTCCCCCCCTAAAACAAGAGTTTTTACCTCTACAGGGACTGCAGGACCCATGCCCTCCACTATATCTTTATGTGCACTGTGTGTATACCCACACGACAGTTTAACAAGTCACTATTCTAGGAATCTAAAGCAGAAGAGGGCTGGCAACTCCAGTGCTCAGCTGGTGTTTGGATGGCTGCAGCTCCTTACCTTCTCAAAGTCACAGTGAGGATGTTTGCAGATAGTAGGTTCACAGGTAACAACATTGCTTTGGCAACTGCAATCTTGACAAGAATCTGGCTTCCAAATTGTGTTATTCTGCAAACAAACAGAAGTTTAAAATTAGACCCATACATATGAGGTGTGCACTATTTCATGAAACAACAACAAATTCATACCGCTCAAAACAGGCTCTAAGAACAAAGTCTGCAATGGGCAACTCCCTCCCATATGCTTATCAGTCATAACTTTGGTACTGTTCACTCAATCAATTCAAACATACAGTTAAAAGATGCAAGCACGCACGGCAAATAACCAACTCCAACAGTAAGACAGCTAATAGGGAATAACTTCCATAAACCTCAAGGTGTCTACTACATTTTTTGCCACACTTCCCAAAACCTTGAGGCTGTCTAAACTGCAGCTGTGATGATCACAGCTTGCGTTAAGGCTCCTGAGCTTGCTTTGAGGCCAACGCATCCCTGGACAGATCTCTGTGGCAGCGTGCAGCACAGCACGCACTGGTGGGAAATACAGGACCTTACTGAAACCCTTGATTTGAAGCCAGTTCTCAGTTCTTGAACATAATATTCAAAATCTTGAGCCTGCAAGAATGCAGAAGGAAGGGTGCTCAAGTTGAAACCATGATTTAAATTGAGCACGTTACATTAGGCTGTTAAATGGAAGCAAATGTCTAAAGAGCATAAGATGCAATTAAACTGATTTAGTCAAAAACACTGAATGCATGGCCAGCTATGAAGAGGCTCTACCTAGTCACATCTATGCAAAACAACACGGAAGAAGAGAACTCTAACCAAGCGGGCGGTCCAGCAGATTTAGAAATAGCTGTCACCACCACTTGATCAGTGCATCCATCTGGAACCCCCACAGCTAATTTGCAAAGGTTTTCACCACCCCTGCTTGACTCCTTCCCATTCCCTCCACGCCGAGGTCATGATCCCACGCTGCTACAGCACTTTCATAAGCCATCTCAGGCCCTTGTCCAGATGCTTTGACACTTTGCAGACATTGCCTTCCCTCCCAACAGTTTCTCCAAGGTCTGAGCAGCCACCTGGGACACGTTACTTTTGGCAAGATGCTTGGAAAACAAAGTTTTACTCCTCTTTACCCCTGAACACCAACTTCAAGCCATCCTGATGCTAAACAGCAGCAGCATCCCAGAGAAGCAGCCAAGGCTCCTGCCTTCCTATGAACATGGGCATGGTGAATAACAACCGTCTTAAGAGCAGGGAAGCTTAAGGCACAAGGTTGGAGGTAACAGACTCTTTGATAGCAGTAGGATGCTTTTGCAGAGGAGATGACAGTCTCTGGATCAGAATGCTTGCACCTTGGCATCCCTCAGAGCAGTTGGTACAGACAGGGTATTGGGCAATCCTCCTCACTTTCAGCCAGCATAATAACAGTGCTATGAGCAATGGGTATTCTAAGAGGGGGATACAGCTGGGCTGTATTGGCTGCAGGGTCAGATTTGTCTGGCAAGGAGATTCAGCACTACAGAACAATTTGTGTCTGAGCACAAAGGACGATCTCCCACTAAGAGTGCTGTGCCTTGCTATAAGCAGTGAATTGTTGGCATTAACATCACTCAAAGGCTTTCTCAAAATGCTACAGCAATGCAAATGGAAATGAGTCCCTCAATCGTGTAATGAGGAGAAAGAGGAAAATGAGGGAAGGAACCTATCTTTCATTTATCATGAATAAAGCTTCAAGTTTAATGGCTAAATTTGCCTGTTTTTACACAGTCTCAGTGACTTACCAAGACAACTCAGAGAAGCAACAATTTGCTATTAGGGTATCTACTGGGGAAACCACAGGGTCAATGATTTTCAGCCTTGTTTCAGAAATCTTTCCTCTTGCCTGCACTGGGCTCCTCTTCAGTTCTCAGTTCTCCCAAGTTCCCTTTCTCAGCAGTTTAAAAAAAGCAACCAGTAGCTACATATTGAGGTATTACAAATGATATATCAATTGCTACATCCATATTTAATTATCTGCCTTTGAAAGTCTAAAGAAAACACAAAGAAGAAAATCAGTTTCTTATAGGAAAAACTCTTCTACATTAGACAATCATTATACATGCATTAGGCTACATTTATGCCATAAAAGAGATTTTCCTGCATACTACAGAGTTCTGCTATCCAAGCCATCACTTCAAATTGATCTGAAAGATGGTCAGACCTACCTACATGGTGCAGTGATTTACTCCATTGAGTCACGTGACGTACCACACAGGTAAATTGAGCAAGGAAAGCATGATCACCAGTTTACCAGCAAGAATGCATTTAGGGCTAGCTACTAAACAGAGCCTCTGTGAATGATGCTGGCAACACCTCATTAAGGCAAGAGATGGCAGTAAGAGATCCATGGGGCAGGGTATCAGCAAGACAGAGAGGAGGTAGTTTCTGCTCTGGTAGTGCAGTTGGGACCCCTCTGACACACACAGCTGTGGCTGTAGAGCAGAAACCTAGAAACCACCTCTGCCAAGAGATTTACTGCACAACTACAGAATAAATTTGGGTTAAGTTATGGATGTGCAAAGCTTTAGCTGAGACATGCTGTTGTTAACCCATTCTGCTCTCTTCAGCATACTCAGAACCACCCTAAGATTTGATCGCTGTGGTAACATACAGAACACCTAACATCTTTCCACTGGCAAAGTTAATCATCAAAAGCATTTTATGCATCTATTGATCTATTCACATACTTGTTTATTTCCAGCTGGAGGGGAATTCCAAAACAGCGGGTGGCAGAATGGCAGATGAGAAAAAATCTGTGCACAAGTCATGGCAGCACTGAGAAGCAGCCTGCATTTTAAACTTGGCCACTCATTGCAGGGTGAGGCCACCAAAGGGTGAGCACTGGGCATGGGAGAGGGAAGGGAAGAGCTGGTTGAGTGCATCCTTTAGGCGTGTACATATTGCTGCTTTCAAGGGAGCAGGTGAGGCTCTCCTAAGTCTTCACTCCATAGGCTTCTCCCTTTTATTAAATAAGTAGTATTTCTATGGTGGGCTGCTGGGCAAAGGACTCACATGGCAACCCACCTTTACATTCTGAGGTTCAAACGCTCTGGTTTCCGACAAAACCAACCTTCTATCTTCTCCTTCTCCTGTTTCCTACCATAGCCTAAGTGGGCTGGCTGCTACCTGGGGGCTCATCCAGCTTTTTTCAAATGCATCCTGCGTGAGAATCTGAGCTGGATTCCAAGGCTCACAGCTGGAACCAATCCACAGGTGACTTTCATTGCTAGGTATCAGACATCACTGCAGTGCTTTTGGGAATTCATAAACCCGTCACTTGATTTTCCAGGTGGGAAAGTCTTCCAAGCAGCTCACAGATCTGTGTTCAGCTTTTATTCAGGATTCCTGGCTATGGAGCAACAGACCTAAAATCAAATTTGAACATCTGACTCCTGACAACAATTAATATTACTGATTCCTCTATAGGAAGGTGGAGGGGTTACTCTCTGTAACGATACTGAATGTCAGAACGTTATAGTCATGGTAAACTGAGCAAAATGCAATGCTCTGGTTACAAGCCATTTGAAGTGCAAGCCACTTAATTCCTTTGAGGTCAGACAGAAAGGCAGGACATGTACTTCACGGATAATGAAAATACACAAAAGAAGCGGGAGTTCAAAGCAACAAGGGCTTCTCCGTGGTATTGCTGGGTACTATGTCACCATCATATTTAAAACTAATTGTAACACACCCCCTGTGTGTATTGCTAAGTATATGGCTAACAGTCACTAACACAGAAAAGCATAAAAAGATTGATCAGTGCATATGTAGAAATCTTATGACCTGGAGAATGCAGTCTGTTATCACTGCTGGTATTTTCATTGCTCTTTTCTTCTTTTCCATTTTAGACCTGACTCTCTTGTTAAGGCAATCAGAGGCCATCAGTTTGTGTATGTTCTGCCTCCAGCTAACCCTGAGATCTCAGAGAGCTCATGCTAGGGTAACATGCTCAAAGCAATGCAGAAGCAAGGAAAGGCTCCCAAGTTACTCTGTTGATAGCAATCAAAATAACAAGCAATCAATTGCAAAACAAGGATCTCACCAACCTGCACTCCACTCTGCAAGGCTTCCTTAGTATCCATATAGCACTAACAAAGAAACTTGGAAGATCCCAGATGCTACTATTTATAACAGAAAGCAAAACTGTATTCTGTAGACGCTTAAAGAACTACTGTAAATTCACACTGTATCTTCTCTAAGGCACTGAATCTCAGTGGATAAATTATCTGCAACAATTAAGCTCCAAATTCCTATCCTGTTAAGAGTGCACTTTTATCAATGACACTTTAAGAGGCTTTTTCCTTACAAGTGCTAATATAATTAACAGTATAAATAATGAAATACTGTGCACAGAGCACTTTGAAGATGGAAAGCACTCCTCATGAACCAAGTAGTGCCATTATAACTAATTAATGCTTTGGATTTCCCTACTTCAGAAGAATAAATGATACCTAATTCGACTGAACCTTAAATGCCGTGCTGCAAAAGGAGATGGATGTGCTCCACTTGTTTGGTTTGCAGGACAGGACCTAGAAAAGCAATATGTGCTCCCAGGCATTCAGAGCTTGCGGGCACCTAGACACAAGGCAAAGCAAAATAAAACCCAAGACACTGGAGAACAGCACAAGCATGTTGTGGGTTTGGAGAATACTGATGTGGAGGAAAAAGTAGGAGAGAAAGCATCATAGTTGCACATTAAAAAAAGGCCAAGAAGAGATGAATGCAAGAAAGCAACTGGCAGTTAGGGTACAAAAGGCCTGAAGCAAAGCAACATCTGAAGGGACAAAGAGCAGAGAGTGAATATGGAAGCTCAGGGCAGCTGGAAGCTCTCCTGGGTTGCTGCTGCTACACTCCCACATTAACCAGAGCACAGAGTGACATAAATCTCTTCGGACGTGCCCTTTTTGAGCAGTCTTCCTAACTTCATACAGCTGCACCTGTTCCTTCTCTATCTCAATTCAAAAAAAAAAAAAAAAAATAATTGGAGTTTGCTATTAATATCTAAAAAGCCTCAGTAACCTGATCAGATGCAGCTTGGCATGAGCTCTCACAGCACTGGATGACAATCCATGCTCTATTCTGACGCAGTGACTGTGGAAATAAGGTGCATGCAACAGCTGCTTTGTCTCCCTCCCTCTTCCCACGGTTTCATGGCACTGCTTGGCCAACCCACAGAATGCCGCAGGATGCTGGATTCCCCACGCAGCACAGCAGGGTCATCTGCTTGGGGGCACCGCTGCAATTAAAAAGCAGAGAGAAAGCAGCAGCCTACTGCTGAAGCTTTAATTGTATCCAAGAATCAAGCTTGGATTTTTTAGTATCATGCTGCAAACTACACGGTTGTTGTTGTAAAACGTGACACAACCATTTCACAACAGGGCTGCTCTGTCCTCAGGCACACACAAGAGTGGTTGCTGCATTCTGGGGAGTGAAGGACCTCACCACAGCCCCTCGTGTTCTGAAGGGCTGCGGCTCAGCTGGCAGCAATGCTCCAGCGAGGCCTGGCTGCACGGACCTCCCGTGTGGTTCTCCAGCAAGGAAGGCAGGTATCGGGTGTCCCATGGCAGCAATATGAGGCTGCTTTGTTGAAACCCTGGGCAGAGCCCGGAGCAATTACACTTCGGTAACAATTACCAGCATCACCCACCAGCTGCCAAGTGAGGAGACTTGGCAACTCAATAATAGTGCTTTCATTCATCATTTCCACTCCAATTAGCTGACAATGTCGGGCAACTGGCAGAATAAACCCAGGCGTAAGGGAAGCTGAGATCTACGTGGTTTGCAGGATGGATCTGTGAGCCAAGCAATGAAGAGATGGAAGGAATTCACAGATACAAAGGATTTCTGGTCCCCATTCACATATAGACTGTTTTTTCTCCTGTTGCCAATGCCAAGTGCATTTTCCAATCTGCCACACGCTTGTGTCTAACAACCACTAGCAAATGGTCTCTTGGGTTTACAGCAGCACGTTCATGGCAGAACGTCACAGGAATGGCTTAGGTTCAGAAACCAAAGGCAGTTGAGCTCAACAGAAATGGGTGCAGGCCCACACTCCTAGGAGAGAACAGAGCAGTGATGGCAGAACGTGCAGCAGGATTGGCAACACAGCAGCTTAAGCACGTCTTTGTTGGGAACTCAGAACTAATATTCAGTTAAAATCAGGGAGTTAAAAAATTATGCATTAAACCAAGGCGCTATTTTCAAATATAGTTCATTAGTCAGATCCTTTCTACAACTTCTAGCTCAGTGTTATGTCTTTTACCAGTCGTCCAAGCCTTTTAAAAAACAAGAGTCTGCAAACAAAACTTCCCCACAGGCCTAAGGGGCTGCAGAGCAAGGAGGACCGATTTCTTCTGCCACGGGGTGCTGCCACAAGCTTTATCTGCCTTTAACGCTGACACAAAAGCAGTCACTTACGGCTCAAAGCAGTGGAATTCTCTGTGACCAGACAAGGATAGAGGAATTAAAACAGATTTTGTAATTCATTAGCTCTAATCATGATTTAAATCAGCACACAGAAACCTTTGTTTAGACTAACAAGACAATTATTTTTCTGCAGCACTGTTCCTATGTAAAGGTTAATGTGTTTTGGTTGCTAACCACTCAAGTACATTCATCTGTGCTCAGGCATATCCTTGACACTAAATGCTGCCTGTTATTTTCCCGGTTGGAAAAAAATCCCCTACTTTACTGACAATCTCTTCAGTGACCCTAGTTTGCCACATTTTTATTCCAATTTGTACATATTCCTCACCTATTGGCATCAACTCCTAGCAGTACTTCTAAAATCCAACAGAAGTACCATCTCTCAGTACTCTCTATCAGTTATTTCCTCTGTAATGAATATGTAAAAAAAAAAAAAAAAGAAAGAAAGAAAAAAAGAGAATATTTTGCATTTAAAAACAGTGAAATAAAAGCACCTTGGATGCATCACAGAACATTTTTAGAACTTGATGATCTCAGCCCAAATTTTAGTGCTGAAACAGGGTTTCCTCCCTGTGCTTTTAACCTTTGCTTTTTAGATTTAAAGGAAAAAGGGTGAACCGCTTAAATAAACTGAAACTAATCATTTTTTTGGCTTGTGAACAGAAGGCATCTATTGCCAGAACTTGATTAAGCACTTTGTTCCTACTTTATTGAAAAAATAATCCATAAGTTTAACAGATTGACTTAAAATAAACAACAGAAATGGTTGTAAATACACACTGCTTGCTTTTTTGCAATAATGTAAATGACTTAAAAAAAAATTCTTAGTGATTGTCAGAATTTCAAATGTATTTTTTCAAAACAAATTTCAGTGAACAGATCTGTTCCAATTTTGCATCTTGCTATTCATGGATTTTCTGCCCCAATTCTGCTTTTAATTCTTCTCACATTTAGGTTTGCAGATATGTCACATCCAGCAGAAAGCGTCACACTTACCCATTAAGCAAGCATTCAACTTGGTGCTTCAACTAGCACCAATAAACAATGGGTATTTATCTGGAAAATCATGCATCATTTGCTCACACACATCCCCTTCTGCACATACGTCCCAAATCCAAGCACATACAAGGGCTTTACACTTCTGGCCATCATATTTTTATTTCATCTCTTTTCTGGAAGCAGTAATTTTAATGCATCTTTGGTTATCTCATAAAGCCAGGACCTTTTAACCCCACCATAAAATCAGTACCAGAAGAAGCAGAGCAGAAAAAAAGCTCTGAGTTTCTCTCTTTTTGCCGGGGAAAACAGTCCCTTGTGTAACTTGGGTCATGAGCATTTTTTCTTTTATTTTTCCTCCTTTTTGTTTGTTTGTTTGTTGTGGTTTTTTTTTTTAAGCTATGCAGAGGAACATGAGTTTCCTGATGAAGCAGCAAAAGCCGTGTGCCGAGAGAAGCACCCGAAGAGATGCAGGTGCTCTCCATGCAAACACAGTAGTAAGCCAGCTGACAACGCAGCAGCTCAACACACTGCACTGTGTTCAATTTTCTTGGCTGAGAGCACAACTTCCCAGACCTGCCAGGAACAAAACACTGCACACAGTCGAAGAGATGCACTGAAAGCATTACCCCAGAGAGAAGTCTCTGATGTCCTTTCCAATTGCCAAGTTTCCTCTCCCTCTTGAATAAAATCTCTATTGCATTCAATAGAGATTTTAGAAAGAAAAACAACAACAACAACAACAACACAGATTAAATCCCACCAATTTTAACAACATCCCTCAAACCAAAAGCTTGGCTTTAAAGTCCTGAAATGCTGAGGTTCACTTGAGGGTACAAAGTTGGCTTCATTTTGAAGCTTTTATCCAGAGGCAAAGCAAGTGGGTTTTCTTTTCTTTTTTTTTTTTTGGAACTGAAATCATAAATTATTTCTTATTTTCAAGCCTTCAGTAATAGGGCACCTCTTATCTAATCAAACATTCAAAAAAAAAATAATGGTATCTGGTAACATGGAATTGTTTTACGTTTTGCACCAGTACAAACCCCCCACACAGAGCCCCTGAGCACCGCCAGAGCAAAGCAGCCCAAGGTTCAGACCTAACCACAGACAACACACCCTGCTTCATATAGAATTACAGGGGTTAAGAAGGGAAGGGCAGGAATGCTTACAGAGGGCCATTTTTGCACAGATCCACTACTCCTCAATTTAACTTCTTGTAAAAACATTTTCTAGAGCACCAACAATCAGGCAGGATAAGGAAAGACTTGCCTAGAACAGCTTGCAGCTTCCTTGCAAGCCTTCTTCACACACTGGGCACCTCTGTAAGAGGACACAGTGAACAACAAGAAGTAAAACCAATTCTCAGAAGCAAAGAGCTTGCAATCTTAATACCACTGCACTCACTGAGAACAAAGATCCATCTTGCCTTTGACAACACCCAAAGTCAAGTGAGAATATAAATATGGACAACAGTGTTTCCTCCAGAAATACCCTCCATGCAGTTTACAGTTCAGAGACTTACTGAGCCAGAAGTCGTGTTTCTGCATTTAATAATTCCCAAGGCTGTGTCCTCTGTGAATCTGTCCACTCCTTGAACTCATGGAAGCTTTAAGCACTGACATTTTACAGCAAGGTTTTAGCACTTAACCACATGTGGAGTGAGAAAAGCATCTCCCTTGCGGAGAAGCAAAGCCAGGACCGTGCTCCTCTGAAAGGGGCAAAAACAGAGGTCAGGCAAATAAATGGTAGCATAAAACACCAGGTCCTCGCATTTCCCAGGATGGCAGCTGAGAACAGCTTAGGGCAGGGAGGGACCAAAAAAAGGGAAACTTAGAGGACTTGCTGCTCTCCCATTTCTGCAGATGACTACTGAGACCCAAGGCAAGATTTTTCTCTCTATTGTGCTTGCACTGCACTTTCCATCCTGTGTCGGTCTGGCAGTCTTTCTGGCACTGAGGCCAGTCTTTCTTACCCCTTCTTCAGCACTGGCATCATATGCCCCAATCTGAAGGCCTGGAAAAATGCAGTGGTTTCTGATCTGAGCCAGCCAGGAAATGGCAGTGCTACTGATCCATGTCTGCCATCACTGATGCCATCAGGGTGCAAATAAAGCCTTGGGTATAGGTCTTAGCTACAGTGAATGTGGAAATGGTGCACAGACAGAGCATCCTTAAACAAAAAAGGTTTCTTCCATTTAGTTCCTTTTGCTGCAGATCTTTTTCATGCCCAATTATATGTTACGTTTGATGGATCACACACACTAGCAATTCTCCTTAGTATCAAAAAAAAAAAAAGTGCTTTTTTTTCCATCCCCTTTACTCAGTATTTCTGATAAACTGCAAACATCCTCTCCCAAATGCCTTCTGAATAAATATCAAATCCATGAAGTTTGAACAGATTTTGGAAAGAAAGGAGGTAACAGACAGATTTAACCTCAACTTGATCGTAGCTTTAATTACAGCATTTATGATGATATTATGACCACGATCTCTGGAGCAGCAGGAGTCAGAATCTCTGGTGTGTGACAGTGTACACACAGTGTGCAGGTGCATCTCAATGCAAAGTGCAGGTTTACTTGCCCAGGAGCAGCAGGGAGGTTTTATTCTGTTTCCTGGAAATGCTACTGCTCATTTGAGAACTGAACATGTAAAAGCTGCCAGCACTTCAGCAGCCATCAAGCACTAAAAGCAGCAGAACTGCAGGCAATCACTGTCACTATTGTGCACAGAACCACAGCTTGAAAAAAAAACAAAAAATCTATCACAGATTTTAAATTGGCCATTAAACCAATTTGATCTAGTGCATATATTACCAGAGATTCCCTACAGAGCACAGTCTTACTCTGCTTTCTAGGAAACACTGCTGGCCTTCTGAGCACTTTTTAATGTCTTCCAAGGGAGGACTTTGTAGTCCCAACACAGATAGGTCAAATGATAAAGGAATACTGCCAGTAGGATGCATAATTTCAAATTCATCCTGCCATGATGCTGAAAGGCAGGCAACATGGGGCGAAGTGCTTCAGCGTTAACTGTATCTAAGCAAGGCACCGTGAACAAGACAGGCTAAGCCTTTTATCCCACTCCTAATAAAAGGAAAAATATCAGGGTATGAAAATCATTGCAGCTCAGACAGCTGATTCAGCAGAGAAAGAAAAGCTCCTTCGGTAAAAGTCATTTGGAATAGCCCCTCTGAAATGCTACAATGGGTGAAACATGGCTCTATTTTCACTTCTTGAAGGCACCAATACAGTGTAGGGCAATTCTGCAAGCCACTTAGCAAATATATAGATATTCCCTATTCCAAGCTGGATATTCAGCTTGGAATTGGAAATATTGGATATTGGAAAGAGCAAAGCAAGGAAAAATGTGCTTGAATCCTACCATTGTTACCATGGATCCAAGCACAGCAATCTCTCATACAGTTCCCAGAAAATGCAACCCTTTATGTCCTTATCTTTAATCTGAGCTCCCCATGCAACAGATTAATAAACCAGTTCTCCTTCCATCAAAGGGGGTAGAGGACCTCTGCAAAAGTCCTAAAGAGTCATTAATCTCCCTGGACAAAGGCTTCATTACTGTGCAAAAATGATTAGGAAAGGTCTATAGAAAAAGAGATTTCTCAGGCAGTCCTCATGTCTTCTGGTATTGTTTCAAGAGCCTGGGGTTCACTGGTAGCTGTCAAGATCTAATAAGGTGGTCATTTTACGAGTAAACTAACTGAAATTAACGGCAGCAAAAGGTAGGTAACAGCTCAGTATTTTACTTCAACACATAGGTTCCATGTTACCTAACCTTATAAACAGTTAAATTGATTTTGGCACACAGAAGCTACAGGCTGGAAAACAAAATCAGGCTTGCAATATCCTAGAAAAGGTAATGATGACTTAAGCATTTGTGTGCTTCTTGTAAGAAAAGAAGCCTGTGTGACCTTTTCTGATAGCCAAAATATATTAATACCCACTGTTTTTAAATGCTTCACAGCATCCACCTTTTGTCTATTTTATCCCAAACTTTCTGCACTCGTGTTTAGCATTCCTCCATCTCACTGTCCAATGCTCACCAGGTAACACCAGCAGGTTTTTCTTCCTGTCTGCCCGATGGGAGAGGAACTACCTGAAGGACTCAACTTTGATGCAATAAAAACCTCTGACTGGATTCGTAACTACTAAAGACAACTCAACCCATTAAATATGACTGTCCAGATTCAAACTCCAGCTCCTGAAGGCCTCAAGCTGCTAGTTAACAGCAACAGAGAAGCCTCATACTTGCACTTTCCTGTGTCAAGCAAAAAGAGAGCAATTTCACTCAAGCAGTCAGCTCAACAACTGTATCTGTGCAAAAGCACAGCATCAGGCAAAGGCTGCAGAAGCAGATAGGGCATTTGCCTGACAGAACAACAGAGTATGAGGCTCAGGCAAATGGAGAAATACAGTTTTCCCAAATGATCAGCTTAAGATCCTACAGTGACACTACTTCCTCTATTAAGTGGAAGGGAAATATGTTCTGAAAGGAAAAACTAGGACGCACAGAGGTACTATCTTACGACGGGTTGCTGTCAATGCTCTCCATGCACACCTGAAGAACACAAACTTTCCAGCAGTACATTTTTTTTTGTTACTACTGTTTGATAATATCTCTCCAGTTACCATCAGCATTATTAGCACACTCAACCATCTGGAGAGCATGAAAACATGACACACAATCATTTCACTTTGACATATGCCACAACTGACTGATTGAAGAAAAAAAGGGTATTGTAAGTTGAGATTGTAACTCACTGTACAATTATCACAGAAAAAGAAGGGAGACACAAAGAGAGATTTCCCTGTCCTCATTCCTCCATCTCTGCACGTCACTGTCAAACAAGTTGCTCTTCCATACAAATGCCACGTAAATAAAAATTACGTGTGCCTGTAATTGCAGGTCAAACTGTTTCCAAAACTCTTCTTAGGCTCTGAGGCAGTGAATGACAGTCAGGACATATGAAGAGTGAGAGGACCTCTTACAGCGTGGAATAAAGGAGAGAAGAAACTGCTGAGTTAAGCAATATGGTCCCAACTGTTCACCAGGTCACGTGTGCTCTGAAAATAATCCTTTTTTGCAGTAACAGTAACTGTATCCCAAGTAAAACAAGCTGAAGAGTACAGTTAATTATCTCTTACTCTACAAAGAAATTCCACCGGCATAAGGTTACCCCATTGTTTTGTTGTCATTTCCTCCACAAACATCTTCGTTAATAGGAGGTTTTCTTAGGGAACTAATGGCAAGCCAAGTACTGTTCTTTATTACAGTTATGAACTTATCCACATCCAAAGCCAAGTGTCATTTTTCTTTGGAACAAACCCATACGCCTTTTTTTACAATGCCAAAAGTGCTTTCCATCAGGATTTTCCCAAAAATAAAGGGAGTCTGATTCACAATACAAGAAGCACCACCAAGACCCTGCCAGATATGATCTACAACCTTAACTTCACACTGGCACCAGAGAGTTCACACCAGAAAAAACAAGGATTGAAGAGGAGGAGCACAGATTCAAAGCACTTGAGAATGCCTATAGGGGAGCAGCTTTGATAGCAGGAAGAAATAACTTCAGGGCTAGAGAGGGCAGTCACCTGAACCACAAGTCACTGCTTTTCAGGGAGGTTGAGACAAGAAACAGTCATATAAGGCATTTAACTCCAGCCTGCGAGTCAAGTAAGACAAAAGAAAAAAACCAGGGCACAGTTGTTCTCTGCAGGGGAAGCATGGTGGTGGTAATGAGCACGACTGGCTGTTAGCCAGAAATAAATCATATTATACATTGGTAAGTGGCAGCATTCAAAAAGAGGTAAATTGCAGCCGCCTTTGGGCTCGTGCTGGAACACTCATTTTGCTTTCATTATTCAGAAGCACTGCATGAAAGGTCATGGCAAAAATATATATGTTTATTTAAAGTTCAAGCGCTGTAATCCTATCTAAAGTGTATTTATTTTTTTGATGCACAGGAATGTGTACACTGTGATTCCATGAACTGCTCTTGCAATATTAACACCAGACATGTCAGGGGTTGCTCTAAAAATAAATGCAATGCATACTTAGCACCCCAATTTGTTCTCTCTACTACAGTTTTTCCACTATTGAGAAGCCAATTTTACAAAACTTGACTGTCCAGAATAGAAGCAAGCTAAGGGACAAAGATAAACATGACCTCTAAAGCTCATTCACGTTCCTTTTATTTTTTTTTTTTTTTACTCTCACTCTCTTCTCAGTACTTAACATCTTGCTCAGAATAAATCTGTGGTAAAAAAAAAATGAGGAATAATTTATATGGCAAGTCCGTAATGGCAGCAAGAGCAGTCAGGGTAAGAAAGAGCAAGCATAAGCACTTATTTAGACCCTCCTGAAAAGAGACTGGGTGGTCCTTAAATCTCTTTAATGCTCACGGTTTAGAGGAAGGACAGTTTTACATCACACCATTTCATTTCTCCACTGTAGCACTGAATCTACAGGACCTCTCTATGAAAGATTTAGCAGAGGCAAAACATTTGCATCCCTTACGATCAGGCTAAGGAATAAAATGCATCTCCCCTTCATCCTCAGGCACGCTAGAATGGGCTGAATATTACTGAAAATAACACCTGAAACTTTGCTTTTGTTAAACTTCTGCTAGAACTATTTTAATTCTGTTTCCTTAATAAGCTTAAATGAATGCCTGCTAATGTGTTTTTTCCAAGCACATCTCTTGGATGTATAAAGCCCCAGGCTTCAATGTCCAGATGCATTCAGAGACGAGACTCACAGAGCTTTCATCACATCCCTCTCAGTGCTGCCATGGATATTTGCCAGTCTGGAGATTGCTCACTGACAGGGTGTGAGCTAATTCTTGTCATGCTGCTTCACGCTTGGCTAGGAATAATTGCTGCCTCATTACAAATTTAATAACAACTCCATGATATAGTTTAACTCTTCTTTGCAATTTTATTCTTTTTCCTGTTTTTTTTTTTTTTTTTCCTTGTAATGTTCTTAAAGTAGATATGAATCAGATTAACTGTTATAGAGTTCAATGATTTTTAATTAAATTTTTCCCTCAAAAAAGGTAAATTGATTTTTCAAGTTTTTGCTCAGGTAGCTTTTAGAGAGTTTTGGAAACATCTCCACGATATTTTTGACTCTAAGTTCCAGAAGGATCTTGAAAGGGTTTCTAATTTTCCTTCATCTGCATCTACTTTGAGAAAGCTTGATATGCCCTGAAAGATGCTCAGCTTTTCTGAAGAATGAAGAGATTTAGGAAGAGTGGCACAAGAAAACCTCTTTAAGGAGCATTCAATCAAATGGGCTGAGGAATGACAAGCATAACATGGAGAGTGCATTTCCCATTCCATTCCCCTTTTACCAATTCTGCTTCCCAAGTGAAACACAGCCTGGAACTGCAACAAAAAAGGAAAGCAGGATACTACTATGGAACTCTACCACAGCCAACTGTGGGCTGTAAGAGAGTCAAAGAGAAGAACAGCAACCGCACTCACTCTCAACGCAGGGAAAGATAGGATCCTATCTTTCCTAGGTAGGTAAACACACACAGCCAAAAAAAAACAATAAGCCAAGAAAAGGTTCTGGTGGAGGATGCTTCCCTGCTCTCTTCTCCAAGCACATGCACAGTTAACACCATTTCAAGAGTCTCAACAAAAACTAGGCTTATTCTCTTGCTGCAGTGATAACTGCCTCAGCATTTTGATCTCTTTGCCATTACTCAGATACTCAGAATAAGAAATCTGGAATTATCATCCTGATGCACTTTAAAAATCTATTTTCAATTATTTTGCCTCTCTCTTTCAAGCATAGGCCAGTTTCTCTCTGACCCAAGTTTCTGCTAACTAATTTGTGCAAAGCAGACAAGCAATACCGCTATGACAGGGTGCACCTCACCCACTACCAGGCACGCTGTAAAGCCACTGTTTGGAGGCCAAACTTGTCCTCATCAAACAGGGAAAGTGGTTTGGCTGGCCACATGATGCTGCACAGTTGGGGAAATGCTTTATTTTTAGGAAGGCTTAACCCTCCACCGTCACCATCTGCAAATGAAACATGGAGAAGGAAGTAAAGCCAGAGGTCAGTCCAACTCAGGTACAGCAAATAGCACTAGATGGTCCCAAGGGAAGTACAAGGCACCTACAGCCAGCAGAATGCTGATCTCATTTTGCAATCCCAGCACGTGGTCTGCTTCAAAGACTTCCTTCAGCAATGACTTCCATCCAGAGCTGAGTGATATGGGGGGGCGAGGTGGTGAACGTGGCACTACTCCTTCGTAATTTGTGGGGACGCTGTTTTCTGGGAGCTCTTAAAAACTCCCTCAACAGTGCACCTTGAAAAACTCACTGGTTTCATTTGTTGTTCTGGCCAGTCTGAACGACAGTGGGAGGGAGGTGAGTTTCCCATCCACAAAACCATTTCTTGAGGGATTGTTTCACACCCTCACTTCTTCGCTTCCCACTTGCTCACTGTGTCATAAAAGCAGCCTTCCTATAGCTATGATAATCCCACATAAGGTCTGAATGTGACCAATCTAACTGCATTGGTAAACTCAGTTATAAACAAGACCACCTCCAAAGAATAACCTTTGCTGCACAAGATCAGTATCTACAAGCACTGCAGTGAGGCACAAAAGAATATTCCCAGAGCCATGAGACCTGACAAGTCCTTTCAAGAGTTTGAATCACAAGCCTTACTCCAGTGCATCCACTTCTCCCAGTGACCTTAGCGATGGAAGTTCCAACCATCAAGGCCTCCAAGAGCCTGTCTACAGTTTATTTCTCATGCTTTTCAAACAATAATACATACATGAAGTACAACCTGACAATAAAAGGCTTAATATGTTAGAAAATCATTCTGTTATACTTTTCCTTCTCCTACTTCTTTTCCCCCAGTAAATAAATTAAGCAGAACTGGGAGATGCAAGACTACTGAACAAATATTCTTTTTTGTAGAGTATTTCCCCATGGCCATAGGCAGCCTGGAAGGGGAGAAACAAAGCTGCAGCACACACATAAGTGTTGATTTGAGCCTGAAAACACAAGTCCAATAGACTGAACAATTTTAAAACAAAAACAAAACATATTCTGGGTTTCAATAAGGTGCACTGTAAAGACAAAATAACAAATTACAGTTGAGAATGCAAGGAATCCTGGAAGGAAGGCAACATATAATCAACAATCTATTATCATGAGACACCTGGAAGCACATGCCAGGGACTGTAATTAACACAGGTGAAGAGCTGCAGAGACAATGCAGGGCATGTGAGACTGCAACACTGTTTGAGTCCATGGTGCTGTGAGCAGAATAGATGACACAACTCCGGGGAGGAAGCTACACAATACTAATGATGATAGGGTTAGCTCTCAAGAGCAGTAACTATTTTACTGCAAATATCAGAGACAAGGAAGAAGGCAAGCTATCCTCCTCAGCACTGCTCCTTCACTCCACTGTGCTGCAAGACTTTCAAAGAGGTCTATGCATATGGCATAATGGATTTTCCAAACAGCTGCATTCATCATCTGATTCTGACCTCCACAGGCCATGTCCTTTCCTGAAACTTCAGTTGGCTTTACCTTGAAAAGAAAAAAAAAAAAAAAAAAAAAAAAAAAGTAACGTGGATCACAGGAGTGAAGGTAACAGCTGTATCTGGCCTGTTCTTCAGTAGCTGGCTAACATCAGGCATTCCAGTGCTCTCTTCTCTCCTGCAGTAAATATTGTGTTTTAAATTCATGCAACAGGTGTTTCAGTCCTGCTGTTCATCTTACTTTCGGGTTCTGTGAGCTGAAGTATAGGTTTATGAGCTTATTCTCCAAGCTGAGAGCCCAAAAGAAGCTACTATAAATGTAACCCTCACCAACTACTGAATAAGAACATTTCTGCACATGGTACATGTTGGTCTTTCTACTATTTCTTTGCTGGAATTCAAGCGATCACCCATGATAAGCCAAAACATTAGAAAAAGAACAAAAAACATAGCTCTCCATGTAATATCCTGGAGTTGGGTTTAAGTTTCTGTGGCTGCATGCAAGTTTGGAACAAGCTGCAATCACAGGCATGCTTTGGTAGCAATGGTACAACAGGCTACACCATACCCATCTGGCAGGGTTGACTCTCCAGTTTCAATTGTGAATGTTGTATCTGCAGGAATACACAACTTGCTCTGTGCAAAGACTTAAATATTGAATGGAGCTTGTGTAGTGACAGATGAGTGGAAAGTGGCTGCATTATCACCTTCCAGGACAAACAAGTGGAAATTGCATCTGTGAAGCCTGAGTGCAGCCATCTAAAATACTGCCCCAGCAAACATGCACCAGGCAGCTTGAAATCGAGAACAGACTCATCAAAACACAAAGCATTACTGAAAGCAAACCTGTACACTAAAAATTCTTCAGTTTCCCTCTCACCTTCAAAGTAATACCAGTCTTTTAAAAGCCTAAAAAGCACAGCATGTCACTGAGGGAGGATGGCTGTGTGCACCACCACTTTTTTCAGACTAGAAAAGATGCCCAATGGGAGCCAGGGCACTCCCTATACAAGCAGAGTGGAGAAGGGAAAAGCCAAGTGCTCTGTGCTCTCCTCCCTATCACACGCCAGCCCCCACCATGTTGAGAAAAGGAGACAGTCAAGCCACACTGTGCCTTGAACACAGGATAAAAACCTGTTCCTTATCTCACTATCAATTTTCAGGGACCTCCTCAAGAGGAACAAAGAGATACAAAATGTCAGAGTTCATGTCAAAGTATACCTGGCATGAAAGCAACCAGATACAAAGACTTGAACAACTCTTAACTGTATGATTAATCTGGGTACCACTCCCAGCTCCGCAGGCACAGTATACCAAAATGAAAAAAGACCTACATAAACAAGTCCTATCACATCCTCCCCACCCCTTCCCACCCACCAATATGCACTGTGGTGAAAGAGTTTTGTAAGACAGTGTGTCTCCTATCTAGAAAGAGGACGAGTCACTCCAGTATAACTTCTATAGCCATCACTCATGCATTGTTAGAGTTACATTTACAGGCTTTATCTCCAAGCATAACAAAAAAAAAATGTCAGGGTGCCAGGAAAGGATGGATTATTGCTTATGTTGCCATGCTGAAGCGGACACATCTAGATCCAAAGCAACATTCCAGCAGAAAGACAGAAGAGATGGGGCAAAAGGACAGCAGACAATCCCCAGGTTCCCTGCTGGCTCTCCAGGCCACAACCAGAGTTTACAACCAGAGTTTAAAAGGAGCCAGCACTTCCGATAACTTCCTCTGGCTGCACCACCTGCTAGGAATCATCAGCACATGGCTCCCAACACACGCTATGGGATAAGAAAAGATCACAAAGAATGTCCAACAGTGAGAGTCTGAGAAGAATGTTAATCCAACCAGTGAGCCCACGCACGCTCAAGGACCCAAACTGTAATTCAGATGCCTGACAAGGTAATGGTTTTAAAAAAGGGAAAACGTCTTCACTTCTCCTTCCTTCTCTGACATGTTTTCATTTCTTACTGACACAAAACATTAAAATCTCAATATTCAAGCCATTTTACTTCCTCTGCGCTTTCCCACTTGCAGCTGTACTTGCTTTT
Organism: Lagopus muta; assembly: GCF_023343835.1. NCBI lineage: Eukaryota > Metazoa > Chordata > Aves > Galliformes > Phasianidae > Lagopus > Lagopus muta. The sequence continues at coordinate 15,718,444 of NC_064436.1, forward strand.
CTTTTGTTGGTCAGCTCTGATCCCTTCTGTACGCTTTTCAAAACTCTCCTGGATGGGGAAAGTCACACTGTGACTAAGACAAAAACCACATTATGCCACCCAGCATAACCTCATTATTCAAATGTCTACAAAGATGAAAAAGTCTCCAAATCTTCTTATTTTCATGTTTTTATACTTAGCCAGAACGCAAGAACACTCTACAAAAAAGGACCACATTTTAGTGGTGATTTTAAATGCCCCTGAGAAAAAGGACAGTTATGTATTCCAGAGAAGTGTTTTGTCTTGGGAAAGCATTTGTTTCCAGAATCTAAAATGAAAATCATTTTGGACAGTACTGAATGCAACTTTATTAATGCCTAGCACAGAGTTAAACCCCTCAGCTCCTAGACTGCAATCATTTTGCAATTTTGGTGTTGTCAATTATTCATACAACGAGCTAAACTAAAAATGCACGCAGCTGAAGCTGCCACTGCCACCACACTGCCTGCCACATCAGGCAGCCAGCAACTCTGACAGGACCTGGGAGCTTCGCTGACCCTGAACACAAGGACTGCAAGTAGTCACCGCTCCCAGAGAAAAAAAATCAGCAACCAGTTTAACACCAGAGAAAGATTTGAAACTCAAACACTCTTTGGGAAAAAAATAACATTGCTTTTTCCTCTGAAAAATACCTCCCGTGGAAGTTGTGCCCTACTTTTCAGCTGGTCACACATGCCATCCCAAGAGTTGAGATTTTGATTCTATCAATGTCAATGCAATGTAAAACAACTTTAATATTTCAGGTGGATGGGCCTGGTAAATCCCTTCCTTCCAGATGTCATTTAAATTTTATGGAGAGGCATAAGAAAAGTGATTTATGCAAGATGGAAGTCCTAAGAGGAGCAGCCTGTCACACACAATTCTCATACTATGTCCATTGTTCCACTGTAACTGCAAATTGCACAAATTCAAAGGAAGGAGACAGCAGGGAACCATACCTCTTAGGAGACAGGCAGAAATGCAGAGCTTTCCACTTTTGTGTCAGCAAGTTGGTAATGAATGACGCTCCCTTCTGTTTGGTGGCCTTCATAAAATGAGCCCATGGTGTTTTTACTCCTATGTGGTCACATGTCTAAATGGCATCTGGAAATCAGGGTCACTTAAAGGACACTTTCAGTAAAATAGACAAAAAAGTGAATTGAGCTTGGATCGCACAAATCAATTCCATCCACAGAGACAGCAGCTGCCAAAACTAAGCTGTGTATGGATGGTTTGGCTGCAGTGTGCCCTTCTCAGCACTTTCTGAAAACAAGAACACTAGGCATCCATGACTTACTAGCATACCCTTACACATCTTGCTTTCTCAGTCCAAAATGTCCAAACTGTCTCCAGGAGCCAGGCCTATTTGCTGGCCCCACAAGGAGAGCACAGGCTGTTGAGTACACCAAAGCATTGAACACCACTCTGAAACACAACAGAATGCAAATATACAGGAGGTAATACACAAGAGTGAGCAAAATCACTCTCCTCATAAGGAGATTTCCATTACACCAATCCAGAAAAACCTTCCAGTAAAACTACCAAGAGGAATAGGATGAAGTGCTCCACAAAAAATAAAAAATCTTCAGAAGTGGCTAGGCAATGGCAGACAGCTGCCTTAATGCAGGCCATTTTTGCATCTCTCAATGAGCAATCCAGAAATAAAGCCATAATTCCTCATTTTGTGAATACTGCTGCCTGACAAACTCAGCAGAAGTGCATCCTTTACATCCTTTACTGACAGGTTTTCATCTCCCGCTAGAACAATTATTTCCTGTTCTCACAGGCAGGCTCTCCACCTTCAATTTCCAGCTAAGGAATGGAAAACAAAAAACTGCATTTGACCAAACACACATCTGACCCTGCGTCAAGGCTGTACCTTGCCTTGCTTTGATTCTCCCATGGACAAATAAAGGAAAACAAGCCTCTGGCCTGGAAGTGGTTCATCTCATCCTATCCTTTGGGCAAACTGAACTTCAGTCCTGCTAAGGATGGGTGCACCAGAAATGCCCTTATGCAAACACTTGGCTTGTCTTTATTACTTGGTCTTTGTGCACTCAGCATTTTGCAGACATATTTGCAAGTACAGCTTCTTCCTCTGTTTTTCTCTTTTTTCCTTCCCACTTTTTCCCTCTTCATGTTTTTTTTTCAAATTCAGGAAAAGTAACATTCAGCTAGAAGCTGAGCTAAAGCACTGTAGCAGGGAAATATGTGAAGTGTCTGCTTATGTCTCCAGCAAATGAGGGAATCATTATCATCTATCCAACTGTCACAGGGATTTGTATCATACGGCTAGGTCATTATGATTTAATTCTTTTACATGGTATCTAGAAGCCATTTACTTCCAGCAACTTGCAGTTAAACAGACCACAGCAGCCACCGTTGTACAAGTTGCAACATTCATTATCACGCTCGTTTGTCAGCCCTCAAACAGGCTCCTATAATTTTATCTGAGTAAGTGCTCAGCAATTTATGCAGGAAGAAGGCATAGGTCGGTTTGATCTGAAGCTGGTCGAACTTCAAACATGCAGCTGAGTTCAATAAAACTCTTTGCAACTCCATCTATGACTGACAGAAGACTACTGAAAATTTATACAGAACAGCTTCCAATACTAACTGCAAAGTCTCCAAAATAACCTGGCTCTCCTGACAAATCCCATTTGGGTTGTGGGCGAGGAGTTACTCAGAGCGCGACTCCAGTGGACAGAAAGCCAGATGCTCGCATACAGTCCATGCAACACCACGATGCATTCCCTGTGCATTCTCTGCCATCAAAACATAAGGAAGGATCTCAACTTTTACAGAAGGCTTTCCTCTCCTAAGCAGTCACAGGATGTTTTTAACTCACAGAACCCTGAATGTAGCTCAGTCACAGGTATGATCCATATGGACCCGCTCTGGGTAGGATAATAGATTTGAATGTTTTTCAGCACATATCCATTTGAAAAGCACCATATAATAACATTATACATTTCATCTCAGGGATGTCACTGCCATGCAGTATCTGTCTGTGTGTGGTACGTACAGCTATTTTGTGGAGAAACAAAAAGAAGATTATCTGGAAAAAAATACACACTGGAAACACCAGATTCAGGTACACAGACATTCAGGTCACAGTTGGTTGTCAAATGTAACTTCTTGCAACAGCTTTTCCAAAAAGGTAGAGTTTATTATTAACTACTACTAATGCCTAAGATAATTTCTCAGTGTTGACTTAACCAAAGAGAAAGGTCTACAGAAGTAACCCAAACAAACAAAAAGGATGCCCAATGAATGAATCCATCTCCTAGAGATCATAGCCATGAAATACAGATGCTTTCTTGCTTTTTGTTTGATCAAAATTGCATAGGAAGCAAAGCTTTCTGAACCTGAAACGTCTCTGATGCTCACCAACAGCCAAGGGTAGTTTTAAAACGCAAGACAGCATGATTTGCTTTCATGCAAAACTAATATTATGATTTTGCTTAGTCTGATCTGTTCTTCAGAAACTCAAAATGTTTCCTTGATAATAATGAAAACTTTTGCACTTCACAAACAGGAACACCCACTTTTTCAGCTAGGTTTCCTTTTAAAATTTACACGACTATGTTCTGCAGGGAAATGCACTAAATTACGACTGAAAAAGCAAGGCAAAGTGAAATCAAAGAGAAAGCAAACCCCTAAGTGAAATCTGATGTGCATGTGCATGGCAGCCCCCCTTTTTGGTACGTTTGCCCTGATGAGAGAGCTTTACCTGTGACCCCATTCACGGTTCTTAATAAGAGCACGTTGCAGTCTGACCCATCATGATTTATGTCTCAGCTTTCCAGTGAAGAGATGCCAATATTTGTAAGCTGACCCCACATCCTTCATTTTATTCTGTCATCTGCTAATTGCACAAGACATTTTACAAACAAAGCACCTTCACAAAGAGCAAGCAATGAGCAGAATTTATTGGACACAATGGCTCTGCACAAAGAGGAATCTCCCAAACCATTTGGTGCTGTTCCTGTTACCTAATCAAATAATCAGGTCTCAGCACACAAATGGGCCGCTCATATTTCACAAGATGCAGCTACTTCCCACTGTAAGGAAAGAAAATACACAGCAACTAGCCAAAAACTAAGGGAGGTCTTACGGAAGAATTTTCTGTTATACTGAATACCCCTGAGACGAAGCACTTGATATGAGAACAAAAAGACAGAGTAAGTTCTGCAATTCTTGTGAATAATTAATTTAAGTACAAGAAAATGCTCTTCTAGGAGGACACTTCTTCTGAGCAAGCACATTTTATAGCGATAGACATAACTCCAAGTCACAGGAAGGAAAAGGCATTAAATAGGTGATGATAAAACTGAAGGTTTCTCCAGGAATGCTCCTTCTCAGTAAATCTACAAAAAAGTACTTGTTAGGCTTGACAAAGACCTTGCACACAAAATAAATACCTTGGCAAATGGGAATGCAGCATTAGTGCACAAAGTGCTTGCTTCAAGATGGCCAACCCTTCTGGCAGATCAGAATGCATCCTTGACCCTAACCGTAACTCCTCCACATTTCTCCAAAGGGAAGAAGCACCTTGCTCACACAGTAATGATTATTTCTCTCAAAGGCACCAGGGCTTTCTCACCAGCTGTGGAATTCTACTCTCATTCCTCAAGAGCTGGTATCGTTGGATTTTTCTGCCAGCTGTTACAGCTACCGAAACACTCAAGTGTTTCTGGTCACCAAGGGAAATGGCCTTTTTCTCCAGCAGCCACAGACACCGCCAGAAATTCTCCAAGCCACAAAATAAATGATGTCATTGGACTCAGAGACACGTTTTCAGAAAACTGTGTGCTGGAACATAAAATGTGCCTAGCTGACACCAGACAGGATGCAAATCGAACACTCCCAGGCTCACTGAATGTCATCAATCAGCTATGCAACAATTCTGGACAAGGCTGGTACTTTTGGTGGCAGTGTTTAGAAGCAGAACAGTCACAGAGCCCCTAGTAACAGGCAGCAACACTACCTTCAATGAAGTGACTTCAATAGCAAATGGTTTCTTCAGCTGGAGTTACCCAGCCACACAACTGACCAAGGAAGGAGCAGGACTACAGCCCTGTCCCCTGTGGCCCAGACAGTAACATCTGCCAAAAAGATGTCAGTATTCACCATCCATTCCCACATTTCAATTTGTACCTATTTTCCCTCCAGTCCTTATTGGCCTTTCCTCCGTTTCAGCACAGAATACACAAAAAAGAAATGCAGGAGACAAAACGTTTGCACCTGCTGCTCTATCAGTCTTCCATTTCTGTCCTCTTTGCCTACTGAACTGTCATAGATGTACCCTTATTTCCTTTTTCACTCCACCTTCTGTAAGTTTAGTGTCTGTATCTGTTTCCTGAAGCTTGTGAAACAAAATCTAAAATTACACATAACTTAATCAAGCCTGGAAAGTAATTTATTTGCCTATGTACATATAAAACATTATGCTTTTTCCTCACAATGGCTTTAAATATGATTTAATCATCTTCAGTTTGGCAATTACACCTCTGGGATCTGCCAATACATCCAAGGAAAAAGCAGCTGAGAACAGATGCGTTTCATAATCCCCACAGCCTGTAAATGATGCCTTTCTTTGAAGTCAGTCAGTCATCTCTGGCTTTCTCTTACTGATTCATGTCTGTAGCTCACCTGAGGTTTCCTCCCTGTTCAAGAACCATTCTGAGTTTTCTGGACCCACAGCAAGCACCCACATGGTACTTTGTTCATCCTCCTGCCCACTTCAGGATGGGACTGGTCCCACTCCAACAGTTTAGCTACAGTTTCAATGCACAGTATCAAACAGCAGCAACAGGACACAATGTGAACTGCAGATTGAACTGAAAAGAATTAACAAAGCCATTTTTAACAGCCTTGGTGCAAACAGAGCCCTGCCTGGGGACACCTATTTCCTGGGCAATCCTGTTTAACGCTACTCCAATACAAAAGGTGACTTCTTTGCTGAAACTTCATCAAACAAGGCTATCAACCCTGCAAGGAACAGAAAGATCCATTTCTTTGAAAAAGAAACTGAATGAAGACCTTTCCATCATTATAGCCTCTGCAGAATAGCTTTGAATCTAAAAGCAACACATTCAGACCAAGCAGAAACCACAGCCACAGTGTAAATAGTATTACTAGATTTACCGGAGCAGGAGTGCTCTGAAAACAAGCATCCTCCTGCAATCAATGATTTGAGGTAAACTGCCTCTGCCCTTGCTATTTATCGAAGTCAAGTACTTGCTAGTGTTTATACAGTAGAGACAATATTTCAAGCCATTATAATCTCCTGTGCTTGCCAACAAGGATGTTATTGTTCCTTAGCACTCTTAAAATGTATCATTTTATCTCAGCTTTAGTAGAAATAATGATTACAAAGGGACAATCTCCACCAGGCAAGAGCCTTGTTTAAGTGCAATCTGTCCTGCAGCCGTGCCTAGAGACCACGTGCTAATACTGCAGAACATCCCACAACATACACAGTAAAAACAAACAGAAGGCTTTGTAAACCCACAGAATAGCACGAAGAAAGGTAAAGTCCCTCATCCATTTAGGGAAAAAAAAAAAAAAAACATCTATGCAGTTTATCACTTCATGAACGCATGCACAGAAATGACACGATTGTAAAAAGCCTGGGTGGAAGAGGTCAAGGAAATATGAATGAAGGCTGCAGAGTGGAGCAGAAGTTAGAGGGAAAACAGGTTTGCAGCTCCATCGCAGACTAGAACGTGTCTCTGGGCAAACCACTCAGTGTCTCAGCATGGCACGTGCAGAACAGGATGATCTGGAGATGCAACAGTCACAGTAACAGCCATGGGGAAAAAAAATAAAAGATAAAATTCTGAAGAAAAAAAACCCACAACACCTTGACTTTGGCTAAAGCTCAGGATCATTCAAAGCTGTCCACAATTCCGCTGGTTTTGGCTTGCATTATTTTATTACTTTTGGTTCTTGACTCCACCGGCAGCCTGCCTGACTCCCAGCCTTTGGGAAGCCATGTCTTTTGCTGCTGAAAAACAAACTATCAGAGATCCCATTGATACTCATTGGCTGTGCAGAACTACTCAAGTTTAATCATCCACAGGAAACAAAACACAACCGGGGGCTTCCTGGGCCATACCTGAGAAGAGTCCAAGAGAGGGAACAACAGTCAGCATTCAGCTGTTCTTATACATGGGATGCTGCACAAACATGGTGATTCCTACCAAAAGAAGGAGGCACAGCCAACGTAGCAGAGCATTTTTTTAACTCAGTGAAATAGTTTCAAGAGTAAAAGAAAAAGAGTGAAAGAAAAAGGAGTTTTGTAGCATTTGATGACAAACGATAAAAATGCCAACACTTCCCTCAAGGCATATGCTTGACCTGCTGAGCACAGGCACTGAATCACGTTGTCTGATGAGGCCCAAAGGCCAAAAAATCTCTTCAGCTGTATCTAGCCTCTGGGGAATCAAAAGTGATTCCTATCAGCACTAAACAACAGGCCACCGAAGGGGGATCACTTTTCAATCCTGAACACCTTAAAGGAGACTTTTAAGACAAAAATACATTAAAAAAAAAAAAAACAACCCTGACTTACTGCCAATATGAAAGAGAGAATAATTTTGTTTCCTCAAATTTACTTTCATTAAATGGTCCAACGTTTTTAATGGCTTCCTATACTGAAAAGAAACATGCAAGAGTGATTTCTCTTTTGAAGCCTTCCCAGCAACTCAAAGTTTTCTGAAGCAGGTGTTTAAAGTTGAGCCCTCAAACCTACATTTATGCAGTCATGCATCAAAATATTCAGTGTTACTCTCAAAAAAAGAAAAAAAATACCATACTCAGTTGAGCCTCCACAAGCTGAAGGTAGTCACCATACAGCTAAAGCAGCTGCAAAAAGAATCAATACATCATCACAGGCCCTGCATCCACAGCCTAGCTTCAGCCTTCCGATTTTCCAAGAGCTGTACAAGTCATGATTTAAACATTTGTCTGCAGGCAAGGATTTGGGGGAAGAAGTAAAAAAGTCAGGGCTATCCTGGGGGAACATCTGGAAAAAATAATTCCTACTGGGTATTAGATATACTATATCTCCTTTAAGGACAAGCCATTATCAGCATATAGTTCTTCAGAATGGGCAAAGAGGCACAGCTCCGAGCATAAATACTCAGAAATGTCTAATACGATGCCACCTCCTGAATTAAAAGCAAGCAAAACATGCAATCGTTCAGTGCTGGCAACCAAGACATAGCATACAAGTAGAAGCACTTTGGAATAATTCCCCTGCCTGGGAAATAAAAGCCCAGTTAATTTTATCAGCCTTTCAGTTCCTCATCACTGCAATGACTAAGTTGTCAAGGGTGAAATTATGAGTTACAGATGAACTAATCCTGTGGCCTCTATCATGTCCTCCCTCCCCTGACACATCCTCCTTCCCACCCTGCTTCCCAGCATCTACGGGCCTTTCTGCTGAGCAGGTGCCACCTTCTAAATCAGCAGAAAATTCAGCATTTTTCCCCCATTCAGGTTTCTGCCTCTGAGAGAGGCAGGAGGAAACACGACCAGCCCTTTCTGCAACAGCAAACAGTTACCTACCCTCACATTGCCAGCGATGGCCGATACGCTGAATTTGCAATTGTTGGATCTTTCTTTAAATCCAAAAACTAGCACTTATGGTATCAACACACACCAATGCTTAACTTTCTACTGTAAAACATTAACTTGCAGTCGGTGTTAGTCATCAAGCCTCCTAAAAACCCAGTATCAAAATCAAACATAGCAGCCAAACAAAATGGGTCTTCTATGCTTTTCCTCCTCAGACACAAGAAAGAACCTATCAGATACATTTCACTGCAGAATATCAGGAACAACTTAGCATATCGGATACAACAGGACCTGCTGACTAAGAGGAACCCAGCAGTCATTAGCAGAAAATTTTCTTAATTCAAGCTACTGGGGCTTTACCAGATAAGAAGTTTAAAAGCTTGTGGTTTAAAATTCCACCAGTGAAGAGGTAGAAGAAATTGCTTCAGCAGATTTAGACACTGAAGAGATTTCTAAACTTCCTACAGAGTATTTTCATTTTCTTTTCTCATCATCCTATCCCATTTCTCATACATTACAGTGCAGCTACTGAGTTTGCTTAATGAGGTTTACACAACATTATAGGTACTTGATTTAGCTGTCACAGCTAACATCTGTAATTAATCCTCCCAGGAGCTAGAATGCTGCACAGCTTGATCCCATACTCTGTATTTCTCATGTGGTACAAATTACAACCTCTGTAATTCTCATCCCACATCAGTTTTATGCCACTGTAACTTCTATGCACTCATTTGGCCACTCAGACCAGCTAGTGGAGAACATCACCCACAGGAAGAGGCTGTACGGAAGCTGAAGGATGACAGCAGCAGCAGGAAGCAAGAGGGAGCTCCTTTTCCCCTTCCTTCTTCCCTTTTCCCTTCTTTTTCCCCTCTTTCCTTTCCTTTCCTAGAATCATAGAATATCCTGAGTTGGAAGGATCTCACAAGGATCACTGAGTTCAACTCCTGGCCCCTCACAGGACCACCCAAAATTCAATGCCTATGTTTGAGTATTGTCCAAAAACTTCTCAAACTCTGTCACGCTTAGTGCCATGACTGATTCACTGGGGAGCCTGTTACAGTGCCTGAAGAACCTTTTCCTGATGTCTGCCTGCCAGAAGATAACACTGATGTACACAAAGGACACAAGTATGTCTAGGAACATCCAACCTTGTTAAGTTCAGATACCTCCAAAAAGAGACTGCAGCTCCTCTGGACACGTATTCTGTCTGACCATCCTAGCGGGGACAAACTTTTCATCAAATTTAAAGGACTTCCTTCTGTGATCTGCTGCTGTTCTTTGTTCACCATCACGGACGATGTGGCTTCATCTTTCAGCATCCACTAGGTAGTCTTCCCATCTTCAGGCTGAGACACTCCCTCTCCAGGACCCAAGGCTCCCTGTAGCTCTCTGAGGGGAGCCTGTTGTCATTCCGATGCAGCAGCCAAGTCCATATTTGCCTTCTGGAGACTGGAGGAATTTGTTCTTGGAAACAAGTGAAGGGTAAACAGATAGGAAGCAGGCAAAAACCTGGATGTCCAAAGATCCCAAATGTTTGATCTACTGGCATTCATCTCTGCCTGCAGCCAGTTGTTTGGCACCAGAAACAAAAGCATGCAACTGCTCTGGCTGCTGGTACAAGATAAGAGGAAACAAATGCTTCTGTGGTAGGTTCCCAAGATAAACTGTCATACGTGCCCAAAGGAGTAATGTACAAACGTGTTAATACACATACAACAGATCCTTGCTTTCCAAAGCAAATACCTCCTAGTACTTCTAGTTCACAAACTTGTTTGAGATAGGCAGTGAGAAGGAATCCCTACGCTTTAACTTCTCCATGGCTTGTTCACTTGAATAAATGAGATTTCCTCTCCCTGGAGTTGTCGAATGGTTCCATGCTGAATGTACACTTAATGTGCATGGCACAAGGTTCAGAGTGGATCTCCCTCCACTAACATTTCTAAGGAAAAACTACTGCCCTCTGAAACCACTGACAGAAGCTGAAACAGCAACAAACATCTAAGTAAGGGGCTGTGCCAGATCAGTACCTTGTTAACAGAGGTACAGGTGCTCAAATATTAAAAGGGGAGGGAGGAGAGGAAACATGAAAGAACTAAGCAGTAAAAAGAGATGTGTAGGACAACTTCAGTTCTAACAAAAGCACCAAAGAATGACAAAAATAAGCACCCTTGCTCACAACTTGTCCCCAACAACTTATACTAATCATTTTTACTGAATCTGGGAGCCCCAGACCAACTCAGGGTCCCTCAGTCTATATGACCTGGTACTGCAAGTGCCAGTTCCCATGATCACAGCACAGATAACCTAAAGCTGAGAGAAAGCAAGCCAATCTGGATGGAAGCTGGCATGGGCTTCTTCTCAGTAACTGGGGGAGGTTGGTGACAAAGTGATGGTACAAGCATTTGCTTCTCTTCATACCATATTCATCCACAGCCCCAGTAAAGGCTGGTGATAAATTTATCAGAGTTAACCTAAATACTGAACTAAATGCTTTCAGTTTAAAAACATTTTTGACACAAGAAATCTTTCTGTGTAGCCTTTTTTATTTGCCCTGATACATTCTGTAGGATTTTTTTAATGTCATTCCAACAAACTTTGCAAAGATAGCGTTTACCAACAACCACATTTCAAATTTTGTATGCACAAAACAAGCCCAGCAAAACCTCAAGCAGGAAATAAACCTCCAGAGGCACAAAAATACAATCACTCACTTTTTTGATCAGCCTCCAAGCTGTTTTTCTAAAGGGTACTCACTTCTATCCCAGAAACCTGGCACACAACACACATACCTGCTTTAACACTTCAAAGGTGCAGGCTACTTTCCCTGACTCGTGCCAGCTGTTGTGGATATCCTCAAGCACTTGCTTTTGTTCACAGCAGACCCACCTGTCTGAGAGCTGTCTAGAAGACCAGAGAAGGAGGAAACCTTTCAGCCCCTTGGACACTGCAGAATGGGGTTCAAGACCTAAGAGACAGGCTTCAGGTTCATCTTCTGCACAGAACATAACGTCATCAATGAGACACTGCAGAGTAGCTTTATAGAGTCAAAATACCTTCCCACAAGCAGAAAATAAGCATTGGATTAAGGAGGAGAAAAAAAACACCAAAAAAACCAAGACACGCTATGTATACATATGAGCAACACATTACCAATTTTCTTCCCCTTTCTTTGGCTCCCCACAGAAGATGAATTGCAGCTATGAAACACAGGATGATGCCTGACAGATGGATTTTAAGCACTAAAGTTCTTTGTGCTTCATATTAGCCTTTACTTCAACTCATTCAATTTAGTGAGTAAATTTTGAATGGGGTTTCAAACAGAGGTGTACAACCTATCTGCACGAAAATATGCTCTGAATTGAGTGGAATGTGGCATGTAAATTACTTCAATTAATAGCTTTGATTCAGAACAGCAATTTAGGTAAACACTTAAAAGAAATCCCCTTCAGGAAAGACATCAAATATTTGCTTACTTTCTAAAACAACTGAACAAAAACCTGTTCTTTTCATCTCTTAACTTTTTTGATTTCTGAACATCAGCAAAATCACAGCAGAGCTTTCAGAAACTATTCAAAACCAATTCATTCTGGGTACACAAATCACTCAACAGCATGCCATGAACCCTCACTGGCTGTCCCCTCATCTCTTGCAGCACTTTTCCTTGTGAATTACTTCATTTCAGCCCTCTTCTTGGCCTGAAATAAACCTGAAGGTCGTAGACTTGAACATGGTAAAGTCCCTCAACTCAACCAATTTCCAGTTCCAGTTGTTTTGTTTTGTTGGTTTTTTTTTAACACGTTCTCTTTCTTTGTGCCTATTGTACCCACATCTCCCCAATCAGCATTGCATCTCACAAGGGAAGGTTTGTTCTATATTCCTGCTCTACTTCTACATACTTTCACAATTCACATATACAGCTAGTTTAAAAAGACTGTTCTGTTATTTATCAAATGGGCCTAGGAGTTTTTCCTGAGACAGAAGGTCACAACAGAGCAATAGATTCACCCACGAGCTCAGCCTTCCAGTCCCCTACTCAGGCTGCTCATTTCCATCCTACACCAGCAGAAATGGATCAGAAGCTTATTGAAGCTGAGTATCACAGGTCCTTCCCTCTGACAAGGGAACGAAGGACTCTGCAGACAGAAATCAGCTTTGGTACTTTTTAACTTCCAGATGTACTACTGCCTTCCAACGTCCACCTCACTGTAGTTTTGAACATTTTGTATCGCCCAGTGGAACAAATGGTTGGAAGGCAATTCAGCTGAACAGGTTTCTTCCATCATGCAACAGATGCTTGAAAGATGGTTGCATGTGCTTCCTCCTTCCCCCAGATCAGCTCAATGAAATGTTATTTCAGCACTGTTGCACAGATAACATCCCTGACTCTGCACATGAGCTCCTTCCAACTCAGGTATCCCTCCTGTAAGATTCCAGCACAAGTACTGCTACAATGCTCTTTTTTGAATCCATCTACTCCTAGGGGACTTAAATTCTGGCCTCCACTGAGTGTCTGAAATCCACAGGTCAGACTGGAGAGGCTTTCTGCTTTTCTAAATCTGCAACAAAATTTAATAAAATTGTAAACAGGCTCCTTTAAGTGTAAATATTAAGACGCACTGCGAAAACATACAATGCCTGCAGGAACTTTTATTTATTCATGTACATTCTCATATTAAAAGGTGAGTGAAAACACTGGGAGAAAGAGAGCAGGAAATGGGAAGAATCCTAGAAACTTCCCTTTTAAAAAAGTTATGTCACTGATCAATTTTAACAGTCTTGTATGTGCTAAGGATAGCGAGAGACTCCAGCGTAACAGTTGTGCTGTACTGCTTTCGTTTCAACATCAACTTACAGACAATGCAGTCAATAAACTCGCAATTGGAACAGAAGGAAGCCAAAAGCTCATCAGAAAACCCTCTGGAAGTCTGTATAAAATAATGATTAAGAGAAAGGGAAAATTAAGGTGAGGAGAAATAGTTTTCTTTGGATTCCTAAGACAGATTCCTTCGGATACATTGGGATCATTACCTTCCCAGCAACAAACTGACTGTTCCAAGAAAGAAAACACACAACAGAAGCTTCTCTGCAGTAACAGCAAGTACCTTGATGGTAACATAAAGCAGAGCCAGCAGCTGCTCCCAGATAAGCCAAAGGCAGAGCACGGATGGATTTCCAACACTGAAAGTGCTTCATAAGGCAAAGATAATAGCTTTTGATCAGAGTAAGAGTAACCCCACCAGAACTACTGCAGAAACACACGCACAGTACAAAATACATCCCTTTCTGTCCAACTCACAGCAACAAGAACCCCAGCAGGATGCAGACCACACCCTTGGTGAGAATAGCAGGGTGGGTGAAGGGAGGGTCTGTCCAAGGGCTTTCAGATTCAGAGGTGAGCCGCCGCGATCATGACTTCTGGTGCAAGGGCTTGCTACTCAGGACACACCATCATCAGCTCCAGAGTTTCTGCAGAGCAGGGAGTACCTCATATCTCAGCACACACTGGTAACTCACAGGTGATACTGTAACAGGCAGTTGAGGCAATATCCATAAGCATCTCTTGGGGGAGTGCAGCCTATAACCCTTCATCCACACACAACCAGCAAAGGGGACACCTTACTGCTCTCTATGACTGTGGGTCTTTTTGTAAAAACGCAGCCATGCAGGAAAAAGCAGTCAGTCTCTCCTCAGTTAGGTTTTAGTGATGTTTTCTCAGGTAATGTATGTAAATTATCCATTGTCACCATCAAGCACAGGTTCATGAGGCCAGCTGTATGAGCTTTACCAAGAAGATCAAGTGCCGGGTCCAACACTTTGGTCCCAACAACCCTGTGCATCATTGCAGGCTTGGGGCAGACTGGCTGGCAAGGTGTGGAGGAAAAGGATGTGGGGGTGTTAGCTGACAGTTGGCTGAACATGAGCTAGCAGCGTACACAGGTGACCAAGAAAGCCAATGGCATCCTGGCTTACATGGGAAATAGTGTTGTCAGTGGGACTAGGGGGGTGATCATCCCTCTTTACTTGGCATTGGTGAGGTGGCACTTCAAGTAGTGCATTTGGTTTGGGGCCTCTCACTACAAGGAAGACATGGAGGGCCCAGAGTGTGTCCAGAGAAGGGCAGTGCAGCTGGTGAAGGGTCTAGAACTGAGTCTTACGAAAAGTGGCTGAGGAAACCAGGACTGTTTAGTCTAGATACCAGCTTAAAGTTGGTACCTTCATAGAGCCTGTATCTAAACAGAGACAACATATGGCACAGAGGGAGAAGCAACAAATTAATGAGCAACTTCTCTCCTTCCTCCCACGAGCTGCACACTAGGACAGATCTCACAGACTGGTCAATCTGGCAGTCTCTTAAGATCATTACTATCATTGTGTGGGCACACCTACAATCGATTTGAGGGAAACAAACAAACAAACAAACAAACACATAAAAAAAAGAATTACTGAATGGCTATCACCATCCCTCACCCGGAAACAGCCAACACAAACAGTTGATCAGCACAGAAGTGACATGTGGAACTGCCATTCCCACAGGGTCAGCTGGGACTAAGGATGTCCAGAGATGGCCAAGCGAAGGGAATCTCGGTTCCACTATCAGCTTATCTGCTTCAAAACGTCCCCCAGTGCCAGCTGCCTCTGTAACCACATACTCATATCCAATACTAAATAATTTATTTGTAAGAAATGTTATGATTGGTTCAAAGGAAGGAGTCAAAACTTCATGCATAGGACCCAAAATGTGGAAAGAACAAGACATAAGACAGTAAAGGACAGAATACAGAATAGTGCAAATCTCATACAAGTAAAGGTAAAAGGTAAACCTGTGCTCACTTAGGAAGACATTAAGCGATAAACCAGCTATCATCTTGCAGCCTTACTTCAAGTACTAAATAAACTCAGTGGCTTGAAGGCTGACTGCCAGTGTTAGGGCCAAATGCCCAGCTGGTAAAAGGCCCAGCTCCATCAACATCAAAGCAAGTAAGCCATTTACAGTATCTGAGACCCAGCCCTCTGAAGCTGTGTGGTATGGAATTTGGGCTCCTCAAAATAGAAATCCTGATCATTTCCAAAAGCAAGTCTGGCCACACCTCCAATTTCTCTGCAACACTGAATGAAATCTGTCTACAATCAACCACCTCAATTGCACCAGTATCATTTCCAGAGAAAGAAAGACAGAGATCAGCTCTTCATGTCAGCACAAGACAGGTATTTCTTAGCTCTCTGACCTGCCCAGCAATCTTTGCACAACCGAGCTCTGTCACTCCAGACAGATGTTGCTGTCAACACAGTCACAGAGATTTCCAAAAACAAATGTCAGCAAACTGTAGCTTTCTCACTTCCATGTTAGTTTTCAGTCGGGTTAGCCTGTCAGAAAAACAGCCCGATTTCATACCACTAGGAGAGAGAGTATTGGAAAACAGCCGCTGCACACAACCCTACAAAGCCTCAGGAAGACAAAGGAACACAATTCCTCCATGGAACCATACTGAAATAGAAACAACAAAGTACAGAATGAAAGGCCAATATTGTCACTCATCCCATTCTAAAGAGAGGCACAAGAAAACGGTTCACAGAAAACAGAGCATGTCCTGCATGGCAGAAATCTCCAGGGGGTGACAGGACTCATTGTGAAGGGCTGGGAGAGGAGGTCAGAAGATCCACTGCTAGACAAGCTGTTTGGCAGTAAGTGAAGAATTAAATGAGAGCTATGGACCACAAAACCTAAGAGACAAACCAAGCAAAGAAACAGCCAGCCGTGCTTACCAAGGTGCCCAGGACAGGCTAAGCCTAAACCAGACTGGTTAAGAAATGATGCAGTATCTCCATCAATTCGTTCATATCTGAGGGCGGAGAGGAAAAGTTATAATGCAACCAGGAAGGAATAAAATTCTTACTTAACCCTCAACTTAGTACAGGCCATATAAAACATTTTCTCCCTATACAAGACTTCTTTCCTGTACAATAATCCTGTCATACATTTGGACTGAAGTGCTGAATTCACCACTTGTGCAATTCCTTACAGACTGATCTGGAATGCCACAAACACTGGATGAGTCCAAAAAAGAAGTAAAAACTTCATAAAAATCAAAGCTCCCAGATAAATTCTTTCAGGTAAGAGGTTATAAGCAGAGCTTCCTAGAACTACATGTAAGCTGAAACACGTCACTGTTTTTACAGCTCCCATAGCTAACTTGTGCTGCCGCCACCACAGAAAAGCACAGTGGTGACACTTAAGGCACTCTGATTATATCAAGTATCTGAAGCTTTTCAAATATCAGTGCAGCCACATAAAGGGGGAAAGGCTCAATTACCATGACTATCTTTCCTATTGCATTTAACTGAGAATAACTGTTAAGAGGTTGTTCTACAAGATGTGATGAATTCAACCAGATGCTCTCATCATTTCTACTGCAGTGCTTGAAAAAAACAGCTTCTATAAATACACTAAAAAAAGCCAATGAATTACAGAAGCATGAAATGACTTCAGTGAGGTTAAAAAATTGCTGGTATCATACAGAAAGCACTGAAAATATGTTCAGAGAACTCAGTGCAGCTCCTACGGAGACAGCAATGCTGGTTATAACAAGGAGGTTACTTACTGAAGCAGCAATATGAGCAGCAATCATCTCCTCAGTGTGAACACATGGATTTACCAGTTATTTCTAGATGCTAAAGAAGGCATCTGTGTAAACAGGACACTGTGCAAAAGATACGACCTTGAAAATGAGATCAATCCCCTTGCAGGTACCTTCAACACAAAATATGTACTCACAGACAAGACTAAAAGGAGAGAGATGATGATATTATTAACAAATTGCTGTGGTTCACTTTGCTAGACTTCCATATAAGCAAAGGGTCTAACAACCCACACCTCACCTATCACAGAAATGTCACAATTCTCAGTTGAAACAAACCACAAAGGCTGAGACCACTTTCTAAATGAGAGCTGCCTGCATCTTACATTTTCCTAGCAAAGCCACATGTTGAAAAGCATCAAGCATTGCTTGCCAATTCCTAAGAAATGGAAGCCCAGCAAAATATTCCTCTTAGCAGGCATAGTTCCTAGCTCTTTTTTGATAAAGAATACTTCCTATTTTTAGTAGGAAATGAACATCAAAATAATAATAATTTTAAAAAACCCACACAAACAAACAACCTGAGGAGAAGGCTCCATATTATAAATCAGTGCTTCTGGCAGCCTTGCCAGATACGTTCAGCATGACACAGAAAGCACCCACACTTACCTATAACTAAGCATAAATACTGCACCAATGGAAAACTGGACAATAGGACACTAAGCACAGCAGAAAATGCAGTTTAACAGCACCACCCCCTCCAAAGATGCAAAATGTCACTGTGATGCCTTTTTGTAGAGATTTCAAGAGGCTTGTCCCTCTGGTCTCAGACATTTCTCTGTCTGAAGCAAGGAGAACTGACGATCCTAGATCTTGTCAAAAGATGCAATGCACTAAGGGCAGATAAGAAGAGATGGAAATATCTATGATAAATCCAGCACACTCCTCTCCAAAGCCTGAGATCCTAAGGAATCGTGACTCTTCTACAGCCAGCGAAACCTGCTGAAACACACAGGAAAGCATCCCATGACCTTATGGGGACAGGCTGCTGCTAAAATGACACAGAACTGTTGGACAAACAGAACGCTGTGTTGAAACACCAAAGGACAGACGTGGCACTGATAAGCTGTATCTTCCAAAAGAAATAGTAGCAGCAGCATTTTCCTAAGTCATCTCTGATAAATCACAGTACTAGCGGACCAAACAGACAGGAAAAAAGAACATTACAGAGGTAAATATTATTAAACTCAGTTCTGCTTTTTAGCATATCAGTGTGCCTTGGATATGCTGTATCATCACAGCCACATCACATAATCGGATTACTCTGAATTGTTGAATAACTAACTTCTTAGGAACTAAAATTGCAGTGTTTTTCCTCTTTGTTTTGGTTTGGTTTTTGTAACAGAGTAAAGCAAAATACTGCAGCCATGCCTAAACTTCTGCAGTTGTAAGAACTACTGCTGTTAGGTAACAGGGCTTATAGCAACATTCACTGTGGCCACAGAAGCGGGATGGTTTTGACAGAAAACCTTCACATTATGTTACATACCTTGGTGTCATCTTCAGCTGGCTAAATATCATCAACAGGAGTAAGATGAGAGCATCCTGCTTAAATCACAGAAGGTAAGACCTGTGCCAGGACACGGCATTCAAGTATGGAACACACCTCTGATGGAACACTGCATAAACGCAGAAAGAGATATGGGTCTACAGTCTCCAGCAAACCACCCTTGCTTTTTCTCTCTTGCAGAAGGGAGAATTGCTTTCCTATTTAAAACCTTGGAAGGCCAATACACAGCTCATTTTGCTACAGCACTTTTAAAAGTCATGTAATTTTGCTTCCAGCGCAAAGCCATACTATTCCTTTCAATGCTTTGCCATTAATTTCCAACAGAAAAGCCAAGATGTTCCTGATAACGTTTACATTCCCAAAAGAAAGCCTACGACATAGAATTCCTCACTAAATCAACCTGACAACACTGAGCTTTTCCAGTGCAAACACAGCCCACCTGTGACGACAGACAAGTCACACGTACTGAACACACACACACAGTGCTCATGGGCAGAGGGAGAGCCTGGTGGACCTGAAAGTTTAAGCCTCTCTTGCTCTGTAATACTGAACCTCAGCATTTCTGTGGACTATAACCAAGCTCTGTTGGTAAGAAGCATATAAAGAGAATTAATTTTATCTGCCTAGGTAATGCAAACTTAAACACTGGGACAAATTCTGCTCAATTTATACCTGATTCTAACTCTATTATCTCCATTCTATCTAACAAGACATCCCAAAAGTCTTTAGGAGTCTTTAAGAGTAACATACTCACCTTTCTTTTGTCCTAAGTATTTCATTATTTTTTTAAACAGATTTTTACTATGTTTATGTTCATTCTGTGAATCCATGTTTTAAATAAAACATGGAAAAGGGACCTAAGAATTTCTCCTTGAGTCATTAAATGGAAGCACATAATTCACTTTCGTTTTGGAAAGATTCCCACTAATTGAGGCACTGTCAGCTTCCTTTTCTGTATATGCAAGGATCCTGCAGTCCTGAGGACCGAGGAGCTGAGGCAGAAGGAAGTAGACTCAACTTTTAGGAACATCTAAACAAAGGTAAAACTTAGGTTTCCAAAACAGAACACTTCTCAAATTCTGATTCTTTAAAACAAAACAAAATCCAGTGGAATAAAAAAGCAGTGTTATGTTTACTCTGTAACACTGGAAATTTAACTGTAAGTTCACTCCTTAAATACTGAAGAAAATAACATATTTTACATATATAGAAGCTTCTATAAAACTGCTAATAAGTTTGCTCATGTTTTCACCTGAAATCATACTACCAGGTTACCATACCACCATGCATAGAAGGATTTACTGTACCCACTAACTCAGAAGTGGTCATTAGTGTGTCAATAGTGACAGCTCTTTCTAAATGAGGGCAAGTTTGCAAGTTTATAACTAAATAACTGTATCTGTATTTCTTCTGAAAACATGGATACCACAAACCATGGAAGAAGAAACAACTTACGCCATAATGGGCAAGATTAACTTTGGTTTCATGCTAGCTAACCACACAAAAATCAACCATTCCCATATGACTGTGACCGACTATGACCATATCCACTAAAGTAGAGCAGTATATGAATCCTCAAGAAGCAAAAAGGTTAAAAGTTTCAGGGAGATTTCTAGTTGATAATTGTAACAAATGGGTGTATATACACACACACACACACAGACATATATATATATATATATATATATATATATATATATATATGTATATATATAGCTGCAAGGTCCAAAATTTCTTACCTTTGTCATCTTGCTGCAACACCTTCATTTGAGCTTCCACTGAAACCACGCTCAATACCAACTAGAATTGATCAAATTAAAATTTTCTTTTCAATTTGGAGTCTGCAAAAAGTTCAGTATTGATCTAACTAAAACACACAAAGAAGTTCATGAAACTTCTGGGGTCTTTTGAGCAAGTAAACATCTAGCTCAAAATACCACCAATTAATACTTGAACAAGTAAGATATGGTCATGATTCCTCATCTGGAACAGGAAGGGGAGCTTGTTTTCCTCACTGACCCTCTGAAATATAGTTAAGGATCTCTGTAAATGCCTGAGACTCTCCTTTAGCCACAGTATTCTACATGGTAATATATCTGATGCCAAGGTTACAGGGATAGTTAGAGGATTAATTACTGGAAGATACTGAAGCAGCTATAGTGATTACAGAATTGAGTAAGTGCTGCCTATCTTCTTCTAATAAGTCTCCCTAATCTATGGCTCAACAATAAATCATAGCAGTAAGAGAATTACAGCGGCCTTCCAATTGAAGTCTGCTGCATATATTCACACTAGAAATGAATTTTAGTACACATGATAGAAATGCAAATATCCCAGCATCATAAACTCCAGTGCATCATAGCCTCACTTGTCTCTCTATAGCTATTTTCAAGGGTGACAGATCTGAGATGAGGTATTAAAGCAATGAGCACATCTGGAAGATGTGTATTTTTATCTTTTCAATCAATTATATGTCTCCTGAAAGTATCAGGGAATATCTCAGACTCCTTGTGATACTCAGCAGTTGAAACAACTACTGAAACATCTCAGTTAATGTTTTATCCTGGACAATTGTGACTCAGTTTATTTAACAAGCCTGTGAAACAACTATAAGGCTGAGGGCCAGTTTCACACTGGCATTTCTGATGGAGATATGAAGTACTGAAATGAAAAAAAAAAGAAGAAAAAAATGTATGAAATCAACTTTGAAGATAAAAATTTCAACATGGGACCCCTGTCCACACGTAGCAGTCCAATTCTGCTTTAGGACTGACAAAGACATTATTATCTATTTCAAAATACCAAGCAGGCACTGACCACTTCATTGGAATTTGTTTGCCAAAGATGTTCTGAGGTTGAGAAATGAAATTCTGAACACAGCCTAAGCTGGCAAATGTGCAAATGTAGCCTGGCACTGGCACAGAGCAAAGCTGACTCCCTAAAGCTCTTTGACATATGGCAAGTAGGAGCCATCGATCAGTTAAAAATTCACATCCTAACTATATTTTACATATCTATCTGCTATTACCTGGTGATGAACAAACACATCTAAATGCGTCTGTTCCATTCGCCATGACCCACTCTTGCGTCAAGTGTTAGATATCTTAAGGACACAGCAAGCTGTTCACAGGACATAAAGAAGAAATTCAATCCATGCTAACAGTTTAATTAATAAACAAAACAACTTCTAGACTTAGTTTTATATAGAGAGAACATTTCTTCTTGAGGCATACCAATGCCTCCATCGCTCGCACTCAAAAACAAGCTAGGATCTTTCTATATCCTCACAAGAAAAAGGTGCCCAATTTCCACTCACCCTTTATCCAGAAGTTCTCCGGAGATCACAAAAAATTTATAGCAAATTTCTATTAGTCCTAGGCACTCACAGCAAGCACCAATTATTTCTCAAACTACTGAAAAAACCCTAGCCCAAAAGACCTTGGTATGACATTCAATGTCATTCAAAAGAAAACTTCATGGTTCAGATATAAACCTATGATGACTGGTACTAAACAGAAATTGAAAGCACTGACAGAATGCACAGCTGCTGGAGAAAGCAGCACTCTCAGCTTTGAAAAACTGCAGTGGTGTTTACAGCATCTTTCTCAGATTCCACACATGATTGCTTCCCTCCATCAGAATACCAACATCAGAATGAAACAGCTGAAGTTCACAGATCACAGCAGTCTACAATGAGACTTGCCTGGGTGCGTGGAGCAATACATAGAATGCAAGTGAATATGCAGGAAGTTGAAAGAAAATCTCAGAGGAGGGCAATTGCTTGCTCCTGCTGCCACAACAAGCAAAGAACACAAACATTTTAAGCTCTTTTCTTAAAGTGTCCTGTTCTCAAAGCAGAGAGGCTACCAGGCAAAACTCCCATCTCCCTTCAGGGAGAGGCAACCCTCTCCCCACCATCTGCTGGGCGCAGGATATGCCTTACATGTTCCCCCAGCGTATGCAGCAGTCACAGTAACAGTCATCCCATACTTCATATGGAAACAAGAAAGACATATGCAAAGAAACTGCTGCATCACAGGGACTAGCAAGCATGCATGGGTGGGATAGATGCTGGCAAAAAAAATGAGACTGAAAACAGATCCTCCCCTTCCAGCTACAAGCAAGCAAGCTTAAGTCATTCTTGGTAGGTTCGTTTTCTGACAATGCCCTTCCATATTTCTTTCCAAGAAAAGACCTGTTTGTCTCTTTTCTAACATAAAATATGAACCACAAACTCTGATTTTTTTGCTCCTGCTTTCTGTCTTCATTTCCTCACTCCTAAAGCTGCTAATATATACACATACTCAGAGTGTCAACTCTACTTCTGTAAAATCCTGTCTGGGAATAATTAAAACTATATTGCTTTCTTGTTAAGTTCAAAGACCTTAAAAAGTAATCTAGTGAACATTAATATCATAGCTTAGGAATATGATTATAGATTTTCCAGTAGTCCATAAAAGCTACACGATAACTGTGTCCTGCTATAAGAACTACGGCCTACTGGCTGATTCCTGCTACTAACAATTATTGGGCTGAAGAAAAGGGGAATCAGTTGTCACTTACAATTCCAGAAAGAAAGATGAAATGCAAGTGCTGACTGTTGAAATATAAAATCAAATTGTAGCACATTTTGCCCACAGAACAATAAAACGAAATCCCTTCTGGAAAAGCACTGATTCCCAACCTGAATACCCTCTTGAATCTTCTGCCTGCAGCACTGTGAAACACTGTACTCACCCACTCCCAACCTGATCTTTGCTTCCTGTAATCCTGCTCAAGTGATAGTCACCAGCAGTGGTTGTGATGGCTGCATCTGACTTCAGCAAATAACCACCAGTCGGATATGACTGGTCATGACAGTGGTATCTGGCCCCAAGTGGATCTCTGGGATTTGTGGGAAACATAAAGCAACAGCCAAGGGATAATTTATGGCTGCGTGCTCACCTAACCCACAGTGCTGGTCAATGTCAGACTCAAGCCAAGTTTGGAACAACGTCCAACTCATGCCAATTTTGGCAGAAACAGACAGTAGTGTGTAATCAGTAAGCAAATATGACTATGAATGAACAACCTTATCCCATAAATACTGAGCAGCCCAAGAGCCCCTCAACATCTCTTGCATGGCAGCAGGCTGCCCAATCGGATCACCCCTCATTAGGGACCCAGGTTATGCCTGCTGCACAGGCCCTTTCTGGCTGGATATCAAGAGATTCCTTAACACTACAGATCATCAGTAAAAGAATAACAGCTTGCTAAGCTTTGTAAGCTTTGCTAGGATTATATCCTTGATTGACGGTGCACATATAATCCCTTAGATATAAACCACTGACCAAGGCTGGGACTTGGATATAGCCGCAAATAGGCTCCTTATCTCTTTGGGACAAGGAGTCTGAAAGCACAATGGGAGTCTCCTGGCTGAGTGCGTTTAACCCTATCCTCCATGCATTAAATAATAACTGGACCTTGCCTTTTCAAATCTTGTTAAGTCGCCGTCTTATTTATGATTAAGCTGAGTCAGACAACTATTTCATATCAATAAATATATTGCTGCTTCTCTCTGACGAGTGTATAATTCTACAACAGGCACACATCTGTCACTGCCAGACACAAATGAAAGTCTCCAACACATGAATATCCTCACAAACCTACTTGTACCAACCCCACTGAAGAGAACAGCTCTGCAACCGAAATGTAGGCACATGCCATGCTCCACAAAGAACAACACTGGCTTATGTCCTCATACACACTGATAGATCATAATGTATTTAAAGATTCGATGACTACCACTTTCCATCTCCACTTTCACCATGCAGCCAGTATTTTTTTTTTTTTCACCTGACATTTTTACCAGCTGTAGGACATTGCCTCCAGCTCCAAAGCTGGCACTTATAGAACCAGAGCTTTCATGGCAGGGCCCAGGTTAGGCATACATACCAATACAACAGAGTTTCTTGCCTGTGCCAGCTCAATTAGAAACTACATTTGAGACAGGTCCCCAGGTGATGTAAGCTGTCACCTTTCTATAGCATCCTACACTGCTTTGCTCTTTTCACAAGCCTTTCATTTGAAAGCATTGCAAGCATTTTCCACCAGCAGAAACTTCTACTTCTACTTCTACTACAACTTCTTTTAACAATTAACAGGACATCACAAGCTGTACTCCAAAGAGAAAACAAACAAGAACCCCAATCGAAGTTTTGAGAGGATTGAAGAGAGGGAAGGAATGAGGAAACACAACCTGAATTAGTGACCTTGTGAAGTAAAAGAGGAATTTTTATGTGAGGAATACAGGAAGAAAAACTAAAAGACAAATTACAATGAATCACTTCCTAAAGAAGGCTCTTTCAGTGCCTATAGAGAGCTAGAAGACAAAAAGATTTGTGAAATTCATAAATGACTAATAACCATTGAATTGTTGCACTGGTAAATGAACCTTTGAGAAACTCACCATCTCCTGCCAAGGCTTTGGCATATAGCTCCTATAACTGTGACATTAAATGTTTATCATCTACCTAAAGATCATGTTTGTGGAGGAATAGCTGCCATCCAGGAAGATCACTGAAATGGAAAATACAGAGCAGGACAGCTCGTGTAAGGACTCCAATCTCCAAACACAGCTGATCCAGAATCACCTCCCACAACACAATAAAGATGAAAGCGCGAGCCTTTTGCCCGCCCATGCAAAGAACATGACAACCAACAGATTCTCAGTAGTTGCAAGGTAAAAATACACAAGTTACAGAAAGCCCAGCGTCTCCAATTAAAGCTCAAAAGCCTCAAAGAAATGCAGAACTACCTTTAAGCCCAATAGTTTGACCACATTTCTTTTGGTTCTTTTCTGTCCACTGCAGAGAGAGCTGTGAGGCATCCATTTCAGGGCATGCAATGACACAAGCTTTGCTTGTGCTGCATCAAGTTAAACATATTATGGCACAAAAACACCAGCACCACTACTGTAGTTATTCTGTGGAAAGGGATGTCACCCCCTCAGAGAGTTGGAGTGCAAGACACAAATCCCTGTATTCTTCCTGTGCTACTTCTCTTGGTGCCTGCTTTTATCCCTTTCTGCATCAAATACAGGACAAGGCATAGGCAGCTGTTAACAGTGCTAGTGGCCTACAAATTTATCACTCATATACATCGTAGAAGACCCTTCGGTTGCCAGTGGAATTGGTTACTGGCTTTTTCACTTAGACAAGCACGTAGAAAGAGTGGTATTTACGCTCTCTCTCATTTATGACATGTTAGTATCTTGTCAGCGCTTCTGAAACATTAAAGCCCCCTAAGGCACTGCTCATACACAGTCATTACGGGTCAGATGCAGAGCCTTCCATCTGTAGCATAACTTCTCTCTCCTACCAGTACGGCAGAGGTGTAGTGCAAGCAGAGCCTGCCAGCTTTTCAAGAGGATCTCACAGTGAGCTTCCAGGACTTCATCACTGCAGGAGTTTTTAATTGAGGGTATAATCACACAGTGGTGTTAGAGCTCCACAATTGCTTTTCAGAGGTAAAAAATGAAAAGTTAAAAACAGACTGATGTGCAAGCCATGCTGATCACCTTTATATACTATGTCATACTCACTACACTGACATAAAACTAAAATACATAGATTCTGAGGTTCTAATTCTATGTTATTTATCACTGAGAACAAGTTTAGTTTCAAGTTCCCACAAGCAGAACAAACATAATAATACTGGAAGATATCAGTGCTCAGCTCCGCTACTAGCTTTCCTTGTAAAATTGGCATTTATAGTCCTAGCCAAAAAAAATTACGTCTTATAGCATAGTGGTTTTCATATCGAAAAGAATTACTGCATCATACTAAAATGTGTGCCTTGATCCACCAAGTAGTAACTCTTAGCTGGAGATGAGATTTCAGTACATCCTCAGGAGAATACTCTTCATCTCACATCCAAGCTTTTTACCTCATGTCATAAAAAAAAAAAAAAAAAAAAAAAAAAATGGAGCCTACCCATATTCCTCCATATTATGCTATTATTATCAGGAACACAAAGAACATGAGCAGCACCTGTATCATTAAAAAAAAAAACAACAAAACACTTTTCAAGTAGATACTTTTGTCTTTTTTATTTTCCATCTTCACTTCATCTCAGCACTCTGAAATCCCTGTGGAAGGCATTTCCTATGTAAGAAGTGTCTCATTAATAAACCTGAATGGAACACAATTTATGTAAATTGAGAGGTATATTTTCCATCACCTTGCACTTCCATTGACAGCCACACAATACAAAGATAAATTGGATATTAGGCACCACACATAAAACATTACTTAGTGTTATGCACTCGCCCTAAGATGTGAGAGGCTAGACAACAGCACTGCAGAATCAGTACCCTGTTACACCAAATTCACCCCCAGCTCTGGCCTCTCCATCACTAGCTGGGAGAGTGATGACATCTAATTGTACATGCTCAATAAATAAATGTTAGCACAGGGCATCATTCAGATCTTATCTCTACAACAATATAAGAATCTGCAATAGCAGGAAAAAGCTACCTCAATCTCACGAGTCTCCCACACATAACTCACAACCTCCTTAACGCCTTAAGTGGGCAACTGCACAAGAGCAAACTGGGAATGCTGATTGCTCTAAGAAGAAATCCCTCTCCCCCCAGCAAAAAGAGCAACAGAACGTTCTGTAAAACATTCATTTGCACATTACACAGCAGAGATTCATGCTGCTGTAAACTACAGTTTATAGCTACAAAATGTTATATGCATGTTGTAAACATGAGTTTATAGTTTTGTTCTCTGGAGGAGCTGAGGATGTAACCCTCAGGCTAAGTGGGAGCAATTAAATCACATTATTTATATCATCCATTTTCGACGTCTTAAAAAGTTACCAAGAAAAAATTCAACTGATATCACTGATTCTCACCTCATTTTCCCGGTATTAACTTGCTATCCTTCTAAAAAAAAAAAAAGAATCATTTAAAAAGAGGTTGCTAACTCTTTTTTTTTTTTTTTTTTTTTTTTTTTTTTTTTTTTTTTTTTTTTTTTTAATATCACTGCTACTCTATCTTGTTATGTTTCCTAACCAAAAGTGGTCTGCATCTTCTAAAGATGTATTTCAAATAGTCACTTAAGTTACTTAGGATAGAACCTATCCAGAATGGGATGTATTACTTCATGTTTGAAGAAGCATTTTCTATTTATACTTCTCCTGGCACTTTTGACTCAAGCTACAGATGGATACAGAAAAAAAAAAGCAACTTGATATCAAACCTTCTTTAGAGTTCATATAACAATGCACCCACACAAGTTCCAGATTTTTAAGTTTATCAATTTTTTTTTTCATTTACAAAGGAAAATGATTACATTAGGCACTAAAATGGATGAAATAAAGAAAATACAATCCCAATTTAAAGAAAAGCCTTGGGGCTTACTGTGTAAGAGGCCGATTCTTGCTCATTCATCTCTATGTCTGCATTTCTTCTCCCCTACCTTGTTCTAATATCTTCCCCTACTGGTCCAGCCCCTTGCAAGTGGTTCTAGAATGTTACCACTAAAGCACAAGTTGAATTGATGGTCCAATTAAAACACAGCTGAAGGAAGTCGTATTTATACAACAAATGTTTGGCAACCTGTGATTTTTATTTTTTGTGCCCTCTTCCATGATTGATTTCAGAGCAGAAGCATTAAAAGCTCAGCTATCAGAAGAGCTGGTAGACAGGCTCTTCCCCTTTCTGGAAAAGGCACAATTGCTAAACCCGAGTCTCTCATTTCAAGACATTCAAGTCAATTAAGAACTTTACTTACCTTGTATCCTTTTTTAGATCTTAGATTTAGCTTTCAAAATGAAAATGGGAAAATAAACTTTTGGTAGAAGTGCAAGTACAGTAGAATTTGCTGTGGGCGTTAGGTTAGGGCTTTTTATTCTTATTGATGCGATTTCCATTCGAACTTCAAGATTAAAACCATATTTCACTTCAAGAGAAGTTGCTGCTTTACAGCATTAGACAAGTGCTATACGCGTTATCTGGAAACTTCCCATAGAATCTGTCGATGTACCCAATTCACCCTGCATCCACTACCAGCAGCTATCACAACAAACCATGCCCATGTTTTAATAAAACCAGAAATAAAAGCTAACTGGACACAGCTCAGATGAACCTGTCCTTAATTAGCAGACAGAAAGTGTAACTTACCAAACCACGCTTTGCGTTTAACCCAAACATCGCTTTTATTCATGACCCCATTCTTCCCCTCTCATCTGGCTGAAAACTCTTCTTGGCATAAGCCAGCCGGAAGAACAGTGCAGACAGACTTTACCAATACCTCCTCCAAGCATCTTCTTTAACTGGGGCAACACAGTCTCCTCATCCCCACCAACACCATCCTCCAGAACAACACACAGCATGTAGTTTCTTCTTAACTAAACAAGGGAAGCTGCTGTGCTGGCTGCATGGACCTGAAAACTCCCTCAAAGGTGAAGAACGAGGGAATAACACAAGCCTCCTCAGCACAGTTGGAAACAAAACATAAAAAAATGTGTTTTTCCTCAGAGGAAATGCATGAACAGAAGTTGACCCTTGATACACAATCAGCTAAGTCACTCAAGCAAGATGCAGAATGCTTTCCCCAATAGTAAGGATTCAAGTAACTCTGCAATAGTGGCATTCACTATACGTGAATATTTGATTTACGCTCCAGGGATTTTTCAAGTGACTTAACAGTCTGGGTTTGCAACAGAAGCAAAACAGCCATGTGCCATTAAGCAAGGCCTGCAGCAAGTAGAGTTCCTATAACAACCCAGAAACGGCTCACTTACAGCTACTTGTATATGACACATCAAAAGAAACAAAAATAAGAAAAAAGAAACCCTGCGTAGCATGAAGCTGAATGGAAAAAAAGGGTTTCTAACCATAATTTAAGGAAGATTCTGCAGATGTGTTTGCAGGGAGGAATGAACAACTCTTTCAGTACCACAGGCACACTGCAGGGCAGCCACTGCAGCCAACAGACATCAGGCGAGGTTGTAAAGTTTGGCTTGTTGCCTCCTCGTCATTCAGAAAATGTAATTCAGAAAAAATCATTTCTATTAGTAAATGATTTTTAATAAACACAGCACAAGTAAAGGCACATTCCTCCTCTACAACAGATACTATAAGGATAATATCCCTAGATTGCAGGTTTGCCCTGCACTTGGATTTCTTCAATGAAGACATTTCTTTATATTCAATCTCTTAAAGTCATATACAAATGCTAAGACACAAAGTTATTCCCTAATGCGCTCTGCTCCCTTCTGGGCACACAGCAGCATCACTAATGAGGAATCCTACACCCCAATTCTGCTACCAAACTCATCTGACAGAACAGATGAGAATCTCACATGGTCTCAGGCTAGGATGGTGCCTGTTCTTGGTTTCCTCCTGCTTCCTGCAGTGCAGTCAAATTCACAAGGCTGGCACAGGGCGCACCTCTGCTACAAGCAAACTCACTTGGTTCTACTGGTGTCATCTATTCCAGCTAAATTAATCACATACTGTTCTGACAGTGCTGCTGTTTCTCTGGCGAGAGACGGGATAGGAACTTATTTTAAGAATGACAAGCCTGACTTGTTCCAGTTTTAATGTATTATAAATGTCATCTATATTAATATTTTTAAATATAATTTATTAATGTTTTTTGTTTTTTGTTTTTTTTTTTTTTACCTTAGCAGAGTCTAGTGTGACAGGACAAGGGAAAATGTTTTCAAACTGAAAGAGGAAAATTTTAGTTTAAATACATTGTTTTTGTTTTTTCACAATAAAGCTGGTGAGGCTCTGGAACAGGTCACCCAAAGAGATGGTACATGCCCTGCTCTTTGGATACATTCAAGATCAGGCTGGATCAGGCTCTGAGCAACCTGACCTAGTTGTAGATGTCCCTGATCATTGCAACAGTGTTGGACTAGGCTACCTTTACAGGCTCTTTCCAACTCATGACACTGTGAAGCCAACAGTATTGTAAGCAAGTTCTTTAAAAAAGACACATATACAAGATATCCCACAGTTTTCACGTACAAAATTTATGTTAGGATATCATCAAGATCTGCACTAGCATTTCAAACATACAGCTGCAGGAGAAGAGTAGGGAAAGAACATCAGAACAACAAAAACACAGATAGCAAAAAAAAAACTTGTGACTGACACATCAGTAAGAAGTGGTACTGTCCTCACTGAGCTGCACTGCTCAGAAGAAACTAATCAGTCATACAATTTGTTATAGTTGGAGTCCACACACTTTCCAATTGCTTTTGAAAGACTGAAGCTCCACGTTCCATTTCTAACAGAAGCAAACTCATTTGGCCTGATATGGCTTCCCCTAAACCACCTACAGAAAACATTCACCCCCAGCAATTTGCCCTACCTTTCCCTCTTCAGGCAAAATAACTTCCTAGATGAAAGGTCCAGGACAGAAGGTCAAAATCTACACAGTGGTCACATTTATTTTGCACATGTCCAGCCTGGCTAAAAAGCTCTACAAGAAATGTAGAAGACTCGGTTTTTCCTGTATACTGCTGCATGCTGCTTCCCCCAGAGCAACAAATCTCTGAGCAGATCAGCTGTGGAATCAGAGGTTGGAATAGAAGCATTCCAGAAAAGCAAGCTTTTAGAC
This sequence comes from Lagopus muta, assembly GCF_023343835.1. NCBI lineage: Eukaryota > Metazoa > Chordata > Aves > Galliformes > Phasianidae > Lagopus > Lagopus muta. The sequence continues at coordinate 15,749,814 of NC_064436.1, forward strand.
CATTTTCTTTCAGCACAAAGTACCTCTGCAAGGAGAACATGTGATCCAGAACACAGTAGTTTTACAAGAAGCACAGACTTTAACTATTTATGAAGTTATTCACTGACTTAAGTGCATACAGAGGAAGACTAGGAAAAAAAATAATACTCTGGGTTTAGAAAGAAGAGTCAAGGTACGTTTTACTTACCATAATTAGCTGAAAGAAAAGTAAGTGTAAAATTGCCATCATTAACATCCCATTAATTTAAGGCAAAAAAGAAAAAAACAAACAACTGAACACAGAACGTACCTAATATTACTGAGACACTTTACAAAAGACTATTTTGTCCTGCTTAGGACTGTGTGCTTACAATCTGTATCTTCCAGGAGCCACAAAATCAACACATATAAAGAGATGGAGAATGGTTGGGTTCTCAAAGACCTAGTGAGAATTTCTGACTGCCCTGAGGGCAGTTTTTACTTTGCTGTCGTTTTCCCTGCAGGCTGAAGACTGACAGCTCTACGAAGTGCTTTAAGTTCACCCATCCCCAGAGGCAGAGGTGACAAAATCAGCAGTCAGACTCCAGTTCAACAGCACTTTCTCAAACACTTTCCCCAGCATTAACACATTCAAGCTTACCTACCTCAAACAACAAGCCTTGATAGACACAGGCACCTGCAGGACAAAACCAGAAAATGGATTAGAATTAAAAAAACAACAAATAACAATACTGCCCAGTCATACAGGTGGTACCTTACAGCCCAGTAAACATTAGACAGAATAAAGTGCACTGAAACTGGGAGAGACATTACCCTTAAAAGGATCAAACTGCACCATCACCAAGCCACCCAATTTTTGCTTTTATTTTTGAACAGGTCGACCCATTCCCCATAACAACCTTACACCCTCTCAGGTGAGGGACAAAATCCTGCATTTGGTGCCACTCAGGTGAGGGGCACATCTTCTCTCCCTTTGCTGCCATACCAACAGCTGCCTCCTCTAAGGTAGAAATTCTCACAATACACACATCAGATGGAGCTTATGATTGCATTTTTACTATGATTCATGGCCAGAACTCTCCGTGAAATACAGGGAAGCCACTTCTATTCAAGGGCAAAATACAACTCTTAAAAATGCAGAGTTACATGGTTACAGGGCATTTCATTTGCATGCTAAAGAGCAGCCCCTTCTGTGTGCTGCTATAAATCCCTTTATCGTTTATAGGAGAAACAAATAAGCACATGAATATCCACATAAAAACGCAATGACTGTGAGAAGAGCTGGCATGAATTCCTGCTCCTAAATCACTGCACATGCAACAGGGGACATTTCCCCTATCGACAGGCTCACTGAACTGTCCTTCAGGCTTCCTTGTTCTCATTGCTGACCTTACTGGATGAGGGAAAGCATCTCCAAGCAAGCGATAGGGAGGTTTGCACCCATTCAAGCACATTTCATACACTGTACTTCAATAAATCAAATAAGAAGTTATAAAATAAAACCATGAATAAGTTGAATGACAGTTCTTCCACTGATTTTCTGGGAAACTGCCATTCTCAAACAACAGCACATATCTGCCTAGTGAAAATGTGAGAAGAATGTGAAATCAAAAGCAACCCAAGAAATTCAAAAGATGAAAAGCTGCCTCAAGGGACCACGCAGACAACTAAGAAATTCCTTGTTAAAGAGTGTTTTTTTCCCCCTCAAAAAAAGCAGATTAGACAAATTTGTACAGAAAACCTCAGAGCTACTCTGCCTCAGATCAAGAGCTCCTCCTTCGAGCTGGTCCTCAGCTCAGCAACAAGAGGCTGCAAAGGCACCATCAGGAATTACTTTCCCTCGATGAGAAGATGAGCCACAAGAGCCCAGTCATGTTTCTTTCAAACCCAGCAGGAAGCTTTCTGCTCATGCTGACAACACACAAATCAATCCCTATCCATCACACACACTGACTGAGCGCAGGAAGAGAACCATGTGCTGAAACACTGCCTTTCACTCTCCCCTTTGCATAGTGCCCTGCACAGCACACTGAGCTATGCCGTTAGCCACCTGGCATTTGGAAAACGAGCTCTGCATTTCTGTAGTGGTGTCAAGGTACTCAAGTGCAACTATGACTATCTGCAATTACCTGTTCATTCATTTACTTCAATCTCATAGCAACTCAGGTTAGACTCAGCCAAATCTTGATGTCATGATACTACAACTGCTTTCTCAGAATAGCAGTTATCTTCCTGCTCCTTTACACCTCTTTCTCTACACTCTCCTCTGAGAAGAGATAATTTCAAAGTTCATCATCCTGCTGCAACTCAAAATTCAGTGCAAAACACTACAAGGTCACTAATTGCTAGAGGGCACATGAAAAATAATACTTAATACCAATTATTTAAAGCCCGGATGTTTTAGTCTTGAAAAGGGTTTACTGTTCTCCTTTTTATGCTCACTTCACAGCTGTAGTTCCTTAAAAAACCAAAAATGATGATTAAACATCCTAAAAGATGAATTATTGCGTTGAAACCCTCACTAAAGACCTGAAGTCCTTAAAAAAAAAAAAATAATAATAATGAGGAGGGAGAGAAAAGAAAAAAGAAAAAAAAATCACCAGCATTCCCCATTTCAAGAGGGTTTAATTACATGTAGGACCCCTTGGTGCCTGGCCCTGTAAATACCTTGTGTGAGAACAATCTTGTGCCAAGGAACTCATAGTCTACAGCACAGAGTGAGGCACAGAGCGAGAGCAGCTGCCTGAATGGCACACCTACTGCCTCCACTGCACTCTGCACACAGGCTCACCTCAGCCCACGTGCCAGTACAAAGCAAAGAGAGCCCGCTTCTTCCTCTCTCTATTAAGAGCGTATTTTACTCCCTCACCAGTTATGAAGGACATTCAAATACAATAAATCTTTACAAGGCTTGGTAAATCCTCAGTTTCACATACATCACAGCTTTTTATTATTGTTGCTCCCAATTCTTCCTGTCATTCCAACATCCCACCCAGCAGCTTTGCTCTGAGCCCAGGACCTCACAACACGCACAATGCACAACAGCACACTTTGCATCATCCCAGCTTTCCACACAACTCCACATCACCAGCACGATAAATGCCTGTTCGCAAAGCTGATCCTGACGGGTATCCCAAAAGAACAGCGCTTTCCATACACTGAATGAGCTAGGGAAGAAACCCCAAAACTTTCAGTCTAGTTGTAGGGCACACAGGATACAGGTGGTTGATGGCGGCGGGGGGGGGACAAGTTCCTCAGAAGGGACCTCTCCACAGGTTACATCTACAGTTGCATCTGACGGTTCCTCCATTCACAATCACGCATGCAGCTACCGACTACTTCTGTTCGTGAGGACAACCGCACGTGTGGCACCCGGTGTTACACTGGGAGACGCATTCAGAGAGTCGGCCGCTTTGGGAACAGCCAACCTGCATCGTCAAAGCCCTCATCGCACAGGGCACGCGCCTTTGCCCTCTATCACCACGGCCACCTGCGTCGGGCGGTGGGACAGGGAGCTCTATCCTCCTCCTTGCTCTGGCTCTCGAAACCCACCGTTCTAAGGAACGCGAGCCCTCCCAGGAAGCCTGCTCTGGAAAAACCCATCCACAGCTTAGCGGTGATCCGCAGCGGTTCCCTCCGCACCCTCAGACGCCCATCACCCCGAGGCGAATCCCGCAACCCCAGCCTCACCGAAAGCACCTCCGGAGGGCAGCCGCAGGAGCACCGCCCCGCTCTCCTCGGCTCCCCGCGCTCCGCGATGGGGCGGCGGGACGGGGCGCACCGCCCGCGGAGAGGCAGCCAAAATGGCGGGGGGCGGCAGGCGGACCCCCGCCCGGGCCGGCGGGAAAGCGCCCCGAAACACCGAGAAAAAAGGCGGGGGGGCACTTCTCTTAAGAGCACCGGCCTTCCGCGGGGGAACGACCGGAGCCGGGACGGGGCCGGGGAAGCAACCCGGCGCGGGGCAGCGACTCACCTGAGGCGGAGGCGGCCAGCGCGGCGCCGAGCAGGCACAGCGGCAGCCAGGCGCCCATGGCCGGCCGCGAGCGAGAGGAGCGTGCTGCAGGGAGAGGAGGCGGCGCCGCGCCGGAGATAGGCGTCCCGCCGCCCCTCGGCAGGTGCCGGGGCCGCGCCTCGCTTCCAAACTTTCCCGCAGACAAAGCGGCCCTGCTCCACGGCCCGCCCGCCTCTCCTCCCGCCCCCGGCGGCGAGCGGCGCGGGGCGAGCAGGCACGAGCGCCCAAGAACGGGGCTGAGCGTCGGCGCCGCCTCCGCCCCCGGCCCTGCGGGTGCCCAGCTGTGCCTCTCGGGGACGGCGCGCGAGGAGCGAGCCGCGAGGCCGCGCGTGGAGGCAGGGAAGGGGGGGGAGGAGGGGGAAAGGGTCGTGCGGCCGTCGGAACGCGGCTCGTGGGGCTGCGGGGCGGCTGGTGCGGGCTGCTGGGCACGGTAGGAAGCTGACGGGCGGCGGCAGCTGCGTGCCGCAAGGGAGCGCTTCCCTCCCCGCCTCCAAAGCGCCCAGCTCAGAACTCGGCGTGCTTTGCTCTTCCCTTGGCACATTCTTCGAGGAAGAAATAACCAACGGGCAGGAAGAACAAACCGAGCGCCCAGAACTTGACAAAAGCTAACGAGGTGGCCCAGATCAGATTTTCTTTTTTAGGCACTTCCCCGGCTCCTGCCCCGGCGCTGCGAGCTGCTCCGCTCTCCCGCGTCACGCGATCAGCAGGAGAGCTGCTGCACTATGAGAATGGGGTTCCCATAGGGCAGGGATAGAAACCTCTGAAAGCAAAAAGCAAATAAATTGACCCTACTTTTTTTAGCCTGTGAGCAAAGTCATCTTCGGTTCCTTTCAGTGCACCTACTTCATAGCAATATCCCAATTATGAGGGAGCAGATCCCTCACTCGCACAGTGCCGGACCACTGATGTGTTCTGGTTTGTTTGTTTAACCCTCCTGTTTGCTTCCAACACAGCTGGTCTGATTAAATGCAGCTATGCCAGCTAATTTACTAGCACTCCCTCACGGTAACTCAATCTGCTCAATTCTGATCACCTGCTAATGAATACCACTGTTTTGAACTCTGAGGTCATTTTTTTTAGAACCTCATGCCATTAATTACTGTAACAACTCCAGCAACAAATATGAGAAATAAGATGTACAGCATGGCACTGATCCGAGTTCAAAACAGTAATGTACACTATGAACTTGTGGCTGCTATACCAGTGTTACTCATTAGCTGCTCGCAGGAACTACTTGCACAAAAAGGAGGAGCAGAGAGACATCTAACCACCAGCACACATCTCAGCACTCCCCAAACAAGTATTTCATGTTAATTCATAATACTGTAGAAACAACTAAGGAAGCAAACACATGGGCCTTAATTCCCTCTTAGTTAATCAAATAAAAATCAGGACAGCTTAACTGAACTCAAAGGAGCATGAGCCAGGCAAAGCAGGTGGAAATAGTTAAGGAGAGCCAGGCATTCAGTGTCCATTAACTTTATAGCTGTGCAAAGCCCTGGAGGTTCCTACCATGCAGAGGCACTTCTGTACCAGGTGCACATTTAACAATCAAACATTGATTGGAACATTTCTGGCTGCTTGCTGTGCTCATTTTCTGTTAACCAGTGGTATAAACAAGGCAACCAAACACTGTCAATATTTTGTCATATAACCACCTTCACAAAACGCACAGCATCTTTCAAATTACTGCTGCAGAGCAGTCTGCCTGTTAGCTTTGAATCATACAAAGCTAAGCAGAAAAACGGCCTCTGACATACTTAAGTATTTCAGTCAGTGCAGGAGAAAAGCTCCAAGACAACACAGTCTAGCAAAACAAGGTGTTTTGACAGACTTAACTCCAAAAAAACAGTTGAAAACAAGACATTCTGTCATCTGCTCATGCTCTTGGTGAGATTTTGATTCAAACCAATGATCAAAATAAGCCAAGTGAATCCTTTCTTTGTACATGATACAGAAAGAAATGGTCAGGAAAAAAAAAAATGTAATTACTAAGGAATGCCAACAGTATTTGGAAAGTCAATCTGTTAATCTTTTGCTTTGCATGTATTTTTCATTGCTGTGCTCAACTGCATGCTAATGTTTTGTTCTGCTGTGTCCAGAAGGAAGAGAGGGAGAATTGGCACAGAGAACAAGTTGCTTAACCTATACATTCTTTGATTATTTCATGTTTCTTGCCATCTTTCCTGTACAATTCTGTGTCCTTTTACAATTTCCCCCTTTTCAGCTGCAGCCTCCTCTTCTCTATTTCTTCTGCCTTCCTGCCTACTGTTCTCATTTTGGTTCTCCTTCCCTCTTCCTTCTTCCCCATCTCCAGAGTGCTGACCTGCTGACCATTCCCATGCCACTACCTTGTTTTTGTCATCTCTCCATCTTTCTTCCAAGACACCCTACAAGGCAACTCACAGTTACTGACTCACCTGTGAAGCAACCAGTTTTTGCCCCTTTGGCAAAAACTGCCTAAACTTCACTAAAAAAAAAAGTAAAAAAGCTAAGAAAGTCAGATTTACAATCCTTCCTTGTACTTTGTGTTATTAGCCATATCTACCCTTACAGTAAGGTCTCTCTGCTATCAGGACTACCCCTTCTCTAATACTCTATACTCCAGTTCTTACCTATGCCTACAATCTCCAGCTCTCCTATTCTGACTCATTTTACTCCCTTCTACATCCTGGGCCCTCTACTACACTACAACCCTTAATATTTTAAGAAAACCAAGGGGTTTGAAAAGGAAATACAAAATTCAAGGCCAGAGGCAGCTCCTTAAGGTGTTTATGACCAGTCTGCAAACAAAAGCAGCTGAACACTCAAGCTGAGCAAAAGAAAAAATGTGCTCCTTGAAGGAGTCAATTTCTACACCCCATGCAACATAGATGAAGAGTAAAGATTTAAGTCAGTTTCTTTCCATCTCACATAGAACGAAGAAAAGCACTTCTTTGTTGTTGTTAGAATCCATACCATTCTGGTATCAGCAGACTCGAGTGTGTGGACTTTTAATAACATCAAGAGAGAATGTATTTCACCATTCAACTGTCAAGGCAGATAGCATCACAGGTTTTAACTCACTCAAGATTACCATAAGAGTAGCTTACACTAACATTATTTCAAAGAAGTTGTTCAAGTCAGTCAAAGAATTCAAGACAATTTCAAATATGTAGTGATTCTAGAGGAGACTGCTCTTCATTAGGATCCTGGAAAACATAAAGATATTTAAAAGAAAATATTCCAAGTTTTGCACCAAGGCCTCATAAATTGTATGTTTTGTATAGTCTTCTCTTTCACATCTGCATTTTTTTTTAACCCCTAATTCAACACAAATCCAACTTTCCCATTTAAAGTCTATTTACCAGTTATCAGCTATGTAAATAACAGAACTAGACTATCTAGAGAAGTTGAATTTTAGTAAGACTGTAAGTACACATCTTGCAAAGCAGTAACCCAACTGTCATCTGGAGCCACATATCTCAGAAACAGGAGCAGAAAAATCCATGGAGATTTTAAGAATGTGTGGTTGTTTGTTTTGTTTGTTTGTTTGTTTTAAGCATACTTCAAATCAGATCTCTAACCTGAGGTCAGTTCTCTATGCATTTGTCTTTAGGCACCATTTTTCAATTCAGCATGCAAAGCACTAGTTTGTATCAGATAAGTCATGATTTATGTCCTTACGTCCATTGAAAACTGAGCACATGGTGACACATACACACAGAACAGCTTAAGAGGCTGAAGAGTCTTCTCAGACTTGTTGGATTTCTTTGAGTTTAGCCCACATGGCCCAGACTTGGAAATCTGTGAGTTACACCTTCCAAAGATGACTGCAACCTCCACCTAGGAACTTGCTAAATTAACAGAAGTCTCCTATGAAGCCAGTTGCTTTTTGGAATAACTCAAAAAGCAGCATATAGACAACTATGAAACAGATTTTTCTGTTTTGCCACACCTGATTTTTAATTTGGAGGAGAGGGGGAGGAAGAGGCAACTTAGGTCTATTTCTGCTCTGTCTTCTCTGAAGATAATTTGACCTGATAAAGTCAGAGAGCAGTAAAATAAATTGACCTTATTCAGACAAGAACAGTCTCTCTACTGTGCTTGTACAAATCAGAGGTTTTAGTGTCTCTGGGTGAAAAAAATAAATTCCATAGAGAAAATTGAAGAGCAAGAAACCAACAGCTACAGGTACAAACAATCCACAATGAAATTGCACTGTACCTCCTTCCCTTCCCTGGAGTGAAAAAGCACACATCCAATGCAACTCTTCTAACAAATATTAAATGGCAGAAACAATTCATCTTTGATAACAGTGCTGTGCTGAATTCCAAGCAGCAGCTCTGTCAAAATTCAACAAAAATCTCTACCAGTGGATATTTTTCTTGGCATACAACAGTAATGCACCAGAGGCTGTAACTGTGCCCTAAGTAAATCACAGTTCTCACATGAAAAACAAACAGAGATGGTATTAAGTGGCACAAGGTTTCTTTTGGAAGAGGACTTACCTTCATTCCCTAACATGTTGAGACACTCCATTGACAAGAAGCTTGGCTTGACTTTAATGTGTTCTTAAAAGGATTCCTTCTAACCTAAGTTATAGATGAAGCACTGAATAGGTTTTATCTGACCAAGGGAAAAAAAATAAAGCTTCCTTTCATAATATTCTGATACTGTGATAAAGCTTGCTCTCACACAGCACAAAGCCTGATACAACCTACCCATCTTAGACTACTACGTGTTGCATTTCAGTCTTGTCAAATAAATAAAGCAATTTTGCTCATTTAAGTACGCATATTTGGAGAGGACAGAAGTATTTTTATCATGGTGACTAAGTCTGTGGCCCAACAGACTGGGATACAAAACCTGTCCTTGATTTCAGTTTTAAGTTTTCCAAATTCTGTAGCCTTTCCAATACCCTTTCACAAAGGCTTTTGAAAGGAAATGACAGTTAGAATGCCATTCTAATAAGCTTTAAGAACATTCTTCATTCCAGGGTCTGGAATTTCAGCATAGTATGTGTATTATTACTTTACAGTATCCAATATCTATAATATCCAAGACTACAAACCACCACTGGAACAAAGGAAATGCAATCTTTTCTCAATGTCACTGCACACAGACAAGGAATAATGAGCGATTACTTTCGTACACTATGCATAGTAGAGAAAGTTTGTTAACGAAAGTCTTCAAAATTCATTGAGGTTATGCTTTAAGATAATACACATCTCAAGCCACTATAATTCAATGCTGAATTATTTTGAAAAAGAGATATTTGAGAAATATTTCTCCTGAAAAATGAAAAACTTGAGCTTTTGTTGCCTCCTTGTCAACGCACAATCCTGTCAGAAAACTCCATGAAAAGGAGGAAAAGCATTTCCCAAACTGAGTACTCAGTGTCCGCACTTCTCTTTATGGATGTGCCTCCATTTCAGCTAGGGACAGCCTGCATAGATGTGTGATACACGTTGAACAGCACACACACACATGGACTTCAGCTTCAATGAAGCATCTGATTGCCTACACTCATTCAGAACAGCTCTCCAGCACAATTGCAGTCAGTCCTGCAGCAGCTGGCTAGCAAAGCACAGAGACCATCAAACAATGCAGTGGAAACCATTCTAGCATGCATTTTCCAGAAGCCTTAGAAGTAATTGTCTTTCTACTACACAGAACTCGTATGTACTTTGAGCCAGCTAGAAATCCGTTCTTGTTCCAGTCCCCAAAATCCAGTAAACCCTGAAAGGGAAGAATAAAAACGCCTGGAAAATCCCTGTGAAAGACAATGTGCTTGCAAAGGCTCAGAACCCCTGAAGTAAGGTTTTTCCACAGGGCACCTCTGGTGTAAAGTCACTACCCACCTTGTTAGAATGCCATCTTTTCTGAAGGCTAACTGCAGGTCCCTTCCAGTTTTGTTCTTCTCATAACCAAACTTTCCAACTACTGTTGGAAAACAATATTTTACTGGCCTCCTACAAAGAAGCGTATTAAAAGAAGCTGAAATACTATTTGCCTTACTGCTCCTTTATTTCCATTCCAGTCATTTATCCTATCGTCTTGCTGCACTGTAATCACAGGACTCCTCCTGCTGGAAAGACAGATGAAACTTTCAAGAAAGAACATAACTGTTAACCACTACCCTTTCTATTGGAAAAAAAAATGTACACTTCAGGGGTTGAATTTTTTGTTAAGCTTCCTTTAGCTAGGGAAACAATCATTCTAATGTTTCTCCACATTAACAATACCCACAAATACTATTCACACTGCAGTTTTAATGAAAACCTTCAGTGCAGGTACATAATATAAAAGATACCAACCTCAAAGGAGCTGGGCTGTAAAGAGCCCTGCTTCCACAGAGGGTCACACCAAGCAAACTTCCCCACTGCCACAGCCCTCACATATATCTGCCTTGGTCACACGAGTGACCAAGATAACAAGGCATTGCACAATTACCACTTGCAGTAACTCACCTTAATTCAGAATTTCCCTCTTCCCAGCAATTTTGGAAGAACATGTTTTTACCCTTGTTTTGCAAGTACTCTTGGAGCTATAGAAATCTTCACCTCATGTTTGACTTCCAACTGTACAGTTTCTTGATTACTTCTACACTTTTCACAGGCTGTTCTAGCAGAAAGCCTGATCTTTGTTCTCAAAACCCTCCCCAGTGAGTACCTGGTTCTGCTATGTGGTAGAGCACTCCCCACTGTGTCTATATGCAACCATAGAACAAGCAACCAGTATTGAAAGCCACCGATCAAAGGCAGTACCAAGCCTTAGATGTTGATGAGCATACCTAAAAATCAGCTGTTGTTAGTCAAGGACTTCATTAATGACAGAATTTCCTCGACCTTTTTACTGTTTCTATGCATGTCATGTTACAAAGCCTACCTCAGCATTTAGAAAGTCTTTACTCCTTGCAGGCACAATCAGATATTTGCACAAGACTTCACCAGTGACATCATCTGACTAAGCAGCATGCTGTTTCCAGATCTTTCCAAGCAGTTTTGTAGGCTTCATATTAAGTGCTCAGCATGATGTCTATACAAGCCTACCTATAAGAGCAGATACAGATATACATGAAGTATAACTTGGCAGATCCTATTTTGGGAAAATTAGCAAGAAAGTCAAATTCTGGATGCATACAAGGCTGGCATTTCAGACATTTCTGCTGTTACAGTACAACAGAACAGCAACTGTGAGACTAGTGTTACTTCCAACAGTGAGCAGCCTGGAAAAATTCCCAGTCAGTATGGAGCAGCTAGCGTTCCTTGCATCAGGTTTAACACTGTATTTGCAATATCCCTACCCTGCTGTAACTTCACCTCCATTCCATAGTTTACAGCAACAGCTCTGTGAACTCAGTTTGACCTACGCAGATTGAAACTTTCTGGAGTGCAACTAATTCCCATACAAATCCAGGTTTATGCTGTGAATCCTTCATTCCCCACAACTGCATGCATGTTTCCATCGTAATTTCTTCCATGTTTGGGCACATACTTCTGTAAGCATCAACTGTGAATTTCAGTTCTTTGCCTGCTTCTCCGTCATTAAAGTAACAGCAGCCTCACATACAGTAATTTAAAAAGCAATTGTACATCATTTGCATTACTAAGTGTATTGCAACACTCCCTTATTTCTACAGGGAACATTTTTCAATACTCAAACAGCACCTATTCCAAGTGCCATATATCACATCCTGGTTTCTTATACTCATAGCACACTTGTGGAAGCAAAGAGAGAATGATCTTCAATTTAGTAACCTAATTCTTCCTCAATAGATATTTTTGGCTGGAATGCCGTTGCCAACCAAATTCAGCAGAACTTGGATTATGCTAAGCAAAGTTGGACAGGATAGAGTGAAGAACAGAAAACACTTTGGGAGAAGAATTGGATACTCTGGTGAGCATTGTTCACCTGAGCTGTGTAATCAAAGATCTCCTTGTCCTTCTATCCACTTTCCCAGGCATCTCTACTTCTTGCTGATGGCAATACATGCACAGCAAAGTATGGTTTATTAACAGAAAATACCATGTAGAGACTTATCAACTGCTCTACAGCAACCAAAAGTAGCTGCTCTCAAGTTTAACTTCGTATTAAGAGTTTACTTGGAGTAACCTTCATTAAAAACTTACTTAAAATATGTTTGTACTTACTGCAAGTAACATCACACAAAAGCAGTGCAGGCGGCAGATTATTGCCTTGTAACACATCATCTTTTGCTTTGCCATGCATTTCTGTAGGCCAGGACTGCATTAATGCAGTTTTGCTTTTGATAGAAGATCTGTGCTCTGCTTACCTACCAAAGGAGGTATTAAGCATTCATCAACAGAAGATCTTGTAAAAGATTGCCTCTTATCTTACTTGACTTCCAATAACTTAACATTTAGGGCAGATAAACAGTTTCATGTAATGCTGTAACTGATCAGAAACCACTAAGGCACTACAAAAACAAACTGAGCAAATAGTACACTAGCATTCATTTCCAGAAGCAAGAAATGCCATCTTAGTTATGCTTACTTTAGCAATTAAATGGATTTCTAAGGCATACTGGCACAAGAAACACATGTACAACAATTCCCAGTCCGCATGTTTTTAGACTAAGCTTGTTAAATGGGAATAACCACATGTTGTCTTTCTTCTTTTCATCTCTCTTCCAGTCCAATAAAGTATTTCAGGATAAAATCACAATATTACATAATATTTGCATAACGCCATTTCAGTATTGTACTAACTAGGGACATTGTTACTACCTCAATTAGTAACATCACAACATGCAAAGGTTATATCTGAATAAATGCAGCTTAAAGTTAGATGAGTTCATTAGCTTTTTTGTTTACCTGACCTCTAGAGATTCACATTTTTAGTACTTCCACAGCATTCAATTTTTTAAGTATGCCTTTTTACAGGAATACACTAATTCCCTAGTTTTAATTCTCTTAAAGTACCCTCAGCAGTCAAAGGCTGAGATAAGTTCACCTGTATATTTATGCTTGAATACCACTTAAAAAAAAAAAAAAAGAAACAACATCCATCTTCTAAACCACACATCTAGACCCTATAAAATGTCCTTTTTTCCCCCCCTAAAATTCAAAGTGTTAATCAGTTGTTCATGAACCATTTGAGATGCACTGAAGCTTAAGAGAGACATCCTCAAAACAAAGCACACCTCCCATGCTTTGCTCTTCCCTGCTCATACAAGCATGTACTCTCAACACAACCTCCAAATGAAAAAAGGTTACAGTATAAATGATGTTGCTGTACACTACGCTATACTTTAGCTAATGAAGACAGATGTAGTGCAGGCAAGGAGCTTGCAGAACATGATCCAAGATAAGCTTGGCAGAAGTCAGTCTTTTGTTGCAGAATAAGTTGCTCTTCCACTCTACACTGGCATAAGCTAGACTTAGCCACACACAGACACCAGTAATAAGCACAGCAGCTATTTAAAGCATAGGGTAGAGAGAAGAAAATTCCTTAAACCTTAAAAAAAAAAAAAAACACAAACCTTAAACACTTGGAAAAAAAAAAAAAACCATGTATCTGCCCTCCTCTTCAGAAATTTGTCTTTTCTGTCTCAGTTGATCAGAAATACACACGTTTCTGCAACATGTCATTTCTTGATAAGTCGAATCAGATCAAGCTAGATGTATAGGTCAGGTAACATTCAACACAACATTTTTGCTAGTCGCACCAACTCTTCACTTCCATAACCAACACTGGTTGAACTTTATTTTTTTCCTACAAGTTGTAGGAGCACAGCCCACGGCCAAAAAAAAAAAAAAAAAAAAGCTATAAGGCTGAATGTATGCATAAGTCAGCTGAAGTCAGGATGAAGCCTTCCTTTACCCTTAAGACAATTTCCTGGTTAAACTGCGTAAAGCACTCCACTTATTTAAAAACACAGCAATGTGGCCTAAAAGCAATGCATCAAGCATCCTCCCTGACAGCAGCAAAATGCTTCAGATGGGGATGCAACAATTTCAAAGCAGACATGTGTAACCCCATTAAAAAAAGAGACAAGCCACATCCTTATCTCCAATAAAAAGAATTAGTTAAAGCCCCCAAAACAAGCAAACCTATAAAGTTCAGATAACCTTATCCGCTTTCACATAGTTGATCTTTCTTGGACTCGTATTAATTGTTTTGGATGCATTTCTACTAGCACATGTCTAAGAAGAAAGAATGAAAAAACCATAGAGAAACACTTTCTCTACGAGAGGGAACAAGAATGCCACCTGCTGGAAACAACGTGAAGCAAGCTTGGAAACATTCCACAGTGAGGTGGAAAAACACATGCTTTCAGTCTTCTCTCGTCTTCAGTTCATATTCAAGAATGCTGGGGAAAAAAAAAAGTAGATACAATAACAAGTCAAAGTAATTGCCACACTGTAGTTAAAGTCAGCACAACAGCAGGATTATGCTAGGAGCATAATGATTACTACCTGTTGCAAAAAAAAAAATGCTGGTTTTACCATACCAACTAGATCCAAAGAACATCAAGTTAACTATATTTGAAGGCTCGACTTTGCAACATTTAAGAGCTCAATTCTCATCAAGAGGATAATTAATTAGACGGCAACCTAGCACATCAGACTGTGCTATTCCTAACAAAGTTCTGTTTCAGTTAAGAAGTCTTCACTTTCAAGATTTTCCACCAAATCTAAGTGGTATTCACAGATATTAAGAGTCAGAGGAACAAGTTAAGCTAGTGAATAACCAAAAGGGACTCCACAGCCTTTCTGCCCCAGTTCTGCAAACAATGGCAGCATGGGGAGCTTCTACCTGCAGGGGCCACTGCACCTCCACAATTGCTAACCAAGCACATGGCCCTCACCTCTTAACGACTCACTGCTCCTCTCATGTGCTTTCCATCTCCATACAGAAACACCATAAATCCTCATAAAGCATCAGTCAGCATTTTTAGGTAAAGTCTCAACATGAACCATAGCACACGAGTATTCTTATGAGTTACCTGTACTGAAGGATCTATTATTGTTGTGAAGCCTTCTCAACTTCAAGCCCATTCACTTACCCCAAGCAGTTATCTGCAAGGGCTGTCAAAAGAGCTTTTCTACCTTTATGGCAAACAACAAATTGATGTATAGCTTTTGGATCTTCACTCAGGTTTCACCCGAAAGTAGTTTAATATATGACAGAGAAAGGTCAGGTTGGGTTTTAGGAAAAGGTTCTTCACCAGAGGTGGTCAGACACTAGATGAGGCTCCCTAGGGCAGTGGTTACAGCACCAAGCTGCTAGAGTTCAAAGAGCATTTGAACATCGCTCTAAAAATAAGGTTTCACTTTTAGGTGCTCCTGGGTAAAGCCAGGAGGTGGATGCTATGATCCTTGTGAATCCCTTCCAACTCAGGATAGTCTATGATTCTAGGATCCTAGGATCTAGAATTCTAGATGCAGTATCTCTTCCCTGCATATTACAAGCACTAAATGGATTCCTTCAGAGGCATAATCAGTTACACATGGATTAAATGTTACTCAAAATGTTGCACAATCACTCTTCTCACATAAGATATCCCACTATTTTCTGGGTGAAAACAAAAAAAAGATATAAACTACTACAGTATGTCACAAAGACTATCCTGCATTCAGAAGCAGGAGGTAGCTTCAGAGTGCCTAATGAAGCAGTAATTCTCTGCATATCACTTCAGTATCTATATTTCATGAAAACAAAGTTGGATACCACAAGCACCAAGAAGATGCAACTCCCACCAACCTAAGAGCAAATTCATCCCTGATTCCACAGAAAACAGGACAGTAAATTAAAACCTAGCTTCCTTCTCCTCGCAAATTATACAGCAGCTTCCCACAAGGAACTGCATTAGTTTCTCTGTGTGGGACTGAGCCTGAAGTACAGAAGTATTGAACATTCCGCAATTTCCACAAAGTAGAAAACCCAGCATTATTGATACAACGTGTGCTGGTCTTTCAGCTCTAACTGTGGCAATTGGATGGTGATAACTCAGAGTTTGTGGAACAAAAATCAGACTAAGAATAATCACGTGCAAAGAAAACACTAGATGCAAATTAGGAAGCTTGCAGTTACCAACAGAAAAAGCCTAAGACATCTTCAGTTTTGACAACAAACTCCTGTTTCTGACAATTTCTTGTCACACAGATTTTTAAAAATCAGAGTCACAGATTTATTTTTTTTTCTTTTCACAGAATATGATTTGAACAACACCATCTGGTTTTCAAACTTGATCAGACGCACAGGGAAAGGCATCAGGTACTAACAGACTCTTGGACAGGTTTTTCTTCATCATCTTCTGCAGTTTCTTCTTTTTCTTCTACTTTCTCTGCTTCAGGGAGAAGTCCATCAAGGTTCAATAGTAAACCCTCACTGGTTGAAGATCTAATAACCAGCTTCTTCACAAAAGGACCTAAGAAAATAAAGAATACCAGCTATTCAGTTACTCCACCAATTTTCATGTCTCCCTACTGATTTCTCTTAATACTAATCCAGATTCTGTCAGTGTATGACCTGAAGCAGAACCGTACAAGACGATCAAAATACTGAGATAAAATAAGTGATAGTAAATAAATTAACAACACATTCTTCCCACATAAAGCAAACATAACATTCTCTATGGTAAACCCCATATCTTCATTCTGTCAATACCATCTCTACACAGATTGGCTTCCAAGTGTTTACAACTCCTTACTTACAACAATGAAGCCCTCTTCCTAACAGTCTAATTCTAGCCAAAATGATCACATGGGCACAAATGTAGGCTCCAAAACACATTACAATTGGTTTTCCTCTATTTCCAGCTTCATGAAAATTAACTAGGCACATGCTGATCACAGAAATACTCATACATGACAGAGGGAATAAAAGAAACCTATATTATTTCAGGATCCTACCACCAAACATTGAATGAGTCCTTTGACAAGAACAACCACAGAAATAGTCCAGTTTCTTAGTGGAAGTGTATCTACATATACTCCAAGAACATATGCCTGGTAGCATTTTGAGTCTTCCAATAGATTAAGTGATTTGCAGAGGAATGCTGTTTTAGTGCTAACTGCACAGCTGCATGAAAACATGCACATATGGATCATCTGAAAGAATCAGAACCTGGTAGCTAAGTGATTGATAGTTAGCAAGCCTACGTAGATTCCGCTGTTGTAAAGATACTTTAAGGAACATGCCTGCATCCGACACACTGCAAATATTTTTTAAACCAGTAAGAACAATCAAACAAAGGCCCACACCATAAGCCAGATACCACAAAAGAGGCAAAACACTATGAAAATAGCTCACCCTTAGTTAACTAAGTTGGTGTAGTTCATGAATAAACCCCATTAATTGAAAGTGCAGCATACCTTCAGGCAGGTAGCTAGCATCAGAGTAATGTCAACTGAAGCACCTCTTTAGTAACCGAAGGTGGATTCTGTGATTCTGAGCTCAAATTCTTTGTGCTGAGCTCCAGAAAGGTCATGCTAGTGGGCAAAACCAATCCACACAGACTCTGAAGGCCTTTATGACTTAAGCAGATTCACTGTATGGCTATAAGCTATTTACAAATCAACCTTAAAACTTAGTTTTGTGCATCATCACACAGTTCTGTAGCACAATAAGAGCTGACATCACAAGTGCACACGCTATCAATGCCCTCAGGGGCTGTCCAGTTCGTAAGTTATGATTCACTGAGTTACCCAATAGCTCCCTTCTCCCATCTGAAACAAAGCAGTGAGGTCATTAATTATATCCTAATTAACATTTGCTTCTTCATTTTGATTCAACAGCTTCAACTAATAGATCAAAAGAATAGCTGCTTACCAGCACTTGATGGTTTGAACTTGCAGATATCCTCAATAATTGTTTTCAAATTGGCAATGATCTGCTCAGTAGGCATATCCAGCTGAAAAACAATAATGCAGAATTGACCATGATGCTCTCAAAGCCTACACAGATATATCTGAAGGTGCTGGATATATATATGATTTCTGTATTTGGATAAATATATTTTTTTTCCACTGGGAACATCAAGCTATTTCCCTAGGATATCAAGCTAATTGGATCCAGAGGAGGGCCAAAGATGATCAGAGGGCTGGAGCACCTCCCCTATGAAGACAGGCTGAGGAAACTGAGGCTCTTCAGCCTGGGGAAGAAAATGCTCCATGGGAACCTTGCAGCAGCCTTCCAGTACCTGAAGGGGGGCCTGGAGAGGGGCTTTTTTTTTTTTTTTTTTTTTTTCTTTTTTAAATGTATGAAGCAGCAGGATGAGGAAATATGGCTTTAAACTAGAAGAGAGTAGAGTTAAGCTAGATATTAGGATGATGATTTTTACTGTGAGAGCTGTGAGACACTGCAATAGGTTTCCCACTGAGGCTGTGGATGCCTCCTTACTGGAGACATTCAAGGCCAGGCTGGATGGGGCCGTGAGCAACCTGGTCTATGGAAGGTTTCCCTGCGTATAGCAGGGGGTTGGAAGTAGATGATCTTCAACATCCCTTCCAACCCAAACCATTCTGTGCTTCTGTATTCCTGTTAAAGAGCTAGACATCCCATTAACAGCCTTATCAAACTGTCTCAGAAGTATTTTATAAGGTTGTATGCTCTTCATTATTTCCCATCTTTCTACACGTGACATTCAAGAACAACACTTCCACTGCTCCATACACATGTAGCCTTACAAATGTTCTAAAAACAACGTACATAAGCACTTGTTCAAAATCAAATGGAAATTCGATATTTGAAGAAGTAACCATCAAGAAATAGAAGTCAAAATACAAAACAGATCAACTCCAAAAAAAAAACAAAAACAAAAGCTCTTTAAATTGAAGGCATTAAGATACACAACTGAAAGAACACAAAAGAACACAAAAGAAATCTTAAACAGCAACACAAAAACTTGGAGCTCTGCTTCATTTTTACTTTCCCATTTCAACATACTACAACTTGCAGCATGAGTATTGAGCACAAAGCACAGAACAGTTTCCAACTACCCTTTTTATACACTTCAGTTTCCATCTGTAGCTTTTTTGATCTTCCAACCAAAACCATGGACTGATGGCTCCTCATTCTGCACAGTATCCTTAAGTAACAAAGGACTTACAGTGCTTCAGCTACATAAGCAGACCTCACTAGATTGATCGTAAGTACTTAGGAGTGAACCAGCCTCACTGCCAAAAAAGTATTGTTTCCTCAGATATTGAGCACCTCAAACCACAATTTCTATTTATCTCTATGGACACTCCTTAACAATGAGCAACTTACAAGGAAGAGACAAACCCAAACATCCTGGTTTCGATTAAATCCAGGGCCACAGCTCTTGGAAAGCTGAATACACATTTCCCAGACTTAATCTTCTGGAAGCATAATAACCTGCATTGTCATTGAGTCTGCCCCCTGGTTTCACCATACAATCCAGAAATCTTCACTTGTATGAACGTCAGTATTTTTTTCATAGAAATTTCAGAAATTTAAGATAAAATAGCATTTTTCTTACAGAATTAACTGCACTTCAGTGGACTGTACAGTAGTCACTGGGGTCCCATCTTTCTGTCCAACTCCTCTCCCAGTGCAGCATAAGCAGACTTCATTAACATCTCACTTATCCATAAACCTATTCATTGCAATAGAAATGCTGTTAAGCTTCAGTAGTCTCCTCCCAGATTTGGTCCATTGATCTCCTTCTATGCACTTCTGGCAATCTTCTAATCCAAACACCATTCCTCTGCTACACAGACCAGCAGTCATTCATTTTTATTACTGCTATGCTGATTGCAAAGCATGATGATAAACCTGTCATAAATTAATAGATGTAGAAATTTGTTTGCTAATGCTGAGCATTTCAATTCACTGACAGACTGATCACGCTTTACGGAATTAAAAATAAAAGAATGCTTGGAACAATCTAAACAATTTAACACTAATAGCTGATTAGAAACTATACTTCAAATTTAGATTGGAATATTATTTGCTTCCATATCTTGCACTGTATTCATGTCTCAAGTAAGCCTTCACTTGTACAGCTTGATAAATGTTAAGTTACTTATCTGTAACCAAGTCTAGAACTCAAAAGAAACAGTTTTTTCAAGTTTCTCTAAGCAATACGTTGCAATTCCTTTTAAGAACTTAAGACTACAACACGTTATGAGAGAAGGCAATTACCTCAAAACAGAGATATCTGCTAACATCCCATATTTGATACTATTAGAAAATAGGGCAAAACAAGTTACATTCCATCAGATAACATGACACATCCCAACAGCTTGTGTGCCATAATTTTCTTGAGATGTCAATGGCACCATAATGAAGACATGTAATTCCCAAATGGTTCTGAATATTTCTAAGTAGTTTCCACATCCACACAGTAAGTATCTCACAGTAACTCATGGTGTGTGCACAGTCACTGTGTTTCAGCACTTAAATATTTAGGTTAATTTTAAGCTTACTAAGCTGACAAAAGCACTCCAGACCAGACCTAAAGCTGTGCAAGCTGCATAGCAGATTGATTCAGTAGGAATTGGTCAGTATCTTTAGGTCTTGAGTCACACTGGCAAATAAGAAAGTTTACAAAAGGAACAACTATTAATTTAATTCTAGTCCATTTTGTGTAAAGCAACCACAAAGTAGCTTAGAAAACCGACAGTATGTACTACAACTGGAACACAAAACTGAAGTTCTTCCCAGCTTACTCTTTCAAGTTTAGGACATCACTCTAGAGTAGCACTAGGTGCTGTAAGGAGGGTCAGGAAAGTTCATGCTTCCTTATTTGTACGAAACATGCTTCTTCAAAAGGGTCTCTCACTACCTTTGCTGAGGCTTCATAAACAGTTTTAAACATCACGTTTTCAGGAATCTTTAGAGGTAGGCAACTGAATACACAAAAAAGGCACTTGCCTACTTGCTGGCTACATCTGCAAATGAAGAACTAGAAGATGCCCTACTATTAAAACAACAAATAGAGCTTTTTCTGAGCTGCGCACAGGGAGTTGTGTCAGGACATCGGTCACAGCAGTGCATCTGCGCTAGTGATATAGCTACTGTGCGTTACATGTAACACACACAGAGGAAAGGTCAGCCATGGCAGGGCAGGAAAACCTGGAGAAGGCAGTGTGAGAGCCTCTTCTTCTCCCTCCTCTGCATATCTACCAGTCACTTTCAGTTCGGACAACAGTAATTTCACATCACATTCAAGAAATATAAAGGAGCTATAAAGCTTGAGCCTCCGTCTTAGTCTCGCACTGTCCCCCTTTCAGCATATAAAGAATACATGCAGTAACATAATATTCCTAAAATACTGCCATCCCAAGAGCCTTACACAGCGAGGCACATCAGTCCCCCCTCCACTCCCAGAACCAATTATGCACTTGCGAGGAAGCCAGAACACGCATTAGCACTGATCCACCAACACATTTTTCAGCCTCTTCCTTCACTTCCTCAGCCTCTTTCCCACCTCAAGCCATAGGACTGAGGCTCCTACATTAAATGCTGCAACAATTCAGAAATTACAGCTTCAGCACCTGCACTCAGAACTCAAGTCCCACTTACTAAAAAAGTCTTACAGGACAATGCAGTCAATAATTATCTGTTTCAAAACTGGAACTGGAATTTTTACGGCTTTATCTCATGGCAATTAAGAGACCTGGGCTGGCTAGTAGTCATTTAACCAGAAAGCTGAATCAGTTCTCAAAGCACCTGAACTGAGCTTAAAGCTGCAGTACCTGAGGGGAAATTAAAAAAAAAAAAAGTATCCCCAAATCCCCTAATACAACCCTTCTAAGAGAACTAACAAGAACAGAAAACCCATCAAGAACAGCATTTCAAGTCTGCCTTCTTCACCTGCAAGATGCAGAATTCCAATCCCCTATAATAAGTAAAAATTTATTGCAATCCACTGCAAAACAAGAAATAAGCTCACAGAGAAGCATGAGTTCATAGTTCTGAGTTCCCTTTGTCTCCTAGTGCTAATAAGAAATGAACAGCAATGCATTTCACCTTTCAGTTCATATGAATGCTGAGACATTTCAGGAGCGCAGTAAGGTGTCAAGTAACTAACAAGGGTACTGTGACTGGCATCCTGTAATAATACATGATCTCTGCACTATTCAAGTAAAACCACATTTTCTCCTATTCCAAGAGAAACACTTGGCTTGGCTGAACTCCAGGAACTGGTCCTCAGAGGCTTCTATAGAAAAATGTTAATAAAACCTCTTTAATACAGGTTTAGAGCTACTCCTAACAAATTTCATTTTGAGTTGGACCAGCATAACAAAACAACTGCATTTCATCATTATTCAGAGAGTCAAATGTCTTTCATTACACAGCGAGGGCAGAAACCAGAGCTTCTCTTCTTTTGAGAACAGAAGAAAGCCCCCAAACCAATAGCTAAGTGCTGACACACATGGCAGATGAATGTTCCTGTGAGAACATCTGGAGGACAGCCAGTATCAGTTAGAGAAGAGCACTGACCTATTTTGTGCTGTCTTGCTTTCCACAGGCTTCTGCTCAGTTGTGAATCTTCCTGAGAAAGTCAGCAAGTAGTAGGGGAAAAAGCAAAAGAAAAGAAAAATCCCAAACCAGAACAGAGCTCTCAGTAGGAATCTAAACTAACATAGACCCTGTAGATCCAGTCTTCTCATCCTGGCACTTAAGTGGAATGCATTTCAGAGGTAGTAGCTGTAACAGTGCTGCTTCAGAAATAACAGTAGGAAAGGCAGAAACGCAGGCTAGAACAACCTTTATCATGGCTGCACCCTTGGCACTCACAGTTGTAAAGTACTATTCCCTAGTTCTAATTCAGCTTGCTACAATTTCTACCACACCTCCAATTCCTCGTTTCGTTCCAAATTCAAGCTGTTTGCCAGTAATTGATGACTAGGAAAACATCATTCTCAGGACTGTGGAAACCATCAGGACCTGCACAAGACTGTCAACTATCACTAGATGGACAGACTCACAAGATAGATAACAGAAGGCTGAATGGTCCTAACACCCTGGACCTACCCAAAGCTGGATTTGCTCAGAAACAGTTCCTTCAACATCCTACCTCTAGTGCAGACTGGCATTTCTGTTCCCCATCTTAATGTAGACTTCCACTCACTTGTATATCCCACATATCAGACATCTCCGATTGTCTCATCTCTATACTTCTAACCCCACAAATAAAATAGTGCTTCTGTACAAACCATCCATTCACAAAAGGTATACAATATGCTTCCAAACACAAACAAACAATTCTCACCTCTCAGAATCATCTTGCTCTGTTTCACAGAAGAACCATTCCCTAGGCAGCTCTCTGCTCAGACAAGAAAACCAACTGGAAACTTCTTTCCAGTGTCACATTTATTTGCATTCTGATTTTTCTAAGCATCTCCAACTTGGGAGAAAAGAAAACTGTAGCACTCTAAGTTCTAAAATAGTGCCAAAATCCTCAACAAAAATGACTTTAATCTGTCCTCTTCAGATAGCATGATTTTGAAGGGGATATCTTCAGCATTCTCATTTTGCCTCCCTTCTGCCTTAAGTTCTGTGTCTCAAAAGAACATTTTACATTCTCAGTTTCACAACTCCAGATCTACTAATTAAATC
This sequence comes from Lagopus muta, assembly GCF_023343835.1. Lineage (NCBI taxonomy): Eukaryota > Metazoa > Chordata > Aves > Galliformes > Phasianidae > Lagopus > Lagopus muta. The sequence goes on from NC_064436.1 coordinate 15,773,347, forward strand.
TAAATCTACTGCCAACTCCCAGGCTTCTCAAAGACATCTCAATTACTTACTACATAAGAAAACACCATTAAGGCTGCTGACTTATGTGGGAGTACAGCACAACTTCAAGCTATTGGCTGTAACTGAACTAACAGGCAACATAAGACAGCAGCACTAAAGGGAAAACATGTCTTTGAGAAATGCCAGCTTGGCAGAGTCCCAGAAACATCTATACTACCACCTGGAAAACAGCAATATATCTTCACGTCTCCGTGTAATTCACAAATGATTATTTTCCTCACTGGCAAAGTTTAAATGTAAAGAGCTCTAGATTTAGTAGTAAGCAGACATGCGTAACCACGCAAAGCTCCCAGAGCCTTGCCTAGAGCAGACTGCCTCCCAGCACCACTGCACAACAGCACAACTAGGTCATCCAAAGTAGAGCAGCTACAGAGGGTGGAGACACTTGATGCAAGCTGTAGCCACAGACATACTTCTGCATACAGCTCTCTGAACACGTCACATGTGCTGTGCTGGAGTCACCTCTGCCACGTAGCTGAAAGTATCTTGCCACAGCTGAACTGTGCACAAGTAAATCCCCATCATACTGCTTCCAAACCAAGATTAAGAGCTCGTTCACAAGACCCTGCTATTTACTAATTAAAAATTAAAAAATAAAAAATGACATCTCAGGCCACACCCAGAACTTAAGTTGCCTTGCAGCACCAGCATCTTATATCAGTAACAACACAGCTTAAGACTCTGACACTCTAACCATAGCAGTAAGAAGGTATGATAAGTAAAACCAACTGCAATTGCTTCAAATGCTATCAAACCATCTGAGTTCTTCAATCACTTCCATTCAATCCTGTGGGTTTTTAACCCCTTATAAGTAAATGAATAGAAAAATAAAAGAACCTTAATATGCAGATATTTTAAAGACTGATCCACAATACAAGATGAAGAAAGTTAAAGGACTAAAATTTAGTCCAAAGCAAAAACAACATGAAACATGGTCAAAATGCTAGAAACAAAGACATCCATGGATTTGTGATGTTTCACATAGTCACTTAGACTTGTAATACAGATAAAGATGCAAACTGTCTGTATGAAAATGTAATGCATCCCATATTTTAGGAGAACCATCCTGAAAACCTCAGTTTTGAGTACTGCATATAAGAACAAGTTCTTTAAATTCACATGCACAACTCACAGGCGCTAGCCAAAATTAACAGGCTTGCTTATCTCCACCACCACCAGACAAAACTGCAGAGATTAGGAGTCTCATAAACTTCCTTTCCACACCACTATCAGTTAATGGAAAGTTAAATATAGGCAGGATTACAAACAGACATAACAGAATGGAAACAAAACAATTCAGAACAGAAAAAAGAACGCTTAGGCAAAAGGACTAAAAGCCTCTAAGAGAAGAAAAAATACTTCTCTAGAACTCAGTTTCTTATGTGGCAGTAGTTAAAGCACAGATTAATTTTATGGTATTTAATGTGTGGTGCAATCAGCTTTTTTTTCTGCCCTGAACTAGGATCAAAGTTTTTAAAATGAAACTAGGTCTGAAAATTTCAAAATGAAAACAGTCCTTAATTATTATGGTTAAGTGAATACTTTCTGTTCCCCTTGTGCATACTCTACAGACTTATAACCCAAAAATCATTAACTACGTTAATAAAACTTTGTTTTCTTCACATAGAGATGTTGGGACTGGGGAAGTATGCATTAAAAGCAGAAACACTACAGGGATTGCTAGGAATAGAGCACATTTTGTATTCGAGTTGCATCTTATTTTGTTCATTATTACAATTCACTGCCAATAGAACAGCAATCAATCATAGATCTCATACTCAGCACCCTTAACTTCTCAGCATTAGATATGTATCTCAGTCTAAGTGGAGCCATCTTCCACCACTGTACTTTAATGACATACAGTGCTCACATCAGCTGAAGACACTACACAAAACAGACTGAAGTTTCATTTACTTCATGGGTCATTAAAACAATACTTAATCTGGGAATGCACAGGACAAACACTGTTTTCTTCTCTGTTTCAGTACTAACTTCAGCTCTACTCAGCAGGACAGTCAAGAACTCTCCATTACCACTTACTCTTGCTATCCTTGTCTTGATTAGATGCTCATCTTGTACCTTGTACTCAAGACCTTCTCTGAAGAACTGTAGCATTTTGGGAATATCATGGCCCAGGGAATCTAATTAAAAAAAAAAAAAAAAGACAACAAAGAAGTTAATACTTACTAGGAGGACAGAACATACTATTAGAAAAGGGAGAATTCAGTGTTTCACCTTGAAGCAACTAAGCACCAAACAAAAATGCTGTTTCCATGTTTTCTATTTAAATCTCCTTCCATATTCCCTCCTCCTTCATTATCAGCAGATCTTCACAGATGATATAAGTAAAATAATTAAATATGTAACTCAGATCTCACTTCAAATAAAAAAAAAACTTGTGAAAAGCATACACATGTAGTCTTTGTTACCTAGTATAATTATTTGGAAGACTGGGATCTACTAAGTTAAACTCAAAACCATCTCCAAGCATCTGCCTTGGAAACAAACAGTACACAACTGTGTAATAGCAAGATTACACTCTACCTGCAACACTCTGGCCCAGTGCAGCCATTGCACAAGTAAAGACAGCTGGTTTTGTTATCTCAGCTGCAGGAGCTTGTTTGACAGATTTACAACATCACTCAATCGCTTCAACTGCAAGTATTATTTCTCCCACATGCCTTTGGATGGCTCCAAGATAAATCAGCCATCAGGAACAAACAAACTAAGCAAGTTTGTAATGAAATAACACAGCTTTCATTTTTACAGAAACATCTGGAGTATTCTGTTGTAATACTTTGGACAGGCTAATACATTTGCTGCAAACATTCAGGAGGCTAAGACCACTAGCTTGTGAAAACATTGTTAAGACAGCTGGGAGAAGGTAAGTGAGAATGTGAGTCAAGATTTACTGCTTTAAGAAGCTGACACATCTGTGTAACAAACAGAGCTCTAAAACACATCTAAAATGAGTAAGGGAGATAAAAAAAAATATTGAGACTGATATTTGATGCTTAGAGAATCTGACCTGAATAGAAAGTTTCTCGTGCATAATAAAAAAGGAATGACATGCAGATAAGTGAACAAGTTACACTAACAAGAAGCATGAAGAATACTGTTATTCAGAAGCACTAACACAATGAGCAGTGATGAAGATGGGATCCAACAATTGATAAACAACATCACTACCTCAGTGAACACGGTTAACAAGCTGCTTCTATTCTCTTAAGTTTGCCACACAAAGTTCCCAGTACTATTACAGCTGATCATATACAGAATGACACGGACAACTAGCTGACAAACCAGCATCAACTGTAATCCCAACATTTGTGTTGTAGGAGAGAGGGGGAAAGGCACAGCACTAGCTTCCTAAAGCAACTCTCATAAGACAGAACATGTGGCTCAGTCACAGCAGCAAAATACTTAATGCAATTCCATGCCCTCAACAAAAAAGGTCACCTCAAGAGTTAAATCTTGCTCCAGTACTTAGGTTTATAAAATAGATTTGCTTCTTACTTCTTTTTGTGCTGGGGTATTTTTGTTTTAACTTGCTCCTTAATGGTATCAGTTTAGGCATTATTGCAGGAACAGCTATGTAGAAATCCACTTGAATTTCTTCTTCCAAAATCTACATTAAGACAAATGCAAATATATTTAGGAATACAATTAATTACCCAAGTACACAAGTTCAATCTACCAATGTGCCAGAACATACAAAGCAGTATTTCACTGTTCATATTGGCTGCTAACTTCCAGCTAGATCTCTGGGACATGAAGTTTCCCCATCAGTCACTACAGCAAATTAAAACATTTCATTTACTTAATTAAAAATAAATACCCATTTGATTAATTCAATGCCTCCTACAACAGCAGCTCCATTCTCTCGAGCTATTTCAGCTTCTTGCTCATTCTGTTGGAAGGAAAAAAAAAACGTGTATTAACATCAGTACAACTGATTGCTCTGTATCAACAGCAAAGGAATGTCTTAAAACTAATCAAAGACCCAAAATATCCCACACTGGAAATTTAACACTAGAGCAGCAACTCTAGCTTACTCCACTCAATTCCAGTCCCAGTAAAAAGCAACAGGCAAGTCTTCAGTTCTCTTCTGGTGAAGCATGAGAAAAAAAGTCATCCCACTTGGAAAAAGCTCCATCACAAGCCCTTTCTCTCCTATCACCATCTTCTGAAAGTCACAGACAACCATCCACTACATGGAGACAACATTTACTAAATACTACAAGAAGAGCATGGAGAATGCTGCTTAAAACCACTACAAAATAAGGCTGTTTATCTCTGCTATTAATATTTTGCTTCAAATAGCATTTAGAATGTAACTTCATTTTTCTTCCATGAGATTTAGCTGTTAAAATACTCTGAAATATTGAACAGTAGCAGGAAACAGTTTTTGGCTCAAGCTTTTGGAAAAGGTAAATATTCCTGACCGAAAGTCAAGACAAGGTTTCCCTCACAAGAAAGAGCTGACTAGCTTCACCCTTACACATGAAAGTGGTGGCATGTGACTGGAGTCCCTCAATCTTCTTCCACATTCACATCTTTGGAAGACCCAGGTCTCCTGTCCTGACTGAATTTAAGGTTGAGAGAAGGTTTCAAGACACTGCAACACAGAAGCTAGCATACTTGTCAGGCCTCCACAGTAGGAGGATTCTCACCTTGAAGTTTATGTAGAAAATCTATCGTGAGTTCAAAGGGTCATAAATTCAGTTGAAGGCACTTCTACAGGATAATCTCATAGTGATTATACATAACCATTCTGTTAGAAAAATTAACAGGCAAAGGACGACATCAGAGAGCCTGCACTAGCCTCATTCAGATAGGACAGTGACTGCACACACCATATCACACTAGTCAACTCCTACAACAGAGGATGAAGGATTTGTGGGGAAGGTTGTTGTGTTAATTTCATTGGTTGCTTGCTTTGGATTGTTTGGGCTTGGTTTTTTTTTTTTGTTTTTGTTTTTTTGAGAAGTTACTCCCTACTGCTATCACACAACTGCATTCTGTTCCAGTACAAGCTATGGTGAATAACAAACACTTGTAGTCTCCACTGTCTACTAAAGCTTAAGACAGTAACGATGGAAATGACTGCTGCACCAAACTGTCCATCTTTATTACAGGATAGTCAAAGTTTTCAACCCTATAGAAGATTTTAATATCCCTCTCCCTTAGTTACACCTGTGCAGATGTTTTCTCTGAGTGCATTGCTAGAATAAACCACATGTGTAAAGATAATATAACATAGAAAATTCAAGATGCACATTAATGTATTAAGACACTGTTGAAGATGTATCCCTGACAAACTTGTGTGTTCCATAAAGCATTTGAAGAGTCTTCTCAAAGCCAAGTACCATACATACAACACAACTAGTTCCTACACAAGAGCGTGCTGGGTTCACGACACATAAATAAGTAATTCAGACTTACTGACCTCCGTGAAAACCAAGACCTTATTTGTCTCATCTGTAAAGCGGTATGGAAGAAGAACAATGCTTGCAAACTGATCCACTTTTTTCTACAAAGAGAAAAAGAAAAACTGAAACAAATCACAACCAAACAGCGAGTCATTAAGTAACTTTGTCCCATACGAATGCAGCCACCTGACAAAAACATGAGCACTTAGCCTATACTTACATGTAGTAAACAATCTAATAAAAAACACATGACGCACAGATTGTGACAGCTTTTGTACACCTGCTGTAGAATACAATCAAAACTTCACCAACTTAAAATGAATGAATTATTCATGCTGCTGTTTGCTCAAGAGAAAGGAGCTGGGGTCACCGGCTCCCATGTGTAGGGCTGCTACACTCAGGTGGCATCAGTAACAATCACTGAGATGCTGCAGTCACAGCTTATCAGAATTATGTTACCAATTTAGCAGACAGTGCAAAACAATCACAAGAAATGAGTCCCTTGCTAAGGCATAAGCATACCACACAGCTCCCCACATCAGTTGCAAGAGGTCTGTATTGCTTTAAGTATGAACTTACCTAGCTCTAAGAGCCCCCTGGTATGCTAAAGAAGATATTTCGTTAGACCCAGAAGGAAATAAACTTTTAAGAAGCCAAGCTTTTTAACTATGGAGGAAGCAGAATGTCTTAGAGTAAGGCTCAACTGGGCTAGACACCTTTGAACTGACAAAAGGGATGACCCTTAGCAGGGTTACAAGAATACTGCACCAAGACAACACTCAGGCCAGAGTCCGAATAACCTCTTAAGCAGATTGAGAAGGCAATAAACATCACATAGAAAAAAAACTGTCTATGCTTTTTCTTCATTTCTTCATCTGCGTCTTTTGAAAACTTGTAAGGACACCACCCACTACCAGTGTGGTGAAGAAGGCTCACACTGACATACTCACTTAACGTGACCACGTTGTTAACCCAACTGAGGAAATCAGATGGCAGCATAGCACTCCTCTAAAAACAAAACGCTTACAACAACTTCACAGGAGTCCTAGCTCTCATGCACTTCAAAGTAAAATAGGGAGTCCTGCTCTGGGTCCAAGTCCAGTTTGTCATACTTTGGGAGCTGGCATCACCTGTGGTCACGCAACATGAAGCCTTTTTCCAGTAATTGCTGAAGGATATCAGCAGCTCTACAAGAACGTAACAGGGCTTGTGGATGAACTCCAAGGGTTCCAAGGAAATAAACAATGAAATAAGGTTTTTTAAATAAATAAAATAGATGCTTCGCTTTCACAAAGAAGCGCCCTCACTCCAACAGTGTCAATAAAAATATCAACCAACATGGAATAACACTTTCACAGAACATAACAAAAAAAAAATTAAAAGTGGGAAGCAGAGATGAGAAGAAGCCAGACTAAGACCTTGCCCTATAACAATCATTCCAGAAGAAAACATGCATCTGAAGTAATAACCTAGGTGGAAAGGTCAAGTAGGTGTGAGCCTTAGTTCAACCAGTTCTGTCTGAACCTGAATTTCAGATACATAATAGCCCATCTTTGTAATTCCTGAAGATGCACATCTTCACCCCAAGTACTTAAACTATATTAAATAAGCATACACAGAATAAAAGAATAAAGACACCTGCAAACACGAACAGCATTCCAACACTCAGCCAGAGCATCTGCAAGAGGCAGATGAGAAGACCACTAGTAACGTTTACTCTAAACTTAAAACATGGCTATTCACATTATAAAAAAGATAATGTAAGAATTACCAGCCACTTCCCACTTACCTTCTTTTGTAGTTCCATATCTAGGGTCACATTAATATACACAAACTGTTTTGGGTATGTGAAGTCCAGTTCCTGAAATTTCTTTAACATACCCACAGCTTCTTCTACATGGTAGGACGGTCGCTCGTAGTACCATGTCAAGTACACATCATCCACAGGCTTGCTCAGCAACAGCCGCCTGCCACGTCCTTTTTTCTTCTGGGCTTCTTCCTTCTTGGCCTTTTGCGAGCCTCTTTTTGTATTTCTGAAGCATGCAATGCAAAAAACAAACAATAAAAACCCAACCACCACCAACCATAGAGCGTTACGTATTTTAGGAGAAAGAAATAGATACTGTTAAGTATCAGTTAATCCGCAAAGAGTTACAAAGGTAGGTTCTACACATAACAAGCAGCGTCCCTAAATTCACTCTAATTACTTGCCTCTAATGGCCAAGCCAAAAAACAAACTTCCAATGCAGTTAACAAACGAGCCCCAACCCTTACATAATCCTGCCTGACTTATTAGGCTCTCAAATCATCGAGAAAAATACTTCAGGCAGAGAAAGACACTATTTCTCTAACAATAAGAATGCAAAAGGTGAGAAATTAACTGCTCTTCAGAGCTCTCAGTATATTGTGCACTCCACTGTTCTGTATATTGAGCTAATTTTTTCCCCTTTTCTACTCAGGCGGTAGTATCAGACTTAAAGAAACATCAAACTAAAAAACGTTAGGACGAGACGTGAGAGGAGCAGCTGAGGCACCTGGGTTCGCTCAGCTCAGACAAAAGGAGGCCAAGGGACGCCTCGCGGCGGCCTCCAACTCCTCGCAGGTAGCGGAGGGCAGCGCCTACAGCCCCCAGCACACACTCACTTGGCGGCGGCGGCGTAGAGGCGGGCAGGCGGCGCGGCGCACAGCGGAGCGGCGGCGGAACACTGCTGGAGCCCGGGCAAGGCCCACCGGCGGCACGGAGTCAGCGCTGCGGAGAAAAGCACGCACGGCTTCAGACGGGCACCCGGCCCCGCGGGTAGCCCTCCCGCCTCCCTTCCCCGCTCCTCCCGGCCCCGATGCCCGCGGCCGAGCGCCTTCACCTCGCCGCAGTAACAAGCCCACGGACGCCGCCATCTTGCGCAGCCGCCGCGGTGAAACGCAAAAGACGTCCGCCGGACGCTGCGCTTGCCGAGCCCCGGCTGAAAGCCGCTGCGCGCACCTGGGGGCCGCGGTGCAGCTGCTTGACGTTTATATTTCCTGCTCCGTTCCTAAATACGGCAGGAGCTTCTTGGACTACAATTGTTATTTTTAAATTGGTGTAGGATTCTTTTTTATGGGCATTAAGCAACTATGTATATACTAAAGCTGTGGCAAATATAATGCAAGACCTACTACGAGTGCTTCACGTGTGCCTATGAAGGGCTAACAACCTGCATCCTCCATCCTGTTCCTCAAAAACTTCTGAACCCACTCTGAGCTCCCCATTTGTCAGCATGTCGCTGCTTCAGACCATGCATCTTGGCCCTATGCGGGATGCGCTGGCTCAGAGATCAGTTGTTAATAATCCTGTATTACAGCACAGCGAGGAATCAAGATGTAACGAATGTATTCTGCAGAGGAAGCAGGGCCTTGGGGAGGCTGCAATGTACCATATAAGTGCCTAGCGAGGCCCCAGGGATGCAGGTCTTGCCAGCAGTGACCCCAGGCAGGCCACTCGCAGAACCTGGATTCTCAGTTACACTACCTTTTGAGAAGGGAGGGAAACAATACCTGAGGTGAGGGTGGCGAGGCCGTGGCCTGTAATGGGAGCTGGGAGATGTACAGAATGATTAACCTTGGCAACGGGAGAAGGGAGGGCACAATCCTCCTTCACTGATCCATTTGGTGGTGGTTTTTTTTTTTCTGGAGAGGAAATGACCAGAACAGATAAAGGCACTCTCCTATCAAAGAAGTCAGTGCCAATGCCTTTCCAAGGCAGCACGTGACTTTTCTCCTACAAAAATACATCCCAGTAAAGATTTTTTTCTTTCTTTTTCTCTCACTCTGCCCTCCTCTGTGCATGTGTGCACCCACTCCCAACCACTCATTTACACTGGAGATCATTAGCTGCCTGAACTCTTTGCTCTGCCATGGAGGCTCCTTCTGTGCTCCTCATTCTCTGAGCACATACGAGCATCTCTGGTCCCACAGGTGAACGCATCACAACCAGCACTTTTCTCTGCCCTTATTTTTTTTTTTAATTTTCCCCTTTTATAATACACTTTCCCTCTCTCTACACCCACATATTTTCTTTTAGAACTTAGGAACGGTTCCCCGCAGGAAGGCCATCTCCACCTCTGGCATGCCCAGCTGGAGAACACCTCGCTCCGATGCCGGCACACCATTTACGTGCCCTGTCCGCCCTCTGGCACGGGTCTGCAGAGAGACGGCGCGGGTTTCGCAGCAGGGGGACACCTCCCGCGGAGAAAGAGCCGATGGCAGACAAGACCTACGCCCCCACAGGCTCACGCTCAGCGCGGGGCCCCGTCACCCCGACACCTGAGTCACTTCCTCAGCCCGCCTGCGACCGCCGGAGGCCTTTCGCGGGGCGACCTGCTCCTCACGTACACCCTGTCAGACGCCTCTCTCTGTAATTAACGGCAATTAGCCACGGAGGGCTCTTTTCCCTCCCTAGGATCGGGGCCCCACTGGCGTCCCCAGGAGCCGCCGCCGCCCCGCCGGGCCCACCGGGGGCTCCCCGCCACCGCCCCGGGGTCTCGGCGCCGCCCCGGGGTCCCTGCGCCGCCCGCCCCGCTCCTGTCGCCTCCTCCTCCCGTCCCCACCTCCCGCTCCCCCGCCCTCCGCGCCGCCCGAGCCCCGGCCCGCTCCTCCCCGCCGCCGCCGCCGCCGCCGCCGCCGCCCCGTTCCCCGTCCACGGCGGGCCGCCGCCTGCATGTCGTTGCTGCCCGCCGCCCCGCCGCCGCCGCCCCGCCGCCAGCCGCCGCCGCGCCGGATGCAGGTGAGCGCCGCGGCCCGCCAGGGCCTGGCGGGGATCGGGGCCGCCATGTCGGGGCCTGCGCCGCCCGCCAGCACCGGGGCCAGCGGCCGGCCAGGCGGCTGCGGGGCGTCGGGCCCGCCCGGTAGAGGAGGGAGGCCTCGCTGAGGGGATGAGGGGCGGCGGGAGGACCGCGCGTCTTCCCCGATCCGGGGCCCGGGCACGGCCGTGCGGGCTCCGCGGGCCCACCGCTGGGACGGCCGGCCGCTCACCTGTGCGCCGTGCGGCGGGGAGCGCTGCTTCTTTCCGGGGGGTTTCACCTGCCGCAGCACCGCGCTCGGGTGCTGGCAGAGGCGAGGACAGGCATGAACGTCCGAGTTTGTGTCAGCAGTCCGGGGGCTTGCTTCGTAAACTTCTCGGTGGAACATGGCGGAGCGCGTCCCGCCGTGTGCTGTCCAACCGCCCGAAACCTCGGCCACGTTCTGTCTGACCTCCCGGGACCTCGGGGCAAGCAGCTTCGTCTGCCTGCTGCTGAAACTTGGAGGAGACCGAGTGCCCGCTTTTAGGAGCCGCAAGTTGTGTTGATTGGCCACCGCTGGGACGGGAGGCCTGTGGCCAAACGCTGTCTGTGGGGAGGGCATTTTGCCCTGCTGTGCTGAGCCCCCCCATCCCGAGTCAACCTGGAGGGGAGCACCTCGTCTTGAGTTGCTCCTGGCGTGTGTAGACATGGCCGATAATGAAAGTAAGGATAGCGTAGCTAATTTTAGTGTCTGCCATTTTTTGAGATGTTTTTGCCCCAGTGCAAGTTTTTTAAGAAATACAAAGTGTATTGTGTCCAATAAGAGCGTCATCCCTGTGACAAAAGCCTAGGAGTTCCTAGAAGCAGCATCCACATGTGGAGGGCCAAAGGGCTTTGGCAGGGCTGGAGTGTGGCCTTTACAAACACAGCACCACTAGCGTTTTCCTCCCTGTCTCTCTGTCCCAAAACGTGATGTGATGGTGAACTTTGTACTGAGAATGCTGTCTATCCACAGGGCAGCCCGCTGGGCCTGGCTGTGCACTGGCAGTACTCCAGACTGACAGAGGCGGCTCTGCATGCACAGGTCCCTGCGTGGCCCCTTCCATTTCCACCGCACCATGCTGCAGGCCAGTGTGTGCCTTATCAAAGCTCTCCAAACTGAGGACTGCAAATGCCTCAAGCTCTCTGTGCCCTGCTGAGAGTAGTGAGACATTACTACTTGATTGTGTCATTTTGCTCTGGAGTAGATGAGCGGTGTGTGCTGATGACATCGTGCTGCTCCGTAGCTTGCCTGTGTCTGTGCATCACCATATGCGTGGCCCACAGTACTGTGTTGATTGATCCAAACAGAGCTTATGTTCCAATATCTACTCAGGCATGAAATCTCCTTGCCCACTGCCTTCAGAGACCATTGGGGATGATAGAAGGCCTGTGACCACCAGGTTGGGCAGAGTGGTGGGAATTCTGCAGCACTGTGCTGCCCGCTAAGCACACCTCATTAAACACTTTCAGTTTTGTCCTTTTCTCACTACAAAAAGTGAGGAGCTGTAGCACTACGAGTTGCTGAAGTACAACAAAAGAGAAATTATTCTGTTTTGCCTTTTCTTTCTGCAAGGGCTCTTGCTTTCTAATTTAGTCGGTGAATTTCATTGAAGCATAAAGTACGATGTAAGTGGATGATAGGTACTGCCACATCCTTGGGCTGACGTTAGGTTTCCTTTGCCCTCAGAAACCGAGATGCTGACATGCCTGTGACAAAGGAGTAGGAATACCCGTTGTCAGACTGCTGGAAAAAGTTTGTTTGGCAGCAGTGTGAAAAACGCGAAACTTTGCAGATTCATTTAGAGCCACTGAGCTTCACACCGGGCCTATATGGCAAACTTCTGCTGGCACAGCTCTGTCTGCGAGCGCTGTGACGAGGTGTGACCCGTGACTGACATAGCTGTGCCAGCAGAAGTCCCTGCTGTAGATGCAGTTATCTGCAGAAGTGCGCTTTTACTGATAGGGCTTGTTTTCGTTTTTAAGGGTGTTTTTCCTTGTAGCGGTGGCGGTGTCATTGCCAGCAAAGCGCAGAACCTTTAGGGTGAGAGGAGTTGGTGTGTCTGGCTCGGAGGGGACACCACCAGCCTGCGCTCTGTGAGGGCAGCTCTCCTCCCCCCACCCCAGGTATCAGGAGCTCGGGAACGCCTGCAGTAGCAATTCTCTTGCTGAAGTAAGTGGTGTTATGACTGCTCCTTGTTTTCTTTCCTCACAAGGATCTTTGTAAAGCTTTGTAAAGGCGATAAGCTGGTGTTGTTTTTTTTTTATTGTTTGGATTCTGGCTGTTTTTCCTTACTGGTCTTGCTTTTATAAAAAGCAGGGCAGCTTTGCTCTGAGCCTGCCAAGTACAGCAATATTCTGCTCTCACACCAGTCCTGTAGAAATCAGCCAGAACACGATCCCAATGCGTGTGCGGACTGTGGAGGTAAAATGAAAGGGAGCCATTGGAGAAAAGTTAATTAATTTGCAGACTGGGGTGAGTCTTTACTTAATTTAAACCTAAAGCATTGCAAAGAAAATCTTACATTGAGGTAGGTCTCTGCAGCTGCTGTCTTCCTTGTTCAGAGTCAGTGTGCACAAATGGGAAGGTGCTTTTTCTTTTCTATTTTTTCTGAGAACATTTTGATTTCAGTGGTAGCATCGATAATAAGCACAACTCTTGAGCAAATTTCCAGTAACAGAATAGAACTAGTGCTTAGATCAGCCTTATGGAGACTTTTAGGTTGCTGAAGTTTAGAAGGGGGGATACATACAAATAAATAGTTTGCTTTCTGGGAAGAGATCTGTGAGTTCAGAGGGCCTGTGAGGCATTGGGTGTCACCCGCTCTGCTCCAGGAGCCAGCATCGTGTTGGATGCGTTATTAGAGAGCATAAGACAGCACTCCAGAGGCCTTTAAAAACTAAGTTAAATACCTCTTATGCATACCTTCTGAATCTAATTCAGGAGGATTTGCTGTGGATTTGCTACTTAAAGCGTTAAATACTAAGCCTCTGCTAATTTTTTTTTAAATTCAGTGCTTCTTTTGACAATGGCCTGTAACAAAGCTTGTGTGCTTGTTAACTGCTTCACTTCCTTCAGTCTCGATGGCTCTTGAACATGCGGCCGCCCTCCTCTGCGTTTGTCTGCGTCCCACCAGCGGCGCAGGCCAGGGGAGCGAGCTGCCTGGGTGCTCCTGCCTGAACACAACTGCCTTTGTCAGGTCTTCCCTCTATTCCAGCCAATTGCATAGAAATTGCGAGTAAGCCTAAGAGCTGTGAGTTCTCCCCCATTTATCAGGTTGTAAATTAACTTGGGTGTCAAAATGTGCAGGCTATTTTGAGAGGCAGCTGCCTCAGCCGAGCTGACTGCACCGTGTTGGTGCCAGAAGGGGAAGTCCTGCTTTGCTCCCAGCCCTGACACGTGTCGGACCCTGTGCTGAACCAGTTTCCCTTGCTCACCTGGCGGCAAACAGATAAACAGCATGGGAGGCAGAGGCTGCCGGGTGCTGTTAGATCATCACGAGGTACCGTGTAACTTCACCTACTGGGGAAGCCTTTGGCTCTCATGATTTGTCTGCACAGCTTCTGCATCTCATCCGTACTAATAAAAGCAGAGGGTGTTTTAGGACATTTCTGTATCAGATGGCAGCATTTCTGCACCTTAGAAGACTCATGCATCTCAGGTTAATGTCAGTAAACTTCACGCATGTATCTCCCATCTCCCCTGAAAACAAATAAAAAGTTCAGAAGGGACAAAGCCAACTTTTGAGTATCCTGTAGGAGATGGCAGAAAGACTTTGTATGCAGGGGTTTCACTGGGTCCATTTGTGCCTCTTTCAGGAATGCCTTGGAATAGACCTCGAGGTGTAGAGGTGGCTGTAGGATTGTAGCAAAACACACAGCCTGGTTTTTTAAGAAGCTTAGCAGGCTCACAGAAGTGCAGTGTGATGGCACTGTACTGGATATGACTTGGTTCCTGTTATTTGGGAGATAACTTATCTTCCAGGTTAGCACTGAGAACAACAACAACAGAAAACCATCTGAGATTATTCTTAAGGAAAAATCAAAAGCATTGGAGGAGAATCTCATCTGAGAAGTTGCCCTGGAATCCTGTTAAGCAGGACTTTTTCAGCCACTTGCACTCTCCAGCAGAGGATCGAGAAGTGATTACGTGGTGTTCAGACACTACTAGGAAGCTTTCCCTCCAGGTTTCAGAAGGTAGTCACTGAAGATATGATTAAAGCTAGGCAGAAATGCCTTTTATGATGTTCTCCAATAAACAATTTTTTAACACCTTCCCTTAAAAGGTATAATTGGTTTAGACAAAAATTCCACAAGATTAAGAAAAAGCAGCTACAAACAATTTTAGATGCCACTTGTGCAGTCAGTGGACACAGATTTTGAAGTTAAACAAGATCAGCACCCAAGGCTGAGCAGCAGAACCCCATTTAGCCATTGTATGCCATGCAAACAGCTAATTTAACCAAAGCTTGTAACCTGCATATGTACACAGGGAGCAGATAAGGTTGTGTGTTCTCCCTTACTTTGGCATTTCCTGATGTAAATCATTAATGGCATTGTATGATTGCATGGCATTGAAGCTGCTCATGCTTAGCATTTAGCTGAAAGGTTTTATTGTCATTCTGCTTGCCTGTTAGGGAGCTTTATGCGTAATATTTTTCTGGGAAAGGTATATAAAATGAGCCTAAAGGGACTGCAGGACTCAGCATATTTCCTGGGAAGTGAGGTCTGTGGTGCAGTTGTATGTTTTAAATAAAGTTAACACTGTGTGTACATTGTCTGCAGGCAGATTTCACAGATTTACAGCACTGCAGCGCAGTCATGTTGACAAAAGTGTTCAGACTGCCATGGGCTAGGAGAAGAGTGAAATACTTTTTCCTTTTTTTTGTCAAAGTAAACACATTGGGGAACACGAAACACTGCCACTTGGAGCACAGTGTTGTGAGTAGGGCTGGGGGAGAGAGGAGGAGCGGGGATTTTTGCTCATTACTTCTCTGCTGAAAGCTGGATGAGGCTGTCTTACGACATTGATGGTTAAAAGTGGCAGCATCAAAAATAGTCAGCTCAAAACAGTATCTGGCTGGCTTCGATTCGGGTAGGTCCATGGGAACTCTCATGCAGCTTTACTTTTTCCATCAAATTATCTGCCTTGCCTACAGTCATCAGCAGTGCTTGTTCAAGGGGGAAAGTTGGTGGAGGCGGTGAGGCTGACATGGAAATAAAGATGCCAACCCCACAAAGCGAGCAAACCCTTTCTGAATCCATGCAGTCTTGGCACTTCAGATGGAATTGTAGTCTTCCTGTCCTTTATTTTTTACCCATTTGCAACTTGTCAGTTAGACTGTTTTCAGGCCCAAACCACCCAATCCCGCAGTCATCCCTGCTGATGAACGGGGAGACTGAGGTGAAGCAGGGTTGGTCATTACCCTACCTGAAGAGTAGAGGAAAGCCCATTGTGCCTGCAGCTAGAAGCAGCAGGAATTTTTGCAGCTGGGAAGCAGAGGCAGCACTCCTGCACAGAGCCCCAGGCCTTCGTCCTTCCTGACATACACACACACGGAGCTTCCAGAGGCCAATGTGGGCAATGGGAACACTGCCTACATCCCTTCATCCTGGCCGTTAGGTCTTCCACAGACATGACTGTGATTCACAAGCTGTCCCATTCCTGCTTGTGGCCACTTGCATTGGTGGTCACCTCAGGAAGCGAGCCTGAGAGAGAGCTGTATTCTGTTTGGTGATGAACGTGCCACATCTCACAAACAGAAGGGATGCATAGCCTTCACCTTTTGGATCGCAGAACAGAAGAGGGAGCTTCATCCAAGGACATTGTGTATTGGTTTTAAGACATTTTAACAACTCTGGGGACCTGCTTTACTGACAGATCGTTCTGAAAGGGAGGTTTTTATGGACAGCTAAGGAAAGTTTTGTGAAAGCTGATAAGTATGCCCTTTGGTTACATTTGAAACCACAACACGTTTGGAGCAGTAACGCCGAGTGACCCCCTCTTCCTTTATTCTTTTGGCTTTTCTCTGATGTCAGGATTTATCCAATACAATTTTTTCTGTTCAGCAGATTTTAAAAGTGTGAAGAAAATTACAAAAACATCCACTTTTGGTCAAGCTGTTAATAATAGTCAGGATTTGTAGACTGTGCTTGAGTTTGCTGTTTACCCTGTAGGGCAGCTGAATGAATTTATTGGGTAGCTTTTCAGGAATGCTTCCATCTGACTGAACTTCTTTGTGACTTCTAATCAAAAATTAGTTTTGCTTTTTTTCCTTCCCAATAAATCAGTGTAAAAGCTCTCTCGAAAGGCTCTTACATTACTTTGAGTTCTTAGAGAAGCATGTTGAGGAATACGTCCTTCTCCAGATGTCTAGCTATTCTTTTCCCACACAGTACTCACAGGAAAATTGAGGAAGGAGAGAAACAGAAAACTTACTTTGTATGTTTTGCTTGGTATTATGGTCCTGTGTTCTGTAAACAACAGAGTGGAAAGGTCTTGCAGGTTTTCAATTATGTGCAACTGCTCCTGCTTCTGGTGCTTACCATGAAGATTTTTCTCATGGCCGAAAAAGGTGTTTGAGAGTCTTCCATGGAAAGGCCCAATTTAAGCACTGTGGAAACGTTTATCTCTTCCACAGAAGCTGGGGAGTTTGCTCTTGGGTGGTGGAGGTGAATGGATATCCAAGACTTGCTTGGCTCACCTACCTTGTGTTGAACTTGAATTAAGTTAACAAGCATTCCGATGGCTCTGGGATGAGAGAGTCTTCCCAAAAGAAATGTCTTTGTCTTTCTTCTCAAGCAGCCTCCACATGTGGGGAATATCTTTTGTCTTTCTTATTGCTCTGGACTTAGAGAGCTGGAGCAGAATTACAGTGCTGGGAGGAAAGTGTCATGTTATCACCTGGTCGTCTGCAGGGAGAAACATGGATAGGAACAGCTGCCAGTGCTGTGAAACTGTGAGTGTTTCCTGGCTTTTTGGAAGAGGTTTGTTTGCTTGCTTCTTGTCAGAGCATGTACTGGTATGCACGACTCAGCTCTTGCACAAATGGCACAAGCTGCTTCTAAACAGAGTTTCCTGCTGATAAAGATGAATGTGAAACTTAAAGCACGATTTTGCAGCACACAAAGGCTGAGTATTTGTCCAAAAACTGTTCTCTTTAGGCTAGAGAGAACAGTCCTCTTGACATTTTGTTAGACTGGAGGAACTGACAAGGAGAGGGAAAGGCCAACTGGGGTAGTGGTGAAAGTAATTCCAGAGAACTGGTGATATGACCTTACTGACTTCCTCTATACCTTTAAAATTCAATTTGTATTTATCCTGTTACATGAATTTACAACTGGCCCTGGAAATGGGAGAGAGCTAGCACAGGATGAATTATCCACCCAGAAGAAATTTCCACTTGTGAACGCCTTTCCTCTAATCCCTTTTTGTTTTGGAAAGTTAAGAAAGCAAAAGGAAAACAGGGCTAGGCAACTTTTCACATGCCAGAATACAGTGGAGTGCCAGGGTTCAGACTGTCACATAGCTCTTGGCTTGCATTTTTTTCCTTCAGACAAATTAGGCCTTGCCACTGGGAGCACTTAAATATTCAGATACATTTTTTTTTACCTGTGCAATGACCCTCATCCTCCTTGTTAAACTAGGGTGAAAGTTGATGAAGGAGGGGTTCTCATCAGGTATAGCAGGAATATTTTGAGTGGATGAGAGAAACACATATACTAAGTATTTAAAACCTAGACCGTGCTATAGTATTCCTGAATCTGTTACCTGTCCCTTCCATGTACTTTAGGTGCTTTAGATGCTGCTTCTGCAAAGCAGTGGTGTGTATGCAGTGCAGAGGTGAGTGATGCCTGGTAGGACCGATGTCCTAGGTTGAGCTTCTTTTCTTTAACTACTTTTAGAGATCATCTTTTTTGCAGTCTTATACAGCAGTTGGTATAATGAGTATTTGGGTGCCCTCACAACTCAGTTTGTTGTCACACTATCAGTGCTATGGCTTGCCCGGTGGCTTGTGTTGCTCTGAATATATGGTGAAGGACCATGACCAAAATTCAGCATGATGAAGGGATCGTGCAAGGAGGTCTTTCCAGACACAAATTTTTGGCACTTCTTGAATGACTTTCTTGTGTGTTCACATGTTAACCAAGAACAGAAAACTGAGCTGCTTGTAACACTTAGGCAAAAATTGCCAAGGGTATTCCCTGATTAGGGAATTAATGCACATCGAATGAAATACCTTTAGATGGCAGAACAGAGGAACCACCCAAATTTAACTTACCTTTTGGCAGAGGAGTGAGAGGAATTGCTGTTAGCTCTTGGCTGCACCCCTTGCTAGGCAACATGTACCATGGGGTTCAGGTTCAAACCCATATAGCCATTTCACTTTGATAGACCAGGAGTGAACATCATAGTGGTCATTCTGGGCTACAGTATTAGCCTTACACTAATTCTGACTCAGAGACCAGCATGCAACGAGTATTGGGCAGCATCTTTACCCACTGGAGATCCCAGCTCTTGTACATCTTGTTGCAGTCAGATTTTGTGGGTGCTTATAGCAAGTTAACCTTCAGATGAGTCAAATCTAATATTTTGCTAGATGGGAGTTTCTTGGTCCCAAGAGATATCTTGAGTTACTGTTGGCATGTTTTCTCATTTTCCACCATTCTTGAACACAGCTAGAAGAGTGTATGTTACTTGTTTACCTTGCTTTTAAAACTAAATTTAGTATTTGGAAATCAAGAATGGTCTAAGTGTGCATAGCAAAGATTCGAAATACTGAATACAGAAGCCAAACTATTTTTTTCTAACACTTGAATAATCATGCTTTTTTCTGGCTATCAGGCAAACTTTTTTACTTCTTCAGTTAAAAATGTAAAGTACATTTCTATACACCCTGTAAAGAGACTAGTTTATGCCTAGATACTGCTTTATTAAAAAAAAAAAAAAATCTCTTTTATTTCTCCTTCTCTTTTGGGCATCCTAGCACAGCATCCTGTGGCTGGGTGAAACCAGACTGCAGTCTGAAAGGGCTACTTTATTCCATCAGTGCTTGCAAAACGGTTTCCACTATTGGTTTACTTTTTTTTCTTTTGGCTTTTACTTTTAATCTTGTCTTTTTGACTAGTCCAAATCTACCTGCAGCTGAACAGGGCAGGCCTTGTAACTTTAAAGCTGTTTGAAGCATTCTTTCTGGTGGCAGATTTCCACGTTGTTAATTATTTCTGCAGAGAACAGATTGTGAGAGATAAGCTGGCTGTTACCTTCCTATGGTATAAGGAGAGTAGCTGAAGTGCTGCTGGGCTCTGTTATTTTGTTAATGTGTTGGCAGTCTACCACGTAAAGGTTAAGATAGCATTGTAGCCACGGAAATAATCTCATTTATTCTTTTCTCACAGCTCAAACTTTCTTTGAAGGATGAAAGGTTGTTGATGATTGGACTTGTGTTTTAAAGAAAGGGATAAATGTTTATTGAGCAGATCACTTCAGAGTTGCTGCAGTGGAGTGTGCCAATTAATAATTCTGGTGTAGTTTTGCTCAAAGGACAAATCGATAGCTGACTTCTCTCCAGGTATTGATCCCGAGGAGTTGAATGAGCCAAGGTGTTGGCTCAGGGCAACCTGAACAAAGTCTTTATTTCTAAGTGAGTGGCTGAATGAACCGAGGTAGAGGATTAGGTTTGTCAATAGAAGAGTCCCTTCCCAGAGGCTTGGAGGGATGCTAGGAAACTACAGCACTTTAAACTTACTCAGTGCTCAGTTTTCCCATGTCCTTGATCCTCTCAGTCTCATACTGGAACTAAGAACACCTGCTCCAAGTGCATCGCTGCTTTTCTTCTGTGCCCACCACCCAGAACAGCATTCGGTGCTGATGTTTGCCACAGGTCAGGCTGTCACAGCGACTGCTTCCTTCCCGGGCTCTTGATGACTTCAGCCCTTAATCCCTTAAGCCACTCTGTCCTGTATCTCATTAAAAGACCAGCACTCTCCAGGGGATGGGGCAGCACTGCAAGTGGGTCACTGCTTTGTACTGGTGGGGGATACTCCTGTAAATAACCGTAGTCCCTCTGGGGGCTTCTGGAGAGATTTATTTACTGGCTGTCTGTTGAAACTGTCTTCTTGCCCTGTAACAGATCCAGGCATACATTTCTGGTGAGCACAGCTTTAGTTTTGAGGAGATACCTGCTATGTGTTTGCATGTAAACTGGTGCCTGAGAACTCTGCTTCAAGTTGCAGGTATAAAATGCATCAGCAGACAAAGGCAGGTATTACTGTACAACTGGATGCACATCCTCAAGCAATCATATCCACAAAGAGAGTTAACAGGCTATTTCTCATAGGGCAGAAACTGTTCTTTGTAAGTTAGAACTGAAATGTTAACACAGAAATTAAAATAACTACCTGGTGCTGTGTAGTACTTCCGTGCAGCAAACAGTTCAGCTGTTGTTGTAAAGGAGGCCGTGACACAGAGGAAAAGGAAGGGTGGAAACCTGCATTTGCTTGTGTCACCTGTGATTTAAGAAAAGCCTGTCTTCTTCATTTAAAGGAGATGAGGGAACAGGGTGTATGTCAGTAGGACAATTAGCATTTCCATCAAGTGCCGGTTGGCTCTGAAATTAATAGAATACTGCTAGCTCCCCCCCTTCCCACTCCTCCATTTGGCTCTTGATGATTTTTTCAGGGTTTGCTGTGACTTCCTCTTGGCTTTGATGCTTTTTACTGAAGCGATCATGTGAAGCCCCCTGGGATCCCATTGCCATTGAAGTTACTGTAGGCTGCAGTGCCCTGGGTACCTCCTGTGTTCTGTGTTCCCTGATGCAGAAGAATTTAGGTGTGCTCAGACTTGGGCTAGGTGTGGAGGCAAATAGCGCTAGGGGATGAGCAGGGGGTGGGAAGCCTTGCAGGATGCAGTTGCTGAACACCATTGCACCTAGCTGTACCTCTCATTCGGTTGTCTATAGAGGCTCGACGGCCCATGGGCAGCGGACTTACGTGAGCAGAGCCAAGCACTGATGGGCCTGCCAGGCACAGGCAGTTCTGTGCTGGAAGCAAAGCAAGCCGTGTGGCTGGGGTGGTGCAGAGCTGCTAATGAACAAAGAGAGGATTGGCTGTTAAACAGAGCGTGTGAAATTTGAATAGCCTCCTCTTGCTGAGCCTAATCTAAGAACCACATGGAATAAGAACTGAAGCAAGATTTGGACAAATTCCACCGTATTGTTGTTGTGCCGGTTGCTGACACGGCCTTGTCAGCACGCTTTGGGGTTTGCTAGCGGGTGGGTGAGTGCGAGTCCGAAACCCTGGTGGTGTCTGGCAGAGCTGCCACCACCCTGGTGAGGCCTGCAGCACTTCCCAAGCTGTCAGCCCAAGACAGCAGTTACCCCATCGAGATGCCTGCTGCCAGTTTCAGTGCTGGTGGGTGTCTGAGAGTTCCTGCTGACTTCAAGAGAGGTAACACTGCTAGGTGCAGGCAGCAGGCATCCAGTCCCTTCTGCTTCTCAGCACCAAGTCACCTTCTGACAGAGTAAAGCATGGTGGAACAGGTAGTCATCCTCTCAGCGTCAGGATGGAGATCTCACAACTTATTCTTCTGCTTGTTTTGCACACTCCCCTTATGTGGGTACAAGATTGTGTCAGCTGTGAGACAAAGCTTCGCTCTGGTCCTTGAAGGAATTCTGCCAGAGGAGGCCTTGGTAGCCGTGAGTAAGGCCAAAGGAAGGCGCTTCTGAAGCTTGTTTAGTTGAAATATTTTCTATGTCTAGTATCTGTCTTGATCATGTAGTGGAGGTTAGAGTTTTGGTGAGATGTTCAGCTCATAATGGCTGTAAGGACGTCCTACGAGTTTCAAGTTAAAGAAGTACTGGAGGTAGAAGCAACAAAGATATCTTAACAGTCATGAAGCAAATTTGTTTGCAGATGCATATGACTGATGTGGTCCAAAAAACCATCTGTATTACCTTGCTGGATTTTTCACTACAATAGGATTTGAGAAGAGCAAGCAGATGCAGCTTGCTAACAGCATTACGCAAGCAAGCTCCTGTCTCACCCCCACTTGGAGCGCAGCTCATTTAAAAAAAAGCAACCTTGTGCTGAGGTTTTGTCTATCAGTTACTGTTGGAAGCAAAGTAACTGTTGCTACAGACTTGAAAGACACAAGTAAATGACCTTAAATGCTGAGGGTTACCGAAGTTGCCTAGCTTTTTGCTTTTCCACTTTTTCTGCTGTAGAAAAGATTGTTGGTGAGTGGAGGTGCATAGTCCTACCGAGTTAATGTAGAGGATCCCTTTGTTTTGCAGAGTCTGTGTGCCGTCTCATGAGAAACAATTTATTTCAGTGAGGGATAGAAAATGAGTACATATTTTTATAGATTTATATAAAGTTGTTTTTCTTTTCAGTTGCTTGTGGACTGCATAGTTTGTTGCTAGCTCCATGGTACTAAGCTTGAATTCTTAGCTGTTCTTACTTAAATTTAATTTTGACTTCAGATTTGCTCTTTTGCCTTGGGATTTTTTCCACTTTTTTTAAGCTGTCCTCCTGTTGGTAGGACATTTGTGTGTGTTCAAGTAGCCTCTATTTATTTATTTTGATTGTACTTGCAGAGATTGTTTCAAACCTCAGTTTTGGCAAATGGCTAACAGAAAGCTTATTTTTCTTACAATTAAAAACATGGTGAGGTATTTTAATTCGTTTCACCAATAATCTCTATTTCCAATCGGATTGCTTGGAATAAGAAATTGAAGAGAGTCTGTAGCTGTGCTGACAGACTCACAGCACTCGCTGAACTCTTGATGGAGGTGACTGAACACGTTCCTGCAGGATTGCACAAGGAGAAAATTCAGATCCAAGTAAAGACTGACACAAGTTCTCCATGCATGTTTTCTTGCTAGTATTTGTACTGGACATATTGATAGACCTTAACACATCTGTACATGGTCTATCAGTTATGTTTTAAATCCTCATAACATAGCATTGAGCAATCACTGTATTTTTTTTTTATTTTCACCTCAAAATAAGTCAATTTTTGTCTTTGTGGGTACTGGCTGTTCTTTCCCTTCTCCTTAGGGAGATGAAACTTTTGTCTGACACTCATATGAAAACGGAGTGAGCTTATTACAGAGCAGCAACCTTCCTTTATACACTTTGCAACCACTTATTCCTGTTTACAAAATACATAGATTAAAAATGGCTCTGCTTTGCAGCTTGTGATCCAGCTTTCCAGTGTTAAATAACGTGTGCCTGTGCGTATATATACACACACATACACACGTACACCCTGGGCTTATCAGCCAGCGAGGTTTTGAATTCTGGTGAGGGATCACCATCTGGAAGTGGACAGTAAGCTGTTCCTGTGCAGAGGAAGGAGGAATGATTCAGGGCTGTCTGCTGGATAGTTTTCAGGATGCTTTGGCAGTTTGACTCATGTATACACGCAGACTGAAAATCACAAAGAATGTCACTCTGCTGGAGGCCGGGTTTTGAGTTGTACCACTGCATCCATGAATGTAGGGCAGCAAGGAGATGAAGTTACAGCTCTCTTCTACTTACTTCTCAATTTCGGCCCTTATTGCATATAGACAATTTATTTATGCATTGAGTTACAAAAGAATGTAAATGGAGCAACATTATAGTAACTATCAGTTAAGAAACGCATCTTTTAAACTCTCCAGGGAAGGACCTGGTCATTATTTTGGAACAGCACACAGCTCTGAGGGACTTTGACCTATCAAAGTCCTTCTGCGGCTCAGATGCCAAATAATCTGGACAGCTTTATGCAGCATTTCTCTTTCCAGTGAACATATGTTAATCCTTCTGCGTTACGTGGCGTATTTACCTTCAGAGGAAGAGATCTGACTTTATTAAAAATGATACAATGTGTAGGGCTGCCTTCAGCTTCTCTCTTAGGGAAGTCACACTTAGTAATTCATACCGCTAACTACATCTTCCTTATCTCATGTCCTCTACACCTACTTAACTTGAGAAGATCTCAGACTGATACAGAAGAGCAGTGCTCTTTTTTGTTGTTTCCTCTTATTTTTTTGTTGCCCAAAACATCTCCTGAGAGTAAAAGCCTGCAGTGCAGTAAAAGCCTGCTTGACACTTCCTTCCTCAACAGACCACACTCTTCACATCTCCACTGTTGTTGCTACGTTATGCTTTTTTTTTGTTGTTTTAGTTGATAATCTATGCAGTATGGTCTCAGATCCAGATTTTCTTTATGCACTATTGGGGTCATACTGTTAAAGTTACATTTTTAGTGGAGAGCACTCTTTAATAGCTTCAAAAGTTTCCCAGGGGAATTCTTTGGAAGAAAAGGAGTCAAGGATTTTTTTTTGTCCCTCTTCAAAAGAAAAGAAACTGAGTGCACATGTCCTGCTCATAGCACAGCCCTATTAACTGAGTTTCAGCAAAGGCCTCACTGAACTCACCCACAGCTCAGGCTGACCCAAACCTGTGCTGCTTCCGTCCCACTTTCTCCTTTTGATAACACTGGTGCTCATCCAATTTGGGGGTTAAATGATACGAGGAACTTGGTCTTGCTCCCTGAAGGCTGAGCAAAAATAGATTAGGATTTTTTGGTACTGGTTTAGTTCCAGGACAAGCAGAGAGGGAGATGGGAACCAGCGGAGCTGGGATCCCAGGCAGAATTCATTTTTGCTTCAAAAAAAATACATGCAGTGGCTTTCAAGTCTAGCTTCATGTTGCTACTATGCCGAAGAAACAAGCGTGTTTGATTTAGGTTTGTTTTCCCTTTTCCGTAACTGTGGAAATCACATTGATCCTCGTTTGACTCACAACTATTTCAAAATAACATTACAGTGACTAACATCTGAAAAATGTGCGTGGCATTTGACTCTCAGTTCAGGGCTCATTTCATTGGAGGGCCTCCGACTGCCACAAATTGCTTTAAATTGGCAGAGCTTTTCTCATAACAAGCAATATTTCGACATAATTGAATTGGGTTCTCTTCCCAAGAGGAAGCAGTACTCCCAAAGCTTTCTGGAGATGTCACCCCATCAGTGGTCACTTCCTGGCCCACGGGCAGGTATGGTTGCTCACGGGGTGACTCAGCCAGCCTTGCCGTGAAGGCCCTGGTATGTTTGTTCGACTTCTGCCTGGTGGAGAGGAATGGATCTGTAGGAGTACTTTAGAGAGCTTATAAACAGGAGGGAGACTGACTTTTTACTTGGGTAGATAGTGACAGGACAAGGGAAAATGGTTTTTAACTAAAAGAGGGAAGATTTAGGTTAGATGTTAGGAGGAAAACTCCTTACTCGGAGGATGGTGATGCACAGGCACAGGCTGCCCAGAGAAGCTCTTGATGTCCATTTCCTATGTATGATCAAGCCAGACTGGAAGGAGCCCTGAGCAGCCCCATGTGGTGGGTGGTAGCTCTGCCCATAGTGGTGGAATGGGAACTGGATGGGCTTCGAGGTCCCTTCCAACTCAAGCCAGTCTGTGACCCAGCAGTGGGGCTGCCAGCCCTGTTCTGCACTGCAGCAGGGCTGCTTGGCAGCTGGGGCAGCCCCCAAGCTGCTTGCAGGCTATGATTCAGTGCTTATGACAGCAAGGTCCCACAGCTGGACCCAGCCTGCCCAAGCTGCCGGCCATCTGTGTCTGGCTAGCGATGAAACGGCAAGCAAACAATTCATTCAGTACAAGTCATTCCCTGCTTGCCTTTTTAACTGGCAAGGTGCCTTGAAACTCATAGGAAGCAGCCGCGTCCAAACCTTTGGCCAGCAGCGTGCGGCAGGGTGGGTGGGGGTATTCCATGTGCAGATACTGAGATTTCAATCTCTCTGGGTCTGCTATTGCTATAACATTATGCTGAAGCAAATGGGAATGCAAAAGCCAGGTAAGCACAGCCCATATCATAGAGCATGCACTCAAGTGCTGTTTAGAAGCAAAGTTTGTGATGCTGTGGCTGTCCCACGGCCAGATGTGGGAAAAGTAGGGTTTGGTTTCAGAGACGACAGACTAGGAAGCAGAATGAGGATCCGCCCTGGTTCAATTCAAATACTTGATGATTAAGTCTTACAGTTCCCAAAAGTTCTCTCCTACCATAAGCCCTTAATCCTTTGTTAGCATTCCACTTGATTTTCACCGCATAGCCTTTCAGTTCCCCCCCTTATAATCCACACTGTGCCTTACGGATGAAATACACGCTGCCAGGTGATGAAATTTCATTTTCTGTTAAAGGGTCATTGTGGGTAATCCTGTGACAGTGACAGGACAGTGTTACCCACTGCAAAATCAGCTGGCTGCTTTTTGGCATGGATGGATTTGCTCTCTTTGTGCAGTGCCTGAATCGTTAGGGATGCGGTCCTGCTCTGGGCATATATCCTGTAAAATCCCTTTGTGAGGCCAGGGGCTTCTGCACGTCCATGTGTTTAACAGTGAAAATAAATCCTGTGAACATGAGAACTGGAAATTTAGGACTACCAAAGCACAGCCTGTACCTGCGGCTGTGTTGGGCAGTGCTGCTCCTGATTTTGGGATTTAAGCCTTTCAGGTCTGATCCTAATCTGTTTCATTCATCTCCTCGAACTGCATTGCTACAGCCGAGCAGTGCGAGCAAAGAATCCTCTTACGCCACAGCTCTCGTTGCCATCTGACTTCACCTGTAAATAGCAAGCTGCTATGATTAGCACCATGCCTCGTGTCTGTCCCTGGAAACAGACAGTCTGAATTCAGCATGGATGGGATTCCCTTGCATGGTCATTGGGGAACAAGAACGCAGGCCTTTAACTGGGACTGCTCAAGAAAGGCAGCTCTTCTGTCTCTGTGAGATCTCTACTGGTTCAAAAAACAGCAGTGCTTTAAGCTTAGCTCACAAAGCAGATGTGTGGTTTTCAAAGAATCACAGAATGGTTGGGTTGGAAGGGACCTGAAAGCCCACCCAGACCCTACATTGTGTTGTAGGCAGGGCTGCCCCACAGCTCAGCTGCCCAGGGTCCTGTCCCACCTGGCCTGGAGCGCACCCAGGGATGGGGCAGCAAACACAGCTTCTCCGGGCAGCTGTGCCAGTGCCTCACGGCCCTCCAAGAAAAGGATTTCTTCCCAACACATAACCTGAATCTGCTCTCTGTTAGTTTTAAACCATTCCACCTTCTTCTGTCACTATCTGCCTGTGTAAAAAGTCAGTCCCCCTCCTGTTCATGAGCTCGGATTTTTCTGTTTGGGCACAAAATGAGCTGAAAAAAACTTGGATGAGTTTCCTCAAATTCTTCTTAGGTTTCTGTCCTGTCAGTTCAGCAAACCAAACCAGTTACAGTTATTTTAAGTTATTCACAGCTATTGGAACCCATTGTAAAAGAGACGTGTATGAGGAAAAAATGCATTCTGGAGACCAGCTGCTTTGGATTTGTGTAAAATTGAGGTTTATTTTGTGTGCCTGGGGAAGAAGAGCAGGGGATGAGAACAGAATCCAGCTAATCTTGTGCTTTTAAATGAAACAACTCCTCTCCCCCTAAGAATTCTTAGCGCAATGATCTGATGAGGTATGGAGGGGAACCTCTCTGTGTCATTCATAAAGTGCACAGCTTTTGATTTCTTCTGCCGAGAATCTGGGAAGTGAGATCATTGGATGTGTGTGTGCAGGATCACCCTGTAGGCACAAGTACCTGGACAGTTCAGATTTTGGATTGGGCTGAAGCCCCATTTATATAACCGAGAAAGGGAATTTTACCCAAACTTATTTGGGATCTCCCTTGCCAGTAGAAGTAAAAAGGTCTTGATTGATACTGAGCTTGGAAAAGCATAGAGCAGAAAAGCTGGGTGGTTAATGGAAAAAATAAGAGCTAATTCCCCTTTTCTGTAAGTGGATGGAAAAGGAGGACTGTGCATGTTGAAAATTATTGCTGTAAAAATGAAGCTGTTGTTTCCTGTGAAAATGAGGTGAGGGAGAAGTCTGCTCAAATGGATGAGTGGAATGCCATCACCTTGTCTACACGTTCTGCACACAGCAAGTAACTCAGTGATGATGTAGGTCATGCTTTGGTCTGGGATATGAACTAAAAATCCAGAAATTCTGCATTGGAGAGGTACAAGGGAGCACTGCAGAAAACCAGACTTAGTGGGGAAAATGACTTTTTCCTTTACAAAGTCCATATTCTGCATTGGTCTGAGCACCTGCTAAGCTCCATGCCCTGGACAGTTGGGCTGGCATCAATGTAATATTTGTTGTACATGAACACCAGGCTGTCCTGGAGAGTGTGAAAATGCTGGAAATGACAAAATGTTGCTAAGTGACAGGCAGTCATGGTTGTCATTGTCTTTCAGACTAACAGTGATGCCAAAGGAAAAATATGATCCTCCCGATCCTCGCCGAATTTACACCATCATGTCAGCAGAAGAGGTAGCCAATGGGAAGAAGTCTCACTGGGCTGAATTAGAGATCTCGGGTGAGTTGGTTTGGGTTTGAATTTTAGTTTGGTAGTGTTTTTGAATTTAAGAGCTTCACAGCCCGAGAGCTGCATCAGCCACTCTCAGGTAGAGGATCCTGCAGTGAGAACAGCTTTTCTACATTGAGAAGAAGAGTTAATTAACTTACCAGATTGCCTTCAAGCTTTCATGTGAACCACAAACTGAGGCTGGATGTGAGGTCTTAGCAGCACGTTGATGTCCCAGACCTCTATCTCTGTCTCTGCCCTCTTAACCAGGAGGGTCAGGGAATTGTTTAAGAGCTGCTTGTGGATGAGATGCATGCATCTATCTTCTGCATGTTTCATTGAAGTAGCGGGGTATTCTCATGTCCCACATGGTTTGTTTGTAATGCTTAGAGGGAGTAAAGCTGACTGAGGGGCTTGGTTTTCTTTTTTAGGTAGAGTGCGGAGCTTAAGTACGTCGCTTTGGTCACTGACGCACTTGACTGCTCTACACCTCAATGACAATAATCTTACTCGCATTCCACCTGATATTGCCAAGCTTCATAATCTGGTTTACCTGGATCTGTCATCCAACAAACTCAGAAGTTTACCAGCAGAACTAGGAAACATGGTGTCTCTCAGGTAAGAGAAAGCATTTGGGTTAAATTTCAAAAAAAAAAGTCTGCCTTCTGAGGTTAGGACTGAGGTTCTTTTACTTGGATTAATTCTTGTTTACTACCTCTATTCTTGGATTTAAAACCTGAGAAAAATCAAGGTTGATACAGATGTTCAATTCTAACAATTACTTCTGGTTTTATAATTCTGTTCTTCTGATCTCTGCAGATACCTATCCATAAGTTGGGTAGCATTCTGCTCTGAAACATTCTCACTTCAAGGCTTTGTGATTGCCCACTATTTAAATAGTGTCTGATTTTATTTTGCTGGTTGTTAGGTTGGTGGTTTTTTGCATTGTTTTGTTCTATGTCGTTTTGTTTTCCTGATGTATTTCAGTTGTGCTTCAAATTTTTGCATGTCTTTGTATAACACAAAAAAATTCAGGGTGAAAAGTGCCATCTTCAAAGATGAGCAGCATCATGCTTTAAGAGTTTTCTTCTGAAGTGACACTCATCAACAGCATTTTTTGCATTGTTGCAGGGAATTGCTTTTAAATAACAATCTATTACGGGTTTTGCCTTATGAACTTGGACGGCTCTTCCAGCTACAAACCCTAGGTTTGAAAGGTGAGCGAGTTCTTTACAGCTAAATATTTCTCAGAGTACTCTTGACTTACTGAGGGAGTTGGGCTCAGAAGCTTTGTGCATTACCTCAACATTTTCTTACAGTTTCAGATATTAAGCAGCAATGACTAACCAGTTTGGAAAATAATGCTTTTTTTGACGGTATTAAGCTGCATTATGAACCTATTTTACATCTGTAAGTGCATAGACAAACCCCATAACTTACCCTATTTATTGATTGAGGGGAATCAAAAGAAAAAAAGTCTTGTGTGGCAGCTATTTCTATAGCATCTGTTACCATGGTACTCAAGAGTTACAAGCTAAGCAATCTAAATACCTTCTGGGTCAATTTGTCTGCTCTCATTATGGGAGATTTTCTTTTATTGGAAAGCCTCAGGAAAGTCAGGCAGCTAATCACCCAGTTGTTCTGTGTTGTTGGCAGGCAATCCTTTATCACAAGATATTCTCAGCCTCTACCAAGATCCAGACGGAACTCGAAAGCTACTGAACTACATGCTTGACAATCTAGCAGGTGACAGACCTACAAATCTTGATTGACAGAAATGGTTTAAAAGCATGCATGTCTGACAGTATTTGCCACTAATGCAAGAAAGTGAACCACAGAGAGGAGAGCATTTTCTAACTGCTGTTGTGTTTTTGTCGAGCAGTTCTAGTCACACACACACACAGAGGAAGAGGTTCATGTGTACTATATAAGCTTTTCACAGGTTACCCAGCCAGTTGTTCTCACTGTGGTTTGAAACACTGCAGTTACCACAGAGTCTTCCTTGCTAAAGCCATTTCAATACTTTCCCCTTGAAATTATAATGCAAACTGAAGCAGAATGTCAAACTTAGAAATCTGATTCTGATTAAGAATATCCAGTACCTGCGTCATGGTTCTGTAACTGAGTTTTCTGTTTTGCCACTTGATCTCTCATGTGGTAAAACAGCACAAACTTCTGCCTCTGCTCTAAGTTTCCACAGATGGAATTTTAAATGGTATTGGGTCAGCTCACAGCTGAGCTTTACAGCATTGTACAAAACAGCCGTGGTTTGAGGTGTCACATATTATGCTAATTCATAGCAATCTCCAGCTTTGTAAATGGAGAGTATACACTGCAGGAACGATGGATGAACGGCAGAGTTCTCTGAGAGGGGAGTATAGGATGTCTGAATCACTACAAGATTTACCCCTTCTTCCTCAACAGTATTTTCAAGGTGCATGTGTATATCCTTGTCTCCCATGGAGCTTAAAAAGGCATGGGGAATTGGTGTTGCAAAGTACAGTATGGGACGTTATTGTTCATTCATCTGTTTGATTTAGAATTTGCAGCTGAGTTAATAGTTATTTCTTTGTGTTGCTTTTATTCTTAGTTCATCCAGAGCAGCTGCCTCCAAGGCCATGGATTACTTTGAAAGAACGAGACCAAATTCTGCCCTCAGGTAATACTGTGTTTCTTTTCCCTGTGTTCAAACAGTGATGTGCCGAAGAACTTTTCTTTGGCTTTTTTTTCCAAAGTGGTCTTCTGACTTACATGGATCAGATGTAAAAACAGCAATTTGTGTTAATTCATATTAAATAATTAACACATGTCTGTGCTGCAAATACCATTTTTGTAATTCAGATGGAACGCTGGTCATTTCTTCTTTGTGTTAGGCTTTTTTGCATTATTTAATTTCCTGGCCACCGATGTCCAAACAAAAGAATAAGCAAAAGAATATTTTTTTTTTGAAGTCTTTTCACAGAACTAGCAGAAACTGTAAAATATCTGCATACAGATGCCATATCCTAGCATAGGCAGATGAGGGTGAAACTTGGACAAGTCCGTCTGCAAGAGACAGAACAAGTGGCACTGAAGTTAGTGTAATGCCCTCTATTGTTGATTTTGATGAAGTTCATGAGGCAACTTCAGCCTACAAATCCAAGGCCTCTTCCCCTGAAGTCCTGAATGTAACCCTCAAGAAGCATCCAAGAGCTTTTGTAAAGAACAAAAATGCTACTATTGTTGTAGCAGAAGATCAGATTAATAATCAGCAAGGGCGATGTGGAAGTCCTCTGGATTTTTTTTTCCATTTTAGAAGCCCAAACTTAACTCAGTAGTGTGCTAGGGATGGTGACACCATAGTTAAGATCATCTGTCCCTTTTTCAAATTAAAGAACAACAAATCAGAAAAAAAAATAGTAAGAAAGGGGAGAGGTACCAAAAGTCTTGCAAGGCACCACGACATTAAGTTCTGCATTTTCATTTTAAATTCCTTAACAAGTCAGGATCTTACTGCAGTTTTTAATCCAACTTCTTTAGCACAAACACAGTTTAGAAGCTGCTAGACAGCACTGCATCAGCTGAATGAGCTGCAGGATATTTCATGGTAAAAACTGCAGTAAGCCAATTGGTTGTGAATGGCATGAAAACTGAGCAGCAATCTTATTCGACTACGAGCAGAAAAAATACAGCTGTGAGGCAACCTCACAGTAAAACCTCACTTGTTTTTCTGCAAGGATGAGCAGTCTTGTTGAAAAATTTAAGAGAGTTGAGAATTTTGTATGTGAAAGAAGTGTGTTTCAGTTTGAACTATCAGCTGCACGCTGACTTCTCTCTTTTCTTCTTTAATGTCACCAAATAATATATAAAGTGCTTGCTCATTCATTACTTCATTTCTCTTTCTCTTCCTTGCCCTCACCCAGTGCAGAAATGGCTGCTCCTTTCCATCTCCAGCCCACAGATCTGGAGATGGTTCCTAATTGTTGCCTTCCTTCATTCCCAAAAGAAATAAAGATTTAAGTGCAAAATGGGATTGCGTTGCTTTGCTATGTGTATTAAGCAGTCTCATTTTGGTAATAATGCTGATTATTTTTAGGAAGAGTTTAGCCTTATGTGATAACTGCTGGCTCAGCAGGGCCTTTGTTAGTCCTGTTAATGCAACTCTCAGTGCAATAAGCCCACGTGCATTCAGTAGGCCCTCCAGAATAAACTGCACAAGATTGAGTGTTTTCACTCTGCAAGTTCAGCATTTGCTGCCTTCAGAGATTGGTAATATTTCCTTTACTTTGTTTCTTTCTAGCTTCATTCACAGTTATGTGTTACAATGTGTTGTGTGATAAATACGCCACCCGGCAGCTCTATGGCTACTGCCCATCCTGGGCACTGAATTGGGAGTACAGAAAAAAGGGAATCATGGAAGAAATCGTCAACTGCGATGCAGATATCATCAGTCTGCAGGTAACTGGAAAATTATTTTTCTTTATAAACAGAAAATGCCGCTGTTCCTGCTTGATACAGAAGTTAGCATCTCAAAAATAATCTCACTAGAAAACAAGGGAACTGGCACATCAAAGTTAAATATAGATTGTCATTGGCACATGTATACCGTTGTTACGAAAAATCCATTGTCAGTGTTCAGAGCAGTTGAGTACTTCTGCCTTTAAACTGATACTATGGTTTCTAAGCAAGGTCTGTATGAGTAAAAATCATGCACAAGAAGAGAATATTTATCTCAGTGCAGAAACCTCAAGAGAATACTCGTGGAGATGAAAAGTTATTACAAAGAAAATGTGTTGCTACAGAACAAGGAGAGAGCCTGCTGTGATAGAGCTCTCAAGGTTAAATATTAACTGCTGCTGATACCTGTCATCCTGCACAAAGTTTTAATCTAGGACAGTACCCACACACAGATGTCAAAAGCAGCAGAGTAATCTGTTGCTCTTCAAAGTACACCTGTCACTTTCCCTTTCAAGGGGATATCAGGATATCCAGGAATGCAAATCTGATTCCATCAGGCCATTAGTTGAAGCAGTGACATGACTTGGACAAACAAGAAGCTTTTGGCTTTGGTGAGGGCTTCTGATTGCAAACCAAGACAAGCAATAGCTGTCACCCTGGAAGGATTTACTTGACTTTGTTAGTCTGAAGTATTTGTGTTCGATTTTAGGAAGTGGAAACGGAGCAATACTTCACTCTTTTTCTGCCAGCCTTGAAAGAACGAGGATACGATGGATTCTTTTCTCCGAAGTCACGTGCCAAAATCATGTCTGAGCAGGAGAAAAAGCATGTGGATGGCTGTGCAATATTCTTCAAAACTGAAAAGTAAGAAGCAGCTCTTCTTAAGTACATCAGAAGTAGTTTAATTTAGGTCTCAAAGTCTCTTCCTCTCAGTGGGCATCAATGACAAAATTACTGTGCTATAAAACAGAAGATAAAGTTCAGTACCAAGAATGATCGTCCTTCTCCTTTTGCTGCCCTGACTGTTCACAGCAGGCCTTCACTTTTTTTTTTCACGCTGTGAACAAAGCTACAACGTGAGGAACATGAAAGCTGGAGGGAAGGCAGTATGAGTGAAAACATACATGCTTCATGTGTGTATTTCTTGGCTGATATAAAAAATCCTCACCTTCTTTACAAATTCTGCCTTGCTCAACGAATCTCATCCCTCTAAGATTGATGTTTAAAGGTCTTTAATCTGGCTTAATCTTCTGGTATTAGAAGGTGTATTGCTGCCACAGGATCACTGAATACTCTGCTGTAATGTGGTCACATTATTGAACACCTGCTCTATAAAGTTACACTACACTAAAGGCATCAGACAATTGGGAAGGCAAGAGAGGTGATGGCATTCACACTATTCACACTTCTTTTTTGTGTGAACTGCTCATGGAGCCAACCTCTGTTGTACCACATGGGCATCCTTCTGAATATTCCCTCAGAACAGATGTCAGTAATTAGAATGGAAGCTTCACAAAGCCTTAGCTCTCTTTCAAAGCTTTCATTGTTTCCAGAAACAAAAATATCCCATGTTTAAAATGAGATGAACTGGCTTTGAATAGAGGATGTCATTGAAAACCAGCAACTGACGTCTTTAAACCTTGATACTCAGGAAGGGTATATAGCAAACTGCTTGTTATATTTTGGCTCTCACAGTAGGAAAAACAGAAGATATCTGTTTGTTAGCTAATAACTGTTATACTTCAATCAATATTATTATTTTCTTAGAGGACAGAAACAAAGAAAATTCCTTTCAACAGATAGCTTTCACTTTGTCCTGAAGCGAGGCACTTTGAAGCATCCTAAGTTTGGAAGGGAACTGATGGTGATGGCTGGAGGTTAGAAGGAAGCTCTTTTTTAATAATACATTTGCCCAAAGCAAAAACAAGCCTTTAATTATCAATTTTTTGCCTAGAACACTCCATAGTTGGTGCAGTAACCTCTGTACATTGCCTTAATAGTCCTCTCAGAATGTGGCATGGAAACAAGTAGACATTTCCTGAACCTCAGATATCTCATCTTCCAGAAGAGTACTTCACTTGCCAGACAGGCAGCCCTTACTTGGCTGGAGGAATAATTCTTAGAATTGTTTCTGCTTTAGGAAATGACAGAACAAAAGGAACATGCCTTATCCTGTCTTGTAGGCTTTGTCCTTGGATGTGGTCTTCCACGCAGCTGTTTGTCACACATGTTCAATGTGATTCTGTTTGTTTAATCAGATTTTCACTGGTGCAGAAGCATACAGTGGAGTTCAACCAGGTGGCAATGGCTAACTCTGAAGGTTCAGAAGCTATGTTAAATAGAGTGATGACAAAAGACAACATCGGAGTTGCTGTGGTGTTAGAAGTGCACAAAGAATTGTTTGGAGCAAGTAAGTATGAGCATGGTTATCTCATAGACTGACTCTGAGCTTCACCTGAAGGCATGACCTACTCCTTAGGTGAAGCATCTCTGTGTAATATTATTGCCATTGGCTAAGGTCACCAAATACTTGCAAACAAGCAAACACTGTTCGCTGTGCTAATTTGAGAAAGGGTGGCCTATTGGTGGCTAAGACAGGACACAGGTGACTTGATTTCCTGTCCTAGTTGTGCTTTCATCCAGATGCCCAGCATTCAGCTTTCTCCTTTCAAGCTTTTGTTTTTGTTTAGTTAGAATACAAAACTCTGCTTGACAAGTAAGGTTTTTTCAAGGCCACTGTGTTTGCATGCCTACACTCTTACCAGTAGTTGTTGCTACTGCTCAACTTTTATCTTCCAGTCTCTTTTTTTTTCCCCTTGACTGAATTCTTCCATCCTCCCCTAGTGAGTACACAACAGTACTGAGGTTCTGATACAGAAGAGTGATATTATCAGGTACCTTTTGATGCCACTTGATTGACTGGCTGTCATACTTTTGTTATGTTTGATCAGATGCAGAAGGCAATTTCAGGATACTTAAAATTGCCATCCTGCTCTGTCTGTATGTCTGCTTTTTGATCACTGGTTTCCAATACATACTTTGCAAAGGAACAGGATGTCCAGATTGCAAGATGCAAGAAGCTGCCTGTAACTTCATGCCACAACTTTTCAGAGTATTGTTTCTCAGATAGATAGTAGCAGCAGCTGTAGTATTTTCAAACAACTATGTTAATGCTGCATTTATTTTAGCAGGTTTGAGTTTTCCCCAAGGGAACAATTTTCCACGCTGTGGCAGCTAAGAGTCAGGAAACTCTCTTGTGGTGTAAATGTTGAGTAGACATGCATGGTTTAAGAGTCAAGTGATAACCACCTTCACTGTGAAATTCATAAAGCTCTTTAGTGACTGCACATTGGGAAATGTTATTGAGAAAGTCTATCCTAGAGATGTGGAAATGAAGAGAAAAAGAGAACATTCAGAGGATGCTAAGAAAAGCAGTGAAGCAGTATAGAAGGAATGCAACTGTAATTCTGTTAGATCGTGTTGATTATGTATTTCCTGTGAGGAGTTTTGGTGAAGTAGTGTAAAGTAACAATGGTTCAAGTAACATTTTTTTCTCAGCAGTGAAAGCATATCCATCTCCTGGTGTGTGTCCCTTCGAGTCCTTAGGTATTTACACCCTGATAGTAATGGGAGAGAAACTGCTGTGTTCACACTGTCAGCCTTGTCACTGAAAAAAGCGTATTTCTCTGCCTAGGTATTAAATCTCTTCATGTGGACAAACAGCTGCTCATTGTGGCTAATGCCCACATGCACTGGGACCCTGAATACTCAGATGTGAAACTCATTCAGACTATGATGTTTGTCTCAGAACTGAAAAATATCCTTGAGAAAGCCTCAAGCAG
Source organism: Lagopus muta (assembly GCF_023343835.1). Lineage (NCBI taxonomy): Eukaryota > Metazoa > Chordata > Aves > Galliformes > Phasianidae > Lagopus > Lagopus muta. The sequence goes on from NC_064436.1 coordinate 15,810,297, forward strand.
GCCTGGTAGCCCAACAGCAGATCCTAATTCTATTCCCCTGGTGCTTTGTGCGGATCTTAACTCATTGCCTGATTCAGGTAAGCCTGATCACTGTGTCTTAATTTACAACTTAACCTTTTTAGATTCCCTTTTTTCTACTGAGGGACACTGGGTACCCTCAAGTACTGCCCTGGGTAGGTGTATAATCAAATAATATTAGGCTGTTATAATCACAAAATAAACAAGAGAATTAGGCAAAGTAGACTATGATAACAGAAGAGAATAAATGGAAGGCTTACCCTTATGCTGGCCTCACCACAAAACACCAGCAGAGGCAATCTCCAGAAGAAATCCCCCCAGGTAGCCAGCTCTTAAATAGGTCTAGGAGGGGTGCAGCCAGGTGAATTGCCTTCACCTATGCTCCTCTGACTGACTCATGGCTCGCCTCAGGTGATCAATCAGAGGTTCAGGCCCTGACTCAGCAGTTCCTGTACAGTAGGTGTTGCGGAAAGCTTTCTTACTAACAATTGTTTTCCAAAACTTGAATGAAGAAAATGCAGGTCCCCAGCTGTGTAGCTTGCTTTTTGTGATCTGTTGTACTATCTAGAGAAGTTAGTCGTGCCACAAATGATGCATAAAGAAGCACAAATAGATCTTAAATAAATCCTTAAATAAAAACCAATGCCTTGAGCAGCAATGGTAAGCAGAATGGACATGTGTTCATGACATAATGTGAAAATTTCCTACAGAGGTGCACTTGCTTTAGTAATTATGACATTTGATACTGTAATAACAGCAGTATGTATGAAAGCTGCCACCCTGGCACCCCTTGTGTCACATACACATTGCAATACACGTACTTTGGTTTTACTGTAATCCCAAAAGAACTGTAGCAGCAGTGATGGAGCACCTGTGTTCTGTGGCTGCCTGTCAGAAAGGTGTAAATGCATCAGATGTGGGCAAGATCGCTGTGCTGATTGATGCTTAAATGGAAAGCTCTTTTTTTGCTGATTTTACACGGTCTCTCGGTGATGTTTCCATTAATTCCAAGGTCAAAATTTCATGGATCTTGTATATTAAAGCAACTGCCTAAATCCTTTCCTTTGCAAACAGGTGTAGTGGAATACTTAAGCAATGGCATAGTAGCTGACAACCACAAGGACTTCAAGGAGTTGCGTTACAATGAGTGTCTCATGAACTTCAGCGGCAGTGGAAAGAACGGGGCTTCTGAAGGAAGAATTACGCATGGCTTCCAACTCAAGAGCGCCTATGAAAACAACTTGATGCCTTACACCAATTACACTTTTGATTTCAAAGTAAGCAGTGATTTTTCTGAAATGGCAGGCATTGACCTGGTCTCTCCAGGATGTTGTCTTAATTTTCTGACCATTTCTCTCTGTTCCTGTAAGTGATTCATCACTGGCTCCTACACTTGCTGGACACTTTCCTACCACCCTAAAGTCCTTGATTTGCTGGTGTTTGTAAGCTTCTGACCTGGCTCTGGTCAGAGACTTATTGAAAATGGCCGCAGCACTTTGAGTGCAAAGTAGCATGCACATCAGTTACCCTGGTGGCAGTGCTGTGCATCTTCCTGGCAATCGCAGCAAGCAGCCAGTCAAGTTGAGGTTGCCAGAACTGAGGTCTGTTCTCACTTTCGTGTTTCTCTTTCTCCCTAGGGTGTGATTGACTACATTTTCTATTCCAACACTCATATGAACGTGCTTGGTGTCCTGGGGCCTTTGGACCCTCAGTGGCTGGTTGAGAACAACATCACTGGGTGTCCACACCCTCACATCCCTTCAGACCACTTCTCACTGTTAACACAACTCGAACTCCATCCTCCGCTCCTGCCTCTTGTCAACGGTGTGCACTTGCCTAACAGGAGGTAGTGGAGCCCTGCCCCTTTGAGGGCAAGGACCTGTTGTTATGGACCTGTACAGTTGTAAATCAAAGTATATAGGAGTGAAGTATGGCCAACCTTAAGCTGCTTCTTCAAGCTCCTTTCCTTATGTGTTTGATATGAGATTTTGCACATTTTGGTGCATACTGGTATCATTTGGCACTAGGGCTGGAACCAAAGTATTATTCCCTTTCCAGGATTTTAATTTAATTTTTTTTTTTTTTAACTGTCAAGCTTTTTCTTTTTGGTAGGAAGCTGCACTTAGAAATGGACAAATGAGATTAAAAACTTACCTATTAACATATTTAAAGGTAATGCTTTTTTTCCAGAACATGGTAAAATGAGCCAACCTTTTAGGAGAAAAGCCTTTTAGAAAAACAAGAATAGAAGTGATTGCTTTGTAGAAAGAACATTAGAAATTCTGTTTGAACCCAAAGTGAAGACTGAGCTCCGTGTTCAAAATAAATTTTGCACATTAGCAAAGCACTTAATACCTGGCTATAAATTATTAACAGTGTGGCCCTGCCCATTATCTAATACTAGAAAACCAAAGATGGCTTCATATCACAAAAAAACTTGAGGTCTAAATTCTGATGCAATTTCGTTTACGACAAAAATTCCAATGAACCTACTTCTCACAAGAATTCATACGTGAGCATTTCATGCCATTATGGAGTGCTTGCTTGGCAGACGTGACAGTAACCTTGTGTTGGAGCTCTGAAGAGCCTGATTCTTTCTGGGTAAGGGGTTCAGGAATCCAAACAGTTGCTGCTTTGGCAAGCCAGGATAACATGTTGGTCAGCAGAACAGTTTGGGAGCTGGATTTGGAAAGGATTTGCACTTAAAGCAAGCCATTGCAAGCCTTTGAGAATGGAGAAGTTCCAGATCCGCTCTAGGTTCCCTTTTCCAAAGGTCTTTTGCAAAGATGAGAGGCATTGGGTGAACTGGTTAAGCTTAGGGTACAGGAAAAAGCTGCTGGAAATGATCACACTTCTGTCTCCACAGCACGTGTGAAGCAGCCTTTCCACGGGGGAAGAGGGTGGTAGCGTTATCATTCCCTGCATTATTTTTCCTGCCCCTAGTTGCCAAATAGCCGTCAGATGTTTTGAGTAATCTTTCATTTCTGTTGTTGGTCAGGGTTGAATTAAAAAGCTTCTGGTTCATTCCCACCTGTTAATGCTCTTGAGATGTGTTGGAAATCCTTTTTTTCTTTTTATGCTCTTGGTGGCCAGTTCCAAACCTTGTGCCTCAAAGGGCATTAAACCTAAAGTAGTTTTCTGGAAGAAAATTGGTTGGCTGCTTAATGTTAAAAGAAAAATGGCACAGTAATAGGAAAAGGTTGTGTCTGTGTTTTTAAGTTTTTCTTTATTCTGCTTTTTTGCTGCTATAAGATTTTCTTGAATTTATATTTTAAACTTTTCATGCACTTTACTGTTTCTAGTCTCAAAATGTGATATTTTTAATAAATGAAAAAATTTTCCATTATCTGAATGCAATTTTTAAACAGATAGCCTATATTTATGTCTCATTCGTATACTTAAAAGTCAAATTTAAATTGTTAAATAATTAGTTTAAATGCTAAGGAGCCATCTTCTGTCTCTCAGAACTGACAAGTCAGGCTGTTCCTCTACTCTTTGATACTCCGTTTCCTTTGCTGTTTTGTACGTAGGAAATTATCCATAGGAAAAATCAATTGGACCCAGAGTAGAAGTATTCCCTGACTTCTGCTGAGGGGGACGGGACAGGAGTGGGACAGAATGCTAAGTTCAGTGAAATGACAGCTCCCTTTAAAAGAAGTGCCTAAAACTGGAGACGTCATCAATTGTCTGATACAAATTGGAAATCACCGTAGCTGGGTGAAATTAACGGATGTAAATTGCTTTGTGCAGCACCAAAAAAGCCCTTTCTGAAGAATTTTCCTCTAGGTGCAGGTATCTCCTTTTTAATATACCTCAGCGTTCAACACCTAGCCATGCAGGTAAATTGAGACAGCAATTAAGTATAGTACTGGAAAGTAGAATAGCATGAAAAACTTAATTTTGTGGACATTACCTTTCTGTAATCAGCTACTGTATCTCTTCTGGAGGGGTTCTCTGCTCTGGAGGTGTGCACTAACAACCGTTCTCCTCCTGTCCTACACGCATGTTAACTAGCAACGTGAGCAATAGTTCCACCATACTTCACTCCCAATATTTTTTGAGATGTTTGTATAAAATGGAATTTAAAGTTCACCTATGATTGTATATGAACTGCAGAGGAGCCCATTTATTAATAAAAAGAAAAAACGGCAACAATCTTTTGTAATATCAGGGTGGGAGAGGGCGGGGGTGAAACAAAAGCACCTGGTAAACATTGTAAACTGCTACGTTGTACCTTCTTTGGGTTTATAACTGACTGAAGTGTTCTGTTGCAGGAAGGTGTTTAATTGGATTTTCTCTGCTTCAAAATGCACTTCAGAACGTCCATTATGCTGTGTGATTTTTAAAATGCTGTTTAAACAGATGTTGCACAAAACCTCTGGATTTTAAAAAATCTCTCTAGAACTCTGTTTTTGTTTCAGTCAATGCACATAACCAGGGCATGTTTACCTGCCTCTCACGTCTGGCTCCCTCCCTCTTTTCCTCTGGTTTCTCCCCCTTTCCTACAAAAGGAGCAGTAAGGGGTTGTGCTTTTTTCCAGCCGAGCAGAACTGCTGCTCTTCATAGAGCTCTGCCCTGAGACAAGAAGCATGGAGCCATCAGCCACAAGCCACGTGCATGGGATGAGATCTGTTTCACAGTCATCTGCAGCATCCAGATGGTGACACTCATTTTCTTTTGACCCAGATGGAGGCTGACAGTGCCACATAGGGTATGTTATAGGGGAAAAGGAGGAAAGTAATAGAGAGCAAAATATCCCTAACTGTAAACACGTTAATGAGAAAACAGTGGTTCTCTCCATTGCCAACCCTTGTTTCCCATGCTTAGGCGCTGGGCACATCACAGTGTCCTCACCACCTGTGCTTAGGAAAAAGCCCTCAGCCCCTTCCTGCTCCTTGCTTTCTTGGTAGGGTTTCAATTATATCGTGCCTGGTATCAACTTCTAAGCAGCAGCACTGCCTAAAATAAGCAGAGAAAAAAAATCCAGCACCATTCTACAAGCAACTTTTTAAAATTCAATATGGTAAATCTGTTAGATATGGGGTTTTGTGTGTATATATATATATATATATATAAAAGAGAATTTTGTACATTGTAGCTGAATATTTTGGTTTCCTTATTTTGATGTAAGGGGTGTGAACATTTGCATACCATGCGCTGAAGTCAGGTTTGGCACAACGGGCTCTGAAAGCAGCTCTTCTTCCCATTGGCCTCGTTAAAAGCTTTTTCCATCGGTTTATCACACCTATATTCAGAAAATATTTCATTTTATCCATAAGCTTTCTATGTGTGTTTGAAGCCACTCTCTTTAGTCTGCAGAACCCTTCAGAAAAGTTCTTGTCGGTCTCAACCCCTTGCTGTCCTGTGTTTTACCAGCTATAGAGCCCAGAGTTTTGGAGCCAAACCTGTTGAGAAGTTTTTGCCATTGACCTTTCAGAACCATTCCATGGTCTTTAGAGCTGTGGCAGTGCTGTGGACCACTGGGGCCTCCCACTTTGCAGCTTTGCTGTGGGGTCTCCTAAACTCATGCCCAATCCATGCTTATGCAGCCAGAGCCCGTGGCCTTGTTTACAAAGGTGCCGAGCACTTGCAGCTCCCAAATCCTGAGTACAGGGCTGCATTTCTTATGGTGTATCAGCGTGGCTTTCGAGGGCCGGCTTTCCTTACCTAGTTGGATTTGAAGTGCAAGGAAGCATTGGAGATGTGGAAAGTTCACATGACTTGTTCTCTATGAGGTGGCTAAAAGCCCTTCAGAGGTTCCTAGAGCACAAGCACAGCAATGATGCCTTTCTGGTAGGAGCAGGGCTGACTGTCCTTCATGTCAAAGACCAGATTTAAGCCCAGTCATGCACTCTTCATTTTTCCCAATGTCTTTTAAGTTTCTCACATGAAAACTTTCCCTTGGCATGAAATTTAACGTAGTGGGATGATATGAAAGATTTTTTTTAATCCTGTCCACACCAAGTCAGTAGCCTGCAAGAGAAAGAACACAAAAGTGCGATCTGCACCCTTACCTGGGTGTGAGAGGGAACAGCAGTTGTTATCCCCTGTGACTTCAGCTTTGTGCTTAATTACCATTTATTTGTTCTTGACTGCTATGCATTTCTTAACAGACGTTTTTCTTGCAATGATAATAAAGACCAAAGGCCAAAATTGAACATAAGGAATGATGCTTTCCCTGTCACACCTCTTCGGCAGGCGCTCCTTGCAGCCTCTCGAGATGATAGCAAAGTGTTAGAATGAGAAGTGTCTCACTGTTTTACATCAGCTTGTTGTTCTTTTGCAATGGATCCAGGGTTTTTTCGGTAATAATCACAGAATTCCTTTCCTCACTTCATGCCAGTGTAGCAGATGGTGTTGCATGTAGGTGGATATATGAAGGGTGTAGTCTTCAGAGCCTGCTGTGTGCTATGTCACTGCTAATTGACAGGGGAAGGGAAAGGGAAAGGAAGGGAATGGAAAAGGGAAGAGAATCTGCTGAAGCTCACATTGGCTTCAGAATGGGGAAGATTTTGACTGTCAGATTTCCTATGCCTGAAAAGGATCCGAACTGCTTGATTGCAAAGAGCTTTATACAGATGAGAGACTGGAAAATAAATGTACCCTATGTGCAGAGGGGTTTGGATTTTTCTGAGACATGTTCTTATTAGCCGAATCTCTTCATCTCGTAATGAGGAAAGGCATCTTGGATTATGCAGCTCATCTTTTTTTTTTAAATGAGTACAGAAGTATTGTAGCACATCCTCCCTTTATCTCCCTTCAATGTTCAAAAGCAGCATAAAACCCAAGAAAACCTGATGAAAACCATTCATTTCCTACATCTCTATGCCAAGTGTCAGCCCAGAAAGCACTTTAAGGTTAAAAACCAATTTCAAAGGAGATTATAAAGCTTTAGATACAGGCACAGCCATAGCTGACATAGTATCTCCTCTTGTGTCAACATTTGCACGGATACCGAGCACAGGTTTTCTGTTCTGAGAAATGGAGCTGGGACAAAAGGCAGAGCTGGTGAGATAGGCACAGGTATGACACATTCAGAAAAGTGACAAAATGGCACCATCAAGAAAGTGACAAAACTAGCACCTTTTAAGGACTCGAGAAAAGTCATTTGACTCTACGATGGGTATTCAGATGTGACAAAGTTTGCAGGTTTGGCTATATTGGAGGGTAAGGGACTTCAGGAGTAGTTCCTTGACATATGTCTGAAAATAAACAGGAAGCTAGAGAAATGCTCGTGCACTTTGGTACAGGGTTTTTCAAACATCATTGATGGCAAAGCATGCCAAGTGACATGACTCCTTCCTTCCCCCAGTCCTGCAATAATACAAGGCATTTAGCTTAGAAAACCTCTCACTGATGAGGGTGAGGGTTTGAATGATTCTGGTACTTGGTCTTGTTCTCTTTGTTGAACAGTTTCTAAAACTTAGGCATTTACCAAATTTGCGTCTGTCTGTATTTGTCTTTGTTCCAAAGCAAAAAAGAAATCATGGTGGCTCTCTTTACAAGTGGCATATTACATGACTTTGGCTTTGTTTTCAATTTTTAATTACTGCATCATGTGTTTTCTTTCAAAGCAATTAAAGTGTTTGTGTGCACCACGTTAGCTAAAGATGCCCTTAATTCGTAAACTCACAGGTGTGGCCGCCCCCCTGCCCCTTCCTGCAGTTCTCCTTTGGGGAGGCTGGGTGCTTTTCAGCCGGACCTCTTTCTTGTGCTTCATTTCTGCAACAGCCGTGTCCTCCCCCCAGAAGGTGGAACTGCACACGGAGAATTGGGAAGCAGTGGTGTCGCTGGGACATGCTTACACCGAAGTTTTAAGGGGATTTCCATTGCGCTTTGTGCAAATGGAATGGGGAGGTTTCTGTGAGCAGAGGCTCCTCTGGCCACTTGGCCACCTGGAGCTGGGCTGGAGGCCAGGAGTTGCCCTCTGTTCTCCCATGCCCTCACACTGTGTGCCAGCCCTGGGAACCACCAGCCCCATACCGACATACTGCAAATCTTCCAGGCATTCCCATGCCTGACACCAGCCCTCAGGTCCTCAGTTGCAAGAGCAGCACTCTTGAACAGAAACATAGCAACACGCTTATTCCACATTTCCCACAGGAATAAGTAGTAAGGAATTCTTTCTGCCCATTTCCCACTTGCAGTAATTGATGCACTATTAAAAGAGAATGCCAGCTCCACTTGCAGAAAATGATTCTTTCTACACACTGAAAAGACTCAGTTATGGAGAATGTGCCATTTCCAACAATCTCTTGTTCGTGTTCCTGGGACACAGGAGGGAAGGTACAAAGGTACCGTCCAGGGCTACTCCTGACCAGGGATGTTCAGAGACCACCTCCCCCAGTTTTTGGGAAATCTCCCACTCCCTCCTATTTCCCCACACTCACACAGCAGAGAGGCAGCACTGCTGCCACCAGCATTGAGCTTTTCAGAGGTCAGACCACATCTTACAGCACACACCACTCAGGATCCTTCCTTCGGCGCAGGAAAACGCACAAAGAAGCACAAAACCTCCAGGTCCTTGGGGCAGAGGAAGGGCAGCACGCATAGGAAACACCCTGCAACCCTGCCTGCGGGCTTCACAGTGCCACAGTTCCCATCTAACCCATCCTGGGGCTGCATGCAATGGAAACACAGTATTCACACAAATCTTCATGGAGAGAATCAAGGGCAGAGCACTCAGAGTTTAATTGAACCCTGGGTGGGCACCATGCGTGGGGACAGCAGAATCACCAAAATGTAGGGCAACACCAGGGTCTGACAAGACCACCTGGTTTTGGGGAGGTTGGAGGAGAAAGGCTCCTGCCCCCAGCCAAAACCTGGGCTGGACAGAGGGAGGGATGGGCGCTGGTGGGGAAGGGACGCAGGTCCTGCTACGGGGCCGTTGGCTGTCTCCCTGCTTCTCCCCGTGACCGAGCGACTGCCGCCACTTCTTTTTTGGTGACATCTCTCTGCGTCAGCTTGTGGATGAGCAGCTGGATCCAGGGTGCCTCAGGGGCCACACACACCTTCTTGTTCCTCTTCAGGGTGAGGCTGCAAGGAGACCAGACCCACTTAGCCCCTCCCCAGAGCTCTCCTGACCCAACATCTTCTATGCTCCAGTATGCATACAGGGAAGCACACCCTGACACCTTGCTGTGAGAGAGATAAGTTCGGGGGTCTTCAGCCTCCTCTCTGTGAGGTAACCCCCCTTACAACAGGTGGAAGCACCCCCTGAGAGAGCGCAGGCCTTGCAAGAGGCACCACACAGCTTTGCAAAGGATGCAGGCACCCAGGCATTTTTGCCAGGCTCCAGACTTTCACTTACATGATCTCCTTCCTCCGGCAGTGAATACTCGGCGGCGTCACATCAATGGCGAGGATGAGCCCCAGGCCGATGACCTGGGCAGTCACTTTGACACACTTGCACCTCTTGTTGGTCAGCAGGCTCTCCAGTGACAGACCTGCACCACAGCAGCCCACAGCCGGCGCTCAGCCCCCAACCTCCCCATATCTCGGTCCCCATGGGACGCATGCAGGCATTAGCAGGGCACACAGCAGCACACATTAGCATGTGCAGGGACAATCCCTCCCGAAGCAGCTCCAAGTATTTCATATCATGCCTACAGCAGGGGTTTGGAAGATGTAACCAACATTCTCAGAACTAAACCATGTGCTGCCCACTTGTCAAGCACTCAAGCTTCACAGGGTCTGAGAAGAGATGCAGCCTGAAGACCTCAGGCAAATGCCACCCTTTCAGCTTGAAAGAAAAGATGAATCTTGAGTTCAGAGAGAGCCAGAAGCAGAAAGCCAAAAGCTCAGAGAAGCCCACGGGCCCACTGCCCCCACCCAGGGTTCACAGGGGGTCCCCTGGTCCCTCACTCACCATCCCCTGGCAGCAGGCTGCTCAGCAGCAGGCCCAGGGCCAGTGCCGCCTGCAGCGCCCGCATCCTCACTGCCTCCAAGCCACTGTTGGGCTGCTTTATAGCCAACCCAGTGGGGATTTCATAGGCTGGGAAACACTGGGGAAAAGCATCTGCCCTGTGCCCATCAATTTTACTTCCCTGCCATCGCTTCCCCTCCAGCACGTGGCCTGAAGCACCTCCTGCCCAATGCAGAAACCAGCAGAGCCCCATCCTACAAGCACAGCTCACGTGGCGGCAGGAAAGGTGAGTGATGAGCAGGAGACCCGGCCCCACGGCATGCTGCAGGGACAACAGTGATGGTAAATAAGAGAGGGCTGCTGCCTTTATTAGACCTCAGTTTCTTGTGCTCAGAGGAGACATCTCACTCGCTGCTGACGGTGGGGGGCTGCGGGATGGATCACTGTGGAGCTGGGGAAAAGCCTCTGCTTTTCCACGGGTGCATAACAGGGGAAAATGCCCTCTGGGCTGCGGGAGAAGCAGTGGTGGGGAGCAGAGTATCCAGCCATGAGGCCATCGTGCCAGGCCTTACTGGGGAGCAGCTTTCTTCCTCCTGTCAGGAGCAGAAGGGCAAAATGTGCAAAGAGCAGGATCAAGGGATGGCTCAGGAACCCCAGGTCCTGCTTTGCTTGCCCCTCAGGTCAGGGCCAGGATGCTTACAGCTTTGGGAGGTCCTGCAGGAGCTTCCTCACCCAGAGGGTGTTAGGATCCACACAGATCCTCTCGAGGCTTTTTAGTTTAATCCTGGAAAACATGCAGGGCTTCAGCCCCTTTCCCTCCAGAGGGGAGGCTCAAGGGACTGAGCCCCTTCCTTGTCCCTGACCCATAAGGAAGAGAATCACAGAACCAAGTAGTTGACAGATGGGGACCAGCCCCCTCACTGCCATGGGAACCACTTACAGCACCTCCAGGCGCCGGCAGCTGCTCCCCACTGGCCGCACCTCAACGCTCTCATACTTGCGCAAGGGAATGAAGGCAGTGGTGGTCTTGGCACAGCGGCAGTTCAGGTTGCCGTTGGCTTCCAGGAGGGCTGGGGGGACACGGCCATAGCTCACGCACCGCCTGAAAACCCACCTTCCCAGCTGCCTCCAAAAACATTTCCAGGCACTGCATCCCCCCCTCCCCACATCCCTTCAAAGTCAGTGCATCTGCCTCTGAAAACCCATAAGAAACACTTCAGCCCCTGACAGCAACAGGATGCTGCCTCCAAAAATGGTGCCCAGCCCTGTGCATTGCCTCCCCTTTCCTCACCTGCATCCCCAGGGCACAGGACCACCAGCAGCAGCCCCAGCAGCAGGGTTGCCTGCACTGCCATACCGACAGAACCTGGCCCCAGCCCAGCAGCATCCCCTATTTGAGCCGGGGAATAGGAGAAGTGTGGTGGCGCACGGGAGGCCCCGGGTTTGGGGGTGGTTTTCATCCATTACCCTTTCCTGCTGACAATGCTGGCTGGGTTTGTATTGCTGATAATACTCTGCCACACAGAGGCATGGTCTTCCTGAAACTGGCTCAGTTTTCTTCTTCCAAAGAAGCTGAGTCTGGTAACAATAGCTGTCATTTCCCCCACTGCTAGTTCCTAGCTCATGCGGCCATGCAAACCTGGAGATTTTGGAGTGTTCTTTCTTCTTGTGTGGTCAGATGTTAACTGTTTCTCTACAGCCACTATTTGCATGTCATCTGTAGCAGCCATCCCATCTCATAAAGATGCCCCACTCCATTCATATACACAGGACACACCATCCAATCCATAAAAGATGCACACTGTTTACTTCAGAGATACTAATAATTAGTGGAATAAAAGTTAATCAAGCAACGCTGAATGGCAGAAGGTATATGACATATGCATCCTACAAGCAGCTCGACCCCTGAAAACAACATCTTGAGCTTCGGCACACTTGTCCTTGCTTCTTCCCCCTTGCCCTATTATCCCAATTCTGTGGTAAACAGCCTCACATCAGCCCCAGGATGTCTCTATTTGCCTTTTGCTGCCTATAAAAACTTACAGCTGCCTGCAAACCCCATACTCACTGTGAACACCTGCACTTGGATGTGGCTGCATGTGCTGAATCTGTGAGAAAGCTTGCGCCCCCATCCCCTAACACACCTGACCTACAGCAACAACACTGTGTGCACAAAGCCCCTCTGTGAGAGGATATCAATCACAGAGCACCAGGCACAGGCGGCAGTGATTTCTTCACCAGGAAAGCAACACGAGTGGGGTTGATCAACGCTCAATGCAGTCCCTTAAAATTCAGTTCAAGGGAAAACACAAGGGAAGAAAAACCCAAATTTTATTTGACTTGAGGTCTCAAGACAGAACACACCATGCCTTCCGAACACCAACTTCCTCAGCAGGAAGCTTATCTTTTCTTCCTGCAAAAAGCAGAAGGAGGAGAAACTCATGAATAGCGCAGGGCTTTGGGGGAAGCAGCTCCTGTCAGAACCAAAGGAAGTGTCACCACCATTCCCCCAGGGCTGATGTCACCCACAGGAACAGCCTGGCAACCCTTCTGCTGTGCTGGGAGCTGGAGCACCCTGCAGAAAGACACAGCTAATCCCACGAGTCCTGGTTCCCCTAAAGGGGGCCCTGGGACTGCAGGCACAACTGGATGCTGCCTGAGGGAACATTGCTTACCCCAGACCAAGGGTTTTCATCAAAGAAACTTACATGCCGGCAATGCGCTTCAGCAGTTTCTTTACCCAAGGGGCATCAGGGTTCACACACACTTTCGCTGAGGATTTCAGTTTGATGCTGAAATGCAAGGGATGGTTATGAGCATCACGCTCCCTCCAGAGGGAGGGATTTTCACAGACAGAGTTGATCTGCAGAAACCAGCTTCCACTCACAGCACTGCAAGCAGCGAGCAGCAGAACACTGCTTACAAGAGAGGGGAGCCACAGGACAGCCGGAAAAGGGGAAGAAGCAGGAAGCATTGCACTCCTGCACTGGGCACAGACCGCTGCCATTCAAAGAAGTTTTTTCTGTAGTTTTGCACTCGTGCTGCTGAGATGGCCAGCATTTTTGGAAGACTTCAGCTTTCAGAAGGGAAGCAGAGAAGCACGGTGGTTGCAGAAGAAAGCGCTCAGTGCCAGCCCTGCTGCTGGAGAGAAGAGCATCTCTGCCTTGTAGCTATGGCCAAGCAAACACAGCACTTACATGATTTCTGTGCGCCTGCAAGTGCTTCCCACGGGCCTTAATTCAATGCTGTCATATCTCTTAGGGCTGATGTAGTCTGAAGTTGTCTTTACGCACCTACAGCTCAGGTTTCCGTTTACTTCCAGGATGGCTGAGAAAGAGAGAAAGTGGCAACTTACAGAAGCAAACAGCATTATTTAGAGGCTCAGTGATCCTAAAATTCAGCGAGCTTAAGAAGTTGTCCCTTTCCGTGCTTTCACTGACAATGCTTTCAGGGCCAGCATAAGGAGTTATCTGTGACCATACCCTTGCACCCTGCTCTCAACAGCTAAATCAGCTCCTAGCACAAGAGTAATGGAGGGCTACTCTCTCTGCTATAGGAGAAACCCTGTGTTAGGCAGTCAGGAGGGATCTCTGCCTCTTCCAGGCCATCCTGATACAAGATGAAGGCTGAACACCCACCCCTACCAAGGCTATCTATACGAAGGCACCAGGAGCTCACCTGCTTGGGACACTGACATCACCACCAACACCAGCAGCAGCACCATCCATGGGAGTGCAGCAGCTCCTGTCCCACCCCACGCCAGTGCTCGCATCCTCACAGTGGCTGCAGCCTCAGGGACGATGTGGGGAGCCCGGAGGGAAGACACCTCTATTTATTTGGCAGTGTCACGCTCTGACACAAGCAGCAAGAGGCAGACTGCAGCAGTCACACATGACAAATGGACCGTAAAGAGGTGACATCATTTCTCGGCTGCTCACCGCAGCCGGAGCAGAAGCCCAACATGCAGCATTATTGATAAAAGTAAGCTATTGGGATGAAGGGTGGATTTGAATTTCTCACATTATCTCTACCTCCCCCAGTCCTTTCTCATTAGCTGGGTCTGCATAAATGTCATCAACATTCATTCCCCTCATTGTTTACTCTTCAACCGCGAAGAGAACCCAAAATACATCCGAACGCAAACCCCATGCAAGGGGTTTTTTATTGCAGTCAGATATTTACATATTTGGGGCTATAATTCCCCACACTATTTTTTGCTCTCTCTTACATCAGCAAAAAAGCACTGTACAGTGGAAAATAATAATGAACTCTGCAATATATTTCCACTTATAACCTTCAAATCAAGCACTTCCCTGTGCTAATAAAACATCCAGGAAATGCAGAAAGTTACTGGTACAGTAGTAGCAGCAGAAGGGAAACCATCCCTATGCATTTGCAAATTCATGGCTAAATGCTGATGCGTGCATTTTGTGGCAGTTTGCTACTTATCAGCAGAGTGGGAGTGAAACACTGATGGACGTCTGACATTGGTGGGGGGAAACTTGACACAACTGCTTCCCTTGCGTGCACACACACCCTGTATGTTACATTCAGATCGGTCTACGGCACAAGGATCAAATCTCCACTTGGATGAACCAAGATCCAGGGCTCCTCCTATTTAGCCCCATGGCAGCATTTAGGCACCATAGGATCCCACAATACCAGCAGCTCCTGCTCTGACACAGGAGGATCGCTTTCAGCTGGTGCTGTAAAGTGGTGCCCACAGCAGTGCCCTGCACTCTCAGGTTATGCTGGGGCTGAGGCTGCTCCAAATGAGGCAAAGTCACCAGCCAGGGAGCAATAGGGGAAAGGAATATGTGGCCAGGAACAAAGAGAGAAGGAAGGCAGAAGGCAGTAGAAAGACAGTGTGGTTATGTGATAACATTGTAGTTGAGAGCTTTCAAATCACATCTGTGTTTTATATAGTAAAATTTGAGTTTTCCACTCAAATGCAGAAGCCCCTCTTCTTTCCCTTGGAATCTTATTTTTCTCTGACACAGGTGCAAAAATCTTGCTAAGACGTTTTTACAAGAGACCAGTGTCAAAAACGAGTGAATGAGAACTTTATTTCCCTTCGCATTGGAATCCCAGAGAATCCAGGAACAGCTTCCACTTTCATTAAATGACTGAAGTTCCATATCAGACTCATTCCCATGATTCATGTTCAAACAGATTTTCATAGCAAAGCCCAGATTTTGCTCAGTCACAGGAGTTGATGTGCCTGGGTTTTCCCCAGAATGTCAGGCAGTTGGGTGAGTCCCTGCTGCATCACATCAGAACACACACATTTGCCTACCTGGCCCCAAAGCTGTGACAAGTTTCTACTTTGGGTAGGAAAAGTGAAATAGATAGGATGAACCTAGAAAGGAGAACTTGACAGAGATGCTGTAATCCCAGGGTTTTTTAATGGCCTGTATAGTAGTGGTGGTGGTTTTGATGACTAATGCATACATTGATAAACGTTGCGGTGCTTTCTCAGGAAGGAAAGGCTTGCAGTCACTGCTGGTCACTGGTATCTGTGCACGTAGAGTGGTAATTCTGAGAAGGGAGAAGGAGGGTGAGGATGTAGCCTAAGACTATACATGTATGTAAGCTAACCACTTCCCAGATGCCAGTAATTCAGAAAAGTGGTCCCAGTATTTTGAACAGTGGACTTAACCATTTCATCATCAACATGTTAAAAATATCCTAACAGCTTCCATTTTCTGCAGCAGCTGTACCTTTTCAGGAGGAGCTTTAGTTTAAGTCATTTGTGGTTCATTTCCTTTCTTCCTCAGCTTTGCTACCCACTGGACCCTCAAGAAACCTTTCCTATGTCACTTGAACTGGAAGCCTACACTGATGCAGTGCAAACATCTCCCAGGGGATACAAATACTGCAGAGAAGTGACCTGTTGTTTTGCTGCGTTTCTGCCAACCCAAGCAGTGTAAGGTTGTGCAGTTCAGGGACATCAAGATACAGAAGACCTCAGTTCTGTTCATGAAGGTCAAAGATTTCCTTGAAAACACTGAAAAACATATGATGTGAAAGAAGAATTGAGGCAGGTGAGCCATGTGTGGCAAGAAGAAGGAAGCTCACACTTCTTGGCAGCAATAACCATAGAAGCATTTGAGTAGGAAAGGACCCTTGAAAGTAATCTAGTCCAACTCTTTGGATGGCATCCCATTCCTCACCTGTGTCAGCATCACCACACAGCTTGGTATAATCTGAAAACTTGCTGGGAGTGCACTTAATCCTGCTGATAATGCCACTGATGACCAATTAAAGAACATCAGCCCCAGCACTGACCCCTGAGGGACACCACTCAGCACTGATCTCCATTTGGACATTGAACCACTGACCACCACTCCCTGAGCACAGCCTTGCAACCAGCTTCACATCCACTGAACAGTCTGCCTATCAAATTCGTATCTTTCCTGTTTGGAGAGAAGGATGTCACGGGGAAGACTGTAACAAAGGTCTCATTGAAGACCATATAGATGATACCAGTGGCTCTTCCCTTGCCCACTGATGCAGTTAGACCATCCCAAAATGCCACTATGTTGAGCAGGTAGGACTTGCCCTTGGTGAAGCCATGCTGGTTGTCCTCTGTCACGTCCTTCTCTTCCATGTGCCTTAGCACAGCTTCTGGGAAGATCTGTTCCATGATGCTCCTCAGCACAGATGTGAGGCTGACAGGTCAGTAACAGCCCGGAGTGTCCTTGCTACCCTTTTTAAAAAGGGTACAATCAATGAGAGATGAAAGCCTGTCACAGCACTTCCAAGTACGTAAACCAGGGACTTGGCTGCACTGAAACCCACTATGTTTGTTTAGAATGAAAGCAAACTTTCAGCGCACTCTTCCTCCACCCACAATTTGCAAGCACTCTTTGCACCAGACATCAAATCATTTTAAAGAGGAAAAAAAGTCCCCCCAGTTGCAGTGAACACTCACTGAAGGTGTTGTACCGCAAACCACAGCAAAGATAGACACACAGATACCTCCTGCTGAAACCTGACAGAATTGCATGAACACCTGTTTCAGTATTACCCAGTTGAGTACCACATAAAAACCCCCTCGGACGCCACCAGAACCTGATCACAGTATTGAGGTCTCAGTTATCACAGAAAAAGCACCCCAGCAATTTCCAGCTGTACCTAACCTCCAGCCTAGGATGCCTTTGACCACCTCTTCCCATCCTGGCCAACTCAGATATCTTCTGTCACCTTGTGCTTCTGGCGGCCTTAAAATGCTAGCCTGGATTCACTTGTTCACTTATGAAGTTACTTGTAGGTTGAGTTGCTCTGGCTTTCCTTACATCTCCTCTCCTTGTCATGTTTTATTTAAATACATTTGCACCATGACTTTCTTTTCTTCCAGGCCTCCTGGAAGTTTTATCTTGGGCTTCTGCAAATAACACCGTAAGCTCTGCTAACCTATTATGTTGTTCAATTCCCACTTATCATGATTAGAAAAAACAATGGAACTCACAGAGGACAAAGCTGATCATCATTGCTATCATTAGTGGGTTTTTACAACTCTTTCCCCCCATCCCCTGAATGCATCTGGCTGTCATGCTGTGAGCTACGGAACAAGGAAGGCGCTCCAAAGGAGCAACACAAGGACCTTACTCCAAAACTGTTGAAAAGCTAGAGTAAACTCCACATAATTAAATATATGATCCCAAGAAGGAAAGCAAACAAAAGCCCACCCACTCACTCCACTGGGAGCTACCGCACACCTTGCCCTTCCTAAATACGCTTTCTTCAGCTGGTGCCTATTCCAGCCAAAAATCTGCTTTCATTCTAATGTGGGTCAGAGCCTAGGGTTGGAAAATCGCTAGCTCAAACCCATCCAAAACAACACTGCCACAATGGTGCAGTTCAGGGGAAAGGAACATGCAATCTCATCTGATCCTAAAGTCCTACCTTACATGAAAAAAACAGTGAAAAATGTACTTAAAAATGGATTAAGTATTTCCTTCGCTTGAGGACCAAAGAAAAGGGGCACAGACAGATAAGAGGGAGGTTTAAAAGAGAAAGTTTGAGGAAGTGGTAGAATGCCTTAGAACAAGAATAAAAGCTCAACTGTAAACCAGGGTAAGAGAAATTAAAGAGAATCCTAAGGAATTGGAACAGCTGGGCATCGAGCTGACCATGACCAGCCTTCCCACAATTTCTCCTTTATAATCCAAGTTGTGAGGCCCTACTTGTCAACAGAGCCAGCTGCAGTATTGATGTTCGTGGCTCCAACCCATCCTCAATCATAGGACCTGTGAAGCAAAGACCATGCTTTTGGGTACTTTTCACTAGAGGGAAAGCACAACATTCTTTGTGTAGGGCATTAGAAAATGACACCCAGGCTGAGGGCAGAGGCAGTCTCTGGGACTGCCCATCCACCCAACAGATGCAAATAGTACCAAGAAAGCGTGGGAGAAAATCCCCAGACTATGGTGCTAGTTCACACTTGTCGCTAGGAAAACCCAGTGCCCCTACACGTCACCAAGAGCTCTCATCTGCATTGTTTCAGATATGAGTTAACCCTCTATTAATCACAGTGTTGTACCACCAAGGCACCCTGGAAAAGCATGGCATAGCACAAAATGGGTGTGGCAGGAATGAAGTCATGAAGCCCTGGCAACAGTGGCAGGGCTGAGGACGTAGTGTGCACTCCCTGCACATTTGCATGCAGAGGAACCAGGCCAGACATTGCAGGTGCTGCAGCAAAGCGTTGGCAATTTGCATGGGAGGTTCATGTAACAGAGATGGTCTGGCCTTCCTTTTATTCCAGGGCAAGCAGCGAAGATGCTGCAACATCAGCGATGATGCTCCAGAACTTGAGAGTGCTCACACTGAGTGCACCAGAGAAGGTAAAACCAGAGTGACAAGACACAATAGGACAGGACGGAATGGCTTCGAGTTGTGCCAGGGAAGGTTCAGGTTGGATATTAGGAAAAACTTCTCCAGAAGAGCAGTCATGCACTGGAATGGGCTGGTGGAGTCACTGTCCTTGGAGGTGTTCAGAAAACATTTAGATGTGGCACTGAGGGACATGGTTTAGTAAGCAATATTGGTGGTAGGTGGATGATTGAACTAGATGGTTATAGAGGTCTTATCCAACCTTAATGATTCTATGATTCTACAGTGACACTGGTCACCTGTCCCATGGTGCCGCAGATCCAGCCAGGTTGGAGGCACTGAAAAAGCTGCCGAGGTCAGAAATACAACAAAGCTACTGATACTCAGAGTGCTGCAGGACATCCCCTTCCTGACCTGAGAGAGCAGCCTCCTGAAGGTGCATCTTCATTCTCCAAGAAGAATGCAATCATTGAATTGCATCCCACTCCTGTCACTTATTTAGGCAAACAGCTAAGGAATGCTGTGGCAAGGACTCCCCTCTCCTCAGAGTCTGACATCACAATAAAAGCAACTAGAGGTATGAAGTGAATTTTTCTCCCCCAAAATATTAGTTTCCATTTGAGTTGAGTCAGTAATTAAGCCTCCTCCATACCACTTGGCTTGCAGAACAACTCATGCGTTATTTCTCGTGTAACTGAACATGGTTTTAACCTATTTTCTGATTGTTAACTAGGGATATTTGAGGAGGAGTATTAAGAGCACATCTCAAGAATGTGCTCTCAAGTGGCAGTGCCACCTTTTAGCTCAATGGAGACTTCTTCAACCACAACAAAAAGTCTCCCCAATGCCTAATGGCACACCTCCGCTTCACGTTTCCACAAATGACTCGTTTCGCTACAAATGTCATTTCTTCCCAGACTATCTGATTGCCACAGCATGGCTGACATTTGCCTCTGCTGTTTTCTGCCTGTTCAAAGCATTATTTACCAACCTTGTGCTTGCAGGATCCTGACATTTAAGCCGAACCGAGCAATGTTACATTTCTGCACTCCACTTTACGAGTTCACAAAGCACACGGAGCAACCGGTCTCTAGCAGCTAGTACAAGTGCAGATGGCAAGGAGGGGAAATCCAAGTCTTCACTGAGAAGGAACCACTCTTCTGCCACACAAATGCCTTTTGAAGAGATGAGCAGCCCCCCCCGCCTCCGGGGTCAGAAAAATCCCCTCTCCACACTCCCACTGCCATAGGGCTCAGCACCCTGGGATCAACACTTAAGGCATCAGGAGACATCACGGCTACTCATAACTGCCCTCAGCTGAAAGGGAGAAACTTGAGGCCAACTTCTGCTTCGGAACCTAATCTCACCAGCTGAGAGAAACGAAACTGCAAGGGTTATCTTGCAGCTAAAATAAACCAATGTTCCAATGTTGCTCCAGGTTTGGGGGGTGTAGTTTGGTGGAGTGGAGCCTACAAGCCTGAAGCAGGAAGACTGCAACATTCTCACCCATGGCCTGGCAGCAGCCAGGGCAGACATGGGATGCAGAGAAGAGGGCAGCACTCTGGCAGAAGATGCTGAAAAGTGAAAAATAAGATGCAAAAAGCCATGGAAATCATGAAATCTGCTTTGATCTTTCCTCAGCTTTTACCTCCGTTGTTGCTGAGAACTGATAAAACCCAAAACATCTTGCCTGTCACACGGCACAGCCTTCAGTTGGATCCTAATGTTCCTGATGCTGTTTGCATGCATCTTCTTACTCTCATACCCCACCCTTCTGGGGCTGCCTCTGACAAGCAAGAAACCAAGCATCTCCCAGCTGGAAACTTTGGTGCACAAGAAAGGCTGTCCATCCAGAGCCTACAGCCTTCTGCCCCACTAGGTAAACACAAGTGGAAAATAAAAAACAAAACAAAAATCAGGTTTTAACCAACCAAATTGATTTTTGTCACGTGTATGCAGTGAGGAGGCTGATCTAAGGAGGAAAACTCCCTGTTTGACCTCAGCCTCCAAAAGAGAGGTATTTTGGTCAACTTTTACTGGTTTTGGACACAGTAACTGAAAGCAAGCCACAAGTGAATTCCCTACTGGATCTCCAAGATCAGCCTATAAGCCCCACACTGACAGGTGCTTAAAGCTGCCAGATTCTTGTTCCTAACACAGCCTAGCCTGGTCCCACAGGCTGAATGAATAAAAACAGGCTGGCCCATACTCAGTGCACTTCTTTGTCTGGTTTAGTTTCACCAGGAGAAAACAGAGTTCACACTCTCCATGACATTAATCCCACACGTGTATGCAAATGTATTTATAGACCAGAAAGGAAGATACATTGCTGTTACAGAATGCGAGAAGGCTACTGCATATAAAGGAGTGAATCAGCTTCCTTGAGGAGGCAAAGCAACCAGTTGTGAAATCCTTGGCACCAAAACAAAGCATGCTCCTGCTACATGAGGGAAAATTACGCAGCTTGAGGTAATGGACCGCTAACTTGGTCAGCACAGCTAAGCAGCTTTACAGGCTGCTCAAGAAGGAGCGATATATAAGCACCTTCTGGGCTTTTTTGGGTTCATTTCCACCTTAGAAATATTTACAAATAAAAAAGAATCCAGTCTCTTTTTATGTGGATTTGCCTTGAACTTCTGCAAAACATATTCCATAGGAAATAGAGATGCTTACTCGGAGTCAGTACAGGTGTGCACATAAACATACGTGATACTGCAAAATAAAGATACCAGTAGAGATACCTTATTAAGCAAATGGCACTGCTGTTCAGCTACTTAAACCTTCTAATCACTTCTTGTCCAAACGTAAAATAAAACCAATTGCTTCAGAAGCTGAGATGGGTGCAGGGATGGAGCAGCAGGGCCAGAGGGAGGTGAGATGCAGGCAGAAAGCAAGTGCACACCCTGACACCTCCTGGTGCCTTCAGGCATAACAGGGCTGCTCACGGCGCGCTGTACGCAGAGGCTGCCAGCTGGGAAGCACACATTCTTGAAGTAGAAATAGTAACTATAATTACCATGACGAATTAACAATAATTGAATATTAAATCTCACCAGTTTCCTGGGTGAACACTGATGTCTCTGAAAGTCTGACACAACTGGGACCTGAGGAAAACTTACTTTAATCTGTTTCAGTAAGTCTTTCACCTTTTTCTGCTGCTGAGCATGCAGCATAGTGCACAAGAAACTCCCAACATTGCCTGCATCTGGATTTGTACGAAAGAAGCCTCTTCCTTTTCTTTGTGTGCTAAGGAAGGATGGAGATGAACAGACAGCAGAGAAAAAAGACAGAAACAATGTCCTATAAAAAACCTGGGTTCTTTGACACATAAACTACTTGAACACATCTTTCTCTTTTTGGGGTCTGTTCTCCCCATCCAAACAACAGCATAAAAACAGCCAGGGACTGCAGTAATTTGAAGGACAAGTTTTAAAGGTTCACAGATGAGGCGTACAGTGACCTGATCCAAGCTAAGCCTCCCCAGATTTATTTGATTATGGTCCCGTACTTAAGTACAGTTTCCAACAAAATGAGTTGCTCATAAAATGCACTTCTGGCTTCAAACAATTGAGATTGCTGCTCAAATTGAATTTGGAGTTGTATTTAGGATTCATATTTTGGTTCTACACGGCAAAACAGAACAGGCTGCTGAACAGGGCAATCCCTTCTTGTGCTCACCCAAGGTAAGTAGCCTTCCCCTCTGCCAACACAGACTACAGCACAACAGAGCTATGACCTTGCTGCAGAAATCAGAAGTAGAGAGCCAAGGCAGTAGGACATTAGGGATAGAAAGTGGTTTTCCTTTTCTAGACAGGAGATTTACTTTCCACTGTGTTTGCTGAGGACATTTGACCAGATATTGATAGCACTGGAGGCAGCCTGCTGTGGCCATTTGTCACAGCAGTTTTGGCTGCATGGGAGGTGGAAGTGGTACGTGCAGGAGGTGCTTAGAAAGGCATTTCTCCCACATGAAATAATTTGTCCGCACAACACATGCACATAACAAGGGACTTTCCTTCTCCCTCTGATCATGGGACAGAGGAAGATGTACAGCTTCAATACCCACATCACGTACACGCAGGACTTAGATTTGCAAGGGCAGAACTAAGCTCTATTAAAAAAAAATGCTCCAGCAAGGTTCTCACTCAGCAGTGACACCACTGGATTAACGAGCAGATCAGTGTTTCCAGCAAATACATGTTTCAAAGTCCTAGTTACTGGTTTATTCCATTGCACCAGTCTTGGGCAGGGATGTAAAGACAGCACACATTGATGTTTCTACTTCACCCTTTCCAATGACATGTCCAAATTCAGCAGCCCTGAGAAGAGCTGCAGCCAAGCAGGGCTCTCTGCAAGCCTCAGCGCCACTAGAGAGCGACAGGCACTCGCGCTGCAGGCAGCAATATAACAGCAGAGTTACAAATTAAAAAGAGCGAGAAGTGCAACTTTACATGGCCTGGGAGGGACAGAATTGACTCTAACAGAGGCAAAAGGTCATGGTCGTAGCAGGTGGACTGTATGGGTGATGTTTTAATATTATCCTAAGTGCTACAGAAAAGGAAAATAAAAGAGGAAGGAAGGAGGGGAGGGGGAGAAGCCCTCCATTTACTTTTTACACTCAGCTCAGAGCTCTTTGCTCAATTCCCAGGCAAGAGCACAGGCAACCCGTGGAACTGGCTTGTCTTGATGTTCTGCTGCAAAGAAGGTTTTTTTTTGTTGGGGAGAGGCACAGAGGCATGCTGGAAATCTAGAAATGCCTGTCAGACCCCCACAGAGCCTGCAGCAACATACAAGGAACTTCCTCTGAGGGAAGACTGAAGAAGACAGCTGCAGTTGTCCCAGCAGATGAAAAGGACCTGTAGACAGAAAAGCTCCCTCTCCTCTATGCTGCCGTAGGGCTGGCTGAAGGTCACAGGATAATAAAACAATCAAGGAAAACAGCCTGCTGTCAACACATAGCCCTTGTAAGAGACATAGATGGGCTGCAGGCAGCACTGCTTTGAACGCTGAAATCCTTTCAAAGCACCCTACTTCACAGGTATGCCTGGAAACCTTTGCAGGTGTGACTGCTGCAGCACACATCAGTTTGGAAGCAGCCTAAAATATCAGAGTTGTTTCTGAGTTCACCAGAACAAACGTTTATGGTATGCACGGCCTGAAACAATATCAGTACAGTTGTGTGCCCTAACTGTAATCGGCAAGACTAAGTAATGTATACTGTAAGGACTGCTTCTGCTGATCTATGCTGTGATACTGGATGCAGCAGAAACTTCAGCACTAGAAGTCAGATAGGAAAGCAGAACTGCTGTTTTACCCCAGTCCAGAGAGATTTCTTACCAATATACCTAGAATACTGTTAAAAACATGAAAAAGCTAGTTCACATCTAACTCCTGTTCTCTTTCTCTCTCTCTCTCCCTTAAATAATCATGAGATGAAATGTGTGACCATCCAGCTGCACACCTGGAAATCAGTTGGAACTTGTTAGTGCCATTGGCAGCCAGTGTGCAGAATATAACAGAAATTCCACAGTGCCTGAGGCTTCCCACAGGGAACAGCTGGAGAGCCAGGGCAGAGCTTTCATTGCATTTGTGTCTAAATGCCAGGAGAGCATACATTTGGGATCTCCAACAGACATGCTTCCCCCAGTACGTTAGATACTGATTTACTAAACAGTACCACAGGCATAAGCCTGCAGTGCAAGACTTCCAGAGACTAAAGATGAAGGAGGCAAAGGCACAGTACCATTACCCTAATGGCTATGTCTGTGAGCCTTATAAGAAGCTTCTAAGTTAGCCCAAAGTCCTCTGTTCCCCAACAGTTACCAAGATTTGTCCCTGCATAGTGCAAACAGCAGGCAGTGAGCATGGGTGGAGGAAATGCATTTTCATACACAATGTCTTCAAAAGCCAGAATTTTTTGTACCTTGGGAAAAAAAAACAAAAAACAAAAACAAAACCAAGCTACTAGTTAAGCAATGCTTCAGTCTAATGCACAGGAAGCCTTACATGCTTCAGTACTTGTCAAGCCTTTGTACACAACTGAAATGGACTCTCCCAGCTGTTTCGCCTTGTCATTCTAAGTCAGACAATGTTTACCTGCCCTGAGCTCAGCGATTGGGACACGAAGGTCACACCATGCAGTAGGCAACATCACAACAACATGATTCATTGTAGATCTATGCTGGGCCTCGCCTCACCCCAGGTGTTTTCTGTGCCTGACTTGAATAAGACTGGGGAAGAGTATAAAGGTCATAGTGCTCAATACCTTTTAAAGGACTCCTTCCTAGATCAGCACCAGGAGTGCATTCAAGTGCACACGTACAACTAAAAGCCAGGTGTAAGCAAGCGGCTCACTGTTTGCTCTTTCCCTTGGTGTGGTATCAGCTCAAATCATCATCAGAAACCACATCAGTAACACTACAGAAGGCAAGTACTGTATGCTGTGGAAAAAAATGCACCCTGTACGTACCTCTACCCTAGAAGATATGAGCAGGGACAAACTGAGGCAAAGGCAAAGTCTGGTCACACCCCTGTGTCACACTCCTGAGATCTCAGACAAACAGAAACTAAGGCAGTCATCATTTCCATGCCGTAACAGACAAGGCCACAGCTATCCATCCTACTCAGAGATTTCCATGTCTATTTCCTCACTTTCTGAGAGTTGGAAGTATTTTCTGATTTGCTTGAGCTGGAGGGGTACTCACAGAAACAGCAGCAAACTCATGCCTTCCTGCTCACCTTTTCCTGGCTTAGTCTCAGCCTAACCTGAGAGCAGCAGCCTGCCTTCACTACCACAGCTAAGGAAAAACTCTTCTTTGGAGTTGTAACTTCACTCCCCAAAGCAGCAACACAATCATGAAGACCTACATAGTAATAGGTCTCCAGCTAGCACTGGTTTAAGCAAACTGTGTGCTAGCTCGTGCTCTCACACCTACAGCTATGGTGTCAAAAGCCTCTTCCCCATCTTGCAGTGCAGAAACACCATGGAGATTTCCACCTCGCAGCATTTCACAGAGCACAACAAACTTCCTACCATCGTTACACGAGCCTGAGTGAGTTTGTTTGTTATTTACAAAATCCCAGCTCCTCATCATTATTTTTGCTACTGAGATATGGTAGCTTTTTCTGAAAGGCTAGCTACCTTGCTGTACTCTAAAGGCAATGGGATTCTCACAGTTCATTGCTGCTTCGAAACGCATGGAAGAAGCTGCAGTTTCTCATAAAACAAAGCCAAGTTAAACATGACTCCCCTTCTTACTCCAGATAGATCTTAGAACCTGCCAAGCTCTCAATGAGAACAGCAATATGTATTCATTACCTGCATTAGCATGTTTGTGAAGTTACTTCAAGCTACAAGTACTTAACATGAAGTAAAAACATTAATCGTCTTCAACCAAAACCTCTGCTTTGCACATATCGTTTTTCAGCAAGACAGACAAACAGGTTCAAAGACACCATCTAATGCTTCATAAAGGAAAAGCAGGAATCTGGAACAAGAATAATAGAACATGGATTTTGAAGATACAGAACTTCTTTCCTCCTCCAGAACCCAAACATCCCGGGCTCTAGCCTATTTCCCCAAAGCCCAAAGACTGTCCAAGGCAGTAAGCCAAGGCAGTCCCAGCTCTGTTTAAATAGTTACAGGCCTCTGAAGGTAACACTGAGTGCCCTTCCTGTGCTTTGAGATGATTCACAAGGAAGAGCACTGCTTTTCCCACTCCTTCCTGTCCCCAGCTCCCAAGATTTGGTTGGAAAAGTCACCAGTTCTCAGTAATTCCTCCACAGCAAAAATGAAGTTGCAACACATTTGTCAATCAGTGCTTTCAGCCAATAGCACTCTACCTGAAGCGAGAAGGGAGTGTTATTTTAAAGGATGCTGTTTCAAGTCCTGTTCTTAAAATCTTCTAAAACAAAGGTGAAGATGTTTGTGCAATTCCTAGGGGCCTTAAAGACCTAAATCCAGCACTCTTTTGGGGTTAGATACAGAGAAGCCTAAAGGCTACGCTATCTACACGAGACTATCCAGTTCCTGGCCACTCGCTTCCTGAGGTGTACCACTTTTGCTCCTTCCTACATCCATTCCCTTCTTACTCCTCTACTTTCATTTTTGATCCAAGCTCTGACAAATAAAACACATTATAGCACTCAACTGTCCAGGGAGAACAAGCCAGAAGCAACCCATAACGCTTTTGCTATGGATTCAGAACAGATACAAATTGCCCTCATTGATGCATATTTTTCTTGCCTCAATGTAAATATAGAAAACATATTCTCCTTTTCCCAGAAGTGTCTTTTTCATCATTTAGAAAACTGCTAAATTGAGCACTGTTACAATGCTTCTATGCAACTGGCAAATTCCAATTGAAGTGCTTGTCAGTCAAATTTTACTGACTCTAATGTGTTTGCATTCTTTGGAGGTCCACACTGAGCACCTTACCCTCACACCTCACAACAGGTAGCTGAAAGAAAGGCAGCCCCACTGAGCAAAGAAATGCTTTCACTTGCATCAGAAAGAAGACAGAGCTAAGGTATACTGCTATCAATAAATAAACACCTATTCAAATTAAACATCAACACTACCAAAAACAACTTGTAAAACAATTGAAAAAAAACACACATACTTAACGTACTTACATGGTCTACATCCCAAGAGTATTTGTGAAGAGATAAAACAAAAACCCTGACCTCTCCATGTTCTTGCAGCTCAGCTTCTAGATGCCTCTCTGCTAACAAAATGGTCGCAGGCCTTCTTGCAATCAGTAGGAACCGGCTCCACCTAGGCTTTGGCAGCTGCCAGTCACTTGCTGAGTCCTTCCATCTAGGAGGCAAGGAAGGTGATTGAGGCACCTGCTCAATTTGGTGCATTTCTCAGCTGTCTAGTGATTGGAACCCAATAGAAAGGTTGAGCTGAGTTCATCAGAAGACAGAAGGAAGTTTATGATATTTACCCCCTGACTATTTCCCTTCAATCTTTTATCATCCTTTTCTGCAGTAATTTCCAGGCTTTAACTTCATAAGCTCTGAGCTATGTGTCAGTTTGCAGAAGTGCATGACTTGGGAGGAGGATATGTGTTTTCTCTTTACTGCAGATTCCATCATGTAATCCCAAATACAGCAGGGCTATGCCATACCTTCCCAGCTACAAGCAAGGTAACTTTGGGCTTTTCCTTTGAGAAACAAAGGCAGAATGCTAAGGGAACTCCAGAAGAGCATGATGAGTTTCCTTCATCATGTAGAAAATTGCTTCCACAAAGTGTTAGTGAAGTGGGAACACATTTGCAGAAATCCCCAGATGTCTCAGTAGAGCACGTTTCATTCAGAGGCAGACAATGCCAGCTGCTCTCTCTTCTCTCTATACCAAAGCTTTGAGGATGCATCAATCCCTCAAGAAAGGAGTTTAGCACTTAGTTTGCGCTCAAGGACAAAAAAAAAATCCTAGGATTAATGGGTTCTCCCCTGCTTTTATTCTGCTTGCACAATTGCAGTGACCCATTTTACAAAGCTTGAGGGTGAATGGACTCTGCAGACTATTTTGCTACTTGTTAGCATTTCAGCACGTAGGCAGCCCTGAGCTTGCCTTTTCCTGACCGTGATTAAGAGGATTCAGACTGCAAGGGTTCGCTGCTTATGCTGCTTCGTGGCAGGCTACGCAGAACATCCTTACAATAAAATAGTAAGGAATAGACATTAAGTAAGAAAAAATGCCTTTTGTACTGTCTTATTAGTTGTTGAAGCCAATTCACTGAAAAAGTAAATGAAGCCACAATATAAAACATAGGACTTTCATGAAATTATTTTCCTTCCTAGCCTCAGGAGACTTGATTTTTCTTAGTACAGATAACATTCGTTCTTATAAAAAGCCTTCAAAAGTCCTTGCTAGGAAAGCCCTACTGTAGGCATGACTGTGTCTGGAGACACTGAATTTATCAGTGGACTTGGATCAGGTAAAATTCATCTGCAGTTCAATACCCCACAAATGCAGTACCTCCCTTTGAAACAATCCTCTCACGGGCTACAAGCAAAGGCTTGTTGAGCTGCAGGTGCCCTGCAGGCTGTAATTTGAACACCTCTGTCCTAGATGATTTATCTGGCTGGCAGGCAGGCTCTTCCCCCCCAGCTCTCCCTATTTGCAGGCTATTTTCATTAGAGGAAGCTTCACTTCTGACGATGCTAATGAAGCTGAGCACAAGAAAGCTCTGATTTCCATCAAGTCCTCTGCTCCCTAGAGATTTGGTGAGAAGCTGGCTAAGAAATCATTTCCCTCAACATCTATTATCCTCCTACAATCTCTTCTCTGATGGGCTTCTCTACAGGAAAGCACTTCCCTGCTATTTCCTATCAACCGTAGATAGTAGAACAGAAAAAAAACCCTGCCGTTTCCCTAGTCTTTGTCTTGACTCCATGCACTTCCACCCAGTCTTTCCCAAATTAGTTGCTGTTATTTATGAATTAGAAAGCCCTCCCTCTTCTAAATTTAAACAATGGAATATCTTAATGGTTTCTCCTTGCCCCTTCCTCCTCCCCCCCTTCTCTCCCCCCCCAGCAGGCTATTTTGTAGGCTTGTGACAGATGTTCAGCCTTCCTCCTTTCCCGTGCAAGCACAGGCTCTGCTGTGCTCCCAGAGGCTTTGCCTTTCCATCTCTTTGTAGGAGCACTGAAGAAAGTCAGGGAGATGGAAAAATAACTGGAAAAAGACAGCAGATCCTTCACAGGGCTGGATGCAGACACCATGGGCCGTGTGAGACACCGTACGTCTCGCTCACTTCCTTTATGGCTAAGAGAACAGCAGTATCCCATAGGGCTACATCTGCTGCAGCAAAAGTATCTGTTGGCAAAAGCTCATTGCTCTGCAACTACCCCTTGTGTTGATGAACAAAAAAATTACAAACCCAACCTCTGAGCTTTGGTTTCTGATGAATAAAAACAGGCCAAAATGTGGAAACAAATAAGCATGATGGCAAACCTGACAAGTGCAGGTGTACTATCATTATCTAACTATCACATAAATAACAAATGTTTTATTGCTTTTTTTCTTTATTTTTCTTTTTTTTCCCTGCTGTGTAGGAACCTGTTTTCTGAGAACACCACTTCTAGCTTCACCTATTGCAGGATATTTCCTCTTCTGAAATGAAAATGGGAAGGCCAGCTCTGACTCAAAGTACAGATTTGAATTTGAGACTTCCTGAACTTCAAGAGTATTCTGCCTTCGTTTTAATTCAGCCCACAGTAAGGTAGGACAGTTTTGCTTGCTTGTTTTCAAAACCTATAGCTAAGCTAAGGTCTTATGTCAGCATTTGCAAAAGTCAGGTGTTTGTTAGGTATTCTGTATCTTAGTTATCCCTCCTGGCCACCTTTCAGATGTAAATGGCCTGAACTGGGAGCTTATGAATCTCTCCAGCACCTTTGGGAAGCATGGGCAGCTGGAGCTGTTCAGCTGCTGTGCTCTTGGCGGAGGTGGAAAGATGCTCCTCCTGTTTCACATCCAAATATGCTCTGTAAGTCTCCTCTGCTAGGTACTTTGAGTCGTACTGAAGCAGTACTTTTCAGGGAGTTATAACATGCATATGTTGAATTGAAGGGGCAGACTGCTTCACACAGCCAGTCATGCGATTTCAGCCCTGTCTGTATCAGTGCTGGAGGAGGCCAGTGATGTGCCACCCCTCCAATGGTCACAGGATCCAAAGAAGATGGACTGATAGGGGCAACACTAGCCATGCTCCAGGCTAAAATTATTGTGAATTTGTTACACAAACTGTAACACTTCTCACTACTTAGTAACCACACTTTTTGGCTCAACTTCTCCAGAAACAGTGAATCTTGGTTATCCTTGAATGGTACAGTAACACAAAGATTAGTTGCATCCTTGCACCATTTTGTAGGCACTATGATGCTACCAGGCTGAGCCTGACACATGCAATACTGAGAGCCCAGGGATGTGCAGCTGCTCTCATACAGAACTCCTTGCCTTGCAAACTACGAAGTTTTGTGTGCGATGCAAGGGGTTTTCCAACCAGACAGGCAAGTGGCTTCACTCGGCTGGGTAAATTTCCATGGTATAAACACGCTTCTCAACAAATAGCCTCTTGAGGTCATGTTTGAAGCACGGGCAAGAAGTACAGAAAAATGTGTACTGCTGTTAGCTACTTGAAAAAGGGCTTTGATCTCCTGTGCTGACAACTGAATGCCTCCAAGAGGCAATACATTTCACAAAGCATTCTATTTGCCTTTTGTATAATGTAAGACACACAGGCCATTACATACAAGTACCAGATACAGAGCATTGTTGCCTGCTAAAGAAAAAATAAAATCCTGTTAACAGCTGAAGAAATAATGTCAGGAGATGTAGTCTCAACACATAGCAGCAACATCAAGCCACAGCCAGCACAGACCTAAATGTGCCACACTCCACAGAGTCTGAAGAATTGACTGGAAAGATCTAAAGGAAGCAACAACATAAAAGCTAGAACCTCAGTAAAAGAGAAAATGATTTATGACCATAATTATTGTGGATTTATCTTTGAGGGCTGGAAGTTGTACACAGAATAAGAGTTCAGCACTCTCCTTCCAACATCAAAAAGAAAAAAAGAAAAGGAAAATAATTGAGAGATTTTACAGATTTTACTAGATAATTCAATGCCACGTAGTCAGGAGCTGCTGTTCCTACCTGGACAACAACCTGCTACTCTGAGATGGCAGCAAGAAAGGGCACAAAGGACATCCTCAGTTCCCCACAGGGTATGCCTGCTAAGCTCAGGCCTCTCCAGGGCTGCAGCATGTGTTTGCTGGCTTCCTTCTCACCCCAAGGGCCCTTTGAAATACCATGTACCAAGATCTTCATCCAGACTGCTGAAGTGTGCACAGAAAGGCCTCACACTCACGTCCTTGATACACTCACACCAGTGGCCTTGCCTCACCTGGTGCTCCCAACATGGCGCCCTGAGCTGCAGCCACAGCCTGCTGTACCTTTAGACCCAGCAACTAAGTGGAGATTGCTTTTAATAGCTGGGTCGAGCGGTTAAACGACATACATCCAGCAGCCTCCTTTGCTACCTATGCCAAAAGGACATAAATGTCCCCTAAAGAAGCTAATGGGATGTAGATGAGCCATCTGCAAGTTTCTGTCTTAGGAAGACACCATCTCTGTTTGGAGAGGCTGATGAGAAGGAAGCAAAGCGGTTCATTAGGAAGAGAGAGGTGATATCCCAAGGAACTGTACTCTAAAACAGACATTAAACAGCAATGCTCTGGATGGAAATGGCTGGCCCCACTTCCCGCTTAATGGCACCCAATTCCCAAAACATTTGTGCTTACCTTCTTCTGCATGAGCAGCTGCCACAGCCTAGCTGATCAAATCAGGAACAGGCCTCCTCTACAGCACCCTTTTCTCACCACCTCACAGGTCAATTGCCTGCTTTTTCTTTAACTACACATCTAAGAACCTGTGTAATGCCTTGTAACTCTGGCCTGGCAAGTTAAAAATGTATTATGAACTATCCGGAGCTAAATCCCAAAAAGCTATTTGCTGCTATCTGAGGGCAGAAGACAACTGTAGCAGCAGGTTCAAACCCTGTTCAGGCAGCCAAGTGTCAGGTTTAATCTCTCTGAGGTCTTCATGTCCTGGGAACGTTGAACTACCCCTGCAGAACAAAGGAAGCTGGGGACAAGAAAAAAGCATTGGCCCCAGCTCCTGATGTCTTTGGTGGATGAAAGGACGAGGCCGGCAGTGGAGGGTGCACAAGGACACACTTCCAGGAGCTGTTGGCTAAAACTTTTGGTGTTAAATCAATGTAGAAAAGAAAAGCTGAAGGATTATGCTTAACTGTCAGCATTCAGGAGTTAAGTGGTACTGCTAGGAGAAAGCAGAGGAGCAAAGGCACTGTCTCAAAGATCAGACACCAGTGGAAATTAAAGTCACTGTTATTTCCCCAGAAGGAATTGATCTGTATTCATGCCAGAGACCTGAGAAGAGTGCTAAGCACTACCACAGAAATTGTTTATTAAACCAGCTAGTAGATGAGAGGATAAGAAACCTCAGAGTATTATAGCCAGCAAAATAAACATTAATTATAGTGAGCTTTTGTGTGTTAGCAGTATTTGAAGGTACCAGGTGAGATCTTTACTATTGCTACGTGCAAATGGTAATTGGATACACTACAGCAACATGCCAACAGTGACAACAAAAAAAGATAATGGGGGAGTATTCTCATTTTGCAGGTGGGGCACCAATAAGCTGAATCCCCTGCTGGGTGGGATTTGTCTTATCAGCTCTTGAGACAAATAATGCTGAACTAACGTGGAAGTGCAGGAGTGAGTCCCAAATTTGGGCTCTAAGGAATACTATATCAGCTATCCAGTGGTAATGGTAGGTTGTGGAGGCAACAGAGGTACACATCCTGACAGAGCAACTACAAATTCCTGCTACTGAGTCATGTTTGATGGCATAACTCAGGTAAGTATCTGTCTTACTTTGCAATGACAGCACAGAGAGTGTGTGGTTTTCCCCAGCTGGCCAGACAGGCAAAAGACAGCAGCGTTATATCTCTTAAAAGAATCCAAGCTCAGAAAAGCAAAGGACAGAAGGCAGATGACCTCTGGATGCACTAGACAGTGATTCTCACATGAAAGCACAGCTAAATTGGGAAAATGGCATTCCTAGGAGAGGAGTGTGCTACTTTGCTCTTTTTCACAAACCAAGTTTCCTGTTGATCTGACAACGTGCAAATATCTTGGGCAAGGGGTTGGCAAGTCATCTGCACCTGGCTTCTTATCATCTGCACCACAAACAAAGTGAGGCTACTGGCCATTGCTTTTGTAATCTCGGAATGACAGGATGCCAAGAACAGAGTTCACCTCAAGTCCTTTTGCCCCTTAACAGTTAATATTCAGGCTCTGGGTGAAGAACAGTCCACAGATCCCTGGCTCAAACACTGAATACGAGAAGACAGATGCAGACCACAGCAGTGTTTTCCAAAGTTCTTTGGAGACTTGGGTTAACCTTTGAAAAATTGTACCCCCAGCCACATGAAATTCTCAGAGAACAAGCATACAGGCCCTTGTAAAGTAAACAGAGATGTTGCATGTCAGCTGTTGCATAACTTGAACAGCTCCTCATTAGCTTGGTGCATGTGTAATGCACGCTGGGTGAAGCTCTAGGCGTACATGCAAGGCTGTTGAAGAAGCAGTACCCTTGAAACTATAGCACAGGACCTTTCCTGCTACCGTGGGGTATCTGTCCTAACAAAACACTAAAGGATGATGAGGTTACCAATCAACTTCACACCAGTCCTGCTAGGCAAGGCAAAGACAGGATTACACCTAAGCACCCCACGAGGAAGAAGCTGGTGGCCTAATTCCATTTGCACTACGTTTATAAGCTCTGCTTTCTCTTGGATCCTTACACATACTGCTTTTCCACAACAGTTTTGTAGTTCTGTTTTCAGCTTATTTATCCTTAACAACAGATATACAGTAGGGAGCTATTCCTATCTTTGTTCTACAGAGGAACAAAGGAAGTGAGAGATTCAGTAATGTACAGAAGGTCAAGGAGAAAGCGTGAGACAGAGCAAGGAGCTGAGTTTGCCTTTCTAAGTCCAGGATAAGGTTTCTCACCATTCATTTCACTAGGTGGGACTGAAGCCAGCACCAAGCGCTCCGGAAATCCCATCGTGACTGCTTCCTTCATTTGAATATTTTAATAGTGTTTACATCTCCAATGAAGACGTACACACTACAGCAAAAAATAAACCAAAAACAAAACAACCCACCAGCACCCTTTGAAGCATTTTAATGAAATGCTTCATTAATTCAAAAATTGTTGAGATTGCAAATCAGGAACAGAACATACAGGTCTAGAGGCATGATCACTAATAATTCATGAGCAAAATGTTATGTTTATGCAACATTAAGGATGAGATTTTAATTTCTTATTACTGTAATTGATTTCATTCAGTTGTTATGGCAACTTTCTTCCTTTAGTACATGCACTACACTAGATTGCTAAAGGCATAAGCCATAAAATGAGGCTATGTGACACAACACAGCTGCAATGTGTGCTGTAAGACAAACACTGATTATTTACTCATATGATACAGAGTAGATAAAGAACGTAGCTAAGACTGTCTAGCAACTTCTATTCTAATATTATCATCACATGCTGATAAATTCGAGTTCCATCCATCAGTCCCAGCCAACATCTTATGTTCTTACCTGCAGCACTAACTACTCTTAGTTTTCACTACTTGTTGTTCTACTTGAGCAGTAACAATTCTGCCATTTTATTAAGCTAGTTAGTAACAGCAGCTTTGTCAGTACACGTTAGGCATGTAGTTGTATTTTGATGCTTATCCAGAATAGCTTTTATAAATCAGGAGTTCAGAGCAAAAGCTGGAAACTCGACAGTTGAGACTAAAAGTCAAATCATGCCTTTTGCCATCTAGGAGAAAGCATTCAGTGCAGTTGAACAACACCAACTGGCACAGGCTTTGCTCAGCTCCCGCTGTCACCCAGCGATGGTGAAATTGCTAAACATGCCCCTACTCTCATGCATTGCAAAACAGAGCTTGCTCTGTGGGCCACAAATTGCTGGCTCCTGCAGTACTAGAACTTAAAATCCTTTCAGTATCTTAAACTCTTCAAATCTTTGTGACTTGTCAGTCTCAGGCGCATCAAACTTCAGGGGAACTGAATACAGCAAGCCAGCTGCAAGTCAGACATTGCTTGAAAATGGAAACAAATGTTTTCTTTCTTGAAGGCCCTGTGTAATGTGCACTGAATGAAGAACTGCAGAGGCTGGCTTCTGCTCTTGCCCCTAGCATGTTTCACATTTCATCGAACTTCAAAGGCTAACGTGTGTCACAGAAATCTAACAGCCATTCATCTAACAGTCCTGCCCCTGTTCAGGACCTGAACATACTGATTGATGCTGCAAATTTTTACTCTTCCAGGTAGCTTGCTGTTCAATTGCGTGGTAAAGAATTTGAGTTTCCTGTTCAAAAGCCCATTATTAATTATTGTGTGACAATTCACTAGAATAGAAGCCGTTCCGCTGCTAATCCCTTGTAGCCCACTTAAAGCCACAGGAGAGCAGGTTTGAAAGGTGAGCAGTGTAATACCATGAGATCCCATCACAAACCAGGGCTGGTCCACAATGATGTGAACTGCCAGCTCTATACTTGATGTAGGTTAGGCAGTAACTATTTCAC
The DNA here is from genome assembly GCF_023343835.1 of Lagopus muta. Lineage (NCBI taxonomy): Eukaryota > Metazoa > Chordata > Aves > Galliformes > Phasianidae > Lagopus > Lagopus muta. Next base: position 15,846,219 of record NC_064436.1, read on the forward strand.
AAAGGCTCAAAGCTTTGTGAACAGAGGAATGTCCTGGAGCTCATACAGAAACTGCACAGCCAGAAGCAGTCCCATAGCAATGCTTTTCACACAAAGATTTCCCTTCAGCCTTCTGCTCCCACCCAGACCTGCCCCAGTGATAATGCAGTTAGGAAAACGAGACTGCATTTAAGCCCTTGAGATGGCAAGCGCTCAAAGCTTCACCTAATGCAAGAAAGCCTAAAACAGCATTTGAAAAGTATACATGGCTCTGCTGTTAAAAATAGAGCAACCACCCATTCTTTGAACAAAGCCAGGCAAGCCTCCTTTGAGGGATACACCTTTATCTGACCCAGCAAAATCAAAGCGATGCCCAAATTATCAAGCCACAGAAGTAAGCCTAGCAACATTCTCAAGCAAATCTCTTCTCATGCTGGGGACCAACTCAAAAGCAGTTGTACGGCACACCCCAAGCTGTATTGAAGAAACCAATCTCATTAGCTGTTGTTAACCCAAGGCCTGTGGCCTCCCACACTCACAACAGCTCACCTACGTGCTGTGTGAATAATCTGCCAGCGCCCAAGCAAGGCGCTTGCTGTACTGAAGCAACCTGAGTGGGCATCTTTGAAGTAGGAGCTGAAAATCTTGGCTGCAGCAGCTCTCGTGTTCAAAGTTGTCACAGCTGACAGCAAGGAAGCTTCAAGTGATAGAATGAACATTGCCAAGAGCCATTACATAATTGGCTTTTAGTCATACATGTGAGCTAAAGAACATAGAAGGAAATTTCATAGAGCTCTTTCAGACATCAGGTGTCCATTCCTCTTCTAGCATATGTGGGAAGTGAGAAGCCTCAGTGTGCTCCTGTATTTTAAGTAACTATGAAGGCCATGAAGAACCTGAGAACTGCCATTGCTGCTCTCAGTGGATTATGTTAACAATAGCACAAGCCCCGTGCTTCCCACACACATTGCCAATAAGCATCCTAATCTCCTCCAGACCCAACCCCAGAATCCGAAAAATGAACACTCCAGGGTCCTGTGTCTCCCCCCACAACATTTAGAGCTGGAGAACAAGCTGCCCCAGCTGAAGGAACACCTTTGTCTTCTCCATCTCTTGCACAAGAAAGAAAAGGACAAAGAAAAGGGAAGATCTGGATCAAGCTCCAAGGCACACCCTACGGTGATGTTTTGAGCAATCTCAGCACATCTAGATCTTGGGTCACCCGTTCAGTTCTTCCAGCAAGAGCCACTTAGGGCCTCTTATCCATTATTTTGCAGAGGACACCAGAACTACTTCCTAAGACAGGCAGAATGAGAGCAAAATTGTTTAAGCTTTTTTTTGTCTCCTCTCTCTCCAAGTGAAAGACAAGTACTTTTAACTGTAGAAATGCAGACACCAAGCTTCATCCAGAAGACTGGAATAGCTGCAAGCATAAATGCAGCGAAACCCAGAACACTCATCCTGTAATGAGCCCTAACTTCACCTCTAATGGGAGATCCCCTTTGCTAGGTGCAGAAGTGGACAATTTGCAGAACTTATCCCAGCACCACAGCAGAGCTGAGTGGATAAGCAGAGACACCTCACAGCAGCCTTCAAAACAGACAGCAGCAAAGCTGAGAAAAGGTTCACATCCAGTAGGGAGCTGCACACAAAAGACTCCTTTTTCTTTGCAAAGAACTTATCAAAACTTTTGGAGGATCCAAGTAGCAGCTTGGATGCCACATAAGTTAAACAGCAAAGAAGAAAGGAAGCAAGATATACTACCAGTACAATCAACTGTAAGTCATGGCAATTAACAAATACAACAATTTATTTTTGTTCTGAAGTGAAACAAGACCCAGTAGGTTTATCACACACAGTCAAGGTACTCTATTTCAGAACGGAGCTCCCAGGTGCAGAAGTAAGAAGTTTGAGTGAACAGTATTTGTATCGTACAGAGTACACAATAAATTAATATCTACATGCAACATACCTACAAAAAGTTACATACAAGGTAAAAAAATACAGTATTTTCTGCTCATTTTTTGTTTTAAATTTTTTTTTTCCTGTACATTTTTTAAATTTACATTTTTATTTACATTTTTTTGTAAACTTTTTGTATTTTTATAAAACTGAAATCATGTAACAGTTACAGACTTACGGCACCGCTCATACCCTAAAACAATTCTTACATCTACAAAACAGCCTTTAGATTGCTCCTTCATTTCTACTTTGGCACCACCACACTTCACACCATTATTCTGAGTTAACTCATCCGCTTACTACCTAGCCATATTCTCAGTACAGAGAAATGCAATCACACTTCAGTTTGTGTGCTTCCATAAGTTCAAAAAAGCCCATTACATTAACTACTTCATCAACATCACATTTACTGGATATTACTGCATAATATCAACTCTTCCTGCACTAACTGCTTCACATAAGCATGCAAACAAGTCTGATTATGACTCAATCAATAACATGAATATACTGAAATAAACTACAAGGGTTAAATACTAAAAGGAACGTAGACATATCAAGAGTAACCGTGTCAATAAATCTAAGCTGATAGTATGGGCTGACTTTTTAAACACTAAATATAAACACACAGTGGGTTTCAGCATAAGCTAATTTGTATTAAAGAAAATATGAAAAGCCCTGTCACATACTACCATTTTCAGTAAAAGTTTGTATTGACTAGAATCCTCCACTCCTACCACACACACTCAGTTCAAAACAGGGATTCCTAAAGTTTATGAAAAACTAAGCCTTAAATAAGAAACATTTGAAATACACAAGAACCTGCTGAAAAGGAGCACAGCACATGAAGTGTTAAAGCAGTTTCAGTATTCAAAAAGCCCATTTCACTGTGAATCAGCACTTCAGCATGGTACTGTATATGCAATAATTCCACTCAGCCAATGTGATTTAACCACAAAACACTGAAGAGTGGAGGGACCCTCACAGGAGGGCTCTGCACTAATCTCCTGCCCACAGGAGCACCAATACCGATTTTTGATCTTGCCGCTCAAGGTTTTGTCACATCAGACCCTGAAAACCTCCCAAGACAAAGACTACACAGCTGCTCTTAGTCCATCCCATGCTTGACTGCATCCATGGAACAAGTTTTCCATTGCTTTAACTGAAAGCCTCCTATTACAATTTATACATGCCATTGCTCATACTTGCTCCATGCATCTCAGTCAGAAACTGCAATGATCTTCTCAGCAACCCTCTCTTACATACTAGAAGACTGCTGCTCAATCCTACCACACACCCTCTTGGCCGAGCTGCATGAAGCCCACACTTCCCTCAACTTCTCCTCACAGATCCTGTTCCCCAAATTCCTTGTGCATCCTGGCAGCTCCATGGCAGATGGAAACAGGTGACCAATATCTTGGACCAAAAACTGGACAGGGAAGAAAAAAACCTTACTTCCCTCAATCTTGATCACCTGTTTAAGCAGCCCAGTAAGCCATCAGCTTCCATTGCTGCCATGACACTCTGCTGCTCATGTTAGCTGCTAAGCATCAAGGAACACCAGGTACAGGACTGCATTTATCCTCTAAGACAACAAAACTAGACATCAACTTCTTTTTTTTGCTGAAATGAGACCTGAATTAGAACATAAACCACAAGGCAGGCATTCAAAGCATTGTAGTATCACAGCAACTCTTGCCTTAATACAGTTTACAGAATACCACAATCCCATTTATTATTGCCAAAAGATTAGGGTGCATTAAAAATCTTAACCCACTACAATCAAGACTTAATGCAAAGACTGAGAATTAAGAGTTTGCCACTTTGTTTTAGGCTTGAGTTCAAAGAAGAAGGTGCCTTCCAGATCACTAGGAGGAGAACTGCTAAGGCTTTCTTCTCCACTGCTCATATCTTCACAGGAGTCCTCACTAAAAGGAACAGTAGGAAAGATTAGCATTTCCAGCTAATGGGAACACCCCACAATTTAAAAGCCTGGAAAGTATAACCAACCTTTCGCTTTCATTGAAACAGCCACCCTCTGGTATTGTTGGCAACTCAGGAACACTGTAGTAACTGTTCTGTAGATTCTGGGCTGTGCGCCTTGAAACAATCCAAACTAGCTTTTTATGATCAGGCTTGCAACATTCAGGAGAAGAATAGTCTGCCAGGCATTTTGAGACCAGTTCCCTCCAGTAAAGCAGGTCACAATCACTTATCTGAAAAGTGAAGAAACAACCTATTTACATCAAAATACAGCCACTCCACCTTAAGGAAATGACTTCACGAAAGAGATACCCAAATTTCAAAGGTTTGCTGCTTTTAAAGGTGAACTCCTATACACCTCCTAGGAACGCCTCTGAATTAACAGCTGGGCTGTCAGTGGTTGTCAACATTTAATTCATCCCCAAATGAGAAATAACTGCTGTTTAACGGAGACCAAAAACATTTTGAGACATCATACAGCAAAACTAACAGAAGGCCATGTAAGAGGGTCCTACCTAGAGATGTTTTACTGCCATGTAATAATGTCATCTTTATAAAACACTTTAAGGAACTACTTCTATCCCCCAAGGCACTGGGTTAGTTCAATTTGATTACAACTGTTTTAGACTATGGCCAGTTACAACATGCAGCTAGAAGCATCAAATTCTGTTACTGGGGCAAAAAGAACCAGCCCAGCAGACATTCTGGTCATACAAATGGAATGGAAGCCTCTCTAGAACATGTTAAATCAGCTGCCTGTTAGAACATGAGTAAAACGAGAAGAATTGCTAATCTAATACAGAACACATTTAACCTAGTTTTCAAACTGTAATCCTTTTACATGTCAGGTAGTTGCCAATTACTACTTGACCTCATTCACTATGAAGCAGCAGTTACTTGTATTTGGCATTCTACCAATGAAACAGTATTACAAGAGTTTCGGACTTGCTTAAAAGCCTGTTTCATTGCTTGCTTTAGCTGATGCCAAACACTACCTGTTGAAGGCTGCACACTGACAGAGGTGCCTTAAATTTAACACCAAATATTAGCCATACCAGTCCCAACAACTGCAAAATTAACCTCAAAACGTTTACCTTTGAGTGCTTTTGAACACGCAGAAGTATCTCAAACAGCTCAACAGATTTCAAAGATTGAACTTCAAGAGTGAGAAGGCACAAGGCCAAGACAGAAGGCTATAACAACAAAAAAAATGCTGCTCAGCATACTTTGATTGAAGCCTAAACGGAAGCCAAAGAAAAGCTACTTCTACTTACTTTTGCTTTAGAGAAGACAAGACGACAGTTGCAAGCTTTTAGCTGTGCTTCCAATTTGTCAAGATTCAATACTTCTTTCCTAAAAAACACACAAGAGAAGGAGCATTCATATCAACAAGCATTAACATGTCAGGAAGTCACAGACAAGGAGCAGCCTCCTCTTCAGTCAACATCATTTTAAAATGCAGCTGAAGAGGAAAAAGGCCTTTGCAAACTGAACATCAACATGCAATTCAACTCACCTTTCTGAGGTATGACAGAGTACAATAGTATGGTACAAGTGCAAGAAGGTTAAGGCAGTAGTAGCTTTAAATTCAAAGTGCAACTTTTCTGAAATTATCTTTTCCATCCGTTTCAGGTCGGACACAGTGCATTTACATTGGCTGATTCGGATAATCTCATGAGCAGATGGAATATTGCATTCTTCTTCAACCACTCGGGCGGCCAGTTGAAAACAACAAACTCCAATGCAAGATAAATGCTTTGGTTTCACCTAAAAATAAGAGGAAACACTGAGTACCTCCCACCTACTGTGCTATGCTTATCAAACAGGGAAATAAACAGCTCACCCAGCCTAGGTGAGCAATTTTGAAATATTTGCATTTCAACAGAGATTTAGTTCCTCATCTACACTTGATGGGGTGTTTGAGTCAACTGCGGTCATTACAAGTGTTTCACCACTTCAGTTTCAACAAAACACAGCTGGCACAGCCAATAAAGCAGTATCAATCTGTTACAGGAGAACTGAAGGTAGGTACAACAGCCAAGCACCCTCTACCGAAGTTGTTCTTCCTCATTACACTACAAAGAAATTACAGTGAGAACTGTAGTACCTCACTTCTCCAACCGGCAGTGCTCACCTACCCTCTGCTAAAGCCTACACAAATCCGGTCTGAGCTTGTTCTAGGCAGTCCTAGCCCCCTACAGCTCACTCCTACCCCTGCTATTCTCTGCCGTATAAGAGGATAATGTTTCGCACAACCTGGAAGACTGTCAGACCAGAGAACTCCAGGCATTAATTTTACCAGCTTGGTAATTGGCAACTGATTTCTGTTGGAATTGTCTGCCACAAAGCAGCACAAACAAAAGAACAACCAGAATATGATCTTTTGGCATTAGATCCAGCTCTAAGCTTAAGCTTTGGCACAGTACCTACAAGATTTTAAACCCAAATTGCTTATTTTGTTCTTCATTATCTCCTGCTCTCTAGGTCTTCTATATCTACTTATCTTTAAAGATGAGGTGAAGCCACAACAAAGAAATTAACATATCACCACATTTCATGCAACAACTACTGACTTCAAACCTTACACAGAAGCTCTTGGTATAACACAATTAAACAAGCACAGTTCTCTCCTAACTCACAACTTTCCCCCCTTTGGCTAATAAGGGAAGTTCAGACAGAACCTCCGTGTTTCCAGAAACACTGCAGCAGGTCCTCTTCCCCCTCAAATACCTTCATAAGAGCCAGGAATCTGTCCAGGATGTTAACAGCCAAAACAAACGTTTCAGTTGCAAAACCGAAGAAGTTGGTCAGACTCCAGAGATCTTCCACCTTAGCATTCCTTTGTCTCGGGCACAGAGTGTTTTCATTCTACAGCAAGAAAAGTCAAAACGTAATAGCAGTGACAGCGAGAACTACCAAGCCTCCCAGTTAGGTCAAAGGTAAGTTTTTCTTAAAGCCTGCTGGAAATGCTTCCTATTACTTTCTGTTTTCTTTATTCTGTTAGCAATAAAACCCCACTTAACGCACCCGAGGCTCGGAACAGCCCCGAGGCGCGCGGACACTGCCATGCCCATTGGCACCGATGCAACACGCAGCACATCCACACCGCTGGGCACACACTCCTTCCCAGATGACAGTTCTCACAGCCGTGCCCACACCGACTTAGGAAAGATGCGACCAAACCCAGTTTATACTCCCTCCCCGCCAGTCGAGGAGCGAGATGCTCTGCCTCCAAACCCAGCCCACGGGCCCAGCACACCGCCGCCCCCCGGCCCCTCACCTCGGCCGCGCACTCGATGAGGCTGAGCCCCCTCTCGCGGGGCTGGAAGCGGCCCTCCAGCTCCAGATGGAGGTTCAGCTGCCGGAACAGCCGCAGCGCCTCGCTGCCCATCTCCGAGCCGGCCGGGCGGCGAGGGCCTTGGGAGACGCGGACAAAGGGAACCGGGCGCCCGCCCCTCGCCGAGGGGCGATCCCACAGCGCCGGGGAGGCGAACCGCGGGCCCCGGGGGCTCCTCGGCGGCAGGGAGAGGGAGCCCGGTTCCCGTCACCGCACGGACGCGGGTGGGCTCCGCCGCGGGCACCGCATCCAGGCAGGGCGGCCCGCGCCTCCGCCGGCGGCCGGCCCCGCTCGCCGCCCCGCAGCGAGTCACGGCACTGCCCGCAGCACCGACACCATCCCCGTCCCCGCGGAGCTGCCGCTGCCGCCGCCGCCGCCCCGGCCCCGCATCAAAATGGAGGCGGCGCGGCCCCGCCCCCGTGTTTTTGTTCTGCCGGCCCGCAGATGGCTACGCGCGGAGCGCTCCCGGCGAGGCCCGGTCGGCGAAGCGCCGCGCGGAGGTAAAATAGTCCGCGCGCGCAGCCGCGCACCCTAGCGGAACTCCGAAAGGCTTCGGAGACCAGAATCCGCCGTGATCACCCAGCGGCTCGTTCTGTCACCGGAGCCCGGACAGAACAGCGCTCCTTCGGAAGGAGCGCCGGGTCCTAGCGGAGGAATACACCGCAGGATCGCACCACTCCTTTAAAGGGCCCCAGACCTTTTGCCGTCTTCTCCGGTTTTAAAAAGTCCGCCCAAACATTTCCCCATTTTGATTGGCCCGCGCTCCTCGGCAGCTGATTGGCTGGCGGCTCTGCTTCCTCCTCCTCTTCCTAATCCATGGTGTTCTGTTGTTTACCGTCGGCGATTGGTCGCCGAGCGAGGGTGGGTCTCTCCTGATTGGTCGGCAGAGCGCTACCTCTGCCCCGCCTACAGCTGCCGGCCTTAGCAACCGTCACGGGGCCGGGCGTGTGCTATGGCCAGCGGCCCTGCAGGGCACGGCGGGCGGCTTGTGGTTGGCGGCTGCGCTGGTGCCTGTCTGCCCCTTAGCTGACGGCTGAGTAGCTCCAGTACCAATTTGGCTGTCTGCTAAAACACACGGACTTTCGTAATTGGAGGGGGTCATGCAAAAAATAACAAATAATAATAAAACCACCCCGAAGATCCTTAATTGAAACAATGTACTCACCAACATCGTGTAAAGGGATGAATCATAGAATCGTAGAACGGCCTGGGTTGAAACGGACCGCAATGATCATCTAGTTCCAACCCCTGCTATGTGCAGGGTCACCAACCACCAGACCAGGCTGCCCAGAGCCACATCCACCTGGCTTTGAATGCCTCCAGGGATGGGGCATCCACAACATCCTTGGGCAACCTGTTCAGTGCGTCATATGTAGAACATATTTTATTTATTCTCCAGCATGTCGTGCTTTACAGAATAGCAGTTCCTTCCTGACATTGTTGGGAACTTACAAAGCAGTGAATGAAGAATTATACGTTCCTTAGCTGCAGGTGCGGTGACATTCCTCTAGTTAGGAGCAGTAGTGCTGTCCTTTCAGGAGGAATTCTTGGTTTGTGCTGCCCAGGAAGACTGGTGCAATAGCAACAAAAACAGCAACAAAAGAATTAAAACTCGAGGGAAAACCATACAAAATCTTTAGAGTTTCTAATGTAAGCAACAACTTCTGGCAAAGCTTTAACTTAAAAGCTGGACATTTTGCAAGACAAATTGTAAACTAAAAGCAAGAATTCTTCCTTATTTGTTGTGATGTAAGCCTATTAAATCCATCAAATGGCATTAGTTGTTCCTTAAAATGGTAATATTTTACCTAGCTTTGATAAACTATCTCCCACTCTGACTTGACAAAGCGTGTCCAGCAATTCATCAAGAATAGCTGTGTTTGGACTCACCAGTTGTATCAGAGATGTCATCTGGGCCTCCTGGTATGAAGGTTTTCAAAATGAAATGAGATTACAAACCTTCACAATTAAGGGACATGTGGTAACTGGCACTCCAGACAACACATGGAACTTCCTTACTCAGAGCCCAAGTCATCCAGGTAAGAAGAAAGGGGTCATTTGGAACGATGGTTTTGTCTGAACCACTTAAACAAAGAGCAGCCGGTAATTAACCTAAGTGCCCTACTGCAATCCGTTATACTGGGAAGGAGGGCAGTGACACAAGGAAAGCAGCAGAACTGCTAAATCCAGTCGGCAAAAAATGCCGGAGTTGTGACTGTCTCTCTGAGACCAAACTGCTGCACTATGATGAATAGGAACTTAGCCTAATTCCAGGGGAAAAACATGTCCAGTTTAGCCAACATGCATTTTTCTGCAATGACGCGGGAGGCAACTGCTCATGCATGACTTAGTATATTCACCAAGCATAATTCAAGCTCATTTGAGAATATGAGTAAGGCATGGAACACCAAGAGAGCCTGCGTCAAATGAAATTAGCCCTAGCATCCTTCCCTGCCTTGAGAACTGGTTGTTCTTTCTTTTTTAGTTCCTTAAGAGGCATCTTAGGGGAAAAAACCAAACCAAACCAAAACAAAAAAACCCCTCTATTTTAATTACATGGAAATATTTGACAGTTGTGTGGTTGCTTTTTTAGCAGAGTGGAGAGAAGTAGGTCCTGTAAGGAAATAAAACACCCTTTAACAAAATAAAATACCCTCAGTGTGTACATTCTTATACATATATTAGAAAATGTATCTAAAGGCTTTGTCTATATGTCTCAGAAATATTTTGCAGATTCTGTTGCTTTGAGAAGCAGTGAAACCAGATCCTGGAGATAAAAGCTTTCAAACCTGAAGCCTTTGTATGGGTTCCACTCACCAGGCCCTTTAAAAAGGAACTGCTCCAGAGATAAAATGTCTCACAAGTCTTCTAGAATTTAAAATTTCTTCATCTGGCAGCCCCTACAGGACAATGCCACTTGATTCTCTAGAAGGAGCAAATGTCCCCATGGTACAGCTCCTGCCCTCAGTACAGAAGGATGCAATTTCACTTTTCACCTTGTGCTAATGGCAGTTGGTCAAGCTCAGAATTCACAAATAAACGAATTTATTCAAATTTATGACATGCTTTCTCAATGAAAGAGTGCAAGCTTGCCAATCAAGACAATATGATGCTGGTGCTAAGGAAAAAAATTGTCTGGCAATATGAGCGCATACAGAGACAAGTAAAGACAGTGCATAGATGTCTCAGTGACCCTATTCCAAGTTCAAAATAGCTGTTGAAAGTAGGAAGGGAGGGTGCAGAAAAAAAGAGACCCGACTTATTTGCTCAGGAGAAGGGAGCTATACTTAGCAGAAAATATTTTGAGCAGACAAGATTCAAATACAAACCAATGGAGACAGGATAAATTTAGAACAGACTAAATGCTTTTAGCGATGGTGATTTTGTTTTGCTGCAGCGACATGTGGCAGAACATCTGACAGTGCTAATGGCTGGATGAGAGGAACTTTCATAACAAAAGGAAGCTTACCAGAAAGGGAAATGCAAGTTGGTCTACCCAAGAGCACTTGTAACAGCATACCTCTGTTGTTTAGGTGCCATTGCTTTGTTTAACAAAGACTAAGCTCACATGTTTTTGGATGGGCAGCCTGACACACTTTTCAGACCCATCCCCACAGTGATCCTGGAATCCTGGAAGCCCAGTTTCTTTATGTGGACATTTATCTAAACTGCAAGACCTGGCACACACAGCTGACTGCAGGGCACCCTCAGCAAATGAGCTTGCATTTATGGGACAGGACAAATGCAAAGAACCCTGTCTGTATCCAGAGCTGGTCATATACAGAACTCCAGTATGTATGTAGAGAAAGCCTTTGTCATTTGTGTATATTTTAGACAATCTTCTGCACTTAACATTATGAATGCATTCAAGGTATAAAGCTACTATGTACTGATACCACATACTTTGTTTCCTGAAAAAGGGCAACTGACACAATGTACAAGTGCTCCTCGACCAGCACAGCTGTGTTGAAATTCTAGGACAAGAAGAGGGGAATCGGCATACCTTACATCACAAATCTTCCTAGTATAAACTAGGCCTAAATAATACATAGTACTACAGCTCACAATCAAGGTAACTGCCTCAGACCTTTGGAGGTGGTGAAATGATGACTTGCAATGCTGAAGATGACTACTTTGCACCTCTGTTTTCACTGCCTTCATTAACATTTGGCTTCAGAGTAGCTCTGTTTTCAACCTACTAATGCTGCTTTAAGGTTCTCTTCCTTGCCTATATGATCTGCTTTCATTGGAGATAAACTGTCTCGAGAGGGTTTTGTGAGTCCCCTCTGACAACAGAAACTTCACTTCTGACTTCCAAGAGGTTACTAGAAGAGAGGCATCAAAAAGTCTGCGAGGAAAACATCATTTTTAGAAAACGTTTTTGTTCCCTATACAATGGCTGGTATAACTCTTGCAAGACACAAGTAAAAACTGAATTGCTTGTAGCAAGTGCCTAGTGCTAAAACCTTGTTTCAGGAAGAAAATTCAAGTCTTCAGTTGATAATTTGCACTGATAGGAAAGGATTTTGTTCCAGGAATAACTCAGCGGAAAGGCCCGTATCAGTTATCTCATGGCTCTGAGCACAGCAGTATATGTTATGCTGGTATGGTATGACAGAAATCCGTCATCCTTCATACTGCAGCACTAGAAAATGACCAGACAAGGGGAAAGCGACTCAGTGAACCTAATTCTTTCCTATGTTTTTATGAAGATACCTCTATGTGGAGTTGTAAATTTTATGCTGGTAAAAATTTAAGGGGACAACTGCCAACCTTACAAGCACAGCTGCCAGTGCAACTTACTTCTGTAGTGTTATCTAAACTCATTTCCAGGGCATTGAAAATGGCTCTGGCAAAGAAGAGGAAGGTGGAACCTCACCCACACATCAGGGCAAACCCTCAGGTAAAGATGAGAAGGGTAAAGCACATGTCAATGACTTCACCAGTGGCTGCGTAGAGAGTATTTGCAGTTCTGCTGCTCATAGTTGCTCACTGCTGCCCCACCTTGTTCAAATTTCCCTCCTTGTAACAAGGAAAATGGAAGGAACCCAGGAAGACTCCCAGTCTGTGACACATTTGATTGCTTACCCAGTTAGTAAAATTATTATTCATTATCTCTGTGTTGAGTGAGTTTAGGTGCACTTTGTATTAGCCCCACTGCAGCTCCTTTGTGAGCCAGCTCACTCTCACTGATTTCTGTTACAGCTACTGGCAGAAATCTATATTCCATCTGAAAGTCAATTAAAATATTCTTCCTGTTTTTTTGCTTTTTGTTTTGTTTTGTTTTGTTTGTTTTAATAATAATATCAAATGCATACATCAATTTCCTGCAGGCAAACAGCACAGGGAGTGTTTGTAACGACAGATGAAGATGCAGACCTGGTTCTGCTCCTGCTGACATTGCTGTGCAGCAAGGGTAATCTTTTAGGAGCCAATAATTACACCAAATGTCTAAGCAACGTGCTTCAGTGCTTTTATGGCAATAATTTGCCTTCAGTGCAAGTTAAATTGTCTGAAAGGAAGTATGTTTCAATAACCTTGTGCTTGTCTAAGCATGACCACGTAACTAGCAGTTTGCTTAAAGGTCTCTTAATAACAGTTTGTAACTGGAAGGTGTGTTTTATTCACTATATATCCGTGTGACTTATTTCAAGTGTGTTCTTTTATTTAATTGACAAGATAATTCTAGGCAACGTTGTACATAAGGCTTCTTAAGGCTTTTAAAAGTGTGGTGTTTTTTTCTTTTTCTTTTTTTTTCTTTTTTTTTTCTTTTTTTTTTTAAGAAAGGTGGTTGTGCATAATTTCCAAAGGCAGTTTCAAAATCACATGGATTCTGCTTAAATGGAATTTAAATCATTCATTAAAAGTTAAGCCAAGAAAAAAGAGCAGTCACCTTTCTGACTGCACCACCAGCGAGCTGTTGAGTTAAATGACTTTACAGTAGGCACGCTGCTATAGTCTTTCCAGAGTGTTTCTTAAGCATACCTCCTCGTATGCCTTTGGCTAGAATTGAATTGCATGGGACAATGTCTTCTATACTTTGCATAGAGATAGCCATTAGCTGTAAATCACAGAATCGCTGAATGGCCCAAGTTGGAAGGGACCTCAAGGATCATGAATCTCCAATGCCCCTGCCACAGGCAGGGCCACCAACATCCCCATTTAATACTAGACCGGGCTGCCCAGGGCCCCATCCAAGCTGGCCTTGAACACCTCCAGGGACGGGGCATCCACAACCTCTCTGGGCAGCCTGTGCCAGCACCTCACCATTCTCTCTGTAAAGAACTTCCCCCTGACATCCAACCTTAATCTTCCCTCCTTCAACTTAAAACCATTTCCCTTTGTCCTGCTGTTATCTACCCTTTTGAAGAGTTGACTCCCAAATAACAAATCATGTTAATCTGTATTTTTTCCCCTTTATGAGACTACTGCTGCACCTTTATCCACTTCAAGTTCGTTGGTGCATAATATCCTTCTCGTATGTCCCACCAATAATTTGTTTTGAGATTGATTGCTCTGCACTAGCATGAACAGAGATGTACAAATTTCCATGCACGGAACCATAAATGTTTTCCAAAACAGCTGCAGGAGCATTTGCAGCATAGCTCTATCCTAAGCTTCTGAATCCAGGCACATTTCTCTAACATTCTCTCAATGCTCACCAGAAGAAGTAATGCAGATGTACAGTCAGTACGTGGCTGTGCTGGACACGTGTAGCTCAAGAGTTCAGACTGCATGAGCTTGTATTTAGGTTCACGTATCACATGGTTCCATCCAGAGCCTGCTTTGATTGGCATCTGCTCTCCTCCTGCTGTCACTGCAAACCAGAGCAAAGCTCCCATCGCCTTCTGTGGCAGAAAAGTCGGGCTGTAGCAGCCGGAGTCCCAGAGCTGGGACTCTGCAGCCACATTCACGAGCTCAGCTTAAGAAATCAGAGGCGCGGGAGAAACCAAACGAGGGCCTTTCCCTCTCGGCACCCCCGCGGCAGGCGACGGCGGGCAGGGCTACCCGAGCACGGCCAGCTTTCGGTTTCCATTTCCCCAGCGGGGCACGGCCAGCTTTCGGTTCGCGTTTCCCCAGCGGGGCGGGGTGGGACGCAGCGCGGGAGCTGTCCGCAGGGAAGCGAGAGCCGGGCTCCGGCCGGTCGGCGTCGCGGGATGCCGGGAGCGCGGCAGCGGCGGCGGCAGGCCAGGCGGCAGCAGAGGGGGCGGCGGAGCGGGGCCCCGCGGAGGCCGCCTGATGCCGGAGGTGCGCGGCGGGGTGAGTGAAGGGACCGGGACGAGGCACGGTGTGCGTGAGGGGTGGTCGCTTTTATTGCCGGTGGCACGGCAGGCAGAGATGGTGAAGTGTCTTCTAGAGGTCGACCGAGGTGTGCGGCAGCAAAGTGGGATGCTGAAGCCCCAGGGGACGTGAGAAAATACTGCTTAGGAGGGAGCAGAAATGACTAAGGAGCCCCACGATGTGCTCATCTCTGCTTGGTCTGCAGAACCCGTGCAGGTAAAGGGAGAAGAGATGGTGTGGTGTTCAAACTGTGATGAGACGCATGTTCTCATTTACTCCTGTAATGGGAAGCTTTATGAACAGTGGACCACGGCTCCAGGCAAAACCTCTAAATCAAGGTAAGAAGCTTTCACAGGGCAGTGGTCAGAGAAAATGGCCCACTCTTCCTAAAAGTAATGTTCAAGAAACTTAGGCATAATCCTGATGTAAAGAGGAAACTCTCAGGCTCCTAGAACCCAAAACTTTCTTTTCATTTTTATTCAGCAAGAATTGCTCTGACTCTGAGATTAATACCAAGATCTGAGCTGACTGAGATGCAGTTGTTACAGGTTCCTCTCAAAACTTAGTAACGATTGGTAGATGTACCAGTCCCACAAATGCCATGCAAATGACACGTGGCTTGGGAAAGCAGTGTGTAAAAGACCCAAACCCACCTGAACCTTGCCACTAGTCTATGAGGTTAACCAGCTTGTAAAATTGGCACAGCTGCTGGCTTGTTGGATGTTCTGCTAACTTGTCCAGGGATAAGCCTGATGCCGTTCAAGCTTCTTCTGGTGCCAGCTGTGATCAGATCAGTTTGTGCAGCTGAAGGAGGATGGAGTAGGATGGAGTAGCAGAGTGAATTGACTGAGAGATGACCAATATTTTTCCTATGTAAATACTTCTAAACATGCTAGGACATGGTGAGCAGAATATTTTCTTCTTTTACTTTGTCTGATAGCACAACATCTGTTTTGATTTGGTATGTTTTCCTTATCTTTGTAGTCTGGTGAAAGAACTGGGAAACCACAATATTGTTCAAATAGCCTGTGGAGATCATCATTCCATGGCACTGTCCGCAGGTAGCCTCTTTTATGCACTCTTCCTCCAAATGAAAGTTGCATTTGCTTGGCTTGCTCAGAAGGGAATGTTTGAATTACAGCCAGTAGTTAGTGACACCATCCGTGAGCAATTAGCAATAAGCAGGGGACAAATTGTGTTTGCTGTCAGATAGCTTTCCTTCCTAATGCTTAAGGACTTGCAGTTCTCTCTAATTCCTTAGCACTACCTCTCCTCAAAGGTTTGCTGTGGAGAGGAAATGTGTCCACCTCTCTCTACACTCATCAGATCTGCTCGTTTATAAGCCTGAACTCTTCTCTGTTTGGAAACTTATTGAAAGTGTGGGTTCAGAAGTGGTAACAGCCTTTGGTGAATTATACAGGCTGCATGGATCTGTCTTGAAGGGTACGGAAGGACACAGAGAGATGTAAATACTGATTGTGGTCTCACCTAGGAGCTAGATCTCTGAAACCAGCACTGATTCTCACTCTCAAAGTACTAAGATTCAAAGAAGGCAATGATATGGTGTTTTTTTTTGTTGTTATTGCATGCATGAAGGAGGTCATCTCTTTGCCTGGGGCTTGAATACCCATGGACAGCTTGGAGTGGGGAGCCAAGACCCACTCATCACCAAGCCGCAGCTGGTGAAAGGCCTACAGGGCATCCCAATTGCTCAAATTGCTGCTGGAGGAGCTCACAGTGTTGTTGTGTCACTCTCTGGAGCTGTGTACTCCTGGGGAAAGAACGATTTTGGACAGCTGGGACTCGGGCACACAGAAGGTATGAAGAGAAAGCAGTTTGAGAGCAAAGCAGTGTGAAGATTGATGATTTTTTTCACAGGCACAGAAATGGTTCAGAAATGCTAAGCCTGCTTGGAACAGCAGTGGGCAGCAGAGACTTGGGAAGAAAGTATAGCTGGATAAGTTTTTTCTTTTGAAGCTGCTGCATACTGACCAGGAAATGCATGCAGGGACAAGGCATTTATGTGTTATCTCTGCAGAAAATTTGGCAGCTTCCTGGCAGCACTGATCTCTGCTTTCTGGTGACAGCAACAAGACCCAAGGGAACAGTATGGAGCTGTGTCAGGGAAAGATTAGGTTGGGGATTATGAAAAGGTTCTTCACCAAAGGGTGGTTAGGCCCTGGAACAGACTGCTTGGGGCTGTGGTTGTGTCTCCACGCTGCCAGAGTTCAGGAAGTGATTATGCTTCCAGATATGGGATTTGATTTTTTAGTAGTCCTGCATGGAGCCAGGAGTTGGACACAATGTTCC
The DNA here is from genome assembly GCF_023343835.1 of Lagopus muta. Lineage (NCBI taxonomy): Eukaryota > Metazoa > Chordata > Aves > Galliformes > Phasianidae > Lagopus > Lagopus muta. The sequence continues at coordinate 15,863,068 of NC_064436.1, forward strand.
TTATGGGTCCCTTCCAACTTAGGAGATTCTGTGATTCTATGATCATTTTATATGAACAAGTGAATAGGCTGGGACCATAAAACTATGTGTTTCACAGATCTCTTTTTAGGCCTATTATATCTCCAGGCAGTCTTGCATGAAAGAAATTTCTGTAATTTTCTGTGAATATAAGGTGGGAGAATAATTTGTCTTCAAACACAGAAGGCTACTGCAGAATTGCCTTAGCCAGATAGGACCTGAAATTACTGGAATGTCAGTATGTCCAGCTCCTGGAAAATCAGATATTTTGAAGCCAAGTACCTTTTGACAAACAAATATGAAAGTGCTGCATTTTATTTCAAACTTACTTAAACTGAATAGAAAAAGTACCATGAACAAGACAGAGCTGATGAGAAAGGGTTTTTGTAGTGTAGGGCAGAAAACAACTCAAAATGAAGTCATAAATACATGAATTGCTGTAAGATAGCAGTGTAAAATGCTAAAAATGTATTTACTAAATCTTTATTTGTGTGAGACACTTCAGTACACTTTCACTTTAGCTATGCTGTGTTTTCTTTCCAGACAGGGATTGCCCATCATATGTTGAAGCATTAGAGCACTGGAAGGCTGTATTTATCTCATGTGGGGCAGACCACACTGCAGTTCTTTCCAAGGTGAGTCTGAAACTGAAACAGAGAAATTGAAACTGCAGCTCCTGCTTACAGTCAACTAAGTGTGCTAACTATGGTAGTGGGAAAATTGGCCTTTGCTCAGATTCCTGTCACCTGGATGCAAGCTCTCACTGAGAGATAACAAATGAGAATCCGGCATTAAAGGGGTACAGTTCAACTCTCTGTACTTTCTGAACATACTTTCTTTTTCCATAACATGCCAGAGACTTAAGAAAATGTGAATAATATCTAATTCACGAGGGTTTGCTAATAGATTCTTAAGCAACAGGGAGTTACTTTCAGGAGTTAAATGTTTTTTCTTAGAAGTTAAAGGATTTGGACATATAAACAACGTAAGATTATGTTTGATGCAAAGTGAACTCTTTTTCTGTTTGAATCATGGATGTTTCTGAGGCCAGGCCTGTATAATGTATAATGTATTGCTGGGTCTCACTCTTAATGGTGATAATTTGAATGCCATTAATAATGCAGTTATTTGTTTCTTCACCTACAAGGATGGCTTGGTGTATACCTTTGGAGCAGGAGGGGCTGGCCAGCTGGGTCACAACTCCACCCGGAATGAATTAACACCTCGTGTGGTGGCTGAACTATGGGGAGCAAGAGTTTCACAGGTTGCCTGTGGAAGGTGGGAAAGTACCTTAATAAAATGCCTTCTAGGTCAGAGCCTCAGATGAATCATTGAAGAACAGTAGGGAGGGAAATCACCAACGTGTTTAAATCCCTGTATTCCAGTAGGTCAGTTCTGTCATTGTACATTCTTCACTCACGGCCTGCTCTCCTGTCACAACTCAGCCAAAACCAAGAATGGGGAAAGAGTTGAAAAAAACACTAGGAGCCCTTGGCTTTTGGTATTTCTAGAAACAAAGGGTGTACTGGTTTCCAAAGGACAGAAGACTGAGTGAGAAAAGTCACCGTTCACTTCAACAGACATGGGTCCTTAGAAAGAATCAAGGAATAGTGAAAACTATTGTTTCATTCTACCTTTCTGGAACTGAGACATAAAAAGTCTCCAGTTGACTTTTCTGGGTTTTAAGGCTCAGCAACATAGAAGTTTCACATGGAAAAAAGTGGAAGGAAACTAGCAAGGCCTAGTGGTTTAATTTTGTGTGCAGAGTCAGGGTAAATCACAAACACTAGAGGACAGTATAGAAAATTCGAGTCTGTATTTTTTTACTGCAGAACGTTTATGCAAGGAAGGGTTCTATGACTTCAGTTAAAGAGACTATAGTTGGACGACCCCCCACTTTTAAAGCCTCAGCTATCCCCTCTGACAATGTGTCTGTAAATTTTATTCTGACTATTTTAGTGATATTAACTTATTGTGATAATATTCTTTTTCTGAACAGGCAGCACACCTTGGTCTACGTCCCATCTTTGGACAAAGTCTATTCGTTTGGTTCTTATCAAGGACAGCTGGAAAGGGAGAGGAAAGCTTATCAGTTGGTACCACTGCCCATCAATTCACCAGAGGATAATGGGAAATTCTGTCAGGGTAACGATGGCTGTAGATGCATATGATCTGCATTACTTTCTTCCACATCAGGCAATGGGAAGGTGTTTGCTTTCTTGATTTCTTCTTCACATTGAAAAACTGATGGCCTCCAGTGGCTTACACTATATCTTATGCTGGCTTAATTGTCCCAGCACAGTCTAGATATGTGTAAATTTATTTGCTATTTGATTTATCAGCATGAGTAATGGCCACGTAGAATCAATTTTAGACCATCATCTACTGAGTTGTTGTTTTTTTTTTGAATGTGCCACTTCTGTGCACTGACCTCTATGTAGTAATGACTGTCTTCAGATGTTCATATTAAAATTCTTTTACACTTTCACAGAAAACACATCGCAAAACATGACTGAAACTACTACAGAAAGAAAGGAAAATATCATTGATCTTCTCTTTAAGAAAAGGGTATGTGTATATTTGTTTACAGCTTCAGTTTTTGACCACTGTTCACATTCCTGATGGAAGCTTTTGATTTTTCCATACTGCCTTTAGTTCTCCAACTTAAAATATGTCTCTTTGCACTTCTTTGCATGCTTGAGACCAAAAACTGACTTGTATTGCAACTATAAATTTGTTCTATATTTTTTGCATCTGGATCATGCTGGGTGACCACTAATTTTTTTCGTATTTAGGTTGAAATGTTATCATGGTAATTAGCTTTAAAAAAATTAATCTGCTAGATCTTTAATCTCATTGTATGTTCATACATTTCATGCAGAATTCCTATCCTTTGAACGGAATTGCCACTCTGAGTAGGAAAGAAGTGAATGCATGGATTTCTAATTCCAGTTCACGACATTGGAAGAGTATAAAGAAGTAAGTTAGAACCCTTGTGACTTTTTTTTCCCCAACACATGATTTTTGATAAAAGAAAAAAAATTACTGTTCGTTGAAGACTCCTGGAAACTCATGTTCAATCATTTAGTTGAGACCAGATCTTGTGGCAGAGCGCGTTACTTAGTTTTTGCACTAAGAAAACACATAAGCAACAGCTATTCAACATTTAAAGAATGATTTAAAGAGCATTTAAAAATCTTGACCATTTCAGGTCTCTCTGTTTCTCTGACCACTTTTAGTATGGTTTGGCCAAGTTGTTCTGCACCGAGAAGAATGAGGGAGACAGAGACTGCTTTCCAGATGTCAACAGCAAGGCCCAACTGCAAATGCTTGATTAAGAAGCTGTTTTAGTCAGATAGAATAGAACTAGGAGTATTGGTAATGAGTAAATGTTACTTCCCTACCGAGAATCCAGTTTTCACGCAGCAGCTGAATTTCCCATTGGTGCATTGCAGATCCCATCCATGGAGAGATCCCTCCTCTCTTCCACTGCATTGCCTTTCACACTGTGTAACAAATAAAATCATGTCCTCTCCTGACTTGTTTTGATGTTATCACTATCATAACCACCACCTGTGCACAGCACTGGCTGGTACAGGGCACTCAAGGAGGTTCCCTATGACAACTATACATGCTAACATAATAACTGTTCCTGCTTTAAGTATAAAGTCAAGCATGGGAAACACGGTTTTCTGAAGATCACTGACTCCACAAATAAAATGCCTTCTGCAATGCTCTCAATACAGTGCTATTAAGAAAAGTTTTACATGGTCAGGTGCAGATAGACTTGCACATATGGTTTTTTGTTCTTTCGGAATTCATGCACTGAAGGTACTGCTTATGTTGAAAGGACTTGCTTTGGTTTCTTTTTTCTTTTTTCTTTTTAATCTCAGGGCTATCGAACTGATCTTTTCATCTGAGGCTTGCATCAACGGAAGTTTCTTGGATAAAAGGTAGTGTGTGCTGACTAAAATTAAGTTTTTACCCCCTAGTCTTACTAAAACTTGTTGCAGAAGCTCTTACTCTAGGAGATTATCCCACAGTGACATTTGACAGATTATGATAATGCTATTAGGCAGTATTTCAGTTCCCAAAGGGTTCATAATAGCTCTTCCCAGCACTGAAGTTCGAGTCACTTTAGGGTGAAATGCAGGAAGTCTCTTATTAACTGAGCATCACTACACAACACAGGAAGGACAAAATATTAATCAGGTCACTCCACAGTGAGAATATCTTTGTAGAACAGATGAAGCTGTACTCACTGCAGTTGTGGGGTTAACTTTTCTAAACGTTTTCAAATGTTGGGATGCTTAACTATTCACTCAGGTATTAAAAAAGCTTGTTTGTTTGATTTAATTTTTAATTTATTTTTCCCTTCATGATAGAGGCAAACATTTCAGAACTTCCAAAGAAACCTCGGGTGTGGACATGACTAAAGTGCTACAGTTTTATAAGAAGATCAGCAAGAACGTAGAAGTATACCAGGAGGTAAGGATTTGATACAAGAATTCTAACTACACAGACACTGAGAAACTATGGGTCTGTCCTTCCCTCAGAAATTCAGATTTTCCCAGTCTTTTACAAACAAAGCAAAAACAAACAAAACAAAGAAACTTTCAGGAAACTTCATGAAGAGAAGGCACAGTTTGTTTATTGTTCCCGATGAAGCTATATACTAAGGAGATGGGATTGTATGAAAGTCACAGCACAGGGAACAAGCCCTTTCCCAAAAAAGCTGACAAGCTTCTCTACAAACGGAATTTATGGGAGAATTATCACAGTCTTTCTTCTAATAGAGCAAATAAAGAATGAATGAGTGACTCAGAATCAATCCGAAGACTCTGATTTTGAATTTGAATTGAATTTGAAGGTAGTATCCTAGACTTAGTGTGTGATGGAAGATAAGGGAACAAAATCTAGGAATTCCATACCAACCTAAATAATAGATTATTTTGGCATAACTCAACTGCATTTTTAATCTTTTTCTCTCTCTTTTCTTTTTCTTCTGAAGGTTCAAAAGGAGATCGATAATTTACTGCCATCATTGTCTTTTCCTGTTTCACCTGAAAATTTCAGAATCTACTTGATCTTGCCTTTCCTTCTGCAGCAACAGAATTCTAGCTCTTACAGTACTCTCAAGCTGCTAGCAGAAGCTATCCTGAGGCTCCAGCAGAAGGACCTGCAAACTCTTGGTGGGGTTTGAAGTTGATGGAATTGAATGATTTACATGTTTGGCCATTTGGGGCTGTTGAGCAGGATATAATACTGCAGAAGCAATTTATTCCAGAGTTCAGCCTGGAAGACATGTTTTTGGTAGAAATATAAATATGGGGTCTACTACAGAAAAAGCAGGCACAAAAAAGCCCTGTTTCTTGGCTTGAGGCTTACTAACTCTTAGTAGTAGTGTGAAATTAAGCATTTTATTAATTTGATAAGAAGGGAAAATGCAACTTCATCCAGAAATAGTAATTATTTGCATGTTACCTGTGGTGGATATCTTACTAGCTGTTGTTTTATTTACAGAATGCCTGTGGTCAAATCTAGAAATAGACCATTTCAAGAATCTGGTTGTTATATTTAGGAGGGTTTCCCTGAACTCTCTGACTCAACTTCGCAATCTCTCTGTGGAATACCCACAAAAAATAGAGACCCTACAAATACTGCAGATTCTTTACCAGGTGAGAAGGTGCTTGGATCCTGAGATATGATGTATCAGTATGATTGGGAATATTTTAATCCTTTTTATTTGTTAAATTTTCTGGGTTTCCTTCTTACAAGGAAACATGGTTCCTCAATATTGCTTCAGGATTCTTTTTAGCTCTGCATCGCATGGCTTTGAAATAACTGAGTTGTCATGCTACCTACATACCTCAAATTTTGCTCTTGAACTGTGCCTGGCTGATTGTCTACAGAAGTGAAGAACTGAAGCCCCAGATGGGGAGGGGACACTTGCAGGAAGGAGTGCAAATACCTTGACGTGTGCAGGGCTATGGTTGTGCTGTTCATCACACAGCACGCCTATTCACTTGTGAGAATCCCTTGTCAGATCTCTCACCTTAGGAACTGCTCACAGCATCAAAATGACAGCCCACCAGTTTTGCACAGCACAGCAATAGTGTATGATGCTTTTGGAGTCTGCTAGCTGAGAAATTATGTGAGCCAGTAGAATTTGAGCATGTTTAGCCTGTATGAATAAAGGGAAGACAGAGGACAACAGATGTACTCTTCTCATAAAACATCCTTTTCCCTGCTGAGATTTTCAAAGTTTAGGAAGGAACTCACAGATAGTAAGAGTTGCTAAATTTTGTTCAGTATTCAACTCCCTTTTGGCTGAGAATGCAGATTTGGGCCTCAACGTTTAGACTCTTGCGTGTATTTATCCACTGGATAAAATTCAAAAGTGCAGGAGAGTACTGCTTAGTAAGCAGCAACATCATTTGCAACCTTTTATGGTCACTCATTTCCAAAATCAGATCTTTGCCAGGCAACAAATATGAAAGCAAATGAGAAATTTCAGACTCTTTTGCAACATGATGGACAAAAAATATCCTTCAGGATGGAGTTCTGTTAAAGGGCCTTTGTTGTAAATGAAAATTGCTTTCCTGCAAGTTTTTACTCTTTGTGTGTGTGTGTGTGACTTGTCATTGTTGAGTGCTGTCCTACTTGTAGTGTTTCTGTGCTTCCATTTTTGTGCTGGGTCTCAGAGTTATTTCTGCTGAGATCCCTGTTACTCCTTAATCCTATTCTGGTGCACAGCTCACTAGCTCTGCTGCCAGTCCCATTCATACTGTGTCTGTCAATACAGGTGAACTCCAGAGCTGGTTTCAAGCTACAAGACAACGATTTCTATATACCTGAAATGAAAGAGATTATCCGTGATTTTCAAGTCATGGGCATATCAGTAAGTATAAAATCTTAGCTGCAGTACAAAATGCTCATTTCACTATTTTGTTTAATAAATCAGTATAAGCAGAAAGACTCTAGACTTCACCCCAGTAACAGTGCATTTCCCCACTTCTCCAGCTGTTCTAAATAAATCAAGCCATTTATGATCTCAATATTTTAACAGCTACAATAGTGCTTTTCCATTGATGAACCCCTAGTTTTGCGTGCCAAAGTTGTTCCCAGCATGTTCCTGCCTATGGCAGAGGGTTGGAACTAGACAATCATAATGATCCCTTCCAACCTAAACCATTCTATGATTTTATGATTTTATCATCTTAAGAAGATCTATTTGCTTCAAACTGGCAATGAGTACAAAATAGAACCACCAAGCATTATTACTATGCTTCTTGTATACTTCTACATGTTATGCCATTTATTTAACAGAATAATTGTGAGGGCTCTTTAAACTTTCATGGACAAACCCTATAGAGCACTTCTATTTACTTGTATCTAAAACAAACCAGTGGTAATAATAAACAAAAAAATCTGTGAAATAGTTCACTTCTCGGTGATAGGAAGGCACAAAAATTAGCTACCAAATGCAACCAGTGTCACAGGAAATACTATAAGTTACATGGGACAGTAGAAGTGTCTACTAGAAGTAGACACTAGAAGTCTATCACCTTGCATTAGATTACTCTGTATGCTGATACCTTACTGATATTATTGTGAATAATAAAACCAACAGCTTTTAACAACAATATGTAACTTGAGCATCCTGGACATTTTTTCTATGTGTTTTGATTTAACTCAAGTATGGAAGAGGCTATTAAAATCACTTTCTATTTTATTCCCGAGGTACTGTAACGCAAATGTCTGCACAGACAGTTCTGCAAAATTTCAGATGTTTCTCTGTCAGGGTTTCCCACGCATTGAAATGTTTAGAACCTGCTTTTATAAAGTGTGCCTCTATTGGTGTAGCATACAAATACACATCAAAGGCATGTTTCAGAAATGCAGGATGGCAGTTTAGTCTCTCTACATACCCTTAAATCTGATTTTGCAAGTGAAAATCAACAGACGTTTTATTTTCATCTTTGTAATTTCAGCTGACGGTGCTGATTAAATATCCCTGCATTTTTAACATGAAGCACAAGCTGGTGATTCATCTTTTAGAATGCAAAAGACTGTCTTCATATTTCAACATTGTAAGTACGGCCTTTTTCTCCTTCTCAATTTAGAACAGAGAAGCACACTTCTAACAAATAGTTATTTTATTCTTCAGCATCCAGTCTTAACCAGCGTATTTCACAAACAGTGGATTTTTCCTGTCAGAAGAGAATGCCTCCTGCATGACATCTGGAATCATTTAAGAAATGCAAACAATGGCCAATTCACACATCTCTTAAACGTAAGACATCAAACGATGTATTTTTTCTTCAGCTCTAAATCTATTACTGCAGCGTTCTGAAGTATTGTAAGAAAGTTCTGCTGGGGACGTAAGTAAATCAGGAGAGCAGTATCATACATTCTTATTCCAGGTAGCTAATAAGCATTGTGGGTATAATTTAAATGCAATTGGCAGTGCTATTTACTGTGAAGTTGCTTTGGAATAATGTAATAGGATTGCTCAGGAAACCAGTCAATTGGCAAATTCCAGTACTGTTACTGTTAGATTCACTTTACTAGGCTAATTTGCTGTGCATGAAAAACCTGGTGGACAGACCTTTCTTGTCAGCACTAGAGGCCAGCAAGTGACATGGCCAAAAAAAGCTGGTTCTCTCATGGTGATGCTGCCTGGAGGAAAAGGAAAAATAATGCCCCCAGGAGGGAGGAAAAGCTGATTATAACGCTGCTGTTTCTCTGTGATTTTATTTGTGGTTTCCCCTGTACAAAGGTTTTGGTAGCCAGCAGGTATTGCAGTGCCAGCCCTTTCCTGCAAAAGTAATTTGTTGGCTGACATGGAATCCAGACACCTGGTTCCCTGCCCAGAGCTGAGCTGAGCTCAGCCCAGGGACCAGGTGCCTGTGTTCTCAGTCACTGACACGAGGGCTGTTTGGTATTGCGCCTGTGGAGTGAGACATTACCCAATTCTGGTTCTTCCCAAGTGAGCCTTCTTGCCAGCGAGTTGTCAGAGCTTTTCCTTCAGTATATGAAGGAAAAGTATATACTAGATGTATAATCTAGAAGAAGATTCACAAATGGCTTCTAGAGCTACCTTTGCTTTTTTCTTTCTAACTGTGTCAGCTGAAAAAGGTGTCTTTTTTTTTAAACATAGGCAATAAGGTCTGTGCTCTGTACTATGCACTACATGAACCCCTCTCCATTGATAGCACAAAGAGCCCTGACAGATAACTGTGCTTACCTCGAGTAAGCCCTCCAGTATGTCTTTCATGAAAAAGTGTCTTTCATTGTGTCTTTCATTGTGCAGCAGCAGCCTGATCAGTGTAATTGCTTTGTTAATTTCTTGCCAGTAGACACTGGCTGAGATCTGTGATGTTTCCAACACAGTACTGCAGTTCCGATTCTTTTCAGCAGTTACAGGACATTGCGTCACTCCATTCCCTAGCGTTGCTGTAAATGGGAACAGGGAAAGCTGAAGTATTCAGCAGAAGAACCTTCTGTTCCTTCTCTACTAAGAAGGAGATAATGTTAAGGAGAAAGATACTCGACATATCTAGAGTATCCAAACAACATTCTTCCTTCAACTCAAGGCCTGTTATCAAACATTAAGCTAATTTATTTTACATTCCTCTGACACTAAGACAAATGCATTTCAATACATCAGGCCAAGGCAAACAATATCAAAGCTTATGAACCAAAGAGAGATTCGTACCACCCCATGTTGTCACTGCTTATTATTTGATGTTATTTCAGTCAGGGTGCAGTTGTCTAGCACAGATGGTTACCCCCTAGTACATTTTCAGTAGCCATTAGAGACGCAGAACTCGAAGAGATACACTAGAAAGAAATAACGTTTGTTATTCCTCCTCCTTCTCTTCCTTTGCATTAATTAAGTAACAGGTTTATTGCAGAGGACTGCATAGAGTTCAGACACCACCAGGCAAATGCTGACAGTCACCAGTGCCACAACAGACGTTTCAGATCAATTGTGAGACCTGGCTAAATTAAACAAACTGCGTTGCTCTAGAGAAGGGGGTTAGCAGAGGCACTGTGCTAATTGTGCCTAAAAAGCTTAATTCCCATCCAAGTCCACAAGTGGAAGAACACATAAACCGGTATCGTGACAGGAAGCAGGAGGCTGTAGAAACACAAGCTGTTGGTGCTGGTGCAGCCCTGAGGGAAGGTTTCATCCACGCTGGCCGAGTAGAACAAGCCCGCTAGGGACAGGAGAGGAACGAGCACGGTCAGCGTGGGCAGGGAGGGGAGCAGGCCGCCCCCTGCCATCGGCGCGTCGCCTCACGGCTGCTCCGAGCCCTCTGCCGGGGGCCGCTTCTGCGTCTTCCGGGCTGCCTCCGGGATCATGTTCGGGATGCCATCGATGACGGGGTACGCGATGCCCAGCTCCTCGTTAATGAGCTCGTTAGTCGATTCCTCGTACCTGGGCAGCCGAGCAAAAAAAGGAAAAACGGGAAAAAAACAAACAAACAAACAAACAAACAAGGGAGGCGTCAGTGAGCTGGCTTTGCCTTCAGGCCCTCCGCTCGCTCGCAGGCCCCGAGCCCTCACCTCAGCGGCCGCTTGGAGAGCGGGCACACCAAGAAGCGCAGCAGCGACGGCTCCAGCGGCCGCCCCGGCCCGGGGCCCTGTTCCTGCTCCTGCTCCTGCCCGCTCGCCCGGCGGCTCCCCGCCGCGCCCCGCAGCGCTGCCACCACGCCGCGCCCGCAGCCCCGTAACATGGCGCCACCCCGAGCCGCCGCTCCGCCTCCGGTGCCCGGCGGAGCCGTGCCGGGCTGCGCGCCGCCGCCGCCGCGCTGTGGTTCCGGGGCGGCTCGCTACTCGGCCGCTCTCACCATGGCTGTCGCCGGGCTCGCAGGTGCGCTTCCACGGCGAGGAAGGACAAGGACGAGGGCTGTGCCGGGAGCTCTTCACAGTCGCCGCCAAGGCCCTCTGCGATCCCCAGAGCGGTATCTTCCGCCACTTCCCCTCCAGGCTGGTCTGGTTCCCCAGGCAGGTAAGCTTGCTCGCCTGCGCCTGAGCCGACGTGCTCGAAGAGAGAGAGAGGCGTAACTTCATCTGTTTTTTTTTACGTTCTTGTTTGACTAGGCGTCAAGCCACGATGACACCTTTCTGCTGGCGGGCACCCTGTTGGGAATGGCCATGTATAACCATTGCCAGACTCCCTTACCATTCCCCAGGGTTCTCTTCAAGAAGATGCGGGATGTCGAGCCGACCCTGGAGGACCTGGAGGAGCTGATACCAGCAGTTGGCAGGTATGGAATGTCAGTGTTCTAAGGTGTGAGATTCCTAAGGCAGTTGTTAATTTTATGTGAAGCGGGTCTTCTAGCTAGGTGATTCACACAGCAATCTTGGAAGCAGTACTTTAATGTATTAACTAACAGTTTTCACTATGATGTCAAGGTAGACCTTATGCATAAACACAGTTTTAACCCATACTGCAGGCACATCAAATCAGCAGGCATGTGCCCACATGCTGGGTTTCCACTGCTGAGAAATATTTTGGGCAGATATTGCAGAACAAGTTGCTGCTGCTACAACACTGAACTTGTAAGCCCCTGAAGCACAACATTCCACACAAGTGCAATAAACAGCCCGTCACAACCTCTTCCCTGGAGCCCATGACTGTGTCAAAGGGCAAGAGCCCTCGGTAGACTAAAATGTCAGGTTGCCTGCAATGCTTTGAGAGACACTGCACTACAAAACAGTTATTCTGGATCATCCCACTGATGGACAATGCAATTCCTTATTAAATGATCTTTGAATGGAAAAAGCTGTGGTCACAGCCCATTTGCCATTGGAATTGATCTCTGCATGAAATTCCTGAAGGGCATGGGGATAGTCTTGTTTTGCATCCTTCACTGTCAAGGCATTTCCCTCAGATCACAGCATGAGAAGAATACAAGTTCAGTTTAGAGCTCTTTATGAAGGCTTGGTGTGAGTACAGATGTTCTATCCGTATGTGCATTTAAATACTGCTTGCCAAAGAATGCTTTCCAGCCAGTTTGACTGTAATAAACAATCTTTATGTCCCTTCTCTATCCCCCCCCCTTTTTTTTTTTTTTTTTTTTTTTCTTAAAAGGAATCTTAAGAACATTTTGAAGGAAGAATCTGAGCATAAGCTTGAAAGCCTACAGATGACCTTCGTGGTAAGACTCTATTGTGTCATTCAGATGTGCCATGCATGTAAAACAGGCAAAAAAGTATCCCATCACAAGTGATATAAAAACTTATCTATAAGCTCCAACTAGCAAGGGTATAGAAAGAAAAAGTGCTAGATATAGCTCGTATATGCTATCACATACACTGATATATAAATATTTAAATACAGATTTAGTGTCTGATGTTTTTCTTTATTTGTATAGCAAATGGAAGAAGGAGGTTCTGTGGTTGAGCTTAAAAAAAATGGTGCCAACATTCTTGTCACTAAGCATAACAGGTCAGTTTTATTTTTCTCATCCTGTGTCTGTTATGTGTTTATGAAATACCATTTATAGAAAATAGCTATTAGAAAACACTGAGCTTGAACAGTGTTGTTGGTCTCAGTGCAGCAGCAAAAGCCGTGTGCTTTCAGATTGTGCTGCAAGTATGCCAGACATTAGCAGTTTGTGCAAGCAGTGGATAAGACAGGGATCCTGGGACATCTAGCATTGACAAAGCCATACCAGGCCTAGTGGGGAAATTCATAAGCATATAAAATATCACTGAACAACATTTTCAGGGATATTATAAACAACTTGATGTATCTTTTTAAAGTTCTTTTAACAGCAAAATATTTCTTCCTTAATTACATATATGAAACATACCTTGTACATAACAGAAGAGGAATTTATCAACGAGGTGTTGCATCACCATTAACCTCAGCACAGAGTATAAAGAACAAGGCTATGGCTTAAGTTCATGTGACTACTCTCCATAAAGATTTTGTATTGGCAGTTGTATAATCAATGAATATACAGATGCTATAATTAAGAAATATCTAGGAAATGTTAGGCTAAGTAAGATTATTGCAACAGGAAGATAATAAATGGAAAATGCTTACTGATGTTGTAGGCTCACAATATTCTCCACAAAGAGTGATCTCCTGGAAGAGATCCTTCCTGGATCTCTTTAAGTGCAGGAAGTCTGCACTTAAATGGGTCTAGGAGAGGTGCAGCCAGGCTCCACCCCTTCTGGTAGCACAGGTGAATTACCTTCACCTGTGTTGCCATGGCTGACTCATGGCTTGCCTCAGGTGGTCAATCAGAGGTTCAGGCTGTGATTCAGCAGTTCCCATACAGCAGTAGAGCAGGTGGTATGGAATAAAGAATAAGGAAGAAAGTTCTTTATATTTCTCTTTTTCAAAAATCACCTCTTGTGTTGCTCGTTTGAATCAAAATATCTTCGCAGGAAGGAATTTGTTGACTTGTATGTGAATTACATGTTGAATGAATCAGTACGGAAGCCATTCGAAGACTTTATGCGAGGTTTTTCAAGAGGCTGCCCAGCTGAAAGCTGGAAGATGTTTCTCCCTGTTGAGCTCATGATTTTTCTCCTGGGACACACAAATTATGACTGGCATCTGCTAAAAAAGGTATCAGTTACAAGCAGAGTGGCCTTTTGCTGTTATGCACAAACTGTTTGCTAAGCACAAACTCTTTCTGTCCTGTACTATTATTGGATGCATAAGTCCCAAATACAAAAATAGTAGCTCAGGGGAGTGTTTTTATCATTTGTATCGTTGTTCTGATCAACTTCTAAACTACACTGGGTACAAGAGTATAGGGTAATAAAGATCAGTCTTAAAAAAATGAATGAACGGGCAGATTCCAGGCATGAGGAGGATCTGAACACCTGTGAAGGGATTATGAAATTTATCAGATACACTGTCGCTGCTTTCAATAAAAACAGAAATAGCAAGGCCAATTTTAATTTTTTCTTTTCAACAGAATGTGAGATATGTGCACTACAAAGAGTCACATCAAACCATCACGAATTTTTGGTCTGTGTTTCACAAGCTCCCAGAAGAAAAAAAGAAAAAATTTCTTGGTAATATTTTGACATTCTGAACTTTCGTATAGCTCTCCCTCACAAGACAGATTGAGATGCTTGTGTATGAAAATACTGTACTTCCAAACCTCTTTTCAGTGTGCTTCCAGCCCCCTTCCCCCATTTTCTAGTGTAAGCCACAGTGAATTGGCACAAAGAATAGCACAGTCACAGTTCTGACCTTTCTCACAGAATCACAGAATCACAAGGTTGGAAATGACCTTCAAGATCATCTAGTCCAACCACCCTCCCATTCCTATTCATTCTCATCTCCCTTGAGGCTTGCTTAAACACATCCCACACTCCTGGACCTTGCAATTAGTTTATTCCTTGCTTTTGTAGAGATCAGTTGTTGGTCAGAGGGCTCAACTTTAATGCTGACATGAGCCGTTGAGCTTTCTCAGAGGATCACAGAAGCTAATTCATCCTTTTTAATTGGGGAAGGTCAAACCTTGCTTGGCTTTTCTCATTCACAAAGTCTGTATAAGTAAAAGTAAAAGGTTTATACTTAATATAAATCAGCAAAAGACTATTATATTCAGGTACAAATTCAGTAGTGCCAAATAATTAGCTAATGTAAATAGCTGTATGTTTATACTGACTTTCCTTCATGTTTTTCATCTTTCAATAGCATTTTCATTCTTTCTTTCTTTCTTTTTTGTTTGCTTTAAATTTACTAATTTGCTTCCCTTTCCCCCTCTTTTGTTTAGCCTTTATATCAGGATCTGATCGAATCATTCCTTTTGGACTAGAGTATTTTGTATTTTCTATTGAAGACCCTCTGTTTGAAGATCCAGATAATTTATATCCTTCTGCCCAGACCTGCAGCTGCACTCTCTTTCTCCCCAACTACAGCAGTAAAGAAATACTTGAGGAAAAATTACTCTCTGCCATAGAGTATAATGAAGGTTTTGGCTTGAGATAGCTCTTGGTCAGAAGCATGTTAAAGCACAAACAAGAAAACAAGTGGTTGTCTCACTTGTAGTATTTTTCCTGATTTATTCTGGTGTAGTGATTTCTATTCTGCCTTATTTTTACTGCACTTTATAAAAACAATTGAGTGTGTGTATTCAATTGAGAATGTTTATTGATTATTAAATCCTTGCAAGAAGCAACTTGGTAACCAATTATATTTAAATAGATGCTCATCCTGCACTTTAGTAGTCTTAGTTGATGAGCTTTCAACAGTAAGGTTTCTGTTATTTGTACATTACCAAACACACAATTAGCATATGCTAAGCAGTAATCACTGCAAGAGGGAGCTAGAGTAACATTTTCATCTGTATTAGTTAAGGATTCTTTTGGAAAATAATCCAACTGTAAGGAACCATGTTCCTTCAAACTTTGAATTGAGGAGCAGCCTGTACTTGCCTGAATACGGCCTTTGAGTTATCTGAGAGAAGTTCTTGGATGAGGACTTGATCATTCCTAGAGTTTGTCAGGACAAATCTGTATTTGTAATGGATGTTTTTATTAGTCAGTGTGATAATATTTGTTGTGTTGATTTGCATCTTCTAGGGAGTTGGCTGGTAATAAACCAGAATTTTAGGCCTGCAGAACGCTCTGACTACAGAATCTTGTGAACATGAGGCTTGTGAGGCTGCTGCAAGCTCACTGCCAAAACTGACACTTAGCAACAGCAGGCAGGATGTAAAGGCGGGAGGTTTATTTTTTTCTGTACGTTTTACTTTATGTAAAATATATGTATTTACTTAGAGAAAAATGGTTGTGATTTTTCAGCAGTCCTCTTGCATTTCTTATAGTCAGTGGACATACATGTGTAACAAAGGCTTTTACTGTGCTAAATTGATTGATTAAATTTCTACACTCGTGGCTGTGTGTTCCTCCATTATGTGACTGCCTATGTGTGACAGCATATCCATTTTCTATCCTTTATATGGGTGAGTCCCTCACAAGGGGAACCAAAGGTTGGTGTAAAAGTGCTTCAGACAGGTGCACTGCATACACTGAACAAGTCAAAGTCTTTTACATTTCATACGGAAGGATCTTTATATGAATGTAGAAATGTGGAACGAGAAGATGACAGTTTTCACATCATCCTCTACCTAGACTTTGTGTTGTACATTACACACAATGCCCTGCTCCAGAGCCACTGCACCTTAGTGATGAATAAAGTGTTCTACTCCCATGCTGCAAAAGGTTAGGGTCTGTCACTGTAAGCTTCTCCAGGAACACTTAGGGAACTAGCCTGTTGCCATCTGCCAGACACACTGGTGTGTTTGTAGGTATGGGTATCACAGCAGTGCCCCTAGTTGAAGCTAAGGTTGATAAAACTCACAGTGCAAGATCAGGTTGCACCCGAAAATATGTCATTTGAAGACAGGTGAGAAATGTACAGGGAATGCAGAGAAAATAACTTTTTTTTTTTAAATACTACTTCTCAGAGGACAGTTCAAGGACACTGCTCAGAGCTTTCATGTGACAGCCCCAGCAGCCTTTCCCTCCATACTGTCACAGCCTGTCTCAGACAAAAACGTGCCTCCAGGCCTCTTTCTGCTCTCTCAAAGGCCCAGAGGATTGAGCCTAGGTTCAGAAAAAGAAACCAGGAGCTAGGCTTTCTGAAGGGCTTGGCAGCCTCAGTCACTTGTCTCACCTCTGTAGCAGAGCTTTTAAAAACGTGCGTGCTGATAGACTGAAAGCCGTGTTTCATGTGCATCCACAGGGGAGCCTTTGCAATGAAACGAAGTACAGAGCCTGCTTAATGAAAATAGACTAAACAGCATAGCAGTGATACCCTTTGTCACATATAAGGATATTCAAATTACAGGGATTCCTCCAGGAATACGTAATTTTCCCAAGGGTACATGTAAGTAAGGCGAAATACTCTATAGCTCAGTAGGCAAAAAATACTACTGCGACATAGTGTGCATCAGTGAGACCAGTAAGGAAGATAAAGGGAGGCTACTTCTTCAAAATGCCTATTATATATAAAAACAGTAAACCCTTTTTGGCAGTGATTGTTGGGCCCAGTGCTTTATTTCTTTAGGAAAGGAACAGTTTCCTAGGAAAGACTTAGGTGTTTTTCATGAAATTCCAGCTCAGTATAAAGGACTTTGTTGCATATTAAGAAAGTTGCCATATAGCAAGCAGTGTAGAAAAACTGCAGGCTCTCACCTCAGGTGCTAGAGTGCATAGCTGAGTGGGGAAACCGGGTACGCAGCAGTGGTGAGAGGAAGAGGGGCACAAGTGGCTCAGAGGATGCCAGCTGTCATCCCAGTGGCACAGAAGGGACACGTGCTCGTGCCCTGGGCAGCCTCTTCAAAAAGAAGTTTGTGTGGTCTGCTCAAGGTGTCTTTCTTTCCATATTATGTGAAAAGAGTCACCATCCCACCCTAGCTGATGCTACCACACCATGACAGCTGACAGTTGTCACAGCTTAGCCTGCTGCTGCTCTTTAGCAGCCTGCTTCTGCCTGCTTCATCCTGTCTTTCATTTATTCAATTATTTTTAATGCTTTTCTAAGCCTCTGTTATGGCGTGGAAATCCAGAGTGATCTTCTGTCCTCTGCAAGTCCGTAAAAGATGTATCCTGTTCAGATTTCGAAACAACCCACCAGAGATTAAATGATAATAGGTTTATTTAGAGCCTGAAGGAATTTCCTTATGATGCAACAGCACATGGGAGATTAAATCCCAGAGTACTTTTCATGGCTATTTTTAATTTGTCCTCAAATAAGCCCTGCTTTTATTAAAGACTTTCCAAAGGAGTAGAATAGAGCACTCTGTCGTTTTCTGAAATGACTTTGAGCACTGAGCTGCATCTACATTTTCTGAAGCAGTGCTTATTATAAAATATGTGAAGAAATACAATGTGAGTGAGCCTGATACTCAGTTGTGAGTTTAAAAGGCTTTACACGGGTATCACAAGTGTATTGAACCTACAGTGGGACTTTTTTAGACTGCTCTTCTGATCCAAACGTCACCTGTAGAGATGTGCAGGAACTCTGCAAAGCAGCGGATGGAGAGCGGATGTGGGGCGGCCAGGATGCACCACACAGAAAAACCACTTCCATGGCTGGCAGCCAGACCCCACCTTGGCTGCTGGCATGGGCAGCAATCCCTGGCTGATCCCTTTCAGCAGAAGACTGCCAGTGGCACCTAGAAAAGGGCTCTGGTGGAAAATACCCACCAGAAGAGGGCTGACAGGGCAGCTGAAAGCTGCCAAGTCATATGCCACCACTGACATCCATGCAGCTCTTGACACTGGGCAGCTGCTTAGCTGCTTGGGCCAGGAGATAGATGATTGATAAATTAAGATGAGGTGTAGATCTGGGCATCTCTGGATATTTTCTGACCTGCTGTCCGGATAAACTCAGCTTCACGTTGAAGGAGCTTCTTTTTCTCAGCAGGATGATCTCAGCCATTAAGGAAAGGGCGAGCTTCCTTTGACCTCTTGGGGCAGCCATTACCAGCAGTGGAGCATAGGCCCGAGCGCTGGCTGCCCGATTCTGCCTGGAAAACCAGGGACAGTGAAGTCCGTGGCGCTGCCAAATGGAGCCGTCACGAAGGGGCTGCCCGCGGGAGCAGAGGAGCCTCCAGAGGGAGCCGCGCGCAACGAAGCGCGCGGAAGCCCCCAGTTCACTTGGGCGGGTTTGCCGTTTTACACCGTTACCGAGGACGGGCCTTGAGAGCTCTGCACGGACTCGAAACGCGCGCAGTTAGCGGTGGGTTTCAGCAACAGATTCCTCTGCCGACGCGTCCGCACGGCGCGCTCACCAGCCTGCCGTCACGTCGGCACACCGCGCCGCTGCGGCCCTCGCGGTGAGGGAAGGGCCCGGCAGCCGCAGGGAGCCGCCCGCCGCCCCGCCCGGCGCCGGCCATTGGCCGCGAGCAGCCATTACTCCCGCGGGCGGCGGTGGGGGGCCGGACTTGATCGTCGCCGCGGCGGCAGCGGCAGGTGAATTGGGGGGCCGGGGGTGATCGGGTGGTATGGATATTGCGGAGGAGCCCCTTGCGGAGGGCGCGAGCGCGGAGTGCCCCAGCGGGCGCCCTGCGTCCCCGCGGGCGCGCCGCGAGGGCTGGGAGGCGGGCGGAGGGGCTGACGGCTGGGGCCGGCTTCCTGCGTGGGGCAGCGAGAAGTGCGCAGCTCCCGGGTGCGATCGTTCCCCGTCGCTCCTCGCGTTCCTCTGCGCTGCTGCGGGCGGCGGGCCGGCCGAAGCTGGAAGGGAAAGGGGCTCGATGGCAGCGAGCGGCGATAAATCCCGTCGCTGTGCGGCCGCGATGGTACAGGAGCGCTGCCGGCTGAGTTGCTGCCTTGGCCAGAATGGGAAACGAAGCGTGAAGCTTCATTTGAAGCTTTGTGTTCCAGGACGCTGCCCTTCCGCGAGCGTATGGTTTATTGACTTGTCTTTGCGTTTGGAAGGGGAAAAACATCCACACAAGCGTTAAAGCAGTCGTGGTTTTAGAAATGTGCTGTGTCTTTGGAATAACTAAATTAAATACATGGCACATCAGGCCTTTGGAAAACATCTGGGTGTGCCCGTGCGCTCAGACGGAAAGTGGCTGTGTTGGCTTCTGCTCCAGAGTGAAGAGGTGCTCCTTCAAGCCGTGTCTTAGCACGAGGAAAGACCTGCCCCTGGCTCCCCCTGCTCAGTGCAGCAGCTTCTCATGTGGAAAACGAACACCAGCAATTAATTTAGTTAAGGTATTTTTAGCATTTTAAATGAAATTAGCAGCTGGAAAGACGACTGGGACCTGTGGGGAGCAGACTGTTCAGAAACTCTTCTAGTGAGGTATCCTAAATTACAATTTAGCTCGTGATGTACAGAGTCACTGGAGTGGTAGAGTGGTACAATCAGCAGCATCCCCTTACAGGGAGTGTGAGCTTCGGGGTGGCTGCTCTTAATTGTGAAGCTGCTTTTATCTTTTGTAAGGTGATAACTCCTCAGGCTGAGAGAGGTGGCAGTCTTTTTTGAGGCAGGTTATGAAGTTCTCTATAAATATAGCTATTGTGTCATTTAAAACATAAGCATGTGCATGACTTCAGTGTTACTGCGTCCCTATTCTTGGTGTCAGGAGTAGCCAGTGGTGACTTCCGTTGGGCTGATGTGCCGAGGGCATCTGAGCACAGCCATTGGCTTACGTTGAGCCCTGTAACCTGCTTTATAAACTGGGGGTGCTTTGGAGCTGCTCAGTGACTGTCCTGAAATGTGGATGACTTGAGCTGTGCTTGAAAGGAATAGAGGCTGTTAGAAGTAAATAGGTTACAATGCATGCTTTGGAGCACCTAGTAAGAGACCTTAGCAAGAAGTTTGTGAGAGAAGATGGCATTTTCCAGCTGTAGAGGTTCCATCTTCTGTCTCTCTTGGCTCGGCCCTGCCTTGGTGGAGGTGAGTGCACTTGGTGACAGGACACAGCCACGGGTGAGGGCAGCTGGTAGGAGACGAGCACCCCTTGCTTAGGGCTCAGATTATGGAAGGCTTTATGGCTAATGCAGCTTGAATTAGCACCAGGCTTTGGGAGCTGCATGCGTGTGTTTCCTGTCTGAGTGGGGAAATCTCCTTTTGCTGTGGAATCTGTGGTGATGCCTCAGAGGTTACCTGTGGTGTTAGATCCTGTGCTGACGTAGTGAGTGCTGCAGCAGTAAATTGCCTTAGTTTAAAACTTGCCATGGTGAGTCATGAAGCTTGATGTCTAGGATATTTCTTTTTCTCTGCTCTTTTTTCTTTCTGCTTACAAAATAGGGAAGGGTTATAATCAGTTCCTATTTCAAGCAGAGGAATTCTCCATGTCGTCTTAATGCAACATGTTTAACAAATGGCCCAAGCATAATGAGGATGGGAGTACAAGGAAGTGTCAATAAACTCTTTCAGATGCTCATTCTGGAATGAGGAAACGAGGGCTGATTGCCTAGCTCTTACATGTTGGAAAGCTGTTGTCTAAGCTTAGACTGTGCAGTGAGATGGTCCTCTTGCCTACTGCTGTTTCTTTTTCCCTTCCTATATTGCTGCATTCTTTGAAATCTGAGTTTCACTGAACACAGCCCAAAAGGCAGTGACATGAGAGCTTTATCTGTTGCTGTCAGAGGCTGTGCTACCACTGTGCTGCTCTGTGTGAACTGCTTTTTATTCAAAAATCTTGCTGTAGCATAGATGTGTGTGCGTGTGAACATACACATTTAGGTTGGAGGAATGTGTTAAGTTGTTCAAACTGCTTCTTAATCTGAGTTTATCAGAAATGATACAGTCCTGCTGTACTAAGAACAGAACTGCTTGGGTCTGCAGGATTTCAGGGCACTCCCACTGCCCTAGAGATGGAGGTGACCAGTGCTTGAAGGTGCTGACTCAGTAACTAAATGAGCTGTCCTGGCTCTACTTTGTGCAATGGCAGAAATGCCTTCTTGTTGTCAGTCCCCAGGCAAGATAGTTGTACTGGCTAAGCTTTTTTTTAATTGTTTGCCCCTCCTGCTCAGATCAGCTCATCTGTGTAGGATTACTTGTTGGGTATTTGCTTCATCCATGCCCTTTTCCCTGTTTCTCTTCCCAGGAGAATACATGACTTGCTGAAAAGAGAGAAAATGCTATGCTGGGGTTATTCATCTTTTGGACAACCTGGGATAGGCAGCAACCTCCAGGTCATCATTCCCGAACCACAGGTGTATGGATTCATTCATGACAGAAATGTCAAGGAGGTGGCATGCGGAGGAAACCACTCGGTGTTCCTGCTGGAAGATGGGGAAGTGTACACCTGTGGTTTGAACACCAAAGGCCAGCTGGGGCACGAGAGTGAAGGAAGCAAGCCAGGTAAGTGTGTCACTTGTGTGTGCTTTCTAAGTGGCTGAGGCTGGCAGACTGAGAAAGTGACGGAAGCTGCTTTGTGCTGAGTGCCATGCAGTTGGAGCAGCTGACTGAGCTGAAGGTTGTGTCTCACCTGGTGATGCTGGATTGTATCTGCTGCCTCTGGAAAGCGACAGCTGAGCAGCATGGGTGGGGAGACAAGTCTGCTCACTTTGTGTGGAAAATGTATCAAGAGGCAGAGTGGCGATGGTGTGGACATGTTTGTTATTTGACATTAGGGTGCCCAATTGTAACGGGGAAGAGAGGGCTGTGAGCCTCGAGTGTCTTCTGCTTTCTTTGCAGTTGGGCTGTGTCCTTACACCAAGAGCAAACAGTAGTTTGACGGTGTATTTGTTTTTGTAAATCCTGAAGCTGTTCTTATGGACTATTTTTTTTTTTTTTTAATGTTGGCCTTGTTATTTGATTTTTGTTAACTTGTTTTGGCATGTAGCAAAAACAGAAGTATCTCTGTTTCATAATAAAAATCCTCCCATGAGTAATTAGACTTGAGCAATCTTTACTCCTACTGTTGGCTACCCTCTGTAGGCTTAGTGCTTCTGTAGCCCACCTTGTTATTTTGTGACTAATACAGGAGATGCACTAAATGAAGAGCAATAGCAATTTTATGTACTTGCAGATCTGACGTGACTGATTCCAGTGTCCTTTTTTGGGGTGTCTTTTGTCCTTTTCTTTCAATCATGAGGAAGTAGATGTTGAATTAGAGGAGACTGCAGGATTAAAGGAGTTGACCTAGACTTTTTGTCTTCTTGCTTTTCCTGCAGTGCAGACAACTAAAGAGATTGGGATGTGACACCAACTCCTAGTTTATCCTACGTGTTCCGTTCATTCTGAGAGTTCCTGCAGTGCTGGTTTTTGAGGAGCCTGTGACCACACGTGAAAATGTGTGCTTCTCCCTCAGCACAGCACTGCAGGCTGTATCTGTGCCTAGATGCATCTGCTGCCTAGGGCAGGTGGGAGGGATGTGCTATAAAGGAATAGCTTCCCTTTTTAGCTCCTGGTGAACCGCCACAGCAGCTTCATTAGTAACAACGAACTGGAGGAGGGTTCCATCCCAGACATGGCTTGTGGGGGTCCACTTTGGCTTGTGGCATCAGGAACTGATCTTTTCAGTTCTATGCAAATAGGAACAAGAAGAATGCATATCTCACTTTTCAGTTTTCCCTTCCCTATAAAGAATGAAGTCAGTCTCTGCTTCTGTATAGGAAGATATGCCAAAGATCATGTTTCTTACTCTATTAGTTGCACAGAGAGGTATGTGTGGGACAGAGGGCCCTGAGCTGTTGAAGGTGATGGAAAGTTTCTAGTGTGCCTCTAAGGAAGGGAAAAGGGGAGATGTATGGAATGGGAATCTTGCTGCTACTTTGTTCTGACCTTTGCAGTGTGAACCTGAGGCTCTGCCTAGTCAAGGGAGGCAGCTGGAAGTGGGCTTTTGTCTGCTCCCTGTGACACAACACCAACTGTCCCCTATGGGCAGCCTCTGCAGAGCCCTTTCAGTTGTTTCAAGAGCTCCTCTTAGAGCAGTCTTTTAGCACCTTTTGAGATGGAAGACTTCTTAATTAAAAAGCTGTGTTTATTATCACATTTGCTGAGCTTGAGGATGTAGTGCTGAGATAGAATAGCAACTGGTTAGGTGATTTTTTTTTTTCCTTCTTTTTTTGGTTCCTCTCTACTGCAAGAAACAAATTACTAAAATGAATGCACTCCGCTGAATGAGTCAGTATAGTCTTCTCTTCTGGAAGTGCCCTTTCATCTGCTTTTACTTTTTAAGGGAAGCAGTTCAGAGATTTTCCTGGTTAGGAGTCAACTGTTGTGAGAAATCAGTCTGAGTTAGTATTAATTTTCTGAGCATCATCAAGTGTTAAAGTGCATTAAATTGATTGTGTGGATTCAGATATTGCGGGGTGGCATTGCCTCAGTTGATGTGAAATCTATCTGCTCACAGATGAAGCAGCAACAAATGTTAAGTCAAATTTCAGTAGATCCAGGTCACCTGGATTGCTCTGAACACAGTGACTTTCCAAATGTAAATGCAGATGAACTTCAGCATGGTGCTAAAGTGATCAGAGGCATTGATGCTCACTGTGATATGTTTAATAGTAAACTGCATAATAACTAATAATTCAGATGTGTGACCTGTTTGTAAAGACTGCCTGTATGGATCTTCCTTTTTTCACCTCTTGCTGGCTGGGAGGAGGCCATGTGGGAAGCCTGGGTTGCTCCAGAGCAGGAGCAGAAGTGGCAGAGTTTGTGTTTGTTGGAACAAACAATGGAAGGGAATAAGTCCAGCCTCTCCAGATCCCTCTGGATTGGCAGCATTGGTATATTAACCACTCATTCCAATTTTGTGTTCTTTTCCTTTCTCTGCACAAAGTTTGAAACAAGAGCCAGAAAATACCACAAAACAGACTTTTCACAAAAGATATGAGACAGTTCTGTTCCCATCTGGGCACAGAGCTGAGGCTCAGCATGTATCAAACTTCCAGAAATCAAATACTTGAGACACTTCTGGCTGCTAGACGAAAACAGATGTTCCTGCAGCAGAGCTCTGAAGAAATGCTTACTCTTAACACCTGACCTGCCTTTTAGGCAGCTGACTGCCTATGTAAGCTCCTGAAGAAGGAATGGAGATAAGAGCATCTGTACTTTTCCCAGAATGCCCTTCAAATCTTACATGTAATCATTCTGCATTTCTCCAGCATAACATCACTGCACATTCCTGATCTTTCTTCTGCTCTGTGAACTGCGCACTTCTTTGGGCTTTGACAATGCCTGACGTGCATGGTACCCTCTGTTAAGTGACTAAGCAGCATGTCCTTGAATGGAGAAGCACAAAATATTCCATGTTTCCCAAGGTTTGTGGTAATGTGTTGTACTTGAGCGTTCAAGTGGGTCACTTGTACAGGCCCCACATGAGCATCATACTCCTATTCCTTTAAACATCCAAAAGGCCAGTTTATCTTCTGAAGAAAACAAAAAAAGTGAAGCATAGACAGGAATCACAATCTACTTTTGCTCTACATCCAGCAGCAAGCTGAGAGAACAGTTTTTCAGCTAACGCCTTCCATTTTTATTTCTGAAGTACTGTTGCTAAAGCATATGTTTTCAGGGAAAGCTTTCTTCAAAAGCTGTCTGATAAATTTATGAATTGGGGTTAGACTTCATCATGTACTCTCTAAATGTATTTTTTATTATCCCAAAAGATGATGTGTTCAAATGACATTAAGCTGCTGTACTTCTGAAAATTACTAAGCCTAATAATAAATAAAAATGCTTTTGTAAATGTTAAATAGGACTGTTAATTTCCTCCTTTTACCTATCAGCAGACTTCTTCTCAGTCCGTGCTTGTGCAGTAGATTGTAATGTCATTGAAAGCAAGGACAAATGTGGTGTATGGAGTCTGCACTGTGCTGGTGTGACTTTATTCTGTCCCTGTGCAAATCACTGCAGGATGGAATTAAGCAGGAACTAAGCAAGGAACACACCAGGTGCTTTTGAAAATTCCACCCTCCTCAGTCAGCCTGGGGCTTCCAAGTGCACTTGGAAGAACTAGCCTCCCTACTAGAAGAAAATAAGAAATGCTCCTGTGAAGGCAAAATATGTCCTGCTGTGCAAGACTGCTCCAATAACATGAAAAGATGGGGGAAATAGCACCTATCCAGTTGCAAAAAGAGGCATGCAGGATTGAGCACAGCAGGTGGATAAGAGTCAGGTCCTATCTTACCTCCTTTCTACCTCCTAGGGCAGTGGCTGAGCCCCAAGAATAGGCTGTACTGGGTTGTTGAGCCCTCAGTGTGTGTACTGCATGTCTGCATTAGGGCTGCAGGAAGGAGGTGGTGCTGCACTTCGGGGAAAACTGCAGGGAAGAAATAAACAGGTCTCTCTTCATAGCAGCATTGGGAGATTGGAGTGCTGCTTCTTAAGTGGAGATGCCCATTTTATGTTGGTTCCCTTTTCTTTTGCCTTAATAAGGTTTGCTCAGGAATTGTCACATGACTGCAGTAACCTCTGTGTGGGCATTGAGTTACAGTGAAGGGCTTGTTCTTCCTTCTCCCCGACCTGCTGTCCTTGCTTACTGCCACTGACACTTGCCACTGTTCCTACTCATGTGGAACTCGTTCCTTTGAATTTAATCTGCCCTAGTTTGTCCTTTGCTGTCTTTTCCCCCCATTTTTATTCAGTTAGTCAGCTGTGTATTTACATTCCTTCTCTCTAACCAAATGATCAGCCTTACAAACACCAGTGCTGCTGTTGTCAGTCCCTCTGATGGGACTGCTGTTCCAGTTCCTGATGTGAGTGTAGTAGTAACAGACCCACGCGTAGAAACTAAGAAAGGCCAGATGTCCTACGAGTTTCTCTTTAGGAATTTTGGTTCTGATTAAAAAAAAGTCCATATCTGCTCCTTTCCCTCAGTTCACAAAAGGATGACCTCAATGTTTGCAGTTGGACTTGTAAAGCCCAGTGTCCATAATGGATTTGGTAAACTGCAGTTGACAGAAGTGATGAGAAGTTGCATTCTGATATAAATATTAGCTTGCTCCCTATTTCAGAGCTTTTGATCCATAGCAAGACAAAATGGGTTACCATGCACAGGTGAAAACAGCAGGCAGAAGAAGAGGGCAGTTCTACTCTACAGCCTAGAAACAGAGCCAGGAGCTCCATGTACAGAAGCATCTCGGTGATGCGCTGCTAGGGACAGAGCAAGCAGAGGGATCTGCTCTTGTTCTGTGCAGGTGCAGAGCTGGATTCTTCCCACACCCTTACAAGCTGAGACTTGTGCTGTCAGCATGGTCATTCCAGCTGCCTATGCGTTGCATGTGTCATGCACCTAACCCTAGTGAAGGCACTCTGTCATCACCCATGTGTATTCCTGAAGCTTTTCTCCAGGCCTTCCTCCGAGCCATTTTTTTATTACTGCTGACAAACAGCACCAGAGATGCGTGAATGGAGCCACAGAAGCTGTCTTGACGCCTGCTCTTCCTTACATGCTGACAGGATTAGATTAGCCTCCCTTAAGGTAGTTGGGGAGAGCAGTAAGTTCTCCAGTGAGCCTCCTTGAGAAGAAACAATCTCAGCTCCCTCAGCCAGTTCTCACAAGACTTCTGCTTCAGACTGCTCACCAGCTTAATTGCTCTACTCTGGACACATTCCAAAGCCTCAATGTCTTTCTTGTAGTGACAGCTCAAAACTGAACTCAGCACTAGAGATGCAGCCACACCAGGCAGAGTACACAGGGGCGAGCACTTTCCTATTCCTGCTGGCAACACTTTCTGATGCCATTGGCCACTTGGGGACACTGCTGGCTCATGTTCAGCTGACTGTTGACTAACAACTCCAAGTCTGTTTCCTCTACACTGTCTTCCAGCTACTCTGCCCTGAGCTTATAGCTTTGCATGGGGTTGTTGATAATTGAGGTGCAGGATCTGCCACTTGGTCTTACTGAATTTCATCCCATTGGCCTCAGCCCAGCAAGCCAGCCTGACTAGATCCCTCTATAGGGTTTTTCTACTCCCAAGCAGATAAGTATTTCTTCCCAAGTCCGTGTCATCTGCAAACTTACTGAGGATGCACTCAAGTAATCAGTGAGGATATTGGAGAGGACAAGCTCCATTAGTGACCCCTGGGAAGCAGCACTCATGAAAGTTGGCCAAGTACACCTAACTCTATTCACAATCACTGTCTGGGCTTGCCCTCCAGCCAGGTCTTTACTTAGCAAAGAATATATATGTGTAAGCCATGGGCTTCCAGCTTCTCCAGGAGGATACTATGGGAGACAGTTCAAAGGCTTTGCTAAAGTCTAGACTGCGTCAGCAGCCTTTCCCTCATCCACCAGGCACATCACTAGATATTAGAAGAAAATCAGGTTCATCAAGCAGGACCTGTCTTTCATGAAACTGTGCTGGCTTGGCCTGATCTCCAGGTTGTCCTGCACAGAGAGAAGCAGTCAGGATGACCGTTTGCCTACTGTCAAGCTGGGAAGGACATAAGGAGTTGGGGGTAGTGTAAACTTAACAAACATACAGTTAACAGAGTGGTGAGATTAGGCTGGTATTTTACAGGTTGGAGAACTAGAAAGAGATAATGAAAAATAAATGAAACACTCACCTGCATCCCAGGCTTACAGAAAAACTCCAAAAGCAGCAATCTCAAGGAAGAGAACTTTTCCCAGCTGCATTCAGCCCTTAAATGGGATCTAGGAGAGGTGCAGCCAGGCTCCACCTTTTCCGGTCACACAGCTGAATTGCCTTCGCCTGTGCTCCCGTGGCTGACTCAGTCCTTGCCTCAGGTGATCAATCAGTGGTTCAGGCTGTGATTCAGCAGTTCCCATACAGATAGGTATCCAAGAGAGCTGAAATCAGTTGGAACTCTTCCAAGCATCAGCTTCTTCCCACTAGGGAAGAAATCCAGATTTTGCCACTGAAGGTGTCACCTCAGGGCTCTAAATTGATTTCAGACAGGAGAAGCCATCTGGTGCTGTCCATGTACATCACAGTACACGTATGGCTGAAGGATTCTGCCACGTCCTCTAGCAAAAGCTTGTCTTGCAAGGAGCTGGAACCTATGTGTTGGAAATGTACCAGCAGTCTGATAAACTTACTAGGGGATTATGATCAGTAATTCACTGCCTGTACCTCCAAACCAGTGCCATGTAATTGAGGGCATTGTGCTTCCAGTTGTGTTAGACACTGAAGATCGTGTAGCATAGCTTTTCAACATCATGGGGACAAAGTAGAAGCCCTCTTTTCTAAATTGAGAAGCTACAGTCTGAAGATGGGTTTTTCAAGGGTTTTTCCGTCATTGCCTTGCTTTACTGCAGTTTCCAGTGCTGTCAAGAGATGTCTTACAAAAACGTGTACCACCTGTTTCCAGCTTTTGCTAGATGGAGTGAGCCTGCAGTCCACAGACTGGCAGGAAAATAGCTCTGGGAACCATGTTTGTCATGATCCAGAAGAGTGCTGTCCTGAAGGAGTTTTGTGTAGATCTGAATTTTTTATCCATTTTTGATAAGATCTGACAGGGCAGAGATCAATGGAAGTCAAACCTTGGTATGTCTGTTTATGCTGACAGAAAATGGACAGCAAAAAGAAGTGAGAATGGGAACTCCTAAATATGAAGAACTGATGAATGATTTCTGGGTGTTGGTGCTATATTATACAGGTGATGGTTTCAGAAATAAAAGATTGGGTCAGTGCGTACTTCTTAGAACTTGTTTTTCTGAGTTTTATGACATGTTGGAACAGCATTGCACATCTCCTGCAATCCTTTCTAGTTGCTCCCAGGGTTTTGTTCTGCTCAGTTTTATACTGAAGTCACAATACTAAGAACAAACCTCACTTGTTGCACCCTTTATCTGAATGCGGTGATGCATCATTTATAAGGAGAGAATAATAATGCTGTGACACTCTGGAAAATAACAAAAATTTATACCAACTACCAAAGCACTTCATGTTTTGAAAAAAGAAAGGGATGGAAGGTCATCAAAAGAGTCTTTTGCCATCTCCCCAAGGTGCTCCAGTTCCTTCAGGTGCAGTAGTGGATATGATGTTTCTGTCTTTCTGACAGAATCGTAGCCTCCAGGGATGGGGCATCCACAACCTCCTTGGGCAACCTGTTCCAGTGTGTAACCACCTTCTGTGTTAAAAACTTCCTTCTAATATCTAATCTAAACCTCCCCTGTCTCAGTTTAAAACCATTCCTCCTTGTCCTATCACTATCTACCTTCATAACAGGCTTTCGCCCTCCTGTTTATACGCTCTTTTCAAGTACTGGAAGGCCACAATGAGGTCTCCCCAGAGCCTTCTCTTCTCCAAGCTAAACAAGCCCAGTTCTCTCAACCTTTCTTCATAGAAGAGGTGCTCCAGCCCTCTGATCATCTTAGTGGCCCTCCTCTGGACCCATTCCATGAGCTCCATGTCTTTATTTTGCTGGGTTCCCCACACCTGGACGCAGTACTGCAGATGGGGTCGCACAAGAGCTGAGCAGAGGCTCACCTCTATCACCTCCATCTCCCTGCTGACTACCCCTTTATTAATGCAGCCCAGAACACGGTTGGCCTTCTGGGCTGCAAACGCACACTTCTGGCTCACATCCAGCTTCTCATTCACCAGGATCCCCAAGTCCTTTTCTGTAGGGCTGCTCTCAAGAATTTTGCCCCAACCCAGGTTCAACACCCTGCACTTGGCCTTGTTGAACCTCATTAGGTTTTCATGGGCCTACTTCTCCAGCCTGTCCAGGTCCCTCTGGATGGCTTCCCTTCCTTCCAATGTATCGACTGCACTGCTCAGGTTGGTGTCATTTGCAAACTCGCTGAGGGTGCACTTGATGCCATCACTTGTGTCATTGATGAAGATGTTGAAGAACACCAGTCCCACCACTGACCCCTGAGGGACACTGCTTGTGACTGGCCTCCACCCTAACACAGAACCACTGATCACCATCCTTTGGCTGCAACCAGCCAGCCGATTCCTAATCCATCGAGCAATCTATCCTTCAAATCCATACTTCTCTAATTTGGGGGTGAGGGACCATGTCAGAGGCTTTGCAGAAGTCCAGAAAGATGACATCTGTTGCCCTTCTGCTGTCCATGGGTGCTGTCAGTCCATCATCAGAAAGTTAGCTTATTGGTCAGGCATGATCTGCCCATAGTGAAGCTGTGCTGGCTATCTTGGATTACCTCTTTGTATTTTATGTGCCTTAACATAGCTTCTGGAAATAAAATATATGTATGAAATATATGTTAGAAATAGAAATAGCTTCTATGTATACTTCTAGAAGAACATGCTCCATGATCTTCCCATGAGCAAAGGTGGTGCTCAGCAGCCTGTAGTCCCCCAAGTCTTCCTTTCTCCCTTTCTTGAAAATGGCAGTAATGTTTCCCTTTTTCCAGTCACCAGGGACTTCACCTGACAGCCATGGTGTTTCAAATATGATGGAGAGTGGCTCAGCAGCCGCATCAGCCATCTCTCTCAGAACCCTAGGATGAATATCATCCTGCCCTATGGATCTGTATACATTCAATTGCGTGAGGACATCTTGGACTTGTTCCACTGTTACAGTGGGACAGAATCCACTCCTCACACCCTCACCTAGAGGTTCAGGATGCTGGCGGACATGGGAGGCATGACCACTCCTGAAGACTGAGACAAAGCGCTCTTTGAGTACCTCAGCTTTTTCCATGTCTGAGGGAGCCTCTCTCACTGAGAGGAGACTGTAGCAACATCTGCTCTTGAGATGTCTTTTGTTTGTGATTGACCTTGACTGGTCCTTGAAGGTGCTGGTTGTTTAGAGCTCATGTTTAAAAATAGGATCCCTAAATTATATATGCAGATGAATACAAAACAGGCCACCAGGCGATGCTTATGTGTAAATTGTGGGTGAAAGTTAAGAGGTCAAGGCAACAAAGGGAGCCTTGTAGTTGATGTCTACTATAGGCTACCTGATCAAGTGGAGCCTGTTGATGCTGCTGTTTTCCAGCTACAGGATGTATCCTGACTGCAGATTCACATATTGCTGGGGGCCTTCAACCTCCCTGACATCTGCTGGGAAAGTAGCACAGTGAGCTGTAGGCAATCCAGGAGACTCCTGGAATGCATTGAGGACAACTTCTTGAGTGAAGTAATGGACAGCCTGACCAGGAAGGTTGCAATACTGGACCTGCTGCTCACCAGCACAAGTATACTGATTGGTGATATCAGGATTGGAGGCTGCATGGGCTGCAGGGATCACACAGTGAAGTTCACAATCCTGAGGGATATGGGGCAAAGAGTAAATTTTAGGAAATCCAACTTCCAGCCTCTTCAGGGAGTTAGTCAACCAAACCTCCTGGTAAACTGTCCTCAAGGACAAGGGAGCAAAGCAGAGCTGGCAGGTCTTTAGGGAGGCTTTGCTTAGTTCAGAAGGGCTCTTCATCCCCAGGCGTAGGAAGTTGGGAAAAGAAGGAAATAGACTGGCATGTCTGAGCTGGGGCCTACTGGTCAAACTGGAGAGCAAGAAGAAAGTGCACAGGCATGGAAGCAGGGACAGGTACCCTGGGAAATGTATAAGGATGCTGCTGATCTGTGCAGGGATAAAGTCAAGAAGGTCAAGGCCCAACTGAAGCTAGACTTCACAAGTGGGGGCAAAGAAGAGCAAGAAAGGCTTCTGAGGTACATCAACTGGAAGAGGAATGTCCAAGAAGATGTATTCCTCGTACAGTGAGCAGTACAGGCAGGCTCATAACAATAGACAAGGAGAAGGCTGTCTCAGCAACTTTTTTGTCTCAGTCTTTGCTAGCGAATGCTCTTCATACAGCCCTCAAGCAGATGATTGGGATGGTGGGGAGGGAAATAGACTCAGGGCCTTCTGAGTGTTGTGGGATCACTGCCTATCAACTGCGCCTCTGTGGCTTTTAATTGAGAGCAAGGAAGTGCATGTTGATGTAGCATTTTGTTTGTGTAGAAAACGTGTTTAAAGAATTGTCCCTTTCTCTCCCATAACATGTTTTAAGGCTTAATTTACTTCCCATTTTTACACTTTCAGACTTAGAAGGCAAATCTTCCTAGGAGTTTCCTAGCCTAGGAATTGTCCCCTTTAAATCGATTTAAGACATATAAGTTGATCTGTGTGCTGAATTGGTGCCAGGTATGTTAATGATACATATCTAGGTGCCCTTGATGTGGGGTGTCATTTCACAGAATGATAAGTGGAACATCAGTGTGGGACTTTTAATAAAACTAATCATTGCCTTGTAGCGCAGAGTGAATGTTTCTTTGTCTACCCTGAAACATTTTTTCAGGGAAGAAAAATTCCATCTTTCTTCTGTTTGGCTTGTGAAGACTTTTTCCATCAGACGTGTGCTATTTCCAGAGCTTTGCTGAAAGACAAGACTTTTTCATGCCTGTTTGTAAAAAGTCTGCATAATGAATAAAATTTGATTGTTGATGTAGTAAGAGTAGTTGTCAAACCTATTTCAATTGCTTAAGATGACATAATAATGAAAAATAAATTGTGGGCAATCTTCCAGAGGAAGATTTTATTTTTTGCTTTTACTCTTCTCTAAGGTCCTCTTGCTTTTTACATTACTTTTTTTTTTGTGAGCTTCTTACTGTGATAGAAACAGTAGTAAGTTGATAGGGTTGGGCCTCTTCCAAACTTAGTACCGGGAGCGTTGTAATATGTTCATCCATCAAGAAGTAAAGCAAGAGAAGACTGGATTGATTAACTTTTTTGGATGACTTGTCTTCATTAGGCGTATGAGGTGTGGAAGGCCAAATGTATTTTACAGGGTTTTTAAACTTCAGAGTCCATCCTGATCCTTACGTCAAGACTGAGTTAGGAAACATCAAATTTGGAAAGTCTGTTTGATTCCAGGTATCTGTGAGGCTGTGTGTAGACTGTTGTGCTTGAGGACGTGTACCTGCGTTTATCCTGCAGTTTACAGGTCAGGGTTTTAGAAGAACTCAGCAGCCACTCATTTTCAGTACAGTCTTGTGCTTTCCTCGTGTAGGAAGTGTTTTATAACTAAATTGGGCATCACTGGGCCTATCTGAATGGCTTTGCTTATGAATTACAGACCTGCCGTCTGCATGTAGATATGAGATGAGTCCTGTGATGGAAGCGTTCTTGTGTTTTTCCTCAGAACCAATTGGAGCCCTGGCAGGGCAGCACATAGTGCACGTGGCCTGCGGAGAGTCCCACAGTGTGGCACTCAGCGACCAGGGCCAGGTCTTCTCCTGGGGCGCAGGCAGCGATGGACAGCTGGGCCTCACCACTATTGAAGATGCAGTGACAGTACCAAGGTAAACCTTCAAGTGGTTTGGGTTTCCTTACGGCACCCACTTGAAAGTATTATATCAGGGGTTTTTCACTTTGCAGCCTACAGTTGGTGGAAGTGTTGCTCTTGCTTAAAGGGCTGGTAATTGGGCACTTGCCACTTACCAGTACAAGCCTGGCGCTCCTTTTCTCTCTCAGCGCTCCTTGAGTACTAGACAAGTTCTGAAGAGGTACAGTTAGGACAGCCCTTCTGATCTTCGGTGCTTGAGGCACAGAGAAGAAAGTTAGAGCAAGTTCGACTTCCTCAATGAAAAATATAACAGTGTTTTCTGCAGGACAGGAGGTACATGAGGGAGAACCCCAAAATCAAAATGCTATGTGGTATGTTTGTATTGCATTGTATCTCTGAGATAGGCGACATATTTCAAGAATGGGCAAAAAATACGGGCAGGTGAGCTGGTGCCTCGGCTCTGGAATTCTTGCATTGTTTGTATTGTATCTTTTGCTTATCAGCAATGCTGCTAAAGCAGCCCATTGCAATTCTGAACTGTGAATGTTGTTCAGAAATGTTAGGGAAGTACTCAGTTTTCTTCACTGACTTGCTTAATGCATTTTACCAGTCTCAGAGCAGTAACAGTGCTAAGAATAAGTGCATGTAGATGGTGTTGGGGCCAGTGGCAGAGACTAAGACTCCTCCGTCCAAAGCAGTTCACAGATTATAGGCCTCAGCTTGCTACCATAATAAAGATAACTGGTCTGTTTGTAGTTAATGATGTTGTACCATGCTGCATTAATAACAGATGTGTTCTGTCTCTTATTCTGGCTGCATCTATATATCCAGTGCAGAGCTAGAAGAGGAGGTCTGGGACGTGGGTCTAGAGTGGCTGTCATTCATGGGACAGTATTTAAAGAAAAAGAGTTCCAATTGCTAAGGCATAATTGTTTGTTTGATCTGAAGGGCTCTCTGAGAAGAAAACTTGTTACTTGCTGGCAGATCTGATATAAAAAAGAGAGACTGGCTCAGATGCCAGTGTGATAGTGCCATTTTAAAAATAACATTTTTGTGGAATAACTTGAATCTTGATGTGCTATTCTCTGTGCAAAGCAATGAAGAGGTTGTGGTGCTATAGCTCTTAGAAGCTTCTGTGCTCCTGACAAATGACATCAAAAATGTCAATCATGAAAAAGAATATTAGGAGAGATGCTGAGAGACCAGATTTTTTTCACCATTTTCAGATGTCTAGAGTCTTCTTTATAGCAGTAAAAATAGTTGGAGTTGGTAGTCCGACATCTAAAGCTCTTCAGATGGCAGATTGGCATCTGTGATCAGTGTTACCTCCAAGATTCTGTTCCTCTTCTCAAAATCACAGGTTATATGTCTGTCTAGAACAAATACCCAAATGGAAATGATAATTTCACCTAACACGATACTGTATTTGTTGATGATTATTCTAAAATGTCATCTTCTTTAGGCTGATAAAGAAACTGAACCAACAGACCATACTGCAGATTTCCTGTGGAAACTGGCACTGTCTGGCTTTGGCAGCAGGTACTGTAATGTTCATTATTTATTACTAAGATTTCTGCTCTTGTTTTGCTCCATGTCCAAGATGGCCTATTTCCAGGGACATCCCTATCTCAACTGTTTTCAGGACAAATGGAAGACAGTGAAGTAGATCAGGTACCACATATATTGTAGAAGAGTGTTGCCAATACTGTCAAAAAGGGAAACATTACACACAGGCCGCCCACTGCCTCACTGTTGAATGATGGCAAGAACACTTAACAGCTTTCCATCTTGATGGAAAATAATAATGCCTCCTAATTATTTTCATGGAAACTCCAACAGATACAAGGAGCACAATAATACTTTTGATACAGCAAATTTTCAGTCACAAAACGCTATTTTTCAGCATAGTCACCACCATTAGCTATGCATTTTCACCAGCAATAAACAAGAGCCTGCATGCCATACTTGTAAAAGCCTGCACCAGTGGAGTTGACTCACTGTTGCTGTGGACACTGCTGAAATGCACCACTCACCAGCTCACATCACTGTGCTCACATCCGCCATTTGGTGTCCATAAACGTTCAGCAAGTGTTGATGAATGTCAGTGGGAGCCATTTTTTTTGCATGGAAGAATTCAGTTCCTCACATTTGCTTCATCTGCACTTCCATGTCAGGCCCCATTTTGTCAGAGTGCCCCTCTGTTGCCATTTGTAGTGCAGCAGCAAAATGTAAGGGAATATTGGCAGGAAGGTTCAGCCTCTCCTTCCCTGCCACCAACATCTACCTCTGACATCGTGGGCCAACGTAATAAAAAAAAGAAAGGAGGCATTACTTTTGGAGCAGCCGTTGTAGACAAATGTGAGGAGTTAGTTCTTTTGTGTCAGAATTATCCTTGGCTGTTCCCTTTCTGAATGCAACACGTGGACCACTCTGCACAGCTTAAGTTACAGCACTCTCATATGGTATTTTGCACTTGGTTATGCAGCTGTGTGTTCACCTTGTGGCTCCAGACTGGGCTGATATTTTAGCAAAGAATGTCTTGCTTGCTTTTTGCATCATGAGATTTGGGTGGGAGAGAAGCCCCCAGCACTAGTACTTGTTCAGTTTGACAAACTTGCTTTCCTGTTGACTAGCTTTTATTCACTATCCTCTTTCTTTGTTTGTTTCAGATGGCCAGTTCTTTACGTGGGGGCAGAACAGCTATGGTCAGTTGGGCTTGGGGAAAGAGTGTCCCTCTCAAGCAAGTCCACAGCGTGTCAAGTCTCTTGATGGGATCCCTTTGGCCCAGGTTGCTGCAGGTGGAGCCCACAGTTTTGCCCTGTCTCTCTCAGGAGCTGTGTTTGGCTGGGGAAAGAACAGCTCAGGACAGCTGGGACTAAGTGATGAACGAGGTATTAAAATTGTACTCCTAGGTGAAAGAAGGCTGGGTTTCTTTGGCTGAGTGCCACTTTTCTTTCCACATTGGCAGTCTGTTTTTACTGAGCAGATGTGTAGACCTCGGTAGCTCCTTTGGAAGGAGCGGGCAGAGAAACAGTCTTTGGTGGACTTCACAGGATTTTCATTCTTAGGAAACACATTTTTCCCCTGTGTTTGCTAGTGAGAGTGAAGGAATGAAAATCCAAGAAAAAAAAAAAGAAAAAAAGTATTTCAGATCTGAATGTCAAGATGCAGGCACCCAAGGAAATGCTTTGATTCTTTTATTCTTCCCTCAAAAACACTTTGTCCATACTTTGTTTGAAGTTGGTGTGAAAAAGGGTCTCCAAGTGGAGCGGGAGACTGAACCCATCCCCTGGTTTGCTTGCATAGTTTTGATTGGTGAGCATCTGTATGCTACAGAATGATGGCAACATAAATTGTCTCGTTCTTGTAAAATATGTATTGTTTATTGATTGCACATTCTTTGAGACACACAGGGCCAGTGGTATGTTGGGTTTTTTTGCATGGTCAAGTTCAGTGAAACCCATTCATCAACAGACCTGAAGACTGGTTCATAAAAGCTAAAAAAAAGCAGTGGATGTGACACTACAACCAGTCTGAAAAGCCCGAATTCCCCCTGCTTGTTGTTAATATATTTGTTACTACTTGCAAAAGTAAATGAAAGATTTTCTTTGAGTTTTGTGTCATTCTCTTCGTCTTTTTTTGCGTAGTTTCTGAGTAGCTTTAGATATATGAGCAAGTTATTGTCTATAGATAGACATGATGTACAGCATGCATGGACAATTTATTTATTTATATATGTATTTATTTATTTTATTTATTTATATAGAGGTGTATATGCTTATAAATGTTTAGATTGTGTAGGACACAACTGTGTGTTGCAAGAGAAAAGCATTACTTCATGTTTTGTCTACGTATAATGGAATGATGCAATTTGACAACCCACTCTACCTACTGAGACATATATTTAAAGCAATTACTCAAAAACAGCCTGTAGTTTAGCACAGGATGCTCAGACGTATTAAACATCATTTCACCTTGCTTTGCACTTTTATGAGTATAAAACATAGTTGTAAGACTTGTAACATATTTTGCTCCCTCTCAAAAATGCTCCAGGTCTGTTCTCTTGTGCTGTGTTTCAGCTAGAGTGTTGACCTAGCATAAGATCAGCTGTGTTCCCTCCTTGCAGATTGACAGATAGATGCTTGTGATCTCAACACAGCACTGTTAGAAATGCTGCATTCTATATATGAGAAGGTTTATTTTGACATGGGGCTATCTTAAATAAAAACAAAAGGGGCATCTGCTTGTGGAACAGTGTTGGCCAGAGATGATACTCTGCTAACACTCAGTAAGTGATGCTGTCATAAATACTTGGCATTTGTGGTGAGTGAGTCATAATAAGACAGAATTCTACTCAGTGAACATGAACAGCAAAAATTAAGAGCGTGAAAAATAGGCATTTAAATACACCTTGGGATTTAGCTGTCATGTGTGCTGCTCCCACGTCAGGATTGTTTTGTATGGGAAGAAGGTTTAAAAATGGTGTTGGAAACAAATGTTAGCAGTCATCATCAGCAAAGGGTTGAAATGGAGCATGAGGCTGAGGATGGTTGTAGCTCGGCTACACTAGTCGTTAGTGCCACACTGTAAGTGCAGGTGGAGTTTATATGAGAGTTTGTGTCCTCACTTTATCCCACTTTTCTTGAACCAGAGCAAATCTGTTAAAAAGCGGAGTAATTAAGGATCTGCTTTTTTTTCCAGTGTTTGTTAAAACTTTCATTGTGACCCAAGTTGTGGAATATGTCTAAAAATCAGACTGCCAGTGGTCTTCTCAGGCATTTAGGACTGTATTCATGAAACAGTTCCTTTATTTTGTTCCACGCAGACCGAGAATCCCCTTGCCATGTGAAGCTATTGCGGTCTCAGAAGGTTGTTTATATCAGCTGTGGAGAGGAACACACAGCAGTTCTAACAAAGGTAAAGAAGTTCCAAAAGCTGGGAACCCTTGCTGCTGTCTTGCCTGAAGGTTTCACATTATTTTCCTAGGAAATGATGGAAAAGAACAAACCGAAGTTCCTTATTTTATCTGACTCCTGGAAAACAGACAAAGTGGAAAATAGTCTAATAATTTATTCTGAGATTCACTGCCAACATGAACCAGTGCTGTTTTTAAAATGAAGATGTTAGTAATCCGTGACAGCCTGAGTAAAACTCAGGTGAATCTCTTAAAGAAATGAGCTTTGTGCAGAAAAAAAACAACAAAAGAAACAAATATCCAAAGGGGTGATAACATAATGGTGTGTTGGAAGACAGAGTTACCGTGACTCAGAATAAAAGGCAAGTCAGACAGAATGGGCTGCCCCATCAGTGCTGTCTCAATGCCAGAGAGCTGCCAGTCACTCACAGCATTTACAAGAGGCTTTCGATTCCAAATCTACTGCTGTTTCCAAGTAGTGTGTAGTTTAGTAGACAGAGAATAGGACTAGCATTGGGAAGATCAGTGTTTAGTTCTTGCCTCACCCCAGCCACTTGTAGGTGTGCAGCTTCCTGGGTTGGTGCCTTAATTTTCTCTGTTGTACTGAAACTGAGTCTGAAAGAGCTGATCTTGAGGTTCCTGTGGGAAAGCTACTGTACAACACCATTGTGATTCTCATTCAAGGAAAAAGGTCACAGTCTATTTGAACAGCAGCTGACAGAGGTGAATGTATAGTATAGTGGAAATGGGTGCTGTTGAGCCACATTTAAGCCTACTGAGATTCAGGCTCATCTAGTAATGGTGGGGAGAAGCTTGTCTTCTGTAGGTATACCTGGAGATAATTTTGACACTGATGAATGGCAAGCTAGATGTTTGGTGGCTGCATTAGCAGAACACAAGTTTATTTTCTGAATCCTTTGGAATCCCCAGCAATTTCTGCTTCAGCTTGAGCTCGTAGTGAAGCTGGAGTCAAAGAGATGCTGCTGGGATATGGGTCCTAAATGGAGAATATGCTGTTTGGTTTGCTAACAGAGTGGAGGGGTGTTCACGTTCGGTGCAGGTTCCTGTGGGCAACTGGGACATGATTCCATGAATGATGAAGTGAACCCCCGAAGAGTTCTTGAGCTGATGGGCAGTGAAGTATCCCAGATTGCTTGTGGCAGGTGAGTACTGTGTGCAGTCAAAAATTTTCCTTCAGTGGAGGTTAATGCTGACACTGAGCCTTGTAAATAGAAGGAATAGTCTTGCTTTTGCATCGTGTGTGTCAAAATTAAGTTAATGTTAATTTTATTTCCCTGGAAAATTTTAAGTCCTTCTATTGGAGATTGGTTTTTAATTGAGGCTGTTTCTTGCGCCCCAGGCATGTGACACCTTTCCGTTTTAATGGTCAAGACAGACTCTAGGGCTGCAGCCCCTTTTGGTCACAAGATTCTAGCCTATTTCAGGAGGAGAGAAGTTAGTAACATAAGTGTTATGTTCTTGCCTTTTACACATGCAGGCTTAGCAAATGACTAAGCTAATTCAGTCTGTTATCCTGACATGAGCCAGCTAGTGCAGGCTGCTCTTAGTCACTTCCACCTGAAAAAACTTCCATCCTATAAAGTGGTGCCATCAAGTGGCAAAAGCTGAGCACTGGTGCTTTGCGCCAGCTTCTGGCCTGGGGGAAGTGAGAATAAATAGGTTCTTTTTTTTTTCTTCTTTTAATTATTAAACATGGCCCAAACTTTGTACCCATCTCTGTTACAGACATCACACTTTAGCCTTTGTGCCTTCTTCAGGAATGATCTATGCATTTGGCTGTGGAACAAGAGGCCAGCTCGGAACTGGGCACACTTGCAACGTTAAGTGTCCCTCTCCGGTGAAGGGTCACTGGGCAGCTCACAATGGGCAACTCTCAGGGAAACCTGGTATGTATTATGAGTGATTTGAAGTAGCAGATGGGCATAAGTCACTTCATCTCACCCATGTTGATCTAAAACCACCTTGACATTACACTGTAAGTGTACTGAGTGACCTCTGCTCTCTGTTAATCTGTGTGCCCTGTCTTATCATGGCAGAGCTCAACACTTGGTGATCTTGAGCACTGTTTTAATACTGATTTATGAGGGCTTTGGTTTCTCACCTATATAGCAACCTCACTGCTATTTAGAAATTACAGATTTCCCCTACTGCCAGCTCCTGTGTCCTCAAACAAAGAATCACAGAATCACAGAATTGTAGGGGTTGGAAGGGACCTCCAGAGATCATCGAGTCCAACCCCCCTGCCAAAGCAGGTTCCCTACACCAGGTCACACAGGTGGGCATCCAGGCAGGTCTTGAACATCTCCAGAGAAGGAGACTCCACCACCTCCCTGGGCAGCCTGTTCCAGTGCTCCGTCACCTCACCGTAAAGAAGTTCTTGTGCACATTTGTGCAGAACTTCCTATGCTGCAGTTTCTGGCTGTTTCAAGTGCTCAAGTGTTTCAGTACTTTCTCATTTCAGCCTGGCCCTCAAGGGGCCAGGTGTTCCTTGTAGTGTAAAGCACAAGACAGTGGAGGTGCAAATGTGGGGGGGAAAGGCAAAGAAGGATTAATCATCCTCTAATGCAACTGCATTTCTTTCCTCAACAGATGCCTGTAAATATCACATTGTTAAACATATCTTCTCTGGAGGAGACCAAACATTTGTGCTTTGTTCCAAATATGAGGTAAACCAAATCAAGTATCTTCTCGTATTTTCTCAAATCTGTTTTCCTGCCCCAGCCCTCAGATCACACCTTTGCATTTTGTTTTGTTTTGTTTTTACTGATCTCCTGAAAATGAGGTGGTGTTTTGGAGTCCATTCTACCTTACAAACCTTATCAAGGACAACACTTATTTACAACAGTACAGGAATTTACAACTTTTTTAGGTGTCTTCCTTTTGAGTCATGTCAAAGAGTGATTGGGAAGACACTGATATCAGTTTTTTCATCAGGGAGGGGAATTACTTCCTTGGCACATGGGAAGTAATGGACTGCTTTACTCCTGAGAGAGTGAGGTTCACATGATGAGAGTGTAAGGAAGTGGAATACACATTGGGATGGGATATTATCAGATCAGCTGGATAGTGAGCAGTTTTTCTGCTTCTATCATCTTATTTTTTTTCAGTAAGCATTTGACATACACATTTGAGGAATAGATGTAGTTGTAGAATAAATCTACTAAACCTTTGTTTATATGCACCGGAATTTGAAATTATACTTTCTTTCGCTTTTGACTTTTCCTCTTTTCTAAAATGTATTTGGTGATGATCTTGGCTTTTTCCATTCCTTTCCGTGCCTTTCCTTTTGGACTTATTGGTAATGGAGCAGATTCCTAATCAAACCTGTTCAGAGACCATACCCAGAAAGCTATCAGTTGTGTATAAAAAGCAGAAATTTTTAATGAGAAGGAGTTGTTGTACAAGCCTTGTCTTTGCTGAAATCTGTATCTTCTCACAGAATTCCTTGCCTGCTGATGATTTCCGGACCATAAATGAAACACGTTACACCTGTTTAATAAATGATGAAACTATAGATGTCTGGAGGCAAAAGCTTTTAGAAAAGAACAGTTCTAATTCTGTCAAGTAGGTATTGTGGCACTGGACAAGCCTTTTGTTGGAAGTTTTATTTAAATAATTTTGTTGGCTTCCGTGCCATGTTTTCACTTGAAATTCAGCAGCCCTTTCAA
Source organism: Lagopus muta (assembly GCF_023343835.1). NCBI lineage: Eukaryota > Metazoa > Chordata > Aves > Galliformes > Phasianidae > Lagopus > Lagopus muta. The sequence continues at coordinate 15,905,316 of NC_064436.1, forward strand.
GTGTGTGTTTCTTGACAATATCCAAGGGGAGAACAAGTGCCAATCACAAGGATACCAGGTTAGAGCTTCCTAGCAAAACCAGAGGAATTTAAGGCTGCCTCACAATATTGCAAATAGTGGGTGGGAAATTGATTATGAAGTTGTTCTTCATTATGTTCTTAGAGTTCATGAAAAACAGCAAGAAGACTGTTTAAATTCTTCCCCGCCTGCCGTGAGAAGTGAAGAGTAGGTGGAGAGGAGACATTGCTAACATCCCTCTTTTCAAAGAGGAGTGTGACATGATACTGAGTGAGCCCCTTAACCTCTGCCTTTGAGTAGTGGGGTGTTCTTGGCATTGTTTCCCATAGAATGAAGGAAAGATGTCTGAAGAAATTTGCTTGGACATTTGTTTATACCTTCTCTCCCTGTTTTCTTTTGTCTTCTTGCTGCAAACAGTAACGTTGTTCAGATACTGTCCTCGGCTGCCTGCTGGAATGGAAGCTTCTTGGAGAAGAAGTAAGTGAAAAACAGAGTCAAGAACGGTAGCTTTCCCTTGAGGCAGACTGGAATCTCTTTTTGTCACTCGCCTGTTGCAATGGGCTTTAATTGTTCTGATCAAACAGGAGATTGGGCAAAGAGTGCCTACTAAAGAGGTAGGTGGTCAGAGTTGGGTCTAAGAAAGTGCATGGTGAGTAAGTGGCATGCTTGTTATTTTTCCTTATGAAATGAATATGAACTTTAAAAGAGGAATAGTAATATGGTATTAAAGGAGATTATTAATGCCAGATATTGGAGTAGTCTTACACCCAGCTGAGCTAGCTGGGGAAGGCTACTGATTGTGGAATTGTACGTCAGCACAGGCTGCTCTTGAAAAGTACGTGCAGGCCAGCATGGAAGCACTTTCCTTTTAGGGGACATCAGCTGTGGGAAATTTTGTGCTTTTGCTTGCGAAGGCAGGAGTTTCAAATGGGTGTAACTAACAATAGGTGGTGACAAGGATGTAATATGCATAGCTGAGTCAAAGGCTGCGGGTTGGGGAGGACTGTGTTGTCTGTGTCTGTAAATGCTGGGGAGGTAACAGCATGAGATGAGGTGGAGGAGGAATTTTTATGGTGATGTGATGAGTAAATGACCTGTAACTAGGTGAAGATGACTTAGTTACTCTGAATAATCTTTTGAGTAATCTTTTCCAAGAGCAGCTCAAAAAAGAAAACAAGCTACTCATTATTCTTGCATTTTTTCAGCTGGTACAATGGCTTCTTCTGTAGTGTTGCAAGGAGGCAACATGTGACTGTAGAAGAAGAGTTGTGTCATGTTGGATTAAATTGTAAGGTCTCCAATTTGAGTATTTGAGTCACTGCAAATAGTGTCAGGGCTCTTTGGAAAGGAGTAGAGTGTGTGATTTGTTCACCTCAGTGCAGTTCTCTTTCCACCTTAATGATGCCTTGACTAGTGCAGACTTTACCTGTACAGATCTGGGACCAAATGAATGATCAATTTGATGCCTTCAGTGCCCAAATGCCATTTAGTTTGCAGTGCAGCTCTGTGGCACACAGGGCAGAGTAGAGAAGCAGCATTTCTGTGTCTGTATGACTGGGCGTGCTGCAGTACTACTACTGAAGCTGCTTGTACAGCAGTGTGACTCTGAGGAGCTATTTCCAGCCTGGTGCTCATGTTGTTATGGAGATAACGACTCCAGAAGTCTATGATTAACTTCTCATTGCAGCTGCACCAGCAACCTGACAAATGCATCCCATGTTTAATAGGTACTGTTTCCTTCACAGCGTGTCTGATGAAACACATTCCTAGGGATATAGTGTCGTACACAAGGTCAGTGGAATTGTAGCAGTTATCTTTTTATTTTTACTGGCATCTGTGAAGTTATATCAAAGTGTTTGATAAGCTTTGTCTGTAAGAATCCTAAATCTGAACAAGGCCCAGAGGAGTTCTGAAGAGGGAATTGTGCATCTTGTCCTTAGCAAGAAGATGTGAAAATCTGCTTTGCTTCTAGTCTGATTAATTCCTTGGGGGTCAGTCCTTCATCACTTGCTGTCAGATAAAGCCAATATGCAGGTAATGTTTCCTCTTCCTTGAATTTATGTCTGCCATTTCTTTTTTTTTTGTGTGTGTAGAATTGATGAACATTTTAAGACCAGTCCAAAGATCCCAGGGATTGATTTGAACTCCACTAGAGTTCTGTTCGAGAAGCTGATGAACTCACAACATTCAATTCTCCTAGACCAGGTATTATACTTCATGGGTTTTTGGGTGTTCCTAGGGGGAATTAAAAGCTTTGTCCCTCTGTAACATGCAGGAAACAGCACGGTTTTGGGGGAACATTTGTATTTCAAATCTACAGGCTGGATCCATCATGGTATCAGTGAATCCATCTCCACCAACCTGGATGGATTTTGTTCTCAAAATCTGCCTCAAGAACTTCTTTTGAAAAAGTTTTGTTTCGTGGCGTCTAATTAAGGGTTGAAATGACTCCTGAAATCAAGTCTGTGTGTGTTATGCTTGTATATAATGACTATGTTCTCACTTCTGGTGAGTCAGCAGCTGAGTACTTCCAGGTTGTTCATTCTAACTCGGAACATTTTTCTTGTGAATGCAGAGATGTGTGAGAAAATAGTGTGTGTTCTCCATATTTTAAGCCCTAATTTTTACTTGTTTTTTTTTTCCTTGTTGTTTTTTTCTTGTTTGTTTTTGCTCTGGGTATGATCTTTGGCTTTTCTCAAGTCTTCTGACAGCCAAGTTAGGACTTAGCAATAATAGGTTCAGTGGCTCCTGAACTGTGTCACTGTCTTCAGTGAACTTTATGGGACCTTGAAGATCAGAGAGTAACAGTGGTTCTTACCTAATGGAGTCTTTTCTGATGAAATAATGAAGTTACACTTGTTAGCTGAGCTAGTAGGTCGCAGCAAGTATTATGCTATGATTTTGCTGCTAAAATCCATCCCAATTGCTCTTTTAATGCTGCTATTTCCTCAGGAGGAAATTGAGAAAGGCCTCATTATAAGGGTTCTGGCCTGAAACAGATATTTTACTGTGTGCCAAAAATTAGTAGGGGTAAAAAGCTTAAAGTAACTTAAGAAACTTAAAGTAACATTTTAGAACTGAGTATGTAAGATGTCTCTTCAGTTCATCTGATCTGCTGTACTCCATAGCTTTTCAGAATTTCTTAATTTCACTTTTGCTGTTTGTTCACTGGTCATATCTAATCATTGTTTTCAACCTCCCTGACTCCCCCTCAGCAGAAATAACTCAATGTGTTGAGTAGCCCTGTGGACTCTGGACTCTGCAGTCCTTGTTTTAGGCACAGTGGGATCATTGTACACCGACCTGTGGTACATTGAATTCTGTGTATTATAGGCATCAGAAAGAGACACTGATAGGAAGGTGTTGTGTGACATTTTGTCAGACTTGAACTGCAGCAGGTGAAATTTTACATCTTACCTGTCTGCTTCAGACAGAATTATTTCTGGAGAGCTTTATCTGTAAGGTTTGGTGACCGTTCTTCTGTGCTTTTATGCACATAAACAACTATTTCAGCAGTGCTGAATGATAAATTTATTGACTGGGCTTCCAAAGAAGGGATGTGACCTTCAGCAAGAGGGGTTAACAAACCTAGACGCCCCTGGAAAAACCTACCCAAACATCTGTGCATTTGGAATAAATGAGTTTAGTTGTGTCCTGTGGAGTGCTTCAAGGGATCGGAAGCAAAAGCTAAGTCTACTTATGCTCTTTGTGCTGTGTTTACACATCATTTGCGTTGTAGGAGCTCCATCATCCAGGGCAAGTTGCCTCATTTTGTCTTTTTTCCCTATAGATACTGAAGAGCTTTGAAAGCTTTTTGATTCCTCAGTTGTCCAGCTCACCACCAGATGTTGAGGCAATGAGGATCTATCTGATTCTCCCTGAATTCCCACCCTTCCAAGATTCAAAGTATTATATCACATTAACACTTCCTCTGGCAATGGCTATTCTGCGCTTGGACACCAATCCTAGCAAAGTTCTTGGTAAGAGGCCACCATTTCAGATGCGTGTTGCTCTCACCATCCAGTGAGGATACAAGTTACTGTCTTTTGATTTTTCAGTCACACTTCTATGTTGATTTGATTTTGGAGGTTTTGTTAACCATGGCTGCAGTGATAACGACAGTTGAGTATGACTTGTGGTGTGGTGTCAGGAAGCAGCTGCCTCTAAAAAGCAGCTAGAAGCCAAAAGCACACAAGGAATCCTCCTCCCAGAAACCTGTGCTTTCATGTAAAATAATTTTAAACATAACGTTTGAATTCTAAACATCAGATACATTGGAATGAATACTCTGCCATAAAGGTAAAATATGGGAAGCTAGATAGTTACAGTAATATAAAACCTATAATTTTACAGTGCTGTGGATAATAAATGAGGAAGCAGATTCAAGCTAAGCGTTGTTTTAATATAGGGGTAGAATATTTCGAAGAACACTTTCTAAGAAAGTTATTCTAATTCACCTTATCTAATTTACCTGCATTCAGAGACTCAATTCCAGAGAAATTTTCAAGCCTCTGTGTGAACACAGAGTTTTCATGTCATGAAGATTAAGTGAAATTGCTCTCTTAAATTTAATCAGATATGTCCCCATCCAAATATATTTTCTGTGTAAGGTAAATGAATGAAAACACTGCTAGCATAAAGTTAATTTAGCCCATGTGAAGTGCAGAAAAACCTATTGTTTGGTCTGTGGTCAACCGAAACACAACAGCTCATGTCCTGCATCTGAATTTTATGTCTGCTAACGTTATTTCATAATCAGCACAATGCTGAGAAGATAAGCTGCTCAAAATTGCTGTTCATGTTTGCAAAGATATTAGCTCTCTGCTGTTCTATTCTGTTTCTTAAGATTATCTTATACTAATGCTCATGTGTATAAAATGCTGTGTAATGTATTCAGGCATTCAGGCATATTCAGAAGCATTGCTCTGGTGAATTTTTTTTGAGGTTTAGTGGTTTATTATTGTATTTATTTATTTTATTCAAAGAGGATGTGAAAGCAGATTTCCTCCTCCACTTAGAGTTCCTTGTCCACTGCGATTGCTAGCGTAAAGAAGTGTAAAAGATTCTCTTTCTGTGGCACACATTTGTTGTGCTGACACTTCAGAGGATAAGCCAGCGCTTGTTTCTAACAGTAGATGTGATGTACTTTGCAGGTGGATTGGTTCCCTGATAGGCAGGGTCTGTTTGGAGGAAAGTTAGTGAGAAGTAATTCGGCTTATTAAAACAGAGGGATGTTGACTGCAGCTGTGCCAAGAGACACCCTCTGCCTCTTGCTATAAAAGTAGGTGGTACTGATGGAAAACTGACCAGAGAACTACTTTCTTATCACTGTAAAGGGACAGTGACTTGTCTGCAAGATCCCACAGTCTTGAACAGAAGATACTTGAAGTAACTGGAAAATCTTGAGGTCAGGCTTGTGCATTGATCATAGCTTGGGGCTGGATGGTGAGTGATATGGTTGATAATGGAAGGGTCGAAATTAGAAAGCTGTTCAGCTTCTGGTGTCTGCCCCTTCCTCTGCTTGCTTTTCTAATCCAACAGTCAGGAAGGAACTACGGAAGTTTTTGATGTGTTCCTCTATTTTCAGCTTTAGCTCCCCTCTTTTCACTTTCATGTAAGGAGCATCCAGTTCCAGATTTATTTTGATGTTCCTCTTCTTTTCAGATAACTGGTGGTCTCAAGTGTGTCCAAGATATTTCCTCAGGCTAGTGGATCTCTATAAAGGTGCAGTGGTTTACCTCCTGAGTGGAAGAAAGACATTGTTGATCCCAGTCTTGTTCAGTAGCTACATTACAGCTGCTCTCAGGCTTTTGGAGAAACTCCACAAGGTAAGCCTGGGTGTGTGTGTTGGCTCAAGATGATTCGGTCTTGTCTGCTCTTTGCCAGTTGTGGAGCAGCGCTGGTGTGTTCGCTGTCTCTTTGTTTGTTGAAACTCCACAGCAGTGAGGATGTGACTGGTTATTCTGAATTCAGTGTACTGGAAGGTTGCTCAGTTGTGACTCAAACGCTGGGAAAAATTGACCGTAAATGTTGGTGCCGAGCCACAAGACAGCATGCACTGCTGTGATACAAATGGCCTGCTACACTTCTGCTCCCACTGTATTTGTGCTCTTTCATCTGCATGAGGAGAAAGAAGAGCTAAAATAAAAAGAAGTTTCTCAATTTTCTAGAGCCTGTTTGTTGCAACCTGCTGTATTTGATTTTATGAAAGCACAACTGCCTGTTGTAAGCAAAATGCTGAATGCATCCGTATTTAAAAAACACTCTGCTTTTTCCCTAGGTAAATCAGAAAGTTAAACATATAGAATATGATAAGTTTTATATCCCTGAGATTTCCAGCTTGGTGGATATTCAAGAGGACTACCTCATGTGGTTCTTACATCAGGCTGGAATGGTAAGAGCTTTCACATGTACTCTGTTCACATTTGTGTCTCTCATGAAAGAGATCTATGTTTTCAATGTCCTCTTATTAGAGGGCGTAATGTATTCACTGGAGGAGCAGTAAGATTATTTAATTATAACAAGGAAAGAAATCCCTGATGTGAGAAAACAAACAAATAAATCCACCCAGAGATGCTGCAAGAGTAGAACGGGACTGCAGCAAATATTAGTGTACGTGTTTGTATGTACCTTCTAAATGTTGTGAGTGCTGTGTTCCCTCTCTCTCCCCTTCCATCCTGTACATAGAGCAGCTGTGTGCTTGCTTTTATTGAGCAGAACAATAAAACAGTGACCTAGTTTGATGTAACAGTAACAGTTTAAAATGTATCTAAGGCTAATTAGAAGAGTAATTTGCGTTGCAAGACTGGTCTTACACTGTTGTGTTGTGGCCTTACATTGTCTTCTGTTTCATGTGTTCTCTGCCTTGAGGGTTGCTTTTTTTGGTTTGTTTTTCTTCATAAGATAAGTTTCACCTCTCTCAGGCTAATGGACTTCTGTGCCAGTTAGTCCTCTCAGTAATGTTTGGGATGAGAGTTTTGAATTAGAAGTGTTTGTTTCCTTGAGAAGGAAATTCCCATGCTTTTCTTCAGGAGGAAGAGATTGGCTTGTGGGAGAAAAATTCCCTTTGGGTCACCTTTGAACTAGTCCATCCTAAGAAATGCACGACACAGTCTACAGAGAAAAAGATTTTCATTTCTTTCTCCTTTTTTTTTTCTCCTTCACAGAAAGTAAGACCATCTATCATGCAGGTAAGAAAATTGTTTTTATGACTCTTTATTTGAAAAAAGTGCCTGTAGAAGCTGTAAGTGGGTACAGATTTGTCTGTCTGTTTGACTTACAGGATGCTGTGACTCTCTGTTCTTATCCTTTCATCTTTGATGCTCAGGCTAAGACCAAGATGTTACAGACAGATGCAGAACTGCAGATGCAGGTAATCATTCTCTCTTCCCCTTTTCCTGCCCTATTGCTTTTTTCCTGTCTTTTGCATTGGTGCCTGCGAGGAAAAGAGTTCACTGGGAGTTAGTTTGTACCTCGTTTTATTGTTTCCATGGTACAGGAGAGCAGAACAGTTGGAGAAGCTGTTTGCCCAGGGCAGACAAAGTGCTTAGTTTTTTTGAACTCTGGGAAGTTTGGTAACATCAGAATTGCCAGTTGTGCAAATAGTGGAAGTCTAAACTATATAGAGAAGGAAGCCTAATGTATTTATGAGAGTCCAAGCATATGAATTAAGGTGAGTTCTCTCTTAGAGGAGCCGGAAGGATGGAAGAATAGAATGGCTTTCAGGTTTAGTGGGCACCTTTTTGCATCTTCTGCCTAGCAGAGGAATGGTGGTTGTCAGAACTTGAGAGTTAAAATCTGACTTCTGGTTCTATCTGTAAGCTTGGCCTGCACTCACTGAGCAGCAGGAGTCAGCTTCTGATGCTCTCATTTTGCCGCTTTCTTCTGTGTATTTCCAGCTCCCCAAACTGTCAGCAGCACACTGCTGTGAGGAGGGGATCTGCTTTGTCTTGGCAGAACAGCAGGCTGGCAACAGTTGTATTGTCCTGAGAGACAGAATCTTTATGAAGACAACCACTTAGAAACCAAAAAACAGTACTTCTGTGAGTGCTGGAATGGAAGTTTGCTTTCCAATGGATTTCTGTCTCAAGGTCATTTGAGTTTTTAAGTGAATTTACTGCATGAATTTGTTGCTTACGACAGACGAAGAGCAAGAATGAATACTCTGTGGGTAGTCAAACCTTTGACTGGACTTTGTGTCTTAACTGACACCAGAAAATCTGTATAAATGAGAGCTTTCAATTGTATGCAGTGAATTCCTTGGTATATTTTCATCTTGTGTGTTAGTAACACAGTTTTGCTTTGCAGACTGTATGATACCTTATCAAAATTGTGTTCACACTATTTCATGACTCAGTAAGAGCTTAGTGAAAGTCTTTTTCGTCCACCTGCCTGTCACTAATGTCAGAAGGTGTTCAGGAATTTAATATCTCTTCTTAATGCCTCTTTCTTAAATTTGTGAATTGTTGATCTCAAAAGGTGTGGATGTGGAAAATGAGGGTACGAGCAGGCACACATGCACACAGACTTGTACAGTGGTCACACAATCCTCATACCCTGGAAGGAAGAAAGGAACATCAGGCATACATCTGTTTTCCTTCCAGCTGTTTCTCACGCCTTTGTTGTTTACAGGTGGCAATAAATGGTGCAAATTTGCAAAATGTCTTTATGCTTCTCACCCTGGAGCCTCTGCTGGCCAGAAGCCCTTTCCTGGTACTTCATGTTCGCAGGAGTAATTTAGTGGGTGATGCTCTAAGAGAGCTGAGTATCCATTCAGACATTGATTTGAAAAAGCCCCTTAAGGTGAGTTTTCCTTAAACCTTCTCATGCAGCTGACATTTCCATAGCCTTTCTGCCCTTTGCATTACCACTTCAGCAATGTCCTGCCATAGCAGTAAAAGGCAGGGATACATGTCTTCAGTGGGGGAGCTGGATCTTTCTCCTCTCTGACTCCGGGAGTCTTTTGGCAGTAATCAGTTCACAGGAAGCCAGTTAGAGGGTTTGCTCTCTTTTCCTGGTGACTCATCTAGGTGAGGGGCAGGAGGGAAGTAATGTCTGTGATATGATGTGTTGTCTGTTTTGCCATTCTGTGGGAGCAGGGCACTAACAATAAAATGTCTTTTATCTCTGAGCAGTTGCTGCAAGGTTCAGTAACTGCTGTCATGCTGCTTCTGTTGCTGAGGAGGCAGGTGATTATGATTAGATTGCTATCTAACAGGAGAAACATAAGAAGTTAAAGTTTATATGATTATCAGATTTGCCACTCTGTGCTCCGTGTCCTTCCCTGCAAGCCAAGTGCTTGAAATTGGCTCCAGGACTGTAGCGAGGTGGGGCATGTCAGGCAAGTTGCTTTGCATGGCTTTCAGTCGGAAGGGTGTCTGATTCATTCTGTCTCAGCTCTGCACCCTTGTTACTGACCTTCTTTTTTGCAGGTCATCTTCGATGGTGAGGAAGCTGTTGATGCTGGAGGGGTGACAAAGGAATTTTTCCTCCTGTTGCTGAAAGAACTCCTCAACCCCATCTATGGCATGTTCACTTACTACCCAGAGTCAAACCTGCTGTGGTTTTCAGACACGGTGAGCCCTTGTCCTCTGTGCACACAGGTTGAAATAATGTACTGCTTCAAATGATAATGAAGCTAGTGGCAAACGATGGGAAAGAAATGATTTTCCTCCTATTTTCCACCCACATAATGTGACCTTTATTTTCAGCCCATGTAAATTAGTATAGGCCCATTGCCTTTGATTATGCCTGTTAAGGAATTGGCTCTTTATTCATATCCCACAATAAAGCTTGTATTAAGTATCAGATGACAGTTAATAGAATTCTCAAATAGCATGAATGTGATAATCATGTGCTGTTTTATACAACCAGAGGTTTAGGTCATACTGGCATTAAAATTCAGTACTTCCGTTGCTGTTCACGTAATTGCAATCAATCCACTTGTTCATGCATCGCTGTCACCTTCAGGTTCAAAGCTTTGTAATGATCTGCATGAGGAAACTCTTAAAAAGTAACAGTGCTGTAGTGAGCACTGGTTGGTTTGGGAAAGATAGGAAGTTCTCAACCTCTCAGGTAGCTGGAGGTGATTGTTTATATCCTTTTTCTTCACCTTCCTAGTTATGTCATGAGTTGGAAAGTGATGTTATCAGTGTTATCAGTGAGGTACACTTGCCGTGGTGGGGGGTTCTTTTAATGGATTAATTACGTTGTTGAAGGAAGGAAATGACATGGTGCCTTTTGTAACTTGTGACAGTATTACACAGCAATTACTCTTCGTGTTAAAGCTGTAAAAATAACAAATCTTTTGACACTTAAGAGTAATGACAACGTGATCACTGAAAATATCTGAATCACGTATTTACAACATTTAGCAAATCCAGGCAACGAGCCTGGACTGACCTAGCAGCGTGAGAGTAAATACATGAAGGAATGAAACCCTGTGCACCAACAGCTGCCTGTGTTTGCCTGGGTGGCACTGTGGTTATGCATAAGCCTTTTAATAGAAGCTACAGTGAGTGACAAGGAGAGAAGTGCTAACAGATTTTCTTGCAGTACATAGGTGGCAAACAGTGAAGCTTTGTTAATGGCTGGACGTGGCTCTGGGCAGCCTGGCCTGGTGGCTGGCAACCCTGCATATAGCAGGGGGGTTGAAACTGGATGATCGTCGTGGTCCTTTTCAACCCAGGCCATTCTATGATTCTCTGATAACGTCTAAACGTAGAGGTTTACAGAAGTAATAGGACTCTGTTTCTGAAGCTTCATTCTGTGCCACACTCCTGCAAGGCTAGGATCAAGGAATTCACAACTAGACTGGGACCAGACACTCTGTTTTTGTCCCAGTTGAGATAGCAGGGACTGTCTTCTTCATGCATGGGGTAAGAGTGCAATGCATCGTGCCAGAAACATTGCATCTCATCAGGATTTCTCTGTGTGGTTTTGAAGTGTTTTGTAGAACACAACTGGTTTCACTTGATTGGCATCATATGCGGTCTTGCAATATACAACTTCACAGTGGTAGACCTTCACTTTCCCTTGGCTCTGTACAAAAAGCTCTTGAATGTGAAGCCATGCCTAGAGGATTTGAAGGAGCTGTCCCCTACAGAAGGAAGGTACGAAAAACTAAATTTGCAGCCTGTCTGGGAAGGGAAACCATCCATCTGAGATTGAGAAATGGTACAAACTGCTCAGCACATCATCTCCTGGTCCTTCTGAGTGACTAATTATTTTTGGGGCGCTGTGAGACCAGCAGACTGCTGTGGTGAATGTCATATAAGCCTTCTCTCCCCTGGGCTGTCAGATCTGCTTGGGTAATAACCTCTGTAGCCACCTTGCTAGCCCCAGAAAGCTCAATATCAGCACAGCCAAAGCTCTGCTGCTCTGTAGCCCAGTTACATGCATGATCCCAGATCCTAGCCTCAGCTTTTTTCCTCAAGCCAGGCTTGGGCTTGGCCCTGAACCAACATAACTCTGAGCTGCTCCCATGAGCAGATCCCCAAGAAAGGGGGCTGAACTGGGTGAAGAAATGGCTTTTTCTAAAATCTTCGTTTAATCTTTTCTACCTAATTGCGTGAGGATATTGGTTTTCTTTGACAGGTTAATGTCCCACTGCTGTGCGACTGCTGTCTCCTGTCTCTTGAGTCACTGTCTGGTTTACCAGCACAGAGCTGCAGTTGTATTTTACTAGAATTAAGTAAAATGTCAGGAAGACAGCAAAAGGTCTTGAGTGATAGGAGAAGAATATCTACTGTATAATGGAGATAAAGATTCAATTTTCCACTACCCTGTTTTCTTCCTATCCCTCAGACCTTCTTTATGTCTAGGCATAAATATCTAGCAGCCCTTGAAAACTAGAAATGTAGCTCTGTGTGAGGCCAGGATGACTACAGAGTATCCATGTACTGGGTAGGCATGGACCACGTGGATACTTTGTGTAGACTAGAGCCTGTCTTGTTTCTAGAGAAGCATCTTCTCCCTTGAAGCATATTTCTTACCTTTTCAGGTGACACAGAGGTCCTCTTTCTTGCAATCATATTGCCCAGCTGTATGATGCTTTTTATTTTTGCCTATTTTCTTTTTCTTTTTAAATGTATGGCTTTTTGAATATGTTTTTCTTTCTTACTTCTTTCCCCCACTCACATATAGGAGTCTTCAGCAGCTTTTAGATTATCCTGGGGAAGATATAGAGGAGACGTTCTGCTTGAACTTTACAGTAAGATATATTTAACATACAAGTGCTGTGATTGTTTCAGTATGGTTGAAGCCCATTCATGTGTACTGTGTGTTTGTTCTAAAATATGCCCGTAGCAAATACCCTGTGTTAATGTTAAGATGTTAAAATGCTTTGTTGTCAATTCTTGTTGTGTGTATGGCAATGAAAACTAAGCTAGTAAGCAGGTTAAATAGAGTGGTTTCCAGAGTAGCTGTGTTGTCACCGTGGCATGTGACATAATGCCAGTGGCTGACTTCTCACACAGCAGAGTAAGAATTAGATTCCTAAATCCTCCTTGAAAATGGAGGCTTTGGGATCATTGGGCCAGTGCTTGAAATGCTAACACAGTTTAGAGTTTTCCTTGCTGTCATAATCATATTTTTATATGTAAAATTTATATTGATTGCGTTTGGTTAGGCTGCTTAGAAACAAATATTTTCTAGGGGAATGGGGTAGTCAGCTTTCCTGTGCTTCTACAGTAATATATGTATATTTTTTTTCTAGCTAGTAACCTAGAGACAATAATTTCTATTACACAGTGGAGGTTCCCTAGAATTAAGAGTTAGATCTTCATGTACATTAAGATATCAGGTAGGACTTTCCTCATATGCAAACATATCAGTACTCATGAAGAAATACAGCATCATTGTTCTCCAGTGGTGTTTGCCCGTGCTACCCTCAGGCAGGTTAAGGGCTTCCATGTTTCAGTGCCTTTGAAGTCCTGTTGCTCTAACAGACTGAGTGGTAGATTGATCTTGAGCATGATACAGACTCTTGGCTGTCTGTTCAGGTCCAGCCTGGGGCAACAACAAGGTAGCAGGAAGCCCTGCTACACACTGTCAAGCTGGGAGAGTGCTGTCTATTTCTTGTTCCCTAAATGAGAACACAAAGTTTCTTAAATCAGGCTTGTCTCTTGCCTGAGTCAGACCTGAGTCTGCCTTTAACTCAAGCAGGTCAGAGCTGCAACTCAGGATGAAGTAATGCAGCCATAATTGTGATAATTTTGCATGTCCCAGGTATGTTTGTACTGGTGCCACTGTAGGCCAAACAAGAGAAGCAGTTTGTCCGTGGCCATGTTGTCTTGCAGTGAGAGCAAATGAATTAATCTACTGTTCTTCCATTGTTATGATAATAATAGTAATAGTAATAAAAAGCAATTCTGTTCATTGCCAAAGCATGTGGCCTTATTTAAGTATCCTTTTTATAGTTCGCAGTCTCTTGTTGACCTAAAGAAAAACTTTTTTCCATTCTGAACTTGCTTTTAGGCTTAACATCAGTTCTGCAGCAAATGTAAATGGTAGAAAGTGGTGACATTAACAGGATGGAAAAAGTGTTCAGCATATACGCACTTCTCTGTCCCACCCTTCAAATGCCACTCGTCAGCTGTGAAAGAGAACCCTGTATCTTTCTGCAGGCACATGGCCTGAGAAGTACTTGTAGTGAAATTAATTTTGCTATTTTATATAGATCTGCAGGGAGAGCTATGGTGTGACAGAGCACAAGAACCTGATTGAAGACGGTGACAAAATTCAGGTGCAGAAGGATAATAGGTAAGTGGGGTAATATGTGGGGAGGGGCTCACACTTGTGATGAATTCAGATGCACTGCCACAGAAAATTTGGCTGAGATAAAATGTGGGGGAGAATTAGAAGTCACTGAAAAGTCATTTGTGAACAGATTGTAAGACCAGTTGTTGAGAAAGTTACTGGGTGCTAGTGACATTTACATACAGAGTGAGGTTTGCATCTGCCAGTGTCTGAGAAATGTCCCACAGCTTTTTGGATGGGTATCTTCTCTATGAAAGACATGAATGTAGAGCCCTGTCACAGCTTTCTTGTGGCAAATAGCAATCACAACACGATTTTGGCCCTTGAAGGTTAATCCCCATGAATGGTACGGACAGGAGCTGTACCTGAAAGAAGTAAAACAGAGACTGGCAAACTTGTTTGTGTTGTTAATTCTGGAGCAGGAAACATTCCCTTATGTATGCCTGACAGAGGACCACCATCCCTGATCAGAGCCATAAGGCCCAGCTGTATGTAAACAAATTGCTTTGCATTTGGCTGAAACCTTGAGAGTTACTGCAAGTACTGTTACCATTTACCCCTCCTCGATTTTTTTTCCAGCTGCTGAAGTATTTTCTTCTCATAATCCTGTAATTGGATTTCTACAGATGCCTTGATTACTTGAAACAGCATTCAAATTCTTTCTCTGCTGGCAAAACAGTGTGATCCAGTCTTCAGTCAGCAGGATGGTTGGGGGTTTGTGCAAGGACTGCTGAAGACCTTACTGGCAATTCTGGAGATGAAGTCATCTCCTATTAATCTGATTATTTAAAATGGTTCTGATTGTGTCTAGAACCGTGGCTGTAGAAGCTTTGTCTGTATTAACTTTTTAGCTACTTTACTGCAGTTTTACTGCTAGGTAGCTGTCTCCATATGGAACTCAGGTAGAGATGGAGCAGTGTAAATGTGTCTCCCTGTAAAGGGAAGATGGGCAGCAAGATGAGTATGGGTGAGTTTGAGACGATGAAGATGGAAATGCCAGTGCTGGTCTTTAGTTTATGTAGGCATGTACATTCAGAAGCATAATAGCATTTTTATTGCTGTGTGCTGCACTGGCCTGGGGCAAGGATCAGTGGTTTTAGCTCAGAGCAAATGTTTGGGAAGAACATTCAGGTTAACTCCTTCAGCTGTGTAGTGAGGAAGGACAAGAAGAGGAGCAAATCCTTAGAAAGAAAGGCAGGTCTGTGGCTGCACCACCTTAATGCATTCCACAATGCAGCTGCTTTGTCATGGCCAGAGTTTTGAACTCAAGCTAACCTCTAAATCCAAGTCTAGACATGGCTGTCAATTCATCCACCTTACTGCTTAATGACTTCCTCTGTTGCTATGTTTAGAGGTCAGGGACCAAATTGCTGCCCTGCTGGCCTCAGAAGCGTGCTGTGTTGATGCCTTTGGATGTTGCCCTTCTCTTTGGGCAAGGTTCACCGGTAACTGAAGGGTCCTTAGGATTGCTTTGACTGAACAGTACTGAGTAGGAAATGCTTGCTTTTTCCCCTTCTCTTTTGAAGTTCATATTGGATATCACAGCATAAAATGTTTTGGTAAATGGTTTGTGACTGTAACTGCCGGAGTGGTATTAAGCAACAGTGAAGTGTTTAATCAGCCTGGGTTTCCCTAATGCTCAGGTGACCGTCGGCAAGATGACAGCAAAACAAATGCACTGGAAAATAAATCCCCCTTTGCTGCATAATGTATTTTTCCAAGTCTTCATATTTGACAGTCTGCTTCCTTGTTTTCTTTTTTGAATTTCTTACCCATATTGTGCTGCTTTTACATAGCGTATGCACTGAGAATTCCTCCATCAGAAGGTCATAGTGCTTCTTCCAGTTGTGGTCTTCTTTGCAACAGTTGAGACACTGGGCTCTGCTTGGTTCCTTGGTCTGCATCTGAGTGTGAGCAGTTCTTAAAAGCCAGGCAGAAACAGCTGCTCCACCCATAGAGACTAGTTTCATGTTCCAGTTTGCCGTCAGATGATATCATCAGGAAATATTTCAGGTCATTGCAAAAGTAGAATTCTAGGGTTGCACTCAGATCCTGGTGCTTCAGAATGAGAAAAGAGAAAATGAAGGCTCCTAAGTTCCTAACAAAATCCGAAGACAGTTTGGCCATGGCCTGCCACAAGCTTTTTGCCAGTAACTGCAGAATATTGTTTTTATTTCAGTGCTGTTATTGGGAGCCTTTGAAGCAAAACAGTGCTGTCATTCTGAGGGAAGTCATTCTCTTTGCTGCCTATTCCAGAAACACAAATTCTACTTTTATTTAACCAGAGTGTGAAGGCTGAATAAGAAATTCCTAGGTTTATTTTCTTGTTCTGTAGTAAGAGAAGTAATTTGAGGAGGAAGTTAATGGGCCATGTAGTTTCAGATTGAGACTTTTCAGAACAGGATTTCCTCAGTCTGGACTCAGTGGGGACTGGGTTTGGAGCAGCTGCCTCTGCAGAATCACAGCGTGCCTGGCCAGGCTCCCAGTTCTGGAAGTGGCAGCTTCTCTCAGAGGTTAGGCAGACACTTGGTGCTACCTGCTGCCTTAATTCTTTGTCCACGTTGCAATGATTGAGCTTGGTGGTGGTGGGACAAACTTACTGAACACAAATTTTTATAAGACACGTTACAGGCAAAAACAGGAAAACACACAGTGCTGCTGCTCAGGCATTTATGTGAAAATGCTTTTCTCTGTCTCTCAACGTCCTAGGGAAAAATTTGTTGAAGCCTATGTAAATTACATCTTCAACTGCTCCATCCACGAGTGGTACACAGCTTTCTCCACTGGCTTCCTGAAAGTGTGTGGTGGGAAAGTCCTGGAGCTCTTCCAGCCCACAGAGCTCAGGGCCATGATAGTTGGAAACAGCAACTACAACTGGGAGGAACTGGAGGAGGTAAAGCTTCCCTTCTCATTGCTTTTGTCTTTTTAACAAGCACCAGGAAGGTGAGCACAGTGGGACATGAGGTGCAGTGAGCCACAGTGTCCTTTTTTGTGTGCCTTGTTCGTCTTGCCGTCATTCACATGAGATGTCTTATTGCCCTGTTACTAAATACAGCTCAGGGAGGAAATTAGGGATGAGAAAGAAAAGAGGAGAAGGACTTCAGTCTGGTTTTTATCAGTGTGATGGCTAAGACTGTAGGAAAGTGACAAAACTTAGAGTAAAACTCGCTCCAGTACACAAGGGCAAGAAAACCCACCAAAAACACTGACAGAGGGTCCAGAAATTGTTGCTTTCCTTCTTTGAGCCGTGCTATGGCTCGTGGTACTTCTTGTGCTCCATTTCTTAACTGTCAAATAGCAATCCCATGTCAGACAATAGAAGAGATCAGGGCTGGTTTCTGCATAGATATTGCTTTCTATTGCTGGATGCAGTGATCTAACTTTTTGCTTTCCTAATAGAGTGCTGTCTATAAGGGAGACTACACTGCGACGCACCCAACCGTGAGAATGTTTTGGGAAACCTTTCATGCATTTCCCTTGGAAAAGAAGAAGAAATTTCTCCGTGAGTATTTTGCAGTGGTGCAGGCTGTCTGCTGAAAGAAAATAATTGGGTGGGAGCGTGCAGAGCTCCAGGGTTGTGGTGCATTGCATTAACAGAGAGTGACCTGGCATGCATGGTTAGCTCCTCAGTTATGTGCTCATCAGATAATCTGCTTTGTCCCGTTGCCCCCTCCAACCTAAAAACCACTGTGTGGTTGAAGTGTTCACAGGGCCATGTGTGCAGTGGAAGTACACCATCCATCTACTATGTTGCTAGGTGGCAGATCATGGCAGCCCCCAGTGCCTATTTGTAACCTGATTGCTTCTTCTGTAGGCATTGCAACACTCATATTAGGGACAAATGGGGCAATTTGGGGGTGATAACCCAAAGAAGCTGACAAGTAATGAGTAGGAAAATGAGACCACGTTGATGTGAGAAGGTGTTGTTTATCACCTCTCCTGATGGCTGTCTCCATGTGGGAGGGGAGTTGTGTGCTGAGAGGAAATGCCCTCGAGAAATGCCTTGAGAAGTGCACCTGTGTGTTTTGCTTCAAGCAGCAGATGGTGTCGGACTAAATGACCTCCAGAGGTCTTCTCCAGCCTCAAAGTGAGGTGCTTGCTCTGACCAGCTTGCCTTCTCTCTGCTTCCAGTGTTTCTGACGGGCAGTGACCGCATCCCCATCTATGGCATGTCGAGCCTCCGCATTGTCATCCAGTCCACCGCCAACGGGGAGCAGTACCTGCCTGTGGCACACACCTGCTACAACCTCCTGGACCTGCCCAAGTACAGCAGCAAGGAGATCCTCAGTGCCCGGCTGGTGCAAGCCATTGATCACTACGAGGGCTTCAGCTTAGCTTGACTGGTGTGGGAGAGGCACAGACACTTGGGTACACGGTGGGCTTGGGTTTATTTTTGTATGTGAAAGGATCGGAGCATTTTTGGGGGAAAAATAATAAGAATAGATTTGGAGAATGCAGTCTCAACCTGATGCTGCCAATATTTTGTGAGGCTTTAGCAGGCAGGCTTTGAATTTTCTGATCTGCTGAACACAATCAGTTCAGTGAGCTTTTCTGTTGTTTCCCCTCCAGATTCACAGCAGTGCCCTACCAGCAACTCCCTCTAGTTTGCTTTTATCGCCCCTTACACACGCATTGATTCCTCATTTTAGATCAGTTTATGTACTTGGTGTTCCTTGCACATAGGCTACGGTGGTAATTCAGGATGAAATAGTCATCACCTTTTAAAAAAGCTGTGATTCCCCAAATCCTTTTTTTCCTTCCTTTTTTAAATGCAAGCTGGTTCTTGCTTACGTGGAGTGAACGTATCCCCTCTGCTCTTTGGTCCTTGGCAGATGGTACTGGGCTGAGGTGTCACTTGTTATCCCCAGGTCAGTTATGGTACGTGCTCTGTCTTTTTGCACCAGTTATCTCATGGAGGATGTGTTGGTTGCAGGGTTGGCTTGTTATTTTTCTTCTGTGTCAAACTTTGTTCCCAAGCAACATCTTCTTAAAGGATCATCGAATTCCTTTATGTTAAGGCTTGTGGATGGACAAACTGTACTGTTAACAACAGGTTTCTTGGACTGTGCCTCTCTTGTGTTGTTCTTCTGTCCCCATGTTAGGCAGGGGGGCAGAGCCAAGTCCAGTGTTTCCATTCTATCAGATGTGTTCTTCATTACAAGGAGAGTTGGCAGTGATTATCACTGCTGCTTTTCTCCAGAGGAGTTCTGCGTGTGTGAGGATGTGTGCAGGCTCCCCAGTGTCATCAGGCCGGAGGAAAAGAAAGATGCATCAGATTCCTGTTGGTGTAGTATCTCTCTGATTAGAGGCTGGTGTTATTACTGCAGCTTATGGTTGGAGTGGAGCCTGTGGCATCTGTTTTGTTTGGCGTGTGCTGGGGGGAAGGCTGAAGGACAATCTGTTATGAACTGCAGTGGTAATGTACAGTAACTGTACAATAAAAGATGAGCGGGCAAAAGCGTGAACTGTATCCTGTGAGGTTGGAGAGCCCCCATCCCATTAATGCTGAGTAAATGACTACCCCACTTTTAAGGTATTGGTGTAAATCTCATTTGAAGCCTGAGGTTTTGCAATTGAGTTGTTCTTAGGATATATTCTTTATGCACCACGTTCGATATCTAGTATTGAACTTTGCACCTTGTAACAAAAGGTTATAGGTTTTGTCTTGGCAAAGGGAGGAGTGGAGCGCTGGTAATGTAATGCAGCATTGAAGAAAAATAAAGCAGCAAATGAAATGTTGATAATGGGTGTTTTTTTCAGAGGGAGGGAGGGAAGGAAGGAAAGGAGTGAGGAAGGAAGGAACTCCTGCAGATCTACATCTGGAAGTCCAAAGCTAGCCTAGGATTTTGTCATCTCCTTCTTCTCCATGTCTTACTTACTTTCTTAACAACAGTGCAGGTGGTGGTTCTGGTTTTTGCCACAGGGAAAACAGCATTTTAGAAATAGAGAGGAGGCAGCCAGGTGTGTCTTTTTTTCTTTTTTAATTTACAGTTTTACTTAACGGATTCTGTTACGTTTAGCTTTCAAAGTTCAAAAATATAAACTCTCTAAAGTGCATAACTGTACTTACATTTCATATAAACTATCTGAAATTCTAGCAGTATGCCATGTAAACAGCAGTAACTAAGCATCAGAAAATGCTACAATCTCATCAGTTCATACAATGCAATGGACTGTTCCCTACGTATCATTTATCAAGATTTGTCAGGGGCAAAACTCAGCAAACATCATTTATTGGTACACAGTGCAAACAGGCTTTTAAAAATAATCAGAGAAATCATACTCCTGGGAAGTGTTGGCCCACTACAACATGAATGAGGAGGAAAAGGGGCAGGAACTACACCAAGCTTCCCTTCCTGCCAGTCATCTTCAAATGCAGTTTCTAAGCCCAACTGTAACACTCAGCGCATCAGATCTGCAGAGGCAGAGCCCCACACCTCATGATGGACACTCAGTGCCTCTTAAAAGTCACACCCCAGTTCATCATACAAACCCTTGCAAACAGGGAATTCAGCCTTCACTACTTTTCTATAGGAGCGGGCAGTTTTGCTGTCAGTAGAAAACAGCCCCAGGCTCTCTCTAGCAGAAGCACATCAGCCTCTTATGAGGCAGACTGCCAATGCAGAGCCCTGGGGAAGGGGGAGGAAGGCGGCCTCCCGAGTAGCTGCGGGGTGCCAAAGAGACCTGCCCTCAGCACCAGCTTTGGCAAGAATGAGCACAGACGGCACAGCACGTGGAAGGGGGCGAGTTTACCAACTGCTCCTCTTTATGGGCCCTCCTGCCTGCAGGGAGAAGGGAAGAGAGGAGCTCTTCTGTGGGCCCCGCTCCTGTGTGAAGCCTGGCTTCGATGAGGTGCACCGCACCCATCCTCAGCTCGTTGGCTCCTGCACGCAGCTCCCCAGGGAACTGAGATAAAAGACAGCATCACCTTGTGATACCAGAGCCAAGCCCCATTAACAAGAGCGTCTTGCCCCAGGTCCACGGGAAGGGCTGTGGGGCAGTGACTGCCTGCATGCACCCCTGAGTGCACAGGGCTGCAGAACTGTCAGCTGCTCACTGTGATTCTGAACTTGCTGCCTTCACTCCTTCAGGCAGTGATTGTCCGATGCAAGAACTGGAATCCAGCGGCCCAGGACTCTTATTTCAGATCTGATAATGTTTAACTGCTCAACCCTGCACCTGAGACACGTGCAGCACGTGGCTCCAGGCTTTCACGTCCCTTCAGTATCCTCTGCCCCCGCGTACAAACTACACCCAACAAAGCCACAGGGAATCACTGCTTCAGCACACATTGTCTGGTGGCACACACAAATAAAACTGAGGCTAATGGGTGTGCAAGACATCCATGTGGACTTTCACCCTAGGTTCTTATACCCATTATCAGAAGCGTAGGGGCTGATGTGGTGGGTCCTCCAGATGCTTGACAGCTGACACTTAGCTGAGCAGCTACCAAACTCCCAAGGCATTCTAACTTAAAGCTGATAAAACCTCTTCCCAATTGCCCAAGCATCATAATCTCACAGCATTCACCTTCCAAGGGAAACAAGTAGGCATGAGCCTTGCTGCACATCTCCTCTGCTTCGCTATTCCAAACAGATGTAGGTATTTTCTTAATTGAATTGGCAGTCAAAAAAGAAAAGCGGTAAGAAAACCCAACTGAATCCTGTGCAAAACTGTAACTCAAACCAGTTCTGGGCTATGACCAGGATACACTTCCAACATTTTATAAAGCAATGGAAGTCTCTGAACTCCGAACAGTCTGGTCAAAAGTCTGAGCAAATCTTTACAGTAACTACAAGAGAACAATCTCGGTGCTGCCTGACCTGTGCCATCACATGAGATCGGGTCAGGTCTGGTAAAATAAAGTGGAAGCTATTTGATGATTTAATCACTATTCATGCTACTTTGCCTCTTGCTATGATATCCTGAAGAAAAGAAAAAGCATAGTTGGCTTTTATATTCTAAATATTACAGGATCTGTAAGCAAATCAAAACAGAAGGAACCCTTCAGTGCAGTCACTGAGGACAGCATCACGTCTCCTACACTGGCAAACCATTTTGGGCATCAGGCCTGGAGAAAGAATGGACAACAGCAAGTGGAGAGAGTGATGGAAAGCCACCCTTTCTCCCTGACCTGCCTCTGGTAATGGCCCTTCAGTTCCCAGGGAGCTCCTCAGCCCTCCCAGCCAGGCTCTCGATGCATCCACTTCACGCACTTGTCCGCTTGGTGCTCTCTCTTCGTAGTGTATTGGCAAAACCACTCTCCTCCTTTACATCATCTTTGAGCTAATATCTCTTTTACTGATCAGGACCTCCAGCAGCCTCAGCTTGGCCTTAATCTGCTTGTATTCATTGTATTCTTCAGCCATAGGAGTACGGTCTTCTTTCTGCACATTCCTAGTAAGAGTAAAAGGAGCCATGAAGATTTCTCTACCAGCAGATCTTCCTTCAGTAGCCTTCCTCTATCCTCAGGCTACAGATAACAAAATACCTCCCTTCTTCTATTACCCAGCAGGGAATAAAGCCAAATAACTTTTATACTTAGCGAGAAAAAGGGCAAGCAAATGATCTAATGAAGCAGACAGTACATATTGAAGCTTAACAAAATCCCATGCTTCCAAATGCAGAAACTTATTTGAAGCTCCTGCTTTGCTGAAATTGTCATCCTCTGCATGACAGTTGGAAAAAAAAAACAAGCACCCAGCCAACCAAAAGAAACCCCAACAAACCCATCAAAACAAGAAGAACCATTTCCTTCAAAAGAAATAAGATACTCAATTTCAGCTTAAGTGAGATTCAAGTCTTCTATGATTTTACGAAAACATTTAAAGTTTATGGTAGTGGCAAGAAGCTAATTTCAGGAGAATAAAAATATTCAAAGCACTCTCTCAGCTCAAACATGAGGAGCTTTTTCTGATTCTTACATACCCAGCTGTACTCCAGCAAAATTACTTGTTAAGCTCATGTCTGAATACCTCACGGACATGCAAGATCAGGACAGAGAAGCAGACAACGTCACTGGGGAGAGAGACCAATTCTTCTATCCCTAAGGAAATATTCCACCATTCTTACTAATTTTGCTAGATGCAACTGGATTTTCTGTACTTACACTGCTTCTCAAAGTTATCTAAGGGGTTGTGGGCCTTAAAGATGTTTGGGGAAAAAAAAAAAAAGGCCATTCATTTTAACGGGCAACTGTATCTAACGTGAGTAAATGTATCATGATGACAACAAAATATACAGTAGTGAATTCAGGTAACTTTCCATAATTGGAGGCCTCTGTAGAAGCCAAATTGATTAAGAAAAGCTGAAAGACAGAGGAATAGCTGAGAAATTACCTCCCATTTTGTCGGAAAAAATTATCTTCAAAGTCTCTCAGTTTTTTTCTGATCCGCTTTTTCTCTTCCCTGACTTCTTGCAGCTGCTCCAACAGTTCAGGCCTGTTGTGTTTAAATACAGACACAATTATATTTATGAACACAATTATAACTGGAAAAATACAGTAAATGTGCAAATTTGGTGTCGTGTGGATGCCAAGTAACTGAGCTGCTCCATAAGCAGCCCTGGGAATCTGGTGTTAATTGCAATAAAAAGGTCTCTGAATTTACTTCAAGAAAAAGACAGCACGTAGGCTTAAGTCAAGTGTGCTTGTCTCAATTCATCTCTAACTTCAGTGAAAATTACTTGCTGAAGGTAGATCTGGTTTTGGTGACTTCTATGGGATTGAGGTTTGACAGCCATGCATTAGGGCTACCATCTCAGTGTGTACGCATCTAGGTGCTTAAAACTAGAAAAAGGAGTTCAGCTTGATGTCTCCAAAAATAGGAATGCCTTGTGGAGCACAGGGGTTGTTTAAACGATAAAAGCTCAGCAACGATAGTAGCTGAAGTAGAGGTACTATTTAGCCCAAGATTCCAAAGATTATAAAAGTCAGACATCACTATGAGGAAAGGGTGCTTTTCTCCCAAACTCTTCCATGTAGGGATCTATTTCATTTCAAAATGAAGTGCAAAAAAATTTGGACAACATACATGGATGCTTCATGGAGATTTGAAAGCCCCATATCCTGGTTGCTCCTTGATGGTATCTTATCATCCACCGGGGAAACAAAGCCGTCGGCATCATCTTCTAGTTGATCCAAGAAGCTACGCACGTTGAAATCTGTTTTCATAGTGATTGTGAAGTCTGGTTTCACATTGCTGTCCTCCTCAGAGCCCTCCTCTTCCTCCTACAGAGAGAGAAAGAACACCCCCATCACACAGTAAGTTGCTTCCCTTCTCAGAAGCAAGCATCTCCTTTCACTGCATGCACTGGGAACAGATATGAAAATAAGTGAATAAGCAGAGCAAGCAGGCACTTGAGTTGCTAAGCAGTACAGTACACCAGGATATCACCAGGAAGACACGCTATGCCCAGAGCATATCAGAGAAATTAACTCAGATTGGTTAAGGAGACCTAAGGCAGCAAAGAAGAGTAGGAAAAAAATCTAGCTTTCTCAGCAACTTGTTGCTTTAATTCTTATATTCTGATACAGATAAAACCAATTTCACTTGTAATGCATGCTGTCTAGAGCACACCTGCCATCCTTTGCTTGTCTATACAAATACACCAGGCAGCACACAGATCATCAGTTTAAAACAAGTGCTCTCTCATAAGATACACCTCAATAGCTCTCTCTAAAGGCAGAGTTCAAGACCTCAGATGCTCTTTCAGTGCTACCAATGAGTTCAGAGGGATCTTTTTAAAGCAAAGTACTGGATATCATTGACTGCAAAGGCCTGCTGTTGCTAACATGGTCCCAACCTCAGCTCCATACCATATAGCTGTAGCACACTGAAAATTGGAGTGGAAACACTTGGTCCAGTACCATTTCCCCGAAGTACGCAGACAAATCAGTCGTGTTCAATTTTTTTTCCTACAACTTACAGGCACAAATTTTGTAAGTCTCTGCTGCACTTTGTGTTTGCTAATTCATAGAATTCTCAGATGTAGGCCTTGCCACGTGATACCATCCAGAAATCACTTATATTTTCAGGAAACAGGACCTAGTTTTCTCTTACTTGCAGAGACCTTTCTAGAAGGCTGTTTTCAACCTTAATATAAGGCATGAGGTTGGAATAAGGTAATAAATCATAGAATCGTAGAATGGTTTGGGTTGGAAAGGACCTGTAAGACCAGCTAGTTCCAACCCCCTGCTATAGGCAGGGGCACCTCCCACAGACCAGATTGCTCGCAGCCCCATCCAGCCTGGCCTTGAACGCTTCCAGAGAGGAGGCATCCACAACCTCACTGGGCAACCTGTTCCACTGTCTCACCATCCTCACAGTGAACAATTTCTTCCTCATATCTAGTCTAAATCTACCAGTTTAAACCCATTTCCTCGTCCTGTTGCTACTTGCCCTGTAGATTTCCTTCTTGTTCCTCTGTGTATCCCTGCCTAGATTTAACTCTCTGGGTTTTAGCTTTCCCAACCTAGATCCCTACTTGGACAACTTCTCTGTAGCCATCCCTGGTAACCTGTTCCTGATTCCACTCCCTACAGACTTTCTTTTTGAGCTTAAGTAAGTCCAGGAGCTCCCTGTTGATTCACAGAAGCCGTGAGGAGTTCCATGAGAACTGCAGCAGTAAGAGCAGTCAAACGCTGTCAAAAAAAAAACAACAGGCCAAAGAGTGAAAGGAGACCATTGCTCGCTGCCATTTTCAGGACCCCAGGCATGCTGTTCTGTCCAGCTAGGTAGTAGCAGCTGGGCCTGAAGCAGGAGAAAGTCATTCCTGCTGGCGTGTGGTGGAAGATTTGCTAACAATCAAATCAATAGAAACTGTATTATTTTATTCTATGGGAATCCCTTTGGCACTGAAGGAGAAGACCCTTTGCCCTTTTCTAAGAGATTAAGTTGCTTCTTGGCTCCAGTTCTGGAGGAAAAGGAAAAGGACAGTTTCATAAACAGTGCAAGAAATTATTCCCAAACAGAGAAGCAAAGTATCCATGTAACTTGGATCTGCATATCTGGTAGCAGTCACTTCCCCAAGGACACCCATAAGCCCGTGCCAGCCAACAAGGGCCAGCACAGCAGGCTGGCTTGCTTGCCTTGCTCCAGGGCACACAGCCCACAGCTCAGGAGTGAGCCTCCTGCCAAAGAAAGCCCACGGGAGGAAAAGACAGAGCAGAAATTCGTGCCAAAAACCTACATCTGGCCACTACAAGACCTCTTAAAGCATTTTGCTGTTTAAAATGAAGGAGCAATTAAAAAAAAAAAATCTGAGCAAGAACCATTGCTTAGAAAGCGTCTCGTATGGAAATCTTGTTTTAAATCCATACTGCCATTTACATTCTAACCAAAATTATCTTCATTGACTAGATCCATTTGGCTTGCATCTGTGAGGTTCTTTAGGCAATCGTGAGACATTTAGTTTCCAGAGCTACAAACATAAAATCTCCAGAGTAACCCAGTGTCAGTACTCCCAGCATGCAAGGATTCCAGTGGTTCTCTAAACACAGAAACACTCAAGATATTCTGTCCAAACATACACAGAGTTGCACCTCATGCCATTGTTTAACCTCTTATCCAGCTCTCCCAAATGCTTTAAAAAACACACCAGGAAAACAACAGAATCAGGTGCTCATCAAGAGCAGCAGTGCTCTGTCTATAATGGATCCATACAGGGGGAAAATTCTTGATTTTCTTTTTTTTTTGGCAATTTCCTCTGTTTAATTTTGAGTGTACTTCAGTGAAAAGCTGCTGCATGCAGCATCACAGATCCCCAATAAGTGTTAATTGGCATTTCACCATTAATAGGCTTAATGAGAGCAACACCACAGCTCTCCACATTTGTGCTCTCTGTGGGAAACCAGTGCGATGCTGCCCTGATGCAGCATTTGCCTCACTAGTCACCAGAGATCACCACACTTGACAGCTGTAAGCTTTGAATCCAGCTGCACACACAGTTGAAAGACAGAGGACACAGAAATGCCCCAATCAATCAAATAACCCAATCCAGATTGCTGCTGCAGATTTGAGAGAGCTCCACGTTTGTTAATCAGCCTCTAATCAGCAGTTCTACATGCTTCAGTTTGCAGTCTGGTTTTAATGAATACATGCCTTAAATAGTTGACTGCTACAGAAGCTACTGTCACTGCTTTATCACAGAATCATCTTGGATGTCCATGTTTGCAGTATCGATATCGAACACTACCTATGTTTGGATAACCCAGGTCTGCTGAAGCACTTTTATTTCCTGCTACACTGCAACAGTAACAAATGCAAGCCAGGGCCCAGCTCCATGCTGCCTGTCCCGGCTGACAGCTGGACATCCCTTGTCAGAGGAAGAAGGACCAATATTGTAGCAGACTTCACCACCACGAACTATCACTCCACAGTGGAATAAGAAAGCATCACAACAATCTCATCATCCAAATCTGACAGCATTAACAAATGTGACTGAGTCGTTCCTACTTCAATCCTCGTGTGACTTGGTTAGAAACGCTGCCTACAAGGTGGTGAAAGAGAGCCCTGGATAAAATAAGTCTGTCAATAGAAGATATAGATCCTGTACGTGCCTGGTTGGCTCCGTGTGTGTGTTAGTTTTGTGAGATCTCATTCCAGCCATGGTGTTGTGTGCAAGTCACAGAGCGTTGGAGTGAGAGAAACTATTGCAAAATAAGTTAGTGTTATTAAAGAGGAAGGAGAAAGCAAGGGGAAAAAAAAAATCACCAAGCCAAAGTGCAAAGAACAATTGTGAGGTTTTTAGCAAAATAAAATACATTATGTGCAAGGGAGGGAGAAGGAGAAGGGAAAGAACACAAAGCCAATGAAACATTGTAGTCTTATCTACAACAAGGGAAGAATTTGATCAGAACTGGACAGGCTTAAAGCAGCTACTGATTTTTCAGGAAGACACACTGCAAAAAAATCAACACTGATGGAAAAAAAATAAATCAATCATTCTCTTTCATTGGTATAAGGGGAAAATTGATGCAAACTGAGCAATTAGTTAGCAGCTGGAGGTCTTCACCTTTATCTCCTTGAAGAAGGAAGCAGTTTCGCCCTCGATAATTGGTTGCAGCAAAGGGCTTCTCCGCTTGCTGGAGGGGGAACCCTGTGACAGGTGTTAACAAGTACGTTACATTATGAAACCCCTTCTCTTCCGCCACCTGCTCTCAGCTCATTCTCACTCACTCATTCGCTCAGTTCACTGCCAGACCATCAGGAGAAATCCATTTCTTAAAGAACAAAATCCACCTGGCAAACCCTTTGCATCTTGGACTGTTTTCCCTCAAGATGTTGCTTAGTAAGGGACATCACTGCTAAACACTCAAGAAAAAAGCTTGGATGCTGGAATACTAGCTGGGCAGGAACTACAAAGAAAATAACCCCCCAACCTGAGGCCCTTACACACACAAAAACACAACACACACTTGGTTTGCTCTCCAGAGCTACGACGCAAGCCTCGCTAGACCCTCCAGCCCTGCTTTCCAGGAGGCTGACTTTCCAATCAAGTCCTTCAGAATGGGCTTTCAAATGTATTCTGCCTCTGTGTGCATCTCTCACTCTGCTCATTTTAAGGGACTGGGCAAAGCCAGTCTCATCTCCCTTGTGCTAGCCAGTGTGCAATTTCAGTTTCGTGTCTAAACACGACCTGAGCTTTTTTTCCTGAGCTTCATCTTAAACTGCCAACACAAAGATGAAGGCTTTGTTCCATCTGAGAGCCAGCACTATCTTTACTGCTCGCATTTTGGGGAGTACTTTGCATATTCAAAGAGGAACAGCTTTGGTTTTAAATGCAGGACCACCTGCCACCACAGGTGCAGAAAAAAATCACGTCAGTGTGATTGACTGCACTGAAGTAACACTCTGCCAGTCCGTTCAGTTCAGCAAGCAGTCTACAAAAAAGCAGCCAGGACATCAGCAAAAACAGTAAGAGATCGTACATGACAGGGTAAAAAAGGAACCAAGATGAAACAATTCTCTTTCTTTAGACAGGCTATGTGGATTCTTGGTATACACTTAGGTTGAAAAATTCTTTAAAAATGGCCTACACAAGCTGTCCAGAATTTGAGATACTGTGTTTGCTCCCTAAAGGAGTGCATTGGATTCCATGCTGGTGTCAATATTTCCTTGCCAAAGCACCACCCGGATTGAGAGAGCATCCACTACTTGCAGGATCTCTTCAAAATCAGCATAGTGTCCCTTTCTCTCAGCCAAAGACACTACTGTCACACAAGTCTGTGTGACAACATACAGCCCTGCGTAACCAAACAACATGAAGACCTACAGTTCTGAATAGACCAGTAAGGAAAGGGAAGTGATGCTGTAGCCAAACATAAGATGATGAAATAACAGCAGCAGCCCAATGGAAAGGTGAGAAACAACAAAAGGTGAGATGTGTCTCATGGCTCATGAGTGGGCACTGGAGACCCCTGACCAGCATTATCTGACTGCAGTACAATGTCACCTACCCGCTCATTCGCTTGGTCTTTGAGATGTGAGGGAGGAATTGGCCTTATTGATTGTGCTGTATACCTCAGCTCTAACCCTAAGCAAGACCTCCTAGAAGAAAGTTCTACTCACAATGATAGGGATGGTGTTGGCTCTGGAGAGGATCTGCTTGACCAAGCGATACCTGTCATACAGTGGCTTCATCACCTGCCGTTCATTTTTGGTAACCTGTAAAGGAAAAAGAAATGAGAACCATGAGGCGTGCAGCAGATGCTCCATTCTACAAGGTCCGTGCTTGTGACTGCTGTTAGCAAGAGGATTTAAGGGAGTTTTATAGTGATGGCATGCTAACAGCACTAGCACAGAAACCGGAAATGGAGAAGTACTCATGCTCCCTCCTCAGTTTGAGTGCTGCATACCGCTAGTGCTTCCTTCTGGTTTTCATTCAAATCCACTCTGAGCAGAAAACCTCAGCAGTACTGACAGTGCAGAACAGAAGGCTTTACAGACAACAGCTAGCGTGGGAAAGCAAAGGTCCAGCTAAGCAGTAGCTGTAAAGAAATTGAGGTTTTACTTCTTGAATATACATCAATTCTTTAACAAAAAAAATAACCATAGGGTTAGAAAAAAACAACCAAAATATTCACCGCAACCCACCTGATCATCACCTTCCTTTTTATTCAGCACTGTCTGACCACATCCTATGACTGTCCTTCCATCACACATTTTGTTTAACTTTTGATTGTAAAGCTCTTACAAGAGGAAAGGTTTAACTGACCCAGATGCCATTCGTACACACCAAAGCTTTTCACTGCTGTTAATCACCAGTTGATGTAAAAATCAACAGTAGTATGAACCCTGATGAGCTTTGTACAGTCTCCCTTTCTACAGCAAACAGCAGAGTAAAGGGAATGCAGCTTGGAATGAGGAGAAGACTTCAAAATGAACCGTCTTTCATTTTCTCTGCAGCTAACTTTCACTTGAGTAAGCTTTTTAGAGCTTTCACATCATCCCTCCAGAGCAGGAGAGATGCTGTCTGGGAAGGGCAGAATTGGAGCTGTAGGTATTGCCAGGAGTGCACTGGCTAGCTAACTGCCTCCAGCTTTCGACATTTCTCTGCAATCCATCAAGCATAAAAATGGAAAATTGGAGAAATTCTACAGGACTTGTATTACTCCTAGTTTTACCAGATTAGCTGTTAGTAGAATGGGAGGCACAGCACTACTGTTGCCTCAGCCAGTACCTGTTACTTAAACAACAGCCCAGAACAACAACAACAAAAATATGCCGGTGGCTGAGAAACAAGCCTTCACTTCATGTCATTTCAAAGTAGGTAAATGTATCTGTTCTGTACAGGAAAATAAACATAAGCCTTGGAATGGACAGAAATTCCTAAGGCACGTTTATGAATAGGAAAATATAAATGACATGCTTCTGAGTCTGAACATCACTACGGAGGAAGAACACAAAGAATTAATTTAAGCAAGGAAGTTCAGCGCAAGGGGCCTGAGCTAGCCCTGCAGACGTGCACCAGAACATTTAACCAGAAAGCAAACTGAAAGAAAACGTTCTGCAAAAGGGCAAACTGTCTCCCTAGTTAAATGTAACACCAGCAAAACCTGAGTATATTTTTGGAAAACATCAAAATGCAAAAAAAGCTGTCAGAATAACAGAGCCTTTGACATAACTCTGGAGCACACTCTGTGTGGCAAGCAGCAGCAGCAGCCAAGGAAGAGATCATTGCCTTCATTGTTTGAGCAGCTCAAGAATTTCTGCAGAAATGAACTTTTTGGCTTAACTAAAGCAGTTCAGTTCTACCTCTGCAGGTTTGCCTGTCACTGGTGCAGAAAGACCCAGCTGCACTAAATCTGAACTCCATTGTTTTTCTTGTTTAGTTAAATATCTTAAACAAAAAAAAAAAAGCAATACAAAAAACAACCACCCAACTTGGCTGAACTACACCCCATTCTCCTTAAGCTCTCAGTACTTTTCCACTGCTGCAGTGCCAAAAGCTGGAAGAGCAAAAGCTGATCGACTGCCATCCTTCTCATTACGTGACTCCATGTTGCTTGGTACAGACTACTTATTTAAAAACAAATTAAAAAGTAGCTCTATAAATAAAGCATCAAAAAGTGCTGGGAGGAAGGTATGCTGACATGACAGCCTTTTTAAACAGATTTAAAGTGAGTTTTTAAACAGATTTAAGTGAGCTTACTTTAACAAGATGACACCTGATGATTTACATCATTGTGATACCAAAAGCAGACTCCAACTCTGACTCTGCTGGAGAAGGTTAAGTGGATGTGCTGGCCTTTTGCTATTTTATAATATCGTAAAATTTCATGTCCTCTCATACAACCAAGCTGTTTTCACCTACTGGTATATGTGCCTATACAATATTAGTACTTCATAGCATCATAGAGGTATCCCAGATTAGAAGATTAGATCCTAAAGGATCATGGAATGAAGGGAAGTATTTAAATTAGCAACACTTCAAAATAAAACAAGCAAACAAAGAAAACTAACAGGGAAAGGAGAAAGTAATTCAGGAGCAAATAGTAGGTAGGAATCAGGACACAGCACACAGCAGAAAAAAGACACATTTATCATCTGCACTCATCAAGCACTCCTTATATACAGTAACTTGCTTCTCTGAAGCCACTGGTGAAGGGATTAGCACCACGCTGAAACTGAACTACATTACCTCCACAGCTGGTCGCAAAAATTAGAATAAAGTGAAAGAGGAGGAAGGGTTGTACAAAGCCAAAGTGCTTGGTGGCCTGGAACCTGCCATATTTCTGTCATGGCAGGAATCAACAGGACACTATTTAATTCTCTGTCTTTACAAATATTTTTCCTTTGCAAAATTCAAACGTACAAGAAATCTCATGCCCATCTCTTCCTCGTGGAAACAAATGTCTGCTTAGGGGAATGAGAAAATCAACTTGTCATGGCATTCAGGAGACAAACCGTTTTGTGAATCCTCTGGCGCAAAGGGATTGTGTAGTTATGAAGACAAAGGTGCCTCCTCGCAAACAGTGTGGTACTCAGAGAAAGATACAGCTTCTCTGAGAAGGTGCACTGCAGCATTGCTTGCACACCTGTCTTCCAATTAGTCATTACTAATAGCAAACTGAAAATTTTTGTCAGGATAAGGGTCTGTGCACAGCTATTCCAGTGCATACAGTATCCCTGGTAAAGCTGGTGAATCTGCTGGGCCACAAAATGAATGCCTGTGGATCCTGGCAAGCGTGATGCCAAAATAATGCACACTGAACTTCATTCAGGCTGTAAGCTCAGTCCTACAAGTATCTGCCATGTCCAGCAGTGTGTGCAGGCACCACCTTGCCAAGAGTAATGTGGCAGTGGTAATGAAGGATCAGGGTAGTAATTAAAGGACACGTGTGGTTAGAACAGCAAGAAGTCCTATAGACTGTGGCGCTGAAGGAGCACTAGGGCAGTCATTTACAACAGACAAAGACACATGAAGTTGTATTTCGAAAAAACGCTGTACATACCGGTCTGCCATGAATGCTTTCATAATACAGCAAGGCTTTCTGAAGAGCCACTTTCTCAGCTGCTATCTGATCTCGTGTCATATCCTATAAAAAGTAGCACAGAGACAAGAGAAAGAAAAAACATCAGAATTCAAGACACAGACAATACTAAGTTATGGCCTAATTGAAGTCATTATCATTTTGTCATTAATGTTTTGAAGACTCATCTCTGCTTTCTAGTTCTCCTTTCCCAGCTATATTGCTGGAAAGACTTATCACAGGAGCCCTATATACAACACAGGCAAATTGAAACTAACATTTGTATGTGAAAATGTTGTAGGTACATAAGGGGGATTTATATTTTCTGTGTGCTTTGAACAAACAATGTCAATTTATATTTTGTGTGCTTTGAACAATGTCAAATAACTTTTAGTGATGGTGGCTGTTCTTCACTTAGAAAGATTTGAGTCATAAGTCCAGCAACAAAATGCATGCTCTTCCTTGTCTTCCAAACCTGAGACAACCTCCAGTACCTGTTGCAAAGCTTGCCATTTTTGCCTTGACTGCTACAGACACACTTAACAGAAATGAAGTGCAGTCAGACTGTTTCTTTCTGCCAAATTCTGCTATAAAGTGAAAAGCTCTGGCTGACAGGCTGAGGGGACCAAGCCAAAAAAAAAAAAAAAAAAGGCAGACAGTTGGAAGACACTTGCCTCAGTTTTCCAAAGCTCCTCCACCAAACATGACTGACACCGAGACTTCTCTCTCTATTGTTGCATCAAATACTATCAGAGACCTTTAAAAGGTCAGGCTGTTTATTCTTGCTACCTTCAGAAAACAGCCAAACACTTCTGCAAATCTAATAAACAAAGATACTGCTGTCTGCTCCTCTTTCACAGAGTACTGCACAATTCACACGTCAGCAGACTCAAGGACTTCATTTACAAGGCTACCCAAAACTCAGGAACTAGAACATCAGACACAAAGACCTCTCTGCTGATAACCCTCAGAGATTACAGGAACTAGCTGAGCTCAATGTGACACTCAGAAGAGCAGTGATAAAATGCCCTGAGACAAGAGCATTCAACTGTGGAATGATCTAGAAGAAAATCAATGACCTAATCTTAAGAATCACTGGAAGACTCAGAATGTGCCAAAAGCTTTTGGGCATAACAGTTCAGAACTGTTACATGGAATCTATGAGAATCAGAAAAAGAACACAATGCTATTCAGTAGAAACAGAGTGTGAGGGGAAAAAAAATACAGACACTGAAAGCAGAGGGAAAGAAGCTAAAGCAAGTAAGCCTGCAGTAGAGGCTGAAGACGTTTTGACAAAATGCAAAAGATCAGAAGGCTTTCACAACTGACAGTGCAGCTATGAGTTACATGCTTATACTTAAAAGGCCTAAATCTGATCTGCATATATTGTACCTTTATATCCTCTGGTCGGTTTGTCTCCGTTCGTTTTTCCTGAAGCTTCTTCTGGATAGAATCAAGGGTCACTTCCACAGCAGGCTTGGCAGATTTATCTGATAGGTCTTGTTTCTTGTCATCCTCCTTTTCAAGCTGAGAACCAAAGCTCTTTGGGAGCGTGTTGCTTCGCTGACGCACCACAGGGCCCAGGTCTTCTTCTGATATCTTCAGTTTAGACTCTAAGCAGTGACATTTAGGGAAGAGGAATAATTTCTCTTTTTTAAAATGTGATGGTGACAGGACCGCTGTCTAGCATCACATTTAAAAAAGGTTAAGTCTAGGTGCCCCCAGAAGGTACATCAACACTGACTGCTCACCTTTAAGCTGCTTTCGGAATTTGGCCAAATCATTTGTCCATTTGAGCACTTCAGGGTTAGCTGCTTTGTCACTGTGGGAAGGCTGGGAGGAAAGAACAGTCATGCTGAATCTGTATTAAATCAACAGGAGAGACCCACTGAAACAAGCCTGTATAACAAAATGGGGGCTAAACAGGATTGGGACACAGCACAGAGCACAGGTACAGGCTAGTGACTGGTGCCTGCATATCTGTGACCTATCCAGCTCAGAACTTGCTTTGATTGCCCTACCTGTCACGTTGTCTCTTAGCACATTGCAAAACTCATGCAAGACTCTTTCAGTACCATCTTTCATGGTTTAGATCACCAACTGAGATGCACACATATGAAGCTTTAGTTCCTTAAAAAGCTTTCTGTCCCTCGGAAGAGCATCTCAAGAATAAACAGAATACAGAACACTGCGACTGCTCAGCAGCACTTGACTATGGCTCCTTGCTGAGGAGCAAAGAAGGCTGCTCTTCTCTACTATGCAGTGATCTGGTGTCCTGCAATTACCATCATGCAAATGAGATGCACAATTGTTCCTCCTACAAAGTAAACTTTAATAAATAAACAAATGCAAAACATAACATAGCTATTCCTGCACCTTGCTGTATAAAGCAGTGATCAAAATTCCATGAGTTTGTGAGACTCTCTTGTACTGTACTGGTGGTACAAAAAATTCCAGGAAAGGTAATTCGTTTGATATGGATGCACATCGTCATTTTTGGAGCAGCATTACATTTTCCTTTACTTTACATTGTTTAAATACTTCCAAGCTCTCTGTGTATGTCTGATAGGTTCCCCCAATGTCCCCTCCCTTTCTAGCTACCTTACACCTCTCCCTACAAATGCCTGAGTAGAGACTCACCCTGTATTTCCTCTCCTCCTCGAATTTGTCCTCAAATTTCCTGATTTTTTTCTTCAGTCCCTGAATTCTCCGGGTAAGCTGTGCAGGGGTGAGGTCTTCTCTGTCATCTTCGTAAGATCCCAAAGAAGAACTCCGCCTCCTACCAAGAGCAGAGATTGCACAAAGAGTTTATCCAAACAGCTGCAGTACATCTTCTCGCTCAAAAGGATGCTTAAACTTGGCGTAAATAAAGGCAAATCCCATGGAAGCGAGAAAGTTATGTTGGTTACTCTCTAATGACAGACAGAACAAGAGGTTGCTGTTAGATATTAATTGAAAAACCTTGAAATGATCAGTTACCTAGAACTTTTCTCACAGCACCCGCTTTCTGACAGAAAAAACAGAAGCTCAACACAATATAGCTATATGGCTTGTGTGATTCAAAAAGATGCTGCTTGATGCGACTGTGCAATGCAGCCAGATCAGAGTCACCACAGAGAAATCACAACTCACCTCATAAATGAATGAGAATTGGGAGGGGAAGGAGGCACTTCTGTATCATCCAGGTACTGCTGGCTCTGTCCATAGGCATAGAAGCGAGGAGACAGCATAGGATCACTGTCCTCATCCAGGAGCTGGCGAATTAAACGGCCAGCCTGTGGGGAAAGGCGAGCCTCTTCTGAGTCTAAGCCATCTCGCTGCCATGAAGAAAGTGCAGGGATGGGCTCTAGGAACAGCAAGACAAAGATTGATTTTATCACTTTTGTTTTACAAGTACCAGTGACTCCAGACAACATTTCTCGTGTCATATCATGACCCCATTGTCCTAAAAGATCGCTTGTTGTCAGTGTCAGGTATTCTCTGGGTCATTATTCACACCTGCCAGTGTGCAAAGTAGTGCAAAACATTGCCTGGTCACAGTGGATGCTCTACACAAGCATAAATAATCTGCTGGGTGCAACACAAAGCTGTATCCATAATCTGGCTGGAATTACCATGGACTGACACCAAGAGAAGGTATCACCAGCCACTACCTTTGAGGAAATAACTCCAGGATAGGACAAAATTATTGGCACATGACAGGATAAAGGAGGCAAGCTGGCTACAGGAAGAAGCTCCTCAGTTTTAGGTTCATACAAACGCTGCAAATGAGGAGCACCGTGATCGTCCTCCTGTTCCCCAACACAACTCGGCCACACATGGCTCAAAATTCAAAGACTAGAAGGAAGCATATGTTTTTCTAGCCTGTAAGGAAAGACTGCCTCACTGCACTACTACCAGTTCTATAGGCATCCAGCCGTCATATGGGCTGATTTTTCCTCTTTTCTCTCAGATGTAAACCTGCTGCATGGCAGAAGAGTGAAGAAATATTTAATGCATAGCTGGAAGTGAAAGCAATGACATACAGGGAGATGGTGGGGTGGGAGAGAAATGGAAGCCCAATTTAGTGTTGCTGCTCCGCATACTGGAGCCCACAGAAAACAATCGCCTCAATCTTGTGACAGCTCCCTCCAGATGCCATAAGGAGTCGAACATTTTCTGTTCAGATAGTTTACTAAGCTGATTTGCATGCTCCTACTTAGCACCATGGGATTAAACAGTTTAAGAGCCAGGCCTTGAACTTATAAACCTAACAAATAGTTCTAGAGTCAAGTAACAAAACAAAAACGCTATAGAAAGCTCCCAGACCAGTCTCAGAGCTAGGGACTCAATATTCCCTGTGCCTAGCATGTCTGCTCTTGTTTCACAAAGGGAAGAGGCTTTTGAAGCTAGTAATTTTTTGAACTAAAAGCAGTATTTCCTTCTGCTGAACAAGGTAAAGACTTTCATAGCTTACAATGGATTTTGTGGGGATTCCCTTACAGAATCTTGTGCTGCTCTCCCCTGAGTACAGCTCAGGCAGCACGAGATCATGCACAGCTCAGGAATGACCAGCCCGGAGGAATTCTGCTGCAACAGAGGTGTCTCTCCTCCTTTCCCCTTCTTCTTTATACAAGAATTTAAATCGTATGCCTCTGCTTAGAGATTGGTGCTGCATGCAAACTGAGAAGTTATCCTGAAAGGGATGGCTGGAGGTGTTTGCACCTCTCAAGTGTTGTGATAAGTGAAGCACATTCTTGGCACATACAAGTGCTCACAGGGGCTGCATTAATGAGGTGTGCAAAACTCAGATGGACACAGGTTGCATTGCCATGGATTGGAGAGCTCCTGCAGCCTGTATTTCTCCTAAGTAATTTTTGGAACGTGAGCTTTTTCTAAGCTGTATTCACCTTGATGGTACCTAATAACTGAAAGAATTTTCTCAAGGTACCTGATATGAACAAAGAGGAAACTAAGGGCAAATCATTCACCCAAGCAGTGATACTTTGGCCTTTGACCCTTTCCTGAGTCTCATAGTTTCAGATCCTCACATGATCTCTTGCAGCAAATTAATGGCTGGTAACTAGAAAGGAAAAAAATCTGATACATCTGACTAGCAGAAATGAGGTAAGTGATGCATGCAATTCTTCCAGACATTTTTCATTTCCAGTTTTTGGAATACATTCACAGAAAAACAGAATTTGCTCTTGGAAATCATTAAATCACATCCTCATGGGATTTACACAGATGGAATTAACTTAGAAGAAGTCAAAAATATATTTAACAGTTAGCAAATAAAGCTTCTACTACACCAGCTAAAAAAACCCCATTACCAAGCATGCACGATGCATGTGATTTTGTCCCAAGGTGAGTATATGTTGTGCCCAAAAGTTGAATCCAAAAGGAAAAAACATATAAAAGGAAAAAAATATCCTAAAAGGAGAGGTCCAATTTGAGACTTGACACAAGAAATGCTTGCTATAGAAAATCAGCTGGTTTTAATTCTCACTCCTAAGATGGAAAGAGTCCATGGGCAAGTTGTTTCCCTTGTGGATTATATGCGTTCAGAAGAAAAACCTCATCTGGACACAGAGTGAGTAACGATGCTTCCCTCCTCCCCCCTCTCCCTCCCCCCCCCCCCCCCCCCCCCCCCAAACATACAATAAAAGAACATATAAATACTAAAACGAAGGGACATAAACAAAAGGAACAAAGCAAATAATAAAGGAACATATGTAGTTATTTAGAATTACGGATCTTATCTACATCAGACCATGAACTGGATCAGAGTTACAGACTGGCTGTCCTGTTCTTTACATGGATCGGGTGCCAGAAACTCGGAGTGCACAAACAAATAGTAACCCCCTCAGGGTAAGAAGCTTCCTTTTCTGATAGTGAACAATCAACCCGTGCTCAACAGAAGCTATAGCCTCTTTTGTTATTTATTTACAAAAGATACATATATGAAAGTTTTAAGCCCTTTCCAAAGACTGCTAAATTCCTGGACTTAACAGTTCAGGTTTGAAATATTTATTAGTTTTAATACCGTGGCTATTTCTGCTAAGTGAATAAAAGTCTCAGTAAAAAAAGTTAATTTTTTGCCTTTTCTTTGTCACTGACTTGACAGAGCAGCTACCTGTACTCTTTTGTCTTGAACAGATCTCTCACTCTGAGAAAGCCTCTGTATTCCTTCTGTGTAATTCTTTTGTTCATAACAAAAGCCTTTTGTGGAAAAAAAAATAAATAGCTTTGGGAATATTTAACCAGAATGGCTGTGCCAGTGTAGAGAAAAGGTGAGCAAATTTTCTATTTCCTGGTCAGACTCTCGTGTTTCTTCCAGGTTTTTTTTCTTGCCTTTTCCAAGTTGTCACTTCACAGAAGTGAAATACACTGATATGGAGCCTGCAGACCCTCAGCAGTGATGCACTCCTCTCCAATCTCACCACCAGCTAATCTTTTAACAAAGCTGTCAGCCATCTGCCAGGTGTTGCTCTGCAAAACCCTGTAGGCATTCATACGCCTGTTGCAGCATCAATCTGCCACACAAAGGACTGGTCTTATTAATAAACCTGTATCAAGCAAGAAGAAAAACGAATTTTATAAAATACAGTAGGGGTCTGACTTTTTATTTCTTCTTTAATAGCACTGCTTTTTATTTGTGACAGGATTACTGGGGGCTGCAGGGCCATCAGACGGGTACTGCCATGTGCATCTGCCCAGAGGTACAGCCAGCAAAAGGCCATCGAGGGCTTGTGCTCTCTCTGTAGCCATACAGCTGACGTATACTGCTTCAGCACACACGTGACAGCCCCAGGAGGCTAAAATCTTCACTGCTGTGAACTGAAGTAGGTCTCGAGGGATTAAAAAGCCTAAACTAATTACAACACCTGAGGTCCTAGCACTAAATTCTCCCTTAGAAGACCCCAGAAAGACATCTCATAATGGAACGAATAAAGCAATTCAAAACCTCAAAACATTCACTTGGTCAGCATTTTACATCCTTAAACAGCACTGGCATATTCCTCCTAAATAAATCGAAAAGAACGGCCCAAGCAAAGAGCTACCTTAATTTGTCAGTGAGATGAAACATTTACCAGCTATTCAGTCAGTTTTGCAATTTGCAAATAGTGTTGCACCATAATAAATGCTGTTTTTTTTTTTTTTAATACTGCTGCTATAAAATGAAATCTGTAAACAATGCAATTATTCATTTCTACATACGGTGATAAAAACACAGAATGTTTCACCACCGTTTGATTTATGTCTGTTGCACACAAATACACTGATGTAAGGCTAGTGTCAAAAACAATTCTAGAATGTTGTTTCTTTGCTGTATGCTTTTTTCCTTCTCATTACCCTGCTTTTTTTCATGGGAAAGTATCAATTAAATCCGCCTCAAAACTATTTGGAGATCAGCTTCACCCTCAGGGTCTTAGTGCTACAATACTTGGGTTCTCAAAATTGAGGAGAATGCTTATTCATTTTAAACTTCCGCTTTTAGCCTTGTTTTTTTTTTTAAGCTTAAAAGAAAAATGACTGCTGATTGTTTCCTAAGAGCTTGTTACTGCAAACTTTGCTTCAAATTTCATTTACAGAACCCTTTTTTAAAACCTCACTAATGAGGTGACATAGGCAGCAATCACACGTGTCAGATCAACTTACTGAACTATCTGCTCAGCTCCAAGCTGATGACAGGGCCAGCCACTATTAGCAGAGCAACATACTTCCAGATTTTTCCTTGAGGGCAGGATAACAAATTCTGTGCTTGAATTAGCAACATTTGGTAAGAATTCTGCACAATAGCACTGGATTCTGAGAGAACACTGTGTCCTTCCCACTCATGGCATTCAATTCCAACACAGTCCACAGCAAGAGGAACATATCCCATAGAAGTATATCTAATCTCTCCTCTTGTGTACAAGTCTGACTGCACAGCAAATCTTTAAAATAATCAGGTAAAAATTATTTCTAGAATAACTCCGCCAGTTCACACTGCAACTATTGCAGTGCAGTGCCCCTGAATTAGTGTTGTTTATGACAGCGTTGGTCTTAACATGATAGGAAATCTGCCTGAGTGAAGAATAAGAGCTAGTCAGCAGACAGGGCTGCCTTATGTAATTCTGTGCCCATTCTGCAAGGCTCTTCCTCAGCCTGTGTGCAGAGGCAGTGACAGCTACAGCTGATGGTGCCTCCCCCTCAGCACGCAGATGCTCTGCCAGCAGCCTGCTCACACCATACCCTGCACCTCCTGTAGTAGCTCCTGCAAAGGAACTCACTCCAAAGGTACAGCAAATAACTGGTCATTACCATAGCTGAAGACACAGGGCCTTTCCCTTTCCACTGGGGAAGGGCCAGAGGTGCAGTAAGGACACAGATGAGATGTATAAAGCCCTGAGTGATGCATGCTGGCAGGGAAGAGACAGTACTTGGCCTGTTGGAGCTGTGCATGAGTGGCACAACCCTGCCTTGCATACCCTCACTAACAGTCTCTGCCATCAGAAGTAGAAATCCCAAAGTAGATGTTAGCATCGAGCCCTTTCTGGCTTTAGAAAGCTTGATTTCACATCCACAGATACAGAATCTTCCCTGTCTCCTTGCTCAGATGCAGAGGCCACCATTTTGCTGCATTCGAACCCAAACTAACCAAATGGTGATTCTGGTAAGCAAGTGTTCTAGGAGAACACATCTCTCTCACTCTAGAGCCCATTTGTTTGCAGCTACCTACCTCTTCCTCTTGTGAAAAACATCTGAACAAAATGGAGGAAGAATCTGAAAGAAGCACTCTCAAATGCAGTCACAGGCGCTCATAAATCCTGTTTTGTATTTGCAGTGCAAGAAAGCTGGGATCCAAACACAAGCACACACCTACAGTGAGGGATTTGTACCAAGGTGCAACGTAATGCACACCATGGGAAAACCTCTGTCAGACAGAAGGGAGCTGTGTTCTGCCCTTCACATGCTCATATGACTCCCATTCGTAACACTGCTTGCCACAGGCGTGCACTGAGAAGAAAAAAAGAGTCTTTATTTCCAAAGGTTCACATGATGGCTGCAGCCACACATCACCTCTGGGAACACAGACATGATCACCCGGCCCGAGGCCCTGAGGGACTGTGCTGATTGGCACCTCACCAACACCAGGGCAGCCAAGGCCCCGCGGGAGCCCTTCTGCACCACTTTGATCAGCCGCGCCGCACGCCTGGTGATATCACCCAGGGAATCCCCGCTAATAAGCCAGCGGAGAAACTCTCTTCTGTCCATGGTGACTGGCTGCGTGGTTGCATCAAAGGCAGCCAGGGCTTGTGGCTTTTCTTTACTTATGCTCAAGGTGTCTTAACTAGACAGAAAGGCAAAGTACATCAACTCACGTACACTGTGGAGATAGGACCAGAGAACTTAACTAACTTTTCAGTGCTCCTTTCTAGATTGATTAACTACAGTTACACATCTTTCCCCTCCTGCTTTGACTGTTACAATACAATGCTTGCATCTTCCCATTTCTTCCCTGTCAAAACCTCTCTCTCACTTCTCAAGCATAAACGAGCAGGACAATTCCTGCTTGTAGAAAGGAGAGAGACACAGTAAGTGAGAAGGTCCCAGAAATGCTGGACTACTTCAGTTTCCCTCTATTTCAAATGAAATGGAAATTCACAATGCTCAAACTCTGCACGACAGATTTCATTCTCTAACTTAAGTCAGTGAAAAAGACAAGTAAGCATACATTCTGGAGAAGAGTGTTAATAAACTATATTAAAGTAATTTAAACCACAAGCAATTTTACATTGCCCTTTGAGCCTGTGATCATAACTTTTTCACAGCATACATTCAAAAGATATTGTTTATAAGAATAACCAAGGTACAAAGTACTAGATAGACAGCCATTTTTTCCCCCCCAGCTGTCCTTTCCAGATCTGAATCTTTACTTCCAAATAACAACAGAAGTAAAAGAATAGAAAGAAAGAAGACTTTTCTTTCCTGACTGTGAAATATTCAGTTTCTTTGAAGAAAGCACTATTACTTAGAGTTCCAGCTTAGCAGTCAAGCAACCAGCCATCAAGAAATAAGTTATCCTAAAGCACACAGGGACTTACAGTATCAAATAGCACATGAACATAACTTCAAGAATAAAACAACGTATTTTCTTTCTCAAAGGGACAAGTGGAACTAGTAACCGTTTAGAATTTCACTTCCAATTTCTCCAAACTTTCAGTTCCATATTCAGGACAAAATTGCTTTCCTGTTGTTTTTGGCAAGGGAACTTCAGCACAAAAAGATATACCCAGCCCACTGAGGTTTCCTTCTCTCTTTTAACTCGTTTGGACAGCCATGAAACAAATCCTACCTTCCCAGTTGTTGTCATCGCACAGCGTTGTCAAATCCAGCCGAGGCACTTCTGACACAAAGCTGTTTTCCTGATCATCAGCATCTTGATTTCTTTGCAGCTTGTTTTCAGGAATGCTTGGGTGTTCTTGAATCTTCATACTTGAAGGCTGCTATATTCCCACAGAAATGAGGGGGGAAAAAAAAAATTTGAGATGAAGAGGCAGGAATAAAACCCTGCAGTCACAGCAGCAGTAAGCTCACGCTTTTAAATAAAAAAGTCAAAACAAAAAGAACCTGACATTTCCAGTTCCAAATTCAAAGCCTTTTGCAGTGGCCCCTACGTACCAATCACTGACACTGATAAAAACATCTATTTGCCTCCCTTGAATCTTCCCTTCTTCAGGAAGCCACAGCAAGTTCCTGACGCTGCCTGCCCTGACAACAGCATGCAGCTGAAAAAGCTTCTGCTTGACTGATTGGGGTGAAAAGGGAGGGAGGACCGCAGGGAGGAAGGGAGAGGAAGAGGAAGCTGCAAAGAGTTCCTACAGGAGTGCTGCTCCTTGGAACAGCAACAAAAATGCTGTTGCAAGGCTGAGGCAATACATGGTCTCCTAAAAATCAGGCACTGGTAGCAGCTGCAGACAGCAAGCAGTGCAGGCTACCTACACAAGTGCTCTCATGCAGGCTGTGCTGGCTCAAATCAATTAGTGCCAGCTAAGCTGTGCAGGCTGCACATTCCCCGATTTCCTGTGGTTGTTTTCTAGCTGGGCGTGGGGAGAGCAGAACTATTTATGGAGGAGCTCTGGGTATTAAAGCAGTGTTGCGCAAATCCAAACGGCAGTGGGGTTTGGCATCTCAGCTGGAAAGCAGTGCGGACTCTGGGAACGAGCCAAAACATTCGCACAAACATCCAATGACTTAAGAAAACAACGACAACAAAAAATAATGGCAGAATGCTGTCAAGTAAATGGTTCATAATTTAATGCTACCTAGAGGTAACTGCTGTTTGCCTCACCACTACTCATCCTGACACACCACACACAGCGTGTGCTTTTGTAGAGAAATCTCAGCCAGGTACACTGTGCGTGCGCTGCAACAGGGCTTCGTGACACAGGCAGTTTGACCACAATAAAATAAACAAGCTGTAATGGCTCACAGAGGGCTGTGGGGAACAGGAAGAGTAAAGCATGTGCACAAACACGTAGTGGGACACGTCCAAACTCGGGAGACACAGAGCCATGCGAAAGCACAGTGTTACACTCGAAGTGTTTGGTCTTGGTAAGAACAGCTGAGCATTGCTCTCTCAAATACTGTCTAGCAGGTAAGCAACATACAGACTTTTTCCCCACAGGTATTTTGATAATCTATTTACAATCTGCTTTAGCTAATGTGTGAAGACAATGTGTCTAAAAAAACTAACTTCTACATTTGGACTTCTTTTTCTTGTAAATTCTGAAGCATGGCCAAACTGTACCAAATCAATATTTTTAGTGGACATCAGTAAGGCACATTTCAGGTTTTTTTCACGGCCATAAAACTTGCATGTTGTTTTTTACTTTTCCTCTTAGCTGAGAAAAACATGTAATCTTTACATAGAGAAGGAAAAATACCTGCCCAATTCACACACTGCACGAAGAATGTTTTTATTTGGATCCAGTCCCATCTACCTGGATGATGAACATCCTAGTATTAGTAAACACTGTTCTGTGCTGTATTTGTATAAGGTTTGTATTTCCTTTTCATTTCAATAAATCACCTTTTAAAAACATTATAACAAAAGGAAACACCAAATGACAGTTTGCCAAGGCACTAAT
The DNA here is from genome assembly GCF_023343835.1 of Lagopus muta. Taxonomy (NCBI): domain Eukaryota; kingdom Metazoa; phylum Chordata; class Aves; order Galliformes; family Phasianidae; genus Lagopus; species Lagopus muta. The sequence goes on from NC_064436.1 coordinate 15,950,181, forward strand.
AACTCGTACAGATTGACGCTAAATCTGATTACAAATGTGGTTATTGTGAAAGCTGCACATGGAAAAATGCTAATTCACCACTCAACAACTTTTAAGCTGCTTCTAGGTTGGGAGGACTTAAATAGTTCTTTAAGGTCCAGTAAAATGTTATTTCCTTTTCCTGCCAGAATTGAGATAGTCAGTGTACATTATAAACAGAAAGACTGGCCAGCGGCCAGAAACAGGCAGTATTTTGCACTTGCTAGAGAACAAACTGTACCAGTTTATAAACTGCATTTAAATTGCCAGCACAGATCTTTAAGGCCAAAAGAAATCAAGTGATAAGCTTCAAATTGATGCTATTAAGAACAGCATGTAACAAGTGTGAAGGGCTTACCTACATTTTAACTATTTCAAAAGGGAGCAGCCTCAAAACATAGTATCATTACCATCACTGATACTGATTACAGAACTAAACATCTTTCTACGAAGAGTGTACAATCTCCTGACTTAACACGACCCTGAAAAGATGTTTGTAGCAGACAAAAGGACACTCTCCCAGATGCATAAACATCTCCACTACAGATAGTAGGAAGGTTATATGCACATTTTCCTTCTAAAGTCAATTCACTTGTCAGAAATGTTTTCAATCAGGCCTGTGCTGTGCCTGCAGCCAGTCACTGGCCTTTCTGTGCTGACTTGCTCAGTGATGTAGCCTCTAATACAATGAATAAATCATTAGGTGTTACGAAAAACAATGTTAGTATAAACCCAGGAGACACAAGAAGGCAGATGTTTAACCTTCTTTGAATTAAAACTCACAAATTGGTAGGTAATTCAGTATCCTCATCGCTTACTTTCTCATTTGATTTCCTGATACCTCCAGTTCCCAACCTTCGGGACAAAAACCAAGGCAGAACTGCCTTGCTTTAGGAAAAGATATGCCACTGTTTCTCATAAATCAAAGGGGCAGCAACTTTATGATCTCAGAAGCAGTTGGCAGCCATGCTGCATTGCACATATTACATAAATGACTAAAAAAAATTTTAAACTAGGCACTTGACTATGCTTTTTACAATCTGCTTTGCAGTCACTAATAACTACAGATGTAAATAACCTGGGGATAAGTCTGCAGCTTTCTCTGCTCCAAAGGAGATTCAGCATAAAGAGTGGCTCCAGCAGCAAGAAATAAATGGAAACAGATCTCTGAATTCAGATCAGGAGGAAGCTGTGTTCTGTTCAGTTGCATGTGGATTCAAATGAATTTTATACAAAAGATATACTTCCCCTACATCTGATCATCCATTGCAACCACCAGCAAGAAGCATTCTTAAGCATCTCCTGATAATATAACTGAATGCAAAAATCCAATCACGCTGCCAGCTCAATCCTGAGTCATGCCATTTCTCCCCTACACTGGTTGCAGAGCTGGGTCAATCTTGAAAGTTAAGTACTTTGCTACATCAACAAAGAAAAGAATGACCTACCCTCAAGTATTTTCTGAAAATAAGTGCAATTTAACTCTCCACATTGTGGACTCTTGTCTACAGAAGAGCTTGGTAATGAAGGTAGATTATGTGGCCAAAGTTATCAGATGGAAAATTTCTGCAGTTCTCTTCTTGCTTTGCCACCAGACAAAGTACAAGTTTTTCTGGTTTCCAGACTTAGTACACTACCTGAATGTCATCAACAAGTTGACAAACATTTTTGTGTTACTGCATTCGAAGTATAGGCAACATTGTGGCAAACAGTGTTTCTTAGAGTGAGGGTCTCAGGCTGCATGCAGACTTTTACTGAGTAAGTGATACTCAGTTCTGTTCACAACAAATTCCCTTAAGAAAATTTGGGTACTAGAAACTATTTATTTTCATCCTGGAACCTAGCTACTCCAAGGGCAGATAACAAATGCTACAAAACCACTGAAAACTCATTCAAGACCTATGTTTCAAGGTATTTTTACTGCCTTAGGTCTGAATAAACAATAGCTAGAAGCAATTCCAAATACCTCTCATAACATTTTCAGATCAAGTGAGAAGAAATTAACAACGTCCCTTCCTCATTCTGAATATTTCCTACAAAAGGTATGTTTTTAAGCTACCCTAAAGCAACAGGCTTTTACAGGAAAAGGAATGTAAAACTACTCTGCAGGAATGTAACATTTTCCTGACCTTGTAATTCCTATATAATGCCATCTCCTATGAGATTTATGAGTTGTGAGGGTTATGCCTACATCTCCTCCCACAGTTAGCACTGAATTTTAAAACTCTTCTTAATGAGTTAATTTTAAGACCACAATTTCACATTCAAACAGATCTCCTCTCCAAACTAATTTGAAAGTTGAATGGAAGCACTCTGTGGCATGGCAGCAACAGCACCTTTTCCACATGCAATAAGAATTTGGAGGTGTTGCAGAGTTTGTATTCCGGGAAATACAACAGCTCACGAGTCAGAGCTGCCAGGAATTAGTGCTGCCATGTGCAGGAAACCTGGGGATTAATGCCTCTCTGGGAGCAAAGCAGAAGATCTGCCTAAGCCTAATAAAAGCAACGATCAAAGCAAGTGCTGAGCACCCTCTTGTAGAGGAGCAGCTACTCCATTGCTGGTCAGAGCCCAACAATAGTCTCTTGTGTCTTCTCTGCTAGAGAGAAAGAATGGAGGAAGGGAGGAAAGAAGAAAAAAGATTACCCCCTGCAGCAACAAACAAACAAAAAAAACAACAGTCAAAACAAACAAACATAACAAAATACCAACAACTCAAAACAAAACCTGAGAATGCTGGTTTAAAAATACTCACAGCCCTCCACTAAATCCATCTGGCCAGAGATGCCAGATGCTGTCTACAGCTGTTAGAGTTCTCCTCTAAAATGGGTGCACAATTGAGGCAGAGGTGCCTCAGGTAACTTCCCCCACCGTTTTAGATGTCTAGAGGTATATCAGGCAAAGATAAACTGGTGGCTTCAAAGGTGCTCACCTAACACAACTTAAGTCTTCTCTTGAATGAGAAGTTAGGATGGAAAACCACCAAGCAGATACAGGAGTGTTGAACAGAAATGGAAAATTTGGCACAAAGTTGTTGACATGCCAAATTCCCTTTTACTCCCTTCCTGACATTCATTTCAACCACCAGCCCTCAAAGAGGAGTCAAACCAGGTTTGTAGGAGAAATGATCAGGGACACCTGCGTTCCCAGGTAACCAGCCACACTGGAGAAATCACAAATAAAAGACCAAAATTATTTTAGGTAAATCAAGAGACACAAACTAATCTTGCTACCCTGGGAGATAAGCAGTTATACACTCTATTTGCAATGACTGCAAAGGAACTCAGTATCACTCAAACCACAGTGCTCGACTTCATGCTTCTTGTTTTGGCAAGGAAGGATTGAAGGGACTGAAGCAGATGCTTTCAGGATCATCAATACTTGAGAGAGTCCTTAATTACGTAAGTAAAAAAGGACAGGGGTGGGAAAGAAAAAGCAAATGCTAACTCCATTTCTCTGGAAGAAAAACATTTCACTGGGAATACAGAACATGCCTAACTACTTGTTTCTACTTGATAAAAAGCCCATTTAGAGCACACAAAACTGAAAAGAGGAAAGAAAAATTACCAACCTGAGAATGCCTGAAAAAACCCTCACCGCTTTCACTTTCTTTGCTACAAAACAAAACAAAAACAATCAACATATTACAAACACAAAACCGCACTTACAATAAAAACAACCATGACTCCTGGATACTCAAGTTTTTAGGTACTTCAGATACTCCACGTTTGCTGATGCATTTCAGTAAATGAAGGGATGCAGGCTTACAGCACTTCAAAATGCTAAGCTATCTGTTTTGCTTCTTCTCAGGAGCTATTTGTACCTTTACAAATACACCTCTCCCAACAAGCTTATTTGTAGAAAGAAATGTACTAGGAGAGCAAAGTGCAGCTATTATACAGCTTTCATAGGAGAGTGGAGCACAAAGAAAGGGGCTGATTCCCAAGCCAAAGGCCAGGTAAGAAGGCATCTGTTGCTGTGCAGTCCCCTGTGAAGAGCATGCAGGCTCAGATGCCTACAGCTCAACTTCTTTTCAAGTCTGCACCATCAGCATTTTCTGTGCTGCTCCTTCTAGACTGGGAGACTTGCTGACATCCGGAGTAGGACAGAGCCCACATGCTGTGAGCAGTGCCTCCATACAATTCCACTCTGAAGCTAACATGGTAACAGGTAACACTGCTCTGCAGCATAACTAAATGTAACCCTCATATTCTGTCTCTGAGTACTACAATCACAAGGAAAATAAAGTGTACATATATTTAATCAGTTAAAAATAAAAGAAAGAAAGAAAATCACCTTTCTTCAGATAAAACTTCCATGTCATCAGGTCCTGTTCTGTCTATAGGCCTGGATGAGCTAAAGCTTTCCATACTCTGCAATACAGTAAATGTTAAAGCAGTGAAATACATGAGGGAAATAGATTCAAACCCCAGGCCATTAATCAAATGCAGAAATATCCAACAGGACTGCTAGAAACAAGACAGCAATCAGAATACCTGTTGTACACGTATAATAAAACAACCTACAGTAGAAACAACTAGTCACTGCTTCTTTTTTCTCTTTCATTAATTGACCTCAAAATGCCTGACAGAATAACACTGAATGATATCCTACAGTTCCTATTTTACAAACTGATACACAAAGCAAGAGAGCAATTCTGGGATATGTAAAAGTCCTGCCAGAGCAGGTACCAAAATCCAGAGCATCTTCCCAGCAGCATTCATTGTGCTCATCTTAGAAAAGATTCCTTCTTACACAAACCCTTCCATAGTCTCTTCTCAAGTCATTAGGTAAGTATACAGACACTAATGTCTGCACAGAGGTAATGTTAAGCTGTGCTAATATGAATGCAAGGCAAGAAATACAACTAATTTCAGCACATGTTGTTGTAATCGTCTTGGTAACCATTAGCAATATTAGTGCTGATGTTTTCTGAGGGCCTGAGAAAGTACTGCGATGACAAGCTGGACTCTGATATACAAAGGACTTATGCTGTTGGTTTCACTCTTCCACAAATCTTAACAGTGAAACATGCTGTTGGCTTGGAAAAGGTTTTCTGTTCTACTTTGATATTTCAAAGTTGCTGAAGAAAGGGGACACAGAACTGTCAATCTGGAAATATGAATTGAATTAAATACTGCACATCAAGGCAGCAGTACTCTGTGGCTCACTGATGATGAAATTCACAGGAAAAATCAAACCCTTCACCTGAATTGATCATAATACTTTTTTTTTTTTTTTTTTTTTTTTTTTAAATAAAGCCGTGTCAGACACACTAGGTTTGTATGTAATAATTCTGTTTTACTTTCTGTTGACTGTGACTCAGTCATAGAGCACCTACCAAAAAAAAGTAAGCAGAAGTGAAGGTACTGAGTTCTTCCATATTGGAAACATGCTTCAAAACTGCCTCAACCCTACAGCTAGAGTGCATTCTTGCAAAAAGCCTGAAGAAATAAAACAGTACACACCACACCAGAGGTACATACTGAAAACACAATGTTGCCACTTTGGGCATGTGACCAGGAGGTTTTGTACTCTGGTATTTGGACAAATCTGCCTTAAAGATGAGGAAGGAAATGAGTGGAGAAGAGTGTGGTTGTTGGGGCACCCACAGCCTCCTCTCACTTGCTGCACCTCCAGCCCTGTAGAGTTAAATGGCTCAGTCATTCTAGCCTTGCTTAATGAGATTCTCCAACTCCTAGTGGAACCTGGCTACTGTGACTCAAGTGTAGTTACAAGCTTTTAATGCTCCTTTGCTTGGAACCAATGGAACCGACCATTTTTCCACTGCTGACTTGTACTTTTGAGTCAGATTCACTTAGACAGCTAAGAGGAGAGCTTCCACACACTGTCCTACATATTCTTTCAGGCTTTGTTGCTACAGAAGGACGATTGAAAAAGGTGGGGAAGAAACAACAACATCACAATCTTGTTTTCATGGGAAGGCCCTATTAGCAAAAGCAGGTTATGTCCTGTTATACCTATATAGTAGCTAATTCGACCTACTGAAAACCTATTTTAAGGGTAAAGATATAGCCAAAAGAAAGCAAAGGTACCACACGTTGCATCCTGCTGGCAGTCTCAAATATGTGAGTATTAAATAAGTGCATTCATGAAAGCTTAAAGAGCAGCCTGTGCTTTTATTTCATAAAGAGTAACATCATATTCTCTGCAGGCTGTTTCATAACAACGCTCTTCTTTCACAGTTCCACTGTGGCAATTCTGGCAAAGCAAACAAGGACCATACTGACAGAATAATCACCTTAACCAAAGTGCTCTTTGTGCATGGTCAGTTTGTTGTAAATTGCTTTCAGCCTTTGTCCCTTCAAAATTCAAAAACAATAAAAAAAAATGAAGGGTAGGGCAAAGTCCAGTAGAGACAGGTAAGTTTGAGGACATTTCCTTCAAGAACTTCTAAAGACTTTAGGAATGTTCTTCAGGTCCTCAGTTTACACTCTTAACCGAAACTTTTGATGGACTTTCTTTCCCCAAATACTGAATCAAATTGTTATTTACACTGAAGCTGCTGTGCGCTGTGTAGGCACATAGTAGAAGCACAGAAAGAAGTACAAGTACTTGATGTTTGCCTGCCTTCAAGCCCATAGCTACAATCAAATACCCAAAGCGAGAAGCACATGCTCTTTCACCAAACATCACATTACAGGTTACTGATACTGACTGTTAATCTAAGTACAGTCTACAGTTCTTGGCATCTCGCTTTCTTTTCATCAAAAAGAGAAGCCAAATCTGCCTCTCCTTAGGATCTCTGCACAGAGGGTAGAGCATAAGACCACGGCAATTTCACAACTTAAATGAGTCACAACACAATATTACATTAAGAAGGAACTCAGAGCAGACTAAAACTTAAAAGGAAATGCTCTGTAGTTCAGAATTCTAATCTCTTCACACAGCTTTCGCTGTTATTAGGAGCTGCATGATCCAGGCACCAGGATGCAGAGTTCATCTACTGTAAGCAGAACCCATACTCAAAAGCAAAATACAGTTTGTCAATTGCTGACACCATAATCAATGTCTGGTTGGCTGAGAGAGAAGGAGACAACATCAGTTTTCTTCTACAGCATGTATAATTTGACAAACTCTCTTCTGTGAGGTCACACAAAAATATGCTGCATAAATTTCACAGTATTCTGGATTTTTAGAGCACTATACATGTGCCCACTATACCTTCCCAGTGAAGTCTGGCTAGAAAAATAATCTTTGGGACCAACATGCTTCAAAAGCGTTTTGCAAACTGCAAATGTAACATGACATACAGACTGTAGGGAAAAGGAATAACATGCATTTTATCATCTTATCGGAAAGACATTTGAGATCTGTGGTTTCATAACTTATAACAGGAACATAAAACTCAACCTTAAAACATGATCCTGTATCTGAAGTTCCAATCACCTCAAAAGAGTTTTGAAAGACTGGGAAAAAGAAATTATATCCTTTTTGTTTTTCTGTAATACTTTGCTAAATGCAGAAGACATAAGAAAAAAGTCATGGAAAGAGAAAATGACTACAGAGAAGTAAGAGGATCATGAAGGAAAAATAGCTTCTTGATTCCTCTTTACAAAGATTACAAGTGCAGAGATAAGTATTCCCCATAATCAAGAAGAGACTCTTATGCATGTATTAAGTAAGTGGCTACCAGAGGGAACCAGATGTGCACTGAAATTAAAAAAAAAAAAAAAAAATCTTTTTCCCACCCTAATACTAGGTGTCAAATAGTGCAGCATGCCAGCTTACCACAGGACTATCCTGGTTGTCATTAAGCTCTGAAAGTTTGGTGCTGGATTTCTGCCGTTTTGGTTTATTCCTTTCATTAAGATATCCAGAGCTGTTGTCTTGTAACTTTTCTACTTCTTGGGTAGTTAGAATACAGTCTTCAAGATTGCTGAAACCAGATGGAATGTTCTCCTTGTTGATGACTTCCCTAAAACAAAAAGTGACATTAAAACAATGTTAAAAATGCTCTCCCGCTACATTTATGATAGCAATACAGAAATGTATTATGCTGACTGGTGCAGTTCCGGCAACATCTTCTACGCCCTATGAAACCAGTATCTCTGGTTTTTCCTACTGCAGCAAACAACATACACTGTGAAATGCTAAATCCTACTGAGGAGTGAAAGCCAGGTGTACACACTCCTGGTGAGAAAGCTGTCAGGGCCAACACTTGATTCACTTCCGACTAAAGCCAACGCAGAGAATCCCACTGACTTCAGATGGAAGCTAGTCTAACTCCTAGTTGTCTGTTGTACTTTTATAGAGAATATGCAGCATATTTTCCTGTAAGACGCATGCTTTTAATATAGAAAACTGATTCACAGTTGTGGCATAGGGAGCTCCTTTGGTCCATGACACCATATAATCGTCCCTCTTACTCATCTTCTCAAATGCAAGAACGAGGCAGTGGTGCTTCAGTCAAATGATTGATTCCTATTTGGAAATTACACAAAATAAAAAAGGGAAAGCATCTCTGCAATAGCTACACAACTAGGACAGAGGACTGTTCTGCTGCGCTGGAAAGCAATAGGGCAACTACGTAGAAACCATCATGTGACAAGATAGCTGGGGCTCTCTGTGCTTGCCTGGTTTGTGTACGTTTTTCATGGGCTTGGCATACGGCTTAACTTTCCCTGCACAACTGTCCCGCTGGGTCCTACAGCATGCAGACTTTTCTTCACAATCTGTTAGTGGTCTTCTACTTTATGCAATACTGAGCAGGCACATACATAACAGAAAACTACAGTATGGAAACAGAAGAAAAACAACGCATCCCATTCTTCACTAAGACTATCCTGTTCAGGCTAAAGAATAGTTGCTTACACTTGACATAAAAACTTACATGTTTGCTAACTACTTTATGTGCAGCTGCCTTATACAGTGCTGTGCAACTCCAAAGCTTGCTTTCACAGACAGCAGCAGAATTTCTCTTGACTTGCAGTAGAGTAATAAGAAAATGGTTACTCTGCAGTATTTGGACAGTGCCAGCACAACAAAGTATTCAGAATAAAAACCAAACAACAAAGTTCCAGTGATTTTCTAGATCTCAAATCTCTAGGGTTGGTTACTGGAAGAGAGATGCAAAGAGATTATAGGATTAAAACTTCTCAGATAGTCCATTTGCCTCTCTGAAAGTTTTTACAATGTCCTGAGTAGATTTATTACGTATACACAGCCTGCAGAAATCACAGTCTGCAAAGCCTGGGTCTGCATGTATGTATTTTTGTGATGAATGCTCTTCCTAGCTGTATTAATTCTGCAGTTCCATCTTGTGACATTACAAATCCTCTTGTGATCTATCACAAGGCAAGAAGATGAAGTCACTGACAACCAAAGGGGTGGGGGTGGGGGGTTAGAAGTAGTTTTGAAAGGATTTCTGAATTTTGATAATCCACCCCCAGAAGTGTCAGCACTCAGACCTACAGGAACCAGGGAAAATAATTTGAAACCAAGCCAACATTCAAAACTTCCAATGTGTTAAATTCTTGGCTTGGGCTTTAGGGACTGAACGTGAACAACTGCGTCAAGATAGGCTTGAGTGCCCTAGGCAGCTCTGTAATGCTCTGTAACACAATGCTGAAAAAAACCCTGCAGTACTATATGCTTCCATACACGTACACTAGCCAGTCTCTGACCTACTTACCTGTGAAGCCTGACAGCAGGGCTACTAAACAAGAAAAACTACTGCAGAGCTGCTGCCAGCTACTTAGGTGACTTGCAAGTGCTCATTTCCCAGTCCATCTTCACAGCATATTTTCATTCACTATGGAAATGCCTTTTTTATTTTGTGACTACGGACTTTTGAAAAACAAAAACAAAACACTGACACATATTGGGAAATAACATAGCTGCAGTATTCACCTGAGGTACTAAAGGTTATGGTTCTATGCAAAAGTTGTTTGGTAAAGAAAGGTGCAGATCCAACAGGATTTAGAGAATTCAGCATCCTAGAAAAACAGCAGCCTAGATCTGTATTTCAGAATCTAACTTGAAATCCTAGCAATCCAATACCACTACCAAAAATACACAGCCCTTAAAAAATTAGCACAATGTTTAAAGTTAGATGTATCTGTAAGCACTAATTAGATCATGTGCTTGCAAAATCTCCAGTTACAATTCCTCAAAGATACCTATGCCTTGGACATGTGCTTTTTAAGGCTGTGGTAGTTTATATCACATTTGTACCACCCAGTACATGCCACAACTACAGCAGTATAAAATGAAAAAATTGCATTATTTTTACTCTTAGGTAGACATTTTATGAAAATTGTCACTAAATAACATTTAACGTAATGGTGGATAAAAATTCTTAGGTTCTGATTATTCAAAAGGATCATTTCTACTTTCAGATGAACTCCTAGGGCTCTTTAATAGACCTGAACATAAGCTGTGCCTACACATACAGAAGGAGAATGGTTTTTACTGGCTCTAGGGCCAACTGCTCGGGTATTTCCACTAAAACAGTAAATACAGCAATGAAACATTTCAAAATATTTCAATTAAGAACTCAACTATACTGCTATAGCTGTCTTCTTATCATGCTCTGGCCACTCAATTATCTCTAATAAACTCCACATTTCTCAGCTCTCACTGATGTAACAATGCTCTGCACAGGCACTGCAGGCTGTACTTTCAACAGAGGGCAAAGACCAATGCATTTCTTAACAGAACCACCAAGCAGCGCCTGTTTGAGGACATAACTAAGGTACACTTGATCACATATACTTTCCAAAACGAAGAAATCAGGATCGTACATGTCTCTGTTTCTCCGGGCTTCCTCCTGCTCTTTGTGCTGTCGCCTCCTCTGCCTGGCAGACACATTAGAAGAGGCTGAAGATGTTCCCGATTCAGAGTCCTCTGAACTCTGGCCGCCTGAGCCATGAACATCAAAGAGATGCTGCTCCACGGCTGAGCGGATTGTCTTCTCTAAATACCTGTCAAGCCGAAAAATAAGGTCAATTGAGCTCAAATAGTTTCTGGAGCTCCTTCTCTGCAACAGTACATAAAGGATGAGTATCACAGGGTTATGTTTTATTACGATGGCAAGGCAGTATAAAATGCACTAGGGCCCATGACGTCTGCAAAAAGCTAAGCCAAAATCTTCAGATACCTTGATGCTCAGGTCCTTCAGTGAAGCTGAGCTTCTCCAGTTCATTTTGCCCTTGAAAATTTCTAGGGTTCCCTGAGCCTTCTGTAAAACAGCTGCTTTACTGCAACCATCAACAACTTTTACCCTCCACTTTAACATTTCTTGCTCTGACAAGATCTTTTTTTGCCACCCAAACACGATGACACTGGTCAAGTCTGTGGTGCAATCGGAGCTCGGTAAGTCAACAAGTCATCTGCAAGGTGATTCAATGTTATCTCACAGGGGGGATGAAAACATGCTAACAGCACCTCACTGTACACTCCACTCAGTGACTGAATACCGACCTGGCTCTGAGCTCTTGCTGTTTTTGCATTGTTCTCATACCATGAATGCACACATCCGCAGCTGCTCTCAAAGTATTCTGGTGTGAGATTGCTATCATGCCCCCTGGCACTCTCTTAGTGAGCTAAGCTCTAAGAGAGCTTCCACACAAGCCACAGCAGGGGAGCCTCTGCAGTTCCATCAATTTCAATTGTCAGGCCGCCCAAACTTCCAACACAACCAAATCTACTTCATTTTGGCACTCACATTTCCTTATAATATTTCCTTCCTTCCTTAATCAGAGGAAGTTTTTATGGGCAAAATCTAAATAAGACGCTTTTTACTTTTTAAACATCATTAGGAAACACATTTCAGTGTCTCCTTGCTCCACCCATGTTTCTTGCAATGCTTTAAGTAGTCTGCTAAAGAAAAAGTTTTTCAAACATGCCTGACCTAATTCCCTACCTAACTTCAAGTGCTTTTTCCGTAACTAAAAATATTATTTACAAGATATGCTGGTTAATTTTCAACTTGGTAGCTGTAAGCATGTGAACCTGCACCTGGGCTGACTTCTACAGAGAATTTACAAAAGCTGTTGCTAAGCTGCTATAGATTTAAATCTACTGAGACTGCATTTCCTGAAAAAGTCAAAAGATCTTAGCAATTGCTAAAAAATCTTATGGTTCAACTGGATGAGCACATCTGTATTTCATGTATTGACAAGAACCAGCCCTGCAATCCCACCAATCTCTGGCAGGGGTGCCAACTCATCAGCTCTGCTGCTCTCACTGGCATTGGAGTTAGTTCAGAGATCAAGTCCTGTCCTTTGCTGAGACAGGACAGGGTGCAAACAAGAGCACGAGGACAACATGAATAGCTTCTCTATACATGCAGAATCTGCTTAAACAAACTTATCATTGCAGATTCTAAAGTTTGGGAAACAATGTCCTTTTTGTTTGTTCAAGAGCAACCCTTAGAGAGAAATCAAAGAATAACCAGCAATACTTAAAAAACTTTAAATATTAAAAAAAAAAAAAAAAAAAAAAAAAAAAAAAGCTACAAAGTAGTAAAAGAGACACTTACTCTCCTGTAGCAGGAATGTTACTACTGACTTGTGATACGTGGGTGCTGTGTAAAATAAAAAGAGGAGAAAGTTACATCTACTAAGTGCAACAATGCCTTAAAACATTTGTTCTTCGCAGCACTAAGAAAAGATTTATAGATTGCATGCACATGCCACAAGTCTTCCCCTTTGGGACTTTTTGCTCCCACAGAGACGTGGCACATTGTGACAATGCCAATATCCTCAAGAACTCATGTGCCCATCATTCCAAGATCTAATGGAAAGTATTTCAGCTTCAACACATTGCAGAGCCTTTGCTTTCTCACGAGCTTTCTGTGGCAGCAGGTTGTTTTAACCTCATCACAAAAGTTCTTGCTTTTTGAAGCTGACTTGAAAATGTATGACAGCAAACTGAATATTGAAGGACTTACAACTATTAATTGAGGAGAAAAGAGAAATAGTCTTTTCACTTCAAAATACTTCTGCAGCTCTTCTATGTTCACGTATTTAAAAATACAATGCACACTTCCTTCTTTTCCTTTTCCCTTCCAGGCCATGCCCAGGCTCAGAAGAGCTGACCCAATTCCAGGTGTCACTGCTTGCTGCTGAACAAGCTGACGTGCCACCTCGCACAGCTGCCACTGCTATCCTCCCTCTGCACAGGGCCAGACTCAGCTTAGCCACGTCCCATCCCGCCTGCTGCTCCAGTGCTGACTCAGCTCTACAGATAAGGCGGCACGTGACCCCCGTGACCATTCATCACCCCTGTGATCTACGTTAAGTCAGACACGTTACAGGCCCAGAGGGTTCATTAGAGTTTCTCCCTGTATCAGCAGTATTAGCATCGTGACTGGCTGATAAATTCCAGAAAAGAGTGGACAGGTTATAAGACAAAGTGCTTTCTGCCAAAGCAGCCATTCTCTGCTTTCAGCCTCCAAGAGTTTCTCACAGACTGTTTCAGTGCAGAAGAACCAGTAACAGCCAACTTCCCTTCGCTAACCAAAGGCTTCCTTTCTGCTTCCCTTGAGTACAAACCCACAACCCCCAGCTGCAAACCAGACACACGTGCTTCTGCTCTCCTCCGCTGAGCCACTGCCTTCACCTTGGTTTGGTGAACCAGCATACCCCAACCACACACATTCCCTCCAGGCCCTGCTCACTCTGTGCAGACACAGCTCCCTGGACAGCATGAAAGCAGTCACGTATTTCCCAGTGGATTCCACACTGCCTACACAACACCCGAGTAGCTGTGTTATTTGAATGAGTTCATGAATGGGACACTCACAAACAGGTATTAAATTGCTGTACTTATTTTTCAGACATGCAACTTACATACAGAAAAGACTTGCAAGATCCTACTCATATGCAACATCTTGACTATTATTACATAGCTTTGCAATTTGAAGTTCACTTCTCAAGCATCTGCCTTGCTTTCCTACTTAGTTACACAAACCACTTGGCCTCTTCTGAGCCTGAAACTGTGTCTTAAGATAGGGCTTTCCAGAGATCTTAAGATCCATCAGAGAGATCGATTAACAAGTAAGCTGCCAGCCTGGTAGACTAAACCACATTATAATATGAAATTCATCTTATGGCTACAGCTCCTACCTGTGGGTAAGTTAATACTGTATCAACTTTCTATAATGTTTACAAGCAATCCATACTGAGTGCGGTATCCTTCATATCACACTTTCTTTCTCTGTTTTCCTGTCAGGAAGATGGTAAAGAGAAAGGGAGATAGGATTGTTTGGACTCCAGTCTTTTGAAAACATTCCTAAGATGTGGGTATAGCAATTCATCAGACAAGGCATAAAACATCCAGAAACAGCTTTTCCTTCTACTTCTAACAGGTTTGAAAATGCAAGGCTCCGTTTCACGTAAACCTAATAAACTGCTAGGCACTGTATGTGAGTGAGAGTTCATGCTGTTATCCCCATGTGCAGTGTTCAAGGCCAACCAACAGTCACTATCAGCAAACCACTCACATCAGCACTGAAAACACGCGGGACCTTCTTAACACAAAAAGCAGTAATAAGAATCAAGCGATAAAGCTGCAAAAAAATACCTCAACAAAATGTCACAAATGTTTCTAATTCCCAAATACCTTCTCAGTTTACTGTGTGCTTTACCAACACCAATTCAGTTTTGAGCACAGTAAGCTTACTAATTCATAATGACACATATCTGCATAACAATTACTTTGTGGTATTTAGAAGAACCCTATTCAAACTATATTCTGTCAGAGAGCCAATAATACAGCAATTTTCAAACTATCAATAAATACAAAGGAAGTACATACAGAGTTGCAGACCAGCTTAGTGAATGACAGCAAGTGAAGCTATCACACTCTCCTTTTATTCAACTTCTCTTACAGGTGGTGCTTCCTTATTTACTGAATGTGACTTTGTTCTTAGACCCATGATATTTTAAGCTCTCTTATTATCTATCTCTCTCTCTCCAATACATAGATCTTAAATCAGAGTTTTTCCAGATGGTTTAAATTCCACAATTCATAGCTTTCCTTGTTTCATTTTGAAGTTTAATTAAAATACACTGCTAAATTGGTTTACTTACTCTGCACCAAACATTTTTTATAGCAAGGACTTCCACTTAGAATACATAAATATATAGAGAGGAAGGAGTTATCCAAAGGCTTTCAGATTCTTGTCTGCCTGCTGATGGAGGTGAATGTGCTTGAGTGTGTTGGCATGCGCAGGGATAGGCATGGCTCTCCATAGGTTTCACAGCTCAGAGGAGCCACCAGGCATGTAGGATGCATCCTGAAGCATTTTCCAAACTTCCTGGGTGGCTAAAGTCAGCCCATCATTAGGTTTATGCTTCACAGAGCAGGCCAAGCAAGCCACATCCAGAAGAGCCCTTTTGGCACGCCCTATTGTGCTGGGAGCTGCCTCAGATGGGCTGCTTTGTTCATCAAATCATCTGTACAGTGGGAAATCATGTTGTGCTTTGGTTAATTATTTTCTCCTCTTGTCAGCTCCACTTCACTGATAGATACGGCCAATTATCTCCACAGCAAGATTATATTTATTATGTTATGCACCTGTTGTACAACATACTGTGACTTACATACAAAAAATAGTGACTTTTGATATAAATGATATTCTGCCTGTAGAAGAAAGCAGCAGAAAGTTTGCCAGTGCTGGGGATTTTTATTTTCAGAGGGCCAGCCAAAAAACCTGCATCAGTGCAGATGTTTTAAATGCTATAAACTCTTGAAGTGGATTCTTGCTACCCTCATGCTTTTCCTTTCAGGAAGTCTGACCTTTGGCACTTCTCAGTGTTATCTAGCCTGTTTACTGAAGTCTTTTGCTACTCTCACACACTCAGGTGCTCCCTCTGGATCACGTCTTGCTTCACACACAAGGTAAATCCTTACTTTATGGCCTCTCCTTCCATTCCATTTTAACCTCAAGTATGTGAAAGGTTCTATTTTCTGCCAGCTTTAGGCTGATATTAAATCTCTGCCACTCCAGCTAGTAACTGTAGACTTAGAGATACGCACTGGAGAATGATGTTATGCAATAGCCACACTCTGCTTGGTCTGCATTGGGCATCTTGTTACAGCAAACAAATAATTGAATTGGATACCAAAACTCCTCTCCTGTTTTTCCACTCAAGGCCCTACTGAGCAAAACCTATCAGCATTCATATATTAAAAGAGCACAGTATGAATCAACCAGAACAAACTGACTTACTGGCACAGTAGTTTCCCAGATGGGGTTTTCACTTATGGAGTGAATAAATTAATTGCTGGACATACTGAACTGCTTAAATCATAAGCCGTACTTGCAATCTGAAACAAAGGCCACTCGCTGCTGACATTTATTTATGATCCATGTGCTTTTTTCGGAAAGTGAAAACATTTCTGGTTTTGCTTTCAAAAAGCCAAGCATAACAATAAGAAATCCTTATAACAGCCATGAAAAAGATAACATTCTGCCATTCCAGCAAAGCAGACAATATTTATTTAAGTTCCTTTAAATATTTTATATTTAAATAACTAAAAATTTCTTCAGAAACTTCTGAAGACCTCTGTAGTATAGAATTCTAGCACATGACCCAGGCAATTCTTTTTTTTTTTTCCACTGTTACTGCTATTACTGTTGTCTAAGAATGTTTCACTTTCCATGAGTGCTGCATACTGTGAGATGTAATATTTCTGATCCACATGGGATCTATCTTAAGGCAACCATTTCATCTGACACACATTCCCCAAAGAGAAGGATTGTGTTGGCATTTAAGTGTGAAAATAATGTGATGAAAAATAAAGAGATGTGCTCTTAATTACTGAGAAGAGATGTGCTCTTAATTACTGAGAAGACCCATCAAACAGAAAACATGCTTTCAGTGTTTCTAAGTATCTTCACACTTTTCCAAGCTCAGATCCAATAATCTTCCCTTTAAATATGGTACATTATATTTTTATTACTTACTTCCTTACTAAGCAGAAAAATAACTGCCTTGTTTTCTTCAGCATTCAGCTGCTTTCATGCACACTAGTACCGTATTTCAGGTTGGGTGCACACTGACACCTACTGTTTGAAACAGAGACAGCACTGAAGGGTATTCATGCATGCTACCCAACCCACCTCTACAAATCTAGACAGCTGTGTCTGTGCACGATCCTCTCCACACAATATAATGTTCCTCTGGGGGCCATCCACAGCCTCCATACTAGGTTTCTGATTCGAAGTGGAACAGATCACCTTCTTCCACTGAATATGCAGGGTGCTTAGTGAGATAGTCCTCCTGACTCATGGTATCAAATCAGGACTCCCAGCTTCCTACAGCTCCACCAACTGACAGGGGTCCCATGGTCTGAGATCCACACAGTAGCTGGACAATGAGAACAAGAGCACCTAGCAGCCTACTATCTATTTTCAGCCAACAGCTGTATGATGAAGGACAATACCACGCATCCCATAACATAACAACTTGTAAAAGAGCCCCACACTGCTGTTGACTTTAGGAACTCTTACTGCATGTCTCACCAACAGGGAAGTGTTCAATAAGAAGCCAAGCACTCTGCTGATGTAGATGACAGCAAATCCAATAAAACACCATACCCAATATATTAGGAATGCTTGACATGTATTATGTAAAATAAGTTGCCTTATATAACAAAACTGTTTAAAGGGTAAACAGCTGCATGAAATACTTCCAACAGGATATTAGTACTTACAGACAAAAGAAGTGCTATAACAGGTGAAACTGCCCAGCATCTTGCCCTGAACTCAAGGGTATCTAATGCAATTTTGACCTTGCTTGTGATGACAGCTCTCATCCCAATTTTGGTTTAACACTCTGCATATCAACAAGGAAGCTCCCACACTTGAAAGCTTTTAACTTTTTCCCCTTAATATGACTCTGCCTTACTTCAGGATGTACTCACTAGGAAACTGCTCTGAAAGCATCTATATGACTCATGTCAAATACAAAGCAGATATTCCAACACAAAGCATGCCTGTAGATTCCCTGTCTTTTAAAAACTCATTACACGTGTTGAGCAAAAGTGTGCTTACAGCCTTTGCCAGATGCTGTTTAATTACATGAAACTGCATACGGTTTCTCAGTACAATTACTCACATTCCCATTCATATAGTGGAATTAAAAAATCCATAGCACTCCATATAACTATCTCAACTCCCTTTTCCACAAGGTTTAATTACAAAAGCTTTTGGAACATAAAATGCCCTTCAGGCATGACTCCCTAGAACAATCAGTCATCCAGCAAGGTTTTCCTCTTCTTTCAACAGTGCAGAAATCTCCTTGCCTAGTACTAAATATAGTTGAGTAAACAGTCTTACCAGGGAATACCAAAAAGGAAAGGACAGCCCTGCTCACCAGCAACTGAATGGATTCAAATCACAGAACTCCATCTCAAAACTGATCCAACTGATCTTACCCTCCAAACGTATAACAAGAGACAGATTCAACTACAACATTTCTAATAATGGACCTCAATTTATTCACTGAGTTATTTTTTTTATCACAGCCAGTTTTGCTATTTAACAAATCTACCTTTCCCTTTGTCTAAAATCCAGATTAAATATATGCACTCTAGTTCATTTCTTATGGTACATAAGTCTTCCTTGCTCTTTGCTCCATTTTGTAACAGGCTTGCTTACTTCCTTAAGTATCTTCACAAAACTCAAGTCTTTAGAATATACATTAGTGAAATTTTATGAAGCCTCATCTTGGCCTTGTACAAGGACATCCCTACTTCTCCATGCACGATTCCATTCTTTTACACCAGTGGCTAAAGAAGAAAAAAAAAAATCCACACTACGATTTCCACGAGAGATCTTCTCCTCCTCACAAAATACATATAGGTCTCTTTCTTTCCTTATTGATCTTTAAGGTCTTATATAAAGGCCCTTTTCTCTGTACGGCATAATACAAAAAAACTTGCTGAAATTAGACAGATTATGTATAATCTTTTTCTTCCTCCCTCTGAAGTCTTCAGAAAAATAATTTCACAGTACTTATATCACCTCTCTCGTTAAACTTGAATCATGTTTTGCCTCATTTATCACCTTTGTACCTTTAATGATTGCTTATTTCCCTATAGAGCAACAGTGATAATTAGTTCAATTCTTGGTCATGACTATGTCTAAAGAGAAAACTCACAACACCAGAAGACCAATTCAGAATCTTAAGTCAGGGAAATTTTTAAAAATCATGTACTGGTGGCATTCTGACCATTCTGACTTGGAGATAAGTGAAGTACTGGTGTTACACATAAAAACAATATCAAGGGAATCTCCATTGCTAGCTGACATGACACAGTACTACACCGTACAGGATCAACTCTCCAGTTTAGTCCTGGCAAAACCCAGGAGACAGAATCGTCCTTGAGTCTGGCAAAAGCCAAGCACTCTGCGCTGTTTGCAATATAAAGAGCTCTTGTTCCCATTTGATTAACTTGTTGCAAAATTACCTCTACAAAAACTACTGTATGAACAGGCTAGTGGCCTAACTCTCTCTACACACTCATGATTCACTTGAAGGATTACTTAACAGTATTTCAGACTTTGTAAGTATGACTGGCAGCAATAAAAACATTCGATCATCAGACAGATAAAGCAGACATTCAGAGAGGTCATTTAGCAACTAACATTCAAAACTGCAAAGAAAAAATGCATCACGCATTCAAATTCTCCATTGTTGAAGTACCATAAATGGCCCAGACAGTGCTAGCTCTCATGCCAAATTAACTACGCTTGGCAACTGACCTCAACAGCACACATTTCTAAAGTGTTTACAACCAAGACCTACAAGCTGTTAGCTTTACTTACAAGCAATTGTGTCACAGCAGTGCTACAAAAGATGCAAGCTTGCCCTAAAGCCTCATGTTGCAAGGTGACATGCTGCTCCTTCCCTGATCTTGCTTCACGTTCCAGCTGTACATTCTAGACTTTTCCCTTCCTATTTGCATGACACATTTTCACAGAAAGCCATCCCCATACTCCAACAGACACAACCATATTTAATTCCCCATCCTAACATGTCTACACCTCAATTTAGAATTTCCAAACCTGCTCCCTCTCTCTCAGAAATTTCCTGATTTGATATCAGCTTCTTCAACTCCAATCTTTGCTCCTCATATCCCAAGCAAACTCAACAAGGCCAGCTAAAGAGATCTTTTCCTGAATCATTTTTCCATGATCTAGGAAAAAGCTTGGAAGGACAGTTTTATGAATTAAGCCAGACAGAAATGTAATGAAAGCCTACAGTTACCTGAAGAGCATATCAAGCGAGAAAAAAAAAAAAAAAAAAAAAAAAAAAAAAAAAAGGAATACTATGATTAACAGAAAGACAGAATGAAGATTTGAAGATTTAACTTTGGCAAAACTGCTGTCAAGATGATCTGTACTAAATTATCTCCTGGAGATAAAGGCAGAATCTTTTTCGACATTTTGGAGCTTCTGAAACACAGATTAGACAATATCTGCACAAATATACACTGCAGTGAATGTTGGTACATCATCGGGAAGGCAGACAAGACCATGAAACTGGGCTAGTCTATAAACAGCTCACTGGTGCACAATTCTGTAGTTTTAAAGTAAATCTGCATGTTACAACTATGCATGAAATGCACATTTTCTATGGTTTATACTAGAAAAAATCTCTCAGAATCCAGTCTACAATGATAAAGAAGAATATATGCAAGACAACTAACAAGAGATCACTGTAAGAGTTCCAAATCTCACTGCTCTCACAAAAAGCACCACAGGGATTTCTTCTTATTTGTCTCAGCTCCACAGAGATCAAAGAAACCAATTACAATATCTGGCCCTTCTTCCTCTGCATCCCTTCACTGTTAATTGCCCTGGCTCCTGGACTTGCACTAAGTATAAATGAAAGCACTGGAATTGAGTCTGCTACTGAAGTAAGCAGTGCAAACTTTCACTGATGTCAACAGAATTAGGCCACTTTTACAGGCAGTGACTCTGCCCTGCAGTTGGCAAAACAAGAAACTCTATTTGTTCAAATGCAGCCAGACTGCATTCCCTCCAGGCAGGCAGAACTGTGGACTGAGGCAGTCCCATCTTTTCCATGCTGGCTGGGCTGCATCAGAGGAACAGTTGCTGTATGGGCTGCTGACTCACCATCTGGTTCCTGGCTTCTTTCTGAACAGCACATGATGTCAGTTCTCAAAGCTCGTGGCATGAATCTCTCCTATGCCCACAGACAGCTTGTTGTAAATACAACTATATTATAAAATGAAGAAAACAGGATGCCAAAGCCCATCTTCTAATTAAGAATTTACAAGACTGGCACTGAAACTTGAATCTCGTCTTTAAATGTAAAGTCTGCACAAATTTTTTGACTCTCTGAAGACTCATTCATCCCTCTAGCTGAGCAATGATTATCAACTTAATAATCGATCTTCAGTTTGATTACAGCCTGCTCAGACTGTCTGGCATCACTCCCCACAGTTAATCGTAACAACAAGTCAATCCCACCCAGAGAAATGAATTAAAACAATTGAGTAAATACCTCACATAGAAGGGTGACATAGGCCGCTCATCCTCCTGGGAGCTAAAAACAAACAAATAAAATGTTTATGTAAGAACGCAGCTCTCGTATTTGCAGCTCACTTACAGCAATACATTCACTCTGAAAAAGTGATAATAAAAGTGAAACAGCACATCAGTTGCAGAGGTAACATTTACGTCTACTTGGTCCTGTAGCTGTACTGCTTTAAGTTAAATTCTTTAAATCCTTTAAATTTCTCAGCATTCACAAATGTATAACAGACCCACTGCTAGACGGTCAGGAGTCACTCCAGCTCTGTAGGCATGCAGGGACTATTCCCATAGCAACAATAAACCATTTCTGCCAGCAGAACCACCCGAGCCTTTTGCTATCTGCTGTTCCAGAATTAAACAACCTGCCTGCTGAAGTAAAATTAAGGAAAAAAAGCACAAAAAAAACAAATGACATATTGAGAGATCAAAGAAAAAGCTATGTCTCTATGCATACAGCTAAGAACTTCCTGGTTTCCTTTTCCCTGTTGAAAACTGATTTGATGATGCTGAAACGTGGCTTAGCTGTAGATGTGTGAAACAACTGAAAGGCTGGTCTGACTGTAGCAAGGCAAGTCTGCATCAAATTCAACACAACTCAAGAGAAATGTGTGCTCCTTGTGGACCTGAGGAAGCACCTCTAGGCTTGAGATCAAGAGCTGCTACTGGCTGCTTTGGAGCTCCTCCGACAAAAAAAAGTGTTTCAGTGGCCAACTGATTCATCTGAAGGGACTACTTTATGCATGGCCCATCCAGCCTGCAGATAAGTAACACTCTAACCCAGCTCACTAGGCAGCTGCATACGCTTGTGCTAGCACAAGGATAAGGACGAGGTGCTGGTGTGATAAAGCTTCAAGGTGGAGTGGACTGATGATCATTTGAGGCAACGTTAGACTTTCCACTTTAAGAAAGGGTTCAAATATAAACTTTCCCAAACAAATGGTCAGACTTGCAGGCACTTAGCTCTTGTATCTCATTCAATTAGAAATCTTGCTTTCCTCCAAGCACACAGGAAATGCCACTGAGGTCGATTCGTCCCCAAAGGCCTTTTAATTGGGTCTGCTGAAGAGCAGAGTAAGCTTGGGAGAAAGTAAAAAAATGGGAAGCTATACAAATTAAACAAAAGCAGAAAGGATAACATTTCACAGGCACTGGGAATCATGCATTCCCCTACTGGTTTCCCACTGTTTCAGAAGCCTGAGACTACACCAGTGCCCAGCAATTTACCACGGGTAGTCAGCCATTTATATTGACTGAAGTCTAGGGATTTTCACTGCTTCTCAGTTTATTCAGAGGATGAAAGAATATTCAAGAATGCTCTGGGTGAGATGAACTCAGCTTTGCACTCAAGTCACTTGGGTGCACTGACTGTCCCGAAACTGACCAACTTCAAGAGATCTGAAGAAAATCAAACCTGAATATTTGTTGAGAACATGGCTTGAGTCCATTAGTCTCTCAACTTTCAAAGCATTTTATTTATCAGTCTAGAAAAGCTTCTGTAAGCACAGAATAAAAGCCAAAGGAACATCACCACGGGTTTTGTAGCTAGGAGATGAAATGCTCACATACACATTTTGTAGCTTCCACTGAGTCAGGAGGAAGCTGTCTAAGCAAGATGAGCTGAAACTGGCCTAGAGCCAGGTAAGCACTGTGCTCTCACAGTGAATATAGCCAGAGGCAGATTTCACCGTGGCTCATTTCAAATCCAGCCAATGTTATAACAGATTCACAAATATGAATGCTAAATCTCTCCCAGGAGAAGGGAGGTGGCGGGATCAGAAAGGCAGACAGACAGAACAGTGCAAGCAAGCCAGTACAACAGAGAACTCACAGGGGTTTCTACTGTGTTGCTTGACTCCCCACTATAGCATGGATTTGTACATACACAGCTAGAGACATCTACAGAAAAGACACTCCCATTCACTGTGATAGAATGTCAAGCTGGCAGACCACTGGAGGCCTCCAGAAAAGCCTTGCAGGTAACACACAATGCCACAAAGTGGAAGGAAGAGAAGCAGCTTCCAAGGTCAGCGCAGTCTCTCTAAGCTTGCAAGGCCTCTCTAACACAACACGGACTGAGCAGTTTTCAGCAGCTCTCTGAGACCACCAAAAGCATGGCCGCTGCTGAAGGCCATGCTACAGCTTCCACAAGTCTGCCCTAAGCTACCTGAGCAAGCTACAGCTGGCTGCTACTGAGAAATGATGATGGTCAGACAGGCTGAAAGCTGCTGCAACCAGGGAGGTAGCACAGTGGCCTGCCTAAAATTAAAGCTAAGGAATGCCCGGAGCATCTTTGTGAGAAATTGTTATGAGTTTGAGACTGCTGTGGAGAAGGGAAGAGAACATGTAAATACACCACAGGGCTGCCTTCCAGAAGATGACATGGACACAGATAGGAGCCTCTTCCAGAGCCAGGCTCTCTCCCTTGATGGCTTGCAATCTCTCAACTTGTATGCATAAGCTGATCTCTTAATTTAGCAAAAAAAGAATATAAAAAGCTTTTTTTTTTTAAAGCTACTTTCAACTCACAAAGTTGTTGAGAAGTGTTTTGCTAAACTTATGGTGATGGCTGTCCTTGTGATCTGAATGCATGCAAGTCCCACTGGTGCCTGTACAACATGAAAAATAAGGCATATCTGGAAAAAAGTCTACAGAGCCATCAGGATTTTTACCTATCCATACAACTCCCAACAACCACAGAAAACGTTGTTTCATGTACAAGTAGCAGTTGTCAAATCCACCTTTACCAACGTAAAAACCCTTCCACATCTCCTGGTTTGTAATTAACGTGCAGGTCACAGAAGCACAATGATACTGAAAAAGCCCAAACAACTTCCTTATAGTCATACTCTGAACTAGTTGCACAACAGATCAGATGTGGCAGTAGCATTCAGCAGGGACTCAGAAACCTCTTGCCCTTCCTTCCTCTTCCCCCACTGGAAGAATGATTACTGTTCCACAAGTTTAGGTATTTTGGAGCTAAACAAAAATCATTATCCATGCATACAAAGCAACTGAGGAACAATAAACATCTTATGAACATTAGCTGAGGGTTGGGAGAGAAACTGAGAGGGGAAGAGAAACTGTAGTGCTTTACAGTTTTATACATGCAGCAGATATGTAGCTGCATCCAGGATGAAATCAGCAACATACAGATTTTTGAGAAAAACAAAGAAAATATTGACTTGAAAAAGACCTTTCACATCTGAGCAAAGCAGGTTATCCATTTCCTCCACCTCAATCACCCTAAGCAAAGCATCCTTCCCTAACTTCATACTCCTTAGGCAACTCCTCTATGCAAGCTGGAAGATTAGAGCTGTGAAAATTATGAACAGATTTTAACCAGCTATTCCACAATCAGAATCCCTCCAATTAGATGTTAGATCAGTAGGCCCTACTCAATCACAGCCTGCACAAGGATTCTACTTTGATTAATGTACTTTATGAAATAATTAAGTGTTAATGTTGTAAGATAATACATAGATGTACTTATGTTATACACACAAGCACAGCTAAGTTCAGAGAAAAAAATGAATAAATGTGTGTGAAAGGTTTTAAATCTGTGTATATCTAATCACATGGTTTGTGATATAAGAGACAGGCAAGCAAACAAGAATGTACAAGGTATGAATCATAAATGATCATCTGTTGATATTATGCAATAAACAGGCCTAGAAATTGGCTTAAAATCTTCCTTGCAGGATTCTTACTCATCATCACTCATGCAGTGCTGATTAAAATAAACCAACAATGAAACAACTGCTCGCTCATTTTTAATGCGCCTTGTAGTAAAGGGGATTTATTATACTATTACGTAGACCTTTCCAACATTTACTGTGTCCTTTCAAGAAAAAATGCCAAGTCATTAAGTTATACTCAGCATTCACCTGCACTTCACTTAGGCTGTGTAATTCACCTTCGGTTACCTTTGCAGAAAGAAATACTTAATATCTGACCTGGTAAAACCTAGTCAGTTGTCCACAGTAAGGAGGATGCAAGTCATTTCAGAAGTGCACCTCCTATACGGTCTGAATACCTACCTTGTCTGGTGAAGAACTGATACATTTGACAAGCAGGTTTATAGAAGTTATTTGTTTTAAAAACATGTGTTTTATGGTCAGAAGTCACTGAGTACATTTGAGAAAGGATAAAATAATTTGAAAAGAAATATGTCAGCTACTTAATCAAATACTAGCACTAAGTTGGCCAGGCAGGTGAATGCCAAATACAGCTGTCGCCTTCTCAGACATAAATGCAGCTCCTCTAAGTGAAGGGATTAAACCAAAATGCATTGCTCTTTCATGCAGTATGTGGGAGATCAATTTCTCACACTCCCATGGATACCTAAAAGCCCTCCTTTCTTGCTAAAAAAAAAAAAAAAAAAAAAAAAAAAGTAGTTAAAAAAAAAAAAAAATCAATCCTACAACATTGAAAAAGAAAACAGAATTTACTTTCTTTCAGAGTTTATTTTACTGCTAATGGAGTAATACTGTTATGTTTGTGATCCCCAGTGAGCTAACAGAAAAGTTTGTCAGACTGGAAAGAATGCCAGTATCATCCTTCAGTTTGCTTAGCTCATCTTAGGCTTTTAAGGCCTGTGTATTTGACAGCATTTATGCAAGGCATCCTTTCTGTCTCTAAAGTAGGAAATAGGAAAGCTTTGGTGAAGCCTAACAGTTAAATGAGTGGACTTCCTCCCCTCCCCACCCCCATCACCCCATCACTCATGCAGCTTCACAAATACAGATTTTAGAGAGGGCTTTATTGACTTTTTATAAACAACTAGATTGTCGAATGTTCCCCCCCACTCCTTCAAGGTTTTAATAGGTCTATTTTACTTGCTACTAATTCTCAGCAGTTCCTCCATCCTTGTTTCCTGGCACTACACTACTCTTACTGTAAAGCAAACACTGCTTTCCTACCCTGCATTTCTTTTCAAAAGTTACATGGGACATATAGTTAAATTAAAAAGACATAAACTTTTACAGTCCTGAAAATGTACTTTGACTCAAATGTCAACATTTTGCACCAGAGATGAAGGACCAAGACACTGGCAGGGTCATGCTGCTCAGCCAAGGTCATGTTTTCCTACAGCCCCACCATAGGCTCTATTTGTTCTGTCCTCAAAAGTTAGATAAAGGAATGGTTCTTTCTACTGCACTACAACAATTCTGGACTTCAAAAGAAGTTAATTATTTTGTAGTAAGAGTACTTTTCTCAGGCAATTTGATTGCTGCTTCTAATTTTAATGTAATCAATCAAAAGGCCATTGAAAACTCAGTGATGTTAAATTACTAACCATGTCAGAAGACAACGCAGCTTCTGAGAGGAGGAGAAGGAAGGCTAAACTTGGGTCACTTATTACAACTCAAAACTTTTTGTCCTCTTCTTATCACTCAAAACCACCATGCCACCTGGCATCAAAATGCCATTTTTGCAATTGTGAGGGATTTTAACAGTATTATGTATTCACTGATTTTGATATTTACCATTAACAACACTGAAAACAACTTCAAGGACCTCCCAATTTTGAGGTCACAGAAGTATATTCTGCTGAACACCTCCACTTATTCATGCAGTCGTGAACATTTCTCTTTCTCCCCCAAGTTACTTTTCCATAAAAGTTATTTCAAGCTAGTGACAAATCCAAGACTGAATGTGTCATGAACATTTATTGCGTACATTTTTCATTAGAGTGACTTACGCATAGTTTGCGCTTTACAACAGTGGGTATAAGATAATTTTCCTGCACACGGGAAATAGAAGGGAATATAAGCTACTTGCTGCATATGCCTCAGCACTTGCTTTATGTCACGCAAACACAGAATAGGATCATTTCTAATGAGCGAACAACCATAAATTTAATCAAATATGATAACACTGCAGTGACACGACAGTCATCATTAAAAGCAGCACTTACCATCAGTTGTTGAGCAATGCCACCCTATCACAGAAGGTGAGGGAGGAGAAATGCAGTATACAGTAACCATGGGATAGCACTAAGAAATGTGTATAGTCAGTTCCCTGAGACAGCCATTGCCATGCAAACATTTTCATTTTCTCTGAAGACTGTTACGGTCAAAAATATAACGTATCATTTTTGTTATTTATCTCCAGTCTTCCAGCAGTTACATTTATATCCAACCATGCTTAATTTAAGGTCATGCTGAAGTACCAGCTTAAACTTAAGTTACTCAAATGCCAAATGTCAAAATATAGGCTTATAGTTTAGCTTATTTATTCTTAATTCACGCGCTCTGCAAAATACCTTAAAATATTGCCTAAATATTGATCTTCAAAGGACCGCTCTACCTTCCCCTCAGCAGTTTATTCATCAGGCTTCTCAACCAAGTTGAGAGGTCACAGCAAGATCACAGTACAGCAACGTGACTGCAGAGCAGTGGAAAACGACCTCTTAGCCTTGCAAAAAGCATGAGCTTCCATGTCGTGTTTTATCTGGCATTCGACATGCCAATATTATAAAGACAAGCTGAGGTGAACATGAAAGAGCACTCACAGATCTGAGGAGTATGTTCTACTTATTCTGTTTGCCACAGCTAACACGCGGTACAGCCATACGTGTTGGCAATACACTACGCTATCCACAGCTATAACTGAGCAGTCTGTATGTGAGGGGAGAATGAAGTTGAGGCACACAGCCTGAACCGAAAAAGAATGGACTGAAGACATGTGACACACTATCTCACTCTGAAGCAACACCAGGGAAGTACAGGCCATCCCAGGGCAAGATGAAATGGGTAGAACTTGTTGCTCATAAATGCCACTGCAAGCAAGAGGCTGATTTTAAATTTATATTAACATATCTGAATCCAAGGCAATGCCTGACAGCGTAATTTTGTATAATTATTTTCTACTCACTATCCTCCTGGATTGCAAATATGTTTATCTTTTACAAAATGACGTCAATGTTAAACAGCTTGCTTTTATTGTTTTACTTCTTAAACTAGTTGGGGCTTATTATGAAAGACAGGGCAGCGTCTTTTCTTCTTCTTGTGGTTTGGCAACCGTCCTCAATAGGATAAAACTAGAAAATGGGTCAGAAAGAGGCAGAAGGTGCGCACCAGCCAAAGCCTCACCTTTTCTCAGAATTTAAGTGTAAAAATGCATAATGCATGCATACCTGCTGCATTATAATGCTTAAGAACTGTTACTGGGTAACCAGTGATTTCTGTTTCAACATTATTTGCAAAAAGCTCTCAGGCCTCAAATAAAGTTATCCAGCAGCTCATTTTTTTCAGCAAATGTTTGCATTTTCTTGCTTAATTGAGTGGGCACCATAGAAGCAAACACCAAAAAAATTTCCACGTCCGTTTTCCTTTTTCAGCCAGATGCCCCTCCACCACCCATCTGGCGGTGCCAGGAAAACCCACAGGCTTCTACACACAGCAAAGTCAGAGCTGAGAAAAGACAGAACCCAACTGATTAAAGGTCAGCCTGGAAAGCCAAAAATTTATGCAGCATTTTGTCAGAGGCTATGGCTACTATCTTCATTCAGGAAGAAGAGAACAACCGGACTGAATTTCTCTTAATTATACCACCAGAAAACCAAGCAAACACACCTGACAAGTTCCCTCCACTCTCAGCAGGGGATATCCCAGAATATACTTCAACGGTGTTTGTAAAACGCTCTAAGTACGTTGGAAAGAAAGTGATAACAAAGTCCAAAGGCTCAGACTTATTTACAATACAGCTTTATATGCAGACATATTCCCTAATCTGTTTGAAAGAATACAGCCTCCACTACAAAATGAAAGAAAGTGCAGCAGAACAGAGATGTGTTCTCAGGCTAAAATATTCTGTATTTGTGAAAGAGCCTAAGAAAACAAAGCACTTTGGTGAATTCCACAACCCCAACACTGGCTGCATACGAGGCAGCCCATGCAGACAACTGCTGTTGTACAAATGAGAAGCAGACCAGGCACACTCCCCTACTTCTATCAGATGCAAAATATAAGAACGTTTGCAATGGCTTCATTTTTCCTAGCCATCAATTTGAGCAAAGTGCAAAGCAGGAGAACCACTGGACACAAGCAAGGCCTGAGCATGTACCTGGATTCTTATCTCCTACAGAAACTGACAGATGCAACTTTTAAAGGCAGCCACAGGTTTCAGCTTCACACGGCTTTTGTTAAACCTGCAACACACTGAGCTAGAGTAAACGAACTCAAATACACATTAACAGTGTTACTAATGCTCTAACTAGGAATCCAGGTTATTAAACAGAGCTAGCTGCCATTCAGAAAACACTATTTGTATATAATTTGTTATATAATCTATTTGTAAAAAAAGAGACAATTGCTTGTGGAGAGGTTATTGGAAAGTCAGGAACTCAGAGTGCAATTTAAGGTGCCTTTTGCAGTGCTTAGGCAACACAGTACCTATTTCAGGAAAGGGTCCAATACATTTGGCCTTCTGCCTTTTCCTGTGCAATACAACACAACCCTGAAGCCCTATTGTCACTCCCTCGCAGCTGGCTACACTGTCCCTTCATGTGCCATTCCACAGACATCTATATAAAGAATAAAATGACACAGTATAGTGCATATGTCTCTATACAAGCACATGATGTGACATTCAGATAGACAGACTCACAGCTTACAGACAACGTGGTAGATGTGCTTAGGGGCCAAGCAGTGGGCACTGTGCACAGCCAGCTGTCAGTGCAGCAGCAGCTCTACCTGTCTCAAAGAACCATACAGACTGCCACGGATCTGCCTTCCTGAAGCAGAGAAAAAGCCCCAGAGCAAGAGCCTCCTCCACAGCAAAGAAATGCACTCAACACGGAGGAGACAACGTTCCAAGAGAAAGAATGGGGAAATGTGCAACCTGCAGAATACTGCTGGAAAGGGATTCCAGCAGCCTGTGCTTCACCTCAAAATAAATAAATAAGTAAATGAATAAAAATTAGCTGTTGGAAGTACAGTGTACATACACTAATATACTATATTAGTATACTACACTGCACATACACTATTTCTTTTTAGCTGCAAAATCATGATAACTCTGAACCCACGATTAGGTTTTAATGGGAGTCAACACAAATCTTCAATCTTGAAGCAGCGTGCACTTCTAATTGATCAAGGGTTAACTCTGGCAACAACAAACCCCAAAGTGTTTAATTAAGGCTGTCTTGGGAAACTTATCTCCCCCTGGACTGAATACACGCATTTGGGAGCACGGTAACTAACACTTGTTCTGCCTCTGTGTACAGTAGCCAAAATAGTTAAAAGTATGACGTGAGCTGGCCCTGCAAATAGGCACGATGGGCTATGACTGCTTCTTTAAGACATTTAAACTGTACTTCTGTTTCCCTGTAGTCATCAACAGGGAACGAACTCCGCAACAGCATTCCCGCACAACAGACTTTCTCCACATCCATCTGCAGAGGACACCAAGATAACAACAGATTGGGCAGCAATTCCAGCTGTTATTTTACGAGTAAACAGCAACTTCACGGCTCTGCTGAAGCGGTACAGCCGTGGTGCTGAAAAGGCGTGCCGAAGCACTTACGGACCGCTCTGCAAGCTGCGGAGAGATCGGCGTTCGCCCGGCAACAGGGAGGCGTCCGTGACGCTGAGAAGCAAAAGAAGCACTGCAATCCACGCAGGGTCTCGCTGAAGCCCGGCAAACGCTGCCCCGGCCCTGGGGCGGCTCCGGGCGCTGCCGTGCCAGCACCTCTCCGCAGCCATCCGTTCCCGCCCGGCACACGCACAGCGCAGCTCCGCGCTCACAGCTGGTGCTGAAGGAAGGCGTGTCCCAGCGCCGGGGAAACAAAACAGCCTTCTTCCAAAAACCGAACCTCTCTGCTGTGTTTTCGAGGCGCGGACGGACCGCGCACTACGTGTGCGACAACCCCAAGGGTTCGCGCCCCGGAGCTCCGCCGGGCCAGACCGCCCAACCCCGCGCTGCCCCACGGGGAGAGCCGCAAGCACGGGGCGAGCCGCGGGCACGCCGAGCCTCCCACACCCGCAGCCCCTCGTCGTTACGCACTCCCCTCGGCGCCTCCCTCACACAGCCACTCATTCGGCACGGCCGGCTCCCCCCGCAGCCGGCCGGACACGTACCTCTGCAGGGGCATGACTTCGCAGGCCATGCTGGCCATGGGGCTGCTCCACTGCCGCTCTGCCGGCCGCGCCCGCCCGCAGCGCCTGGCCGCGGGGAGCCGGCGGCTCGGCCCGGCCCCGGGGAGGGGCGAGGGGCCGCCGGCCGCGGGTTGGCGCTCCCGAGGCCCGCCCCGCTCGCCGTCGGGCCTGCCCATAGGTGGCACCGCGCCGGAGGAGGCGAGGCGAGGCCCGCGTGAAGGACCGGGGCCTGGAAACGCCGCTGCATTGCGGCGTGGGTGGGAGAGCTGCCGGCGGGACGGGCCTCGCCCCAGCCCTGCATGCTCGTAGGAACGCGTGCCGGGGGGTCAAGCTCCGGGTGGCTGCCGTACCCCAGTGCGGGATAAGTTGCTTGATCTCAAGAGACGAACGTTACAACAGTTTGGGTTATTCCTACTCTCCCACTGCCCAAAGCAGCAATTGCCTCTTTGAGCTGCTCTGCCAGCACATGCTCCTTCACTGTATGAGAATGCTTTCTTTACCATTTGAAATTAAATGGTAGCACTGTAGAAGCAGAACTTAAATTATTGATGTTCCCTGCGGGAGAGCCTCAAGAACTACTGTCTCTTATGGATCAGTGGCTGCTGACCAAATACTGCTCTGAGTCAATGAATCAAACCATTTTGCCTGGTAGAAATTAGTGGAACACTCTGCAATGGTGTGCCACATTCCAGCTCCTCGGTGACGTAGCAGCCTTGGAAAACACACAGCAAAAAATCTGCAAGGTCTTGCACTGCAGTGTTTGATGGATTCTACGGGGCACACCCAATGTTTTATGTTTCACCTTTGAACCTCCTCTACCCAAAAAAATCCAAGGAATCACCTTCAACTTGCTCTAGCATCAAACAAACGCTTCTGCTGCTGAACAATGTTACTTGATCAGTAACAGTATTGGGGAGAATCCCAAACTGATGAGGAGGGACAAGAGAATGGAGCCTTTCACCATATTAGGTGGTAAAAATCCAGTGGTTAATTCCCATACCAACCAGACACACCAATTTTCTAAAATTCAAGTCCATATTAAAAACCACACCCACCTCCAATGCCAGACCATGGAGGACTGGCACTGGCTTGGGGGAAAGCTGTGACAAGAGCTTAGTACCTGGACATTTATGACTTCCATACAGATGTAGGTCATGAGAACGATGTGAGAGCCGCAGCAGCTTTCCAGAGAAACTGCAGGCATTCACAGATTAACAGAAGGACATTTTGCAGGGATGTCTAACAGATCTTGTCCTTTCTCAGCAGGAGGCAGGAGTGTTCTGTATCTTCAATGGAAAAGCAGCAGGTAGCTGCAGCCTCAGAAAACAGGGCATGGAGTAGAAACACAGAGGTCAGTTGAGAAGTGGCTCTGCTTCAGTATGCTGAACTGTTTAATATTTGCTTCTGTCAGCAGGCTCACTGGGAGAAGTGCATTAGTAATGCTTCTGCCCACTGCCTCAGCACAAGCCTGTTCTGCTGCAGCACAGTCATGCCAAGCACAGCAAAGGGCCCCTTTTTTTTCTGGAAAGTCAGCAATGCTGATAAAGCACTCTGCCATCAGAGATCTGGCCTGCTCTTATCTGTGTCAATTAAATGAATATCTTCATGACTTCCTGTTAAATTAAATGTGCTGTGAGCGTGCTTAAACAACTAAAATCACACAAGAAAGATTCTGCTCTGATAGACAAAAGTGCTTCAGTATAAAACAAAAGCACCTTGTACTGTTTCACAGTTTGATGATAAATCAAATCACTCCCTTCCTGGCCAGCCTTTTTTATACACTCACAGTTTACAGAAGTTTATTACACTTCTGTAAACTGAATGTTACCATGAGAATGCTAATTTGAAAAAAAAAAACAAAACAAAAAAACATTTAATGAAGGACCCAGGGAGTAGAGAAGGAAGCAGGTTCTCTGGAGCAGCTTGCTGAGCAAATTCAAGTGGGATAACACTAATAGTTGCTGTGCTCTCAGTTTATTTCCTAGCTATTTTGTTTCACCTTCCATGTAACTTGCTTGTATAAATGAACTTAAAAATGACATCCACAATAAAAAATTCACTAACAAAAAGAGGCATTATAATAACCAGAAATATTAATTTATGAATTAGCATCAGTGACAGTCAGTTGCTGGCACTGTGCTAAGACAAACCAGATGCCTTGGGAAAACACTGACATTGTTCAGTGCACCCTATGCCATCAACACTGTCAAATCAACTTCCCATTCCTGTTCTCTTCTTTTGAGGTCCCCTTGATGGGCTTCCTGTTTTATCCTCTTTTTCCTTAATTGCACCTTCAATATGGATGAAAACATCATGACAAAGTAGTATCGTAGCACACCGTTCCCTGCACACCCTCAGGCATGCAATTTCAATACCCACTAAAAACAAGGAGACCAAAAAATGAAAAATGCATCTGATGGACTTTTGGTAGCACTGCTGGTTTCCCAGGAGTGGAGAGCTCCTCTTTCTGGAGGAGCTGCAAGTATAAAAGGTTCTCAATATCAAAGGGATGAAATGTTAAGAAGTATTTTGGGGCACAAAGGCCAACCACTCGTGACATCAGTGCTACCTGCACCTCAAACAGCAGGAAGAAGCCTACAAGTGCTCATCACCTTGCATCAGTTCCCTCTGAATCTGTCACCGTGCTGAAACAGCACAGAATTCCTTACTACTTCACCTGTGCCATTCTTGTGTACAGACCACAAGCAATGTATTTGTGGCACACAGTAAGCAGATAAAAGCTGTCAGAACACTGCGATCTTATCTCCAAACAATTCCATTTCCTTCTGCAGATGTTTTTATGCCAAAGCTAACTTGCCACTGGACATAGGTAAAGATTACTACCCTTCCCCCTGCCCTCTTGCATAATTCAAACAGGGTTCTCACATATGAAACCTGGGATTATGCAACATTTTGTTTGGGATTTGATTGTACGTACTCATTAAATTTATTTTCCCATGTCAAAGACGGAAAACAAAACTTCTTCTGCAAGTTGTATGCAATTCTTATATCCCTACTGCTTGCTCAGAAAGCAAAAATTGTTGGCAGCTACAATTCACTGCAGTGGCTGTTTATGGTACCACCAAATAAACATATGGAGGATACAGCCACATACCCTTCTCCATCCCCACTGGAGGCTTTTAAACCTGGACTCATCCCAACTGTGTATCATCAAATGCTTAGAATGGAAAGAAGCCACCACTCCCATGCAGTTCTCACCCTACAGAAAATCATGCTCCAGAAAATCAAGTAAGCATAGTAGGTCACAAAATGGTTGCAGGACAGGCACAGCATCCTCTCAATGGACTCCACATTCCCTAATGTGCTTTGACTATTTCAGGAAAACAGATAACAAATGGTAATAAACATGATTAGACCTTCCCAAAATGCCAACACATGTCACTACACTGCAGCACCCGGGCAAGGCACCATCTGGATTCACACTATTTGATTTGAAGATTTATTACCGAGATTCAAGAAAGAAAAAAAGTATATACTGGCTGGAACTAAAGATGAATAATCACCTTTCTCTTCTGTCATCAGTGAATGAACACACTTTTGGAAGGGAAGTGTCCAATCAATCATCATTATAGAAATGCTTTCTCTTCTTTCTTTCTTTTCCATACACTGCTGCACAACGAGTAACTTTCTCAGCATATAAAGCAACAGAAAAAGAGAATTTGTGACCAGCAAAGTAGCAGCAGACTGGAAATATACCTGATTTAGTTAATGGATTTTATGGAGATGTGGCTGTGTCTGCCTTCTGAAAAGCAGTTATCCCGTGGCTCACTTCACTGTCATGCACAAATTAAATATTATTTAAAAAAAAAAAAAAAAGTCTTGCCTGGTCTGATAAAATCATCAATTATTTAAGGTGCAGGAGGTCTGCTCAACGCCAATGTATTCCTCCAGTACTTACTAAGGTACATTAATAATTTCCCCCTTGCAGAAACATAAAATGCAGAGCAAAAAAGCGAAGATATAAGCACATCTTAAACAGGCTAAAAATTAAAGAACATACTTTTCAAAATACCACTAATGCCACCATTTACACACCCAAGGTTGTATCGATACAAGCATTTTTCTCTTAAAAATATCTGTGCGTATAAACAACAGGCATTACAAATGCAAAATCCTCTGGAAAACTTCCTGTAGACCGAAAGATTTGTGTGCAGATATGGAATAAGCAAGACACAAGTAAATAAAAACCATATTTGGAAACCGTAGCTTTTCATGTCCAAACAAAGCAGACAGATGATTAAATAGACCCTATCCAAAAAAGCACAGATGGGAAAAAGAGCAGGAATGGGAAGAAAGAACAACTTATCTGTCAAAAATAAAATTCAGTGAATAGGCAACCGGCAACCCTCTGAAAGTGAGTGAGTACTAACTGACTTTTCAAGGCTAGTATCCAGCCCTATCTCACCTACTAATTTTATCAATGAACAGAAATAAAACACAAAATAATACTGGTGGTTCTGTCTGCGTGCTGTGTGCAAACTTCAATACAATGATATAGGCGCGAAATTTGGGATTAGGAATGCTCAGCATTATCAGGGGGATACAACGTCATGCTAGAGCAGCATTTCCACACAAGCTCTCAGTGAATATTTTGCTGAAGAAATTAATATCATTCATGTGTACATCAACACGGATGGCCACATGGAAAAGCTGCTTTCTTTATCTGTTTGTTATTCGTGTGGCTGCTAATGAAGGCTCCGTTCAGTTCAGGAATTCCCATTCGCAAGCAAGTT
Source organism: Lagopus muta (assembly GCF_023343835.1). Taxonomy (NCBI): domain Eukaryota; kingdom Metazoa; phylum Chordata; class Aves; order Galliformes; family Phasianidae; genus Lagopus; species Lagopus muta. Next base: position 15,986,594 of record NC_064436.1, read on the forward strand.
GTGAAAACCAGAAGAGTGCTCAGAGACAACCCAGAAAGGGAATGCAAAAACAAACGCCCACACATTTAGTGCTTTTCAATTAAACAGACTATGTATGCAGGCAGGAAATGTTAATATTTGAACTACCACTCAAAAGTTGAATGAGATCCATTGGCTGGAAATCAAGGATAGACAAATTATGACTAGAAACGAGACATTTTTAAACAGTGAGGACGACTAACTACTGACACAAATTATCAAACACAAAGGCAAGTTCTCTACCAAGAGGAATTTTAGAACGAAGAATGGACAAAAAAGGGCTAAAACAAATGTTACATTGCAACCACAGCAACTGAATTGAGGTGGCAATCAAATTAGAATGAGCTGTGGTTCTCTCACCTGCAGAAATTATGTTGGAATTTTATTTTGTTTTCTTTTGACCCTAAAACTGTATAAATGAGCAGATTCTGCCGCCATTCATTCTCTTCAAATGAGACACGTGTTGTTAATTATGAGAACATTCTGGCACATTTTAATGCATAATCAGTCGATTTTGTGGTTTATCTGGATTCTTCCTTGGGCTTTTTAGTCAGTTAAGACAGGGTAAAAGAGCTCAATATCAGCAACAGACTGCAGACAGTTATTTAGACGTCACTTATAGGGGATGAGAAAATAATGGGGTTATAGCAGACTCTATTGTCTGCTGTCAAACTAGTGGGAATCACTTTAGTTTTCATCTCTCTGGCTAAATTTTTCCACATAATATGGGATTCTATGGGTATAATTAATGAGGAAGGGTGATCATTTGGTCCTTTGTTACAGAAGTATTCCTTTAAATAGTCCAAATTACCCATTTCAAAAATCTCTTAAAAAATCCATAATTTCTACTAAAAGTATTAAATAATGAGCATAGAACACATCTCTGCTCAGCATTCTGTGCTGAACTACTGTAGTAAGGAAATGAACAGGAAAAAAGCAGAGTCAACGTACATACTTTCCACAGTCTCAAATGCATTCTATCATAGCATTTTCTAATTGAGAAAGTCGTTATGAAAACTGCTTTCAATTCCAAGGAGGAAAGGACCAGTCACTCAAGGATGGCATCTCCATGCCTATACTAAGACTGCTCAAACTTGCTGGAAAAGGAGGAAAGTAAAAGAAGCTTCTCAGAGTTCCTCACCTGAGCCAAGAGATAAGCACATCAGCACATTTCCCACAGAACGGGACATCCCGAGCTCCCAGGAGCCCTGGGTTAGCTGCTGTGGCAGCTCTCCACTAAGCAGCAATGTCCTTTGTAAGCACTGCCACACCCACTGCCAGCCGCTTGGACTTGTTCTAAAGACTTTCTCCCCATGGGATAGCCCAGAAATTATTTTTTGGCTTCCGTCCTGGAGAAGGGGAAGGACGGGGAGTAGGTTCCTAAAGGGTTTTCAGTGAAAGCATCACGTAATGACTGGCTGTGCCAGCTAATGTGCTGTGGGAACAGGGTAAAGTGTGCTGTACAGCAGGTCAGTAGAGCCTTCCCTTGCACCTGTTAGTTTAAGTGCCAAAGCATGGAAAAGCAAGTAAACAAGCAGAAGTCTGATCTTCTATCGCATTATTTTAATGTAGGCTTTTTCCAAATCTCAGCTAATGTGTTGGGTCTTCCGAGGTATATTCAGGGTCCAGATAGCTTGCAATCGTATCTTTGTTGGGGAACAAACCCCCTTTGCTACTCAAATGGGATGCTGGTTTCTTGTCAGATCATTAACACGAATTCAAGACCAAGAAGCAGCTGAGATGATGTTGGAAAGAAGGGGAGAGGCTGATGGGTTTGCAGAATGGTATGGTAGTTCAAACTGCTGAGGCTGAATAAAGCACAGGAGCAGTGCTCACAATTCACGTTTGGTCAACGTGGCTTTTTACTTGACTGAAAGATAAACAACCTTCCCTGTTGGCAAGGAAGGCAGTCTGGCAGAGTTACCCTCCAAAAAACCTGGAAATAACTCCTCTTCTTGGACCCGTGACATAACAGAAAGGAATCCCTGCTTTGCAAGAGTGTCCCAAGAGCCCTTCTGACACACAAGACAGGTGATAGGAAGTGGTGTCTGGGCTGAGACTTGGCAAAAGAGACTGACTGGTATGGAGTGAGTTAGGTGAGAATAACATGATCTCTGTCTAGGGCTAGAAGACACATCTGCCATGAAAGCAAGAGAGATCCTGGCTAGAGGACAATTCTGACCAGGTCTATCACAGCCTGACTCCATTTTGCCTGGACAACAGCTCTCTCAGGCCTGTCCTGTGTTTCTTTTCTGTATTCAGGCACATGTATATCAAGAGGCATAAATATTGTTTGTGTGCAGCCTGATAAAATGATGCTGGGCTCAAGCGACCTTACCAGCAGCACAGTACATGAGATGTACCCCTCATATGCATCACCAGCTTTGCAACTAACCACTCCATATGTGCCCAAGCTGTGCGAACATGCTCCTATTCTGCTGCAGGCCAGTCTGCATAATGTTAGGAGTGGATAATGAACAGAATAAAAACGTTCAGTGTAAGTCCTTATTTAGGTATCAGAAACATCCAGAACAACATGAGAAAGGCTATAAGCTTGCAAATGTTGAACCCACCTGCACAGAGCTGGAGAAAAATCTACATTGTTCAACCCAAACACATAAATCAAGTGGAATGCTAGCAGGAGCTTAGAGGATGCTTCCCTTATTTTGTATGATGCTCACTAGCCCTGTCAGAATGATGAACACTTGATTCAAATTTTTATTTTATCTTTATTTTTTTCCAATTTAATGCTTTCTGGATTTTTTTTTTTTTTAAGGAAGCATCTATAATTGATATAGCAACATAGGAGCATTGCTCCCAACAGAGTAATCGTTCCATTGCAGTTAGGTGAGTCCTAACCCTAATGCATGACAATAACAATGTTACCTTTATGAGCTACTAATCCCTCCCCATGTGACTCAAAACTTCTCCATTCTGCGAGCTTGGAGACTGTGAAAGGAAGTGGGGAATCACTGGTTGAGTCTCTTGCCTCCAGCAGTGTTGACAGAGTAGAAATTGTCAGTACCTGACAGCCCTTGTAATTTCTTTGTAATCACCTAGTGGCTTCTCTTTGGAGTTATCCCTAGTGGAACTGCACTGCTTCCTGCACACACAGAATGCCAGAGAATACTTTAGTGCAGAAACAGAACTACCTTCACACTCCAACTGCAGCACTTTCAAACCAGGAGAACGGAGCCAATGAGAGAAAGTGCAATTTGCAGATAAGCAGTTATTCAGAAATCCCATTCCTCATAGCAGAAAAAAAAATGAAAGGAAATCTGACCACGAAAGAGAAGAATTTTACAACACCAAACCTGCAAGCAAGATGACAAGGGCACTGAATGACATCACTACCTTGACACCTCCAGTTTTTTCTTACTAGACAGACAGCAGACCAATTTGATTAAAAATGTGCGTGTAATGGGAAGTCACTGCTGAACTCCACCAGCCTACAGGGCAACGTGCTGAACAAAGTGTCCACATGCATGATTATTTGAGCTGAACCGGGAAATTGCAACAGCAAGCAAGCCTGGTTGAGAACTTGCTGACCTCTGTATGCTGATCTTCCTGCAGCCTGCCTGCAGGAAGTAGGCCAAGGTCCCCAGTGGGAAGCAGAACAGGAAGGAGCACCTCAAAGCTTCAGGTGACTGAAAACTGCTTCCTTTGCAAAGCTACCGGAAACAAGACACGCTGTGATGACCTTCCTTAGCCAAACAATGCACCGGGCACACTAGGAGACAGGCTGAAGAAGCTATAGCAAAGGGAACTGCTCACTCACTGCACTACAAGTATGTAAAGCCACAGTGCAGAGGTTCCACCTTCTCCCTAGGTACTAGTAAAAGAGATAGTGACAGGTGTTTTGTTTTTGAAACACAAATACAGAAGACAAAACAATTTCCAAAGTAGGCTTATGTTCCTTGTTATCCATGGTGTGTTTTTCCATAAGAGGTCACTGATCTTCTTGTTTGAAGAGGACCTCAAAATTGCCAACCTCTTCTGTACTGCAAGAACCATTAACAGGTGCCAGCCTCATGAACTGAAGGGACTTACTTATCACCAGAAAAGCAGATAAGAAAGAACTGAACAAGATGACAAAATAAATAATCCTTCTGGCTTCTAGGGCAACACCTGAGATATGTGAAGGGAGGCTTTTTTTTTTTTTTTTTTTTTTTTTTTTTTTTTATTCAGGGAGAATTCAGGTTATTCCTCAATAACTGAACTTACAGTAGTCCCTTTCTGGTTTCTAAGGCTGCTGAATGCTGTCCCAGGAAATGGGAAAACCTAATACACTTTGCTTATCAACTGAAAGAAGTTTTTTTCCCTATATGTTTTATGGCATTTAAGAGCTGCTTTTTATACGTATCAGTTGTCAGGACCTTTGGCTTATGATTCTTGCTGCTTCCAAAATGAACTTCTACTTCTGTAGCAAGGTCAGGGGATCAGATGCAAGATGTTCTCCATCCCACAAACCATTATTTGTCACCAGGTAAATCTTGTATACAGAGGCAGAAATAAAATGACATAAATAGGAAGATACCTAATGGGTATAGCCTAATCTAAATCAGTAACCTGTGCAGGGTGCAAATACTTGAAAAAGTAAACTGAAATCCACCCAGGTGACTTGCATGGGAAAAAAATCAACATAATTACACGTTCCTGTGTCTGTCATTACATGGACAGCAAAGAAGAACTGAGGAAGAGCTGACACCACACCCTGACTCACCACTCACAGTCACCTACCTTGGAGAGAAACATAAATCACACGTCTTCGTGGCTGTGTTTTTAGAAAACTGAAAGCTTTTCTTAACAACTCATTATGTAATACAGTTCCCAGTGCCAGCATCTCACAATGCAGGAAAGAATGGAATTGATTGCACAGGAGGGTGGAGACAAACGTACTTTTAAAGTTAAATGAGTCAGCTTGGAAAAACTAACTCAACACAACCTAAGGAGAGAAAGGGACAAACAGCACTAAGACCTTACAGTGAAAAAGTCCCCAGTGAGGGGCCAGAGCAGGGTGCACCAGAGACTGCTGCTAAGCCATCTAGAAGGTAACCGCTCTCACCACTTCCCCACCAAACTCTCTCTAGACTTTTGTTCCTTTCCTGAGCAGTTTTCTCGAAGAATCTGGGTCTTTCAGAAGGCAGTCCTGTGTGTCTGTTGGCTGCAATCCTGTATGTATGTAAACCTGGCAGCAAGGCTCCCGAGTGATAAGGCAAATTATTACTTTGGATAGGGACTGAATGTACTGCCATGACAGGCTGCAAAAACCCCAAGCCTAAACAAAAATAGTCAGCTAAACAAACACCAGCCCCCCTGCTTGATTTTTTCTAGCAACAACAGGAACCCAAGTTCTTATCACGTGCCAGAGAATAATGGTACGTTTTGGCTTGCCTTGGTTTTAAACCGCAGCTGCTAAAAGGAAAGCCAGCAAACAGGGAAAGTGTTTATAGTAAGCACAAACTTCTCAGTGTACAAATACATGTGTTTTCATACCTCAGCTAATTAACAGCTAGAACATGCAGTCTCATAAAGAAGAGGGCACAGCAAGTGTACACAAACCCACCCTTAATTTTAAGGAGGACAACACAGCATGGGATCAATGCTTTTGCAGAACACAGGCCAGATATAAGCATCTTTGTGAACAAAAGGTTGATGTAAACATATGTCTCAAAGAATCTGCACATGCTAGTAAGCCAACAAAGGTTATCTGTGCTGGCAAATCTCATTGCAGCTGTGTCTGCAGTTGCAAACAGGAATTTATGATCTTTGGCACATAAAGAGATGGCTAGAAGGTACTGGAGAAGGCGGATTGTTTACTGAATGGTTGCAGTGGTTGTTCTAGTGCTTCAGCTCCCACAATCTGCACAGTGTTTTTCACAAAGTTTGTCCGCCATACACACACTGATTTCACAGCACCCGGTGATTACCAGCAAGGTAAGGTATGTGGTAGCACTCCTTAGATCAATTATTACACCTAGGGAGCATGCACAGGGCCCAACAATGTGACAAACAGCAGGGTGCCCTCCCACAGATAAATCCTCCTTGAAAACAGTACCAGGCCTGCTCCATTACGTGCAAGAATGCCAGTATGTGGCAAAGCCCATTTTAGCACCCCTTCTGTGGCAAAAATATTAGGGCAATGAAGACAAAAGTCTGTAGACAGCAAGCGCCTGTCACTTCTGAGCCAGCACTGGGAAAGCCATTTCAGCTTGCCATCAGCAATCTCTTGCCTTGCACTTGGTCTGCAGGAAGCCTCCTGCCTAAAAGCTTTCACTATTCTTTGCTGTTAAATGAATTGTAGCATGAAAGGCTAAGAGCACTGTTTGTAAGAGGCCCTCCTACCTTTGTATTCACTTAAATCTTGATGTATCCTGAAATAAAATACATTTGAACTTCTTACTCAAAGTACTGAAGTTTTAGCACCTCTAGGCACACAGAATCATAAAATCATCATAGAATGACTTGGGTTGGAAGGGACTTCAAGGATCATCAAGCTCCAACCCTCCTGCCACATGCAGGGCCACCAACCTCCCCATTTAATACTAGACCCGGCTACCCAGGACCCCATACAACCTGGCTTTTAACACCTCCAGGGATGGAGCACCCACAACCTCTCTGGGCAGCCTGTTCCAGTACCTTACCACTGTCTTGGTGAAGAACTACCCCCTCATTATCGAACTTAAATCTTCCCTCCTTTAACTTAAAATCATTTCTCTTTGTCCTGCCATTATCTACCCTTGTAAAAAGTTGACTCCCCTCCTGTTCATAGGCTCCCTTGAGGTACTGAAAGGCTGCAATGAGGTCAGCCCACAGCCTTCTCTCCTCCAGGCTGAACAAGACCAGCTCCCTCAGCCTGTCTTCATAGGAGAGGTGCTCCAGCCCTTCAATCATCTTAATAGCTCTCCTCTGGACCCTCTCTAACAGTACCCTGTCTTTGTGGTACTGGGGGCCCCAGACCTGGACACAGTACTCGAGCTGGGGCCTCATGAGGATAGAGTAGAGAGAGACAATCACCTCCCTGTCCCTGCTGGCCACCCCTCTTCTGATGGAGCCCATGATATCATTTGCTTTCCTAGCTGGAAAAGCACACTGCTGGCTCATGTTAAGCTTCTCATTCCCCAGGACTCCTAGGTCCTTCTCTGCAGGGCTGCTCTCAAGGATTGCTCCTCCCAGTCTGTCCCCCCTATCCCTTCTTTTTTTCTTCCCTTAATCTTCTGGGATTTCCTCTAAGACTGTCTCCAAGTTTTTGCTACTACATAATTAGCTGTTTCCGCTTCGCACACAGCTATAATAATGTAATTCTCAAGAGATCACATGCATCATGTTTTAGTGGGGATTATGGGTACATACAATTACTCTACCTATTCTGCTCAAAAAGCAAACAAACTCAAAACAAAAAAACAACATACCAATTTTATAATATCATTTTCTTAAGATCAAGTAATAAGCAGGAGACGGATCTTATGATTTAGAACACATCTTGACTGCAACTGATATTTCTCATATTTCAAATGACAACAGCATTATCAAAAATTTCTGCAGTGAGGAATATCATACCTGTAAAGAGGCATAATGCATCTCTTTCAACATTAATACAAAGATAAGCCATTCTAGAAGATATAGTCGCAACTGTAGCTGCTACTTACTATACAGAACACCTTTCTAAGGTCAGCTGTATAAAACACATACAGAGAGACATTATAAATAGTATTAAACATTACTAAACAACTCAAACTCTCATTTTCTCCCGGTATACCTATTCCCTAATGTCAAATGAAAGTGACTGAAAATGACAGACCTGTTACAGTTATTGCTGGGGAGGGCCTTACAGGCCTGTGTGTGGTTGGTTCCTTACTTTTAGCAGGCTCACGGGTGTAGAGTTCTGCACCTACTGTTCTATTGTAACCCTTCATCCCCTTCTAACCCACCCATATCATGGTATCCGAGCTCAGAACAGGAACAAACCACAAGCATTTTCATGAAACAGCAAAAGATTATCATTGCCAAGAACAACCTTTATTCTTTTCTAACAAAGATCATACGATAACTGAGCAGATACAGTCATTTCACTAAAACGTATCTGATAATTACATATAATTACACAACGATAACATTTATTTAAGAACTGCTAGTACCTTGTGACAGAACCCCCCCAAGACTAGCAGTATGTTTGCAAAGCACTTTATAGTTTAGATCAGATGTCAGAGTCCTTCTGCTGAAAAGGTGAAAACTAATGTAGCTTTGCACTGAAACATAACTAGATAATATCATACAGTAGCTTAGATTTCACAGGAGAGGCACAAGACTGCCAAAAGCACATTTAAAACCACTCATGTATTATTGCATTACATTCGCTCCAGGGAATCAAGGTTTTGGATGCACAGACATCTTGCCCCCCCAGTTCTGTTAGAGACCTCTCTCCACTCTTCCTCATAGGGGTGGAGTGATTAAGGGCCTCCTCCTCTGCAGCTTGTCCTATTCCATAACTTACTGTCCTAGACTTGGATAGATAACAGCACTACCTATTTCAGCAGTAGCAGCAGATCACTGAGAGAAAAGTACTAGAAGCTAACAGCAGTGCAGATGCAAACTCAACCCAGTTAGATAAACACACAACCGTGATACGGGACGGGGATACCACACTGTCCTTGAACAACATGGGATTACAAGACAATTACTTTCTACAGCTTATTGATCTCCCAGGTAGAATTAGAGATCCAGATATCTTTCATTCTGAGGACCGAGCACGGAAACTGTCAGCTTTTGCCTACTTAAAAGACATTCCATTTGGTAGTTGATGCCCCGTGCCAGTATCAGTCCAACTATCCCCAACTTCAGCAGTACACTTCTAAGGAGGAATATCTGACAGGAAAGTATGAATTCTTACAATGAACCACCTCCTTCGGCAAGCATTCAACTGAAAGAATCGCACTTTTTTGAGACACTTCAAGAAGTCATCAATACTTTCCTAAACATGAGACTCAGCAGTCTTTTGTTTCACCTCTCCAGTGCTTCATTTCCCTTTACACCTCACAATACACAGTGGAGTGCTGAGAATTGCACACCATCTCCTGCTTACTTAGTGAAGCCACTCAGTTATGTGTCTGGCAGCACTGTCACTGCTTTGTGTTCTGCCCTGGTATGCAGAGACACCGCGGTGTCATGTTTCATGACACGTACATAACTCTACTTCCCACATTAGGCCAACCTCATATTTCAGCAGCATACAGCAATTTCCCACAGTAACATGAATCCTTGATGTTCTACACTAGACACAAGAGGAAAGGGAATTAAAAACTCAATTCATTACCCCGAGAACAATGAAAAGATACTGGTTAAGTCTGATGTTCAGAAAAGAATTTTACAAGAAATCTAATTGTCAGTCACCTGTTCACCTCATTGCCAAAATGTCATCAATCAAAACTGATCACGATATGTTACACGGACTTTGAAAGACATTTTTAGACAGAATAGATGCTCTATAGACACACTTCTATTTTCTGTCCTGTCTGAACAACTCCAGTACATCTAGAACACCATTCTTGTTAGCAAGATAAGCCCCTCTAAAACCCCTTTCCCTTTTTGGATTGAGAACAGGAACAAATTCAGCTTTCTGCTAAGACTTAAACCAGGCAGATCAAACACATTCAAGTGCTGATAGAAGACATCTATGTTTTGGTTGGATCTTGTGCCATTCTAGTATCTGACTGGATCTTCAGTGCCATTTCTAGTATCTGACTTCAGTATGTCCTACCCTCCTTCCCTAATCAGGTCACCTGCATATGCATGTAAATTTATATTGGAAAGGCAAAAAAGCGTACACCCAGCTTTGTAAGACACCTGGTGGAATGCGTTACTTCCACAGAGACACACGTATTATTTTGCCTTACACCACACCTTGCTGACTTTGTGTGCATCAATGGAAAAAAGCGTGTTCAAAACTCTCAGAGCTGGAGGTGCAGCTACAGAATAAGTAAGGAAACAAATACAAAGCCAAATAAATAAATAAATAAATAGCACTAACCTGAAGAAAAACGCACCACTGTTAACAAAGGAGATTTCATCTGTTAAATCCATCTCCTTCAAACATGAACTACTGTCTGTTAATCGGAGGCTGACCTGAGGTGTTCCAACTGACAAGCCTGGCTGTGGCACTAGGTGTGTTCGACTGGATCCTTCCCTTGTGGACTTTTTCACCTACAGAAGCAAAGAAAGAGAAAATTGAAACAGAGCAGCCTCTAGATAAGCTCTAACAGGAAGATAATCCCTACTGGTGTGCAAACAGCAAATAAGACAAGTTACAAACCAATGATATTAAAAGCACATAAATCAGAAGTTCTGCTTGTTTAAAGACTATCTAAAGAAAAATAAATATATGCCTATTGAAAGAATAAGAGTAAAGGTGAAATAAAGTAAAGGAAGGCAAGTAAAGTTGATTCCTGTATCACAGAATATGAACTAGAAATACTCTCATTGTATCTTCATCACTTGACATCAACTAGATAAACAGAAGGTAAAAGAATCTTAAGACGTCTTCCCATTTTAAAAAGGAATTTGATACTAATACTTTAGAGGAGAATTTCTGAAGATGTGGACTTCATATGTTGATGATCTTTGTGGATGCTGCCAGAACATGGCATTTATAGCTGGGCTTCCTATATTTAAGATGAAGTTCCCAAACATTGGGCCAGAGCTCTTCCCTCCCAGTGGAAACGTGCAAAACCAGAAAGCAGATGGTGCTGCATTTTCCAGTATCAGCAGCAGAAAAGAGGGCATGTAGGGGAGGAGAACAAATTCAGCAATCTGCCCCTAATACACTGTTCCAGCTTTTGGCACTCTGTGGTTTTGGGCTTTCTTTATTGGAAGTTGAGCCTGGTTTACTATGTTTAACAGTCAACATTGGACAGATCCTTTGTGATTATGTCCAAATTTCCGCAGGTCCACTTACGTCTTCAGCCTATGCAGGATCCTCGTCTGGGAGTTTCACATCTTAATACATTGATTAATAATGAAAAAACAAACAAAAAACCACAAACTACTTTATTTCAGATAGAATTGAAGTGCCGCGGAAAGAGTATCTGTTTCTACGAGAATTTGAAAACACTACTCCAAACCCACATTCTTCATATGATTTTTGACTTAAAAAAAAAAACAAAACCCAACCCTATCACTACTCCATTAGTAGTCTAATCAGACTAATCAGTTTATATACTTTCTCACTTCACAGAAGTCATACTGATGCCTTTGATCCATTATGCTGCTTTCCTCTACACATTTTCATTTTGGCTAAATCCTTTTTGAAAAGAGGTTTCCAGAACTGAATTTTATATATAGATAAATCACAGATTTATTTATTTTATTGCAATGCATCTTTTTTTCCTTTCATTACTATTGACTGAGCTTTGTGAAGTTTCCATAGCATCAAGCACTCTTTTCTGAAAAAAATAATCGAATTGGGGCTCATCAGTATGTACATTGATATAATTTTTGGGTTTTAAGACAGCAGTTAGCATCTAGTGATGGAAATTCACTCATTTTTTCATCTAACATGGGGTACCTTAAAAGCCCTCCATAAGTTCCTGTAGCCAGCTCTAAATTTCTGCTGCTTTGAATAATTTTCTGTTATCAGCATATTCAGCCACTTCTTGGCTCACTGTTAGAAAGGTTGAAAAGTAAAAATTCCATCAAATATCCTCGAAAAACTTCACAGACAATCCCTCTCTGCTGAGAGACCGTTTATTTTTATTGCTTTCTAATTATTAATCTGTAAGACTTTCCCTCCAACAGCATGAGAACTCTGCTTCTTTAAATGCCTTTGATAATCTTATCAAAACCTTTGGAAAGATAGCATTATACAGGCTGCACTTAAACACACGCTTACTGCTTTCTATGTGACAATTTTTTTTTCCCCTCTGAACAAGTAATGCTGGTGCCTTCGGATACCTATAATTACCCATTTGTGTATTAATTGCTTTGAATTTCTACAAATCTGGATAGTAATCAAGTCTTTTTGGAACATTCTTGAACCCTTTGCGTTACAACCTTACCATAAGATCTTTTTTTTAGAAATCTGTTTTCTGTCAATAATCTACCACCCTGTTGCCTGTATTGGTCACTGGCTGATGACACCACAAGAAGTGGATGCACAGCTTGCAGATGCCAGGCTGTGACTATCAACTGCAAACAAAAGGGATGCTGTGGTTTAAAAGTGGGAGACAATGTCTTCACGGAGCAAAGGAGGCAAACTGAGGCTACCAAACTGATCATGCTGACCATGGGCCAGCAGCGTGCCATGTAAAGCAATGCATGATCAGCAAGATGGAGAGCTGCTGAAAAGCAGAGGGTCCTAAGACAGGGCATAAGAGAAACCACACTGTGCCCCTGGCTATGAGCAAGCAGAGCAGAGGAAGAACTAATCCTGCACTACCCTTTTAGTACCACTGCAGTAAATATGTGGATGTAAGCATAAGAGACAACTTCTACAACATATCATATGTGACAGCTCTGACTGAAGACTGGAAGGCAGCAGAAAGCCAGCCACTCCCCCATGAGCATACCATACATGCATACTGATTTCAGCAACACAGTTAAGAATGCTAAATGATTTTGCTACCAGGTATTGTATTTATACCCAGCAACAAGTGCTAGGAAACTGGTAACATCTACCAAACAGCATGAATCAACTTCCCTCCCTGCAAACTCTTCATTTCTTTTGAACTATGCACTGATTTACTCACACTGGGGAATTCCACAAACACACAAAACTATTTACTATTCCAGTGCTCTGAAAAAAAAAGTTTTGGTAGAGTCTTCAATTCTGCTCACCTTCCAGCAAAAAAGACAATTTGGATACAAGCACTTCCTCAAGAAGACACGTCAATCACATACAAGATCTGCAGGAAAATTCTGCTTGAAAGATTAGATTCAAATTTAAGACCACCACTGCATTTCCAGGGCAAAATTAATAAGAAGTAGAAGGAAACACTATTTCTGTTCTACATTCCAGATGACCTATAAGCTAGTATTTTGCAAGTCTTGGTTTACAAAATTATAGCACTGTAGTTACATGCCTAACAATATATCCTACAGGTAATTATAGAATCACAGAATGGCCTGGGTTGATAAGGACCTCAAAGACCATCTGGTTTCAACCCTCATGCTATGTGCAGTCTTGCTAATCACTAGACCAGGCTGCCCAGAGCCACATCCTGCCAGTCCTTGAATGCCTCCAGGGATGGGGCTTCCACAACGTCTCTGAGCAGCCTGTTCCAGTGCATCACCACCCTCTGAGTGAAAGTGATACTTTACATCTGAACTACAGTTACATATACTTCCTTTCTGTGCAAAATTGTTTTCAGTTGCATCAATGTAAAAATTCGTGCAGAAGAAATAATTGAACAGAGTTATTCAGCCTATGTATTAGAAGTTAAATAAACAAAATAAATAAAATTAAATAATATCTATAAGTTATGTCTTGAATGCTTATTAACAACAAGTAAGAATGTTCACTACCTCATGCTTATTTATGGTGAGACTGTGAAAAAGCTGCCTACACAGCTACGGTGATGATGGAGCTTCACTGGAGTGCCATGAAGATGAAGACTTGTTCATTGTCAAAGACTTCTGTAATCTGAGTTCCTAACAAAACAGATTAAAGAACTACACACAGAAGTAACCTAAATTGGCTTTCTGGATGCCAGAGCTCTCGAGAAAACATTTTGTTAGATTTGTGCGCATGCATGCTGTGGCATAAGCAGATGCTTCATGCAGTGAGGTTTCAGAAGATAATACCTTACAAACTGAGAACAGTATCATGCAGAACAACACTCTAAACTATTAATGATAAAAATAATACTGGATTGTAGTTGTAACATTGGTTGTTAGACACCAGAAAAAAAGATCAGTACTGCATAAAGGATCTTGTACTTTTCTGCAACACACTCTTTTCATGATCAGCCTGAGGTGCAACATCACAGGCTGAGTGATGCTGAAGATAACCAAGGAAAACCTCCTCCCAACAACTACTACAAAACACTTATAAGTATGTAACAAGTTCAAGAACTAGGTTCTTTTTCCTGTTTGTTTGTTCTAAATACTATGTAAATACTTGAAATACTATGTAAAAACCTGTTAGATTTTGAAACAGAATATTACAAAATGTACAAGCCTCTGTAGGAGATTCATAATTACCTGTGCCCATTCAGTGATCAAGAAAATTCAAAAGAGATAAATAAAGGTTGTGTTTGGAAGGACCCCACTGCTGCCCAGGTAAGGGCTATCCTTAACTACAAGGCAGTTGTTTTCATGTTTTCAGCTTCTGTTCTTAAAATATAAACCAAAAAAAAAAAAAAGAGCCACTGCTTATTCTTTCAGATATCAACTTCTGCAGCAGTTGTTTTGCTTCCCTCAGGATGACTTCTGGAAAATGTCATGCTTCTACTTTTAGCTCACAGCCCTTCGCTTTCGATTTATGATGCTTTTAGTTGTTGGGATTTTTTTTCCTTCTTCAGATTTAATACCATATAATCAAGCAAATATTAATCTGACTGCATTGTTTATCTGCCTGGTCATCAGTACGAAGTCTCATCAGCCTTAATGAACTGGCCAGTGGGGCAGAGTGCACCCTCAGCAAGCTTGCAGGTGACACAAATCTGGAAGGAGTGGGTGGTAAGCCAAGGGGTGATGCTACCACCCAGAGGGACCTGACAAGCCGGAGAGGTGCGTTGACAGGAGTCCGATGGAGTTCAACACAGAAAAGTACCAAGCCCTACTCTGGGTGCCTCTGCTTCAGCAGGGATTGGACAAGATGAACCCCCAGGGTCCCTTCCTACCCCAGTCTGTGATTTTGTAACCTCACCTATAACATTCACATCTATCCAGCAAATCAACAGATCATATGAATTACTGCATAACATGCTGTGGCATGTTTTAAAGGAGCATTCTGTTCCAGACAAAATATAACCGGGCTAGTTTGTGAAGGAGAAACCAGTAAATCTTTGAAAATACATAACAAGCTTCACCTCCCAATTCATAGTCTTAGACTTGGGAGCAAAAAGCAAATCATCTGATACTTGTCTCCTGAAATCTTTTAAACTGGGGAAGTTCAGCCTCAAACTCAATATGGCAGAGATGAGATTCAGCCTGAGCCTCAACCAGGTTGGTTGAGCCAACAGCCCTGGACATATGCTGAAGTCTGCTACTTTGTCATTTAAAATATGCTTTCATTCTCAGCTAAATGCAAGTAAACACTGGGTGCTACTCGTGATCAAAGGGATCATCTAAATAAAGGGCAATCAAAATACCAGAGAGCAGATAACTACATGGAGCTGTGTTACACCACACACCCCGCAGTGGCTTTTAACATTTGCTGTCTCAGACAGTTCAGAAGCAAGGAGCTGCACTCGTAGTTCTAATAGAGACCAGTCAGTTTCATGACCAGTACAAACATTCGTCACAGTGGATATTAAAGAAAAGGCAATAAAATCTCTCCCCTAGAGGCTTAAACTGACCAGTCCAGGTGGCATCATCTCACATACACCACTAAGTTTTTTCTTGACTTATGGATGCATCATCAAGCTTTGAGGTGTCAGAAATTACTGGGTTCAAAGATAAGTGTACCACATATTCTAGAGCTCCGATGTGGCACGATGACTCTATTATTCGCCAGTTCCTGAAGGACAGGGATTGCTCCACAATCTCCACACTGGAGAGTTCTAAGCACTTGCACCGAAGATGGAGTGAAGATACACCTCCTTAGCACAGGTGGTCCTGCTCTGAGTACTTCACTCACCTTCTCAAGGAGGAAAAAGAAAAGCTTCAACTCTTCCAATTCATACCTACTTAGATAAATAAATAGGAAGTGTATACATAGAACCTTTGGAAGAAACTAGTTGTGAGTTTGTATTTAAAAATTCAGAATTTAAAGGATGATGAAGATACTCCCATAAGGTTACCATAAAAACAGCCACCACCAAAATGAAAAACCAGGAGGTATTTAAAATATATACACCACATTCCTTTATTAAACCTGCAGGGTTTTTCCTTTTTTTGTTTTTCTGGTCAAAAGAAAAAACATCAGTCAAAAATCTCACTTAACGAACAACTGGCACTCTTAAAATCAGAGAGTTTTCCATCAAAGCACGCGAGTCCCTTTCATCCTATGAAGGACCCTATCAGTCTAGAGCCCTTTCAGCTTACACAATGTGTTTATCAATCAACACAACTGTTCTGCTGAATAGAAAAAGGCACATTACTTTGCAAAAAGCCAGGCATGGCTAAGTGATACAGAGACATTTAGAGTGTTGTTTTCTTTTTCACTCTAGTCTAAACCTGGTTGCTTTTCCACAGCTAGCTATCAGCACATAACTTACATTTTTATCTTTTGTCACTAACTGCTTCGTGAGCAAATGAGAAAAGGGAGACCGTTATCCAGATCTAAGTCTCGTTTGACAACTAACTCCTACGGAACCTGATTTAGCCAATTCTGTCAAGTCAAATAATCAGGGAATGAGTCACCCGCTGAAGTTACCCAGGCATCATATTTGGCCACTGATAGCTCTTGAAACAAATTTATCCTATTTAAAACATCAACCATTTCAATGGGACTTCTCATCACGCACACATAGCTGTAAGCTCTCTGCCAGGGTTACATAACTGTATCTACAGAAACAATGAATTATATCAGGCCTTGCCCAGAGATAAACAATATTGCTGAAGGCTTTTGTCAGCCTAAATTGTCCCAAACAACAAGGTGCTGTCTCTTCTGAGACAGCAAAGCTCTTCAAGTCATTAAGCAAAGATTCAAGTAATCTGCCCTTTTGTGGTTCTCCAAAGCTTCACAGCCTATGAGCTCTGGCATAACAGCTTCATTAAACACTATTTCTGGAGATAAGCAAAACCCACCTAGACACTTTCCGATGTAACCTACTCTAGGGAAATTTCTTTAGAAGAGGTGTGGAACTGGATGATCTCCAGAGGTCCCCTTCAATGCATATGATTTCATAATCGTGTGTGTGATTGTAATAAGAGACAGCTGAGATGAATTTGCACGAATGAATCTCTTGCAGCTCAGAGGACCGTATATCTGCCAGGTGCACAGGGCTTCCAGAGGCAGGGATAATTATGCAGTGACATTTTCCAGTTACATTCCCCTTACGCTTTCTCTAATATACTCTCGCTTTCTATTCCTATCCACTAAATGAGGGCCTGATTCATCATGCCATTGATGATGGCACAGAATTTCTGTGTATGAGTGTCCCTTGCTGTCTGACTAATGTGTGCTACACTAGCAGGGACTGAGATGTCAGAGAGGCTGCAAACATCATAATCTAAACATACCTGAACCACAGTGACATTCTTTTCCGTAATGGTCGAACTCAAGTCATTAAGCCTGGAAGGAACTTAAAGCAAGCAAACTGTCATCTTTAGTAAGACTGCTGTATATGTTAAAAATTGGCTTGCGCTCAAACACTTGCTGAACCACGAATTCAATTCAGAATGCAATAACTTGTTAAAAAGTAATAAAAACTGTTGATTGGTCACTTCACCTGACATCTATGATATTGAATTTAAAACTATGTATTCATAATACAGTTGACAAGTTCCTCTGAAAGATAACATGCTTTATCATCCTGAATTACTGACTTTGGGAGACAAAGACAATAGCTCTGTAGTTCTTGCCAGCTTTAGCACAGATAGCAGAAGCAGAAACACACACATGCAAAATCTAATCACCAATTCTCTGCCATACCCAGATTCAAGTCTTGAATTCTTGACTAACTGCCACACTGAAATCATAAAGTCACAATCAATGCAGTCATCCTTACAATCTGTGCAGCTGCCACTGCCAAATTTGGATTTCTCTTAATCTACTTGTATTTTTAGGTATTAGATCACTAAAACACCTCCTCTGTACTCTGCCCCACTCGGATAACAAAGTTTTAAATTTGACGTTATGTGTGAAGCTTTAAAGTTCAACCAAATTTTGATGATTTATTTGAATTTCTCCATCTTACAAAAATGATAAGACCTTTTGTAATCCAAGAGCTAAGCATAATTTTCCTTTACACCATAATGCCACAGCTTCCATATCTGAAAAGAGCTTCTGCACACAGTAGAACTGCTTAAATACTTAAAAGCCAACACACATAAATTGCACAATTCTCAGAAAGCCTATGAAATTCAGGCACAATTATGTTGATTTCTGGCTCCAGAATTAATGAACACGTGAATCCCCAAAATTGTGTCTCAGTAAACTTTCTCAAAGTTTAAGTCTTGTCTATTTTATAGACCCATTAAAGCAAGGGAAAATCAGATTGAATGTGAATAACTTCTATCAAAACAATTTTATTATTTGTAACTGCCATACAGAATTTTGTCTGTCTCCAATGAAGTATTAAATTATAGCAGCAAATTAATTACCAACAGTATTGCAAATAAGCAATTCATAATAAATTTACTATCTCTAACTGAACCTGATCCATAGAGCAGCAGGTACTTCCTTTATTTAATAGGTTAGATTCTTGGGAGATTTTTCATAGAGATAGTAATTGAGGAAAACCACTACTTCTCTACCAAAACAATTTCCTCAAAGCCTAAGAAACTTTATCAGTATAAAAATCTGAAGAAAAAGAAATCTGCACAATATGGTCGATTCTGGTCAAAAGCCACATGAAAGCACTTCAAAAGATTGGTCCTGTGGTTTAACAGACCCGTTTAAACCATGACATCTCAGTGAACGTACTTGAGCTTGCTACTCACTTTTGTAACAGTAGGTGAGAAAGGATCCACATAATGGAATCAGTTGCAGCTTTGCTCATCTCCACACTTGTCTGGGGGTAATGAGGCATTCCAGATTCAGCAAATTTTGGATACATTACTGAAATTCCTGTATTAAATTTAAGGCAACACCAAGCGAGACTGCTGCAGTGCCTGTCCCATGGTCTGCATACTGTTACCCTGGCCTCCTGCTGCGTTCATTGGAAAAATCTTTCATCAAATTTATCTTCTCAGACTCACTTCTCAAACAGAATCAAACTATCCTACTTAATGAATCCCCTAAAATAGTAAAGCAAAGAAAGGGAGAACTTATGTTCACTATATCTTCATTTCCCAAGATTTATTCTGGTTACCTGTGTTTCCTTACTTTCTTATTTAGGCAGTTACCATCCTAGTTTGAACAGCATATGACTAACAAGACCAGATTATTGACAAGTGTACGCTCTCTATCAGAGTTCAGTACCAAGCCTATTTTTTTCCTCTTTAGCTCTATTCTGTAAATGATATCACCTAATTTACCAAATCATTTGACTACCAGTGAAATAGGCCTTTTATTCTAACTACAGTGCTGTATGATTTGGAGAAAAAAAAAATCCTACAGAAAATGCTTTGATAGCAAATTGACCACTGATTACAAACTGGGACAACACCCACAATACTGATATTTTCATCTGCACAGCTGACAGTTCCAAATACCAGTCCTCTCGAGCTCTGTGAAAAATAACTGACGCTGGTGCTCAAGTCTAGATGAACAGTAGAAACATATAATGTATAATGCTAACAAATGTATAAGTCTGGCTTTACATACTCTTGAAAGGCACTGACCAACTCATTTTTTAATTCCAGTAATGTCAGACTCCCTTATCTCAGCTGCTGTATCTACACTTTTGGGCAACGCATCAAGGTAGTTATGCTTCTATGCTTGGGACCCCATATGTGCACACGTGAACAACATCCAGTACAAAGCAGAGACAAATCAGCATCACAAGTATAAACAGCGAATGGACTATAAGCACTATTTACCTTTTTTTCCTTTGCATTTCTGTTTCATATACTGAGACTGAAAAGGTGGATTTACCATTGCTCGGCCACAGAAGTAAATGAACATTTCTTAGAGTCTTTGCTCCACACTGGTGGTTACTCTTCAACCTCAGTATTTTTAAGCAGCATCAAGCACAATAGAGACTGCGGCTGATGAAAGACCACACACTCTGTCACTGCAAATTACCAAGTGAAGCTTTACTGATGAGTCCCCATGTTGCCTTCATACAGCAGACATCTCATACCGACAACAAATTCTGTCACAGGCTTGGTCAAATTCAACTGGACTCTATGAGAGCCAAGAATTGGCTTTATTCTCTTCTGGGTGTGCTTCTATGGGGACAACAGGACAGGCTAGCCATTACCACTGAAGTGTTAGTCTGCATCATTTCTACCTACCCATACCTCTTAGCCATAGTCAAGCGTACCTCTACAGCAGCACTGAGTACGACCACCTGAGAAACTAAGACTCAGTTGCTACACTGAATGTAGAATCAAGGCCTCCCAACAGAGAGCAAGCATTCTCTAAGAATTCATTACCAAATCAGGTGTTCTCACCTGACCACAGAGACAGTGGTTCCTCTGGTGTGTAACTTCTACCTTCCATTCATTTGGTTTCTGTGGAGTGTATTTGCATGAACAGAAACAGACTAAGAAGCATAAATATGGCCAGGTGATGACAGCCAGAGGAGAGATGCAGGAACGAACTTAAAAGGCTATGGATAATGATTTCTGTTTCCAGCTTCCCACGGAGCAGACTATCTGCTGATGTCTGTATCCAGTTGTCCATTCAGAACAAAAGTGATAGCAACAAAAATTATGGTAAATTATTGTAGTTTCAGAAGACATAATTTGATATTTCAATATACTCTGCCTCCAGTAAAGAATTTTTTTAAAGAAATCTGCAAATATCAGCTGTGATGTTAAAAAGTAAATGTTAATACGATCATCAAAAGCCAGGGAACTGAGGTAAGTCAGCACAGAGGCCATCACATTCCTCCATCCTTCCTAACTGTTTGAGATGTAAACACATACGTGTTTGCCAAAGGATTTCTACATTAGAAAAGTGTGAAGCTGTGCCAAAATTCAAAGCTGTTCTATTGAAGTCCATGTAAGTAGGTTGGAAAGACTCAAACAGTCGAGAAACCTGTCTTTCTCCATGTATGGTACTCCTCCTGTTCACAGTTTGACAATGAATTACACAGTAGTGAAAGAATTTCCTGCCTAAAAGACAGTGTTGGCACCATCCTGGACTGCACTATATCCCCTGGAGTGCAGATAGATCCTTCAAGGAAATCAAGTTGGTTTTATACCCGTATTTCTCCTGGCTCACAATATCATATGGCCAACTCTTCAGCAAAAGAACCTGAAGAAATTAAAAGAAAAAAAAAAAAAAAACAAAAAAACCAAGAAAACAACCTTCAAAGGTTTAAGTCAGCTACTCAGCCTTCAGGCACTTCTGCTTCCCAGTAATAAAGAACATTGTTTACAAACTCTGGATAAAAAAAGCAGGTTCAGGCCTTAGGGATTTTGAAGAGTGGGAGAGTAGCACTTCCAAGCACATCTACCACTACAGGTGCCTGAGGTCAGCTAGCACATTTTTTATGTCCTACTGCACCAACACTGGAAAACACAGTTAAGCTGAGACTCTACCAGAAATTCCACTAGAACACGTAACAATCCACACGAAAAGGGATACCCAACTTCCTGTTCTTGGAGCATTCATCTCTAAACTAAAAAAAAATAATTGGAAAACACATTCTATACTTTAACAAGACCTTCAAGGTGATCTCATAGGTCTTTGCCATCACCCATTTTCACTGCATTCTATCTTTATTATAAGCATATATTAATTTTAAGTACCAGTCATTGCAGACAAATGACTCAAATAAGTGAGTCATGCAGGTGTGTTAGATCAGATTTTGCTGCCACTGTTGTTAGTAAGAGTTAGAAATCAACATTCCAGCAGACACTGTAGGATCAGGCTTGCCACCAATTGAATTCTGTTAAGATGAGCATGCAGTACTCACTGATTGCCGGAATCAGGCAATACAATAATTGCCTCCATTACGTTGAATGGAGATGAAAAATGATAACAAGAATGAGTGAGGTAGAAGCAGAAAATCTTTTGAAAGCCCACTATTAATTGATTCATCATGGAACAGCACATGTAGAGAGATGCACTTCAGTATAAAAATGTGTTTTGTTTACACAAAATAATGCTTCCAAGGGAACAAGAGAGTTATGTGCTAAAAACACAACACGCAGCACTAGCCAGGAACCTGTTAAATATTAACCTCTGCAAGTCTGCTTGCTACTGGCAAGAGATCACAGTTTTACTGTGGAGGGTGCACACAAGTATAGTTTTGAAATTCTCCGGAAAAGACAGTAGCTACAATTTGCTCAAGTACTTGCAATCTCCTCGTCCCCTCCCCGTCGTCCTCCAATCCATGCTAGTTTTCACAAGGCAGTAATTTGCACAGGATTATACAGTGATTCCTATGAACTGGTTACTTCCTCTGGTTTTGATTTTGCAGCATATATATGTGTGTATATATATATATGTGTGTATATATATATATATATATATGTGTGTGTGTGTGTGTGTGTGTGTGTATATTTACATTAAATAAGGAAAGAAAACACTCTGCCTTTAAATTGAAAACTAAATTGAAAAATGTAACCAAAAGACAAAAGCTACCAGGAGGCAGCATGTCTAACTCCTGTTCTCAAGCTGCTTAGATTCTTAGGCTAGTTCAAAAACTCAAAACAACCAAAGCAAAACCAGAGCCCCAAACGTGAGCCAAGATGAGAATCTACTGTTTTCAATACTGGCAGTCTGTTTGATGTTAACCTTCAAAATCCAGAAAGCAGAAAGAACATGAGTCCGTTTCTAGTATTATGACACATTCCAGAAACTAAATATATTTCGGAATATATTTCACTTTTTAAGCATCCTGTGAACTTACAGATCAAAAAACATTAAATAATTTCAGATATTTTTGAATGTAGTTATACTGACTCCTAACCCTAGTAGCAGAGATTAAATAGTTGTACATCTTCAGAAATCTGACCCTGGCTCTCTAAGAACTCTCTCTGGTATTGGGATTCAAATAATAAACATAAGACATAATTTTCAAATGTGAATGTTTAGTAAGACAGCTGCATTCCATCCAAATGAAGAACTACAAGTATCAAATTTTAGTCTAACAAGTCACATTTCCGAAACTTAAACAGCAGATGCCTGTCTGTTTTCTGATGAAAAAAAAAATTATGCAATTACACCAACTACTGTACTTGCATGAAGAACCACTTGTCTTATGTATATATACACATTTCTGTGTAACTGAATTTCTGAAGCTTTAGAATTCTCCGAGATTTCTATTCATTCAGTTTTGGTGTTGCTTGAGAAATTTTGGGAAACTATGGAATGAAATCTGTTGTGCTTTAAAGCCTGATTTCATTTAAAGGCAGTAATACACCTACTATCCAGCTGAGATAAATCAACAGGGAGCAATAAAACAACTAGTGAGCATCCCACATATAAGAACTACTTGAGCAACACTCTTGTGAACCATTACAGACCTCCACAGAATGCCAAAAGGAGTGATGATTGTTGGTAACTGCATCCTTTCCATTCCTATAGGACAAGGGGGAACGGTTTTAAACTGAGACAGGGTAGGTTTAGGTTAGATATTAGAAGGAAGTTTTTCCATTCAGAGAGTGGTGATGCACTGGAACAGGTCGCCCAAAGAGGTTGTGGATGCCCCATCCCCAGAGGCTTTCAGGGACAGGCAGAACGTAGCTCTGGGCAGCCTGGTCTGGTAGTTGGTGACCCTGCACATAGCAGGGGGGTTGAATCTTTTCAACCCAGGCCATTCTAGGGTTCTATGATTACAAATGATTCTATATTAAAAAAAATAATAATAAAATTCTGCTACAGCATGCTGGATACAAAACAAGTTCAAGTCTCTGTTGTTTTGCTCAACTGTGTGTGCTCAACAATTAGCGTAACCCAACTGTTCACATCTGAAAAATAACCCAAGTCCTACTCACTGTCAATAGCTGTCAGTAACCACCTCTCCATCCACTGTAGTGTAAAAGACAATAATACCAAAGGAAATGAAGTAACAGAGTCTCTCCAAAATTCATTCAAACTACAGCAGCTGCTCATCACGGCATCAAGTCCCACCACTACTACCAAGGGAAAACTTCTACAATCAACAATACTTGGGTCAAATGAAATAGTCAACATCTGTACAGGACACCATCACAACTAAGTTTTGAGCTAAACTCTTCTGATGATTTCTCAGTAAGAACAAAGAAGGTCATGGAGAAAGCTAGAAATTATTCACTTACCTTCCTAATTTTGAAATGCACTATTTACCAGCAAATGGTTCTGTTGTCAACACAAAGCAAAGATTCTAGCCAGCTTCTTCAACTGCTAGCAAATTTAGAGACTTTCAGATGTCCCCGAACTTAGACCATAATAATAGATTCCACTGGCCCATTCTAGACCATCAGCTGTTATTTCCCAAGAGACGCGTTACTGTCACACCAAGACTCCTAAATACTTCATATTGCTCATACAGCTCAACAAACCTATGAACTCTCTTGGGCGTGTCTGAGATTGTCTTTCAGCTCTGGGTTAACACAACAGTGGATCCTGACCCACAAATATGATTCTTAGGTAACATTGCTACAAATGCTAATAATTGTCACAAAACACTGTAGAACACAGCTGGCTTGTACATGTTCCCAAAACCCAAAAAAACTTTCTTTGTTCAAATCCCAGTCCAGCATTTTATACCTAGAGCACTCGCCCAAGGAACACACCCTCTTCTTTAGTAATTCTAACTTGCTAGTGAAGAAATTTTTCTTCCTTGGGCATATTCTTAGCAGGTCATACAAACTGTAGTTTTCAGAACGAGAGAGTCCACCTCAATAAAAGCTTTAAGCCAATTAACTACAGCAACCTCAATGATTAGAAAAGATTAGAAGATCCCCAGAATAATCCTTTAATGTCAAGAAGCGCTGACACTAATAAAGACAGGTGGTTAAATACTCCAGCTCCTAGCTTCCTCCCACATGGATGACAAAACACAACAGGTCAAGGGTATTCGTAAAGGAGAGACTGAATCATGGACAGGGCATCAGATACTCGACAATGTCTCTTACTCAGCCACTGCTGCTGCATTTACTGCTCTTTATGTTTATTTCTTTGACAGGTAGACAGTTGGAATCAAATATCAGTTAGATACTTTCAATTTCAGAGTTAAATTAATTCTAGGTAGACTACTAACATCAGTAGAAAAGACTGAAAGATCCAGGCACAAAAAACTTCAATATCTGCATAATGAGTAGACTGATCTAGTAAAAACCTTTGACAAAATGATGCCATTTAAATGAAACAAACAAAAAAATACTTGCAACAATAGTTCAGCTGTATTTATACATTGTAACTTTTCTTAAGCAGACTAAGCTGTACTATTTACTCCTTTTTACCCACTTCTGTTAGTAAGTTTTCAGCCTCAGTCAAGTGCAGTCTCAAGGAAATCAAACTGTTCAGTGAAGGGTATTCACAATCAGTTGTAAACTACACTGTAACACAAGAGCATAAATACTTCTCATTACAACTAGCTCAGGAAAAAAAAAGAATAAGAACAACGATCATACAGTGTGCTCTGTTTTAATGACATAGATGAATTGATGGAATCTGTTGTACATTATAGAATCACTTATTGATCACCTGATATTTCAAGATATTTTTGTCACACTATCATCATTACTGCTGTTTTTTCACCCTTTCCCCCCTCCTCTTTTTGGCCTCATAAACCGCATATTCAGAAAGGGCTGTTGGACTTACAGTTCAAGCTTCAAAGGCTGCTAGAAAGTGTTTGTTAAAACTAGCTGTTAAAACCTAAGAGAAGACCTTAAAACAAACTCCAAACTTCATTAATTTACAGCATTTTGTTAAGCAAGGTATAAACTACTAGGTTTATTTGTTTTTTGTTGTTGTTGTTTTTCATTTTTAACAGAAACAAGGAGTCAGGTTCTTTTCTGGTATTAAGAATACATGCAGCTTCCTGAGCTTTGCTAAAATGTTATCCAATTTACTGCATAAGAGTATTTGGCCCTGTGCCCCAGAATAGAAAAGCTATTACATGATTGTTTGCTGACTGACTCTATGCAGGGGTTTTGACAGAAAAAAAACATTGCAGTGATTAAGGCTGCGAATGTCAGTACTAATGTTCCATTAAAAAAAGAAAACAGGTCACGGTAGCTTGTAGAGTTTCTGATGCAGTTTTACAAAATTACAGGCAACTGAGAGTAGACAGACTGCTCCTTCAAACAAACAAACCCACCAACAGGCGGCCTTCAAATGACACTAGCAAAAAACATGTTTATAGCAAACAAAAGAAGTCAGTTCTTCACATGACAGGGAGCAATTTATGGAACTCTTTGCCAGATGACTGTGGAACAGAAGTGTTTGCATATGCATAGAGAGCTACAGGACAACCACTTTGGACATTTCTAAATACACAAATCATGTCAAGACCAGGAAAGCCCCTGAAAATAGTAAGGAATTGGTTGGGTAACCGAAGGTCACGCTAGCTATGCCTTACCCTGTTCTTCCTCCTGTCTGAACATCTGCTTATGGCTGCAGTGGGCGGCAGGAAACTAGGCTAGACAGACCCCATGTCTGTGCCAGTGCAGCCATCCTTACCTAGGATGAGCAACCATTAAGAGGATTACAGAGTGAATTCAGTGCTGCAAATGATTGCAGAAATGATGCATTAACTGATTGCACTGGGATAGCCGGCAGCAGCTGATTCTTGGCTGGGTCAGCAGCTAGGCACCACACAAAACAGCAGGAGGGAACATTCAGATACCCTCAGCAGCGCCCCACAAAACAATGTTACGTGGCTTTTGCTTCAGTAGGTGCTACCAAGGTCTCACCTGTGACTTTTTCCTAGGCTACAACAAAAGTGTGCAACAGTGACAACAAGTAGTTCTGAAAGAATGAATTTCAAAGTTCCTGGTTCTCCTTTCATCTGGCATTGGCATGAGGAATGTTAGCCAAACCAATACACAAAGCTACTGTGGGGTGTGGCAGCTCGGATGTGACAAGCAGCAGCGCTGCCAGGGGTGTCAACACAAAGGTAAAAGAAACACAGCAACTGTAGAGCTGCTCTTTCTCCTAGTCACAAATCAAGAGTACGTGGAATCTCTTTCAACCAAAACAGCTCCTGATTGGTTAAGACTCCATACATATCAGAAAGTACCAAATAATGTCTATTTTCAAAACTAAAATTGTGGTGCCAATGGCATGAGGATCTTCAAAGGAAATCTTCTAATTTATGTGACCGAAGATAGTTTAATGAATGCTAACTGGGCGGAACGACTAAGTTTTATTCAACTATCAGTACACAGAGTCATCATTGAGCAGCACAGATATCTTCAGGAAAAATATAGACAAGAACATAACATGAAAATTATTTAATAATGTATCCTTCTGCTATGCTTTAAGTATCCATTCTACTCTGTAAGCAGAATGTAATGAAAACACCCTTGCTAGAAGGAGAAACGATGTTACCAATGTTGTTAAACGTTCTTATATCTAAGGATAAAATCACGGAATCACCAAGGTTGGAAAAGACCTAAAAGATCATCCAGTCCAAAAACAGATGAACATAACAACAGATGATATATCTAGTACTATATACCCAACTTGGTTGCTAATGACATTTAGGGAGAAGAGTACAGCTGATTCATATCTGCTGTTCTACTGTGCTGCCTTTTACACTATACTTTAATAACCACATTTCAGCAGAGCTGTTTCAGACAGAAGTAATAAAAAGCAAAATCTCACCCTATGCAAAAAATGCATCACTGCTTCTCAATAGGAAACTAATACCCCATTCAGTTCCCTTTCATTTCCTTTTGTTCTCCCAAGATTATATACATGACCTATTACCTGAGACCATCTCTCTTAATAAACCGCTAAAGGTTACTCTGATGTGCTTCAGTACATCCTTAACCTACTACGATTATTGCCATGAAACATGTTCAAAGGTCTTGGTATGAAAGCAGCAGACACAAAGAGATCCATTATTTCTAGAGCAGACTGCAGTATAAAAAAGGAAATGACAAACATAGCAATAACCCTATGATGTACCTCAATATTGGCAACTGCATCTGTGGAATATCATGCTATTTCCTAGAAGAAAAAGAAAAATGTGTCTCCTGCAGTCCAGGACTGTTTACTAAAGGCTGCGAATAGTTACACTGATAATGGTGAGATCAAATATAATCCCAGAATCTGTAAAAAGGCTACAAATACTTGAGAGAGCAAAAACATTCATCTTTCATGCCAATCTTCACAATTTGTAAGTGCCTGTCATACACTAGCTGTCACAGTTAAGGGGCCATGTAACAGGTTACTGCCCACAGCACAGCTCTTTGTGGCTGAAGTATCCATAAGGAACATGCAGAAGAATTTAAGGTTAAAAAGAAAGAAACAAACCAAATATTTACAAAGTGACACAGCAACACTGCTCTCTGGCTGAATGCACCCAGTATGTATGTGCGTGTTCAGAAACAACAGAGCAAAGATCACTTCCTGGGGAACATTCTGTTCTTCCAAGCAATTTTGAAAGCTGGAGCCCGATTTACCTATTTTGCTATAGTATTATTCATAAACAGAAAGAAGTGTGACCTAAGAGAAAAACATGACGTAGCTAAGGGAGAAAACCAGGCTTTCCAGGTTTGCAACTCATGTTACTTCCTTTAACTCACGGTTGGAAAAGCTAAGTTTCTGACCTAAAAATCATAAAGAAAAAAAGCTTTTTCCACACACAGAATTCTGTAATGTTATTTTTAAAATGAATATCTGATGTTGCAGTAAATTACAGTGTCCAGTGTGCCACTATATCACTCTACCACTGCAAGATTCCCAATAGTGCGGAAGATAGGCCACTTAATACTTAAATAGCAATATTTATTGTTGGCAATCTGCAACACTGCAATCTGCTGGATGGATCAAATTGTCAAGAGCTTATCTATTCAGACACTTAAAGAGCATCTGTTCCCTTATATCCCTTGCACCACAGTCTCCTGTTGCTTTCACACTGCCCTGAGCCCAACTTGTAAAACAAAGTTTTGAGGCTCCAAAAACCCTGCAAAGCAATGGACGCTACAGTTGCACCTGGTGTACCAACAAGATTCTCCCGGACAAACTGCATTCTTCCTATGATTCAAAGGAGGACTTGTAAAGAATGCACAAGACTTGCAATGAAGTCAGTGAGCATTCTGCTACTCTGTTATAGCGGGGAAAAATAACTCATTCAGTGCTGAGTCCTCAAATTCCCACCTTGACAGTACTGCAGATTAAAATATTAGCAGATACCAGTATGAATTAAATCCCCGCAGGCTGGAAATATGCTCCATCATTTGGGAACAATTCTGATTGCCTACAATATGTCATCGTTACAAAGGCAGCACTGGCACCGCTGATTTTTACAGTGGTGATAATGCTCATTATTTTCTGTAAACTTTTTAACTGAAAAGTTAATTAACGAGAAGCCAAATATTGGGGAATTGGAATGGGAGGAACTGAGAAACTTTTTCTTAGTAGGAAAATACTCATCCTTCCAGCAAACAACTTCTATTTCCTCTTTGGGCACAGCAAGGATGCACAGAAACAGCCAACTAGAATAGTGGCTTACATGCTTATTTTTACTGTGCCATGTTTCTTGGTACTTACTTCGATGCTTCCCCTTCCCCAGGCCTGGGGCCCCCAGCACAAGAAGATCATGGAGCTCATGGAATGGGTCCAGAGGAGGGCCACTAAGATGATCAGAGGGCTGGAGCACCTCTTCTATAAAGAAAGGTTGAGAGAACTGGGCTTGTTTAGCTTGGAGAAGAGAAGGCTCTGGGGAGACCTCATTGTGGCCTTCCAGCACTCGAAGGGAGCACATAAACAGGAGGGGGAAAGCCTGTTTACAAGGGTGGATAGTGATAGGACAAAGAGGAATGGTTTTAAACTGAGACAGGGGAGGTTTAGGTTAAATATTAGGAGGTATTTTTTCCACACAGAAGGTGGTGACACACTGGAACAGGTTGCCCAGTGAAGTTGTGGATGCCCCATCCCTGGAGGCATTCAAAGCCAGGCTGGATGTGGCTCCAGGCTGGTGGTTGGCAACCTTCACAGCACGGGGGTGAAACTAGATGATCATTGTGGTCCTTTTCAACGCAGGCCATTCTATGATTCTATGATGTGGTACTGACTGAGAGGGACTGTTCTCAAATGCTAAACTGTGACGTCATTCCCTGCCTACCCCTAAATAAACACACAATGAATGAAAAACATTTCAAGTAAAATAGAGATGTGAACACACATAAGGATTTCATTTTTTCTACAGTTTAGTTACTTGGCATTGTCAAGGTGCAATGTTATCAGTGCTGAGCATATGTTCAAACAAAAAGTTATCAGAGAGTAAAAGCAAAGTTCCTAAGCACCTTTACTTCAAAGTTCACCATCTGTGTTTGAAGAAGTTCTAGTATACAAGAAATAAGGGCAGCAGGGTAGAAAGAGAAATACGTTGTATGCATCTATTCCTTTTAGATATGCAAGAGCTTAGCAACTTCATTGAAAATTAAACAAGGAATTGTTTGATAGTCATCTGATTTTTTCACTTGCTTTCCTGAGCTACAGCCTAAAAATAACAGTTCATTTCACTTGAGATTCCACAATCTGCTATGGGTGAAAGGTTTACAGGCTTATAAACTTTCCCCTACAAATCTCATATAACTCATTTCCTGTCAACTCACATGTTAAAAAGTCATTGAGGCTGAACCACTATATAGCCTTACTATAGGCATGCCCATCTGCTCGCTGGTGGACAACTGTGAAGCAAATAGTAGCTGAAGAAATACTACACAGTAAAGCAATGATGGATTTCCACTGGTGATCTTTATCCCCATATGCTTTCCACCCATCTTTCTCCTGCATGTACCCACACTGCCACTTGGATGAACTCTGGCCCAGGCAAGAGAGAACTGGCACGACTCGCCCTAAAAAGGGAAATACTGAATGAAACACCGATGTGTGCTGAGACCTTCAGGAATGATTTCAAAGGATATCAGTGCTCAGTGTCTTCTTAATGGAAGGAACTAATCCAGCAAGCCATTAATGTGAGGCTAAAATGGTCCCAGGCATGAAAGCAGCATAAAGGAAACTATCTAGACCCTGCAGGCTCAGCCAGGGCAGTGTAACACTGATTAGAAACAGGTGCCTTTTTTCATGACGTAAACGAGAGATCACTCAGTCTGCTGTGTGTATAACCATAGCAGCAGAACACTGAGGTGGCAGAAAAGGGAGTCTGCTGTGAGTACAGGGCAGCCCTGGATTTATATGGAATTATAAATTTAATTTCATAAATGGACTTATTTGCATTCCTTTCCCAAATAGGTAATCAAGCCGGGAGCAGCATTACATTCTCATCACATTGGTTTTTGTTTCCCACTGCAAACAATTATGTGCTGTCAGCTGACTGCTTCTTAAAATTACAAGGTATTCCATCAAGAAGGCATTAGAGGGAAAGGTTAAAAAAAAAAAAAAAAAAAAAAGGAATGCAACCCCATAACACCAAACGACAATATAAGAGGTTGTGCGTTTTATTCTAAGGCAATTCTGACCCAAACGGTACTACATCGTACTTGGGACCAGTCAAAGTCATAGTTCCAGAAATCTCTCAAGAGTCTGATAATACTCAGCCTGTCCAGAATCCCCTGGACACTTAATTAAAAATAATCCTTCTCACCACTTATCTTTGATCATTAACAAGTGAAAGTAACGGTGCTACTCTTAAGCCTCATTCCATTGCAGTTGTAACAGTCCAACACTGTCTAGGTACACAATACAGGACTATATTGGTTGCAGTTTGAACAGAACTTAAAATTATTTAGAAATTAAAGGTCATAGTGCAAAATTATTATTTGTATTGTTGCTGTAGGCAAATCAATCAATTCAAGCAATTTTTTTCAAGCAGATGAAAAAGTCAGTCATACAGCAACTCAGAACTAATTTTTCATTATTTAAGTTACTGCTCAGCTTAGTGCCACAAAAACCAATCAGGACCGTAACTGAACACAGTAGGAATTCTGCTCTGAAGCAAATCATAAATGTTTTATCATGATACACTAAAACTTACAACGTGATAAGTCCACAGCAGTCCAGATATATTAACAAAATAAATAGATCACACCTGACTCTGCCCAATAAAAAAATATTTATGATCCTTCAAAGTCAGAAAAAACACAACAGTGAGCAGATAGCTAATCAGAACATTCAACCCACTTCTCCACCTGTTTCTAATTAGTAGATCCTGTCAATCAACACCCAAAGAATCTTCCAGACCTTCACTGGGTCTCGAAGTTAAACTGAAGCTTAGAAGGTACTCTTTAAAGATAGATAGCTACAGATGAAACCTGCTACGTTAAATATATACACACATACATACACACACACACACACCAGGAACCTCATAGTTCAATTTCCCAGGGAAACAGGATCTGTTCCACGATGCACGTCATTTTGTGAAAGTGGCACTCGTTTTGTTTTTAAACACAGCTTTCCAAAGAAAAGCTGCCCAGCATTTCTAACTATAATATTACCATATGCCTGAACAACAAGCGAGAGGAGGTTTTACAGTCCTGAGAACAAAGCAGGGGCTGAAAGGCAACTTGCAGAAATTTCTTGCTCCCTTACGTTTTGAACTATCCAGTGAGAAAGCAAGCAAAGAAATCCCTTTAACTGGCACCATTTGTCTTTCCCAGTGACTGAGCAATCTTTGAAACTGGTGTGATTGTAGCACACTGTGGATTTCCCCTACTGTGCTGCCATGACCAGCACAGTAAACAAGAGGTAACATGCTCCACTTAAGTGCTCCTTTTCCTTCCCAAGACACTCCTCAAAGTATGAGGTTTTTGTGACTTAATCTGCATGATGCACATGTTCTTGGTTACATTTTAGAAGAGATGTACTTCATTGAAAACTCCACTGACTTCACTGCAAAGTGTGGGAAAATGTTACGATACGTAGATCATGAGGTGTCAAGAGACATGCCAGTTCAGGAAAGTGGTAAACACCACTGGGGAAGAGTGGAAATACATACCCACCCTGGCATGGGATGCAATGAGTTTAGGTATTTGTACCATCGTGATTTAGGGCTGATGATAGCTTTAAAAAAATACATGGTAATAAGGGGATGATATGATGACAACAGAGAATTCAAGGAAAAATAACAGTCTCACACTGCTTTTAGACACTAACTGAAAGTAAGTTCCCAGTTTGCAGCACCATAGAGTCTGCAGCCATAAAAAAAAACAAAGAGGTTAGCAAAAGCAGGGCTACTACTGTAATTCAATACACTGGAAAGGCATACCAGAGAGTTTAGAAAAGTGGATTTTGTGAAGTTTATAATCTCTTTTTTTTTTTTTTTTTTTTTTTAAAGCCACTGTTATTGGGTTTGAAGATTAAAAGCAGCATTCCAGAGAACAGGAGGCAGCAATGTTTGCCAATGAAAAGTCTCATTAAACTCTAGCCCCCTATTACATATGAAGGCCACCATACCACAAGCACCATACTAACCTAGGCAAACAGCTATCTTCACATTTAAGAAAATAAAGAATATGATCACAAATAAATATGGACTGTGGATAAACTCCAGTATGCATGTGCAGGGACTGGAGATGTACTTCTGATTGCCAGCCTTTCCCCTGGAGTGGGGAAAAAAAAATGGGTCAACGGGATTTGAGTACAGGAAGAAGAATGGGAAAGGTCTGCGAAAATTAAGGACAAAAATGTAAGTGTGAGAAAGAGAGAAAGGAGAGAGAGAACAGGCAGTCATGGGAAAAGTAGCAGTGCAGCGACTCAAGATGAAACACTGGCAATACAGCAAGTGATCTGGGGGTGGGAGGGTGACAAATATCCTTACTGGACCAGAAGGGGGGAAGCAAGTTCCTCACTCTCCTGCAGCTCACAATATTAAAGCTGAAAAAGACACTTAAGTAAATGCAGCTGAACTTGGTGATGAGTCCTCATTTTCTTCCCTCTCCTCACTGTCTGCCCCTCCATTCCATCGTAGTTCATGCTTCAATGTGAAACCCATAAAAATCAATAAGGCCTCAGTTTATGGAAGTGTTTTCCTGAGCAGCCTATGTTTTTCATTCCTTCCAACAGGAACAGCTTTAACTACTTGAAGATATGAATTCATCAATGGCTTCTTAAGAGCAGTAACTTTCCTTATAAATTACCTGCTGTTTTTAGACAGTGACCCAAGTCACATCAATAACTTTGTGAAGTATTTGTTCTTTTATGACATGGATCAGCTGGCTCCTACTACACAGAACAGATCGTGCATTACCAAGCTGGCAATCACTTTTCTCTACTGAATCTCATTTATTGCCACTTGGTTTTCTCCTTCAGTCCACTATTTCTAATTCATTATACAAATTGGCAAGGCTGAGGGATATCTGCTAGGATACAAGAAAAGAAACATTTAGGAACGGTATAAAACATTCTTTCAGGGAGCCATCTGACACATCTCAACAAGCACTTTGCTATGTAAAATTAGATGTTTGTATTTCTAGTGTTTGAGTATTTGTCTTGGTTAAGCTAGAAAACTCATCCAAATTACACGGACAAGGAACACAGTGAAATTACTATAGCAGACTGCCAGCAGGATTTGGAAACCACCAGTGAGACCTAAAAACACAAACACAATGCAAGCCCTTGTTTTTAGGAATGGTTCATTCCACTCATCTCTCTACTAAAGCAAAGAACTGAGCAACATTTTTCATCTCATTTGAGTAACTTTATCTTTCAGACTATTTTGTAGGAGAAATTCTGGTTGTCACCATACCCTTTTATGGCTACTGTGGGAAATCACCAAGGTCTTTGTGCATTTTCAATCAATTGTAAGCCCTCAGAAGTGAAAGACTACCTTGACTTTTTGCAACTGACTTGAAGGAGATGGAAAAGGGCCTGAAAAGCCCTCCTACTGGGCTTCTTAAAGTACTCTGGCTTTTTAAATGAATTCCTTTTTAACCTAGTTTTGTTTCTTAAGTTACCATCAGCAGCTAAATTTTCTTATGCTACAGATCACTTCCATTACCCAGAAGTCACTCTATCTTCAGTAAAAAACATGAGGGAGGGCACTACAAGCGTCATCAGCCATTTTATCTCCTTCCATAAAAGGATTTTACATGAATGCTAGTAACAGCTAAAAGACTAACAGGTTTACTCTTTCCTCATTGGTTCATCATGAGAAAACAATGAATTCTCCTGGAGGCAGCTAGCATGACTTGTACAGATTGCTCTGTAATCTTGATTCAGTAGACTATCTTAGAACATACAGCAAAGACACTGAAGATTCCAGCTGATTTCACTTAACTGGCTGGAAGGCATGAGGAGAGGCTGAAGACATTTGGATTGTCCAGTCTGAAGAATACAAGGCTGAGAGGTGACCTCATTGCTCTGTGCAATGTCCTAAGGGATGCAAAGGCAGGTGCCAGGCTCTTCTCCCTGAGAACTGACGAAGGGACACAAGGGAATGGCACAAAGCTGCATCAGAGGAGATTCAGACTGCACATTATGAAAAGTTTCATTATTGTGAGGGTGGTCAAACACTGGAACAGGCTTCCTAGTGAGCTGGTTGATGTCATCTGGCTGTCAGCATTCAGTTACCTTTCAGCCCTTCGTAAGATACTTAATTTTTGGTAAACTCTAAAGTAGTCAGGCTGTTGGGTTAGATGATCTTTAAAGGACCCTCGCAACTGAACCACTCTATTCTAAAGCTCTTAAATAGAAACAACTTTCCAATTAGTAACAAAAATTGGCCTATTAGGATCAGTGTGTAATACTGCATACCAATTATTAACACAGAACACCACCATGACAGTGTCTACCTACCACTTACCTAACAGATCTCTGAAACGAAGCAGGAATGAGCCTGCACTACTGATTTGCCGTAAGAAAGTACAGTATTAGAGATACTCACTTTAATCAGAATAATTCTTGCTAGCTCTTCACATGCTGGCTTTTCTTCCTCCTTCAAACCTTCCAGTTCAAACAAGGTATTGTAATTCTCAAGCATTTTAGTCATTATTTTGTTGCAGATCTCTTGTTCTTTTATACCTTCAAATCCAGAGGGCACGCTAAAATTGGACAGAATTTGAAGCAGAATGTTAGATACTCAGAAGGGAAATGCTTTTGCACAGCATCTATGTAGTGCTTCAGTTATGGATACAGGTTGGATAGCAGGCAGAGGAAATTTTCTCTGGTAGAAAAGAAACATATCCATAGTGGTAACAACTATTATGGTTTGTTTGCAGTTTTTCTGAGCAATATTAACCTCTCTATCTGTTTGTCTGCATAACCTAACGGAGAAGTTAGGCTAGTCTTCAGAGAGTGTATAGCTGGAAAGACTGTCACGTTGAAAAGGGATAATTGGAAAGGGATAATTGTAAATGAATGGAAAAACTTACTTGTGTCCCGGGCTCACAACAAAAACTCCAAGGAGAAAGATCTCCAGAGAGAGATCCCTCCTTAGTGGTAGTCAGCCCTTAAATGAGGTCTAGGAGAGGTGCAGCCAGGCTCCACCTCTCCTGGTCACACAGCTGAATTGCCTTCACCTGTGCTCTCGTGGCTGACTCAGTGCTTGCCTCAGGTGATCAATCAGAGGTTCAGGCCGTGATTCAATAGTTCCCATACATAATCAAACAATCTACTCCACATAGACTAGGCAGAGATCTAATTGAGACAACTTCCAAGTAAGATACCACCAGTTTTGTTAAAATTTAGTTCCAAGAGTGAGGTACAAACAGTATGAAGCATTCAAATTCTCTGAACTGTTAATGGGAAGGGTCAGATTCCTTGGGGAAGTGATCTGTGATGACCTCAAAGGTATATGATAAGTCAGAAAAATAACAAAATCCACATGCTGAGTAGAACACTGTTAGGCAAGGTCTCTGTAGCTTAAGATGACTCCATAAGGTATACTGCATTTATTCACCTAATTTCTGAGGTGTTTCAAAAATGTTCCTGGGAAATGTTTCTGTATGGAGCTATTGGAGCTCCATTTGGTTTTGCACAGAGGGCTAAGGTTGGCAGAAAGCAGGGGCAGTAGCTTTAAATGACTCACTGCTTCATATGACTGGATGTGCTCCCCTGTATGAGACTCAGGAGGACAAGATGCAAGAAACTGTGAATTTTGTTTCCAGACCTGTCTCAGCACAAAAACTGTAGCAGCAATACAGATGTGAGAGTGAGAAGAAGCGGGAAGGAGGACTTGAACTGAAACTTTACCAAGGCCACAATTTGACAAAGTGCAAAAATATTACTGCTGTTTTTCCTGTAAAATTGTTCCTCCACTTAAATTGTGAGTGTATGCTTTCTTAATTCTGCATCAAGATCTGAAGAAAGACCATTTTCAACCCAAGCCAGTAAGGACTCAGGTAGATGCATAAAGCTCTTCCCTGCAATCTCCTCCTTGTAAAGTCTTCTGTAGGAGAATAGATAGAAATACTCCAGTGTTAAAAATCCTTGTAACAGAAATCCTTGAAGCCCTTGTTCTGCCATCAAAGCAGAGTATTCTAAGTACTATATTCCCACCATTCAAAGGAATAACACTGGGGGGATGCAATGCAAGCAGTGCATTTAAGTTGTATTACTTTGGAGGGAACATTCACTCTGATGTTCAGAAAAGAAGTATCTCCAAAGCACAACTGCTCTGCAGCATTTTCTTTCTGCCACAGTTCCAGAAGTTGTATTCCATGACCCTTCTTCCTCGCTGACCAGAGCAAGTGAATCTGGAGGATAAGCGGGCAGACAAAATGCTTAACTCTGCAGGGGAGCACTGAGAGGAAAACCCCTCATCACTAATGATACTTTGCCCTTTGCAGCCCAAATCAGCAAACCTCCCAGGCCTTTACACGATCATCCAACTGCTACACAGCAAACAGCAGCATTTGAATCGGCCACACTCATTTGCCAGCCCCTTTTGAGGAGCTGAGCAAACCTTCACATCACACTTCTATTGGAATGAAATACCACTATGCCAGTGAAAGTCTGAATCACAGAGGCAACAAACACACATCATTCTTTGAGAGAGAGCTGAAAAGAACAGCAAACAAAAAGGTGCAAAAAATTTCCTGTTTATTCATAATTGATGGCCTCGTATCTCTTACACAAATCCCAGTCAAAGGACAGGAATATGGCCTTCCTGACACCCTGATCCAACAGAAGAGATAGAAGGAGAGAGTACTCAGCTGGTCCTGCACTTCCTCTTCAACACTAACTGTGGGAGCAAAACAGAGACACATACCAGGCCATACTGTACAGCCATATCCTTAGTATGTGAAATCTGGGTCAGCATCTTCCTCCAAGAGCAGCCACAGTGCAAGCATTAATCCTCCATACAGATTAGGCCAATAACAGAAAAGCCAATAATTAATGTTCCTCCACGCTTGCTGTCTCCCAAGGTCAATACTTCTGTTGCTTCCATCAGCAATAAATCTGAACAAATCCAAGTTGGGAGAAAACAGTGCACTAAATCTCAAATCATCGCATTTTCCTTCTTTGAGCTGTCTGACCTTGTCCTTTATCTTTTCCCATATTTTACATCACACTTCACTACAAGGATTGCAAATAGCCATTTTCTCCATTCTTCTATTCATAAATACAGAAAAGATAACCTTTCATTAGAAGAACGTAAGTTTGATTTATCAAACAGCAAATCAGGAAGCAAGAGAAAAGCTGGATAAGACTGAAAGTTTGGGAATTCAGAAAAACTACTGAGAAGTCGATGGAGAAGAAATGAATGAGATGAAGGGAACTGAAATAAAGTCTGTTTGGAAAGTTGCCCAATTGTGAGGTTTATACAACTGTAAAAAAAAGGTTCAGTTACTGAGTTGGAAATAATACACCTAAATAGCTAAAATGTCACTAAGAACATCCTGTAGAAGGCAAGATGGACTTTATCCTCTCTGACTCTAAGCATTTACTAAACAGAAATTGATTTTGGACGTGTGAATTGACAGAAAAATCTCAAATCTTCCTACCTCAGCAGTGCAATTGCTGACAATTGTTGGCTGCTAAGCCTTATACCCTCATTCCAGCAAAACACTCCATGCTCTGCTCTAAACAAATGAAGCAAAGTTCAAGTTTGGTTCAATCACCTCATACTCAATTTCTTCAGCTAATCTCTCGAGGAGCTGCCTGTAGTCAATGCTAAGACAGCCCCTGCAAAGGCAAGATTTCAGATAGACTTGCTCTGAACTGCATTCTGAAGATCTCACTCCAGATGTGCAGCTAACCAGCAGGCTAAGCCCAACGCTGAAAGTTGGGCGCTACAAATCCTTTCCCCCTCTTGGCAAATCTTTGCTGATTTGGCCACAGTATCATCAATTCAAGAATGCATTCATTAACACAGGAGAAAAGGGCATTTCAACAGTTGCTCACAAATGTGTCTGGACCACAATCCTGAACTGCCTAGAGAAGATCAAGATCTGATAAAACACGCAGCTGAATTACCAGATGGTGGAGCTTAAACAAAATTCTACATCCGGCATTCTGAAATATTTGGATCTTGTAAAAGTACATTACTCATCTGTTATGTGTCAAGTCTCGCCTCTTCTGCTGCACATGCATTCTGATGCATCACAACTGCAGGGCTGGCTGCATTCGTATACATCCACAAGAGACCTTGTGTCTTCAATCTTATATGAACTCTGCCTTTCCCAGTCTTCTGAAATGGAATGATGTGATTCTTTGCCTTTCACATCCAGGCCTATACCTTACAGAAACTGCTGAGCCTTTTCTATGCAATCTTATGAGCAGAGATAAGTTGAGGCAACAACTATACAGCTTTTATTAGTATGATTTAATCTTAAGAAAGCCAATTGCATTTCCGAACTGCAGGGCTCTGCATTCTATGCCAAAAAGCACGCAGAGCTAATTTTCAAAAGTTTCCTCAACCAAGTGATGAGTAACCTAACAACTATTCAAACAGCTACTTGGGAGTTCAAATCACAGAGATTTAGCCACTAGAATCAGGAACAAGCAAATTAAATGAGATGAATCTAAGCCCACTAATACATCTAGACGGAAACTCCCTAACTTTAAAACTCTACCACGTGTAAATAAGCCTGCTTATACAAATGCAATCTTTAAAAGCTTACTTTTTTATTCTCAAAAATCTCTAGTGCTGTTTCCACTAACTCTTCTACTTGTATGTGCCTGTACACACTGCTGTCTTCGAGTTTTCTCTCTTTTGCAGGGGAAGACTTTTTTTTTTCCTCCCACAATATGCTTTATGGCTTTATATTCAGACAACAAATGCTTTCATGCTCATATCTTGACACAGTCATCTTCATCATCTATGAGAAAGATGAGGTGGCAGTATAGTCAAAAGGACAACCTTTGGTTTCAGTCTCATCTTTGCAGTCTCTCTCCCCACTCAATAGAAAAATCTGTGGTCCTTTAAGAAGAGAGCAAGCAGCATCTACGTAGAACTGGCTCAGTACATCACTAGCAACACACCTACTGTTTTCTCTCTCTTTAAAGAAGCCTGTTTCTGGAGGCTACAATCTTACTTGAGTGCATTCTCACATCTGGAAATAGTTCTTCCTGATACTGCTTCCAACCCCATCAGCACACACAGTGCATCATCTTCAGAAGCTGCAAGAAACTGAGCCCTTTGAACGAAATGAGTAGAACTAGTGAATCCAGTAAAATGTCTCAAAAGGCCAAGGGTTCCCCACAAACTCTAGCCCAGTTTCAAAATAAACTAGAATGATAAAGAGCCCTCTCTTTATCTCTGGTATTGAAAACAGCCACAAGTTCACAAATCAGCAGAGCTAGAAAGCACACAGCACCTGAGTGCTGCATCCAAGACCTTTTTTGCTTATAAGCACCTTCCTCAAATCCTTCTGCAGAGAAGCATCCATATTATTCAATGGCAAAGGAAGAAAGCTGTAAG
Source organism: Lagopus muta (assembly GCF_023343835.1). Classification (NCBI taxonomy): domain Eukaryota; kingdom Metazoa; phylum Chordata; class Aves; order Galliformes; family Phasianidae; genus Lagopus; species Lagopus muta. Next base: position 16,027,477 of record NC_064436.1, read on the forward strand.
AACAGAAGTCTCCTTGCCCCTAAACAATCTGGAGGCCAGCCATTGTGTACACCTTAACTGCTGCCAACAAAGCAAAGGAAAACTTGCTAACTGTTGTACAAGATTTGTAAGAGGAGATGAGAGAGCAACTCAATTCTCTGTCAGCTCAAAAATTAGCTTAAGTACCAAAAATACCAGAAAGCTGCAGACATTGCCTCTGATCGTTCTGCTGTTAGGGTTCTTGGCTATATTCTCCATTATCTGCCTCATAACTTTCTATCAATATAAAGGGAAAAGTAAAAAACCCAACTTACTGAAAGCAATTTGGTCCAAATACAGTGGCAAGATTGCAAATGTTCATCCTGTTCTCCACATGATGTTCAGCAACTTTTATCAGGAACTGGCACAGATACTTCAACAGGCAGTAATGAGCATCAGGCAGTTCTTTAAGGAGTTCTCTCAAGTTTCTTTCCTTCTGCATGTCATTTCTACCATCTAGAAGACACAAGAGGAGAAAAAACATACACAGATATGCATATATGTATTTATCCTACATATCATTAGGGAAGCAAATTATTTTCTGTATGTATGTACTTGTCAGTACACACAGTTTACACTCCAGGATTTCATCTGCTGCATCCTTTTCTGCAGCAGCTAAAATATTAGCTCTTTCAGAGAAGGCAAATATGCATGAAGAAAACATGCAAAAATTTGTCTACTTAAGTATTTCTTTCAAAAATATTTTGAGATATATGTAAAAAATTGTCATGACTTCATTACTGTGAATCAGCTGGTAAGAGGAGGAAATCTGATTCATTAATTTCAATTCTGCAGAAAAAATTTGAGGATGGTTCCAGAAGGCTTTACTACATTGGACAACAATAAGGAATTTAATTGCATTTGTGTTTGCACCAATCAAAGTGAACTGGACAGTCCCTGACTTGATTACCAACTACCTTCCTTTTCATTAAGCTTAAAGAAAAACAATATACAACTAATTTTCACCTAGAACACTGAAATTCACCTTGTAACATATTTCTGTTTAGGTAACAAAGCAACCAGCACACAGCATATTTTTTTCCCTGTATAAGGAATGCCAAAGCCATCACATAGAAAGAAACATATCTACCACCATCAATCTATCACTTAATTAGGTAATGCCCTTGAGAACTAATTGCCTCTCTAAACCTCACACTGGGGCTTTAGACTGACAGGTACTTTTCCATTTACTGAAGGATTTTCCATTCCTCCAAAACTGGAAAGATGCTAATAATCTCCACAGGTCTGCACTCCGACTACACAGAAAGCTGGTGGCCTCATGATATCAGCTGTATTTAGGGAGCTTGATGTCCTTGTTCATTAAACACGATATATTAAGTGGTGTGGATTAACACCAGAGATGCTTATTGCTAGGCAGAGCCAAACCTTTGCTCTCTCCTCATTACTGTATCTATTACTGATACTATTAGTATCAGGTGCATTTTGCTTTCACTTCTGTTCTTCTAAGAACAGAGATGCAAACCAGGCCATAAGATCTTCAGGAATTACCCTAATTGAAAGTCACAGAACCACTGAGCAACACACAGAACACTGAGGACACAGAAAAAATCCATTTACGGAGCTGTGAAATTCTTCGTCCTGCTGAAAGCAGAACAAGAAAATACAGCTCTCTAAAGCTCCCCCCATCCCCCAAGTCTCCAGTGAAAAGTGGAGGGAACGAAGTCAAATCTTCCCCCTAATGCAATTCAAAAATCAATTGTTAACTGTCCTGTTGCTGAGACTTATTTCACAGAGTTCAGCTCTATTTCAAAAAGTTTTTAATTAAGCTGATGATTGTGATGAATTCAAAAAGCAAAGAGCACATATAGTATTCTGTGCACTTTGCTCATTTTTTGGGGGACAAATGAATCTAAGCTGTCCATAACCACAATACTTCAAATAAAACAGATTTTCAACTTATTAGAGAGCAAGAATTTTCATGAGCCATGGCAGCCAATTGCCTGGAGCTCTCTTTCTTCTTCTGTCCACCTGCTAGACAATTTTTCAGCTTCAAAATTAATCACTAAGGTTTACTCAGCTGGTACTGACCATCAAAGTAACATTAGAGCACCAGAGCTGTTTATACTATTAACCAGACAAGCATCAAGTGTGCCAAAGCCCTGAGCTGATGTACTTGCCTAATTTTGTGAGGTACAAGATGTCCTGAGGAAGTCAAGACTGTACCAAGAGCTGTCTTACTCATTAAGTAAGATGACAGAGGGTGGCACAAAGCTGACTATGTACTTTGGTCTCTGCAGCATCTTGAGATGAGACAAATGTGTTTGCCAGTAATCAAAACGGCAGAGTGCCAGACTTTCAAAGGCAATTCAAGAACCTATATTTAAATAATATTTCCCATTAAATCATAGATATATAATTAAATCATATTAAAAATACCCTCAGCCATCAACACACTTGCTATTGTCAAGCACAGAACTTTGCCTGGTATGTGGATCTTTTGCTGGGTACTCACTACTGTGGGACAGCAGTCCAAGAGGCGACCAAAAAAAAACCGCAATCTCTTAAAAATGTTAATTAACTGGAAACAGGAGCCTCAACAGTGTAGGAGGCAACGATAAATTTGCAGGGGTGTTTTCAGACTCATTTAATTTCATCATACACCCACAGATCACACGAAGAGGGACATATTTTCCAGTGGTCCATCCTATTTCTGTACGTATTGAGTTTCTTTGACATGCTATAGACACCATCCACTTCCTCAATCAATCCATCTGCATGATGCTCCTTCACCCTACAGAGCACACTGTCTGAACATCACGTAAAGGTACAGATGTCAGCAGACAGGTGTGTGTAATTGCTCTGTGCATGACTCAGATGGTCTGACCTCAAAAAATTCCAGCCTAGCACTGACACAGTATCAGCACGGTGCCATGCTACAGCTAATTACCTCTGTTGTGATGCAAGGAAGAGAGTCTGAGCTCGGTGTCACGCTACCATGTCTGCATAGCTTTCAGCTGCCTTACAGATTATCATCCAGGAGGGCAGACAGAAAAGCTTGCATCTGTTTCTAGCTGTCAACGTTCCCCTGGAAGTCAATCTTGGGCACACAGGCAGCATGCTGGCAAAGCACACTGCTAGCTAGGCCAGGTTGTTGGAGGAATCAAAGCCTTTATTTTCTTCCTCCTACAGCCTACAGAAAGTAGGACTGGAGCCTCTGACAGAGCCTCAGACAAGGCTCTGCGACAGAGGGAAAAATATCACATTTGTTGTCATCGGTAGCAGAACTGCAGAAAGTTCTCATCATAAAAATGTTGTCATCACAATCCAACCTGAGACCACTTGCTCACAATTGCTAAAGCACTTCATGGAGCTGCATTTATCCTCCATCGCTACACAGTGGGGACAGCTGCCCCACGATTTCTTCTCAGCTCTGCTGAGAGCTGTCATTGTATGAGAAAGCTGGTTCTAAGACATTTCACTGCACAACAACTTCTGCATGTAGAGAACACAAGATATCACTAGCATTTCCAAACTTGAAAAACTGTGTCAAAATAACAATAAAAGCCAAAGGAAAAGGTTAAGAATATGCTGTTACAGCCTGGAGAACCACAGACAACCAGGGAATCTGATTTGATCATCAGAGGGCCAGCTCTCATTTATTCATTTTTATACTCACTGCTCAGGTTCAAGCTTGACCTCTAAAATCCCCTAACACAGCCTTTATTTTGGGTTCTGCCTGCTCACGTAGCTCCAATAGCTCCCGGCTACCAAGCATTTCAGAAACCAACCTATTGATTCAGGAAAGAGCTCCTCCTTCCCTCCCACCCTTCTCCTTGAAACCTGCAGAGCACTGGCAGTACAGAGACCCTCGTCAGCCACAGCAACCTGTGAGGGAGGGGTATGTGAGACAGAACTCACATCTAGCTGCTGCATACTGTAAAATACAAGCTATCTCAAATGGAGCAACACTGAGAGCCCAGAGTAATGAAACAGCATCCAACTTAATTAGACTGAGTGCCAAAGGTAGCTACAAGCCTCCATTTTGCTCCTTGCTAGAGAAAGGAATGCACCAAAAAACAAACCAACAAAAATCACATAAAGGAAAAGCTTTCTGCAAGCCAAAAAGGAAAAGTACAACAGCAACCTGTCTCACTAAAAGCAAGTGACCTGTGAAAGGGGATAAGAGCTGAGCATACAGAGCTGGTTCTGGTATGTACAAATGTCTTAGGAGTCAGTGACTGTGTTGTAAAAGATAAGGAATGAAAACTCAGAAGGAATAAACAAGCTCAAATAGGGATTGCTGTGTGGGAGCAACTGATTACTTCCAATGGAGATGCATGAAAGAAATACCTTTCAGTCACCCAGGGCTGTCACAGGTTTGCAAGCCCATTTTGCTTGGGCAAGCACAGCCCTGCTCTCTAGCAAAGTCGCAGCCTCTTTGTGATGGATGTTTTTTACCCCAGGACCCCCTGCAAGGAGCAGCATTCATATTTGTCAGGCATGCTGGAGGGGCACTCAATACTGAAATGACTATCAGCATGTCCCTGGCCTGCACATACTACACACATCTCTCATTAACACCATTTGTAGATCAAGGCCCTTCTCAACACCCCATCACTGCCCTTCTCCAAAGACAGAAAGAGAACACGAGGATGCACCAGACTGCCTTTAAGATACACTACGTGATGGCTTGTGGAACTGCACAGTCTTGGAGTTACTCTGAATATTTATATAGACAGTAATGTGTCAGATCCGTGGGCACCATGCAGTGCTGACTTCATGCTGTGTTGCACAGGCTTCTGCTAGCATGCCAAATCAGCTGTGTGGACTTCCCGAAAGACCCATGGATCAGGTTTCTCTTTTTTGATGAAGTGCAGATCATTTATTCCCTGGCTTGCTAATAAGGACACTACACTCTGCATTAAAAAGGATCACAGCTTCAGGCAAGATTTGTAATTTTCACTCCAGCTATTTTTAACTGGAGGAAACACTCCCTAACAATTTTTATAGGAAAAAAAAGTAATTGAGTATTATTCTCAGGCCAAGCTTTTAGCTGGCTTGAAAGATGCTGATATCAATCCCTGAAAATATTTTAAAAGAATTCTAACATAATTACAAAAAAAACATTTCCCACACAAACTTCAACATGAGGAAGGACAGAGGTTGCAAGAGAGCTTGTAACTGCTTTCATTGTCACCATACATTTAAGTGGCTCCAGATTCCAAGTTATTTTTTTAATAACCTTTGGGCTCAGAAACACCTTGACCCACTTGATTCATAGTTCAGAAAAACAACACTAAGGCAGGCTCGCTGCTGGTACCATTTTGCAACAAATACCTTTGCACATACTTTGATAAGTGAATAGATAATTCTTCCAATCCTGCATGGCTGGTTGATCATTTAACGGTAAACACAGGTTGACCTCCCACTGAAGCTAATCTGAACCCCACCAAAGTCATCAGTACCTTTCAGAGCAACTCAACTTAAGCTGTATTTTCTAGGGCATGAAAACAAAACCAAACAACTCGTTTTTCCTCAGACTTTTCCAAAGACTTCCCCTTTGTCATAACAGCTCTTTTTTTTTTTTGTAAATAAAACTTCTGTTTCCTAATCAAATTTATAGTGGGACTATAAGCAGGGACTGCTGTGCAATACATGTCAACTTAACCGTGAAGATGCATTACAGCTGGATGACTTTGAGAGAGCTGAGTAACTTCTATTTGAAACAACAAATCTTGGTCTGCTACGTAAGGATATGCATCTGTCATTTCCAAAGAAAGCACTGGGGAGATTTTGCACTTCCTGTGGGAAGCAAGAATGGATGAAACTTTCCACTATCAGCACAGTTCACAAAGCTCATTGATAGTTTCTGGTGCAATACAGCAACACGTCCTCTGTGCGGGACAGGGAAGTAGTAGCAGGAACACACAACTTTCCACTCACACTGATTTAAGAGAAAGAACATAATGAAATATATTTCATGAGTCAAATATGGTTAAATCCAAAAGACACTGCTATGCCAAAAAAAAAGGGACTTTCTTAAGCAACAGCACCTTCCTACCCAATACTTCCTGAACCCTTCCTTGGGTTCCAGACAACTTTACTAACTGTTATTTTACAGAGAAAGTTCCAGCCCTCACAGCCCACGTATGACCTGATTATAGCTTTAATGACTGCGCTCAGGAAAGACAGAAAGTTCTCCAGTGCACCCTCAATAGTCTGTACAGTCCCAAACAATAAAGGAAGGAAAGACATGGTTGTGTCCTCCCTGCTCCAGGCAACAGCTAAGCTTCATTTCTACTGCAGGCAAGAAAAGTGGGAGAGAGACCCAAGGACAACAGTGTGAAATCTTTGTGCTGTCTTCCACTGAAGACGTTTGTCAGCACATTCTTCCTCCACACACATCATATTGGTCTGCTTTACAGTAAAGAGCATTTCTCCAGCAATACGTACCCACACACTTCACAGAGCTTCTCAGGAAGAGAGTGAGAGGCATCAACTGCCTGCAGCAAAAGAACTTCCACTGACCCAGATGGTCCAGGAACAGACCGCCTAGTCTGCATAGCAGCAGTCTGGACTGCCCAATACTGATAGATTAGTTCAACGAATCATCAGACAGACAGTTGTGCAAGTTACAACTTTCTAAAGCAGTTTATCCTCTTGAAGGGAAAAAAAATAAAAATAACAAAAATCTTCCAGGTTGTATGACATGAGCAGGATTAAAGGGTAAAGTCCATTCTAATTGCAAACTGGCTTGTGTTTGATGGGCAATTACATCACTTGGTGAGAAGTGGAAATTTAGACAGCATATGCTTTGGGACTCGATGGATATTAAGTATGATTAGCAGATGAAGTTGTTAGAACTTTTCAGAGCCCACTAGAAAGAGTGAAATTGCCAATAACCTATAACCAATACCAATAACTCTAGCTGAGCAGAAGCAAATCTGTGTCCTAGAGAGACTGTCGCAGTTATTGTCTCCAAGCTTCTTCCAACCAACCAACTAATCATTTCAGCTCCTATTTAGCAGATAGAACCAGATTAGAAAAGCATAAATAGTTCAGATTTCACCAAACACGGAAGATGACAAGACTCAGAATTTCTATCAGAATGCACCCTGTGAGAAGGTGAGAGCTGAAGTCAAAGGAACTGCGGAAGAAAGTATGTAAGTTAAGAAAAAGAGCACTGCTTACACTGCCTGTATAAAATTCTCCCGAAGGAAAGCATACAGAAGGATGGAGACTTTTACCTCTCACTTACCTTGGTAAAGCTGAATGAGCTTGGATTGTAAGGCAGAGGTGATAATCCCATCTGGCAGCTCTCTCAGAAACAATTTCAAAAGACTGGCTGCTGAGTACACATCGCCATCTTTAACTAGTTCCACCTCTTCTCCACGTTCATATTGCAGACGCAGCTCTTCCACTGTTTTCATGCTCCCATTTACCCTGAAAAGGCCTTCCTGGGTCATACCTGTAATTATATGTTACACATGAGGTTAATCTGAACTAAGACACCCCAGTGATATGATGAAACAGACATTCAAGCGTGAATAATACTATAGCATTAATACAAAGGACAATCAATACAATGAGGATTGAAAAGATACTACTTTCCCCTAGAAACCCTGCTAGTCAAGTACTTGGGTTCAGATAATTAAGACCAATGATCAGATCTTGAGGCTTGGGATACTCTATGAAAATCCACAGAACCCAGTGGCATCGCTGTAACGTATAAGATATGAACGCTGTTCCAACAGTAATGCCTCCTATTTTACACCATTGGCCCACAGTGTCAAGAGGCAGATGATGGTGGAAGAGGCAGCAGAGGTTGAACCTTCCCACCAATATCCCCATTACATTTTGTTGCTGTGTGACAGCTGGCAGCAGAGGGGCAGTCTGACAGAATGGTGTCTGACATGGAAGCTCATATGAAGCGAAAGTGCATAACTGAATTCCTCCATGCAGAAAAAATGGTGTCCATTGAGATTTATTAATGCTTTCTGAACATCTATGAAGCCCAAACAGTGGATGTGAGCACAGTGAGGCAGTGGGTGGTGTGCTTCAGCAGTGGCCACAGCGACAGTGGGTCAGCTCTGCTGGTGCAGATTTTTTACTTGTGTAGCAGGCAGGCTCTTGTTAATTGCTGGTGAAAATGCATAGCTATTGGTGGTGACTCCATTGAGAAATGGTGTTTCATGGTTGAGAATTTGCTCTATCGAACAGTATTATTGTGCTCTTTGCATCTGTTGTAGTTTCCAAGGAAATATACAGAAGGCATTACGTTTAGAGTGACTTACGTACTTCATACCAAGCAGAAACCAATTGAGATGGCTGAATTTTGCATCACTACACTGGCGCTGAAAAGGAACCAGACTCGACCAAACAGCTGTGTTATTTCAACTTTGCAAGTAGCCCATTAGCTTTAATGACTGTGCCAAGGCGTGACACTACTCATGCAAGTATTTCCAGCTTTGCTCTTTAGGGTAGCCTTACTGACCACCGTGAAGCAAAAACAGCTGAATACTTGCTGCTTGCAGCAGTAACTCTGTAATAATTACTGCAAATTCACTTTAGAATAAAATCTCTGAGAGCAAGTGTGTATTTCTAATTGCATGAAGCCTAAAGATTTCACAATGAAAAATAAAAGTATCCATCACTTCAGGCCAGACAACCCACACCCAGTGAAGGTTTCCACAGAGGAAGCCAGATGAATCATACTGTATCACTTTCTAGGCAGATGCTGAGATTCAAACAAGGAAAACAAGTGCCTAAAGCTGAACTGAGGAAAAATTCATTTTTCACTAAAACACTTTCATCATAAAACAGAAAGTGTTTTCTGCTTTTCTCTGATCCTGTGTGCCTAGGCCTGCTTATTCTTCTTTAGAAGCAGAACACTAAGAGGACCAAAATATACGATGTATGGTTTTTATTAGTTCAGAAATAGTCATTACTAAGCAGGAGTCTGACAGAAATTTCCAGTCCAAAAAGTCAATATTGATGCAGCAGAGTTTGTAGAAAGAAGTAATCTCTTTAATTGGACCACGAAACAAATGATCTAGTAAGAAAAAAATGGAAACACTTAAATACTGAAGCATTTTACTCGACTAATGCAAGACACTGCTTACAGACCCTGTATTCCTGCAGCTACAAGAAAACACATATAAAATGCTATACTGCCATCTGGGGGGCGACAGAAAACACCACATCTCAGTCACTCATTCCTGCAGCACAGAGCGAACAAACAGAGCAGAGCAGCCATGCAGATAAAACTTCCTATGTAAATAAAGAGAGGCTAGAACCTACTGGGAACAGTAATGAGATATTTCCAAATTCAGCATAGGTAAACTTGGCTTCACCTACAAATTTGAAAATTAGTAGTTTACCACAAACTCAGTTGAAGGATGCAGCCACCCAAAAGTTGGCTCAGTTTTTTCAAATGGCTAACATCAGTCACCCATGAACATGGAGACTCTGGCCTGACTTTTAAAAGCCCTATAATGTCTCTTACTGCATCTGTGCAGAACAGGAGGCAACGCTGAACAAAATGCAAACAGAACACTGTTCCTCCAAATAGTTTGAGTTCATATGTAGGGCTCTGTTAAAAACATTATCGGGGTTAACTTCCCCATTAGTTCACAAAACAAACTGTAGGCAAGCAGAGAGCACTCCTTTCAAAATATTCCCAAGTAAAAGGGCATCTCTGACATCTTTCTCAAGAAAGAGAGTGGATTATATGTTTACCAGGGCTGGATAATCACCTTGGCATTTAGAAGCCCAGCTAATTTTGCAGCAGATAGAAGATCTGGCTTGTTTTGTTCATATTTGGAAAATGCTTGAGTGGGATGCAATCTTTTTATGGAACACAGAGTACAGCCCACAGCTTGCAATCAAGAGGGTTTGTCAACTTCTGGTTTTGATTACAGCTAAGTGATTGAAGGCATTTTCCCCTCCTTGCTCTTTCACTGTTATAGCAGATCACTTTAAAGCAAGCTGAAGTAGATCAAGCAAGGTACTGCTATGGAATAAAGGTACAATTATGTTTCAAGCTTTCATTTAATCTAAGCTACCTTTCAAGCTGTGTTTGCATCTAACAGCTTCTGTGAGTCCATCAAGATAAAAACACAGCATCTTAAGACGCTGTAATGGGATTATCATTGCTGAGCAGCTAAAACAGAGAACTGATGGTAAAAACTGATGTAGCTTCTTACAAGATGAAGTTACCTCCACAAAATCTTTTCCAATGCTGAATACCTGCACAAGATACATCTGTGCACCAATGCTATTCTAGTTTTCTGCAAAGAGATTAATTTCCTTAACGGAGACAAAAATTTCATTAAATGAACGCAAAGAAAAGCTGAGAATTGGATACCTATCTCCCTGAGGAGATAAATAATAACTGAAATCTAACTGAAAATCTGTGAGAACATGTATTTAACAATGTACTTTCATGGGTGTGTACATGAACATGAATATAATTATAGATACTTACGTCTTCTCACTACCACAAGTGAGAGAAGTCACCTGTTTTGCAACTAGAAAGTTACACTAAGGTTCAAAATGAAATACATTCAGTTGATAAAACCGAACAGCTTATCAATGACCACGTGCTACTCCATCATGCTGTAAACCTTCTATTAAATAGCATACTGAGCAGAAGGAAGAAGAGAAGCAACAGTAATGTTCTCTGCACGTGGTTAGCACCAACACCTCATTCACCCTCTGTATCACGAAAAAGCTTCTCCTTTTGGAGATCCTCACAGTAAAACATGTTACTATGCAAAAGTGATTTCCTTCAGCTTACCATGCTGGGTCAGGTACTCAACTATATTCCACACAACCATTGGAATGCCGTTCTTGCTCAGTCCCTGCTGCTCAAGCTCCAGAAGACTCACACCAAACACCTTTGGATGGGTTGAATCCTTCTGCTTATTCAGCGGAAGTGAGGCTATCTTTTTCATGTCCTCCTTCAATCTCACAGCTGACTTGCTCTGCTTAAAGAGACACAGGAAGAAGAAGCATTAATCACATTTGCTACAAAATGTTGCACAGTTGCAACATGACGGTATCCACCAAAACTGGAGTTTTTGGTCTTACTTCCTTTTAACTGCCAGGAAAAAATCCCTGTAAAGTGGGAAACAACAACAACAACAACAACAAAAAACTACTAAAGGAAAAACAAGAGTAACTAAAGGAACAGAAGTCTGTAGCTAAGATAAGGGAGAAAGACGCACTTACATGGAAGTATGTTACTAAAATAACAAGAAACTGGGACTCACAAGAGACTGCTTTTGTAACTCACACAGGTCATGTAGGTTACAAAAGCAATAGGACAAACACACATAAAAAATCCCAGAACACTACAATCAGTTTGGGATGTCTCCAGGACACCTGCCAGTCTCTGAGCACACTCAGGTTCACTGTATCTTTCTTCCAAATGGCATTTCCTAAAGATTCATTTTGGCCACTGTCAGGTGAGATGAACCCTTATGGAAGATTTTATGACACATTTAGTATCTGATAAGTCTAAAATCTAATTAGAGAGATTTCAAGGTTAGAAAAGAACTAGGTAATCCAATCACACATAATATTAGGGGAAAATGTCAGATCACAATAAAGCCTTAATTTCATACATCCCACAGTTTCTTCTGAAGGCATGACATACATCTGGAAGACATTCTCACAAGTTTTGAGTTGTAGTGGCAGAGAGAACATGAGAACACATCCAGTAAGTCCCGAGGGAATAACATAATTCAGGACTACTTTCACAACACAGAAATCTAAATATGCATACAGTGCCATGGTTTGCAAAGACTGCCCAAGAGCAGCAGCACAGCCCACCACATTTACAACCTCTCTATACATCCAAGCATCATTTTGCTAATGCAAAATGCAAGAAATCCTCACGTCTATGGAATCACACTGCTGGAACTGTAGGTCACTGATACCATAGAGTTCATGAGTCTCTTTAAGAAGGCTACCACGAGCCTGACACTTAAAATCAATTTAACCCTACCGTGTTTTATTAATGAACAGGTAGTAAAAGCCTTACTGAAATGCACAGCATTCTCTGTACATATCACAAAAAACTGCTCAGACTCTGGTCTTGGCACTTCACCACACAAAGACACGCTGCTTCTTTGAAAAACAAGTGCTTGAGAGCTATGAATATGCGGAGCCACACACTTAGGATGGGTAACGAAACCCAATGTCTGCATCAGGGCTGTCTTTGAGCCCGCCTGTCCTACAGCTGTAACACAAACGGGCAGCTCACTGCTTTCTGTCTGCTGTGCCTTTCCCACCGAACACGGATACTTGGAGCAGAAGTGTTTTCTGAGGCCCCAGGTACCTATCTGATCTTTGTGAAAGGTGTTACTAGCATAAAAGTCGTGAATACAGGTCATTATTTACCAAGCAGCTGTACAATAAATAAACAAAGCCGTGAGTGCCTCGTTAATCCTCACAGCAAGCAGCACGTGCGCGACTGAACTGAAAGCTGAACGACTTGTTAGAACATCGCTTTTCACCCATCTCTTTACAAAATAGATGAGTCCACGGAAGATTAAACGGACAACGTACGATTTTCACTTCCAAAGTTTGAGTTAACAGCACGACACAGCGGCGGGAGGGCTGCCCTGCACGGCAGGAACGCGCACACAGGCCTCGAGTATGGGCTGTACAAATGTAACAATAACAACAACAACAACAAAAAAAAGCCCGGAGCGGCCTTTATCCATCTTCGCTTTCCTTAAACAGCGCCTCGGAGAGACGCGAGAGCCGAGCGCTGGGGACGAGGCGATGCAGGCAGGGCCCAGGCCGCCCTCTCCCTTCCCCTCCCCAGACGGACCCGCCGCCGATTCCCGCCTTCCCCAGCCCGGCCGCTCTCCGCCCTACTCACGCGGATGGCCAGCGCCCCGGCCCCCATGCTGGCCGCCAGCCGGGCCGGCTCCCGCCGCCCTGCCCTGCCCAGCCCTCCGCGCCCGCCTCCTCTGCGCCGCACCCCCGCAAAAAGGGGTGGAAAAACCCCACGGTGCCTGAGCCTGCCGGCAGTCACGTCACACACATGTGCGGAGCCCGCATGCCAGCAGCAGAAAGAACTCATTCCCCTGGCATCCCGCTCCCTCCCACCTCAGCTGGAAGCGCGGTTGGGGCCAGAAGTTTAAAGTACGCTTCAAAATAGCGCTGTGGAGTTGTGGTATTTCCAACGTGTGACCCTTATTGTCAAAGAAGAGCACGTAGGTGCGTGCTTATTTCTGTCTCCTTTCAGACGCAAGCGTTACCACCTGAGGACGAAGCCTGCCTGTCAGAAATACTTGATGTGTGCAGGACAAAAGGACATCTGTCCAGCTAGAGAAAAGGGCAGACGAACATCTTCCTGGAGGAAAGATGGGAAGAGACTGAGCCGTGCATCAGATGGAAAATGTTACCTGCAGATCTGAATTTTCATTTATAATCCATTTCCACTAGGTATTGTGATGAGAATTTTCTTCATAATCTGGTTCTCTTTTCCTGTCTAAGCACAGCTAAACAAGTCTAACCCAAAATGATTACTTTCCAACTTTGTACAGTTAGACTTTGGCCTCAGCGTTTTCTTAGTTTCCTTTTAAGTACACTGTGGGACTCAGAGTTGATGTAACATCCTCCTCTATCCCCCTCCGTATTGTAAGCCACTAACATGCTTTTCACATAAATCACACAGAGCTGTCTTCTTAGTCCTAATCACAGCTCTACAAGTAAAACCCAATTACACGCTTCAAACTGTAATCTGGACAGTGAATGATGAGAAACTGATAATCTCTGGAGACTTTTGGGGTGAAGAGTTCAGATGTGAATCCATATTGAATAGCATTAAGGCTTTCATAAATGCATTTTCAGAAACAGCATGTAGATTCTTATCCTTTGTAACAGAGAACCAGAAAACAAGCAGCAGCAGCAGAGCTGCTGTTTTTTTCCAACACAACTGAAGCAAACTGTTTACTCAAGTTGGGAAATTCACCCTTCCGTTCAGTCACTCAGAACGACCGGGGATGTACGTATTTTCTCCAAGTTAATAAAAAAACCTCTGAATAAAGAATCATCTTAAGAGTGCTGAAGTGCTTCTTCCTACAAAAGAATGGAAAATAGTAAAACTTCCTCACTGCCTTTATCTCATCCTAATTTTTCCTAATCAGCACCACACAAGGCTGGTTTTCCCCTGTGAATGGCAGACTAAGATTGAGCTGAACTTTTCCTCATCCTCAGCCTAGAAGTGAGTGGATTTCCTTCTGCTACACCAAACCACCACATCAGTCATCTACATAAGCAGAAACAAGAAGTTCCACAGGATAATTTTCTGTTTTTGCTGTTAGAGAAAACACTGCTTTTTGCCTCGGTGTCTCTTTTGTAGCTCTGGGGAATTCTGTGCTGCATGGACAAATATTTATGAAACTTGTCATAAATACATCAGTTGAGAACAAATACCTTGTGAAAGACAGATGAGAAGCCTATGAGATCCGTAAGTTGAGACTCATTAGTTTTTATGACATGCCGTGCCTACCCACTTTTAGTCACACAGTTGTTTCCTATAGTTGGCTTTTTAAAGTACTTATATTTTAAGTGGGCCGGCAGAATACTTCATCTAGCCGAGATATACGCCCACATTAGATACTCTCTAATTCCACATAATAGCTAAAAGCTAATGTTAAGACAAGGACGGGCTAATAAAATCAAGCAGTGAGTCAAGCAAAGAAAAAAGGGTTTTTTTTTTTTCTTTTTCTCTTACATTTGTTTATAAATAAAACATTTGACCTCAGCTGTTGAAACAGCATTCCTAGAGGGAAGGAACAGCTAGGGTTCTGTTAGAAGTTCTAAGGAACTTCACACCACTTCTGTGAATAATCCCATTATTTCTGCAATGCAGTATGTTTCTTTAACCTGTTACTCATCATTTCCACTGTGACATCAGAATTCAGCACTTATTTCACAACAGCTCACAAAACAAGCAGGCTGCTATGAAATAGACGTCTGCTGCCATCTCTGAAATCCTTGAGCATAACTCTGTTCTCTCCCACATAGCCTGCTGTGAGATACTTGTGACCTTCCTGGCCACATAAGAGAAGGCCAATCCAACTAAATGTGCTTTGGACTTTAGCATGTGGTCTGAGATCTGCCCGTTCCACTCCAGTTCATGCAAAACTCCTTCTCAGATACTCAAAGGCAACAGAGGTGTATCTGTGATGGTCTAGCCAAGGCTGTGCACAGAGGTGTAATAGAACATAATGGGGGCACACCATGCAATTCAATTGAGATACCTCTTCAAATTACTAAAGCATTACTGAAATGGTCTGGCTCAATAAACTTCTAAGCATAACTAAGTGAAGACAAATAGCTATCATATAGCTGAGTACAAAATTAATGCATACTTAAGAAACGGGCTTACAAGCCTACTTAGTCAATGAGATGGGGACAGTCATACTAATTATAAGATTATTAAAAATATTATGAGGCTTCTTCGGGCTTACCTAATTACAAAATTAAGCATGGTAGTACAGAACTACCTGGCATCTGAGGATTTGGTCATCTAAGTAGTTTTGCTACACAAAGAAAACAGCATCATTGCAGAACAGCGTCATAAATGAGGCTACTTCCCAGGGAAAGGTGGAGTTGGAGAACAGCAGCAGTTGTGCTGCTGCTACCATACTCACCCTGTGCTCCTAAGGCATTAACGACCTCACAGCGTCATGCCCCTCCCCAAACTGAAACTGTATCACAACAACTCACTTTTGCCCAGGCAAATCATTGGCCTCTTTGAAGTCATACTAAAATCAAAGTGGTTGCTAAATGTCTGTGGGAGACCAAAAGCGTGAAGCATATTACACAATTCCTGTCCAAATGCAGTGCTGCCCAGCAGCCTAACTGCTCCTCAGCTTTTTAGTCTTAAGCAATAGCCACGAGGGAAAAAAAAAACAAAATCACTCAGGCGGGACCCCAAGCTAAAACCTGCCAGAGCACATGTGGGCAGCCTATCATAGAATCATAGAATGGTTTAATTGGAAGGGACTTTAAAGATAATCTAGTTCCAACCCTCCTGCTATGGGCAGGGACACCCACCTCCCACTAGACCAGGTTCCTCAAAGTCCCAGGCTTTGATCGCCTCCAAGGAGGGGGCATCCACAACCTTACTGGGCAACCAGTGTCTCACCATCCTCACAGTAAATAATTTATTCTTTAAAGAACATCTAGTCTGATTCTACCATCTTTCAGTCTGAAACCATTTCCCCTTGTTCTTTAACTATGTGCCCTTATGAAAAGTCCCTCCCCAGCTTTTCTATGCCCTGAGGTCCACGCTGGGTTCACTTGCCATCCTGAGGGATAGCAGAAGGTCAGATGCTGAACTGGCTCATGATTCTGTCCATTGCCCCCTTTCTGCTCCAGCTACTCATCTCATAGCAATGTATTGCATAGGCCTGTGTTAAAAACAAACACCGACAGGGGCTGACGATGCTGCCATTGCTTGGGCAGGGCTTGTGGGCCATCAGGGCCCTGAGGCCTGTTTGCCCACGTGCTGTCTGGGCTGCTAGTGCCGTGGTACAGAAGAAAAAGACTCTACCAGCAGCCAAGGAAAATGCTGTTTTCCTTCTAATGTGATCAGTGTGCTGTCTGTCTTTGCTGTTTTAACTACAGCAACTGCTCTTTAAAGACAATAGGGAAAAATGCATACACTGTAATTGGGAATTGAAAGAAGGATCTCCCTCGGGTGTTGCTCTTGTGAACAAATTAAATATCTTAATTATCTAAAACTATTTTTTTATTGTTCTTCGTTTCTTGCTTTTGTAAATATATTTCTACCTTGTGCTTTTGTGTGAAAATCTGAAACTTGCTGACTTTCTCTTCATAGAAAATTACCAAATAAATTCAAATACCATTACTTCTGTGTATGGAGAGATTCCTTTCCCTACAAGAATGAGCGTCCATAGTTCTTGCCTTCTCAGGTCCCACATATTTTATTGCTGTTATTTGGAGTGTGCATACTGCCAAGATATATTCATTCATAAGTAATAACTAGTAGTCTTCTCTTCACTTTAAGTCCATTATGTTGCCTAAATTGAGAAACACAAAAATCCACTGGGTAATACACAGTAAGCAGAAAATAAAGAATGGGATATTTGAGAGCTCTTTCTCTGAAAGATAGGGCAGGGCTCTGTTTTGCGTCTCTTTTCCAACGTAAATCCCACAAAAATGACAGGATTAATTTTGTATGTCTTCACAAGACCTTGCCCATTTGAGGCAGGGGAGGATGTGTGGAAAAGGAGAAATCCAATATTGAAGTTCTAATTGTAAAGCAGAAAAACCTGGAAGCTTTCACCTTGAAGCATGATTTAAAGCTTAGTCAAGCCTGAATAGTGTTGTTCTGCAGGTCAACAGTTTCTTGTTATCTATGTTATTCCACTTTATTTGTACAAAATTTCCTTTAAGGTTAATATTTGTTGGAGGCAGACATTACTACATGTGACTTATCTGAATGCAAAATACAGTGAATAATGGATAGCTCATCAGGTGAATGGTTCTATAAAAGAAAACACAGACCCAGTCATTGGTGATAAATATGAGATTTGTAAATATTTTTTCTTGACTTCAGGTAAACTATGAAGAATGCTGAATATAGATATTTTGATATAGTTTTGGGGAAGATTTTGTTAATGTTTATGACTTCTGACATTTGAAGGGTTTTTTTCTTCAAGGGAAAAGGGGGGAGTGCCAAATGATTCTGTGGTGCCAAATCTCTTTCCATGTTAATCCACAACACTCTCTCTCTTCCCTCTTCACTTCTGCCCCAGATAACAATAAACATGACTTTATCAAAAGTGATTTATCTCAGTAGAGCTCTCGCTGCTACTAGTACATCCTGGGGCTGACCTGTGAGTAATTAATTCATTAACAAAGATATCAGTGGTCGGTGATGGGAGGATGTATCACCACTTAGTATGGATGATCCAAGATGGAATTGTATCAATCTGTTGTATAAGTAGTGATAAGACCTAAGAAAATGCTGGACAAATGGAAAATACAGAAATGCTTGTATTTAGCTCAGAACGAATGGGAGAATTTGTAACAGTGACGTACATAAAATACGTATGTACGTATAATGTTTTCTACCGAAAGCTTTCAGGGGCTGCTCATAACCATATAATGAAATGTAGCTTACTTATTTCAGCCAAGCTGGCAACCACATTCAGGTAATCATCAGATCTGCAGGGTGACTGCAGATGGCCAGTTGTGTTTCATCCTGGATTTCTTCTGTTGCCTGTGTGGGACAGAACACTTGTGACTCTTTAAATAGAAAACAAGCAATAAAGCAGCTCTAATAAGTTCAGAATTGCTTTCTGTTATTGTAAGGAGGATACTAATCTCTTCTCAGTAACAGAAAATCACGTATGTGTTTTTAGAGAGAGGATTATTTCTCGCTATTGCTGCAGTGGCTTATAATATGACAACAAACTGAAATCAGATGTTTTATGGTCAACTACATCGTGGAGATGTTTTAATTCCAACGTAGATAACAAATGGATTTGTTTTAGATACAGTCATCCCTAAATAATAGCAAAGCAGGCTACCACTTATTACTTATGAAAAATATATCCTGGCAGTATGCACACTCCAAATGACAGCAATAAAATATGTGGGCCCTGAGAAGGCAAGAACCATGGACACTCATTCTTGTAGGGAAAGGAACCTCTCCATACACAGAAGTAATGGTATTTGAATTTGTTGGGTAATTTACTACCTGCAGAGAACTGAAAGCATTTTTCCACTCATTTTAAACATATACTTAATTAATGAAAAAGAGAAATGAAATAGCAAAAAAACTCCATGAGCTAGTTGATGCAGTTCTAAGGAATCTCCTGCTTCGTTTGTTGTGAAATAACAAAACCATATGAAAAGATGGATCTTTGTGTCCTCTTACAAGCCACAAACTAAAATATACACAAAGCAATTTAGTTGTGAGCTGCTGGAAATGAAAGAATGTTTGCAGGGCTTCACTAATTGTTCACAACTTGATCTTTGCTCAAAGCTCTGGGTGAATAACACCAGCATGCATCACATGCACCAGCCCCAAGCATGTGGCAGGGTCGCTGGTCTGTGTGATCTCTACAATGCAGCTCATCAGTTGATCACAGGATCTCACCTGAGTTTATTTGCTTTGATGGTACTTGAATCACATCAGAAACCTGCTCCTTCCTCTTGACCTTCTGCAGCTGAAGCACTCCAGGGGAAGTAACCACAATAACTAGATTTTCATCAAAGAGCCATATGGAGGCTATGCCGCCTCCATGGAAAGAGTAAGTGCAGACGCAAAAGAAGGATATATACAGGTGCTTTTCCAAAAACTTTCAGAAATAGTATCCATTAATCTAATTAATGTAGAAAAATATTCTTAGTTAGGCAAAAGAACCGTGATCTGTTCTTGGTCAACAAAAATGGCGATAATACTGACATCTCTTCTGATCTCCCTGAAAAAAAAAAGAGAGAACATCAAGCTGGATATACCCAACTACATAAATAGAGCTGTTCATTCACAAAAGTAGGCGATCCAGAACTCAGCTGTACACACTGTAGTTCCTTAGTATCCTCAGTAATATTACAGCAGGGGAAATTTCTAGGCATTCTGTCTGTCCTCTTTAGCCGAGCTACCAGGCAACATGAGCAAATCCAGCTCTAATACGAGTCTAAGTGTTTCAGCATTCCTGTCAAGGCAATTTTTTCATGCTTTCCATTTCCAACCACAGCCTACTGAGCATACCTACACCTACGCAATGACAGGGAAGGAATTTTCAGATCACAGGAGCTCTATAAAAACAAAAGCCTTGAAGAAACAATGCCAAATTCACTATTTTTTCTTCATTTATCTTCACCCTGGTGATTTGTCCATTTTCTGGACAAGGCAAAGTTGATATTCTATGAGGAAGAACAAGACAATCAGAAGGAAATTAGATGAGAGTGCACTGGAAATTTTAAACCCCACTGTTCTGTAGAACTTTTACCCCTCAGAAGAAGTGTGGCCAGCAGGTCAGGGTGGTGATTCTGTCACTCTGCTCTGTGCTGGTGAGACCTCAGCTGGGGTACTGCATGCAGATGTGGAATCCTCAGTACAGGAGAGACAGGACCTGCGGGAGTGCGTCCAGAGGAGGACCACAGAAATGATCCAAGGGATGGAACACCTCCCACAGGGTCAGGCTGAGAGAGCTGGGGCTGTTCAGCTTGGAGAAGGGTCCAAGGTGATCTGATAGCGGCATTTCAATACGTAAAGGGGAGCTACAGGAAAGGAGGAAACAGACTCTTATGCAGGGTCTGTTACAGGAGAACAAAAGGAAATGGTTTCAAGCTTAAAAAAGGTAGATTTAGGCTATATAGAAGATAAAAAACCTTTTACAGTGAGGGTGGTGACACAGGTGCAACAGGTTGCTCAGAGGTCTGGCAGTTGCCTTGACCCTGTAGACTTTCAAGCCCAGGCTGGACCAGAGGCTGGGCTCGCTGATCTATCTGTGGATGTCCCTGTTCATTGTAGGGGAGTTGGATGAGGTGAGTTTTTAAAGGTCCCTTACAATTCTAGATGATCCTATGATTCTACTCAGTGCTTCTGCTTATGGGACATGCTCCAGGCTCTTCATAATCTTTGTGGTCCTCCACTGGAGTCCTTCTAGGAGTTCCCTGTCTTTTTTGAACCGGCGAGCCCAGAGCTGGACGCAGTAGCCTAACTATCGTCTGGGACTAAGCTCGTGATTACACCTCCATCTAGTGGCAACAGTTACTGGCTGCAAAAGTGGTACTTGATGCCTGTAGCGATCCTGATTTGACAGCCAACCAGCAGGATGCATAAGGCACGTCCTCTTGGTTCGATAACCTTTGTTGTGCGGTTTCTAATCTCACACCTGTTCTCATGCTATAACAAAGAAAGGCAGCTCAACGAAAATCTTGTCCTGGTCAAAAATTACAGGGCCCCAACATCTCAGCAAAACTGCATTCCAAGGAATTCGTTGTGAGTCACTCCATGCATTGCGGGCAAGGAGCCCTGGTTTGAAGGGCTTGAGATTTCATGCCAATACAGGTGTGAATTGGGAAATGTGCTACATCTCAGCTGCCACATAGCAAAGAGGTAGCTGCCGTTAGGCAGGAGTGCAGGTAATCAGAGCTCTTGAATATGGGCTGGATTTGGTGAAAAGGTTTGGTCTGCTTACTATTTAGAGAGCAGCAGTTGCTCCAAGCAGCTGCCAGAAAACAGCCTAGAACTTTTCAGGATTCCCCAGAGAAATTAAGAGTGGAAGGGAAATAAAAATGAGAGGGCAACAATATTTTTTTTCTACCAAATTTTCATGTTAGAACTACCCCTTCACAAAACATAGAAGTGAAATATCTCCAATATTTCACACTGAAAATGTTCATTTTTCATTGACCAGCTATATGCAGACAACCAAGTTGATTGTCTGGTCTGGACATGTCATTCTTTGTGTGCATGCGTCACCTCACTGCCCTTTCTCAGACAAATTCAGCAGCTCTGTCCTGACTGCTGCATGCCCAGGAGATGGTTGGTAGCAAAAGCCACACAGGGAGGCAGGGCTCACCACCCAGAGCAGCCAAGATCTCCTGCTCTTCAGCAGCCTTCTATTTTTCATCAGCCACGTGCACTACAAATGTAAAACCCTCTGCTATGCCTTCAAGGAAGCTACTCCACAGCACCCCTGAAGACTTACCTGAATTGCTGACTCACCTAGATCTTAACTGCTCCTCAAAAATCTATCTATTTGACTTTGACTGGCTTTCACACACTTATTTGTTGGGATTGTTCACTGCTCTGAAGGCTATTGGCTAGGAGAGATCTGGAGCTCACCAGAGACAGGCAAGGAAAGAGTTTCCTCTAGAAGAAATTGCTGATTTTTGTGTTAAAATTTTAACGCACATCATTTTTACTGAGAATCAATTAGCTCAACTCTATATCCTTGGCATTCTGGCTAAGTGACTCCTGCTCCTATTTGTGTTAGCTGGAAATCCAAGACTAATTTAGGCTGCACTATGTTGATGATATGACCAAAGTCCTGAGGCGTGCCATGTGAGGTGCTTCCTGCAGAATCAAAGAAATACCTATTCTGCTGGTTGAGGCACTGGCACAAGTTTAACTGCAATACTGTGTACAATTCTGCTTCATGACAGATTATTTTGAATAAAGACAAGTGCACAGAAGAGCTAGAAGACAAAATAGGCTTGGGAGAGATCAGCTTGGTGCTGAGAAACAAAGATTGAAAACAAATATGGTTGTGCCTACCTCCACAACATATTAAAGAGAAACACTAGAAAGAGAAAGAGCTCAAAATGTGTAGAAGTATATTAGTAGAAGGCATTGAATTGGCCTATGATCAATACTGGGATGAAATAAAATTAAAAACAAATGAAAAATGTTCTGGAATAGCTTTTAGAATGGAGTGGTAAAATCAAGAAATGCAATTAGTCTGAAGACAGATTATGTGATAGGGGTGCCTAGCAGTAGGACGTGGCCCTGGGGAGCCAGCAGATTTCTTTCTGTACTCCATCCAAGGGGAGGTTTGACCGTGAAAGACACGACACAGCAATGCAGGTCACAGTGATTTACAGGAAACTACTTTCCAGATTGACAGTTTTTAAATTTGGGATTTTCCCTTTTCCAGCAAAATAGGAATTATCCATGGGAAGCAGACAAGTCCCACGAATGTGCTTTTTTAGTCAAGAACCTCATTATCCCATTGAAAAGTAGCTCATTTGAAAATTTAAAGAATTCCTTGCCCTGGACTGTGCTCGGACTTGAGCAAACCTCTTGAGCAATGGCCTTCTATCCTACTTGTCTGTCCACTCATCTTGCAAATCACTGAGAACTCTGTACATTTTGTGCACCTGGAATAAAAATTTTCTTCTTTTTGCATCCCCTGACAGGTCTCTCGTATTTCTGCCATCTACAAGCACCTTTGGAAATGTATTTCAACAAGTTTGAGTCAGCATGTTCACAGTATGTTCAAATCCATTGCAAAATGATTCTCAAAGCCCCAGAGGATGGATGAATTTAAGGTAATCATAAATGCACATAAGATGTCTACAGCAACTGGATAAAAATTAATCCTGAAAAAGCTGAAACATACTGAAATGAGACAAATGACTTCAAACAGAGAACCTTTTCCTAAAATTCTCTAATGCACAGGAGGTGCACTAGAGTCCATTCCATTGAGCTGCTGACCAGAAACAGCTGTTAGGGCTTCTGCACAGGAGGCTGTGTGCAGTCCTTTGATCCTGCCAGTGGTAGTGGGGAGTCTGCAGGGTAGTCCCTAGGTCTTGCTGGAGATAAGCCTCTCTTCTGAGAAGGTATACAGTCTCTGCAGGCAGGTGGGTGTAGTGGTGTGCCTGGCAGGGAATCATGTGGGCTAGGAAGATCGAGAGGCTGGAAATGAGGGGGCCTGTGTCTGTAGCTTCTTGAGTTTGGAGGAGGCAGCAGAGGGCCAGGAGGCAGATCTTTCATTCCTAAGTTTGAGCCAGGGAAGCAATCTCTTGCAGCTGGTGGTGGCAAGGGAGCACCACAAACTAGAGGCACAGGAAGAACTTAAGTCCCATGGAAAGGAGCTCGTGATAGTCCACAGTGAATAGGCAGTGGAGGTCCCGTCACTGGAATGGTCATAACAGGTGTCCCCGTGAAAGAAGGTGGGCCTTCGGGACTAACGCTAACCACCTTATCCTTTGCTGTGGAAGGGAGAAGGTTCTCAGCTCACTACTGATCAGAGATGCTCACAGTAGGCTCAAGATCGGGAACAGACATCCACCCAGGAAGCTCTGGTGGCTTCTGTGGAGCAGAAGGACCATCTACCACTACCAAATTCACCTGCTGAGCCTTCTAACTGAAGAGCAGAAAGAGGACGACCAACCCATATTCAGCTGCTGTTCAATGAAACCCTGCACAGCTTTGAAGACTGAAGTAGAGGTTGGAACAGTTGCTACAGGATTCTTCATGCCTAGGAGTTTCTGTGGGAAGCAGCAGAGACAACAGCTCTCTTTCAATGCATCCCTGCTTATCAGATCCTGGATGAACAAAAAAAGACATGTGCAGATCTAACTCAGATGTGATTGATTGCTCTGATTTATCCTCATGTTATTATTATTATTATTATTTTCCCACAGCCTCTTTTCCTGCTGTAGCTGCCAGCTGATTTAGTGCCGGCTCAGAGAGGATGTAAGGTCATTTTTATTGTAACTCTCCCACACAGGGCCTAATGATTTGGAGTCACAGCACTCTTGCCTATAAAAGGGAACATAAAGCAGTGGGAATCATTGCCACTTGCTGTGCTTGTCCTCAGCAGAGACGAAAAAGTCTCCATGTTGATAATCCTGTTTACATTTCACAATCTATAGGGATACTGAGGGACATACATGCAACAAACAAGGTCAGTGGAAACAGCATAGCTTGGATGTCAATGAAACACAAGAGTCTCCTTAATGTACTGCAATTAAAAAGCCTACTTTTAAAAAATTACTCATATCCACCACAAGAAGAAAGGAGCACAGTCTCCACTGGATGGTAGAAGTATCAATGGATTCTGCAGTACCTTTTAGCAAAGATGCTGTTTCTCTGCTCCCTCTGTATGCTTCATTTGAAGCTGAGAGGGAAACCAGTGTGAAGATAGCTTACTCTGTGAAAACCCAAAGCGAGGGACACGGCTGGCTCATTGCCAACGGACTGAAGACATTTTCACCTGTCCAAAAGCACTTGAGTGTCCTTGGCTCTTCTGTGCTGGAAATACCTGCTTTTCCCCCCCCGGTACTCCTCATTCCCATGTTGATACCAGTCTCTTCTGCTTATTTTTTCTGGCCTATGATTATTTTCTCCTTCATTTCCTCAAGTCAGAGCAGTGGCTCTGTGAACACTGATAGCAGCGTGAGTAATTGAATTCCTCTTTAAAAAAAAAACAACAAAAAAACACAAAAGAAAACAGAATCTTTGCATGCTACTGTTCCTGTCCTGGAACAGTATAAAAACAGGCAAAGCAAAGGAACAAAAGAGTTTATTCCTTTTGACAAGAGACTAAATTTGAAGTGAATAGTAAGACAGTTGCTTCCTATGATGATATACAAGGGGTGGCTCTGGAGCCAGAGCACGCAGGAATCTTCATAGCACTCACTCTGGGGTAAAGCTCCCTCTTGATGGACTAAAGAAGGGATTATGATCCTGCTGAGCAAAGAGGTCCAAAGCCTCATGGTCTTCTGAGGAGGCAAAGAAATCAAGATTGAATCATACTCTCATCAACATATTTGCCAGGAATTGAGATCTTGTCATCCCCTGGTACTCAGGCAGCTCTTTGGGCTCTATGTTATTTTCTCACTTTTAAACATGTATGGCTAATAAGACCTGCAATGCTGCTCTCTATTCATTATTTTAGTTTGTGCAGGGTATATCCATGTGTCTTCAACTGTATTCCCTTACCTGGCTTAGTTAGTCTCTGAACAAAGGTTCAGGAGCATCTACAGCTTGTATCTTGGATAGAGGATAGAATTTACATTGTGACTGCCTAGCAGAAAGGCAGATGTAAAAGGTTCGTGGCAAGAAGGTGATGCTGGTTTTGATAAAGTCAGCCCAGGAGGAACTCCTGAGCCAAGAGCACCCTTGCCAACCCCCCTGCAGACCTAGAACTTCTGGGGTTCCTCTCACCACAACACCATACACAGAGATTTGGAAAAAGACTGTAAGGCATTGGCCTTCAAGCTGAGGATGAGGGAGAAAGGATGGTTGTTAGATGTGCTCCTTTGCTTACTTCCTGAGTGGGTTTTTAACTCTTTTCCTATTATGATCAGACCTAGAATGTAGTTATGACATTAATATATGAGTAAAACATACCCAAAATATTATTCTGATCTGATTAGAGCTTTCCATAACTCTCTCCAGCCTATTATCTCCCAGAAAAATTTAATCAAAATTGCAAACTCACTCTGATTGGGCTTAAAGACTGGCAATGGCAAGCAGAGAAGAACAGGCCAAGTGCTGAAGGAAATAATATTCCTGGTATTTATTGCAAGTTTGGAAGGTATGCTTTGATAAAAGTAATCTGAATGGAGGGCCATGGCAACTTGAAAATAAGGTTACAAAACTATGGCAGAGATTTGCTGTCTGGCTCCCACCAGGTTACCCTTATCACCTATGCAGGTGGATGCAGCAGCTCCAGCACTGGAGCTGCCAGCAGGAGAGGAGCAGAGTGAGCCTTGTTGGCTGCCTTCTTCTCATTTCTCTCCTCATCTCTGCTGTTACAATGCAGAGCTTGCATCCTACTGTCTTCATGACAGTAGATGGTGCTATTAAGAGCACTATTAATACATATATAAATAATAGCAAGCATACTGAGATGGACTATATTAAACAGTTTATGTTTTCCATGTATTCCTCATGCCAGGGAATATCAGGGCACTCGTACATATTCTAAAATAGCATTTTCGTGTCAGGTCGTGTTTAATGTTAGTGCAGCCACTTTTCTGTGTCCCTACAGATCTGCTCCAGAGAGAAAACAGAGAAAGACAGTAGGCTGATGCTGTGTAGCAAAGAGCCTTGTTACATCAAGTCTTACTGAGATTTCAAGGATAATTGCAGTAAGCAGGATGCAAACAGCTGGATCAGAATCTGGCAGGGCTAATCTAAGTGAAAATAATTTCTTAGTTTTCACAAGAGTCCTCAGCAACTTGAGATTAAGCCATCATCGCTGTAATCACTTGGGAAGTGCTGTTCTCAAAAGCCAGCAGTGATTACTTTATTGGCACATGGCAGTCGCTCTGCTGCTTTTTAGAAAAGAGACTTGTAGTCTTGGTCTGGTTACAACAATTGGCTATTATTACACCCAAAGTAGCAGATTAGGCAAGAACCTTTGGTCTCAGTGAGGCAGAGGCTATGATAAGAAGCAGTTTTTGCTGGGAACAATTTACAAAGGCAAGCCTCCTCCCAACCCAACCCCAAGAAGTGAAATGATATCAGCACTATCAAAGTTGGAAACAGTCATTTCTGATTCCCAGAGCAGTCATATTTACAGGAACCAGATAAGCTTCTTTCCTACCCTGTACAAAGTTGTCATTACAATCAGGATCTGTGTGTTCTAGCTAATGAAGGATTGGGCCAAGATATACACAGAAATTGTCCCCAAGGGCCCTGAAACAGGCATGCAAAGCATGAAAGCACTCAGCAACATGCTTTGTACTGACAGGCTTAGAGAAAGACATGGGAGGCCCCTTAAAACAAAACCTCCTTTTTCTCCAGCTAAAAATGTCCAAAAAAGCAACACTTATCTGAGGGAAAGAGTTGCTCAGAGCTGAAATAAGTTTGTCTGTATATTTTAAGTCTTCTGTCTTCTAACTTCAGTTCTTCAGACTTCATACAGCCCTTTTCCAAAAACATTCAAAACCAGACACATTCAGCTTTGTCAACAGTGTAACAAGCAAAAGATGTAGTTTGGTCCAACACCCAGTTCTTAAAACCACCACTCTCAGCTATTCCTTCATTTTCTATCATTTTCCTTTGCTAGCAGCAAATCTAGCTAGCAAAATCCTAAAAAAATAAATAACCCAAACACTTAGGTCTTTAAACTCATCTTTGAATGCATACAATTTTGTACTCTGTACGTGTCTGAGAAGATTTAAATAGCAGCAGATTGTGTTGCAAGCATTTTCACAGTGATGGAAATTAAAGACCTATTTCTCCAACCTTTTACATACATGCTTAACTTTGGATGATGTTACTTTGGATTAATGTTACTGACAACAAGGGTATAATTCATATGCTTTGCTGTGGTAATGCCCAAGAACTGTACAGACAATACAACAATATCCATAGAATTGCAGAATCACAGGACATCCTGAGTTGGAAAAGGTCCAAAATCTGATTTGCATTTTAAGCCAGGTTTTATTTAAGAGGATATTTGTATTTGTGAACACTGTCCCCACTGCTTAGTTCAAAAAGAGACGTGAAGATTGGAGACAACTCCCATTATTCTTTCCTCTCTGAGTTCCCAGCGACAGAAACAAACCTGAGCACAGAAAGGGCTAGGCTGAGCCCCAGCCGAATCATAACACTTGTAAATTAACTTGCTTATCAAGAGCTTTATAGCCCAGCCCTACCAACATCGTGGAGCAAAAGCTGAATGACAGATGAGTATGACTAGATAGAGGCTGGGTTTTATGCAATAGACATTAGTGGAGTCAGTCCAGAAAGGTAAAGTCTGTTTTCTAAAGCTAAATGTCACGATTAAGCAGTCTGAACACTTCAACCTTCCAGGTTCTAAATGAACATAGTGCCACCACAGCTAATGGTAGGAAATCAACTAAATTTCTGCACAGTGCAGAAATGGTTTTGAAAGGTTCTTACTTCAATTTCAGCTACTTGTTTCTACAGAAAGATGAGCAGGTATTGGATTTGTTGCATTAAATAAAGGAGAAGTTAGAGAAATATCACAGAGTATGTATGTCGTCCATCTGCAAAACATGAGATGTCACTTGTCTGCATTGGAAATACCCAGGGACACTGCTGCTACAACATTTTGCCTCCTCCTGATCCTGGGTTTCTGGATCACTTAGCAAAATTGTAGAGGCACAAAAGTTAGAGAAGAGACATATAGTTCCTATACATTATCATGGAGATGTAATATTTTTCTGGTCATAGTTCAGCTATTTGGTGTGCACAGTACTGTCACAAAGCAATTCAATGGAAAAATAATATAGGAATAATTTTACATATCCACTGGACACCCTTTTTACTTAGCCACCAAGCTGATCTCTACATAGGTACTGAATCTCTTCCTATTAGAGGTCTTTGGTTAAGATTTTTTGCTCATGAGTACCTGTGCATCAAACCATAAATCACAGTAGTTTGTATCTCTTCCGCAGCCAAGCCAAGGTGCAAAATACCAGATCTGGATAACACTGACCTGACAGAACTGCTGTCAGGTATCATAGTCATCCGAAAAACAGGCAACACAAATGGAGGGAGAAAAGCCTTGAAAACTTTGTTGAGATTTTGAATTAATCGCTTCAAAATTTTAAATGCAAATGTTTGAAAATGAGAAATGAATGTGTTTACACAGCCCACTGGAGCCAGTGCCTTCGTGGCAGCACAAATAGGAAGAGGTGAAGTAAAGCACTTAGAATATGCATGAAAACAGTGACAGCATTTAATGAAGTGAAAAAAGTTGCTTCAAAACACTGCTGAAAGAAAGGGAGGGAGACAAAACTTAAGCGCCAGGAGGGTACACTTCTAGAAGATGTTAGCAGGTTGTAGATCTTGTTTCCATAACTCATTTGTCTGGCTAGAATTAGGAGTTTTTAAACACTCACTAAATATTCATACATTTCTGGATAGGCTGGCTGGAAGTTTTTGTGTTCAGTAGATGAATCATGCCTCTTCTTCCAGTAAGAGAAGAAAACTTCCATCGTCTTGCTTCACGTAAGAGATTCTATTGCAAAAATGTATGGCCCAGTTCAAATTAAAGTAATAAGATTTATAAAAACATTGCTGAATACAATGCCACTGCATGACCTTCAAATTCTAAGGTGATGATGATGCCTTTAAAATCGTCTTTTGATGCTAACATACTAGCAAGCAGCTAACAAACACCATTTCAGAAGTACTAATTGATTAATCAATACCCAGATTTCTTTGATTTCTACATCTTTTATATTCTTTTTGGAAAATAACCCCTTAAGAACAGCGTTTCTGGGAAATAAAACAGTTTTGATGGGATTAACAAAACAGGGGTTTCAATGAGAGCACCACACAAGCACATGCTCACTGTCCTGTGCACAGTTTGGTGCATCTCTTTGGATCAACAGATTACAGAGCAAACCTTGGCATTAGGGCCAGGTTTGGTTTTACAGTCCTTCTTAGAGCCAGATGTGGAAATTGATGGGAAGACTTAGAAAAAGCTGAAGGATGCTTCCTCATTTAAATGATGTGTATAAGTGCTTCTGCATGGGAAGGCAAGGAGGAAAGTAAGGATGACGTTAGGGCTAACCCGTAGACTTATTGCATCCAGCTCAAGCAGCATATTCCACAAGTTCTGGGTTGGCTGGGATTTTACCATTCCTGCAGTCATGGTCCTCAAATCCATTTGGGATTCCAATCACCCACTGCTGTTAATGTTCAGCATAGTGGAGTGCATAAACCCACTGATAACACCTACCAAAGAGAAGGAGCCCCCCCAGCACAGCTGGAAGTGCAACGTGCTTACCCACAGCTGCATGCTATGCCAGCTGAAATATTAACCACACATGCATGCGTAGAAACAGGATTTAAAGATCACTTGTTGGAAATCAGCAAGGTGCCAAACATTCTGTCTAGTGTTGTTAGAAACCCACTGTATTGTAGCTACGAGATGCTGCCTGTGGCTTCCTGGCATAGACTGAAGCATGCATGCCTTAACCACAACTGCAATCAGGTCTACTGTATTTCCCCAAACAGAGAGGAAGGAACAGAACTGCGTGCAACTGTCACAAAGCTGCAGTAATAGTTTAAGGCCCTGCATATTGCAGAGTTGAGAGGCAAAACCCCCTGACTGTGGGTCTGCCTGAGATGGTTTTGAAGATGGTACCCAGGTGTTCAAACAGCTGCAGCAAACAGGCAACCCCATCAATTGATCCTGGGTGGGAACAGAATGACGTGCAGCTAAGTAATTCTTAGAAGAGATCCTTCATTGAGGACACAGCCATCTGGTTTGTCCCTGTAGCAAGCACCAACAGCCCTATCAGCTCCTTACAAATGCTCTCTCTGTGTTCAGGTACCCAAGGAGGCTGAGCTATTTTATGCTGAGTGGTCTCTGTAGGGGTTTTCCCTACCCTTCTTGGTCTGCATTCAAGGTCTGAAATGAGATAGAAAAGCAAATTGAAACCATACAGGGCCAGAAGGTCAAAAAATAGTCACTAAGATGGGCTCCACTGACTCTGAACACTGAAGGTATGTGAAGGTTCCAGTAAGATTAATTTCAGAGTGTAATGCATAGTGTCTTCAGCAAGGCCTGGTGCCACTATCTACAGGACTGCAGTTGTGCAATTCAGATTCAGGTTGTAGATGCACAGTGCATGGAGTTACTCAGAATCAAAGTCAGTTCATCAGCCACTCTACAATGAGTGATGGCTTTGCTGCAGTCAATAGTGCAGGGTTCATTCACAGCAGCTGATCATCTGGCCCTTGAGGGTTCATGCTGACACAAATCTTCAGTCAGCAGAACACCAACATGAGAAGCTACAAATGCATTTGTGGACAGCCCATCAATAAGAACATGAAGAGAGGTGACATTTTTTCATGCATGTTTAACAGCTATGCTGTTCTTAATTTCAAAAGCAACAGCAGCCAGTCCCTACTATGCCTCTTCAGTGCAAGCTACATAAACCAGAGTCCCTGTCCCTGTATGCAGAAGCAATGCAGTGCAGGAGCAAGATGTCTATTATTATTCTCAGTATGCTTCACTCTCATTAAATTCCAGGGGAGTCATCTGAATCAACTGCAATGCTTGGAGCGCTACTGATCGCAGTGCAGGGGCTGGCTGAACTAAAAGCCAGATAGGATGCTGGGGAATAGGTAACTGCAGAAAGCAGAACCTCTTTGGCATTCAGAAGGAAACTAAAACACTTCATTTAGTTTCCTGGTAATAATCTCTCCACTGAGCAATTTTGCTCTGTGCTTGTGACAGAGATCCTCTGGGTGTTCCCACAGTTCAGAATTTCTTTATTCTGACCATCACTCATTGATGGGGATCAGGAGTGATAAGGCTTCCAGAGAGCAGCCTTGCTGAGAAGTTAAAGCCATTCTGTGACCTCTCTACAAATCACACAGGAGAAGACAGCTAGAACATGACACCCCACCTGGCTGGGGCAGGAGAAAGCTGGGGCGAGTGCTTAGTTCACTCTTATAAGAGGCCATACTGTAATGTGCCCCTACACAACACCATCAAAGAGAGAGAGATTCCACAGGCAAGCTTGTGTCATACCAATTAGTAATGCTACTGCAAATTTGGCTGGAAGAGACCAACTTCTGGACAGATTTACAGACAGGCAGTGACTTACAAACTGTTACAGAATGCAGCATCATTTAAGACTTTTAATTAACAGAGGTTCGCTGCTTATCTTGGCAAACAGATGCAAGAGCTGCCTCCTTCATTTACCAGGGACCAGGCCAGCAGCACTTTCCTTCCAGCTGAGTGAGTGCTGAATGAGCTCACCTTCTAGAAGTAACTGTTTTCTGCAAGGCTATGTCCCTTGACACATAGAAAACACAAGTATTTTGCAGGCTCTATCACCAGAAGGAAACATGTTGGTCACCCACAGAAATGCCTACCACATATATGTCAGAGAAACCTGTTAGCTAATTTCTGCATCCAGCTGACAAGGCCAGAGCTTGCCTGCAACACTCCCAGGTGATTCACTTGGACTGCATTTCCAGACACTGACAGTATTTGATGTTTGCCAGCCAGCATCGCCTCACTCTGGTTCTCTGGATCACACTGCATCCATGCCACAAGCTGATCAACAGCCGAGAGGCTGTAAGAACACTAGAACCATATGCAAACACTTCACATGGTGAAGACAACAGGGTTAAAATGCTTGGGATCAGTAAAGAAGGTGGAAGACGTCATGCAGTGTGACTGCAGCGCAACTTCAGCTTCTGGCTCACCATGAGCATCACAGACAAAAATACTCCCTTAGACACAAAGACACAAAGTAACAGAGGGTGCAGATATTTCCTAAGTGACACAGAAGGAAGGTCTCTGAATGTTGCAGAGGCTTAAGGAGCATTTCAGAGACTCTAAGACCAGAATTTAGAAGCCCAGTATGACAAGTTGAAACCTACACACTCAGCAGTGCCACCAGATTCCCTGTTGTTCAATGGCTTTGGGATAGCCTGTAATAAAAAAGGTGTCTTAGTACATAAGAACTGAAATTATCTCCGCAGTTGCCAAATTAGCCATTTTGCTGTCAGTTTAAGTGACATCCTTAGGAAAGGCCATGGTCAGAGACTGACCACTCCCTTGCTAGAACAGCAGGAAAAGGGAGCTCTTCTGGGGGTTTGGATGTTACCACAGTGAGATACAAACCTACATTTGCCCAACTTACTGCAAGCAGCTGTATTCAAGCACTGTATCGCTACAAGCTAAGTCATGCTTGGCTGATCCTTTCCTTTGGTATTCAGTGGTTTCCTTACAATAAAGGGATCCACTTGCAAAATTCATCACAAAAGCCATCTTGGGAGAAAGGGGGAGTTCAGCCATTCAGTATGCCAGCAACAAGCCATGGCAGCAGGTATTCATGTGATTGAAAGCACATTTACAAGCTTGTACTGATCTGCCACTTGTAACACACATTGCATATTATGTGCCACCTCTGATTCCCCTGGGCTCTAAGTACAGTTTAGTCAGTCATTTTGCAGAAATGGTTTGATCAAGAAGAAGGTGAACTTGGTAATCATGTGCTGCATGGCTGTGTAGGCATAAAGTGGGGAACTCTCCCCACAGGAGACCACTAGCTTTCAGTGCAGGAGTTCTGCCGCTACCAGCTGTTTCCTCTCAGTTTCTATTAAGATTTGACAGCTCACTGAAAGTTAGGAAGGAGAAAAAGATTTGCTTGGGAAAAAAAAAAAAAAAAAAAAAGACTCACTCTTACCAGGTCTCCTATGCTATGCTATAGCCAACAGCAGGGGAGGACCAAGCTCTACACGTGGTTATTAGAAATAGCTTTTTGGGCATTTAAAGTTGATTCTTCAATGCGATATTGATTTGCACTGCAATAAGTGATTTGGAACTGCTTGCAGATTTAAAGCACGTAGCTGAATCAGTTACTGTGAAAGCACAATTTCAAGTTAACCTATGCAGCTTGAAGAGAAACACCTGACTTCTTCCCCAAACAAGAACAAAGACTGCTAGGCCAGATTCACCACATCGGGTCCCTCATGACAAAGGTACATGGTCCATAAGCAAGAAAGAACATCGCGATACCACAGCTAGCACTGCCTGCTGGAGCTGTTACAGTGTTTGTGTGCAGTGCATTAGTGTGACACTAAAATATACATGTGCTCAGTATGCCTCAGGCAGCATTTTGTCCCCAGCAAACAACCCCAGACAAAGCAAAGATGACAGCTATGAGACAGAGAATTCACGAGTTCAGCTCCATTTAAAAGATATCTTATTTAAGAAAGATGGCAATCCCATATAGCATGTGAAGAATGTCCAAATTACCAAAGCATGTTTCATTCCTTTACTAGACTCCTAACGCATACAAAAAGTCTGCTGACGATATCCACTATACATGTAATTGCTTTTGCTTTGCATTTCCCTAATACTCTGGGATGTTACGCACTCAATAGATATCTACTATTTTTATCTATCAAAACAGAGTCAACACAGTTTTTCCCCACTAAAATCAATGCAGGCTTACAGTAAGCCATCTACCAAGAACTTCATATTATTTTTCTGTATGTCTTCACAAGAGAAAGAGAGAAAAGCAACAAGACCTCCAGGTTTCTCCTTGCTCTAAAGGACTTCGTGCATTCTTCTAATAATCCCAGTAACGCCTCTTTGCTCTCCCTGAGTTCCCCTGGCTGGTGGGGGCACAGGAATATGCTGCCGCTTTGGCTCCTTTTATCCTTTCCTATGGCTCTCCCCCTATTCATTCTTGCTCCACAAAGTAAAAGCCACAAACCAAGCCCAGCATCTCAAATAACTCAATTTTCTTAAAGAATCAAGGCCTCCCCCATAAACTTCACTTCTTCCCTACTATACATCAAAAATACAAGGACTTCCAGATAGGGCAACGTCCTATCTATCTCTGGGACCTTCCTTTCACACCAGTCTCTACAAGTTCCCCACTCTTCAGGATCCACAGTCCTTTCATCCAACCTTAGATACAGTTACTACACAGGCGAGACCCAATGTCTCACTTGGCACAGATTTCTTTAAACAGTTTTCTCCTACCATCACAGAACACCTTTCCATCTCTCCTGTGAGAGGCGCTTTTCCACTCCTACACCCACACCTTCCTGCAGCTCACTACATCAATATCAACCTTCTCTAGGCTCCCACTTTCCAATTGAATACAGTCACTGTCTAAATCCATCCTTTAGATGAGCGTTCCTTTTATCCAGATGAAAACAAACAAACACCCCACTTACCTCTTCCTCCATTTACATGTTTCACTACATGCACTTCTGTCCTCTTACTGGCTTGGCCTTTTGTCTTAAAGCACAGCAGCCTTAAATACAGCTTCAGAAAGACAACCCCCCACCACCACCACACTAGTTGCAGGAACACAAGCCACAGCTGTGTCCATTTATCAGAGGATCAGTTCACAATGTTTCTTGCATTAGCCTTAATTAAATGGCAGAAAACCTTTCTTACTTCACCAGGTGAAGCCTTAAACTGTTGACTTTTCTCCCCTTCCCTACAAAGCCTTTGCTACCTCCTCAGCTTAATGTATAGCACCAGCACACCTGGGGTTTGGGAGGTGGGAGCCTTCTTTCTCGCTGTTCTCCCTGGGGAGATTCAACTTGACAAAACTGCTGGTTAGAAAACAGTTTTATAGAAAACCTTCTCAGATGTTATTTTGTCTAAGTGGGGATGCTCCTGTTAATGAGCTGTTACTCACTTTAATCTCTGTGTTACAGTACTTTGGAAAGCATGTCAATAACTCGATTTTTGAAAATCAAACTGAACCAACTTAACAGTGGTGAATTCATTTTCCTGAAAAAATATAGAGCACTCAGGAAAAGAAGTATTTAAGACCAGCCAGCTCCTTTTCCTGCAGACTTTTCTGTTTAGTATCAAAACTAAAGCTCTGTGTTTTTCTTCCCAACTACATTTGTTTTGCTAAGTATGCTGCATTTTATGATAGAAACACAGAAATAAAACATATTTTTCCTCTTAACATCTGGAAATACGATTGAATTTCTTTTTTCCTTTTTCTTTTTAAGCATAAGGCCTTTTAAGGAAATAAGACACAGGACTGAAAGATCAAAATAATTTATTCAAACAAAACTTGTAGAACAAGTTAAATAAGTATGACAGCTCTTCTGGAGCTGGCATTGGATACTTTACAATGGTAGAAGATCAGTGCAGACCATCAGCAAGCAGCAACGTGCCTCTAGATGAGCTTGGATGAGTACAGAAGAGGAGTGTGCCAGTAGAGGGAGACTTCAACTGCAGAATCACAGAATGGTTTGGGCTGGAGAAGACTTTAGAGACCATCTAGTTCTAATCCTCCCCCCATGGACAGATTTTCTCTCAGTAAGTGAAAACATCAGCTGAATCTAGCTGGAGAAACGGGTGAGGTTGGGAAGGGAGAAAAAGTGCTACTTAAGATAAGTGAGAGAAGGAGGTGTAGAAAGCTATGCCATAAGCAGGGCAACAGGGAAGCTAGGGTCAATGCCAGGAAAAATTTCCCAGCAGAGAAGTATATAAGCATGCCATGACAGTGAATTCATAACAAAGAATACTTCACATTAGTCAAAACTGGAGCTATACTGAATTTACATTCACTTCAGTTAGTTGGTAGAACTCCTACAGTTTTGCTTACAACTGTGGTGTAGCACTTAGCTGTCCTACTCAGCATTTGTCCCTTAAAGAACTGTTAGACATCAAGATAGTCTTGATGGTCACACTGGGAGATATTTGGATGCAACTTGACCATGAATTCCTCATTCCTTCTCAGCTGGTCTTGCAGAGCCAGGGAACAAGAGAGAAGCCTGCTCACTAGGCTCTGCTCAAAGCACCCATAACCTAATGGAGCCTAGGTTTTCCAGGAGGATGTACTCTCAGTGTACTGGTCCAGAATCTGCACAGAGGCTCCCTCCTTACTTTAAAACTTGCTAACCTAAGCAATCTGTCTCATTAATTAATAGCCCAGTAACTCTCCTTAAAAAAAGAAGAGACATGAATGGGAGAGGAGAAACATGAGCATTT
The DNA here is from genome assembly GCF_023343835.1 of Lagopus muta. Taxonomy (NCBI): domain Eukaryota; kingdom Metazoa; phylum Chordata; class Aves; order Galliformes; family Phasianidae; genus Lagopus; species Lagopus muta. The sequence continues at coordinate 16,064,406 of NC_064436.1, forward strand.
CCTTAATCACAGAAGGAACAACTTACTGAACAGCCTCACCTCTGATGCTTCCTGGGCAGACTTCATCTCTTCTCCTTCCTGAACCTGACCTGACTCAGCCCTGCAGTCCCAGCCCCATGCAGGTGCCAAGGTGTGTTTGACTTGCAGCTGTATCTGTGCAGCCATTTTATAACAAGTGCTGAGAAAAGGGTGGGTGCTCAGTGTCTGCACTCTAATTACCAGAGTATTGTCCACTGGTCTATGATAAATATGTCCTTAGCTGTTCATGCCTTTCTGATGTTATATAAGTGGATTTGGAGAAAGAGCATTGTCATGAGCAAGTTTCTAATTAGGAAAAGAAATAAATAGAATTATTGGAATTAAGGCAGTACCTCATCACGAATGACCCAAATGCCTTCCTTGTGCTGCAGTCCACTGCAGGCTATTAGAAAACAACTTTTAAATTATTATTTTTTAAAGTTAATTCATCATGGAGATGCAAGAGCAAAGGCAAATTCCTTTGCAGTCTGGCAACCACGCTCTCAGGCTGCTGGTTCCACCTAGTTTGACAATGCTAAGGGCAAAGAACAATGCATTATGAACAGGGTGCTCCGCCATACAGCTGGACCCTGCCTTGTACAAACACTGCTGAACTATGAGCAGCAATGGTGTGTACATTAACGTTTCCTGATTTGCTCTGGCAACTTTCTGTCCATCCAAACATGCACTTTGCCATTACTAGTCATAGCTGCCTACTGCTACATACCTACTACCACACTGGCTAATAGATGTCTAAATAACAGTGGCTTTTTTTGCAGAAGTATCAAGCATCCATAGATCTTCATGGCCTGACCTCGACAGCAGAAAAGAGCACTCCAACATTTTTCACAAATGAGACTGTATTTACCTAAATACTCGGTTGCAGATTTAAGTGCCTACATTTTAAAATATTGGCTTGTGAAACTAGTGATTTGTGGCTCTCAGAGGAGCAATCTGAAATTGGATGAAGAAGTATTAAGGTTTCCACTCACAATTCTACTACTTACCACACAGTGTTATTGATAGAGTTTGAATCCTCAAAGATGTGGCTGTTTCCTAGTCTGGTTAAAGAAGCTGAGCAGATATCCTGGGATCTCATGCTGCCAGTCAGAAATCCGACCCCTCAGGAAATCAATTTATGTATGAACCAGAAGCTAGCAGGCACTACCTCACTGAGACAAATTTGTTGCACGGTATAAAATCAGACAGAAACTGTGCACTGGTGATGATGGGTTTGATGAGATGCTAGCTCTTTTTCTTTCACAGAACTGAGCACTGTCTGTTTTCTGCTGTGTAGAGGATCTCAAAGACTTTTACTTGCTGCAGTAAGACTACAAGGATGAAGCAGGAAACTCTCAGAGGTTTTCCTGCCTCCTAAGGCAGCCTGCCAGATGCAGCATGCAGATGATGAATCCAGCCACTGCAGGGAAACACCATGCTCCTGGCAGGTAATGGTCAGGAATAATCTTTGGCAGTCACTGGCATACAGGAACCTGAGCCATATGAGAAGGAATCCAGCAAGGCTCATTAATTAAATACCCTGCACAGGGCAATTAGCTGAAGTAGTTGGAACCCTCACAGCCAAGTACAAGTACAAAAACAGTGAGTTCAGAAGCACATTTAACAAAACAAATAATCATTATTTTGGGGAAGACAGCTCCAACTTTGGATAGAGAGCCCCAATTTGCCATGCAGAAGGGTCAATATGTAACCACACTTCCCCAAGATCTGTTTCTCTCCTTTCACTTCCCTGATTGTGGCAAGGTAGGATGGCAGGAAGTGATTTTCCATATTCCCCAAGTTATAGCCATAGGAAAGATTAAGTCTGGGTACAGTAGTCATGTCCTCTAGTAGTAGACAGGCACATGGGAATACTGCACCTGTAATATGATTGGATCAAAAACCTTTGCTGCCATTGTCTGTTATCTTACACTATTTCATACCTTGAGATAAAACTTCTGTTTCCCTTAGGTGCAGAAGAGGGTTCAAGTTATTCTGATGCTGATGCTCCTGGCACCTCACACCACTCGGTGTGTGTATCCACCATGGATGTGGGGGATGTCCTTTCTTTCCATATGCCAGCCTACAAACAGAGACCCAGAATAATTAAGACAGTGTTCGTTTTATTGTACTCAGCATGGAAACCAGAAAATGTAAAACAGCAAACATTAAATTCCTAAGGAAGTCAATCAGGCGAGTAACATTGCTTTATATCATTGTACGACTTCTTCACATGCAGACTTCTGTTGGTATGTCTCAAATAAATGCTATGGTACATCTGGAAGCCTAGAACTAGCTTTACTTTGTACAGTACATCACGTTCAGTCAGTAAAACCATAAAAATAATAAAGCCACAATAATATTAGTCATCATTAGAAACACAAAACTGTTTTCCTTCTTTTGCTGACTGATTTACAATCATCCTTTTTATGGTGCTTGCAACAGCCAGGAATTCAGAGTTCACTCATCTTCTCTCCCTTCAGCTCTGTATACAAGCTCCCATCCCTTTCCAGTGTGCTACTGAGACCTTAACTTCAGACCTGAGACTTGATTTTATATACCAGAAACACTCGGACTTTTTTTTCCCCATTACTGAAACTTCTCACGGCAGCATCTAAACCTGGGTTTAAAGTACTTGAAACTATTCATGTGATGTTGCTAAGAAGTATCTGACAGACTTGTATTTTGCAGCATACAACTGCTGGAGACTTCGCTGGAAGAGCTGTCATTTATTTCTACGCCAGAGGTTAACACTCTAAGCAGAAACTTAGGAAAATCTCAAAGCGACTCAGTTCATACAATTCTGTCTCCAATGAGCTCAGATGCCTGCTGTCACCCACAGCCTTTGTGAACAAACCCATTTGTATACAGAAGCATTGGTTTCCTCAAAGCTCTGACTCTGAAGTCAGTGTGCATCCCTGCACACCCAGGCACTGTGCTTTTTGTTGACAGCCTCAACATGGAGTCTGGCCAATTGACTTTTGTTAGCTAGAGCCCCGGGAATTTATTTATAGAGACCAGATAAAGCCCTCATTTCTACTCACTGTTGCAGAGTGATCTAAATTTGCCTTAAATTTGTGGAAAATGTTGAGCCTCCAGCATTCAATTAGAAAGGGCAAAGGGAAAAAAAAACCTTAGAGTATGTATAATGCATGAGCTCTACATATGTGTACAGCTCTTTCAAACATGTACACACACATACATGAGCACATACAAGCAACACTGACAGCAAACTTTCTTAGGGGAAAACAATATTTCCTCTCTGCGTGGCTGGGATCTATCAATTTCTTCTTTAAAGAATCCTGAAGGATGAAAGATGGGTTTCACATAACAAAATCTTTATTTCCAAGATTTGGTTCAAAATCCACATTATAAATGCTGTGAAAGAAGAGGTGCTCAGAAAAGAACACAGCAGACCAATTATTATAGCTCGGAGCTTCCAAGAAATGAATTACGTTCATTTCACTTTGGATCAGTTCAGCTGCTATGCTTCTTTCTTTTAAATAGCTACACTAACTCAGGTGGGATATTGAAATTTAGGCCCCTATGAGAACATCTCAAAACATTCGAATGTACAGGACTTGATCTTCAAGCCCACTGGTGACTGCAGCACCCCGTGACTCTGGAGATACTTGTAGTGTGCAGCATTTGGATAGGAATGTAAGTGCATCCATTTGAGACAACTTTGAAAACAGTGACCACTTACACAAGCATCAACCAGACGAAAAAAAATAACAACAAAAAAAACCTCTAAAAAAATAAATGAACAAAGGCTGAGATGCTACTAAAACAAAAAAGGAAAAAAAAAAAGGGACAGGAGGGTTTCTTTCACAATATAGCCCTTACCTTTCTAAATGATGGAACTGAAACACTGACTGCAAGAGGCTCTATATTGCTCTAGACCTTGGAGCTTGATGAACACTTATCTCACATTCAGAGCTGTCATCTCTATAAGCTGACTGTGAAAGGCTTACTCTGCCTTGGTAACCTTCTGCATTCATTTTTAAAAGGTGTAAAGGAAGAGATACGGAACAAGACAATGAAGAATCAGCCTAACAAACTAGCAAGATTTTTAGTTTTATATTTTTACATTTATAAAAACTTTGCTAAGTAGTAAAACACTGATATGGTAAATCCCACCAAATGTCCAAAAGGAATTTTCCATCAACTTCAACACTGATTTTTATTTGCATTTCCGTTTCTAACTGTAACACTTCAAAGCAGTCATGACACTCAAGATAAAAGCCAGCATTATCTTTAGACCACATATTTCCTTTCTCTGAATCCGTTCAAGGTATTTCTCCAAACAGCGCATTTTCCAAGCTCTTACATGGTAGTAGTGGTGCTAAATGGAGCTTGTTCACCTACTGGTATCACCAGTTACTTTATAAGATCAGTTTTATTGAATCATATTTGCATACATCTATACACATTAGCAAAATATACAGCTTTTGGAAAAATTCATTTTCCTAATAGCCATGGGACACTTAGAACATAAAAACGTGAGAGCTCAGAATGAACAAGTGGGGATAACTGCAAAAATTAAGCAAAACATTGGCTCTAAGGACACAGAAATATCTCCATGAAGAACACATATCAGCTATGCTTTAGTTTTCATTTGGTCTTTTCTTCCTCACTTTTCTCAGTAATTCCTTCTTAACTGTTTCAAGGAAGGTTTCCTACCTCTGAAATGGGGAAGACAGGTATTTTCCTCCCTGTCTCCAGATCTTTCCTCACTCTGTTTTTCCTAAGCCAGCAGAGGTCAGGAGGACCAAGTCAACAGAAATGAAGCAAGACTTTGACACTTGTGCCCAAGCCAACGTGAAGCCAGCAGACATCAACCAAGTGCACAGATAGTGGGAGTCATCATGGCCTCAACTGAACTCCAGGCCAGGCTGCAAACTGCCTGCAACAGGGTTCTCCTTCAATTCAGCTTTTGTATTGGAAACACTGAAACATAGAAGTAAACACTGCATTCTCAATAACTGTTCTGGTCTTGGCTCTGGCCACATCAGTCTTTCCAGAAGCTCTGACAGAGATGTTTCCTGACAATTAACTTGTTTCCCTTGTCTCATCTTCCAACAAACTGAATTTAAGAGTTACTTTAACTGGTCAGGCTGCAACACAGTTCCTCTGTGTTTTTTTTTCTCTATACAGATTCATTCTTGGGAATGACAAAGTAATTTTTGCTTTGTACCCTTTTTTAATTATCCCAAATGGATTTCCTTGGTTGTTAACTATTCAACCAACGCTCTGTGATGCTGAGTCACAGCACAGGGAAGATGAGCAGGATGAAGGCACATGGATCATCCCCCCAAACACTCTGCCATATACTACTCCAAGCACATTTTTACTTTTTACGCTGAAACGACACCAAGAACAGTCTTTCTTGGCTGCTAAAAGACCACTCACACACAAATTTGCTAATTGCTACCCAAAACATGGTTTTGTTTTCCTTCCGATAAACATACATCATCCATCTGAGGGTTCACAGCATCATCTAGATATAGTAAGCACAAGAAACCATAAATTGCCAGTGTTAAGCTACCAGGTTGTCTACAGTCTGCCCTAGGAGGGCAAAGGAGAAGCACAAAATATTTTACATGAGATGCGCTGGTGATTATCGATTCATTTTTGTGTGTTTGTCTTGGCACATTATTGCTTGGCTTCAAATGCACGCCTGCAGGAGCTCTGCATTGCTGACATTTTGCATTTGTCTGTGCACAAGTATTTTCACAGAGTGCAAAAGCACAATGCTCGGCTGACCATCACGCTTTTTCCAGCTATGCCCATGCAGTTGTTTAGATGCATCCACTTGGTTATCTACCCAGCAACGTTTTGCTGTATGTCTGTATTGGTGAAATTTTCCTGGAAGAAAGGTTGCTGGGTAGGGAAAAGGGGTGGAGTGACTGGTGAAGACTCCTGGCTGGAAGCAGCTGCAGGGTATCCAGAGATCCAGAGATTCTTGCTGAAGAAGCGTTAACTCCAGTGCTTACACATTGCTAAGCTCAGTTCAGCCTCAGTAAAATCATTCATACCCACATTCTAGAAACATTTTGGAGTGCTTGAGCTAAAGGATAAAGTTCATGGAATTTGGTGAGTGCATGATAGCCGTTTATTCTCTAGAAGAGAACATTTGCACAGGGACAGTTCAGAGCGTGTCAGATCACAGTGCTGTAATGGGAAGGGATGTGAGCTCAGTCAAGGGACACGGTTTCACAGGAGAACAGGACAGGTAGCAGCTAAAAGGGAGCAGGCAGAAGGTGAAAGTGTAAGAAGAAGCCACACAAAGCCTTGGGCCTGGACAGGAGAACAGCAAACACTGCCAAAAACTCTGTGAATCTGAGCCTGACACAGACACAACATGGTAAGAGACACTGAACTCATCAACTAACCTTGCCTAATGACGCTGCTGCTATTAATCCCACACAAAATCTCACATGAAACTCACATCTCAGACACTGCCAAGAAGGTGATGCGAACAGCAGTACTAACAAAAAGACAGAAGACTTTCCTCCTACTGGATGTGGGAAGACACTCTGATGTTGCATTTCAGATTCAACAATTCAGCGTCAAATGGGAGATGAAATAATGCACAGAAATGGAATGAGGAGGTGCCACAGAGACCCAAATACAGACCAGAGGAAAATCAGGAGTCAATTCAGTGCCAAGCCAACAGCTTTCATTGAGCAAGTTTAAAATATTGGCCGTTATAAAACCTTACAGTGTTTTACCCCATAGTTGGGGAAAAGGTGCCTCAACAGCTGCTTTGAAGTCTTGGCAGTTGAATACACTCAGAAAGTCTAGTCTTCTAAATAAAAGATGACCACTTCAGGGCTACTTCACAGACAGAAAGATAAGAAAGGATACTAACATATGTAAGATCTACAGAGTAAGTCTGATGCACAGTGCTACAGACAAATAAATTATCATCGTGATTTGTGAAAAATCCTGAATGGAATAAAAAATAACTCCTATTTAATTGTAGTACTCTACAGGATTACAATATCCAAATCCCCAGTGCTTTGCAGAATTGAAAACTATATTTTCTACAAACTGCAGGAGTTCCCCAGCTCCCCTGAACTCTAGTGGACAGAATAAAAAGCTGGCGGGAAACAGATCTCCCAGGCTGTGAAATATTAAGCTGAGAAATGTGAAAATGTTCATTTGAGACATTATTATATACCACACTCCTGGAGAAACAGTCACTAAGCTACCTCTTATTAGCAGGTTCTACAAGTTCTCTAATATTAGTAATACACTAAAAATTGTCTCAAGATTTCAGTACTTCTATAAAGTAAACGTTTCAAGTTATCTATAAGGGTTTATAATATAGAGAGAATTAGCCAAAACAAGGAAAGCACAGGCTAAATAAATGGTATCAAGTTTGTGAAAGGCAGCAAGAAAAGCATCACAATAAAAAAAAAAAAAAAAAAAAGATTCAGATAAGAACTTACAAGGAAAAATAATCAGAGCAGCATAACACACTAAACACTTGGGCTCACAGACCTAGGCTCAGCCTGCTCCTACTCTAACATATTACTATGCATCTCTGAAGAGAGCAAGAAGACCCACACCACTTTAAAAAGTGCTTTACAGGAACAGTGTTCCGAACTGCTGGAGGCTGAGAGTGAGACGTGGCTGCTGGGCTGGCACCTGGCATGCCAGGAAATCTGGCTGAGTGCGCTCTCTTGTCTAGCCTAACACGAAGGCAACGCCTGCTTGCAAGCACACTCACACCTCTCTCGTCCCCTCATCAAAATCCCATTTACTCAACTTCTTCTCCCAAAGAGAATCCTTCAGCCCTAGTCTTCATTCTTTCCTTGGTTCCCCACTTCATTGGGAAAAGAACCAGCTCTCTCAGGCTCACCTAATCCGAGCCCCACTGCACCAACAGTATGTCTGCCCAGTGATCAGCATCTATAACCTTCTCATGGACATGCCTCAGTGTAGCCAACTTAAACATGAGGAAGGTTGTGTTGCTCTACTCTAGGTGTCTACAGCTGCTAACCTTAGTTTCACCTCATCCAGCTCGCCCCAGCGTTTTCCTTTGTGTAAGACCTTGTGATGTATACCAATAATTTCTGACAATCATCCTGATAATTTCTCAGCTTCTAGGTTTATCAGAAGTTGCTGCATTCCCTGCAGCAAGGTGGTAATTCATATTTGTGCTTTTGCTAAGTGCCTAGCTCTTATCTGACAGTGATTGGGATGGGGCGCCATGTGGAAATGCACCAGCTATGGCGGTGATGAAGGTGTGATGGAGAGAGTGTCTACTCAGAAAACAAAGGGGAATAATTTCCACTGTTGCTGCCTTGCAACCCCAATGACACAACTGAACAGCAGGACTCGAGACTCAGGGGGAGGGATTCTCGCTACCACTGCAGACATCTACCCACCCCTGTGGACCGCTTCAGTCTAACACAGATGACGGAGCGGGTCGGACACAACAATTGGGACGCCTAAAATTCTGCAGCATGGACTGAAATACGTTATGCTGCCTCCCTTTCAGTTTCTTATTTGAAGATGTATCCGAGGAAATGGATTTCCGGTTCTGACTGTTCTGAGCCCGGATCAGTTTCTCATGTTCTCGTATCTGTCTCTGTAAGTGGTTCTGGATAGCGATTCCCAGGGACTCAGGATCGAGGGAAGCACCGTAGACCTCCCATGTCATGCCTTGCTCATCCCAGACAACATCCCTGATGTGCTTGGATTGTTTCACCTGCACTTTCGCCTCCATGGCTGGGGTGGGCTGCTTCTTGCTTTCCCCATGGTTTGGCAAGGACTGAGCTGAAGAAGGATGAGCTGTGGCATGAATCTCAGGCCTAGACTCCTTGGCCTGAAGGCCCTGCTGCTGGGGAGCTGCCGAGGCTTCTGGATGAGGGCTGACAGGTCCAGAGCTGCAGCCTGGCACAGCTGTCACTCCCACCTGCAGCCCGCTGGCCCCTGCAGCCTGCCTTGCCTCTCCTTGGCCTCTGCTCTGCTGCTCCCCACCTGCCTCTCCTGTGTGAGTCTTTCTGCTGATGGGCTCAGCGCTTGTGTTTACCACTCCCTGGGCATCCAGCACCATCGAGTTTTTCTCCTTTGATTTTGTTGCAGATTGAGGAATTGCCTCCACTTTACTTGCACCCTGACAATGCTCAGAGCTGCTCAGGGCTTCTTCATTCTGCTTGGTTTCATCCTGTGTGTGACAGAGCGAAGGTAACTTGCTGCCTCCTGCTTCGTGGACAAGACACTGTACCTTGCTCTCAGTTCCGGCAGCAGAAGCAGTATTTTCTTCACCAGCTGCAGGCCGATGATGGGGACGAATGGTGAGCTGCTCGGCGGGCACTGACTTAGGCAGGGCTGCAGCATCCGTTGGCAGTGCAGCATTGCCCTTACCACTACTTGTTGCATCCACAGGCGTCCCTTGGGAGGTGGCAGCTGCTAAGGACAAGGGGAGGGTGGGCTCTGCATTGTCTGCTGAAGCTGGGGACACCGCATGAGGTGAGATTCCAGGCAGCTCAGCAGGCTGGCTTTGGGCTGTAGCAGCCACAGCCATACCAACGGTTGATTTCAGCACAATACCAGGAGAACACGGAGATTTCTGTTGTGAAGAGAAGCTGTCAACAAGCTTAGATTGGCTCAGTCCCCCACTGCCTCTGTAAATGATGTGCAGTTCTTCCTTATCCTCAGGAGGAGGATTCCCTTTTAAGAAGGCAGCAAGGATGCTGGGGCTGGTGGAGGCTGATTTGCTCTCCACAGTAGCCACGGCCTGAACCTCAGCATCTCTCCATGTCCTGCTTGCTGCTTCCTGAGTTAAAGTGCTGCATTCTGACTGAACTGTCATTGTACCCGTTTCTCTGAATTTGGACAGATGGGTTGGGGCCAAGTTCCCTGGCTCAACGCTGGCATCACGTACAGGATGTGTCCCCTCACAGCTGAGCTGGGCTGGCGACTGGCTGCTCTGCTCTGTCTCAGTTTGATCAGCAGGATGCAGCTGCTCAGTGCCTGCAGCCCTACTTTTTGCATCCACAGCCTCCTGCGGGTCTCTCCCAGGATCAGTGGTTGTGTCCTTTGCTGGAGAGGCAGACTGAGCACCGGCTTCTTCTGCTTTCCCACCTGTTTCCCCTCTTTGCAGAAGACTTGCCTGAGAAGCAGGATTGGACTCATTACCCCCAGCTGGGCTGCTTGGGGAAGAACACTGGGTTACCTGGAGCATTGGCTGCTCCTCAGCCCTCTGAACCTTTACAGCAGAGTCTTCCACCTGCACCAGGGCATTCACCTTCATCTGGCCACCCTGCATGAACTGCTGGGAGCTCTGTGGGGCTGGCATCATGTCAGGCCCGCACCCTGCTGAGCAGCCCACTGCCACCGGGGTTGGCTCTACTGCTGCCTGAGGGCCCTCTGCAGCCTGGCTGGACAGCCTGGGAAGAACGCCGTCATCCTCAAGCCTCTGAGTGTCGGTATGCTTCAGGTCACAGGCGCAAGAGGCTGCAGAACCAAGTGTTGTGCAGGGGAAGCCATTGCTGGTCCTCTCTGCAGTATGAGCCTTAGGCTGCTGCTTAGCAGGTGGCAGGTCTCCCAGGTGGTCCTTATCCTCAGGAGCAGTGACCAAGGAGAGCTTGGCAGGTCCCAGGGGATGTGGTACAGTCCCCATGGACTGTGTCAGGGATGGGGCTCGCTGTCAGCTTCTCCTGGGAGCTTTCTTGCAGGGCAGTGGGTCCAATGGGCAGGCTAACAGCAGTAGTTTGCTGCACAGGAAGAGCTAACCTGTCAATGAAAGAAATGTAGTGTTAGCTGCATTCGGATTTAAGAAGAAAAAGTACAAAAAATATTTATTTGATGGCTTGGAAATAAATACTAGTAGGTAGGGAGGAAAGAAAAACACCCAATGCTGCTTTAAGGCCACATAAAAGACTCAGATTTCAAATATCTCTCAATTCTGAAGTTTGGATGTCTTCTCCAATCCATTAGGACAAGAGGGAATGGTTTCAGTACAACGAGGAAAAATTTTAAACTAAAAGAGGTGAGACATAGGTTAGGATGTTAAGAAACTGTTTCACTTAGAGGGTGGTGAGGAACTGGTACAATTTCCCAGAGAAGCTGTGGACGCCCCATACTTGGACGTACTCAAGCCCAGTTTGGATGGGATCCTAAGCAGCCTGAGCTGGTGGGTGGCAGCCCTGTCCATGGCAGGAGGGCTGGAATTAGGAGTGCTTTGAGGTCCTTTTCTGTAATTTTAAGACAATGCTAGGAGCAAAGAGAAAGAGGGATGGGCAGACAGGGAAGCAGAATGGATGTGGAAGTCTAAGGGAAAATACTTAGCTACAAGAGGCTACAAAATAAACTCTGAGGTAAAATCCTCTATCAATCTGTCTGTGGAATGTGAATAAGCAATACCTTGCCTGCTGTGAGCAGGTGAAGATCAGACCTGTTTCCCTGAACCCTTGGGACCTGAGCGGACTCACTCTTTGGCTGTCCATCCATGGAGTGCCCTTCCCTCCCTCCACTGTGACCACGGCAAGGCTCACACCAGGCAACAGGCCAGCACAGACTAACATGCACAGAGTTACTGTCTGGTAAAAAAGAATACAGAGGGAAAATAACCTGCTGGGTAGCACAGATGAATGAATGCCAAGAGAAGCTACTGTGCTGCAAAGCCAACGCCATAGCCAGTGAAACAGTGGGGAGGGATTTTAACCAGGTGGAGCAGAGTTGTCCACGTTGAAATCTGGCCAGGACTGCAGAAAATCTGTCACTTCAAGCAGAGGATGACCTCAAAACGTGCTTCTTAACTGGGGGCTTCAAGAACACTCAGCATTGCCCAGCTCCGGTCCTGCTAGAAGTCCAAGTATCGTTCTCTCAGTGTCTGCTGAGTGGTGGTGGATCAGCAATTAAGTCCTACTTTATTTTTATTTTAAATTGCAGGCTATCTATGCTATATCAAAAGCTCCTTTTAAATGCTTTCCTGAGCTCATGCTGTCAACAGAGCACCAGTTTGTAATTCAGAAGACACCTCAAACATTTAGTTTTGTGTTGAACAGACAGATGATGCTGGAAAAACGTGTGCCCACGTTTCTACATGCACACAGTGGGGTCTCCTTCACAAAGCGACTTGGGAGATGCTGCTGGCAGGAGCTGTGCAATTGCTTAGTACCTCCACTCACTATCTGTTGGCAATATTAGCATCAGTCCTTTCCAAAAGTCATCCCTACCTGCCTCCTCTCTGTAAACCAGAATGGCAATGCTGTAAGACACCCTAAATTTCATCACTTCAGGGTATGTAGAAAGAGCAACAGGAGAAAAGAGTTCAATGAGAGGAAAATTTAAATGAATACAGACAACCTATTTGTCCCAGTTTCAGCTGAGGCAGAGTTGATTTGTTCTTCATTGTGTCTAATATGATGCTATGTTTCGGTTTTAGAAGAAAAAGAACATCCATAACACATCAATGTTTTAGTTGTTGCTGAGCAGTGCTGTACAGAGCCAAAGACATTTCAGTTTTTCAGCTTCTGGTACTGTCCCATCAGAGAGGAGGGCTGAGGGGGCATAGGGAGCTGAGAAGGAACAGAATCAGGACAGCTGACCTAAACTGACCAAAGGGATATTACACATCATGTCACATCACATACACAAAAAACTTTAAAGGGTGGGGATTTTGCCAGGAGAGCATCCACTGCTTTGGGACTGGGAGGGCATTAATCAGTGGGTGGTGAGCAATTGCACTGTGCCACACTTATTTTGTAAAATACATACGTTATTATCATTGCTATTTTTCCTTTCTTTCTGTCTTAGTAAACAATTCTTATCTCATCTCACTAATTCTACTCTGTTGCTTTTTCTTCCCTCATTTTCTCCCCCATCCCACTGGGAGGAAGGGGGAGTGAGCAAACGGCTGTGTAGCAGTGAGCTACTGATGAGTTAAACAACACTATTTTTTTCTAAGAAAAACACTGCAACTTATTACTTATTCATTAACCTTTATGTCTTCCAGATATTAATAATTAATTATTTTTATCCTGTATCTTTGGGCTCTATCCAACCACAGATGCACACAGCCTTCCAGGGAGCTGAGATCCTGCCCCTGTAGGATACCAAATGACTTAGCTGCAATCTGTGTTAGCAGCCCCATATTGCTCCAAAGTGGGTCTGCTCCAAGGCTAACACTTGCTAAGCTGTTTGAGATGTACTGAGTTTATGTAAAACAGACCGCAAAGTTGCATCCCTTTGTGACTGCCTACAAGACACGTTTGCTTCATTCTGTGCTCACTTCAGTGTCAGCCAGTGCAGTCTTGAAGAAGGAAAGCCATCCAACTTCATGCTGTTGTACCACGACTGAATGTCGAATGACTGTGAGCAGAGCAGCAGATGGCTCAGGGCATCTTTCTTCCTAAATTCTACTACTCTCTTCTTTCCTTTTCCAAGTGTCAGTGCAAAACAAATCAGAACATACAGCTGGGGAGGTCACGTCATTTTGTTCTTAGGTCAAGAGTTTCTTTAACACCAACTAAACAAAACCCGGGACAAAACCAAACCGGTTCTTAGGATGAGACATAGAACTAGGGGAATAGTTTCAGAACAAATAGAGAAGACACAGCAGATCTGTTTGGCTCTCCACTATACAAAAATCTCAGAGAGGGGGTACACAAAATCAGACACTCTGGATGGAAGCAAATTGCCTGCGTTCTCATATGCAAATCCTGCAGCAGCAGAGATGCCAACACAGGTCCGTGTGCTGCAGCTAGAAGCAGCTGTAACAGGAATTCTGCATACTGGAGGTGCACTGTCTGTAACTGAAACTCGCTCAGTGGGGGAATAATTCCTTATTTTTCAGTTAATTAAATCAGTTCTGACCGGAACTTGCACACGAATCCCCCATCTCTTTAGAGTCTCTTCAGCAGCATCACTAGAAAGTATGTTTAAGAAAGTTTATTTTTGATGCATACATTTAAATGACTGCCACAAATGCTATTACAAGTGATTCTGCTACCTATCTCCAGATGTATAATGCTAAGAGGAACTTCTGCCCTAGTAAACCTACATATTTTTGGTGTGGGGTAAGAGAACATGACTCAGACATTTCACAGAACATAGGGCAGGGAGCCAGGTCATCCTCCTGGAATATACATTATTTTATGAGAACATGGTCTTTGTAAAGACTTCCTTGTCAAAGTCATGAGAGCTTTGTTATTGTTAGACTCTTTACTAAGCTAGGCTGATGACAGGAACCAACAACACTGTATTAGTGTAAGCAAGTGTGGTAATTATTGTCCATATTCTTTCTCAAAATTAGTAAAAATCAAAATGTCTTACGCAAGAGAAGAACCACCAAAAGCAGCTAATTACAGAACTGGAAAGGCATTTTTACAACTGCCAGGAGTGAAGGACAACAGTGAGGCCTGCGGGCGCAGCGCATGCATGCTATTCCACTGCCAAAGCAGAGAGGATTCAAACCAACAAGCAACACTGACTGCAAGCAAATACCTAGAAGAGAACGAAATGCAAACCTCAGTAGCTGGCCAAAAAATTATGTCAAAACAAATCAAGATTGCTAGTAAATTTTGTAAGTGTTACATGCCTGATCTGGAGCAATCAACCAAAAATTTCTTTCATCAGGAAGAGGTATCAGTATCTCCACAAAGGTCAAAATCAGTTTTTAGTAATAAGAACAGATTCTTGACGTGAATACAGCTCTCCTCCACCTTGTTCATTCTGATCACATTAGTCTGTCTGATCGTGTCAATCTTATCTCAGTGTGGAATTATTCCTGACCTCTTGCAAAAAGTAGTTTTTAAACTGACAAACTCTATGGCTTATAAGTCTGGCAGAATCTTTGCGTGGTCAGCAGAGCTCCACACATTCTTGTCACTGAACGTATCTTTATCTGCTTTACACGAACAAAAAAAATCCACAATACCAAACAAATCATCTTAAAAAGTTTTCAGGCAACTTAATGTACTTATCCTGAAGCTACAATGTAAAGAAACTGCTATTTTTCTCAGTAACTCACTGCTTACATGAATGTCAATAAAACCAGAAAGTCTACATATTTTCTAAAACAAAGCAGAATTTTCCAAGACACTCCAGCAAAAGATTCTGCTTGCCACTTCTTTTGGAAAAAACCTGAAAATCTACAGAAACACAAATAAGACTACCAGCATCTCTAACTGCCCTTAATTTTAAAAATAATTTAAAAATCAATAATGAAAAGCAATCCAAGTGCAGCTCCCAAACTAATCAAGTGCCTCCTTCCAAATTCTGGATTCCCACCAGATTTGCATTCACTGACACTGCACTCTTTGAGCCCTCTGTTCACCCACAGATGTTAAGAACAGAAATTTAGTTACTGCATTTCTTGTCATATGGCTTCTCAGATTATCACAGAATTATATGGGTTAAGGTTGCAGATAAACACTTGCTGTGGCAGGAATTCAGCCTCCCTTCTTGTGTACCGGTTTGGGAAAAAACAACCGGTTTGGGATGTTCTAACTTGTATTAGACCACTGAATATACAGATCATGAAGCACATTCATCTAGATTTTATATGTATGTATGCACATGCACCCTTCTTAACTCTGCATCTTGTGTTTTCTTCCAGCTCTTTTCTCTGTTGTTCCCTGTAAAATGCTGACTTTCTCTCTCTAGTGTCAAAGGATGTTAGTTATACAACTTCAGAAAAATTTGCTTAATGAGTTATTTTCTCCTAATTGCCACTACAAATGAAAGACAGATCAAACCAAGGATGTACTCATTAAAATATGAAAGCAATAACCCACAGAGGTAAGATAAGATAAACACAGCTTCCATCTCTCAGTGTGCTCTGGGATACTGACAGGAGACAGGCTCTTTCCCTACAATCGTGGGGTGCAAGACGGGATGCAGACAGATAGATATATTGTGTATATGCAGTTCCCACAAGAGATGGGGCCGGCATTTCAACAAGAAGGTGCTCAGCTCTCATTTTGCCACCTTTTGTCCAAGGACAAAGGCAAATGGTTAGACAAGGAAGAACTGAAGTCACATTTCCCTTCCTGCAGCTGGGGTCAGCACCTGTGTGTCACTGCAGGTGCTGCAAAACCATCACTTGTTCTGTGATCTCATTTGAGAAAGACATCAGACTCCCACCACAGCCACAAGTGCACCATGCCCAGCACAAGGCTATCAGCAGCCATACATCAGAAAATGTGCATGAGATTCAGGCTTACCCAGGGTACCACAAAGACATGGAGGCCATTCAGATATGGTCATTGCATCCCCTTTGTGACACTGCTGCTCCAAACGATAACCAGATCAAACCTGCAAACACAGCAGGAACCTGTGCCTGGGCAGACAGAGACGTGGATGGCAGAGACAACAGGTTAAACACTATCAGGCTGCAACGCCCTCCCTACAACTCTATTGTTGTAGCATTTGGGCTCAGGGCTGATTATTATGGGCTTGCTGTAGTATGAAAGCCACATTAGGCCAGCCCAAAGCTTTGTTTGGCTCTATCTCATTTGCCCTGAGCACAGAACAGGCAAGATCTGACAGATGGCATGTGTTCTACTTGGGCACACAATGCCACATTCTCTTAAATGTTGGTTGGGTCAGTTGTACCCTTACAGAAGGAGGAGGGAAGACAGCTTGGCACGATGGCCTTCAGAGCTGAGAAGGAGATGGATGGAAAGCCCCTGCAGACACCTCTTAAGTCAGAAGCATTTAGTCTGACTGCAGCCATGTCCAAGAGTAAGGATCTGCCTGCAAAGACTTGCACCTAGCCTATTTATTTTTATCTATATTAAAAAATACATTCCTAATTCATGAGTTTGTAACTCTAGGCTTTACTCTGAAAGGTTTTACTTCTTGTTCTTTTTTGGGGCAGAGGAGTTTTCTTTAGAAAAATGCCATATTTATTCTGGCCAGCCTTAAGTCCTAGCACGCAGATACACCCGATCCTTCTTACATCCTTCCAGTTCCCAGCCACCAGAAATTTAAGGATTTTCTAAATTGACACTATTAATCAATACTGGAAATTAATGCATGCTTATTTATTATGCCCCTCTATGTATTTGGCCCAAATAAAATTCTGTGGTGATGCATATCACAGCACATAAGAATATTGGGCAAAAAATGGCGCTTTACTCGGACAAGCCCATTCATTGAAAAGCCTCTTTAACTTTGCCAAGTGCAGAAGGGCAAAGCACAGCTTAACCTGCTGCCCACAGCCTGCAAATTAAAACAGGGGTTAAGTCAGTCCTGCCAAATGCCACAGAGGTCTATGGGCCTAATCCAAAGCAATACAGACTGCATTGCATCTTCCTTCATTCCATTGAGCTGCTGGCCAAAGCTTCCAAGAGGCCACAGAAATCGTACTGGGAATGTTACAGTCTACTCAACTGTACGCAAATACAATTTGAAATACAATTCCAAATCTAATATGAAATATTCACTCACACAATGCAGGTAGCATTGTCAGATTTTGTTTCTGAGTGTAGGTATTGCTTGCTTGCTCTATAAATTTACAGTTCCCTGTACTCTCTAGACTCTTGCTGAACTCCTGGGGGTCCAGAAACCGTCGTGCCCAGCAGCCTACAGAAGCAGCTCACAGTGACTGGGTCTCAAATACTCTCTAGTACATAGACAGGCAATCCCTCATGCTCACCACTATAATTTTGCTACTGAAATCATTATCCTAGTTTAGAAGCAAGCATCAGTCACAGCAGCCCAAGCATGACCTCAAGACTACCAAACAAATCAGTATCAGAGTAAGTGGGCTGGGACTGACATAAAAGGATTGTACCCAGGAAGAGCTCAGATTTGGGCACACCTCTGCTCTAAATTCCTGCCAAAGGGAGCAAATCAGTCCAAGATCTGTGGCAGTGTGAGTGCACTAAGCCCAATTCAACTCCACCATACAGCTGGCAGCAAAATAATTACTTACCCTTCAATTAGAAAGATTTCCATCTAAAAGGAAGGATGACTGCAGCTCTGCTCTAAGACTTGGTGTTACAGCCCATGTCCAATCTGCACTCTGTGGGCACAATCCGACTCGCCTCTGCCAGGAGACTCAGGCAGCAACCACTTTCAGCCCAGCGCACATCCACAGGGCCACAATAACAGCTGCTAGCAGCATCATGATACAGATATTCTGCATACATGTAATCTGGCTCAGAATTCATCCTGGTTTCACTTGGCTTTTAGTCTCTGTCAGCAAATAACTGCATCAGAAGATATGCAATTATGGGCTCTTTACCTCAATGATCACAGCTGTAGAAGCTATACTGACAATTCTCACTCAGTGGTCCCTAGTACTGTGCAGCAAGGCTGGGACAGCTCTTTTGAAGGGGAGCTTCGCCTGGCCACCCCTCCCCAGCCTCTCACAAAGACAGCAGGGCGGTATGCACCACGGCAGCACTGGAAGAATGGCCTGCTTTGTCCCAGCCTGTCCACCTTTGAGTGCTGTCCCCTCTCTGTTCTGCACATCCTCTCTCACCCCATGCATGCCCCATGGGCAGCTTGGCTCTTGGCATGTCTCCTCCAAGGGCTATAGTACCAGGTAAAACACTTCCTTCTGGCAGGCGTGCACAAACGTAAAATTCCCTGCTGAAAAGCAAGCTTGCTACAGAGTGCCACCGAGAGCCTGGCAGTCCTTCTATTCCAAGGTGAAAGGGAAGGAGAAATGGGCTTGTGAAAACAGCCAAATCAAACAGCAGCTACCCTAACTGGCAGTCAACTGTAACAGTTACATAAGCTACAGCCACGCTCTCAGCTCGTATCCTGGGTCACTCTAGAGGGGACACAAGATGTTGACAAAACCCACAGGGCTATGTGTTTTCCTTTTTTTCTTATTGCATGTTATTATGTTTAATCTCGTTATTTATCAGAGCATTTTTTGAACTTCAGTGTCTGACACTGAAGGTGACTTTTAAGGACGCGCAGCCTGACTTCAAGGGTAAGCCTTATTTCACAAGGAATGAGTGATCGTGACACACGTGCAGGTGGAAGGAAGCCAGCAGCCTGCTGCCCACATCAGGCAGGTGACTCCATTTCACACAGCTCACTGTCACACTCAGCTTCTTCAGCTTACTATAGAGTAACGAGAAAACAGGTTTTTGAGGAACGCCAGGAGGGTTGTATGAACCTTTCAAGCACCACTCCCATGTTTCATGTTGAAAGTGACATGACTGCCCATCATTTAAGGGGGAATTTCCGTCCTCATTTATCCTGCTATCTTTTTTCTGCTTGACAAAACCACAATGAAATCTAACCCCTCATTAACGTAGATCATACAACTGACTGCCTCTGAACACTGACCGCTGCCAAACAAAAGCTCTGTTTCTTTGAGAGGGCAGTTTAACAATAGCTAATGATAAATACCTTTTCCCTACACAGCAATACCAATGTGACTTCATTTTAAAGCAGGATGATCACCTTCAGAGGTGAAAGCGCACTGCTGGCTCAGTGCCCATGCAATTCTTGCTTTCTCTGCTAGGATTTCCAGTTAACCAGTGGCAACCAGGATGGTGTGGTTGATGTAGACATACATCTACTGGGAACTGGCCCGAAACCAAACCCATGTTTTGTGCAGCCAGGAAAACATAACTACTGCTTAGCAGGCCTGTCTTGGAAAAAGGGTGGCTCTATGGAACAAAGGATGTTATCCAACACGCTTTTTGGTTCCTTGAACACACATTTCCTGAATTTCATGATGACTTTCTCCTTAAGAACACTCCCCCAGCACACCGCATGCAGTGTTTACCATTGCTGTGGCAGAAGCGACCCCAGCAGTGGTGGCAGCACACTGCTTAATTAAGCTTGATTTGCTGCTGATTAACTGTATTATTGGCATCCAGAGGAGCTTATTGTGGTGCTGTGGTTATTTGCCAACATACCAACTAAGGAAATTTTGCCTTGGATGAGCCTACAGAAGGAAGAATAATATATACACGCATAATTTAAGAACCAACTATAATTTTTAACTCTTATCCCCTGAGAAATTAAGCTTTCCTCATATACCATACTATTTTATGGAGACACCAGGCTCAATATTGGAGAATAGTTCTATACATAACAGGAGCTGGCAAAGGATATACCCATTGCTGTTTACAAGCATTATCCTAATGGAAAAGAACTACTCCAAATGCCATGTAATTAGAGAAGAAGGATGAAGACTCCATCCAGTCATTACAGTAACAGAAATTTGCTGTAGTGTGTGATTAACCTAAGAAAAGCACGATGATGATTTCACCATATCTACTCTTGCCTCCTGGCTATAAGAACACAACTAATGTCAATAGAGAAGCTTGCAGCCGAAACAGCAATTGCTGTGGCTATTTAAAGAAGTTAAAAATATCTTCCATTCTTCCTGCCTCCACCTCCGCAGTAGCTTCCTGCTCTTCATTGTGTTCTCACTCTACTGTGCTGCTGCCTGTCCTGATAATAAACACAGTAAAAGGAACAAAATAATCTCTGTAGTAAACCACCTCCTGCTAAACACCTTCTGAAAAATCGCAAGAGGAGACCTTGTGCTACAGCCACTTGTTGTCTGCTGTATGGAGGCTCTGCAGGAAGCCAAACAGTGGCAAGTTGGAAGCCTTTGGTATTCAGAGATAAAATCGGAGCAATTCACTGCTATCTTTTACAATGCTGGTAAATGCTCTTCTGAGGACAGTGACACAAACCCCACATCCAGCTGAGGACTGTAACCTGCTCTCCTCAGCCACATGAGCTCACAGTACAGCTCTAAGCCGGGCTGTTACATGAGAAGCTGTTGTCTCAGACTCCTTTACTTGAGGCTACCTGCTTTTCTTTCTTTCTTTTTCTTTTTTTTTTTTTTTTTTTTAATTGATTCAGGTGGAATTGGAGCAAACCAGAAAATAGCAATATAGCCCCATTCATTATTATGTTTTTAACCAATGAGGCACTACTGCACACAGGACATGGGAAGGCAAAGAGGTGCCAACCAAGCAGACATAGGATGACACACGCTAAACGGCACCTTGCAATGCCTGGGAAAACAACATTTGTCACATTCAGCTGATAGTCAGTGGCACCATCTTTCTTTATATCAAAAAAAATGGTGGAGCAGCCTAACATCACACACAGCAGTGCATCATTAAGGGCTTCCACCTGCCTAACCCTAATAAAGATAAATGCAGGACAGGAGCATGGTGGTAAAATCTTACACCTATAAACCACACCGCATTTTCTTCCGTTTCCACCCAGAGCTGACAGACAGCATTCAAAGGCACATCTGAGAAACCACCCAGATTACAGCAACTTCACCACACTAGATCTGATCAAGTAAAACTGAGAGAAAAATTTTGCTCTGGCTCTTGCTTTGTGAAAATGGAGGTTTGGGTACTATTACCACCTCCTTAATATAAGCCTCAAGCCTCACCTCACTAACTTAGAATCCTGAAATTCACTGTATGACCAGAGAGTTCCTCAAGACAGAGAGATCCTTAAACCTTCCCCTTCTGCCATGTGGATACGCTTGAACAAAGAGTCTGCATAGTGGTTTCCGTGGATAAAGAAGCCAACTCATTCACCAAGTCAACATGACATCTTTCAGCAGCAAGAAAAGCACCAACAGCTGTGCTGCACAGCGGCCTATTTTAGGAACAGCTCATTATAGATAGTCTGTCCCACAGGTGTCTGATGGTAATAGCTGTTCAGAATTGTTCTTGCAGCCAACACAGGTGTGTAAAATTCTCTCACACTAACAATTTCAGGAATCACCCTCCTGTCTTCTATTAGAATTGTTACCTAATAAAGGCTTATTCAAAACATGTATTTATATCCTTAGATTCAACACTCTTCTAACCTTCCAGCCCCTTTGAGGGTGGTTAAGACTGCATACAGCTTTTATACTGCGTTTTAAATGTGCATTTTCATGGGCTTACGAATAATTTCATTCTCTTCCTCCGAATTCTCAGAAGTCACAAAGTTGATAAGACAAACCCTAGTGTCTGAGACTCAGGAAACTTATCTGTGTCAGAAACCAACTGAAATCAGAAATAGTTCCTTAGCACAGCCAAACCCAGCAACTAGTTCAATAAAAACTCCCCTCTCAGCTGTTCTACAGTATTTCTCATTTAAATGCACTAGAAACGGAGACCCAGTGTGTCTTGCTTTGTAATTCCCTTCAAAGCTAATAATGATATCAGGAGTCAATCACTGGAGCCATACATAAACCAAAACTTTGTTTTTTGTGACTGTGGATCTCTGCAAGGACACAAGAGCTTACACAAGCTGTTATGACATTACTACTCTTGTTGTGGGCCATGAGCTTCCAGGGCTAGACTTCTGGACTTCTCCTTTCTCCAGATTTGAGACAGGAGTATTTACCTTTTCATTTATCATGCGACCACAGCAACACATACTGTGGGGGAGGCGCTGGTAAAGGACATTAACTTTGACAGGAATTCTTGAATTACCATTCCTCAGGATGATTGCAAAATTACTTAATGACTATCATTAGCATTAATTGCAATGACAGCTCAAACAAGATATACCTTGCCTGGGTTTAACAGAGCCTCAGATTTACTGAAACTGAAGCCTCAACTACCTGCTCAAGACCAAGTCCTGAGTAGTGGGACTGGCACTGACCATGGCACCTACCCCTCCAGGTACAGTTCTACATTTTATGCTGCTGCTTCACACTGCAAGAGCAAAACATGCCTTCAAACTTTGAAGAAAAAAAAAAAAGACCAGACTGAACAGTCCCAGACAATTACTGAATTTATCACCTAGCACCCTACTCCTCACATCAGACTGTACTCCTCTCCCCTCCCCCTCAGGGCAGCTTCATCTGCCCTTGCTCAGGCTGCCAGGAATTCAACCTGCAGATGTTAGAAGCAAGTGGAGGTCAGGCTGTTCCTTGCCAAGGCAGAGCTGTGAGTGAGCAGGGCTCTGCAACAGCTTTGCCCTTGTTTCCAAGTCATCTGGAGGGCGTGAAAACCCATCATTCACAGCTTAGAGCTTGATTACTGGACTCGCATTGAACACAATGCCTGATGCACAGATGTCTACTTGAGGGAGTGAGAAAACACATGGCAGCTTTTCAGCTAGAATGAAAATCCAGGCAATGTGATTTATTTCCACATGGGATCTTCTTGAATATAAGCACTGGATACTTTACCAGCTGTGGATGTACGGTGGGCTTCCTACCACAATTTATATTCATTTACATCCCGTTTATGGACACAATTTTTACTATCTCAAACTATGCATACATACAAGATTACAGACAGACAGACATACACATATAAAACTGGATATGTGCTAATAGGCATCCTGCATAATCTTGGTGATTAAAGCTAGGCTCTGAGATCACAGAAGTCTGAGTATCTAAAGTGCTGGACAATCAGAAATGCCAACAAAGCCAGTGAGAGTCAAAAGATGCCCAGTACTTTTGAAGAGACAATTGCTTTTGTATTTCCTGTTCTTATGCAAGAAAAGCCAGGAGGACTCAAAATATTCTCCCATTTTGCTGGATGGTGTACGTAAGCATAAGAACACATAACATTTGCACCTTAAGCAGGCAAAATAAGAGGAGAAGTAGGAACTCAAACTTTTTCCACCTCTTCTTTAAAAGATACTGCAAATGAAAAACACAGAGAAAATCATGGAGTCTAACACCAGCTGTTCTAGTACACAAGAGCTTTCTTTTATAACATCATAATTACTATTGAAAATTCTTTGCATTTGTTAGTGTAGGAATCTGACTTTGTAAATCCACTTTTGAAAGATTACCAAAAGGTATCAAAAGGGCTGTCACCTTGCTAGATTACTGCCATTTAGCATGTCCTGAATCTATAAAGAGGTGAAGCAGTCTGGTATCTTCGCTTGAGCATAATCCATAAAAACAAACAAGTTTATAGAATACGATGCTGCCAGCATTTACAAAAAGCAAAACAAAATAATTATTATTATTATTATTATGATAAAAATAAAAGAACCCCCCAAACCCTAGCAAAAATCACCACCTTAAAGTTGAACCAGCCTAGGAAGGTTACCCACGTGAGAAAAGTACTCGCAACCCCATGCTTTCCCCTCCAGACCTGCTCAGCTGCTGGTCAGCACTGGCCAGATAATTATTAGAGCTTGATCCTCACTGCTTCAGCTCTATTCTCTTTGCTCCCTAATCTATTAATTTATTAACAGCTACAAACCACAGACCTTGGCAGCCAGCAGAAAACTGTTGAGCTTATGCTATTACAAGTCAACAGGAGAAAAAAACATCTTCGCAAATGCAGACTGCCATAGGAGGTGGCTTGAGAGAGACAGATGTTCAGTCAGCACTGCAGACAGGCTGGAAAATCCCATAGCATCACTCCAAGCTTCTTACTCTTTTCCTCTCCCCAGAAGTCAGAAAACTTGCTCTTTTTCTTCCACGATGCACGGACTATACCCTAAATTTTCAGGCAAAGGCTGGAACCCTTGGAAAGTAGTTACCCCCTGCTGATCTTTTCCCTAGGCAGCAATTAGATCAAGTTAATCAGATGTTGAATTTCAAGGCCAGTGTTCTTCAGTTCCCAGCTTCTCCCACAAAACTGGAGAATGGACCTGGTCTAGAACTGCTCACTCTGGGATCACTTCTTTCACATGAACTTAATTACTTTATTTGTTACACAGAATTATCTCTAGAACTGCAGAATGAATTCTGGCTTGGTGGAAAGGCAGTAAATGGTAAGTTAAGGTAAGAGCGGCTTGGTTAGAAAAAAAACATACAAAGACATACAAGGGGAAACAAGTTGGTTGATCCATATGATACAGGCCAGTGTGCTGGCCCTCCACCCCCTCGACCTAGGCTCGAATGCTCTTCCAGCACAGACTCCCCATCTGTCTCTTACTGCGTGCTCTGTGCCAGAGTATTTCACAGCTTCATATAGCTCAAGGCCAGAAAACTGTTCACAAGAAATGGATGTTTTTAAACAGTGTTTTGCATCATATCATTTGAAAGACAATTCAAACACTGCTTAAATATTTGTAAAAGCGGCCACGCTCATACTTCTTGCTGCCCCACATTGTACGCTCAGCTTGAGCATTCTAAGCATCTCTCTGCATTTCTAAACCTCTGATGGGTGTTTTCTTCTGTAATGCTATAAAGCAATGGAAAGTAACAATAATAGCAGGGTGGCAAAGTCTTTGCTACAGCAAATGAGGACAAGCCAAAACACAGCAGCTTTAAACACAAAAACAAATTTAAATAAATAAATAAATAAAATAAAATTTAAAAAAACCTGCTTACTTCTGAAAGGCCTGAGGTAGGCAGGGATCTCCAGACAGATACTCTCACCTCCACTGCTAACCCTTAAATAAGACCTGGCAAGGGGTGGATCCTGGTTCCACCTCTTTCAGTCACTCAGGTACACTACATGCACCTGAGCTCTTCTGGGTTGGCCCTGCATTGCATCAGGGGCTTGATCACTGCTTCAGGCCATGACTAGCATTTCTGCTATGTTTCTATTTTCTCATTATTATTTTTTTTGTTGTAGAGTCTGCGTAAGGCTGTTTTTTGCAATGGATGACTAAAAGCAGAACTATTGAAAAAAAATACTCTCTCCCACTCTACAGAAAGTATTTTTCTGAGTAGGGCTATAAGAAGAAAAAAAAAAAAGTGTAGACTTAACTGAAAAGTGCATATGAACAAAAGGGGAAAGCCCATTTTCTAAAAGATTGTCTTCTTTTCAGTCACAAACAAGAAACCTTCCCTTAACAAAGCCAGAATTAGTCATGAAATACATATGACTGAGTGATCTTTTCAACTGTCAGAAATGAAGAGTTTCAAATCAAAACTGTGTGCCTGTGGAACATTTATCCCTGTTAAATCCTGGTTACAGAATTCATTTTGGGAGCCCATGAACAAAATTCTACACTGAACACACAAGGTCAGCCTTCAAGATAGGGAAGGAGAAATGAAAGAATACTGTATTACTTCAAGGGTAACGTCTATGGCCACGTACATTTCTTCAAAATACTTTGCAAGACTAAGCTAATGGCTCTGCCCTAAAACACATTTAACTCTGTCTTTAACTCCACTATACAGA
Organism: Lagopus muta; assembly: GCF_023343835.1. Lineage (NCBI taxonomy): Eukaryota > Metazoa > Chordata > Aves > Galliformes > Phasianidae > Lagopus > Lagopus muta. The sequence continues at coordinate 16,090,439 of NC_064436.1, forward strand.
TCTTAGGAAGAGTGTCAGTATGGCCTTCTAGAAAAGAGGCACTTCTGCACTCTTTTCATTTAAGATACAAGGACAAGTTGAATCATTAACCACTTAGCAAAAGGATCAATGAAGAGTGCATAAAAGTGATTGCAATTACAGAATGGAGAAAGTAATAACAAGACCTTTTCAGAGTCTTCTTCTCTGCAAGTTTTTACCACTCAAGTCTTGCAGTAAGTTATTGCAAAAAACCCCACACTGAAATAAGTGGGCTTGAGGCCTTCGCACAGGATAGTCTATCCACACAAAGCACATTGGAGACTGGCTCCAGATTTGCAGAATTCACTGGTACAATCATAGTGTGGAAGCTAGAAGAAATAGTGTTAAGCAAAACCCCATGCTCAAGCAAAAGCACATCCTGAAAGCTACTCTGTACAGGCAAATCCCTGGTAGATTTTATGAAAGAAACACACCTTAAAGAAACCAAAAACTGTTGCACGGAAAATGCTATCATACTGTTTCATCAACTGATGTTCCTGCCATAACTTAATAACTTATTGTGAATAATTCCTTCTTCAGTTTGTTTCCCCACTCCTGTAGTTTCTTTCTGGCCACAGGCATCTGTGAATTTAAATGTTTTTATTTGTGAGTTCATTACCATCATTATCAGCTCTTTGGAATACCAACACTGCTCTGTACAAGCCAGGAACACTTCAGGACCATCACTAAGGAATGGAGAGCACAAGTATTTAGAAGAGCATTCTGCTGGCTGAATGAAGCATCACTGCTAAATCTTCCTCTCATTCATTTCTAACTCATCTGCCCTAAATTCATTCTGAATCAGCTGCCTACAGACTGGATGACTGAAAGGATGTTGTTGTTTGCCTTCCTGTCAGAATGGCAGCTACAGTGCCTGGAAATAAAATTGCAGCAATTTTATATCTCTGGTTGGATACTACTGGTAAAAGGCCATATTTATATTTCATATAAACTACAGCAGCTCAATTGATGGGATTTTCATCAATGAAATTACAGCTTTTTACTACAGGGTCAAATTTCACCCATCTAATTCAGGTTTGGTGTTTTTCTTCTTTCTGAGCAGCGTGTAAGCTACTGACTAATGTACTTCTCACACTAGCAGGTGTGGCTGTGATTGCTGACTAGTTGACCTCATGTGGCGGCTAAAGACTAATTTGATTGCAGATGTTGGATTATAAATCGCACTGAAAAAGACAAAAGGTTTAAGCAGACAAAATAAGAGACAAACTGAGAGACTCGTTAGTCACTAGAAGGCAGGCTGTGTTACTGGAGAAGCAACAGCACATGAGTTGTCTTAGAGCATCAGCAAACAGATCCAACTGATGGGTAAACAGTGAATAATGTTTGTTACACTGCTCACTATAAGTGATTATTATATTATTAATTGAATAGCTAGCTATTTAAAAAAAATACCTGTTATTAGCTTTTCCTTTTTAAATTTTATTTTACTTACACCTAAGTTTTTTTAGGAGCGGCTCTCTCCCCTATCATCTGCCTGTTTGGGTTGGCTACTGACAGGGACATCTGCTCATGTTCTTGCAGGCATGTTGCTTTGGATGTGATAGGTACCTACACATACCCTGCATCCAGGAACCTAGCTTGAACCCCTTCTGTGTGCTATCTGATTAATACAGTCAGTCCACTTGCTTTCTTGTTTGGGAGCAAATGTGAGTGTGCCTACTGTCTGTCTCTGTGGCAAACCCTCTGCCACCTTCCAGCATGGAAAACTGTAATTCTAAAATAGGTCACTTTATTATAAAAATACATTTCCCAAGCAAAGTTCCCCTGAGGCACTTCATAATAAGAACATCTTTTGATTGAATAAATATTGTTCTGCTATTTCCCAGTATCAACTGCATGTATTTCTATGATAATGCCCAAGCACTGTCTGGCTGGAAGCAACTCTTGAAGTACATAATTGAATACAGGAATATTTCCAATGGAAGCCTTCTATGCCTTATGACAGAATTCTATTATCTGGCTGACTTTATTGCTCTGTGGACAGTTAAAGTGGCCCCAAGACTTGAGGTATGAATTGTTCCCCTGTGTTAATGTATATACCAAAACCTAGCCAGGGAGGTAAAGGCCTCTCTCCTCACCAAAACAAAGACGACCTCTGTATTAGTTTGTACATCTGGTAAATGCAGGAGGAGACTTCTTATCCCTTCCATTTCCTAGGCATCAAACTACTCAAGACTAAGACAAAATAAATAACTAAATAAATAAAAATAAAAACGAAGGCCTAGATTCACTCCTGAATGAATAAAAATGAGTCAAAAAGCCCAAGTCGCTAAATTAATGAAGTTCATCCTTTTGTAATCCTCATTTGTAAAAACTTTCCTGATGAAACTTTCATCACCTGATGAAACTTGCCTGACTTCTCAGGAAATGAAGAAACAGATTTTGGTCCTCAGTCATATTTTGCAGCACATCCTTGTGCATTTCCAGCATCATTAGCACATGGCCAGAACTACAAGCTGGATTTAGCCCTATGAATCTTAGGTTCTTAGGCATAGGATAAACAGCACCAATCATGCACAGTCCTAACCTGAAGTCACCACGAGCAGGTATGAGTCTTTCAACTCCATATGCCACTGACTGGGGTAACCATCAGAAATACCACTTGCCCTTGATCTGAAAATGTCTTTGTTGTTCTGAGAATTGTCAAATGTTATCACTGTTGCATTTGTAAGTGGAATACCTGTCCCTGTGGATTAGATGGAAGCCTGTAAGTTCTTTTACAGAGCACTCAAACAAACTTGTGAGGCTATTGCTTTAGCTTGAGCAGAAATCTGGGTTCTCATAAACGTATGCAGATATTTATAGCCTTCTCAGTGGCTTTTAACAGATACTACCTAATTATTAACCTCAGGGGGAGGATTAACATTTTCTTGTAATAAATATGGAGATGCTGTAGCATGCTGCAGTGTTATAAAACTTTCAGCTCTTGTTGTGAAATACCAGACTTTCAGGGTGGAATAATTCTGTCATCTTGTTTCCATACAGCTCTTCTCAGAGTATCATCTTTCTGACAAATGTTTTGTCACATTACTTCTACTCCTACCAATGCCACCCAGCATGCTTCTTATGTTTTATCATTTCCCTAATGACTCATCTCTAGAGCTAAGCCTATCGACTGTGAAGTTTTTCATGAAACTGATGCTTCAGAGAAAAGAGAGTGACGTTAATATTAGAGACCCATAAATTCAAGAAGTTAAATACTAAGGACTGATCATCCTTCTGTCTTTTTTAGCCTATGGGCTAGACAACCCAGCTCAGCTCTCCTGGAAATGGAAGACTGACGGGACTTCTGTACCTCCTCATCTTCTGAGCTTGGGACACGGTGATATCCACTTTATTCTTCAGTGCACAAAGGCCACCCTAAAAGCTGCTCTGACCTGCAGCTTTGATAGTCTAAGAAAACCAGAATTTGCTAAAACACAACATGACCCTGCATATCATCTTTGTTACACATTACCAGGGTGGAAGATTTCCTGTGTAGTCCATTCTACTAACTTTCCAAATTTATTCCATTGTTCAACGCTGCTTTGGGCATTAGTCCATGGTCAGAGTCCCGGGGCCCTATGTGAGTGGAGGCACCTTTCCTCAAGTACTTGGCAGACACACTGCTTTGTGGGCTAAGATCACACTGACAAAATAAGAACTTACCAGAGGTAAAGAACCGGTCCTTTGAGTTAAAAAAAATGTACAGTTTCTTTATAAAAGCAACAGGATTGCACAAGAGTAGAATATTGTTTTCAGTCAGTCTGGCTTTACATTAAGAGATGCTACTGTTTCTCCAGTATCTGAGTAAACACACTCCTACTCTACTCCCTACAAACAGGAACACCCATCTCTTCCCAAAACCATGTGAGATCAGATTAGTAATTAGCCTAGTCTTGTTTTCCTCTTCTGTTCCACCCAGAAAAGGAAAATCCATCCATCTGAAATTTACACCCAACCACGTATCTATTTTTATTTGTTTTACACACTGTTAGTGAGATAAACACCAGTTTACACAAATTTAAGGTATCATGAGGCCGCTTTGTTACCCCACATTGGAAGTGCCCACTGTTCTATGATAACACCCAAACTGTTTTTCTCAGATCTCTAGTGATGTTTCATGGAGCAGCAGGTCTAGCTCAGCATTTCAAAAGGGGGCCCTGGAGCCATGGAAAATTTCTGAATAAAATCTTCCCCAACATTGCTATCATTATTTAACTGAAGCCATTTATTTCTTTTTACAGTATCCTTTTTATACCTGTCATAATGTAGCATAGTACTTGTGTTCACTATTTGAGTCTGCTGCCTTTTTTTTTTTTTTTTTTTTTTGCACCAAGAACAGTAAAAAATGCATAGCACCTTGCATAGGCTGCATCTTTTTATCTTGAGATCCCTTTTATAAACTGAGCACCTTTGTTGCACATTGGTATCACTAGTTTTAAACAAAAAAGACCTTTCATCTATAGAAAGCAATCTGGGATCCTGATCACAACAACAAATATTTTCCAACTTTTTCCAAATGAAAACTACACGTGCATCTTCAGGATCTTCAGGACAAAAAACCAACTGCTGGTAATTGCATGATGATTCTCATCAGACTTTGCCAGGCTACCAGAACTTCAGAAAACACTGATCTTTCTGCCATTCCATTCATTCCACAAATGAATCTATGTCCTCACTGTGTAACTTTTGATATTTTTTGTAGTATTCAAATAGTGAACATCCCTGATATAAAAACTTAAATTTATAGATGTGATCAGCACGGCATACCATGGCTCACCCTGCAGATGACTGCCCTCTCTCTCTTCTTATTGGCTCAGATGTTGGCTGCAAAGTCATGACAGATGCGTTTCACACTACAGACTTGGCAGACACTTTACCATGTATGTCAGCACAGATTTACCTGAAGTAAAGTAGGTAGGTAATAATGCATAAAAAAAAAAAAAAAGTAGAAGAGGAAGCAAGCAAACCTCCGTGCATTTTTAAAGGTGTACTTGTTACCATGAAACTAACTGCTAATCAGGGCCATCTGCACAAGAACTGGAGGGTCTTAAATCTAAGAGACTGGCACAGTGCTAACCCTACAACATGTGCTCCCTCCTTAGTGCTCTTCACCCCATCATGCAGTGTGCTGATGAGTCACTCTTGTGCTGATGGACTTCTCTGGTCTGGCTGTGGAAATTCTGTGTCCTACAGATTGGACCTATGATTAATCCATGGGCAACACATGGACAAATTAAGCAGTGCTACTGCTTCCTGGATCAGAACTTCATCAGTCTGCAATTAAGATTTCTGTCTAGTGACAGGCTTAATATCTATAAAACAGATTTTAAAATAACCATTTTCTTTCTTTCCTTAGTAGCAATTGTGTTGCCTAAGAAGGTAATGAGAAATAGCTCAGAATACACTCTTCTCCATGCTCTCAGGAGAGCAGTTTCATCTCCAGAACTAAACAGTGATATAACTCAGCTGGGAAAATGAATTATCATCATCTTCCAAGTGCTACAAACTGGGAGTCTCATCTAAGAGCTGCTCCGCACTGCGCTAGGCACCATATTTGCAGATTCTAACAGATTAACCAAGAACCAGGGTTTGTGTTTTCCTCAGTTCTTGTACTTCTCGAGGACAGGGGGAGGGAGATGGGCATGAAAGGGAGCAAACTCAAACCATGCCACACTTCACTAACTTATAATAAATAAAAAACAAAGTGAAAAGTAAAAAAAACAGGAGTTGCTGACAATTACAACCACAGATATTATAGCTAAAGACCCTTGGTTCTGGGTTATTAAAAAAGTAACAACAGAACCTTCTTGCATGTTTGTTTGATGTTGGCTATGGTAATAGTTTCCTTACCTGCCAATAAGTTCTGTAATGTAGGACTGTGGAGTTGAGATGGGGAGAAAGAAAGAATACACTTAGTCCTCTCTGGACATTCTTTATAGAAGATGCTACAGTAATTCATTGCAATGTTTGTAATTGTTGGCATTTTTCCCTCCGCTTAATCATTTTTCCCATGTACATGCATCCACTGCTGGCAGAGGACAAAGCAGGGCACAAAATGATACTATGCTCATTTCTAATCATCGCTCTTTTGGTCTCCATCCTTCCTGTTTTCTCTTACATTCACACACTGCATGCAGTTGCAAGTGTCAGTGATGTGCTTTTCTCATATTTACTCAGCAACATTTTGACGCTGCTGCCCTTTCACATGTGCTGCTGATTTACAGATGTGAACACTTAGTCACTGCCTCCAAAAAACAAGTCACTCAACTTCAATAAGTAACTGATCTGTGATTAAAAAATTAATCAGTACAAATCTTTCTTTCTGTAGAACTGTTAAAGAATTTGAAGTCCATGTATATAAAAAAATATATATGCAGCCTTTTTTCTTTTTTTTACTGTTTGTAGAAGTAAACTGTGGCCAGAGGCTCTCAGAAGCGTTCCCTGCAAGAATTTAATTTAATTCAGAATGTATACAGAACATCACTTTAACCAATAAATACTGTCAGTGTTTGCTTTGTTCTGTCTCTTAAGAAGTTGACATTTACCTGAACAAACTGATGTACCCCCAAATGTGAGAGTAGTTTAGCCATCTTGTCATGAAGTATCAGTGCTTACAGACAGTGCATCCAACTCCTATCCTATGATTAATAAATAAACAATAATGGGTAAATTTTGGTACATTTCTAGTCTTCCATAATAATGCCAAACTACTGCCAACAATCCCTCATGCTAATCATCTTTTTTGGTCAGTTATGCTATTCATACGCACACAGAGGTGCAGACTGAGGAAAGGGCTAAAGCCTCAATCTTGATTTTTCAGCTGACCTTACCTTGAAACCTAGTCAACCTGGAGTTTCACTTATTTTAACTACCCAACTATTTTTGAAGCATTCTGCACCAGTTCATAACCCTGTAGGACAGATTTGAAAGTTTTATCAGATATGAAATCATTACATTTCATGAAATAACATCCAGGACTAGCCTCAAATCCACAATTGCAACAGATTCAGCCTACGTGCCACCTCTGTCTTCAGTGCAGGTTCTCTAAATCAAGGAATTATGCATATCTAGAAGAATAGTCATACAAGTTCCGAGATTTTGCTCTATAGCTGTAGGACTACAAGCATGTCGTTTTTCACACCAGCATCAATTTCAGAAGCAAACCACAGCCAGAGTTCTGTTCTTAGTGTAATCAGCTTCCCCTTAGTTTTGATTGCATCTAATGAATGTTGCTCAAGTTCAAAGATAAATGTTGCACTAATGGCTGTAGGACCTGTTTGACAAATGTTACTACTGCGACCACATTTTTCTTATGAAATTAACCTAGCTGTACCCACCACTTGTCTCTCCTTGCTGAGTGCTCTTCAGCTGTAACTGTGAGACTCATAAAAACACCACCTTCTGTCCATCACCGACTAGCGGGGTTAATCACCAGGCACCATTCTTAATGCCAGACTGACCCAAGCTGGTCATAGTAACTCAAAAACAGATGAGTTTTGGGACCAACCAGTCCATGGAGAGATCTATATGCTCTTCTAGTGGCAAAACGAGTTGAAGAGAAGATACAATGTTGAGAAAGGAAAGTTGTAAGCAAAAAAAACAAAACAAACAAACAAAACCACTCAAACCAACCAAGAAAACAAACAAACAAACAAACAAAAAAACAACTAGCCCAGTCTGGGAGAAAGAGACAGCATTTGAATGAGCAGGAAAAGCTGCATTCCAGGTAACACTCACTCAGAATTTCGTATATGGGAAATCTACAATTAAATCCACAATAAACAATTTCTAACACGCTGACACCAACATGAAAAGAATTTCCTCAGTTCGAGGGCTCACAGGGTTCTGTATTCCCCTCAGATATTCTCTGATATCTTAGCTCAGTAATTATTTTTACCCTTTTAATAGGCATCTCCCTCATTCATCACTGTTAATACCTCATGCAGCATCTTGTATAGACATATTTTCAGGGACTAGGATCAAAAAAAAAAAAACCACAAAGAATCCTTTGTGGAATTGCAAGAGATCTCACTGTAGTGATATTTAAGCCACTACATGATCAGAATTTACATTTTCTTAATTCTACCACTGAAGACATTCAGACTGAAACCTGCCATATTTATTCACGCAAACAAATGCTGCTCATAGAGTCACCTCACTTAATGGAATGGTTCGCCTGTATAGATAAGGACTTGGATTTTGCAAACTGAAACACCTCGAAGGAGGAAATGATGGAGCAGTATTCAATCCAAGGATATTTTTTTAAATCTTACTGAGGTTCGTAATGGTATCATCACCATGCTCCACAACAATGAACAGACGACATACTGGGAAACTATGTCGATAAGGGGCCTTTCTATTCCTCTGCTTGTGAAAGGCAAATACCCTGCTTTTCTGTGCCACAGAAGTGCCTAGCAGTAGCTTTGCAAGCATTGCATTTGTTTGTAGTCCCAGTGTTTCTTCATGAGGCTTACAGGAAATGATTCTTGCACTTTCTAAGTGGTATTAGTTAGAAAGTGACTGACTCAGTGCTGCGTTCAGCACAGTTGCACACACACCAACACCCTCACAGAGCTGCCTGACTGTGCCTCTCTGACACCGCCCTCCCTCCAGGCACACCGGTAACCCCACAGGCAGAGGGCAGTCAGCTTTACTGAGCCAACTCTGCCGCTTATAGAAACCCCAACAGGTCTCACTTCAGAAAACATCTCCGACCCGCAGCTTTTCAGTCCCCTTTGGGCCGCTGCATGCTACCAGACAAGTTGACAACATCCTGCCAGAAGCCTCTGGCCCACGCTGTCAGGCCATGCGCTTTCTAATGAAAACCATCAACCCAGGGTGGAGTGCAATTTGTACAAGTAAAACTCAGATAATTGAAGTTCAAGACCTGCAACATAGTGACCATGCACACGTCAGCCTTGGCATCACGCTGAGCGAGGGCTTTACCTCTTCGTAAGGCAGGAAAGCAGATCTCTCCCTCACCAACACTTGGAGGCACAGCTGAATAAAAGCAGCTACGAAACCAATTCACTGCAGTGGACACTTTCAGTTCTTCGTTTATGCTTTACTCAGTATAACTTCTCCTCCAGTAAACTTCAAATAACTTCAAGGTTACACTGACTGAGAAGGAAAAAGACACTTTTAGGATGGAGGAAAAACTCAGTTGATTTGCAGAGGGAGAAACACCAGAGCTTGACTATTGTTAGCATACTGCAAACTCCCTGCAAGTGATAGGAGGGGGAGAAAAGCTTGAATACAGGCAGATCCAGAGTGATGCATGTAGGAAACTTTAGTTTAAATACTCCTTCCAGGACAGGCAACCAACTCCTGAGAAAAGCCTGGCTTGCCTAGAAATGCAGGGATCACAGACACACAAGTTCCCAGCTTGTGGTCGTGGGAAAGCAAAGTTCGTACTGCTGGGTGAATAGACAGGGGAATACTGCGCCCGATGTCATTCTCTCTGCAGTGACATTAATGGCAGCCTTCCTGGAAGCCACTGTGCCGTGCTGGTGGCTGCACTTTGCAGGCGGCCGCTCTGGGGGCCTGGAGAAGAGCAGCCGCTTTTCCTCTGGAGCCTTTGTATTCCTGGGAGAGACCAAAGGAGTGCGGCCTATTTATCTCATCAGAGACAACACTAAATGGCTATTTAATTACCGTCCTTAAATACTTGCACAGAGACTATCTGAAACTAGAGAGCTATTTAATCTGCCAGACAAAGACATTACGAGATCTCATAGCAAGAAGATGAAGTCAGAAAAGTTCAAACTGGAAATAAGATGCTAACGTTTGACAATGAGATTAACAATCGGAGCCGGTTACCCAGGAATGCTGTAAATTCCCCATCGTTTAAAGTCATTAAATCACAGCTATTCGAAGAGGCTGGTGGGCCAGGCCTCCAGCTCACTGGGGAACACTCTTGTTTTGTACTATACAGGAGGTTAGGCTACGGGATCACCATCAGAACTCTGTTAAGCCTGCTGGCAGCACTGCTGTCTTTTCCTGGGAGAAAAGGAAAGTAGGATGAAGGAAAAGAAGTGTTAACGAAGTCAAGGCCTGCACAGAGAGAACACAAAAGTAGGTTGAGCTGCGGACAGCAGAACTTGGTAAAATTCACCGAGTTTGGCTGCTAACTTCATTAGCAGAAAGAAGAGACCCATTGGGGACTTACGACCAATTTGCTCCAGGCAAACTTTCAGCAAACCTAAACGGCTAGCTAAAAGGGGCTAGCGGCACCGGGCAAGCCTTTAACACACCCCGTTATCCAAATGCAACCCAGCAGGTCGAAAACCCAGCAACTGAGCCCCCGGCTGGCACACTGAGAGCGAAGCTGCGGGAGCCCAGAGCTCACGGTCCACCTGCGCCGCGCTGCCGCCCACCACTCGCTGCGGCCCGGCGGCGGCTCGGAGCGGGCCACGAGGTCGCCGTTTGGCGCTCAGCCCCGCGGGGCGGCTGCAGGTGTAGGGGCCGGGCCGCCCCGACCCGCTGCGAGAACTCGCGGGGTCTTCTCCCGCTGCGCCACCGCGGGCCGTTGCCGTGGCGACCGCAGCGCTGCCGTGGCGATCGCGCCGAGCATCCCTTCGGCCGGGCCGGAGTGCCGCAACCCGGCACGGCGGGTGGGGCGAGGGCACGTCGTTATTATTATTAATTGTTATCACGATCAAAGTTTTCCGCACTCGGGCGCGATGAAAGCGCGGGAGCCAAAGCACCGGTAACAACCAGCAGAAGGTGGGAGCGGGCCCCCAGGGCTGCCCGCAGCCCCGCTTCTCTGCGGAGGAGGACACCCAGCCGGGCAGGGCGAGCAGGCGGCCCTCGCCACGTCCGGCAGCCCCGGGCAGCCGTTCTCGCTCCACGCTCGGGCAAATGTGCCGGGGGTTGGAGGTGCTCCCGCTCCCCCCGTTCCCCCCGCCCCTTACCTCCGCGGCAGCGCCCGGGGAGCCGCGGGCGCGCCGCCGCCGCGGGTAGGGATGACCTTGCGGAGAAATTCATCATCCGGCCAGGAAAACAAGCCCTTCCTCAGGGTGCGCGGCGGTGGGAGGGCGGGCGGAGGGAGGAGGGCTGCGCCGGGCTGCCCTCCCCGCTGCGAAGGTAGGGGGGAGGCAGCCGGAGCGGGCGGAGAGGAGGCAACGGCGGCGGGAGCGGCCTCGGGCACCCGAGCCGGGCGGGCGGCGGCACCTCCCGGCCGCTCGCAGCTGCGGCTGCAGGCCGGCGTCCGGCGCGGGGAGGCGTGGACCCCGGCAGGGCAGCGCTCCCCCCCGCGGCCGCCGGCGGAGAGGGGCAGCCCCGGGCTCCTGCCCTGCCGGTGCCGATAGTGGCGGACGGGCGGCTGCTTCCGCGCGGGCACAACCCGGCTCTTACGGCCACGCAGCCGCCGGCCCGGGACGCGGGGAGCTCCTGCTCTCCGTCGAGGGAACGGAGCTGAGCGAGAGGCCCCGGAGCCGTGGCCGAGACCCCGGGGCGCACCGGGGATCGCACCGCATCGCCTTCCGCTCCGCCCGGCGATCCCGCGAGCAGGCTCACTCCCGTTCCCAGCGCAAAGCTACCGACGGCGAAAGCCGCCGGGTGGCTGCTCCGCAACAGAAGAGCCAGACCTGCACGTAGGAAATCCACCAGTCTCATCCACCTGTGCTTGTCCTGCATGTGTCAGTCGAGAAAGTGTGCCTCCAGACTGCTATCCAGGCACCTAACGAGCAGTTTGCTTACGGGGTTGTACACATTTGCATGTGGGATCGCAGCGTATGCAAATACTGATGGACTCTTGTCACGCTTTCGGCTCGGATTGTTGTTTTTGATAGGCAAATTTAGCTGCCACTGTGAAGCGCTGGCCGGTCTGCCTGCGGCGAGAGAGCAAAAAAACCCAAAAACCCAAAACAACAACAACAAACAAAAACCAGCACCCCCACAAAAATACTAGCAAGAAAAACATTTTGTGTTAGGACTCATATTTGTCTGGAAATCTCTGATCTAATTGCAGTCTATTCCCACCAGCGTGGAATTTTATCTCTATCTGCTGCACTCGCAGGAAACGGTTCTGCAGTGCCAGGAGATTTGAGGGCAGGTTTTCAACCAGAGAGATTCCAACTCTTCCACTTTCCTTTATGGAAATACTGTGGGAGAAGCTATGAGGAGAACTTCTGTTTTTACAATGTTTTGTAACACGAACAAGGAAAAGATCGGGGAGCAAAAAATGACAGCAAACTAAAAGACCCAACAAATCATCTTTTGATATCTAATCACCCTAAGCATTAATAAATCATATTCCCTTTATCCGTATTAGTGGATCCATATGTTCTTCACTGCACAGCAAAACACCCTCAGGCTCAGTTATTGATCCTAAACCTCTTTGACTCGTGGGTTACATGATGGTTGCTGATTTGTGGAGTTCCATAGAGCTCCATTTTAGGGTGAGTTCTTTTTGATGTTTTTAACAAATGTCTTTGACGCAAAACTCAAAGGTATAATAATAACTTTGTGAAAGACATTAAACTGGGAAGAACCGTTGACTCTCTTGAGAGTAGAGAGGCCTTGCAAAGAGATCTTTGACGTATCAGAGGTCTGGGCAGTCACCAGCCACATGAAGTTTAAAAAGTGCCAGATTCTACATCTGGGACGGGTCAGCCCTGAATACACATATGGACTGGGGACAATAAGATGAAGAACAGCCCCAGAGAAAGGGATCTGGGGTTCTGGTTGATTACGAGCTGAATCTGAGGCATTAGTGTGCCCTGGCAGTCTAAAGGGCCAAACGTTCCCTGGGGTGCACCAGGCCCAGCACTGCCAGCTGAGTGACGGAAGGGATTGTCCCACTCTGCTCTGTGCTGGTGTGGCCTCACCTGGAGCACAGGGTGCAGTTTTGGTCACCACAATAATGAGAAGGACATAAAACAATTAGAGTGTCTAAAGGAGGGCTAAGAAGTTGGGGAAAAGACTAGAGGGCAAGATGTATAAGAATTAACCAAGGTCTCTTGGCTTGTTCAGTTCAGATAAAAGGAGGCTGAGGGGAGGCCTCATGGCAGCCTTCAGCTCCTCATAGGGAACGGAGGGGAAGCACTGAGCTCTGCTCTGTGGTAACAGCAACTGGACCCAAGGGAGTAGCATGGAGCAGCATCAAGGGAGAGTCAGGTTGTGTGTTAGGAAAAGGTTCTAAACCAGAGGGTAATTGGGCACTGAAACAGGATGCCCCAGGCAGTGGTGAGGGCCCCAAGCTGCTAGGGTTCAAGAAGTGTTTGGACAAAGGTTTGAATTTTGGGTGGTCCTGTGTGGACCGAGGAGTTGGACTTGATAATCCTTGTGGATGCCTCCCAACTTGGGATATTCTATGTTTCTGTGATTTTTCTGTTTCCTACTATGGAGTGTGCAACTTATTTCCCAACACTGGCCACTGAGGTCAGCACATATTTATGTAATATCCGTGCCTGAATGTGGCTTTCTGTCTTTAACCATGGAAAATTTAAGCGAGATCTTCAATAACTGCCATCAACAGCTGCTTCTTCACATATGCCAAAATCAAAAATAGCAGTAGTTTTAAGAGCCTGAACATCCAAACACAGAGAACCTCAATGCAGGGGGAGAGTGGGAAGAGCATCAAACTTCATCAGGAAAAGCAAAGATGTACAGTACTGGCACAGCCAAGGGTTCCTAGGAATCTGACTCTACTTTGTTCTTGTTACAATCTTGCTCCTTTTTTGGTGCTTCAGAGGACTGTTACAGAGCTTATTCCTTACCCTTGTCATCTCTGAGTCTGGAATCAGATCAGCCTGACAAACTCTTCTCATTATTCTCTTAAATGACATAATTTTTACAAAAACATTTCCAGACTTCCTAGAATTAATCCTGTTGCCATTAATATTACTATAGAAAAGTTTCCTCTTTTTTGTTAAAGAAGAAGGCTGGATGATACAGTTTCCTTTATTGGCCATTGGACTTTCAGGAGGAGGTAGCTGTAGACACTTACAGGCCTTGCTGCTACAAAGATATCCTCAGACATCAAGAAAGCAGTTATTGTGGCTTTCCTAAACTTTTCTAAGCAAAAAAAATTGCTTATCCAAATTCCTAATACAGACCTTTCTGTTGATCATACCCTCTCCTTAGCCCGATATACTAAAATCACAGTCTTAGCGCTCAATTAGTCAATTAATTATCTAAGCTAGCCAGTCTTTTTGCTTTATCTGATGCAGCTTTAACCCCACTGCCATCTTTTCCTTTCAGCATCTTTCTCCCAATTCACTGAAAGAATATTAGTGCTGTTACCTTCTACAGCAACTTCTCCCACCTAGGGAGAAATATACACCATGGAGAGGTGAGAGTCAAGCCAGTTAGCCCTTATTTGGCTCTGCCACTGTTTGCAAAGAGAGAAATTTCATCTGTCTTAATATTTATAGCTAATACCTCCCTCTTTTTTGGAAATAAACTTTGGGATTAATTGAAATCGAAACATGATTGGATTTTATCTGAACTCCGCAGGAAAACATTTGGGCACTGTTCTTGAAGCACGTGACAACGAAGTGCAAATCACGATAGTTGTCTTATTTTGGCTTCAGAATTGCAGGCAGGTCCTCCAAGTGTTTGACACAGAAAATCTTCCCAGTTTTTCCAGCTGAACCTGCATGACTCAGTGACTTTCAAGGCTGAATAGTCAACTGCCTCTCTTACATGCCTTTGAAAATCTTCAGGAGTAGTCTGCCTGGTTTTACCAAAGGGAAACCATGCTTGACCAACTTGAAGAACTTCTTGGATGAAAAAACTGGCCTGGTAGATGAAGTGAGAGCAGTGGATGTGCCCTTCCTTTAACTCAATGTGGCTTTGAGGCATTTGACACTGACTCCCCTAAGATTCTCATAGAGAAACTGATAAAGCATAGGCTAGGTGAGTAGGCACTGAGAAAAACTGGAAGTTTTTTGAACAGCCAGGTTCAGAGAGTACTGATCAGTGCCAAAAGACTAGTTGGAGACCAGTAGCAAGTCGTGTACCCCAGGGGTTGATTCTGGGTCCAGTCCTGTTCATGATCTGGATAAAGGGCAGAGTGTACCCTCTTCAAGTTTGCTGATGACAAAATTTGGAGGAATGACTGATACACCAGATTGCCTTGCTGCCATCTGGGGGGACCTGGACAGGCTGGAGAAATGGGCTGACAGAAACCTCATGAAGTTCAGCAAGGGAAAGCGTAAAGTCCTGCACCGAGGGAGGAATATCTCCATGCGTCGGTATATACTGGGACTATTCAATCAACAGAAAAGCACCTCAACCACTCTTTGATTCATTTCATATGACAGGAAGCTTTTGGTCAATGTGTTGTGTTACTAGTATTTTCACCCTTTGTGTCTGTGCAGTACATTTAGGTATGATTAATTCCACATTCTCCTATTCCTGTTTCACAAATATTCTATATTTTCATTACTGTGATTCTAAATGTGAAACAGGCCATGCAAAAAAAATAACCCTCTGCCTTCTCAACAAATTAAAACTACCGTTTGATGAGTCAGTAATTTATACTGTTTACCTCTTTTTATGTCAACAAAACTGAGATCTGGAACAACACATAATCATAACGATTATAGACATAATGAGCTGATTTATTACGTACTTACCACATGGTATTCTGGTGCGTATTCAACAGTAATGATGGCAAATAATATAACTAAAAAACGTATCTGCTCAGATAACCGTGGCTTACTGTGAGCAATAAATTAAGCTAATGTGGTACCAGATACATGGGAACTCTGGATTCAGGGCCTTGTCTCCAGTTACGTTAACTGTGTATACCAAATGTCTCTGATATTTTCGGAAGTTCAGGAAATAAGAAAATCACCCAGAGCACCTTCTAGGAGGTGGTTGTAAGGGCTGCAAGACAAACGTAAATTGAAATTAAATAATCTCAACAATGCATTTCTATGAAGCAGGGCTGCTATATATTGCTTGTAGACTTGTACAGATTTTAGGTACTTGTTACTTCTAATTGCCAGTCTAGTTCTGCCTACTTCCCTGGGTGTCATCAGCTGTCTGTGGAAAAACATTACTCCGAGAGAAACATCCTTTGATGATGTTACTGCAGCTACTTTTGTGCTCTCCCATTTTGTCAGGCAAGATGGAAGCTTCTCACGGAATCAGATGTAGAATGGCTTAGGTTGGAAAGGACCTCGATCCCCACCCAATTCCAACCCCCTGTCAGGGACAGGCTGCCCCCCACCAGCTCAGGCTGCCCAGGGCCCCATCCAGCCTGGCCTTGAGCACCTCCAGGGATGAGGCATCCACAGCTTCTCTGGGCAGCTGTACCAGGGCCTCACTGTCTTCACAGTAAAAAGTCTCCTCCTAATATCTAACTTCATGTTACCAAAAGAATTCTTTCCTGGGCTGCTACCAAGACAGTTTATAACTCATGGTAGCCTTCCCTACAACTTGGATTTTTATGCTGATTCATATTACAGGAGAGATAAAAAGCAGACGTAATTGATGCTGCAAGGTTAGCAGATAAAAGATATATAGGTGTAAACATGGAGAGTAAGTACTGTGAACAGTAAGGAGTGGAGATGAAAAAAAGCAGACGAGAAGCAGAATATCCAGATTAAATGTAAAAAATATTATAAAAACAACAACTGCTGACATAAACTGTATATCAGTTTAGAACCAGCTGCCTGAAAAGATAAAAAAAATCATGAATTAAATCACCTATCAGTTTTGTCTCTAAATTCCTCAATGCTGCCCTGAAACAGAAAGCTTTGCATTCATTCAAGATAATGTATAAAATGAAACAGTAAATGTTCCTGTTTCCAGTATTTAGTAATTCTCACCAGAATCCTACAGATGTGTGCTACCAAGTGTCTGTGATGTATTTGTGTATTGTGAAGTGATGTTCTTGGTATCATTGAATTTGTCTGTGCGCAAATTATTCTTGAATTGTTAAAGAAAAATTGATTTACTTTCTCCTGACCATCCCTTAATGTTGTTGTATCTAAAATAAAGACATGCAATCTTTCCAGGTTTTTTTTTTGGCTTTTTCATGCCTCTATTGTATCTTATACTCAGCGATGGGTCTAACAACATCACTGACACCAGACACTGGTAATAACTTCTATTAGTCTAAATAAATAGGAAATAAATATTTTGGGAAAAAAAAATAAAATTACTTGTAGCTCAAACTTAGCTCAGAGTAGCTCTGTATGGAAGCTAAGCTTGATCTTTCAAAAGCCTTGTTTTGCTTGTTTGCTTTTTCTCACCACAGAAGTAACTATCTCCATTTGATCAAGCCAACTCATTTTACATTTCCTCAATCTGCAGTAGCTCAGGCCTTTTCATCTCTGTCTCAGGACTATTTTTTGCTAAAACATTCATGCATGCTGTAAGGAACTCAGTCTGTTCACACACCCTCATCCTCACGTGCAACCAAGCCTCTTTCCCCAAGTGACCTCAGTGCACCTTCACCATGGGCTCCACCACAGCAGTATTCAACCATAAAGCTTACATTGGCTTAGTTTCACTTGAATGCACAAGGTTTTCCTGTGAGTTTCTCCCACAGAACTGTTTGTCCTCATAACTCTTTCTGCTAGGGTGATTTTCCACTGTTCTTTTGTTGTTTGCTCCTTCTAAGTTTTTCCTTGCTACAGGCAGCATCCAAACTCTGTCACTAACATCGAAGAGTCAGACATGACCTGTTCAAGCTAGGACTGAACCAATTGCTCTGAGATATGTGCAGGATCCTTTCTGTACAATCCCAGCTTTTTATGGCAGGCAGATGTACGGAATGCATTTTGAGATGGATTTTCATCACCATTCTGTGTGCAAGTCCCCAGCTAAAAGCATATCCATTTTGGTTGTTTGAATTGTATTAGGAGTATCAACATACCCCTTCTTTAAACGTGTGGAATTTGTAGCAGTTGTTTGTTTGTTGTCCTTTGGAATACCCTTCAGAATGTGAGATAGGCAAGGTCTGGTGAATCGAGGGTAGCCTTGCAAGAAATATCTCCCGGTTGCAGAGCAAGAAATCATTTTCCCTGTTTTTAAGGAAATGCATAAGTACTAGAAATTGTCTTTCTGTTCAATTCAACTGGCATTACCTTCTCTAAAGTATCTGCAAAACCCCCTTTTTGCTCTGACCCCACTATTAAACATACAAACAGGCTTCATCCTTGTAAGTCTCCACTGAATCACATTTCCCCAAGCTCTTACTGGGAATGATCTCAGGTCTCATGTGATAGTATTTTTCACCCTCCCATCATTTCTGTAATTGTGCTAAATGTTTCCAAGCCAGCTGCTACTTTTTCTCCTCTGTGATAGCATCCTGATGGAGAGACTACAGAACGTGAAGCCTGGGGCTGATTCCTGCTCATTAACACATTCAGCTGGTGTAAGATCCTGGACATGGCCACGGAATGCAAAGCCAAAGCTAAAAAAGATAAGGCAAATCAGTCTTCTTTCCTCCACTACTTCCATATCAGTGAAGTAAAGTTCTCAGTCATCATGGTCAGTGCTTTCTGAGGGTATACACAAACAAACTCAAAGATATAACCTGGGCTGAGGTTTTGCATGGCTAACTCTTAATGCTGCATGACTGCTGTCTTCAAAGGAGCTGGACCCTCTCTGTTTCTTAAGTGCTCAGTCCCCAGGCATAACTATGTTGGATTTAAATGAGAGATTTGTGTACTTTTTTTCTGAGCTAGGCTCTTGAACAAAATGAGGCCAATTGGTAACACGGCAAGAAGAAATCATTATTGGTAAACTGAAATCAATGGATCTCTGGCAATTTACAATGGATAGGAGTCTGCCTTCAGGACCAGATAAAGCCTTAAAGCTGATCTAAAGGGTCCAGTACAACACAGAAATCTTCAGCAGTCATAAAGTTGTCAAAACAAAGTTAAATGGACATTCTGGGGACGTAGAACTAAGGCAGCATTGCCAGATAGAGCAGATGCTGCAAAAAGCCCTGAGATACAAAGCAAATGACTGCAACATCAAGTAGTCATGGAACTACATCTCCTTTTGCTAATTATTGAGAGTTGCAAAGACCCTGAGAATTAAGTAATGACATGAGACAGCCTTAAGTTCAGCCACAAAGAAAAGGTTTCTGAGTGTTCAAAAATGACTAGAAATTTAACTCTCTCTTGGTGCTGCCTCTGGAATACATGGAAAAGGAATATTTCTTATTTCCAGTAGAACAGTGTACTTTTATGTCACTGGAATAAAAAACATCTTGAATTTATAGGCATCTTTTTATATCAGCTCTTTGTCCACATATAAATCATTTTTACTTGTTATGGAAGAATAAAAGCATAAATATGGCTTGACATTCTTATCACCTATTTAGCTCTCAATCAAAAGATTTACTGCATTGCTCTCTGGGAAACTTTTGGTAGTTAAAGGACTACAGAAATAGAGAAAGTCAGCTTACTTTCTGTACGTACATGAGAGATGTAAGTCATCATAGCCATCTCCACAGAGCTATAGTATATGAACTGCCAGATTACAAAGGGTGGATAAGACACTGCTCCTGCTCACTTTACATTGACATATCTACCTACAACTCATATTCTCCACATAAAATTATCATGTTTGAGAGGCTCATGGCCATTTAAATTTACTTGAGAATGGTTTACTGTTCAAAACAGTGGGAGTTTTTAAGGCAATGAATTATTTTCTGAAAGATCATCAACCTGATTAAAAAATGTATATAGGTAAATATATGATTTATTTACTAATATATTTATAATTGGTAAATTTGGTAAATTGATTTATATTTGGTATTTGTAGCTGTGTATTTGCTCAGCTTCCTTTTAATTCTCATGTATTCACAGAAGGACCCCATTCCCAGGAGACACCAATACCCTGTTCTACGAGGCACCAGAGCTGTTTTTTCCACTGGGATGGCTCCAATTTTATTGGAGCATGCAGTTACTTCACATTATTCTTGCTCTTCTTTAAAAACGGTCACATTGCTCTTTGGGAAAGCACTTTGTGAACTCTCTTCAGCACAGGAAATTTGGTTGAGCCTAGTCTTTAAGTGGATTGTGCTAATGGACACAATGGCAACAGTCTGTAATAGATGGTATACTGCCACTTCAGTGATATAGCCAATAATAAAGTCTCACGCATTGCAGGATCTCCAAAGGAAACTCTGTCCTCTACATAACTTGTCTTGAGCCCTATATACCATCAATCTTTAACACAGACAAAGATAAAAATTACTCCAGTAATTACCAAGAACAGTTACCAAGTATTTGTCTAAGTAAGTCTTAACAGGATTAACTTGTGCTAACACAGTTTGCTTTTGATACTACTTGCAATAGGTTTATCTCCTTGTACATGCAAACAATTGCCTATTATGCGTACCCATGCAAAGAATTCAAATTGCCAAAATGATAAAAAAGATAAAAATCAATCCATTTTTAGCTGAAGAGCACTGTGAATTAGTTACACATGCATGGACATGTACATATGGAGAAAATCTACTTCTGAACTTGTTCGTATTACTCAACCTTTCTCTACTTCAGCAGGTGGATTTTGGATTCTTTGCCCTAGAATAAATTTCAGAATGCCTGATGATTTAATAAATGAGCCCTGCTAATCCTCGTTGAGAGACTAAAAATGAATCTCTCCCAACAAGAATTACCATCCTCAGTTCTTGTGTTGTTAAGTTTTCTGTAAAGGCCATGTTACAATCTATGCCTTTCTTTTCCTCAGGATATCATGCCAGATTTTGAGCTAGCATCCATAGACATTCCTCCCCTTTTCAGTCTTGGTTTGTCTTACTCTTTCCCAGTGCATTCACATCAGATGATTTTGAAAAGTCTTCTCCCCACAAGCAAGCATGACTGTCACAGCAAGACAATACTCATCAGAACTTCCTACTTTTCTTGCTTTCTCAGGAACACAGTCTTTTGAAGCATCTCAGCTAACATGTAAGTCAAGCACATCCTGTTCTTTCCCTGCCTCTAGTGACTTTTCAACATCACAGCCCATGTTTCTACATATCCACCACAATCTAAATAATTCAATGGCTGTTCAGAGATATATTGGAAAGATTCAATTAGTCATTGAAAAAGTTGAAATTAACTAAGTGGGTCTATGTAACTGCTTTAATAGGCAGCAGGAGAATTGTTAAGAATTTTGCCAAGGGCAAAGGATGCCATTTATACCACTAACAAAAGATATTACTCACAACTAGAAAAATAAATTGGATATCACCAATGCACTGAATGGGTCTCTTGAAATGCGGATAGGGAACAGAGGAAAACATAAAATCTTGATTCCGTTAAGGAATCTCTCAAAGAGTTTAAGGCTCTTATTAAAAACTGCATTCAAAGCTGGATCCCATTGTGCTCTCAGGCTAGGTTAATGGCAGACAATGCTTCTCTGATCTCAGTGCCATTGCTAAGAAGGGACTCAGGTTCAGCTGAGCACAGTGAAAGGCAGATTCTTCTTTGTTTCATTTACTTATGTTAAGAGAAAAGTGGATTGAAGAGAAAAACCTGCTTATTTGCTGAGATTGATGAAGAAAGGGTGAGAAATGAAAGTAATTTTCCCTCCTGTGTTCATTTATATTGCGCAACTGCGTGATAGCAGTGGCAGGGCACAGGGAAATCTGTATGTGCGTCCTCATTTACCATGGGCTGCCTTATGACCTTAATTAAGGGGCACTGCAGTGCTGATCAGGACTTTTGCAAAATGACAAGTGTCTTGACACGCATGGCCCCCTTGCCTGGGCCGTGTCTTGACATGCTCACTTTATCTTAACAACTCTTTAGGAGAATTGTAAAGTGAATCAAGACAAATTAGTTCATTTCAAGTCTCTCACACAAAAGAGAGATGCCATGCATTTGTAGAGTAATCGAGACATTGCTTTTCCACATAAGTCAGCAGTGTGTGGATTTTTCTTGTGCTACACGTGCTGTTTACTGACTCGTTTTAATCCTGTTTCCATAGAGGACAGCAGTATGCTTGTTCTCCATAGCCACTGAGATCAGGCTTAGCCTAGTCTCCTCCAGGACATTTCCCCCAGGAGCTTCATGCCAGAAAACTTTTTCTGCCTGTATAACGCGAGGACAAACATTTTGGAAACATATAATAAAGATATTGAGGGAATTCAGTGGAGAAAATAGGGCAATTACCTAAGATGTTTTTCTCCCTTATAAGGTTTTCTTACTGTTTTGCAATCCAGAGGCTTCCAAGAAGACAGGGTAAGCAGGGCAAGCAGCTAGACCATCATTATTCTGATGATTGATCAACTAATGTTGATCTAGCAAAATTCGAGCTCCTGCACACTGATGCAACCTGCTAGACTACCTGCTACAGGACCTCATGCCTTCATGATTTTGCTTGTACTCTCTCAAGTGATTCCCAGGCATGGCCAGCTGGCAGGTAGGGTTCTCCAGGTCCATCCCCAAAAGCACTCTGCATGCAAGCATCCTATTGTGGAGGATGTGAAAATTTACAAAATTCAGTACAGTTGCTTCATGGCATTTAGCCTCATTATTTGGCAGAGGGGCCACGGGCTCAGTCTTTGCCTAGGAGCTGCCTAAAGAACATTCCAGAGTGTAGTTTCAGGGCAGTTTGCATTGTTCACATCCTTGCCAGCCTCACCACTAGCCGGACCAGAGGGTTAATCCAGGCAAAATATCTGTATCTCCAAATAATTAATTTTAGTTGTAACAGCTTTCCCAACCCCCCAAACCATGGGCCTTCCGTCACCTCAAGTGAATTGTGGGTACAGAAACAAAACCCACAGGTCATAGACTTGGCCTAAGCTATTGTGGAACTGTACCTAAGTAACAGATAAAATCTCACTTGTTCTCTGTCACTTCTCTTTGCAACGCTGAAGTAAAAAGCAATTATTTCTCAGTTCTGCTTCAGAAAAAAGAAGTGGGCCTTCCAGTTTCTATAAATAAAACCAAAGCTTTCCTACAGTAAGATGTGGTGCTCCAAGTTCTATTGAAAAGGAAGGGTGTCGTTTTCAGGGTTTGAAAGATTCAAGAAATATTTTCATGGATCTTACCACATAGTGGTTACTATTGCAGCAAGACACTAATAAAACCAGTGGCCTGTGGAAAATAGACTCTCCTGAAAAGACTGAATAATCTATACAATTTGTGATGGATACCATAAAGTCATCTGGCAGGCACTCCTTATTCCACATCTGTGCATTTGCACAAGGCTTTAAACAAAGACGCTTTCTTTGTTGTTAACTCACGGGCAATTCCACAATACGTTACATACCAACAGAATTGCTATCAGGAATCTCACTGTTAGGAGACTTAGAGTATCATTTTTTGCAAATAAAGTTTGTGGTAGGATAGACTTCATGTTGCCATTTGTCATGCAGACATATAAACACACATCTAAAGATAGGTACACATGCAATAAAAGAGAAACATTTACGCATTACAAATAACGTCTGCTATATACACATATCCAGCGGAACTGTATGGTGAGAGGTTCTGATTCTATTTCAGTATCTGAGGGCTTGTATGTTTTGAGTTTCCTCTGACCTGTAAGTTAGAACTGACTTTCCCATTCAAGAGGAAATTCAGACGTTGTTCAGTTTTCAGACTTATAAAACTGAACTTTAGAAGTCCTAAGAATCTCTAGTTCCACGAGGGGTACATACATAAAGCACGCCCATTATTTACCACTGTGCTACTCCAACTGAATTCCAAATCATCTCTGTAACTGGTTCAAAACCTGACTAATGAAGTGCTAAATCAAGCTCAGCAAGTGCTTCAAGATTCAATTCCTTTTTGCTTAAAAGATTTTGCAATTAGGAGTAATTACGATCCAACATTTATACTGCTTCTGTTTCAGTTTTCTTGCAGATGGGTTTTGCACATATAGTACTGTTTAGTTTCAATAAATATTTCAGTAATAATGTAAATGCTTAAATGCTCCATTATCACGTAGTAAAAATCTATTGCAACATTTATTTATTAATAGCACTGAACAGTTCACAAAGAAAAAGAAAAAAAAAAACAAAAACAACAACAACCCAAACAAGAGCAATGGGTTTACAAAAGCACTGTTTGCTTTTTTCCCTGCAAGCTGCTACTGCTGCAAGGAAATTTGATTTATGAAGCCTTGATTCCATGTCTGCTACAGACCCTGGCCTATTGCTTAATTTAGCAACGAGTCATCGGCTGTGGATTGGCTGCCTTGGAGCAGCACAGTGGTTGGGCTCACTCTTGCTTTCCCTCGTGTAAGGTCACTTTCACCATGAGCATGAACATGTGATGTGTTGCATACAAATAGACAGGAGAAACCAAAAGCCTGCTTGTGAAAGATATCTGGCATTCTGGTAGTTATCAACAGTAATCAGCCCATTGTAACGCAAATGATTGTTCCTTAATTCTCCAGACTTATACCTCAAAATCTCCCTGTAGGCCAACTTGTTTCTGCAAGTCTGCCCTCCCCAGCCCTCTATACTTTACACTTGCATTATTATTTGATGGATAAGTGGTCTTATCTTGCAGATTTTTGGAGTAGAGACAGACCAGGTGAGTTCCATACTGTATGGTCCAATAGAACAAATGGAAGGTGATGAGACAGTTGTAGAAGCACTGTGTCACTAAGGACATACAGTAAGATGCAAGGAATTCTTATATCTTACAGCTTCTCATGCTGAGTGGCTGTAAGGTATAAGGTCTATATTAGGTAAAAAACAAGTACCAGAAAGCCTAAATGGTTCACCACCTAAACTCTGACTTTGTTTTTTCCAGGGCATTTCCTTGTTCTTTGAGAATAAAATTTCTTCCTATTTTTATCTCCTATTATTTACGCATATATTTTACCTAACCCATATCCGTTTAGATCTGGAGTAGCTGCAATCACTCCTCGGGATCACATGGGGAATGTGAGCCATTGTAAAAATTCACATTCATCAGATGTCAGAGAACAAAGATAAACAAAGATAAAGCAATTCTTAATGATAAAACCTCTTCTGTCATCTTCCTGTAAATCCAGAGTCACTGATCACTTTGGTTAGATTGACATTCTGTTTGCTTCCTGTAAGAGCAGGCCTGTTCTACCACATATCTTTCTGGATATGCAAATCATTCCCACGGACAGAAACTGAAGAGGGCTTTATAAGCAAAGCAGAGGCACTGTGCAGCCACAGGGCAGTCAGTCCTTCTGCAGACATCAGGCTTATTCAAGCAAAGAAGTCTCAAGAGCCCATAATATAATGAGATCTATCAGACCATCTAAATATAGATGTTTCCATCAGTTCCCTCATAAATCACAAAGAAGAAAACACAATTGCTGCGTACACAAGAGTCAAATCAAATCACCTGACCTTTACTTAGCCTTAACTTCTGCTATATTTTTTCCATAGTTGACCTTTTCTGCTCCAGAGAGCCCTTCATAAAGAATAGGTGGAGAAGGAGGGGAAAAACAGAGATGAAATTATCTTGCTGAAGTGATAATTAAGCCAGACAAGAGCCATGAAATAATGTCTTTTCATGCAGCTTGCAAAGGTCTGTGCAAACTCAGTCGCCTTGGGCAACGGGACAAACTGCACAGTCCTCCGCCCCACCTACAGCACTTCCTGTCTCTGACATCAGCACAGCACTGCCATCGCATCTGTTGGGAAGAAGCAGACAGGGCTGATGGGCTGCCTGAGAGAAGCTGTGACAGCTGCCTCATGCATGTCACTGTGTTTTATCACTCCCTTACAAGATAATAACAGTGATTAGCCTTGTCCTGTTCTCAGAATGAAAAGAGGCACTTTTGTTGAAAGAAAATACAAACTTTCTTCAGGCATAATGGTGAGATTTCATGACTCATCAACATCCCTCAGTGCGACCTGAGTAGTTATTATGATCTGTGTTACACTAATGCCCAGCTGGCCAGTGTGTGACACAACTCCTGGCCTCAAGGGCTCACATTAGAAAATTAAGGGACATGAGGTGGAGTAGGAATCCAACCTCTAAGCCATGCACCTGAAATCAGGCTCTTCCAGTTACCTGTGTAGGAAAGCAGAGCATCCCAGGGTCAACACACATTGTCAACAGGGTAGCTGAATAGGCAGGTGTTGATAAGTGTCTCACTCCATATTTTCACCCACTACACAGCACCCATTCCTCTTGTTGGCACTGCTCTTCTTGCACTAAGTCACTGTTTAGAGCTAAACTCTCTCAGAAATTTTGCACCAGTCATCAGTTAGCGTCTGCCTTCTTTGATGAGAATCTCTCCAGTAACTTGCACAGCATTTTTTTTAGATTGTGCTAAACCATGAACATACACGCTAGATAAGCGGATGCAGATAAGGAAGCCCGATAGTAAAACGTCCTGCTGAATTACTCTACTGAAGTGCAAACAATACCTAAATACTGGTTGAGAGAATGGATTGCCCCATTCTGCTCCGGTACAACCTCACTTTAATCAGCGTGTGCAATTTAAGGCACCACAATACGAGGACATAAAACTGCATGAGAGCGTCCAAAGGAGGGGTATTAGAATGCAGAAAGGTCTGGGGCACAAGATGCATGAGGAGTGGCTGAGGTCCCTTGTTATGTTCAACCCAGAGCAGAGGAGGCTGAGGGGAGGCCTCATGGCAGCCTACAGCTCCTCACCAGGCACAGCGCAGAGCTCTGCTCTTTGTAACAGCAACAGGACCCAAGGGAACAGCATGGAAGCTGCAGCAGGAGAGGGTCAGGTGAGTATCAGGAAAAGATTCTTTACCAGAGGGCGATCAGGACCCGGAACAAGCTCCCCAGGGTGGCAGCCACAGCCCTGAGCCACAGGAGCTCAAGGAACGTCTGGACAACACTTTGGAAAAAGTGGTTTGAATTTTGATTGGTCCTGTGGACCCACGAGTTGGACTCGATCTTTATTGGTCTCTTCCAATGCAGGATATCCTGTGACTCTGTTTTTTTTTTTTTTTCCCTACAAGTAACTTGCCTGGTTCCAGTGTGAGCAGTGAGATCAGGAGCAAGATGGTTCCTATCTCCTTTGATTGTATCACTTGGACAGTATCTTATCTTGCCCCTTTCATTCAACCAGCCTTTTTCTGATCTTGGAACAGCAGATAGTGGCACAGTATCTGCTGACAGAGTTTTTTGTTCCTTCTGTATGATAAGTAGAAGCATAGAAAGAACTTGAATCTTTGCCAGCCTCTTACATATCTTTCGGGGTTAGTAAGTCATAAAGTCCTCATATGCAGCTCACAGCCAGAGAAGTCCAGCTGCTCTGAAGGTTTCATTTATGAAATGAGAGCTTACCCACTTCTTGCCAGCCAAGAGAGAACTGGAGGTGGGTTAAAACCCTGAGACAGGTCGCTTGTAATATACTGAGAGCAAGAGAATATTACATCTTCAGCGCATACTAGCAATTCAAGATCCTAGAAAGGCCAGCCTGTTATCCACAGGATCAGTGTAGGACCTGACCACACGCACCTGGTACAAACGGAAGCAGCAGCACTCATTCCTCTGTGAGTATGCAACGAAGGCAAATAATCTGGGAGTAGTCCAAAGATATCAAGTTAATTGCTACATGCGTGCTGTGCAGAGGAAGGAAGTGGCAATTTCATTAAGCTTTTTGTGCAAACAAAAGACACCTCTTTGTCTAGCTCAGTTCTTAAACGTTATTCAGAATTTGTTGCCTTCTTCATATTTCATTTGTATAAACAGAACTGTCATTTTGCAAAAGGATCACTAGTTTTCATCAGCATTGACTGGCACATTCTATTCCTAACAAGAGAGAATGTACGTGGTCCTTGTGATTTGGCCTTTGGCTTACAAATTAGCAGCATGAATACAAAAAATGCAAAAAGACACTACTTTACGACTTTCAGATAGTCACAGTTTTATAAAGCATCATCAAAAGATAACAATATCCTGACTGTATTACTTAAAAATTATAATATGCAGTAGGAGAGTGGAACAATTTGCAATCCAGTGACTCTTTAATAGCAGTGGATAAACTTCTCTGGGTATGCTTGAAGAAGCATCATTTTTAACTGTCAGACTCTCCCACTGATAGAACACAGATGGTTCTGTTGTGGCAGAACAGCCATAGAGAGAAGCAGAGGGATAGCTTGGACATTTGGACAGAATCCACTTGTATCAAGGGCCACATAAACACTAAAACTTTTTCATCCATGATCAGGCCATCTCTCTTTGTCTTCCTGACTTAAAGGAACATAGCTCTTGCTTAAGTTTCATTACCTAAGTGCTTGGTAAAGGTCCCATGTAAGTGCACCTGCTGTTTAAAATTACTACTATATTTTAACTCAGACCCCATACAATTGACTGTCACATACTGAGGTCTGTGCCCCAGTGTTTGTTGCTGCTTTGGCGTTCACTGGGAGGGAAGATTGAACTTTGGAGGCAGACAAGAGTATGTCTTCTTACAGGACTACTGAGACATGCAAGGGTAAAAAGAAAAAAAAAAAAAAAACTATTGGAAGTTACAGCAACAGCAGTCAGTGCAGCTCCAACCTCCTTTTCTGTTCTTCCCAGGGTGACCATCTCAGGGTATTTCTACCTGCTAAATCTGTTTGCCCTTCTCCATGCTGTGTTCTTTCAAGTCACTGCCACCTCCATCAAGTATTCCACTTTGGCCATTTGCTTGGCTATTCCTGCCAAAGCATTAAAGACGGAGATGTTCAAGATCACTTTAACTCTTCACCAATACTGACGCTTCACATTTGTCCTTCACTTCATCTTCCAAAGCAATGAAATGCTGTATTTGTTTAGAGAGCAGAAGAAAATCCTGACGGATTCCCAGCCTTTATTAAAGTGGATAGAAGTAAGCATTCATATAACCTTCTTTAAGTACCTCATCTGTCAATCTGCTTTCACTCAATTGTCAAGAGCAACATTAAAACTCCAAATTCGAATGGTTTCTTAACCTAAGAAAACTTTCATGCTTCTCCCTATAAGCATTCAGAGTTGCAGCTGCACATATGCTGCCATTTCCCTTTACCCTCTGCTCAGGGGTTTTCCTACTCCCTATATCTTCATAGCTAATTTTTAATAGAACCAATTTCTCTACATGGAAAAAATGACACCAGCTGGCATTGTTTGATGCTTGCTGAACATGGATAGAGACCAAGCAGTGAATGTGAGCACAGTGAGGTGGTAGGTGGTGTGTTTCAGCAGTGGCAACAGTGGGTCACCTCTGCTAGAGCAGATTTGTGTGAGCCCAGCACACAGGCTCTTGCTCAATGCTGATGAAAAATGCATAGCTAATGGTAGTGACTACATTGACAAACAGTGTTTTGTACCTGAGAATTTGCTCTATCAAATAGTGTTATTGTGCTTTTCATAACTATTGCGGTTTCCATGAAAATAAATAGGAGGCATTACATTCAGAGCAACCTAAATAGCTGAACAAAATGAATAAATCATGCCTAGGTGGCTGGTCCATTGCAGTTTTTCCTGGGTAAAAAACCTTGGCAGAGAAGACCTCAAAGAAGTGGTTATCATGGGGCACCTGGATCGTTCTTCTGAACCTCTACAGTCTCTCTTAGCTCATCCATCCTTCTGCCTTCCCCCCAGCTAATCCTGCGCCACTTGCAACCCAGGCTGCAGATGGACTGCACAAAAAGCTGACTTGATGTGGGAACCCATTAGGCTTGCTCCTCTGTGCTGCGGATCACCAGCACAAGGCAGGCTGGGGCACAGACGCAGTGCAGCTCTGCAGCAAGCAGTGCCTACAGGGCCAGCGATGCAGGGAGTTGCAGACATCTCTCTGCATACCTGCACCAGCTGTCTGCAGCCCCCACAGAACACACATTGTCCTTTGCTGTGGCTGAAACAGAGCCAGCCAGACAGGCTTGGGTCTGGTGTGGTTTTGATATGCAATTTTCAAAAGGCATGAGGAAAAGAAATGAAATGCGCAATTTTGCTACTTATTTCTAGCTGATGTTGTCCCCTTTAGGGCAAAGAATGTGAAGCTGTTTTGTGATGTCCTTCATCACTGTGGGCAAATGAAATAGGAACAACAACATTGTGCCCAATTGCAATTCAGAAAGGAAACTGTATAACATTTCCAGTCATATTAGATTTCACCTCAGTGGCTCTTTTTTTTTTTTTTTTTTTTTTAAGCTAGTAGGCAATGTTCCTTTTTCATACTTGAACATGAAAATAAATCACTGCTGAAATATATAACACTCGGTAGCATTCACCTGCAGTAAATCCATAACACTGCCACTGACAAGCAATAAATCAAAACATGATGCTAAAGATCAATAAGGCAGTGGGTGCTAAATAAACATATACATCACACATGCAATTTCTGGGAGCAGGGCTCCTGCTTTTACATGCCATGAGCTAATACTCGCCAGCTTTTTCCCCATTTTTATATATGAGGATACAAACAAGGGCATATCAGTTTTATAATAGCCTTGTCAGATATAAGGCTTAAATTTTGGCTCCACACCAGCTGCCTGTTATTATTCTGGCTTCGCACCAGAGTCTGCAAGAACAGGAGGAGGAAAACATTTCAGTTCTAAAGCTTCTCAGAGAAGAAGGGCTTGGTTTGATCCCATTTTTCATTTAACATTAATTGCATGCTTATGGTTTTGGGCAGGGGCCCAAACAGCAAAATAACAGCTTCCACCACAAGCATGACTAGGGCTGAGCAGCAGCATCTAGGGCCATCTTGTTCTTACTGTTTTTGGCAGCGAAAACCCCTAACTAGTTCAGATCCTCTCTCATCCTCTTGGGTGGATATTACAGAATAATCATGTGCAGCTACCTGTAGTGAGAATAGTAAACTATTCAAACAGTCATGAGTGGCTTTTAGTGGGTGTCCGTATAGGGGCCTGTCCTTTTTAATATCTTTTCTGGTGACCTGAATGAGGGGATTGAGTGCACCCTCAGTAAGTTTGCAGATAACACCAAGTTGGGAGAAAGTGTCAACCTGCTTGGGGGTTAGGAAGGCCCTTCAGAGCTATCTGGCCAGGCTAGATTGCTGGGCTGAGGCCAACAGGATGAAGTTCAACAACACCAAGTGCCAGGTCCTGCACTTTGGCCAAAGCAACCTTCGGCAACACTACAGGCCTGGGGCAGAGAGGCTAGAGACTGTGCAGAGGAAACAGACCTGAAGGTCAGACTGGATGATATTGTAGGTTTTTTTCCCAACTGTGGTGATGATGGTTCTATGATTCTATCTAGGGAAACATAGCTACAAATGCTGCAGTTTACCTCACTGCATCTGTAGTTCTGCCGTCTTCCTTTTCTTTTGCACCTCAGTAGCACCAAAGACATCCCATTGCCCCCTGGCAGGCTAGGTGGACCTTGTGCCTCTGTATGCATCTTCAAAACAGGCTGTAGGAGGACAACGTGCACAGTACCAGAGCTCACCATGCTGTGCCACAACCTGTCTCCAAAGCATGCTTCTCAGCTTATTCTAGGTATATTATAGGATAAGCTCTTTTCCCTACCACAAGCAATACAATAATTTATTCAGCAGTTACCTAATTTCCTTCTTCCCACTGATATTATCATTCTTAGTTCTGAAGTCATTAGAGAAGCAATTAACAACACATTTTGTGTAGCTAACAGAAATGGGAAGAAATTTGTTTGTATGTCTTACCTCAACATTAATAAGCAACAACTTAAGGGAAAAAAAATTAGTTCTTTCAAACAAGTAATAGACACATAGAAAAATAACAGTAATTACCAGTTAAATGTCAAATAAGTACAAGTTCTCCATATACCCTATTTCTCATTCCTACGCTGTTTCTGTATGAAAAACATTTCAAAAAATAGATTTGGATAAGTGATTGCTAGGAAATACTTCATTTGATAGCAGTGTTTTTTTTTTTTTTTCTTCCCTGCATTTATAGCCTAGGATTTACTGCTTTCAGCTATATATGCAAACTTAAAGGTATCCCAACCTATAGTTTGAATATGTGCTATTTACTCCACCTGCTCTGTGTCTGCAAGATGTGATTCAGTCCCTTCTATCTAGAGTCCCTTCTATTTAATTTCGATTAATATTCATTCTGAAGTGTTCCATCAGTTTGTTTACGAGCACCAAAATCAAGAGAGAAGGTATTGACACAGCACTGTACATCTTGAGCTGAACACTGAACACATCTCTAGCTCTCCTGGCATATCTATTTGAATTATGGAGAGACCTCAATCACTTTGGAGAATTTGTGTTGGGGAAGAGAGCCTGCTCATTTGAGACGCTCTATGTTCGATCTACGTTATGATCATGCAATCAATAAAAATACATGCAAATTGCTATAAATGGCAGTTATTTGGAAGTTCAAATTAAATCTGGATAAACGCATTATCAGAGTGGTAGGCTGCTGTAGGACAGAAAGTCTTTCCTCCCGATGTGTTATTTGCTTGTAAAATCTGCTCTATACCACAGCCTCTCTCTGCCAGGTATCCCGTGAAGTGAAGCCTTGATATCCCCAGTTCTGCACCTTTATGGTGAGCAACAAGCTTGGTCCTGTGCTGCTGCAGTAACAGGGAAAGAGGTAGTCAGGTTGTCCTGGGCAAGGTGCATGGAGCAGCCCAGCTGAGCAGTGCCAAGTCACACATCGTGCTTGGCACTGCACAGCCAGGAGCACAGTCAGCCAGCAACCATCTCATCTTGATCATCTATCTGTATACCACGCAGTGTGCACTCAGCCCAACACTACAGAATGCCTACTTCTCACAGCATTTGTGCTTGCTTTTCACACTCCATGTGGTGGGGAGAGCAAGTGACTCCAGAATGTCACAGTCTGCTTCGTCCAAGCAATGAGGACATGCAACTGTTTGTCAGTGACTCTGCAAATGTTAACACAAGCGTGTGGCAAAGTAAAAAGCATTTCCTCATAGCTGCGTAGGGCTGTCAGTTCTCTTCCTCCCCCAGTGCTTTGAGCTACTAGTGCCTCAGCCATCTGGTGTGTGTTCAGGACTTTGAGCTGATAACTCCAGCCAGCCCTGGCAGCGCTACACACTTGGCCTGTGAAGCTGAAACAGGCTTTGAAGTGTTTATATAAAGCTGAGAAAGCAGAGGAAAGGCTATAGAAAAATGAGTGGGAAGGTGAGAGGAGGGAAGATGGCAGGCTGGTGATGCAGGAGGATATGCACACATTTCCCTTTTCTAGGAAATAGAAGATAGGGCTTTGCCCTTTGGCTTTATCCAAGTAGCAACCCCTCACAGGACGCAGCTACAGGAGAATAAGGTGGTAGTAGTCATGGCTTCTCCTTATTCCCTGCTTGGAAATGGAAACACAGATTTTCAGAGAAATGCAACGACACAAAGTTCTTTGGATGAAGGAAGGTCTGAGGAACCATCTGCCTTGGTTTTCTCCATCTCCTCACCCTTCCATAGTACTCATGCATGACAGCGTAGAACCTAAAGAAATCTTTGTGTTGTGTTTAGATTAGTGTGCCAGCAACCAGCATCAGAACTCGACTGTGCCCATGTGGTTTGCACGGGCAAGAGAGGAAGCTGCTGCTGTGTCAGCTCACCTGTGTGGCTCTCTATCATACAACCCGCTCTGACCTCACCTTACGCTGATTTGCTAATGCAAGAAGCTGTAAATTAAGCATTAGGCTACTTTGTTTACGCACTTTCATATATGATAGGCAGACAGGAACCTATCATACTAAACAAATGATTAATTTGGCTTTGTCAGAAGATGCAGTTTTGCCTACAGGTACAGCACTAGTGTTAGGTTATTCATGCCAACATGAATATCTTCTTGAGTGATACATAGGCTACACTTCCTTCTCAGCATTCCTACTTAAGAGATACAGCAGTCATGCTGTACTGACTTTACTTTTATCTAATGGGAATAACAGGATGTCAAACACTGACAGCATCTGAATTTGGGCACAAGCTGCTAGCTCAGCATCAAGTCAGAAGTACCTTAGAGGTAAAAGAAAGTTTGTTAGTTTTAATCACCCCGTCAAAGTATTTCCTATATTTGTAGTGGATGTAATGGATGTAATGTAGTGGATGTTCTACCACACAACTCCAAAGAAGTTTCCCATCCTTTCACAAGCCATCATGCAAGTGTTTCAAAGCAACCAGCTAGAAACATTCACAATGAAATGTTGATGAAATGACTGCCCTCTCATGGTTCCAGTTACTCCTTGTGTGTTCTTCACAGGTTCTTTCCATGTGAGGCTTTCTCTTCCTTCATCTTCACACAGACAGAAGAGCTTGTTGGCACAAGCTGGTTTAGCCTTGACTACTTATCTGCAGTGTTCACAGCAGCTGAAAATGCACACTGTGCCACATGCCTCCTTGCTAAATACCACCTAAAACAGCACTAAAATGAATGCCCTTGCAAACCCAAGTGTGCTCATTCACTTGAATGCTATTTCAGTCAGGCTCTAGCAAATCTACAACTACAAATCTATTCAGGCAACACTGCATCGACGTCACAGTATAAATTCATTTCCTGAATAAGAATCAAATAATATCTGCCCCATTGGAGCTGCAGTAATAGGAGCTCTGGAGAGTACACATCAAGATTAATAGCACAAAAATAGTAGGGCTCCATAAGGTGACAAGGCCATGTATAAAATGCAATTGTCTCCTCAGGCATAAATCAAGTTTATGACTTGATCAGGCCAAGCCTTTTTGCACACTAGCCCCTTTACTCCACAAAAGAAAGACAGGGTTACTTTTAAAGGTACCCTTGCAAAATCTTTAAAGGAAAACATGGATAAAACTATATTTTGTTTTTCTTTGCTGTCATTCTACTCACATTCTCCTTTGTAAAACTCCGTCAGCTGATGCTAAAACAAACAAACAAACAACAACACTCAAAAGCAACTAAAAAAAACCCCCCACACACAACAGTATACTGTCCTTCCCATCTTCAACTCATCTTGTGGAATCCTGCTGGTCAAGGCCAGAGGATGGAGCCATGCACAAACTTAACATTTGAACAGATTCAAATGCACACTGCTAAGCTGGTTTTGCAGGCTCAAGTACCCACCACAGACCTGTATTAACTGATTAGCCAGTAGTTGCACACAGATAATAAACATCTTAGACTGAAGGAAAAAAAAAAAAAAACTTCCACTCCCCCAAAAGAAAACCACAAAAAAAACACATTTACTTCTTAGATTCTGGCATGAAATGCTACACGAACAAGTTAAACACTAAAAACAAGCAGGAAGAATCGGCTCAGAGGGGAAAGCAAGGCGTCCTTTCTCTCTGACATGAAACTTTTTATTACTCCCTATAGTCAACATATAAGTTAATATAGCTATCATAGCATGAAACAGTAAATCCAGAAGAACAGAGGAAATCTGCAGATCACTAAACACAACCTTACTGTTAGGCTACTTTTCTCTATAGTCGTTTGCCAATTTGGCCAGCAAGTTAAAAGAATCAGCTGCACACTCAGCACCTGTAGATGCTACCTGTCTAGCACAACAAAACAGAGGGTTGTGACTGTTCCAGAGTCATGCCAGAAAGAACCTGAGTTTTATTATCAGCTAGAAAAACATGAAATTACACCAAAGCTTTTGTATCTTACAGCTTAAGACAAAGGTATCTTACAGGTATGTTTCAGGAGATCAATTTACATAAAAAGCTCTGTAATTTACCTAAAATAAAGAGAAATTTGATGTTTTCAACTCATTTTGGCTGAAAGCTCTACATAAATAATCTTTTTATTGATTTCAGAAGGGAAACTTGCTGATATTTTACATTTCTTGAAATTGAAAGCCCAGTCTGACAGTGCTGAGATTAGAGCCCGTGAAATCCAGGGTCACTGGTAAAATGGGACTGCAGGTTTGTTCCAGCTTTCACTCCTAAGTGGTTTCCAATATGGTGACAGGTCAAACCTTGACCCACAAACTCTTACTAACAACCAATTTGGATATGCTACTGTGTTTTCCTCCAACATGTAAAAATTGATCTCGACCTACATATGCATTTTCTTTCCACAGCTGTTTGTGGAACCAAGTCTTACTTAATTTGAGGGCAGTAAGAACATCAGGAAGTACCAGCACCATGAAGAAAAGTCTATATTTCCTGGCAGAACTTCTGTACCCTAACAATTCAGGGTGGATGTACTTCTACAAACATCATTTCCGGTCAACACATTCTCACTGCATCTCATTCTTCACCTGCCCTTTATTATAAGAACTCATG
This sequence comes from Lagopus muta, assembly GCF_023343835.1. Lineage (NCBI taxonomy): Eukaryota > Metazoa > Chordata > Aves > Galliformes > Phasianidae > Lagopus > Lagopus muta. The sequence goes on from NC_064436.1 coordinate 16,126,508, forward strand.
GCTCTATCTGCAGCTCAGTATCTATAAATGGCTACTTCTAGATAGCGATTGTCTGTGTTTTCAGATCTGTTACGTATGCAGTGATGTAAAACTCCTATTTTAAAGACAATATTTATTTATCACACTATAAGAGGCCATCATCTAGAAAGGCTGTATTGGTAAAGTAAACATGAAGCACAACTGAACGAAGTTGAACCTAAAAGGTCTGTTTACATTCAGCACTGGACTTTTAATCTATTTCCCCATTTTGTTATAAACCAGTAAGGAAGAACCAATACAGTATCTAAAGGAAAAAAATCCAGAACACTGCATATTGGACAAAAGGAAAAGCTGTCATCCTCATACACTTTTGCTTTGTTATTGACAACAGTTTGTTCCCTGGCAATAATGTTGCTAATAGCAACAGGGTTTGCATTAAGCTCTCTTCTCCCATTTATAGTCTAGCAAGTTAATTAGAGGTGAAACTAAAGGTTGAAGTGAGGACAGGAAGGAAAGGAGAGCTTTATGGTGTGTAGGCTGCACATTCTACAGTAAACATCTCCAATCTGTCCACTTGAAGGAGAGAAGGAAACTGACTGAAGACCCTGACAGTTGCCATGAGATGGCTACAGAGAACCCTGGAATCCCATAAAACCTGTGTTCTCAGGCAGCTCTGCTGCTCTGGGACATAGGCAACAAATAAGGGGACATATTCCACTTCAGGTTCCTTATTATTACAGCTCTGGAGGTGACCAGCAAACGAAGACTAGAGAAGCCAGGCAGAACATAGGAAGATAATGAGGGATTAACTTATCCTAAAGGGAATGGGAAATCAGACTTAATTTCCAAGCTCTCCGTGGAGTTAGTACAACCGATCTGAGAAAGTCCTTGTCACAGAAGAGATGTGAGAGCTACAAGCAATAAAGACCCTACTGGGAAACCCAAAAACTAAAACATTTGTGTGAATAGATGAGGAGGATGCAATATGTTCACCTAGTTTATAACCCTCTGTAGCATCACACAGAAATTTATCCAGCAATTTCCAAATCAGGCCCAACAACATTTACGTTATCCATGGTAAAATTCTTTGAAAGCCATCTGACTGTGTTAAAACATCCATTTGACAGTGACGCTATCAAGTGTCCTTTTCAAATTCTCCCTTGCAAGAATTTCCTGATTTCAGTACATGTCCATCTGCTCTTTCCCTTTTTAATTCAGTGTGTGCATTTAAGTACATGATTACCAGGTCTTGTTATTTGTGATCCTTCTCTGCATCCTCTCCAGGTGTCTACATACTTCCTGGATAATTCCAAGAGTACAGCTACAGAAATATCTCTATCCTTCACTCTGCTACTGATTTCATTCCTAAATCTTGTGTTTAGAGCAGCTGTCTTGGAATTTTACATTGTATTGGTGAGGTTAAAAAAAAAATAATAGTGGAAAGTCAATTCTGATACAATTTTGTAATGGCACAAGGGAATAAAACTCCTATTTTGAAATAGGAAGGTCAGGAAAGCAAGGAAGGAGTAAAATCCTGAAATAAGATTGACCAAAAATCTCTGGACAAGGTGAACTTATGTGACTTCGTGCACCTCAGTTGCCACAATTCTCTTAGCCTCATTTTTCCAGTGAAAGTCCCATAGCCAGATGCACAAGCATTTTTATGAACAGCGAAAGCAGCACAAAGTAAAGAAGAACAAGGGAAATCAGAACTGACTACTATTGATTTTGTGATAAAGGCTCCATGGAGACCAACTGTTAATTACCTTTCCAGAGAAGAATCTTGTTTGCTTGGAGCCAGTGCTGTTTTTCCTTCCCCCTTTCCTATCACATACAATAGACTGTACTGCTAGGATTAGCACCAGATTTAAAAAGTAAACGTGCATTATGAATGAATTATTATTATTCATCAGTTTTATAACAGCCCCACTAACGTCCAGGCAAGAAAGAAGCAACACAGAAAATAAGTATCCCCCATCCCAACCCCTGTGCTAAAGAATAATAACCTTCCTAAGTAGAACTTGCATCAGCCTGGGCCTTTTCCAGCCAATTTAAGCCAAAGCAACACACATCTGTCCATCTTGTTTACCTTCCCCGACTGCACTTGTATCACATTCCCATTAATGACCTACCCTTCCAGATAGAGGGTTAGGCTTTCAGCATGGGGGAGAAAGAGGACAACACAGTGTCACCGTGCTCTGCTCCCTTTCCAATAAAGCCACTAAGCCCAGGCTGCATGAACTGAGCATGGTTGAAGACTAGCTAGTCAGTACAAATGAGGCTTGAAAGCCATCTGTTCTCTCACCAGAGCCTGACATGGGCTGACTCAGCCCAGGGCATGGCTGCTGCAGCTATGCTGGCCTGCCCATGTGATGTGAGCTGTTACTTGTGGCAATAACAGGTGCAAAGCCTCCTGACAGAAGTGCTGTTTTTAAGTCTTGATTCTCTTTAATAACCCAGAGAGGTGTCAGGCTGAGCTCTCCAGAGCCGCAGTTTGACTTTGTACATGCTACCTAAGCAATTACAGATGCAAAACAACCCGTGCAAGTAGTGTTGTGCTGTTCCACAGTTCTCAGAATTGCTAGGGATCACGCACAGAGAGCAGGAGCACACACAACAGCAGGATGACATTGCTAAGCTTTACAAACACGCAAGCTTTTCCCTGAAAACCTCCCTGCTGTTGCTGATGCAGTTTTGCTGGAAGCCCTGCTGCAGGGACCTTCCCAATTTTTTTTTTTTTTTTTTCTTTTTTAACCTATATTGAAGAAGATTAAAGAGCAAGGACTTAAGCAGCCACACAGCCCAAACAAGCTGAGTACCTGAATGACTCCTTTTATCTAAGGCCTCAATTACAAGATTTAAAATACACGGTGCCTGAAATACAGCCTCTAAATACTTTCTAATTCCCAGCACCCTCCCAATTACAGTCTGTGGGGAAAAAAAGCTACAGCAGTTGCAGCTCTGTAAAGTGGGCAGTAACAGACCGTACAGGAAGATGAGTGACTCCAATTCAAGTTACAATCTTTAAACGTAAGTGGAAATGCAGCTTTGACTCAAAGGGAGGACTGAGTGCAGTAAAACTTATAAATCTGCTCAGAGTAGATAGTCACTCTCTTCCTGCCTAGCATGCATTTCTTTAGGTTTTCTTTGTGCCCGTGTAGTACATTTGGTGTGAAATAAGTAAACAGTGTAAGCTGGAAGCAATCAGCATGATGGTCTCAGTTCACACAAACAGTCTCTCTACCTTTGCAAGCTGCCACTTATAAAGAACTCAGTGCAATCACAAGTTAATGATCTCTGCTGGCTTTCGATACCAGATCTATTGTGCCTTGTAAAATATTACATCTAAAAATACCCTGTGTTAAGATCCCCAATGGGCTTTGAGCACGGTGTTCTGGAAATGAGCTGTAATATTTCACACATTAAAAAAACAGCAGTGGCCTTGGTGAAGAACAGTTCTGCTCATTTGTATTTATACCCGCTCCCAGCCTCGCAAGGCAGCCAAGGTGACTTTGGGGGAAACACTGCTTGAGTACAGCTGGTGCAATCTGGACCCACAACTTTCCATGCCTGTCAGAAGTAGTTTGCATATTCATTATCTCGTGATGAGCTCTGTGTTGTCAAGGGAAATGTACCAAGGGAAAACATACCCCTTTGGCGTATATCTCAATTTGCTCAGCCTTCTGTAAATCTTCTGTGTGCTCTATCAGTCTGTGGATAATCTGGCCTGTTTACTGTAAGGATTAGGCCCTACTCCTAGATTACTGTTGTTTTAACTGTATACAGAATAGCTGACGAGGCACAGAGCCTGGTGGGAATTTTGCCGGGGGTAAAAAACTATAAACGTTCTAATTGTTAACTACTTAATCAGGACCGGTCCATAGGACTCTTCTAAGAGGCAAGAGAAGGTTCTTATTCATTGGGGTGCAGCGGTGTAGTTGCCAGCAGGGGTTAGAAGTAAACCCAAGAAAGTCTAGCATCGGAATCTGTCCTTAGTTGAAGTTAAAAAGAACAGGTCTTCCGTCCTCATAGAGAAGGAGAGCAGTGTAGGAAGGAGGGAGTTGCAGCAGTACATGACACAGCCCTCAGCAGCCAGCAGGCAAGGCAAGGCTTCAGACACAATGATCCACCCTGCCTCAAGAAGGAGCTTCAGCAGAGCTGTAGAATTTGGGTGATTAACTACAGCTAAGCAGGAAAAGAGTTCTCAGGAAACACCACCCCATCCTGCTGGGCTTTCTTTCATAGAATCAGCAATGTTGGAAGAGACCTCCAAGATCATCTAGTCCAAACATACATCTATTATCAGTATTTCCCACTAAACCACATCCCTCTGTGTAACATCTCCACATTTCTTGCACACCTCCAGGGACAGTGACTCCATCACCTCCCTGGGCAGACCTTTCCAGCATGCCCATTTCCTGACACGAAATCCTGGAACTTTAGTGGAACTGTACTGGTGTGCATCAATGCAGGGCCACTCAAGACATTTATATTTAATAAGTCTCAAGTACTCCTAAGATAGAAAATTAGAATGTGAACAAACCTGAAATGGATAGTTCAAATGAACTTAGTTTCGTTATCTAAAGATAAAAAAATAGTTTTATCTTTTTGGTTTTCTAGACTTTTTATTCTGTATGTCACTGCATTAGGGAGAGGCAGCTGCACAGACTGCTCTCCTTTTCTGATCCTTCCCTGCCTGGTTAACTATTTGAATATCAAAGAACATAGAAAATCTAGGCAGACCTTCCATGCTACACTTTCAACTAGGGGGATCATCTTTTGGAGTAGAAATAAATGCAGAAAGAGTTTCTTTTCTCCTGGCCATCCAGATCTCACAAGCTTGCCCTTGAGGGATGGGATGGCCCCGCTGTGCCCAAGGGCTCTCAGTTGTCTTTCTGGCCATCACTACCTTGCTCAGTAACCCCTAGTCACCCTCCTTCATTTTAATCCCTGTCCCAAGTATGTGAGGACATACAGCAGGGCAGGGTGGAAGTGCTCTCTTGCTGCATTTCCTTTCCTGCTGAGACTCAGTATACTCAGAATTAATGTTTGGTTTGGCAATAAGCAGTACAAACCCTGTTCCTCTCTCCTTGCACAGCTCCTGATCTCAACCTTTGCAGGAGAACAGAAATAATATTCCAGGATATGTGCGATGACTTTAGAAACAGTGCTTAAGCACCAAAGCTCTTCACATTTTAGTCTAATCCCATAGCATCTGAGGCTCTCAGAACAAAGCAGAGAACGTTTTAAGGCATAAAGGATTAGACTAGGCGAGTATTGCAACCACAGTCATTTCAGAATCAAAGAGCAGATAGCCTGTGCATGTTCAGCTGGATTCATCCCTGAAAAAGCTTATATATCTCCTCTGACTGTAACTATTCCTGCTTTCCCCAAGCCAAATACAGCCAGGCTTATACACTATAGCAGACTAGCAAAGCAGGTTCAGGCAGCGCTTGGTAAGAAGTAGCAACACTGAACTTGGAAGTAAAATAAAAAGACAAGAATAATACATGTACACACAAATATTATATATATGTATATATACATATATAAATCAGCCCATGCTTTAAGGCTGAAACATCATACACTAAATGACTTCAGTAACTCTAAAGGAGAATGAGAAATATTTCTGCTCTGATACTCAGAGCTTAGCTTGCAGGCCCTGTCTTGCAGTGGTGAACATAAGTAGGGACTTCCCCAGCTCTGCCACAGCTCCCTGTGCAGCCATACACAGCCCTGGGACACAGCTCTTGTTTTTCTGGGCTGGAGAAGACACCGGGGGGAACCACTCCTGTTTTCAGCTGGCGGATTTTTAGGAAGGAATTTTCATGAGAAGTAATTACCTGTGGATATTCTGCTTTTAGGTGGGGGTTAGGCAGACAAATCGATAATGGAGGCAAGATTAAGCTGGAGGTTCCATTCTATATGTGGCCCTCTGCTTCTCTTACTGGTCTGCATTGTGCACTTCTTTGCTGACCACTGTATTCACTGCTTCTCTGCAAGCAATATTTAGGAGCAGTTTGGCCAAATGTATGCTCCCAGCAGGTATGAAAGTCCAGTTGAATAGTGATTTATATGAATTGTCCTCTTTTCCCTCTAGAAAAATTCAGTAGTTATTGTCCAGACTTCAGTCTGGTCTCAGTTATCAAAGATGTACTACCTGTAGCATCCTGAAGTTCATCCTGTCTGATGATTCACACTTTCTGTTTGTTGTGTGACTCAAAGAATGAGCTGTTTTTGGTACTGATTAACAGTTCCTACACCTTTTACATTTGCCTTCCAAGCCCTGAAATTGCCACCCTTTGCTCTCACTGCAACAACACCTGCGTTCTGTCCCCTGCTAGGACTGTTGCCATGTGCCTAGTACTTGCCTGTTCTCTTTTTATGTTATTACTCCTGCTAATCATTTGTTTGCACCTAGAAGCCCAGATGGAGATAAGGGCTGCAGCAGGCCACATACTATACAAACATACAAAGCAGCATTGAACTTAAGGGCTTTCAGGCTAAATAGACAGTAGATACGAGTGGTGGGGCAACCAGCAAAGAAAAGGGCATTACTCAATGCCATTCACATTTATTGTGAAAGCCAGGAGTAATAACAAGCTTCCCAAACACTCATCCATAACCATATCCCACTGGGTAAACCTCCTTTGGCCCATATGAAAGAGTTTTTCCTGTTTTGTGTCTTGCTGTAACGTGATGGAAAGCACAACAATAACAGCAGAGCAACAAGATTCCAAACTGCTACAAGTGAGAACTCATTCAAGCACAAAAGCAATAGACACAAAAACAATGAAAAGAAGCTACTTACCTCTGGAAGGCCAAAAGTATGCAGAGAGCTCCAGACAGATACCCTCGCCTTCACTGCCAACCCTTAAATGAAGTCTGGGAAGGGGTGGATCCTGGCTTCACCCCTCCTGGTTGCTCAGGTACATTGAATGCACCTGAGCTCTTCTGGCTTGGCCCTGCCTTCCACCAGGTGCTCAATCACTTGTTCAAGCCATGACTTAGCATTTCCGCTACACTTGCCTTGTGAAAAAAAAAATGATAGGAAGGACTGAAACCAGTAACTACATGAATTGTGATCACAGAGTGAGACCATCTCTCCAGAGAAACGTGGGCAACTGCATGATGTATGTTGCTTGTTCCAGCCTGGAACATCTGTTCTCATGTCCTGCTATCTCCTGAACACCTTAGGATTTTTATTTCTGTGTTTCAGCTGTCTTCATATGCTGTTTTGTGGTCCTTTAGTGAAGGGATATCCAGATTTTCTCTTGTGCAGGTCTGCTGTTTAAATCAATGAACATGGCTAGTACATAATTCATACACACACATCCTCAACCATTGCTCAGTCACTACTCCAAACTCCTTTCCTTTTTCAGACTGTAGCTGAGCACCAACAACACCTGGAAGAATGACAAAAGAGAAATAGGACAGAGTTTACTTCATCTAAAAAGAACAGAAGGCTTCTCTAGCACAAGTTTTCAGTTGAAGCAATCCAACTGCTACCATAAAAAGTATGTATTTTTTAACTCTGTTACGTTATAGTTGTTTTCTTACTCTTTGCATTCATGTAATTAATCTGTTAAGTGAGGAAAAATTAGTGTGCCATGTAGATAAATCCTTTGCAGACAGCTGAGAATAGTGAGGCTGTCCTGTCGCGAGCATCTCTGCAACTGGATCAATGCAATAAGGAAGAGTTGCAAAGGAGGTGGCTTACAAGCTTAAAGTCGCAGCACAGGCACTGTAAAAAGAAAGCGTTCTTTCAGTTAGAGGTGATCAGAGAAGAAAATGAAAGAAAACAAGAGATAAAATGAGTTGTTTACAAATTGTTGGTGTCCCCAGAGATATCTATGTCCACATGTATCTGTGACTTTTCCAGGGCTCTGAGGCAGTCATGGAGATGAGGGCAGTATTTTTACTGTCCACAGGTTGTCCGTGCACCAGAATCATTAAAGCTGGAAAAGACCTCTGAGATCATCTTATCCAATCCCTGCCATGCCCACTTAACCATGTCCCCTAGTGCCACATTCACACTTTTCTTGAGTACCCCCAGGGACAGTAACTCCACCACCTCCCTGGGTAGCCCTTCCAAAGCATCACCACTCTTTTAGAGAAGAAACTTCTTCTAAAATCCAACTTGAACCTTCCACTGCACAATGCACAATGACTTGAGGCCATTACCTCATGTCCTAGGTTCTCAATAGCTGCTTATTTTTACCAACTACCTTTCACACGCCATCTTATATAAAGACACAGGAATCACACATATCCATAATTAAATATCTAAACGACAAAATCCAAGGAAGCCTTGGAAGTTACCCACTGCAGGGAGCAGAGATGAGAAATTCTAGCTTGCTTTGCAGTACCAAGCAAACAGTATCTGCGCTTTATCGAACCAAAGCTCTGGTGTATGACTCGTGGAGGACTGCTGCTCCTTGGAAAGCAACCTGCAGGTTTAACTGTGTGTGCTGCTACTCATTCTGCCCTCAAAGTGAATCAGGAGCTTGTGTCCTACCACCACAGAGCTGAACAGTACTTCTTTTTCCAGTGGCATTTTCCCCTTGACGCTGCAGGTGTCACTGTGAAACAGAAAATCTGTGTTTAACAGCTTCTGCTCCAGTTGCTTTGTATGGGGAGAAACACAGCTAGAATTTATGGTGAGCTGGCCACGAAAATGTTTGACAATTTTCTCCTGTAATAATAGATTAGAAGCTACCCTCTATTCTAATACAGCTGCTCAAATTGTATTTGGGGGTTGTGGTTCCCACAGAACATGTTGATATTGTCAAGGCAGACTTTTCCCTTTCTGATGTTGCCATCTGTGAGAAAAATGCATAGTATTCCTGGTCTGAAAATCCAAAGTGTTGCTTTGTATGAGCATAGTGGAGCTGTGACAGTTCAGTGATGTAAAAAAGCAATTTTGTTCTGTCTCCATGGGGATAAGGTTGTCCATGGAGCTGTAGTTTTAAGGGATGCCTCAGTGATTCCATGCAGAAGGAGGTTCAAGGGCTTTAATTAGAGGGGGATAGCCAGTCCACGAAGTTATTAGGACAATGAAAATGATGTGATTTATCTCCAGTAAGCCTGATGGGTCCTGTAGTATTATTGCTCCCCAGAGTCCCAGATCTGCCACGCAGAATTAAATTACAAGCCATAGTCCACAGAAGTGGGTTATTCCAAGTGTGGATTGATAACAGCCGGAGATGCAAACTCGGGCAATTTCCATCTCTCTTTGTATAACCACCTCTCTTACGTTTACTTTTCCTTTTTCTATATGGCTTTTTTATTTCTGCTCACAAATACATAAAGAAGCATGGCTGCTACTGATAACCAGCAGTAGGCTCATTCCCAGCTTACTTTGCCATTTTGGGAAACGCTCAATTAATGATATGCATTTCTGGAGCCTAAATACCTTGAAAAACCCAGTCCAGGACTTTGTACTCTGCCCTCCAAATCCCAGCTTCCTTTTGTCAACATGGATGTTTATAAAAGAAAAAAAGACAAACCATGGCGGTGGGTGGTTTTTGTTTTGTTTTTGTATTACTTGTAATCATCTCTGCTTTTGAGACATCCCTAGGGATGTTTTCTTAACATGGATTTTAGTACATAAATGGCTTACTTCCTTTAAATCTTTCGTATAACTTCAAATCCTAGCTCCAGTTCCTGTAACTGCTTCTGACAGAAGGTGCCTCAAAGAAATAATGTTAGGAGCGTTTGTATTTGCAATTAAATTGTCTTCATCCCATTTGTTCTTTTTCTTCTAACATGAACATGTTCTTTGTAATATTATGGGTTGCAGATGCTATAGGAGGTATTAAAGCAGTGGTGACATGTCCCGGTGTTTCTGGTTCCCCATCACTGCAAAGCCTCCCTTCTGCCTAACATGAAGTTTCTAGCTGCACTTCAGCCCCACTATTTTTTGTTTGCTTCCCTTTTTTTGCCTTTTCCAAACTTAAGAATGACTGATAAAACATTTTCTCCTCACATGACATATTTTCTAAACCTTTGCTCTTTCTCACATTGTGCTCTGGATTATTTACAGTTGCTCTGCATCTAAAACTGGACCCATGCTTCAGTTACTACATTGCTCTAAATAGAATTACAGAATTAAAGGATCACATAATGCCTTGGGTTGGAAGGGTGTTTTAAAGACACCTCCAGGGATGAGACATCCACGACCTGCTCCTATGCCTCATCATGATCTGAGCAAAGAATTTCCTTTCCCTAGCCAGCCATGGAAGATGTCATAGGAAGCAGTCAAAAACCTTATTGTCTGTGAGCCCTCTCTGTGGAAAGTCAATTGCAGCAGCAGATAAAGTAGAAGCTACAGGTGAGCCATAGAAGTTTCCATCTCCTGTGCATTGCCAGTGAAAACTTCACATCTCCTAAATATAACCAAGATAAGCAAGCAGTGGATGTCTGTGTTTTTCCTGGGCACTGCCATCCAGAAGGGAGCTGATGGGCTTTCCTTCTCAGCAATTCTTGGATAGCCCACTAAGATTTCAAGGTGTTGAACTGTGACCTCTTGCAGCATCTTTAAATACTGACGGTTTCCTCCTCTTTTTAATTTTTTACTGTATCTAGACTTAGGGAAGTTCTAGGAATCCACAGACCTCCTTAAGCAGTTCTGATTAAGCACTCAAAGACAGGGAAATAAGACTAACCTGGTTTTTAAAGGTGCTAAGCGGTCCCAGGTTCCCACAGAGAATGTAATCTGGCTATAAACATCAAACTACATGAAATAAAATGTAGAAGCATTGTCCCATAGGTGGAATTTTGTGCTTGCAGCAGGGAAAACATCTAGCACAGCCCACTGCACAGAGATCTTTTCCCTGTGATTAAATTACACCACTTCAGTGGATCCTCATCTTTGGAAACAAATCTCTCTCTGCAATTTGGACTACCTTAGCAGCTGATTAGTCTTTACAACAAAGGATGGGCTGCAGTCAGGTTTCACTTGTGGCTCCTTAGAATCGATGCTTCTCTCTCAGACATTTTACATCTTTAGTTCCAAGTGTCTTTTTTTTTTTTTTTTTTTTTTTTTTTTTCCCCTCCTCTACAGCAGTTCTTGTATCACAGCCCAGATTTTTAAACAAGAGGAAAAAAATCAAAAGTATTCATTACTAGTTCTAGACACACAGTTTAAATGACAAGCTACTGTGCATGCCTGGGCCTCAAGCAAAAGAAGATGTTGATAGGATCTATGCTGTGTTTGGAGACCCAGCACAGGAGCCCAGCTTTTGGTAGTTCCAGAGTCAAATGAGTCTACACTAATCAGAAAAAAATGTGAAAATCATGCAATAGTATCTGAGATGTGGCAAGTATTTTCGTGTACCAGTGGATGGTGATCCTACCATTAGCTGCCAGCATACACAGGGATACCTCGAATAGCATCTCTTTCCCTCGGTGCTCTGTGACAAGGTGAACTCAGACCACATTCCAGCCCAGGTCTTGGCAGCACAGGGCAGAGGCAGGGCATTTCTTTAGCAGCAAGAGGCTTGCTTAGTAGCACTAGTCACTTGGAAACTGCCCACTTCACCTCTGTTCCTCAACTCGGATAAAGCTTCATTAGTTCATCTGCTCATCGGTAACCATTTTACTGATTTTGTGGTTGACCTCCACAGGTCTGGCTTAAGTCAAAGTGGAGAACCCTATTTAGTACTTCCATAAAGCTGACTTACAACAGACTGTCATTTGATATGAGATATGAGCTAAAATGGAAAAAGTGAGAGGCTCTCAGAGTCTCTGTTTTTCAATATTTCTTTTACTGCAATTACAGGGCCTCCTTCACTTAGCCATTACCAGACCAAGCTGAGCTAACGCAGAACAGCTGGAGTTGCATACAATTCACTCCTACTCTTTCTAGTATGTTTTTGTTTTCTCTGTAAGCCACCTTTTGCATATTGCGTAGTAGTTTCACTGTTTCTCTTCTCACTTTGCAAAAAACACCAACTGCTGAACTATGGCAGGAAGCAAATGGTGCCAGGCTGTGTAAGTACTATCCAGGTAGCGGAAGGAATCAAAGAATGGCAGTTTAAAGATGTGCAAATGTGCTTACTGAAAATACATACATAGAGTCCTGTGCACAGGACAGAGGCTGAAGAGGATTGGTCAGGAATAGAGCAGAAGACATCCTAGGATCAGGATATCCAAAGATTTATGGCCACGATGGTCAGAAATTGCCTTTCAGATCCAAACAGAACACTAGTGTTCAAGTATTTAAGTCAAGATTTTAAAGATTTGTGGGCTTTTTGTTTGGCTGGTTTTGTTTTGCCTGTTCACATAATTGTGTAAGCAATCAATCAGGGCAAACTAGGTGATCAATGAAGGAAGACAGGACAAAGCTATGCCACAATACACTTCTGCTTGGTGTGAATCTATGCATGTTTTCCTAAAGTCAATTAGGGGCTGGAGCCTCGGATATGATAAAGTATCTGCAAAAAGAGTATAGTATCTCCTATCAGCTGCTTTCCTGCTGTCCAAGGGTTCTCACAGCATTTTAAGCAGCATTTTTTAAGGATAAAGTAAGGACAAACATTTTAAAGTTAAACAGTATTAGAAACTTTTTGTTTCCAGTTCCTAGCAAAGAGTAACTTCCTGGCGATACATATATATTTATACTATGTATACCTGATGGAATATCTTCTAAAAAGCTCTTCAGGCCTCTTTTAAGAGTGATGAAGGAATCCCCAGAAAAAGGTGACCTTTTCAAATGACGTAAACCACCATTTTAATTTCTTACTGGGACTGACTGCTGAAGCTATGAGCCAAGATGGAGTCTTCCAAAAGACCGCAGTCCTTGTCCTTTATTTATTTATTTATTTATTTTTCCCAATTTTCTATTTTGGATGTATGCATTCCCAGCACTGTGCTCCTTAAGTTATGAGCATCTTTGTAGACTTTATGTTGCTAAAACTGCCTACATTTCCTTTGGTTACACCACTGAACGCTTCACAGAATCACTTAGTCACATTCATGCCAAGATGCCACAAGGACAGCTCAAGCTCTCAGCAGCTGCAGTGATAATAAGAAGAATGATACCTTATTATGAACAAAATCCACTGAATGAAGTTTTAAAATAATCCTTCTTCTTCTTCTTCATGATCTGTTGTTGTCAGAAGGGAGCTAATACCTCCTTATCCCATTTTAACAGGCTTTGCTCAGCATGTAGGTTCTCAGTTCACTCTGGGTTCTGCTCTGCTGGCATAGAGGGAGGGCTGCAACTTACGTATTCTGTTCAGGTTTGGGCCCCTCACTACAAGAAAGACACTGAGGCTCTTGACCATATTCAAAGAAGGTTAACAAAGCTGGTGAGTGGTCTGGAGCAAAAGTGATAGGAGGAGCAGCTGAGGAAGCTAGGAATGTTCAGCCTGGAGAAGAGGAGGCTCAGGGGAAACCTTATTGCTCTCTCCAACTATCTGAGAGGAGGTTGTGGTGTGGTGGGGGTTTGCCTCTTCTCCCAAGTAACAGTGATAAGACAAATGAGAGTGGCCTGAAGTTGTACGAGGGGAGGTTCAAGTTGGGTATTAGGAAAAACTCTGATCAGGCACTGGAACAGGCTGCCCAGAAGGATGGTTCAGTCACCATCACTGGAGGCATCCAATAAATATGTAGATGCGGTACTCTGGGACAGTGTTTCGTGACCAATATTAGTAGTAGGGGGTCAGTTGAACTACATGATCTTGGTGGTCTTTTCCAACTTTAATGATTCTATTCTATGTTCATACCTCCAGTAACAAAAAATATATTAAAATAATTTGTTAGTTTGTCTTTTTTGACGTACAGCATTATAAGTTCATCACAATTTGTATTCTTTAGCATGTAGAAGAAATGAATGCAAAACTAAATGTTAAATGAGAGCATATATGTTATGCAATTCCCTTCAGGTCACAGACTTCAAAGCTAATTATTTTCACAATGTGTTTGCTCCTTCCAGTAGCCTGAAATGACACTCTTGGTTCATAGCCAAGATTTTCAAGCAAGCAAATATATTGCAGGGGTATGAAGTAAGTAGGTCTTTTGTATTCTTGAATCAGTTCTAATCCCTACAGTTTGGCAAGAATTACACTCTTTGAGTGCAATAAAATCTCTGTAGTCAGCAAAAGGTTATCTATTCCTGCCTCATCCTCTGTTCTAAGAAATATTAGTGCAGAATCTATGCAACAAAAATGTGAAATCCAGAAACTGTAGATGACAGCCATTCTTAAGTGCTTATACTAGAATGATTCATCTACAGTGAGTGGTTCTGAAAGCAGGAGAAAAGAACAGGTACTTGTAAGAGACACTTCAGGTGTCTGAATTCTCTTCATGAAGAACAGAGATCTCATGCTATCTTTCAAATATTCTTTAAAAATAAATGCATAAATTATTAATAATTCAAAATACAAAGTATACACAATAATTTAAAAATTCTAATAAAACCTATTACATTTAAAATATTTTTATAAAAATGTTATATATAAAATTTTAAGTATATATTGTATACTAAGCGTATATTTGCATATGATATGTATAAACAAAAATAGTCTCAAGAAAAATCCTTGCCCATTTTGGAAAACCGTATCTATTAAAAAATGTAATTCAATAGCTGTTTCTATTTCATGAGACAGCAGAGACTTCTGCAACACACTCAGTTTTGAACATCTTCAATGCTAGAGAAAAAGGTGCAAAAATCAAGAAAGTGATATTGTTTTATCTTTGCGTGTGTGTGTGTGTGTGATGAACTCACAGAAGTAAAATCCTAAAGTCTGGGAAAACACATAAGGCTTCTTCATAAAAGCAGATCAACTCCTTAAAATCACAGAGGGTCGTATAAGCTGAATAAAATCCAGTTCCTCTGAAAATTCAGGAAGTTTTAGGAACTTCGGTCAAGAGCAGTCAATGTTCTCCTGTGGACTTTATTACTTGTACAGTAAAATGCTGCTAACTCCAGCCCTGGTACTGCGAAACAATTAAATGCATGCTTAAACCACTCTGTCTTCACACATGCTTTGCTGAAGCACAAACAGTGTTAGGCAGTTTTCAGGTCTATTGCCCAGTGGATTGATGGTATTACAATATCCCATGAGAACTGCAGAAAATACCATTCCTCTAAGCAGACCAAAAAAGAGGAAACCAATTTCTTTTGTTTTTCTGGGCAGGAAAGAAAACAAGAGTAGAAATGCAGTAAGCACTTGGGCTGCTGGACTTGAGTGGTGCGTCACAGCTGTGGGCCTGTTTTCTGTACTAGCAGTGATTATGAATGACGTGCTGAAAGAAAAGTGACTGCTGCAAAACAGTGGAGCAAATTTAATTCAGCAGTTTTCCTCACTTTTCATTAGCATGATACTGAATTCACACCGGACTAGGAAAGATCAACAAGCATGACAATAAGGGTCAAATGTGAGCTGAAGGGAAAGTACGTCATGCTGACATGCCTTGTAATTACCCTATAGGACATGCACCACATCCAGACCTTGGTTGCTGTCCATCTATGTCCAGCTTATCTTCATGCTCAACAGGCAGTGAATGAATCATCTCCACTCCTGCTGGTGAGCTGGCACTGCAGGAGGGGGGTGCCAGTCTATAGCTCTGTGCACCAGGTCCAAAAGAAATAGTTTTTTTTTTTTTTTTTTTTTTTAAACTCTGAAATGACAGAGCAGTTTAAATATATATAAACATTAGTTTATACCAGCCTGCCTAGAATCCCTGCATCGCTACGAAATCTGCAAGAGCTGATCCTTATCAGCACAGCAAACTAACACAGGTTCAGGTACTAAGATGCACTATCATCTTCTCTTTCTCTGGACATCAGCATTCAATCCACTGCTGTTTGAAAAACAGGGAACTGGACAAATAGTAGAAAAGGGAACTTCAAAACAAGTAGGGTATTTTTTTTTTTTTTTTGCCATTTTATTGAAGACAAGAAAGTGTTAGTCTTCATAACAGGTCTGCATAATTATTTCAGAAGTACTAAGAGATGTGACTCTTTCCTCATGACATATATATATATACACACAGATAAAACTAATATACAGATTTGCCTGATACACGGGGAAATATTACAAGAGAAAAAATAAGTACTGCTAAGACACTGTTTAGAAATGCACTAATTCACTGTCCTAAAAAATTTAGTTCAATAAGAGAGACACTTTTTTTATGTCTCTGCCTTTTATCTACAGTAAGTAGAAATATATAATTTTGTCTAGTTTCATTATGGGATGTAACCACTCTCCCTTTCATACAGAAAGGCGTGTACCAGCAGAATGTCACATTAATCTTTGCCTCTCTTTTATGCAAATGTAGACCTATTAATTCTGAGGTTTTTTTTTTTTTTTTTTTTTTTTTTTTTTTTTTTTTTAAGTATAGGCTGCCTTACCCAATTTATAGAAAATTGCATGTGTTGGTTTTCCCTGTTTAGTAGCCTTGTTTTAAAAGCACCTAAGAATATTTTTTCACACCTTGGTAATTTAGCTACAGTTGAGGTACCAGTTTGAAAGTCTAAGTATTACATGCAGTGGAAGACTGTTTATTATTAAGGACTGTAGCTTCCCCAAATAAATCATTATCATATCATTATTATTTGAATATGAAAAAGAAACCACATTTAAGAAATAAATATTATTGCTAAATATTTTATTATGTTTTATTGTATTAATATTAAATAATATTTAATTAAGAAATATATATACAGAGAATTTAGAAATTTTAGTACTGCCTAAAGGCCCAGTGTTAAGTTAAAAAAATAAACCCTTCATTGTCCTATTTGTTTGCCACATGCCTACTGGAGGTCTGTAAAGTTTCTGCACATTATGTTTTCCACCAGCAAAATCCTAGTGCAATAAAAGATGAAGGGAAGAGCCTTGAGTTACTCAGAGCCCACAGCTGGGCTTCACATTTCCATGCCCCTGGTATTTAGGGTACTAACGGGCACGTATTCTGACAAGGTAAGTTTCATATTAAGGCAATATGATGATCCTTCTGCAATGCATTTCTCTTTTAACTACTGGCAGCCCTAACTGCAAAATCAGAAGCCCAGGTTCTTCTTCTCCTTCCAGGGAGGTGGTTGAGCCACCATCCCTGGATGTGTTTAAAAACAGTTTGGATGTGATGCTCAGGGACATGATATAGTGGAGGGCTGTTTGGGTAGTATAGTTAGGTTGCAATTGGACTTGATGATCTTTAAGGTCTTTTCCAACCTGAGCAATTCTATGATTCTATGATTCTCCTTCTTGAGACACTTTCACAC
Organism: Lagopus muta; assembly: GCF_023343835.1. Taxonomy (NCBI): domain Eukaryota; kingdom Metazoa; phylum Chordata; class Aves; order Galliformes; family Phasianidae; genus Lagopus; species Lagopus muta. The sequence goes on from NC_064436.1 coordinate 16,143,717, forward strand.
TGCACAGTTCCCTATTGTCTCTACCTACAACAGAATTTTCTTGACTTCTCTTGGTGTTGCTGGTAATTATACAGTCCCTGGACAGAAAGACTTTGTGTTCATTGCTTATTCAGGCATTAGGAAAGACATAGAAACCACGTGGTGGCAGCAAGTGACAATGTCAAGAACAGGTCACGTTTCTTAGTAACTATGCATCAACAAGGAATCCAAATCTAGAATACTTTCTTCTCATCCTGCCTTAGCGTGAGCGCAGCAACCAGTCAACTGTCATCATTCTTGCACTCTTGAGTCAATAAATAAATAAATCAGTGCTATGCAGCATCTTCAGAAGTTGCTGGAAGTCCTGAAGGTTCAGCACCTGAAATATCGTATTAAGTATTTGCATCTACAGAACATTCCCTTGGAAAAAAATCTTGATTTTCATCTTCAACTATATTGGCACAGCTTCACTCAGTTTTCTTACTATTAAATGTCACTGTTATCAAACAAGCTTTGTTAAAACTTTTAGTTAGCTCAACTGCTTACCAAAAGCAGTGAGAAAGAGAAAAGATTTCTTATTGAAGTGAGTGCTACCTGTGAACTCAGGAATTTGTTCATTTTAACTGTAGTTAAACTAGTAGAGGAATAGCAGGGCTAAATCATAGACCTTTGTGCTTTCTTTCCATTACATAAAAAAGAATAGCTACTCACCTTTTGCCCGTAGCTAAACTATATTGGCATGTCCAGCTCTCTTTTTATACATACAAAGAAAAGAAGAGGCCTATGTGATGTACTCAAAGCCCATCCACTGGAATAGCATTGCAAAATTCTGCCTTTAAATGCTAAGATTCTACAAAGTCAGCAGTGTTAGAGCTACCACTAAGTTCAGGGAGAAAAAATGGAACAAGCATTTATGATTTCATGCATTTAGGCATAAGTAGATTCATATCCAATTTCTGTGAGTTAGATTTGCAGCACTGGAGACTGTTCCAGTGTTAGAGAACAGTGTTTTCACTCCATGTATCAATGAACATTTTATAAAACAAAGATAGTAAGTTACTGTTATTCTACAGTAGATTGATAGTGAGCCCTAGAATAGCTTGAACTTACTTACCTAATAATCACGCACTAATATAAAAAGAAACATAGTACGGAAATGCAGTTTTTCCAACTAGATAACAATGCATTAGATAATAAAACTAGAAGTGATATTTTAACACTATAATGTGATGAAAAGTACAGCAATAATAGTCAAGTGGCACAACCCCAAGCTACGGAAAATAAGAACAAGCCCAACCAAATGCACAGGCCATGGATGCAAAAGCAAAGGAAAAAAAATTGCTTACCTTTGCAAGGTCTCAGGAAATCAGGGAGCTCCAGCAAAATATCCTTGTCTTTACTGCCAACCCTTAAATGAGGTCTGGGAGGGGGTGGCTCCACCCCTCCTGCTCACTCAGGTACATTGCATGCACCTGAGCTCCCCTGGGTTGGCCCTGCCTTTCTGCCTGTGACTTAGTATTCCTATTACACCAGAATAGATCAAATGCGAATTCAAAGAATTAAGCATTGGTATTTGAAAATTTTAGCACAAAAGATATATATAAATTATGTATAAAATAAGAAACTATTAGTTTCCTTCTCACAAGCAATTTTAAGACAGATTTTCATTCCTACTTCTTATCTATAGACCAAATGGTATTTCTTGTTGTAAAGCAAGAATATTCAAGTCTGGATTTTTTTGTACTGTCCTGTTTTATCCTCTTAGTCCTGAAGCACTAGTAGGGTCAAACCATCAGCATTCTCCAGAGTTTTTTAAATTACCATTTGTCTTCTTTCTTCCTCTTTTCTCTTTCCTATTCTGTTAGCTCTGTGAGCTACATCCTGCTCCCAGCTCCATTTTTGTAGTTCTGCAGCTGTCCATTGGAGTCACCACTACAAATTCATTTACACTGCTTGTCCATGTTTGGTTATAAACAGCGCTGCAAAATTTTAAATGAATATTTTGAGTTTTCCATGGCCGTCAGCCCAGATGGTACCACCTTAATACAGGCATCTGTTGGCTCTGGATCATGCCAGTTGCATACCACTGGTTTACTATCAGCCTTTGTGGAAAGAAAAGGCTGATCATCATTGAAATTCAAAACTATGTTTTAAGCTGCTTAAAAACAGCATTGCTAAGTGCTGACAAAGTTGTCATTAAAATCTTTCATTCTTTCTTGTAGGAGTAATAATGGCAATTTTGCTTCTCAGCCTCAGCTGCACTGAGCCATTTCAAAGCTCTGACATACTGTTGCTATTTGTATGAACAATCCTGTCAGCAGCCAAGAACATAGGAACACCAGAGATTTCCAGTTGCTTACAGACTTGAAGCTGCAGTAAAACTGACGAAAGAACCATCAAACTGTCCATCAGGATGGCTCCTTCCAGGGTACATTTCTAGTTACTGGAAACATCTTAGAAAAAAACATTTTTTCTCTTTCCTGCCCACCTCCAATAGATGATAGCATTGCTGAAATGTCTTGTGTACATGAAGCCACTACACGCTTTCTCATAGCATTTACTCTTGGGCTCTGCTTTTTCCATGCTGATTGGCCGAGTTTTGCAGTAAGGCAGATCCACTCTTCCTTTTGCTTGAACAGAAAATTCCTGTTGTGCTGAATACTTACAAAGAGCATCCAAAACATTTCTGTCAGTTCACCACCTCTGTCTGTACCAGGAATCTCAGAAATCCTGACCTGGCAGGAGGGAGGGATGTCTCTCAGCCATAACATGAGCCTTCATTTGACTTAAAGATGCTGAGACTGCACTGATGCCTCATACCTTATCGCAAGCTGTTGAACTGATGATCTTGCAGTCTTCATCCTGTTATCTGTCCATCATGCTGAAGAAGTATGCACAGAGATCTCAACATTGACTTCTTGCCAAGGAGAGTCTGCTCCTTGTTATCAAAAGGGAAGAAATGGAGAATATGAGGAAGTAATCAACTCTGTCATGCTGCCTTGGCCTTAGATGACCTCATGTGGGTATTCCCCTCATTGTAGCCCTTCTCCATAGAGGAATTGAGACCAGATCTCAGACATTTTCATCTTCACACTGGCTCAGCAAGATGGAAGAGGCACAAACAGCCTCACCAGTGTTAAACTTTTAGATAAATTATTTAATTAGAGATCTTGCCCTTTTAATGGTTGACTATTTCATATTTCAGTCGGCCTCTGGTTTACCATGAGAAGGAAAAAGGAAAAAAATAACACTGAAAGAAAGCTCCGTCCACCCTCAGTAGCAATCAAATTGTTGACTTTTTCCCCCCCCCAATCACTTCTACTTTCATTTAAGTGAACTAATATGTAGACAGTGTCCTTTCACATTTTACAGAAGAGAGGCTTGCAGTTAGGAGTCCTAGCTAACTAGAGAATGAATCTCAGATCCAATGGCTTCTTATTGTTTGTTGGTTTTTTTTGTTTGTTTGTTTGTTTTTTTGTTATGCTAAGTCCTTGATTTTAATTTCTATTTACTCACTTCTGTTTTTCAATTGAAAACTGGGTACTTTATTGCAGAAGATGGTGATCCCACCAGCTCAAGCATACAGCAGTTTAACTCACTGTGTGTGTTTCTGAATGCTGAGAGAAAGTAGTGCCACAAAAGAATTATACAGTTATTACTAAATCCTGAAAAATTCTGATACGCCATATTTTGCTCATTTCAAAAGAAAGGCATATAATTCATCTCCAGTTTTCCATACTTTACTCTATTACTGATGATATTTGAACATGTTTAAGATCTTTCCCCAGATGCCCTTCCCAAATATAAACCTTTTGCTGTTCTTTTTCTTTCCCCACTGTAAATCTTATTGTTTGGTTGTCCATATGTCTTCCTCTGACTTAAACATCCCTAGCAGTAGCTTCCTCAGACAGTAAAATTTTATTTTAAGATACTGAGATATAAGAAATGAAAATAATCTGAATCCACTGACTCTAATTAACATATGGTGATCTTAAGAAAACCTTGTTCCTGCCATGTTTTATTGTGATATTAAAGGCATTTACCTCTCTCTTGTTAAGAGTAAACAGAAAAGATATTCTGCTATACCATGCTGGGTACTCAATCTAGTCTACATATCAAGCTATAATAATTAATCAAAACTGCTGTAGAAACACATATTACCTCTCAATTTTGGGCACAAGCTACATTGCCTCTGATCCTTTTAAAATGGGACAGCTTCATCTCAGCCCAGGGACTTTTCCTTATTGTGCAAAATTGATCCCTTCTTTCTTTTGATTAAGAATTATTCTTCTTTGAATGATCTTCTGCATGTGTATAGTATCATTCTAAAGACCGGGGCTCCTGTGGAAAGATAATGAGAAATGTACCAGAGCTGCTTCACTCTTGCATTAAGACCTGCTGTAGGAAGTGCTTCTGCCAGAAAGAGCAGATAAACTGGAATACTTCCAGGAACTCTGGCAGATAAGGATTATTTATTTTGGAGACAGCAGGTTATCAGTATATATTGCCATATACCACTGTTATTCATTAATCTTTTACCTGTATTTTCCTTTGGCTATTGTTATTAGGAAATTTCTTGCTTTTTTGTTTTGTTTTTTTTTAAAACTTTCATACATGCTTGAGGGAGGATTCAGCTGAGAAACTGTGAGCCAAAAAGGAATGTAACTCATTAATATTTTCAATAAAATGAAGATGCAGACCCTCCTGGAGACAAGGATCCTGTGCACAGGATCAGCTGAGGAAATTATGAAGTCAGACATTTGGCTGGAAAAAAATTTAATTAATCATGACAGAAATCTCACCAACATCTCAAAAACTGCTTGGCTCTATCCCTGTTTTTAGTCAGCTGTGTGATACGAATCATTATCCAGGCTTTCACCCATATATGCAGTGCAGTACAAGTCTTTCAACAGAGCATAATTAGCATGGAAAAAAAGTTCTCTTGCTGATACTTTTATAGCATGCAAACAAATCTTGGAATAAAGCCAGCCTTCCTCAGTGAGAAAATCCTCATCGGCAGAAATGAGGGGAAAGTCAGAAGGGATTGTATGAATAGATAATTTCCTCCTATCATAACAACTGAATCAATCAGTCCTAACATCTTCTCTCACAGCTTACATTTCAGACACCTATCTCTAAGTCTGTATTTCATTACTGGATTGGGTTTTTTTTAATCTTGTGATCCCACTGATATTTTGTTTTCCTTGTATTTACCTCCATTTACTTTAACTCCTCTCCTTTAGTCTCGCCAGTTGCTTACTTTTCTCTTTCTTGTGTGTCCTTATCACAGCTTTTATACTTAACAAACATTATTATCATGTTATAGACCTCCTGGTAATGGGGATTTGAATCTCTTCAGGAAGAGATCAAATAACCAGTTTTAGCAAAGGGAAACAAACTTCCTTTCTTTACCCTGCTTCTCTAGCTTTCCTTGAGGGAAAATTCCAAGCAGTGCAGTACAAAGATCATGGCTGCTCTCTACACCGACGCAAATCTGCTGAGTCAGCACTCTTGCAGAGGTCTCAGTCTGAGCCTTTAATACCACTGAGACCAAAAGCATGTACAAATGCCAGCCTGAAAAGACTTCCAAAAAGCTTTAGTTTGACCGGAGCCCATCTCCTTCCCTGAATGATGACTCTTATATCCAAGTATTTCTGCACTAAAAACTTGTTGCCTCAACTCAAACTACACAAATTTACAGGTCAGCTTCCAGGTGTTCTGGCAAGTACTATTTAAAATCTAATTAACGTCATAGAGGCCATTGCTCTGATGTGATTCCATGAGCAAACTAGTCAACTGTGAAAATGCATCCTTGTTGCTAGATCTTTCTGACAGGTGTCACGTTTGCTTGGCTAGAGTGGCACAAAGGATTTGCAGAACAGTTGAGATGTTTATTTAATTTATGAAGAATAAGAAAGAAACAAATAACAGCAATGCACTTTTTTAAAAAAAAATAAACCATCATTTTACAAATCTGTAAACTCTGACTCTTTTTTCCATCCCCCTTTTTAAGTTAAATATCATCCAACCTTTTGGTTGGAAATGCTATCTGAACAGCTACTGTAGCTCACAACAACTGTATGAATTATAAAGTAGTAGCCATAATATTATTTATTACTTGGATTTTAAGGTTTTAGCCATTCAACTCTGAGAATACTGAATGTAAAACATCAAAGGATGACCGGAATGAATTGTTCTACAAAATTACATTTAACTACAGAACAGCACCCCTATCAACTGCACACTTCTGTGTTACTCATTAGCAAGTTTTCCTTTAACAGTTGTAATAACTGACAGGTGCAGGTTGTTCATTGGCAAGAATCGCATGAATTGAATAAGAGATCAGAAACACATGGTGAGAGTTTTATTGACAGATAAACTTTAAATCATTTCCAGTTTTACAGAGAGCGTATCTGACCATAAAGAAAAGAGGATTCTGTTAAATTCTAGTTTTTCTTTAGCGTCACTTGAATCTAACATCTTCCCCTTTCTAAACACCCATAAGTATTGACCATTACAGTCCTCACCAAGGGCTCTAAGCAGCCTCTCTATAGCCACAACTTTGTCCCTCTTCTATTCCTTTTTTCCTCCCATTTCTGTGTCCTTCTTCTTCCCTCTTTATATCTATCTGATTCTGCTCTACATCTTGTCACAACAGAAATCATTTCCGTGATTGCATCTGTACTTCTCCTAGTAAGCAGAAAGCCATCCAGTGGGTGAAGCATTCATTAAAATCTTTCCTCGGTCCTATTTTTGACAGCTCCATTGTGTGAATATACTTGCAGAGAGATCGAATGGTGGTATTTAGACTGGAGTTAAATTTGTTACGCATACCCATTCTAAGCATTAACAGTGGTTATCCTATGTAAATTAAATCACTTTGAATAGAAAGCCCTGTTGTTAGTCAAGAGACTTTCTGAAAAGTTAGAAAATAATCCAAATGTTTCATGACTACCTGAAAAAATCATGAACTTATATTCTCAGATCATGGGATACACTGTAAATGGCAATTCTGGAGATTCCTGCTATGTTTACTATTCCAGGATATTAGATGATCTTGGCTGTTCCCAGTTCGTGAAGGTATCACAAATAATACACATTAGTTTTTGTTCCTGCCTAGTAGCAGGACTTCCAGTAGACTACAATGTCAATTTTTATCTTTTGGTGACACTGATTTCCTTTCATGGAGTGTATTTCCAATATAACAGCAAATATGAAACTACCTAGTAACAGCACAGGAAAAACTCTGTGGGCTGTCAAAGGAGCATTGCAGCAGCTGACCACATGATCCTCATTTTTTTGCTGAGGAAATTCATCATAACAACAGACACATGAGAGAAAAGCCATAGTTTCTCTCCCAGTCACGTATCCACCGAGCGTGTATTAGACACAAAGCTCGTCTAGTCCTCTTCCACACAAATGTCTGGTTATTATCTGGCATTCAAAGCATAGGAAGCCAAACAGATTGTGGATTGGACAACATACATGCTATTATCTTCCTTATGCTTTATGTTCTGAATGAACACTCTGAATTGGTTTCTTCTGAAGCAAAATGTTTTCACTAGCAACTGATGTGTTTCCTCCACTGATATTTGACAAAGAGAAATGCTCCAGGCTTTGCATGGGTGCATTTTCCCAGTTCTGGAAATGCTTCAATATTGTATTATTCTGGGGAATGCCTTTATGCTCCTCAGGAATGACTGACCAATCAATTATTCCACATTCTCTAAAGATATTCAGTCACTCACAAGCCTACCTCTTATTTACATTAGAAACACTGCATTTCCTGAGTTAAATACATAAATACTTTAGAAATTAAAATAATTCAATATTGTGTTCTCACGCTGTTTTGTAGTCAGAGCCTTAAAAATGTGAGCAAAGTGAATTAACATTACTGGAAAAAAAAAAAAATTCTGTGACTGCTTGAGTGATCTGTTCAATAACAATATATAAAATACCTTTTCCCTCAGAGTTATTTACAGATGAGCTGGGATTAATACACACAGATATGTGGACATCCAGCAGAATAAATGTAACTAAACTGAAATCTGGTTATGGAGATTCTGCTTTTCTGTTTTTCAGCTCTGAAACACCTCTCAGAGACTAAACCTTGCCTGAGTGTAATCTGCAGATGGAAGGAAGGAAATGAGGAATAGGAGACCTCATGACTACATGTAAAATACAAGAGCTACAAATCATCATTACACAATACAAAAAATAAAAGGTCAGCCAATAAAGGTGATAAGAGAGGTGAGTTAAATTTGATAGAAACACTTCCCTCTGCTGACACACGGCTGAAGAGTAGCTCCTCCCCAAACGAAAGCCAGACATTAGAGACCTTTCAGAGACTACAAAGGACATGCTTGAATTTCAGCAATATCCATGTTCACACCAAGACCCCTAGAAAGCCTTCAGCCAATTGCACTTTTTTTTCTCTGCCTCATACTCAGATGATTTGTGTAATGTTTTTCCAAGCTACCTGCTTTGGTGAAAATAAGAATTTGTGGAGAAAATCCTTGTCGTAGTTCATTCAAATGATTGTGAGTAAGTTGCTTAAAAACCTTTGAAAATCCAACTCTAAATCTCTGAGGGGTGATGTGAAGATATGCACAGATACTATTAACGAACACAAGTTGAACAGTGAGGAATGTATAATTAGGCTGTTTCTGATGTTTATCAGAGTGGAAGGAGCCATGAATAAAAAGCAGGCGTTTAATCAACGTGGCGAGACATGCATGCTTGCTGCAAGCAGACTTTCTCCAGCTCATTTAGACTGTTAATGTGGAGATGCACTAAGAGGTGTGTGGAATGGCACGATGCGTGGAGCACACATTCACCCCCGGGAGGATATACAGGTGCACAGCATTTCAGTGCTGAGGCTGTCACAAGTCAGCAAATGAAAAAGGAAGTATATTTCTGCCTACACTCCTCATGGAGCATGTTTGCAAAGAGAATATATGAGTTGTAGTCAGGTCATAAACACTGCTGTCCCTTTGATTTACCAGTGGCATGCTTGGGACTTAGCATGATGCTGGGTGTTGAGTGAGCTGATTTCCAGAGATGGCAGTAGTATGCCACATAGAGTCATGGTTTTCAAGGCAGTTTTCAAGAATGCATAGGAAGAGGGATGAAAACATGTAAGGTTTCTTCCACTCTGAAAACATCCATCCATCTTGTCAGTCACGGCAACTGGTAAAACAAAGACGAGTTAATCTAGAAGGGCATAATTCAATGTGGAAGAGTGAGGAAACTTTTCAGCACAGAATAGGAGAAAGAACTGTGGACTACTGTCTAGAAGGATGGTGCCAGTTAAATGCCTGATCCAACATCTGAGAGCTACATTTAATTTTTCATTCAACCAGACTAATCCTATTATTATTCTGGCTACATGCCCCTGTAAATAGTGCAGCAGAAGCTTTTTCTTCCAGCCTCTGTGCTGCTCACTTCCATCTAAAGCTGTCCCCAGGACAGGGAGAATCTCTGGGTCAGGGAGGTTATCATGAAACACTGACCTCAAAGGCAGCTTTTAAGCTAATACCATAATACTGTATTTGATCTAAAAGTCTTTTCACTCATAGGGAAAGACAGTATTTTCACTGCATAGCTACAAAAACAAAATTTAGATAGAACTAGATAGAACTGCTAAAGAAGGCTGATTACTGTAGTTTAAGAAAATTTCATATGGAGCAGATGAGGAAAAATAGATATTACTCTCCTGCCATGCATCCTTTTCTATTGTTGCACACAAAATACCAACAACTGAATGTCTCTCCCTCTGGGGAGTGTTTTTACACTCTCACCTTTCATAACAGACTGTCAGGATGTGACATGGCCCTTCCAGCATAGCCCCACACCAGCCAAGCAAGACATTCCACAGACATCAGCTGGGTCTGGCCTCTCATTCCCATCAACATGATGCCTACAAATTAAAGGTAAAAATAGCCTGAGGTGGCTCACAGAGATATGTTGTCTAATAAGACCTATGTTTTAGCTATGACATAAACAAGCAGTTTTATTTTTTTAGGTCCACTTCTACATTTATACCATTTTATCAACAAATGTAATGTTCCTTAGCTTCATAGTCACGTTCAACTTGATAGAGGGAAAAAAAAGTCAGATATATCTAGAGGAACTCCAGGAATTGCCACAGAAAACATGACTATAAACACTTGGGCAATAAACACCTGGAAAATACATACCAGCATCTCCGATCTCCACTGCAAAACTCCATTTATAGCACTGATCCTCCCAGCAGAGGAGCTGAGCTTCTTCTGAATAAGGTAAAAGTGTTTCCTTCTATGATACATGAAAGTGAAATGGACAGATAGTGAGGAGGACAGCAGAAAAATAAGCTTTTCACCCTCCCAGCTTTCTGAGACATTAACCACTGGTGGGATAGATAAAAGCTCGTTCAGCTAATGAATCTTCTAATGAATACATTGAACACTTTTCCAGATACAGATACACTTTTCTAGATACAGATTTTCTCTTTAAAGTCATCATAGACCAATTCAGCTCCGGTGTGACTGCAGTGGCTTCAGTAGGGCTGCATCATCCTTACAATGAGGCTGAAATTGTTTCTTTGTTTCATTTCCTTTTTCCTGACCAGCCATAGATCCATTGTCCTGGATTTAACTCTTCTAACAAAACAACAATTACTGCATACAGTGTTTTTGCTGTCCATTTGCAAAGGGTGACCTTCCTTTTCCCTTGCACAAGTCCCCAGATGGAAGTATAAGCTTTCACAGCTGAATGACTTTCAATACACAAACAAAAACAGAGTGAAAACCTTAGCATTGCTATTATAGCTGCTCTCTATAAACAATTACTTATCTTAACAGGGATTAATAGAGGAACTAATCAGTTACAGAAATAAACAGAAACTGCTGCGAAGCCTGTCCTGGAGCTGTAATTTGCTCCAGTAAATAGAGCTGTGGAACTACTAATCAAGTTGGGCACTTTTTACCAAGGAAATTACCAACAGTGTGAAAGTGCAAAAACAGAGTATGCCAGTATTAGTTGGGAAGAAAGTCTTCTCAAAATTAGCAAAAAAGAAAGAAAACAACATGTGAAGACTGCAAATACATGATGACACATAAAACACATGCTACATGCATCTTGTTAACAATACAGCATTTACAAATGATTTCAAATACAGGAAAAAGGACCAAGGTGTGAAGAAAAATAGAAAGCACCAGAATGAGGTAATCATTTTACATTTTAATAGTGAATTTTAATAGACAGTTCATTATGAGCAATAATACAGAACCAGCAACTTAAAGATGCCGTGTACCAGCATGATCAGTTCGATTAAATGTAACCTTGTGAACCACTAATCAGATTACATTTCAGTGAGCTAATCAATGCAGTGTTGTGATTAAATGGAGTTTATACAGATTATTAGAACAGAAGTAAGAGCTGTCATTTTGATAGAATTAATAATCTGACTTTTCTCATTTCTCCTCAGTATCAGGAGCTTTACAAATCTTTTGTTATGTCCTGTTTATTTGCCATTCACTAGGATAACATCATTCAGCCAAGCAAAGGGATCAATAGAAATCTCTTCCCTGTCAAACTAGCATCATACTTTGTTGTGATGTGTGGAGGGAAAAAAAAAAAAAAAAAAAAAAAAAAAGACAACATACAGAAAGATCCATGTTTTATTTTGTGAAGGAGTAGAAGTTTTTACAAAGATGCTAATAATAGCAGCTCAGTCAGAGCTCCTTTTATCTGTTGGATTTGGGGCCCTAAAAGTGTGTTCATTCTGTTGTTCTGATGACAGTTAATAGCCTTTTCTATTTCAGCATTGCCTCCACCTCATCTGTCTCCTCAGCTTCTCAGTGAAGCTCAAAAGACGGCTCTGAGCTGCTTCTGCAATTTGTGGCTCAGCATGGGATTCACTCTCCACTCAGTCAGCAAATTGTGCTGAGCTGTATGATTCTTCTGAAGCTCATATGTGTGGCCAGTCATAGCATCGCTGTTGTAGATGCAGAGCTTTTCCGGTCACACAACAATGTGTTCTCCACTTCTCTGTAAGTAGAAAGGTTATACCCAAGCCTTGTTACCTCCTCCAGTCAGCTGTCTCCTGACTGCCTAATACTGTATGACCTTTGAGCAACTTCTTATCTTACCCACTTCTTTTTTTTTTTTTCTATTAAATATTGTCTTCTTCAGTTGGAATAGTAATTTCTCTGGTGGTACCTAATCAAATACTCTGCTTAAGTGTAATTAGATGAAAACTGTTCTACTTTCTTGTCTTAAAATAACAATAATAATTCTTACTGACCTAGAGGTTAGTTTGCTTAGCCTGCCATTTAAAACTACAGAATATCTATATTTTTCTGTCATTTTCACAAGTCTGTATTCTGAGGTCGGATGACAGAATGTAATATTTGCACAACTCTTTTCTAAAAGACATCTTTCTCCAAAAAAAGTGATTCATTTGTTATTCTGTGGCCCTTCAATCTAGTGTTTCTTTAACATAAAAACTAAAAACCTTTGATGTCTTGATCTCTGGGCAGAAGATCCCATTTTGCTGACCACGCTGTCTTTTTTTTCATGTTTACAGCATCATCTTAATCTAGTTTCTATGCCTGTTTATTTCTATAGGATGTTTCTGTAACCTTTATGAACTCCGATGCAAACTGTGCTTATCCCATTCTCTCCACTGGCTCATTAATTCTTATCTTTTTCTCTTCACAAGACTGCCCTAATTTCCTTAGCATGATCAGTATCTGCCTAAGCAGCATCAACTGTTACTTTATTGTTGTTTTACAATCTTCTAATAACCTTTTTAATATCCCCCAACTGCAAGGTTTTATCCTTTCTACTAAAATAAAGATTATAATATTACTGCTACATTTTAATACATAAAAAGAATAAGCAGACAAATACAACTGAAAGAAAATCTAAACGTTATATCCAAGCAGATCAGAGTGAATGCTTGGTGGCACCAGCCTGATCTTTTCCATATTTTTGAAGTTTTCAAGGCTAATCTCCTACAAAACAAAAATTTCAAGTAAGGAATGTTCTCCCTTGTTTCTAAAAGCAGAATTTGTTCTAGAATCTTTTGAGTTGGAAGGGATCTTTAAAGGTCATCTAGTCCAAAAGGACTAATATTCTAAGGGGACGATGGTTGTATGGCTATCCTTGCTCTGATTGGCATATATTTAAATGTATGTTAAGCAAAGGAAGTTACCAGGTCTTCTGGAAAACTACAGAAGCTGAACACAGATAGTAAGGAAAATACACACTTCTCCATCTATACTCAGAGAGCACCTTCGTGGTGGGACAAAACACTGAATAAGAGAGGCATATTTAGATCATCTGTGTGTTCTCTGGTGAACTCTGCATAATCACTGTGGAGGAAAATAGCATATTTACAGAAAATAATAGTGTTAAATTAATACTGTCTGAAGGGCTACGAATGATAATACAGAACAAGTCACCTAACCATTACTACACGAGGATAATAACAGTGATTAAGAAAGATACAACCCAATTGCCCTAATACTTTACCATCACCCACCAGATCCCACAGTTTCTGGGGAGCCTCAGTTGAGGTATCCAACTTCACTGCAAGAGGGTCCAGCTTTTATATTGTTGAATAAAAAAGTTCACATGACAATTAGGTGGAAACAGCTGGTTTCACTGTCTATTTGTATTCCACCTCAAGCTGGCCAGGGCTCAAGAAGGAACCAAGGAAGTTTGTGTACCAGTAGGTCCTGACACTATGCTTCTAAACAAGGAAAGGTTAATACACTCTCATAATGCTTTATCTAAGCTACACCTCTAGCTAATGAGATGGTTTGTCCAAGATACATATTTTGGTAATGATCAGATACCCATGATATATAATGCTGGGTTGCGAGATTCATCTAGACATCAACTTTGGTTCAAGACCTACTGTTCAGGCCTACTAAAATACAATTCAATTGTATTACAATTACAAAAATACATTTTGAGCCACTGAAATACAATTAATCTTTCCTTGCATCAGTTCAAAATGTAAATTGCACTTTTTTTATTTTCACATTTGTTACATACCTCTTTCTCAGGAATACAGTTTTCTTAAGATGTATTTAACCTGCTAAACAGAACCGTAAGTCCCTGGCTCAAACATTTTAGGTATTCTTGGTAACTATCTGAAGAGAAGTTAAAAACTCATTTTACTTTTTGTTTAAACTTCATTCCATTCCAGTTTTAATCCATTTTAAGGTCAGAAGAACCATTGTAACAATCATTGCTTAATCAAAATACACTGGAGAAGGAAAATGTCAAGCAATCTCCTCATGCTTTCATGTTTTTCAAGCAATGATAAACACCCCCTGTAGATCTCCTGTTGGTGCAACTATAACATAGCAGTGAGTGTATAGCCTAAACCCAAGCACATACCACCAACCACAGAGGCATGATATGCAGAAAATCTAAGTAAAGACTGAGTCCGTAGCAGAGTTTGTTTTTAAATTTGAGTCATATAGAGTTTGCTTTTTATCACTGTCAGAGCCGGTATCCCAAATACATGAGTTCAGGCATTCAGAAAAAAATACAGCCAAAGATGCCTTGAGTGACCTCATTGTGGAGTAGTCTGTCATAATACAAACAGGAAGAGGCCAACAAACACCAATACAACCCTTACTCTTTTGATTCTTGCTTAGGAATAATGGAATGCAATCAGAATTAATTTTTGAATTCGTACAGCTGAGTCAGATATTGTATCAGGATATACAAGAAGCTCTAGCAGGGCCTTCTTCCATAAATCAATCACCAGAGTTTCTGTTGGGTTGTTGAGTATGATAGGGCTGGAGAAGCATAGCACAATGGTCTTCAACAGACAGACAGACAGAAGCTTCTTTCTTGGTATCTTATTACTTCAGTACAGTCTTCTAAGGAATGATTGGAAATGGCCTAGAAAGAATTGATGATGGATGAAAATATGAAAAGAAACATTTATTTACAACCCTTTGTCTAACAATGATAAGAGAAGTTGTTTATACATCAGCTAATGCCTTTATTTTTTCAGTATAGTTATCAAAGAAATCTAGGTAACTGGACTTACACAGCAGGTTTACCTGAGCTTGTCAGCTGTACATTGCCTAATATTGCTCTGTCCAAAGTTACAGATATTTTTGTTTCCTTTCTTCTTTTCCCCTCTCATTTCCTTTGCAGTAAACTCTTCCAAACCTCTACTTTTATACAGCTGTTTTCTTTCTCACTACTTTTTCTATATTTTTTCCCTAATGTTTTACATGCCTGTATGCTACCAAAGAGAAAAAAAAAAGAGTATAGCTTAATTGCCTAACAAAAAGAAAGCTAGAGAGGGACAGGATGTTATAAGGAAATAAAACCCCATATGTTTGCCTATCGTGACACAGTACTACCTTGTTGTCTTCCCTAGCCCTCCAAAAAGGAAAAAAAAAAAAAAAAGAAAAGAAAAAGACCACACATTAAATTAATGGACTCAACTATAACAGACAGTAGATTTTTCAACCTATAGATTTTTCAACAAAGTTAAAATGCTGTCATCGTTACCTTTGGAATTTCTGTTTCCTTTTGTAAGCCTCAGAACAACTGTGTATCACTTAATAACAGAAGATAATTAGCTCCCAATTAACACACCTGCCACTGCAAATTTTTATTATTTTACTTTTTACATACTTCCCAGCTAAACCTGGTCTAAGCCATTCTGTTATGAATGAACAGCTTTGCCTGACTCTTTTCCACTGTCAAATTTTGTGTTGCCTAATATTAGACTGTTATCCTAGAAAACTAAATTCTTGGCAAGATTTTGAGCACTGATGCTCATGTACAGCCCTGCGTGTTAGACACCACATCCTGTTACACTGCTCTGGATATCAGGACAACTCTTGCTAGGGTTATATTTCTCCAGATACTCAGAGAAGACAAAAACACTTTTTCTAATACACTTTTAGTGAAATTCAGATTAAGTCAGAGCAACTCAGAATTTAAGTCAGCAGAGAGCTCTGCTGACAGGAGCTTGGCTGAATGTAGGGGAGGCAGCTAGTGTTGTATGCAACAGAGCATAACACAACAGAAGAAAAAGAGATTTTAGTTCATAGCTACATACGTCTCACAAGTGAGGGATGTTTCTTTTAGCTCCATATACCCAAGTGCAGCACATCTTGGGCTTCTCATATATCACAGATATGTCAAGTAGAAAGCACTTGCAAAGTGAAAATACACTCACCCTGTAGAGTTAGAAGGATGGAAACCTCCTTTCTACTCACCATCCACCATTTCTTCCGGCAACGGTTGAACAAATAATTACATTACCACCAAATTTATATTCATGTTGAAATTGTTCCTAAATTGGTCACTTAGAAGATGACCGAAGGTTGTATATGTTGTTTGATGACTGGAACATTCTAGAAGGGTCATGTGGTAAGTGTCAAAGCAGATTCTGAAACAAATTTAGCTTTAGCATTTGCTGTTTGTTGAGAACATATGTTTGTGAAGAAGATTTGAGGCTAAATCCTATGTTTAGGTTTGTATGCTTACATACATTCAAACAGAAGATTCTCTAGATAAGGAGAAACATTGCCATTGGACTAGAATATTAAACATCAATTGTTGTTAGTCCCTAAATAAGGATGTGGCTCAAGGTTAGTCTTAACAGTTTCTACATATTTCCAGCTATTGTCTCATCTTCTTCGTGCATGTTCTACTTCCCACTAGTCATGATGACAAGCAACTTCCACAGTCACTCATTTTTGCCCAGACTTCCTCTGGCCCGACCATCTTTATTATGTTCTTAAGGTAAGGTCTTCCTTTTTCCATACTCTGCTTTCTGTAGTGCAGTTTCTCATTTGCTCCCCAGTGATATAAAGATTTACTGTGGCTTTTTCTAGTTCACTCACTCCCAGCCAAGGGAAGAAAGCTCTTCTAAGCTGAAGTCATCCAGTATTTCCTTCAACAAGAGAATTCAACACCATTCTCTCTGCCTAATACCCGTGTTTCTTCTGCAAAGTAATAAGCATCATGTAACCTACAGTACTTCCCAGTTCATCCACCAGGCAGTATTTTCCACACCTTGCATTTGCACAACCAGTGCAATCCCCTCAAACAAGGAGAAGTAGGGGAAGCAGCGTTATTTTTTCTATTTTACCTGGGTATTTACAGGCTATATTTCCAGTCCATTAGTAATGTCTGAATATGAAATGAAGTGAGAAGAATTAGAGGTTAAAGGATTTAACAGAAATTGCACTACAGATATAATAGTTGGCTCTTCCTTTTTGCTGAAGGGGTGAAAAACAAATAATAATAATTAAAAAAAATCAGAGCTGAGACTACATGCAGACTTCACATGTTGCTATGAGTTCATGTTCCCTCCAGGCTGTGTGCTTGCTGGGTCTCAGCTCAGGATTGGAGCCAAATCTTGTTTTCTCTGCCCCTGTTCAGGTACACGCTGAATGTCTTCAAGGACCTGGGTGATGGTCAGCAAGTCAGTGGTGACACTGTAGTGAACTGGACCCTGAAAGAATCTGGCAAGTCCACCTGCATCCCAGAACTTCAATGTGCAGGTCCAAGAAGAGTGGGAGTTCCTAATCACAGAATCTTTCTGTCAGGTAGTACTTCTTGAAATCAAATTGTTGTCCTTGTCAGTAACACCTGAGTAGAGGTTGCCTGGACTATCTTGCCTAACTGAGAGGAATGCAAAACAACTCAAGCACTTCTTTGCAATGATCTCTTCTGTTTGCTCAGGCTTATAAAATGCTCACCCAGTAATCAGTGTTTGGAGATTGAGCCCTTGTCTTTTTCTCATCTTGCTGAATCATTATAAGTTGTCAGGTTTAAAGTATTTCTATTAAATCATGGCTTTGAAATATGTGTTCTGTGACTATTCTGTAGTAGCATAATGACAGGCAGTTTTCTTGTCGATAATAGTCTCATTTGATTATTCCTAAAAATGCAAACAGAAGGTGGAATGTAAATGTTAGCTGATAAGTCCTCAATTATGCATGCTAGCTATTAGCCCTAACAAATATTAATTACAACTTTTAACAGTTGGCAAAGCGGTCTTGACGTTTCAAAGGTGAATTTACACATTAAAGACACTCATCTCTGCTGGGGAAGAGGAATACGGCAAGATCAAAATGCATGCATAGAACTGGTGTGACAGGACTGCTGCACATCTTGAAAACTAAACTGAACCTTAGTGAAGAAGGTAGCAGGTGAAATTATGTTGGATGGGGCAGAGCTAACTTGTCAGTTTTGGGTACCAGACCAAGAGCCAATGAAGTCCTCTTACCATGGCAAATGGGGATGCTGTATCCACGGCAAGAAGAACAGGCTCTGTTCTTCACACAGAGTGTGTGCTCTTCCAGATCTTGCAGTGGTGAAACCAAAGATAGAGATGACTGCATGCTGCTTAATGGACAGAGGAATGAAGCAAGTATACAAGAGCTGCTCCATGTAAAAATTTAAGCAAACAGACAAAATGCAACAAAAGTTCACCTTCCCACCAGGGGTCCATAAGTAGCAGACCAGCCATGTCCATGCTGAAATACTTATGGTCTAGCAACTGCCAAAGCTCTAAGATGCTATGCTTTGCAAACTGGTATCAGGAGAGAGGAATTTTAACCAACAAACATATTCTTTCCCCATAGGAAAATGCTCACAGAAATGCATTAGTAACAGACCAGCATTTGCAGTGCTGCTCTGGAGCTGTTTTCACCTCGTTATTTCCCCAACACATGGTGTGTGGTTTTGTACTTTGTTTTGTTTGTTTGTTTTTCCCCTGAGAGATATGTGGTGGTGGGTACGAGCTGTTCTGGGAATTTATCTTTATTCCTACCTGCAGTCCCGTTAAATTGCTGTCATTTGGTCCAACGTTTGACCACTTCTTCACCCTTGCAAGCAAAGCAACCATACAAAAGTTGGGATCTGCAAAGTCCTACGCTGAGTATTACATGACACCTGCATCGCTCAGCTTGGTGTCGGCTCTAAACTCGGCCCACGGTGCACTCAATTCCATCGCTTAGGTCATTGGAATAGATCAAACTGTCCCCAAGCACGACCGTTTCAGCCGTATTATCAAGCCCTGCATGGCCCGCCCTGGATTAGCTGCACTCCTCGCTCTATCAGCTGGCATCCAACAGCACCGCGAGGCGCGGGCGGCGAGAAAGGTCGCGCGCCCCCTGCTGGTGAGGGCGTGTGTGAGCGCGTGGGGGGCGCTGGGCGGGAAGAGCGCGCGGCACAGCCCGCTCCCCGGCCGCCATACCTAACACAGTCACCAGGTGGCGGTGCGACGTCGGCGAAGCGCAATTTCTAAAGCTGCGCTGAAACCTTCGAGTACTGAGTACGGCCCTTTGCTAAAAAATAGCGCCCAAACACTAAAAAACAAACAAACAACCCCCGCCTCCCCCAACAACGACAACAAAAACCTTGCTTTTAGTACACAGGTAACTTTTTCCTGACCTCTCCGGGCCTCTCAAGCCCTTCACTGAGTACTTCCTAGTGTCCCAGAAGAGAAGAAAAAAGAACAAACTGTTCTCATGGAGCAAGTTGGAGAGCTGGTTCACAGCCCTCTCAAACATGATAACAAGAAAAATGTAGGTAGGTTTTACTCTGGGAGGAAGAAGCAGTAACTAACCATGCAGAAAAGAGGTTTATACAGAAGGGGAGTCTGAGGTGCTGGTAAGAAGTAAAAGGGCATCACCAGGACAACGCATTCACACGATCATCACAGAGGACTTACATTTGTTCTGCACGGCTGGGATTTCCTCCATGGTGCCTCTGCCTGTGCTGGTAATACTCATCAAATGCATAAGTAGCCATGATGGGATTTCAGGCAAACACTGACCTGTCCTAAAATCAAACAAAGTTAAAAGGAAATGAGCAGAGAGGTACATAACATTACCTTACACGCTGTGAGAGAAAGGACAGAAAGGCATATCTTAGCCCAGAGCTGCAGCCTCTCAGAATACAAATGTTAGGTGAAATAGGAGAGATCAGTGCAACCAGCCTGACTGCGAAAGCCATCACATACCTGAGGAAACAAAGGGCAAAACACATCTGTTTGGGTCCTGCCACCTGCAGCCTGAGTAACACGCAGTTTTCATTTGACTGAAGAGGAGAAGGGAAAAAAAAGTCTATTATCTGCTAAATCTGCAAACAGAGCTGCATTCTTGATTACAGCTCCAATTAAAAGAAAGTACAAACTGTTCTCTAGGTCAAAGTGAAAACAAGCAGCAAGAATTCAGTAGTATCCCTGAATTCCTTCTGAAATCTTACTATGAGAGCATGTGGGAACCCAGCAGGCAAACCCAGCTCATGGGCACTGAAGATGCCATCATGGAGCCCTTACGAAGACACAGACAGATCATGGCAAGCATTTACCTCCTCAAGCTGTGCCCTCCAGGTAAGTCTCTAAACTTAGTTTCTGACTTAAAAGTAGATTTTTATTTGCCTAACACACTGTGCTGTTACTTGCCACACAGCGAAGAAGTAAAGTAGCTAAGTTAATTTTACTTTAAAGAAACAAGTTCCACATGCCTTAACAAGGGCAGGAATCACCTCATAAAGTTCAAACTCGTCTGCCAACAACAACAAAAAAAAGTACTTGAAATCAACTGAGCTGTCATTTATTGAAGAATAACTGAGTTTAAAAGCATGATTTGGTCATAATTTGGCCTAGTAATATTATAATAACAAGGGGCTGGCCTGGTGCATGAGCAAATGAAGGTAACTAGTCTCTTGATCACCTGTATGGGCTCTGGGCTATTTTTCCTCTCCCTGCAAGGGAAAAATGGGTAAGTATCTTTCAGCACAATGCATGAGCTGACCCCAGATCTTCAGCATCCCCGTGTCTGAAATGTAACAGGAATGGCAAAGTGAATAGGAGTAGGGGAAAAAAGGAAAAATTCAGAATGCTTGAGGTTGGAAGGGACCTGTGGTAGTTGGGTGATATCTGGATGTCATCTTGTCCAAAACAGAAGTTTTTAACTGTTAAATAACTGTTAAATAAATAAAAAACTAACTAAATTACCTGGATAAAAACTGCTGTTGAAAAAACAAACAAAAACCTGATCTGAGCTTTTATGAATTGTCTGGAGAAATTTCTGTTCAAAGAAATTCTCTTCATGCTGTGCTGATAGCTTAGATTTTATTCTTTTGTATGCTGGGTGCTGATCTGAGCAAGCATGGGATGCGCATGCAGGTGAATACAGGCATGTAAGTCAGGACTTAACTGGAACAGAAAAAATTGAAATAACAAATACTACCTGAGCCTTAGCTATGCAAAGAGTAGAAAGAAACTGAAACTGCAGTTCTGCTCATGCATTTGTAATTTTTCAACAGAAAATCTGAATAGAGATCGTCTATTTCTGATGGGTAATTTCTAGGAAAGAATCTTGTGTAATTGAATGCTTGTTACACTCTATATTGTATGCATATAAATTAAAGTAAGTAAGCCTCTAAGCCATAATCCAAGCCAACTATGAGCCTAATCTGTTTATCATGCTCCTTGTAAGTTAGTAATGAGAGGCTGGTAGGACTTCTCTAAGCTCGGGATGGCCTGGAAAAGATCTAGTAGTTTTACAAATCTTACAAATATTATAAATAAAAGTTCCCAAATTTCATACCCACATCGTGTAGCACAGTTTCAGCTTTCCATTTCTTTCAAGCCCTGAGGCTTCCCTCCCACTCTTCCTCTTTATAGTAGCCCAACCGCGCTGCCTAACATGTGATGGGAAAGGGAACGGAGATCAAGTTCACATCCTTTGCTTGCCATCTCCAGCTCCACAAAGACTTCTGGTCACTTAGTTCTCTCTTCTACCAATGGAATAATCTGCTTCTTCATCTTCCTTTACACGAACATGCAGTTGTACTTTTCCTCCTTTTTCCTTCAGACATGTTTGTAATCTAGGCTCCTAGGCCATTCATACATGAAGGGAGCGCTACAACACTTTTGCCAAAATTTTTTTTACAAGTTGTTATGAGCTACATCCTCTTGGTATGTCTGTAAAGCATCACACTGCTTCAGTGCTGTGCCATTTTCAGGCTAATGCGTTTTACCTCTCTGATGAATTGGCATATGGTTATGGCACAATTTAATATTATGGTCTACTCCATACAAGAAGCTACAAGAAGGTGTTCAGCAATATCTTACCAGTATAATACAGACTTTCTCTCAGTGTACAGTGAATAATTTGCAGCGGGAACACAGGGACCACGAACAATAACATTTATCTTCAGATATTTTTATCACGCTCCTGCAATCTAGGCACTGCAAAATAAAACCAAAATTAAATTCATAGATAATTCTTCAGAATTATCTTCAAAACCAATGCAACCTCTGCTAGGGCTGAGTTGGAGTTACTCAGAGAAGAGGAGTGAATGTCCCTGCGCTATGTTTGGAGGTAACTCTTCCATCATTGGAAATAAAAAGCTATGCATGATGTACTTAAGCTGTATAAAAATTCCCAGTTGGTAATACGTATTCTATTTTGAATGACATAATTAAAAATGTTCTGTACAGAAAGCCCACAGCAAGTTATGTAGAAATATATAATATGACATTTCAAGGTTTTTATTTTTTCAGGACATTCCTGCATTTCTGAGTATTGTATTTCTGAATCAAAAGTGTTCCAAGAAAACAAGGAATTCAGCAAGCCCCAAATATATCACCAGAAGCCCCTCCCCACCAGAAGTTCAGGTAGCCAAGCCTGGAGGATTATGTATGAGTACTTTCTGTTTGACCACCTCATGGCTAGAGCCCAGTGCAGGTAATGCACTTCCCAACGCCCTTGCAGTCTCCAGACTTGCTGGGCCTCATATCCCCTCCCAGAAGTCCTTAAACTCTTGCCTTGCACCATGCCTTCACTGTACAATAAGCGTAGGGCTGCCTTGCAGCACTTGTCTCTCATCACAAAGCCAGAACCTGTCCCCAGCCTGCTTCAGTTTCTAGAGAAATATCCTGAAATCTCTAAACCAGAGCTGTACGAAGGCTCTCAGAAATGCCAACATTTCTATGGCAATGCTGAGATGGAAGAAATGGAAGTTTGGGGCTGTTTGTAAACTGTATAAAGCAGGGATGCCCTGGAGCTTTCCATGCTGCTTTGTGAACCTCATTACTGGCACTGAGAACATCCCTGCCCCCTGAAGCAGCTGCTATGTGAGGGAAATATTTTGGTTCAGATACAGTGAGTACAAGTGCTTCTGAAATCAGATTTTCTTTGATTTCCGGTTCACAGATTTCTGCTGGAAATAGAACAAATTGAATGAAAAGAATTAAATAATGTCTCATAAGCTGTGGACCTTGGCTCTACAGTCATCTCTGCTTGGCGCTGTTCTGTAGAATAAAAGTTGATTTAAGGACATTTCTGATTGCTTACCTGCTAGTGGATAAAACAATAACATGGTTGCTGGGTTTAGCTGTATAGCTGCTTGTTTAGTTACACAGATAGTATGAGGTAAGTACAGCCTTAACATTTGTGCTCAGAACAAACAAAAAGTGCATGGTTTTGCCAGCATCGGTCAATGCAGGACTCTTTAATGCAATGTGTGAAGTGGGAGTACGAAATACTCCTGCTCTGATCCATCACTGCATTCACCCAAATAATCTACTCTTTTTAGAAACATTACCTGCAGCAATATCTATCAGAGCAAAGAAAGAGGGAGAGCAGTGAATTAATATTAATGCCTATTAGTTGCTCCTTATGAAGTGACTAGTCTGGTGAATCTCTTGAAATCACCAAAAAGCATGATGCTTTCCTTTGTATTGTTTCTGAATCATGCCATATCCCTACAGGATTTTAGCTTCCTTCTCATTAACTACTTGGTGAAACAATTGCTGTACATGTGGGTGGGTGGGAATTGAGTAGCAGCCACTCTCCTTCCTATCTTCCTTGAGCAGCATGCTGCAACCTGCTGCTTTGTTAACATCCTGCTGGCATTCATCCTCTTTACTTAAGTGGTATCTAAGATAGGAAAATATTTGTTTGTCGTTTAAAGTGCAGCTTCTTCTGAGAACGAGGTCAAGGCATATGAAGTATGTGCTGTTTTTTATACAACAGGCTTTGGTATGGGGTCAGTTGAGAACTGAGTAATGGCTTGTTTTCAAATATTTCCTATTTTAACAGCTATCTCTGAACAAATCTGAGCTTCTGAATGACAACATTGCCATGTGCATAGTTTAACCTGCGCTAGTTACCTTGACATACTAGCCATGGAATTGAAGTCACCATGGAGCTGGCAATGTGCAGCCACCATGGGATTCAGGAGGGAAGAGGTACAGCAGTTCTGTCTTTGCCCTTCTCAGCTTCATCCTCTTTCTGGCTTCTGTGTCATTCCCTGCAGCTATTGCCACCATTGCCAGTAATTTCTAGCTCCTGTATAGCACCTTTCATCTATAGCCTCTGTAGAAGCATTCCTTTTACCTTCATTAAATACCTAACAAGGCATTTAGGCTCTTCCTCCTCCAACCGTGTCTGGCATCTACAAATCTCTTCTTGCTGTCTTGGCAGCCTACTGGGCTAAGCCTTAGTCATCTAAATGGCAGCTGCGTCAAGGGAGTGCCTCAACAAAAAGCAGCAAACTAGTTTTTGTTTCAGAGAGGTATTTAAGATGTGAAGTACCAGCAGTGCTCCTAACTGAAGGCAGGCTTTGGTCAGTTCACTGTCTAAAACAGCTACAGATTGAGAAAGTCTCCGTATTACTTAAACAGTTTCCTAGGGTGGTATTGGGGGGCGGGGAGGGGAGGCAGGAAGGAGAGGGGGAATGGAATTACTCGTTGAGCCTAAGAAGAAACCAAGGCTAGGCTACTTTTGGAATCACAAAACCAATTGAAAAACAAAAGCAGTTATGCATGCAGAATTACAGCTCACCCTCTACCCCATATCCTCTTGAAATAAACATCTAAGAAAGTAAAAAGCTCAGAAAACCCAGATGTCAGACTCTCAAAGTTGAGGGTGACTTTACAGGTAGCGAGAGTAGGAACATGGGGAAATAGCCGAGGCTGCTGTGATACAAACTGTGCTCTGTCTCTCCTTAAAAGTTAGGAAAACTTGTAACCTAAGAAAGGATAACACGCTCTTCCTCTGTTCAAGAAGAGATTTCCAGAGTTCACACTCAGACAGTAGCCTTCTTGATGAGCATCCTCACTGCCTATCTTAAGTGCTTAAGCACAGTCTGCTCTCTGCAGATTTTTAGCGATGCAGTGGTCCCATATAAATACAATTCCAGGTACCTAGAGAAGGTGCACACTGCAAAACTGACGTGTATTGCTGTGGTCTGAAAAGGGTGTGAACGAGTGCTGCTGGCGTAGCACGTTTGTGGCCAGCATGGACCCCTTTGTGGATGACTGGCTCTGTATTTCCTTGACAATTTGGAGGCATTATTTTGAGTATGTTAAAACAGAAAACAAATATATATATATATATATATTTGGCTCTATTTGCTTTGTAAAATTAGTTTCATAAGCATTTTTTAGGATGACTTTCTAAATCCAATAAGGATCTAGCAAGCATTCATTAAATTAGATGAATTATGGGTAAAGACAGAATTTGCAAATATATTTTTGCTTGGCTTTGCCTCACTGTTGGCACAGATATCTGGAGACTCTGATTCATGAACACTGTTTTCAGATCAGATTTACTTTTAAGACCAGAAGTACACTTACATTAAATGAACAACTTTGTGATGTGTTTGCCTTAGATTTTCTGAGAGAACATGTCCTGGCAGTCAAGTGATGATTACTGTTAGAAAGCTTGCAAAATTCTTTCTCGAAAGTCCTTGCAGAGTTTAAAGTGGTCTTTAGGCTTTTTTACGGAATGCAGAACAGATAACCAGAAATAGTGTCATTATATTAAAAGGCTTCCTAGAAACAACTGATATAATTTAAAGAAAGTGACTCAGAAAGAGGTGTGGCTTTGTACAGTAATCCTCAAGCAGTAGCTAATAGGCTGAGATTTACAAAGTATTCTGTCTGTGTTTCTGCTTGTTTGTTAAATCTTCTCTACTTAATTACATTGTGGGATTGAGAAGAACTTTCAGAGTGTTTCTTTCCAATTTCAGGAGAATGAAAAAATTGAGGATTCTATTAACAGTTTAATTGAACAGCTGGCATAAATCACAGTATACTATGAAGTTTGTAATTTGTCATGTTTTGATGTTACTTAGTTGATTAAATACTCCTTGTTGCAGTAGCTAAAGAGCGAAATGGCCAGGGTACCGATATGAAATCTAACCAAAACCAGAGTTTGTACAGAAAACTAAGGAACCTTAATTTGACACTGGTCTTGTCAACCAGCACAAGGTAAATACTACAGAAAACATGAATTTGAGAAGAAAAGCTCTTGATTGAAAAAAGAGATAAGTTCAGTACAAAAGAGAATGAACAACACTGTAAATTGCAGCAGACTATGAAAAAAGAGTGTGTTTAATTAAAAAAGCTGCTTTCTCATGTAGGAACATGCTGCCTGGGCTGTGTAAACATGCTGTCTGCCTAATCAAGGTTTACAAAGACCTGGTAGCAGTGAAATAAAGTAAAACCCAAGGCAATGTGGCATTCTTCGATTTTGTTAATTACCCCCTACTTTATCTTCTTTGTTCCCAGGCACAAAGCAGCTTCACACTCTTTCACAGACTTGTAGTAAATTAGACTGTTCAGTTAGGAACAGTAAAACAATAGGATGGAGGTGAATCTGAAGATCTGAGAGTTTCATCTAATAATGAGACCTTGGAAGTTTTGCAGTGCTATTGGTTCAAGACTGCATGAAATTTTTCTAATGAAATGTAAATTGAGTCTTTGCTGAACCCAAATGGGAGAGGGAGGTACACTGAATGTTGTACCTGATCTGCAGGGGAAGAAAAAGGCAAATCAACTTCTACACTGTACATTCAGATTCCTGTAGACTTATCAAGCCATTTTGAGGGTAAAAGCCTCACCTGAAGGGCCTCATCAGCTGCTGAAATTGACTCTGACAGACTTAGGCTCAGGGAAGAGGATCCTCATGGTACGAAGTGTATTCAGACACTGAATCAACCAGACTAATTAAAAAAAAAAAAAAAAAAAAAAAAAAAAAGGATTAAATTCCAGAACGCAAAGTCACAGCTCAGGTACATCTCAGCATAGTTTCCCATGACATAAAAATTGTCCAAGAACACTGAAGAGCACAGATATCACTCAAGTGCTATTCCCTAATTTTGTACCTTTCCTATTTCTCTAATTGGTGTGTCTGTATGCCATTAATGCTGCAGCCAGTGTTTGCAATTTATAGATACTATTAGGCAGTAAAGATTTAATTATGTACAGATTAGAACATTTTTTTTTTCTTCTGTAAATTTCAGACTGTGTTTCAGCAAGACATGTTTTATTTTCTGCAAGTAACACCTTTTTGGGAATAATAAACTAAAATGAAAAGGTGTAGTAATGCAAACAGGAGTGACTTGATCCTCAAATGCAATCAGAGCAACTCAAAGATGAAGAGCTGGAACAAAAAAAATAAATGGTTTTAGTACTGAAACTTTTTACAATTTATACACACAAAAAAAGACATGAGGGAAAGAAATTTTGTAACCTCTGTTCAGCCAGTAGTGAAAGAGATTCTGATTATTCTGGATTTTTGGTGCATTATGTGAATCAGTAGTGGTCCATTGACAACAGTGGTCAGAAGCTTCCAGTGGCAACAGCAACAGTAGACAGTGCAAAGCTGTGAATACAGCTCCTATATTTATGCTGTCATTTCTTAAATACAAAGTTGAAAATCTAAATTTTTGGTAACCAAAAGACAAATTTCCTAAAATATACATACTTCCATCTGCTGTTTTTGCAAAATGACTTTTCTTTAAAGTGAGCAGAACATATAATTTTTTTTCTGTAAATACCAAATATTACTAATACTACCGCATCTTCTTTTCTTCCTCTCAACATTTTTTTCCTTCTTATTTCTGTCAAGGAAAAACAGAATAATAGAAAAAAAGAAATACAAACATAGGAAAAGCATGAGAACCAGATGTTTACCTAATGATGAATTTCACTTTCATTCTGGTCCTGAACATAACGGAGCCCACTTTCTCAGGAAAATCTAGAGTAAAAAACCCAATCCATTTATTGTTTGCTTATCAAGCAACGATGGTTATTTGAATCTGTTTTCAAGAGAAGAAAGTCATTAAGTCTGTCTGCAGCAGTCACATCAGTGAATATCAAAATATAGGCATTCATTCTGGCATGGTCAGCTGGTCAATTTTTTCAGCCCAAAATTCAAAAAAGGAAGATGAGCTAGACTATAACAGGACAATTAAGTCAGCATCAATATAAAGTAAAATCATGGGGGAACTGCACTACAAAATTCCAGCGACACACAGTTAAAGATGAAATTAATGCCATCAGCACTGCTTCGAAGAAAACATTTATGAAATCTGTGGTTTAACAGCAAAATCTGCATGTGTGCAGTGTAGCCTACTTAGTTCTTATTCAAGTGCTCAGTTTATCTTTGCAGCAAATTAGATAAATAAAAATGAGCTCACACAAATAGATTTGGTCAGATTTCAAGAACACAGTTTTATGAAAGAACAGCATCAGTGTGATATTTTGGATATCACAATATTTTGCAGTATATGGAACATATTAGGTCTGATAAAACTCAAGTTTTTACACCAGTGATCCTAAAGTACTTCCAAAAACTTTGTTGATCAAACTGTCAGATAACAAATATGGGTACTATGAAAGTTCTGTGACTGAAAAGCAGTCACACAGAACGCCAGAAATAACCTGAGAAATTGGTCCTAGCCATGAAGTTTTCTTTCTAAAAGTCTGTGGTGCAAAGTACCACATATAGATGCACAGAACATAGAAGACAGAACAAGCTTAGAAGATGGTGGCCTCCACTCCGGAGCAGCAGCTCGGGGAAGACTGCATGATATTTAGAAATTGCACCCTAAGGTCATGGTGTCAGGATAAAGAAAAAAATGACCTGCAGCAGAAAGAGGAGAGTAAACTAAAGACACTGAGGTAGGTGTTACATACTCCTTTGCAGAGGTTTGGAAAGCATGCAGAAAAGACTTTCCACAGTGATCCAGGAGACAAAGAACACACTTTGCTCTTGCAAGAGATAAGGAGAATAATGTTTAGTAAGCATGAAAAATGAAGACTGAAGGGTGATGGAATTACAATGTACAAACACCTCCCTGAAAAGAAACAAGGATTTCCTGAAGTGCTCTTCAATTTAGCAAGGAAGGGCATAACTTGAATTACTTGATGGGAGCTAATGCCAGGGAAAATGAAATAGAAAGTACAAATCTTCATCATGACAGTCATTAATCAAAGCAAATTATGAATGAGAGCAACTGATTCTGCAGCTCTGGATACCTTCATCCAGACAGTGTACCCTGCAGGAGCATATATGAATGCAGCAGAACTCAAACAGTGGCTAAACTAGCATCATAGCCAGAGCCAGGGTAGTACAAAAAGGACTCTCACCATGGTCCAGACACTGAGAGGAGTGCCAGTGTCCAGGAGCAGGAGCCATACTTACATCTGCTGGTGATGGACTAGGGCACTGCTTTGTTTTTCTCCTCAGACGTGGACCCTGCCCTTATTATCCTGCCAGCAGCACTCACTGAGAAATAACTTTGAAAATGAGAGTTGTGGTCCCACATTCTCTCTGCCTCTCAGGTTTTCCTCTCCCTGGTACATAAAATGAAGGGAAAATAGTTGAATGCTCACTCTGCTAGTTATGTTACCTCCTAGGGGCATCTTTCCTGCTCTGGTAGCTCAGGTCCAAGAGATACCCAGAGCTGCCATTCAACTTCAGGAGCATGAACGCTGTTATGTCTCCAGTGCTTCATAAACACAGAACAAATGGTACCCCTGGAAATTTAAGATCATCAATAAAACAGATGCATTCTCACCGTTCCCATTTTTCTGCAGTATTCACTGCAGAATCTACTTGGACAACAAAGTAGGACATCAGATAACAAATTAAATGTGTCAGAAGCATAAAGATAAAGCTTTCATAGGAAAAGGAGTGGGCACAGCAGTATAAACTCAGCTGTGTTTTTCAAGGGGAACAAAGAGAAACTGTACAGAGACAAGGGTGTCCCAAACAAAGCCCCACGATTTGAGTCAGTTCAGACTGAATGATCGCGGCATAAATGATCCTGGCTTCTGGGCAAATCTGGCATCTTGTACAACAGATACAAGAGCCAAATGGACAAGCATCAACTCTGAGAGCAACAGCAGCATGTGGTACAGATGGAAATGACTAATGCTGAGAAGTTCAAGAATGAAATGTTAACCCACACTGCACTGTTTTAGATTTCATCCCTTCCAGCCCTTTGGTTAATTCCTTCTTGGCAAGATTTCCCCGAATTATTCTCCAGGTTGATATCCACGGTTTAGGTCTGATCTGAATGAAAGGTAGCTTAACAGAAGGCAAAGCAATGGGAGTTTCAGAAGTCACGTTTCAGCCATAGCAGCTCCAGTCCTGGCAGTAAGTCAGAGCATGTAGCCAATTAGGACTGCTATGGGACCTCTGACCAACAGAGATTTGGCATCTGTATGAAGTGCTCCCCTACCCCACTCTCATTCATCCTTCTAACATGCTGCCTTCTCAGTGTCCCACAGTAACAGGAATATGTTGACGGTCCAAAGCACAAATGAAGGGGTCAGGCATGAACGCATTTTACTTTTTCAGGAAGTCTTCCCGAAGAATGGAAGACAGCAACAGACTCTTTCCTCTTCCACAGATCGATTGAGCCATGAAGATTTACCTGCAGCACAGTGAGTGATTTGGTATGCTGCCATCTCTGAAACACATAGTGAAGTTTTGCTTATACAAATTCAATTTTTGGTCAGCTACTCTTTCCTAAAGCAATGATATTTGCTCTTGTTCGATACATAATAATGGTAATTTGTATCCTGTGTACATGTGATGGAGAGTGGGGAAAAAATATTTGTGCCATCTTATTCTACTGAAAAAATCACAGAAAGATAAAAGAGTAGCCAACACTTTCCCCTGGGTAATAAGAGTATTTGTGAATTCATGTTTAATCCTTTCTTTTACTTCATTTCTACTGCTTTGATTCTACTCCTTTCCTTCCTGGATGTTACCTAGCTCATGCACAAATCCATGAAACATATTCAGCTGACAGCAGAAGACAGCAGCCGTTTTTGACCATGTAAAAAGGATGCTGTGTAATGCCTATCAAGCACCTTGCTATAGTGTTCATCTGCGTCAGTGAAGTAACCAGAGGCAGCTCTGTGTCACATTTACCTGGAATAACACTAGATGATGCCTTATGCCATCTCTCCTATCTGTGACAGCCACCTGGGGCAAGCACGAAGTTGTGCCCACTCCTTTCCAATCCATGAAGCAGGACACAGAGTTGAAAGGTCCTGTAGGAGATGACTGAGCGCTGAACTCACTGCTTCCATATCTCTCCAGGAGAACATCCTTTCTCCACAGAATACATCTGATTCCTTCAGATCCCCCAAGTATGACAGGTTTAGAATAGTGATTGGTGGCATATCAGTCAAGTGTTTCTCATAAATCCTGAATTTCTAAGCAGGTGACAGATCTGACTATGTTAGTACAGACACCGGATGTTTGCTCTTCACTGGACTCAACCAGACTCACTCATGCTTATGTAAAGCAAATCCAGGTGTGTGCCAGGGCTGAGATGACAAGCTGTACTGAGGCCTTTAAACATACATGCCATATTGCTATGTTTTTCACAATCTAAAGTACATAAAGAAATAATAACTAGCCAGTATCCAAAGTGCCATTGTCAGTGATGTCTATAGGCAGACAGCATCACTGCTTAAGAGCAGGTTAGCGTTATACTCTTCCAAGGAAGGTGTCCTCAAGCTCTGTAACAATTCCCTTGTCTGGGAGACCCACTGAGCCTTTAGTTTCATCTGAAAAAGATACAACTCTTAGCTCATGAAGAAAAGCTCTACAGCTATGTTTATGCAGGACAATTATTATATTACATAAAATTAATTGACCTTCAATAAATGAAACCAGGAGACATGTTTTACTTTACTGTGCAACAGATTGGTACAATATATTCCTTCCATTTCCCATTACTGTGATAGGAGAGCACTTAGTAATGCAGGTTTGCCTTAAAGTACTATAAAAAGTAAGCATCTGCCACTCATTGATTCCTGGAAAGAGTGTAATACTTGGCTCTCCAAAAATGCCCTCTGAAATAAACAAAAGCAGTTGGTAAATATGGACGCTACTTACCAATCCAATACTCCAGTGGAGCTATTGGAAAGAATTTTAGGCAGGAAAGATGCGTTTATGACTGGACAGCACTGAGGACATTAGAATTTCAAATACTCACTGAGCTGAAATGTTTATGCACTGCCACCGTCTGATTAATAACATTATCAGCAGGGTTGACAATGTTATTAATTGTAGGGATGAGCACCAGCTGATCAGGAGCTGCTATGGAAGCTGTTCCATCATCTTGGACATAGGGCATCCAGATCCCACTTCTCAGATGCGAAGTCACAGGCCACGAGATGTGAGAAACCTTCTTGTTCACTTCATTCTGACCTGAGTCAACTACAGACTAGCTTATAGGTCTAAAGCCTAAGTTTTAACATCCTTTTCAACCTTCACTATCACATTCTCAAATACAGTTGTGGTCGCATTACCTGGCTGCTTTTCAGGCTAAACTGCACAGTGTAACTGCAAGAACACAACTTCCATGGCACAGGAAAGGTAAGGCTATGATGCATTTCAAAGCAAATGTAATGTAATGGAAAACACCAGCCCACAATAGAAAAGGGTGGACCAGGCAGCCTTCAAACAACAGCTGTCACAATGCAGCACAGGCAGGCATTTCAACTGCCCCCATATTAAATGTGCCTTGTTGAGTACCTGCATGGTTGTCCTCAAGCTACATACTTTATCAACATACCATAACTGAGAATATGATGAAGAAAACAAATTAGTTACAAAAATAAACAGTTTGCTTGGTAAAAAAGCAAAATATATTATTGCTTTAGTATCTGCACTGATCATTTTCTTGACTGCTAACACATCCAACAGTATTACTATAAGAGCAATGGAAAGAAGAAAAATTGAGTAGGAAAACAGAAGGCAGGTGCAATACTGTGATACAATGGAAAACACAGCAATGACAGCAGAGTCCTAGGCTGAGGGCTTTGAACATTTGCCCAAATGCAACAGCCACATGCACAGAAACAAAGAAAAGAAAATGCTTACCTTCAGTAGGCCTGTGTAAGGCAGGGATCGCCAGCAAAAAATCCTTGCCTCCTCTGCCAACCCTTAAATGAGGTCTGGTAAGGGGTGATCCTGGCTCCACTCCTGGTCACATTGCATGCACCTGAGCTCCCCTGGGTTGGCCCTGCCTTCCACCAGGTACTCAATCACTGCTTCAGGCTGTGATTTAGCATTTCTGCTACAGTGGGTAAATATACATGCTAATTTAAAATTTTTTAAAAACACAAACCTGCCATCTTGAGAGAAACTATGGTCTTCCATTTCTGGTTTGAAAATGAAAGCTGTAAGCTACATCAAAATAAACAACGTAAGTGATTAAGAGGTGCTGCCCTTTACTAAAAATTTATATACCATTAAGGCAGAGAGAGATCTGTAAGAACAAGATGTCCTGTGAATTCTCTTTTGTCACTGTGTTACCACCTGGTAATATCAAATCAGGTCATGTAGAGCTGTGCCTGTGCTTCATTGTTACTTAGAGGAAGGAGACAACTTAAGTGATGACACAAGGCTTTCAAAACTATGGCTTACTGAGGCACTGACTGACCAAAAGCTTGTAAAAGTTGGCTTTATTTTTGTGTGTGTGAAAGAATTTCAGCTAACCAGAATGGTCATGGTCTTCAATTATCATGAGCATTATCAGGAAAAGATCTTAAAAGACTTGCTTTGAGACGTGTTATTTGTCAGGCAGTCTAAAGCACCAACCAGTCAGTCTTGAGAAATCACAGTGACTTTTTTTTTTGCATGTATGTTTAACACATACCCCACCATAACAGCTGAGTGCTTTCAGACTTCAGTTACAGCCTAGAAAATAAAAAAAAAAGAAGTTTACAATAAGGTTAGAAGAAAATATACATTGCAAGACAGCGGAATAGAGCTTGCAAAAGGATTTTGGACAAATGAAACGGAAAGCTGTGCACGAGAACAATTATCCTGCAATGATATTTTCTATGATTTATTTTCAAGAAAATCTCCTTGTTTAAAAGGGTGGAAAAAAACATAATTCGTTTTCACAGTACATATTGTCTCATATGTGGTTTAGGAAGTCCTTGAATCCTTATTCTCTCTCTTTTCAAGAGTGGGAGGCAGGAGTTGAATTAGTACCTCTGCTCAGGTCACTGTTGCTCCTCATTTTTGGGACAGGTTTCTTGGTGACTTCTTCCAGCCCTATAGTTCATGGCACCACACCTTCTCCTAGCCTGCCCCAACACACTGGCTGCTCCTCATGTTCCATGCAACATCTGAAAATGAGAGAGGATGTCAAGACCCTACTGCTGCAGAGACTGAATCCTAAATGACAATCCTGCACACTGAACAAGGCAGGAAGAAGCTGCTGTTATCCTTGCTTCACTGATGGCATTGGCAAACAGTGGTGGAGGAGATATTTTAAGCCCTGTGCTCTAAAATAGAAGAAGTTGCCCTTTCTTTCATTGATTTCCTTAGGGGTACTTTTCTCAAGGTACTGATAGAGTACGATACAAACTGTCCTGCTGTAAAGGCAGGAGAATGCAAAGACTACATGGAGACAATCTTTCTGAATGAGACGGAGGTCAGGCAGAAAATAAGACACATACTCAATTGAAGTATGAATGGCTGACTATACATTAATACAAAGGAGGCAAAACAATACCAAGTATTTCTTTCTTTTCTTGCTTTCTTTTTTTTTTTACTCAAGCCCTGTTTGGCTTTGAAATCTTTTTATATGCTTTCATATATAGTCTGATATCTTTTGTTATTAGGATTTCTAAATAATTTTTGTTTCTTTATTATTTTTCATCCCCTGAGGAACAGTTAGCTATTACCTCCTCAGCAGTTCCCAAGATTATTTGCAAATAGTCTTAGATTGCCTGCCTCTGTGAATTGTAGAAGGAGCAGAATTAAGCACTTTGCAGGTAAACTTAATAAATAGAAAGATGCTGGGTAGGCTTAGGAAATGATGGAGTTGGTTAAGAAGGAAATGAGCTGATGGGAAGAAAAATGTTTTTGCTTCCTTTTTCCTACAAAGCAGTTCATCTCCAGAGAAAAAACTAGCTTTCATCTTCTGACAGAAACCTGCTTTGACAGTTCTTGGGGGGGTTGCCTTACAGAGCATCCTTCAGATGCGCTTGTACCTCAGAGTCCTTTACTGATTTCTGTTTGTATTGTTCTTGCAGCTACTGGAAATTTCCTAATGTGTACCATGAGCTGTCCTCCAGCAGAAGTGATTAATGTTTTATACAGGAAACATTCTGGTGGTTTGGGAGGCTTTTTTTTTTTTTTTTTTTTTTTGTGCTAACGAGCTCCTGTGTTGGCTTTCCCTCAGAACTGTAGCTGGAACTCCCATTCTGTCACTTATTCTGCACGACTACGTCACGTCTTTTCACCAGTCATCTCTATGATGTTGAGGCTGTACACCTTCTTTTAATGTACTTCATCATTCCTTAAAGACACACTTTTATAGCATTTTACCTACCAGCTCTCAGTCCTGCCCTGTGCAGAATTACAGTACACACAGCCAAGAGCTGTGCTGTCCACCAGGTGAACAGCTGGATTTTAAAAGCAGATGTCTAATGAATTGCATCTCTCTCCATTCTCATTCCAGTTGTGGTTTTTTTTTTTTTTTTTTTTTTTTTTTTTTTTTTTTTTTTTTTTTTTTTTTTTGTTTTTTTCCGGTGGAGAGGATTAATATTCATTTAAACCCTAGAGGTTATGGAAACTTTTCAGAAGATTAAAGCCTTATGTAAGCCCAAAGGCCTCAGACAACTAGAAAACATTTTCACAACAGACAGAAAAAAATGTTGTTTAAAGCAGCAAATAATTTTCCATTTAAAAACAACACCATTGGTAAGATCAGTTTTTCATCCTGTCTGCCATCTCCCCTCTGGGGAGACTCCACTGTTCCACCTTGCTCTTGGAGCTAGGCCTAAAATGCAAAGAGAAGACTGTAAGAGTGAGAAGATTATAACTGTTACTTGGAGTAAATTGAACAGTTCAGTCTGTTGCATTACAGAGCCTGACGTGCATTTAAACCTCATCGAATCCCTTGAAAAATCCCATGATGTATAGAATACTGGCCAGCAAGTCTATTTCTCCTTTTATTACCCTGAATTTTATACATTTTAAGGGTCATTGACTAAAAATAGTTTTACCCAAGACCTAACCATCAGGTGCTCTATGGTGGTGATTACTGAACCCAAATCAAAACAGTATCCTTGGTATTTCCTATAGTTTCATATAGTAGTAGATTTGTAGCTTATGGATATGTGATGTTCTACATGTAATGTTTGTGTATATATACGTACAGATGTAGTGGGTTTTTTTTTTCAACTGTCCAATATGGCATGGAAGTATAATTGTATACATCGATAGGGGAAGTTTTAATTTTAGCCACCTTTTAACTATCAGATCAACGTATAAGAGTAATGATATATCTAAAAATCATCCTTAACAAACTTAATAGACTTGTTTTGCTAAGATAAGTCGTGCATTTCCAACATAACAGAAGCTGAGCATCATAAACTGCTGCCCAATGATTATTAATAAAAATACAAGGAAAAAGGGAAAAAGGAAATAACAAAAAAAGTAACATTTTTAAGAAAAAATGTAATTGGAAAACAATTACGAGCTTAACAATGCTACTATTCCAGCCATTTCAACTGATTAAAATATCAAATTGTTTTAGGGAAAATGACACTGGGGAATAGACATCTGGAAAAAAGGAATATCAGCAGAATTATCTCAGCTGAAGACACAGGTAGGGAGGTCAAGCCAATTCTTTGAGTGGCAGGCTACACTGAACAAAGTTTTTATTTGGAAAGCTAACTTACCATTTATATTTGGTAGGCAATCTTCCAGTAATTGGGCTCACCTCATAACTCTTTGTTTCTAATATTTTCAGCATTCTGCAGAATGGATTTGAGGCAGTAAGACACACAGTGCAGGAGTCTCTGTTTCCATGACCTCCATGCTGATTCTACAGCAGTTCAGGACTCCCAGCCCTCCATTCAGCTGCCTCAGCACAATGCCTGGGATTGAAGCCCAGCGCAGACACCATGTGCAGTGAGCAAAACCTCAGGAAGTCTGAATTTTCTGTCTGAGCAAGTAAGTGAGGTTTATTTTTCAGTTCTCTATGGAGTTAAAACTTCGGTAAAGCCAAATTAATATACTTGAGAAGAACCAGACCAGGCTGGAAATAGCCAGTTCAAGGGCTATAAAAAACTGAATTGAAGCAACAGAAACCTTCCCCCACCATGTTTTCTGGACTTCACTCCAGCAAAGAGGTATGTGGGAACTGAGTAACAATGAGAAATCAGCACTGACAAGCCAAAAGCTAAAGCTGTTATTTTACTAAGAGCACAATTTACACTTGAGAAATCAAATACTCCATCAGCAAAACTTTTCTTGTTCTAGGATTAAAAGCCGAATTTGTATTGCAACTCTCCAGCCCTCTCCTCTCTCTCCATTTAGAAGTAAACTCATTAGCCAAAAATGGGAATGGTGATAAAAATATATAAAGGGGTAAGAGTAGGGTAAGGGAACAATGGTGCTCCCTTAAACATAGTCTATCTTCAGATTTCCCCAGATGCTAAGGAAAAAACAATGAATTTTATGGAGGCAAAGAGAAAACAAAGAATTAAAAACAAACTCCTTCACCATCATGACGCTGGTGTAATAGCTTCCCTACAGGAAAACAAAGGAACTGTTATCCAAGAATGGGGAAAGAAAGTTGTATTCCTCTCAGGACTAAAAATAAGTGATACGTGTTTTCTGCCTTAACGTTTCTATGCACCAAAGAGATCCTATCCAAGCTATTGCAAGGCTAGAAACATTCTAGTAGCACTGGTTTCCACTCACCAAGCAAATATTGTGTTGACAAAGCCCTGGTTTGGTACTTCATAAGTTTTTTCCCCACAATACTGAGAAGTATAAGGACGTTCAAACATTTTAGGTCTGTGGAGAAGAACTATTATAGTTCTGCAGAAACTGATTTTATTGAGCTGGTTCCTTCCCTGTTGCTTTTGCAGCATGAGCACTGTGACTGTGCCATGTACAGAAATCTGACAGTGCTGAAACAGCAGGAGGCTTCCTTGGAAGTGGCTGAGCCTCAAAGGGCAATTTCAGAAAGCGAGTGTGCTGTAACCATGCATGCCAGGATGTCTTTAAAGACTGTATGCTTTTATTTTACATTCTCTTATTATTAACAATGCACCTAAGATTTAAGTACTGTACGCAAAGTCTCTGTTGAGAAGTCTTTGCAGATGAAACAGTTTAAAGCAACAGTTTCCATTCCTGCAAATTTCACCAAGCCACCAGCTGTATTTGGCAGAGCGACTGTTGCCTTAAATAGCTCCTTTCAAGACAGTTAAGGTGAAGCTGGTAACAAGACAGATCTTCCTGGATTGAGTTAAAAAAAAAAATTCAATGGTCTACAAAAGCTCTTTAGAAGTGGGCATTTTAGCTTTGTTCCTGTGTTGCTTGCAACTTTATGCCAGGGCCATCCTCTGCCAGTGCTTCCCTTCCTGACTTCTTAGAGCCTCTCTTCTTCCTTTCAGCCAGCGATTCTCCTTGGTCAAGCATCTGCCCTCCTTGTTCTGCCCAAATAGCTCTCAAAGCCTCTGCTGTGCTGGCCCTTGGCTTCTTCAATTGTGCTTATTTCTGTAGCTACTTGTGTCTCTGAAGTGAAATGGCCCAAGCCTTGTGTAGGGAACAAATGCATAGCACCTGTCCTCTGAGAAATACAATCTGATACATAGCTGATGCACAACTGAGAAGTACTTCATGCTTTTTATGATTTTTAAATAAAGTCTGCAAGATATTAACCTAAAGATTTGTATTTTCAGATGATAACTAGAGCAAGCTAGCTGACTTTTTTTTTTTCAGAACGTTCACCTTTTGTTTGTTTCTCAAACAAATTGTTGGCAAAGGAGATTAAAATAGAAAGACAACCCTTGCTTTTCCAGTCATCACAAAAACATCAATTGCTGTTCTCCAAACTCTTCAAGAAGCATTTCCAATCAATTTAGCAATGCAATTTAGGTTACGATACATAAAAAAACTGAGAAAGTGATCCAGAATACAAAGAATTTGTTCTCCACCTCCCAGCCACCAACAAAATCAGACCTGCAGCCCTACTCACTTGAAGTCATCTTCAAGTTCCAAACAGTTCCTACTGTAAAATATAGTTTAAGTCCAAATAGAAGACTATTCATTTAAGATACTTATCACTCATCGACAGTGAAAGAACCACAAAACCGTAGTTTCTACAAGAGGGTTCCTGCCTTCTGCTCCTTTGCACAGCTCTGTTCCAAGATGAAATAACCATGCTAACAGGGAGATGAGCAGGGCTTCTAACTCATGGAGTACCAATTCACACAGTCTTCTGTTACAAAGAAAATATCAGTAAGTCTCAATAGCTCCTTCATTAGGATAATTGCTTGCCAACAGGACAGAAGGAATGCTCGACCTACTTATTGTATGTAGCTGGGAATAAAGGTGAACCTCACAGTGCTGCCTTAACCTAAGTTTTCATCTTAGCACTGAGTAAATACCCTAAAGCCCAAAGAAGCCGATCATGACTTGGAAAACCTTGGCTTGTATAAATGTGTTTTCATAGACAAGGTAGTTATTAGCTTCTATTCTATTTTGCAGTCCCCAAATACCTGCTGTTAACATTCATCTTCTTCTAAGAATATCAAAGCATTGCAAGACAGAAAAAAAATTATTCTACACCTTCATACATTTAACAATTTCCAGACTTAAGGTCTTTATTACAAAACTTTTGTAGTTAAGAAGAGACAGAAAAATTCCAAATGAGTGAATCTTTGTTTGTGCAGTCTTTCAGAAGAGCACATCTGGAGCTGAGAGGGAGACAGAAATTGTGAAAAGAAAAACCTCTAATAGATTGGTTGCATGTCAGAATCTGTCAGCAGTGTGACTCATTTGTACTGCAATAAATTATTTCTTTTCTAGGCTTTTCTAGGCTTTTCTAGGCTTTTCTAGGCTTGAATTTTCCCACTTGATGTTTCACAACAGCACTACATGAAGTAAACCAGCGCTGATCCCCCCACTGCAGGAATGCCATGTGGGGTTAATAATTAGCAATATAACTTTAGAAACAGCTGGAGAAGGGTGGTGCAATGCACAAATAAATATTAAACAAATAAATAAAAACAAGCAGGAGGTGGATTAGAAATGAATGGCATGGCCTAACTGCAGTATGCTATTTCACACTGTCATCAATGTTTCCTTTAAAATGCCACTTAAGAGCCAAGTAGTCCAATTTGAGTGAGACAGGGAAGAGACTTGCTGAAACTCAGGAGCTGATGCAAGAAATATGATTTACTATTATGAAATAAAGGCTTTTGATACACTTAGTGCAGAGTTAAATACGTGTTTTTAGAACTGCTTAAATAGAGCGTGCCTCTTTTGTTCCGTACAGGCAGATGCTGTTTTCCATCTGAGTTACAGACAACATTTGACAAAAGTATCACGTCTTCTAATCAACATTAATTTAAGAAATCAAGTACACTCTCTTTGGTGTGACTGCACAAGAGCACTGAGCAAGCTTCTAAGAGCGTGACCTCCCCTCAAATATAACAGAAACCAAGAAAATCATGCTAGTCTTCTTCCTTGCCTGTGTCAGAGATAAAAAATTACAAGACTTTTTTAAAGTACCCACATAAATATGCTACTTAAGTAAAGGTGAAGTGTTCTAGGTGACAGCACAATTATCCTTCACCAGAAGGTGCTTAGGCAAATGGTTATATCTGTCTGTAACCCTGATATTCGTGTTTCTGTGTCCAGCAGCAAATGACCTAAAGTCTTGACCTGGAAATTCCCAAGATTCGTTAAACTCCTCATCAGCTGTGTGAGACACTTCATTTTGAGTATGCACATATGGCACATACAGCAGGAAATGTGGGGCAGGAAGAGCATCAACAAAGAAGGTTGAGTGGGCACTGCACTTAATATGCAGTGCTTCACCTCCACTGAGTCTGGCTTACTGGGAATTAATCTTATACAATTTTACTGCTAGATATTAGGGGAAAATAAATGGTATGTGATCATTTGGTGAATCATTTATTCAAAAAGATCTTGCACCTAATTAGATTCTCTGCTCTTCAGCTCTTCATCTGCTGACCTGAGTGCTAAATAACATTTAAGGAAACATAAAGTAGGCATGTTGGTGCTACGAATCAGATGATTTTAAGTTCTTACTAAAAACCTATTCAAAACCTGTATGCCCGAAGTAGGTAAATTTTAAGGTATACTCGTGCATGCTGTTGAAAGGTGTTATTGGTGTTTAAGGTACCCTTTCTAACAGCATTAGATTCAGAATTTGGGGAAGTCTTTGTCTACAATAACAGCAAAGATAAATATACAAAGCCAGTATTTGTTCTAACAAGGAGAATGGACATAAATAGTTCTGTACAGATAGTAAGGCAGGCAGTTGTAAATTAGATTCTTATTGCAGATAACAAATACTGACAAGATATTATAAGAGTATGTGGTGCTAGAAGCAATATGAACAATTTCACAGATTTCCACTCATTTAAATCCCTCAGGGTACTGAATGAATTTTGCCAAAATCTCACTGAGCAGAAAAAAGCGTGTATCGATAAATATATATTTTTTTTAATCTTTGTATTTCCTTTCTGTTTTGAAACCTTCCAGCTTTCATACATCTAGACTTCATCATAAAACCCATTTTTTTTTTTTTTTTTACTCAGCTCTTATATCTCAAAGGGCTGGCATAGATTTTATTCAGGACCAGCAGTGCCACACTAGTTTTTAGCAATTTACTCACTGAAGCTTAGGACGGGAAACCTGACCTTGCTGTGACATCTTAACACAGTGAGCACTGTCTTGTCCTGCTACTTGATGCTTGATTGTTAAACATACTCTCCTGTTTACCTGCTCTGGCACCAGCATGCACAATATAGTCAAACATGTACCACAAATAGAGATAGCACAATTACAAGAACATTGTAGGGAGAGTCTGTCCACCCCCAGCAGGTCAGTCTACAATCTAGTTTTTTTTTTTGCAATTGATTCTAAAAAAACATCTCCCTCACTCTCACGCATAGGTAATTTGAGGCAAATAATGAACTTCTGACATTTAAAACTAGCAATGCATGTTTTTTCCCTGCAATGTTGTTGTTTACTTGCATGACGCTGGAGGTGTGCCAGATGTTCTAAAAAGTCACAAAAAACACATCTTCCCTTCAGCTTTGTAAATAGCAGCAAATCCATTTAAACTCTTTGTCAAACCTCTTTCTTCAACTTGGTATTGGGCTCCTATACCAATCTTATCTAGGGCCTGTAGGTATTCTTGTAGTAGAGACAATAAATAACACAACCCAAAGTATGTGGGAGTTCATGGATATGTAACTACTATGACACTGAGATCTGAAATAAGCTGCAGGCCTGCTGAGAATTCACAATCTCATCAGAAAACAGATAAATAACACCAATGAGTTGGCCAATAAACTGTACATGAGAGTCACAAACATTGTTTTGCTATTCACCAGTAGGTGAATATGGGTGAATGCCAATGGGAAAGTAAGTCTCTCAGCTTCAGTAATCATCTCTCTCAAGCAATATATAAAGACTTGCACACCCATAAAGACTGTTGCAAAGCTCTCTTGAGAAGACAGTAGTCCCGTTTTCAATGTAACTGACTACATGAGGCATCTGTGCCTGAAAGCCTTGTAAAACCCCATGTTATTCTTTATCACTAGCTTCCGGACCAAAAAGCAAAATCCAGGGGAGGGAGGCACGGCAACAGAAGCTCTCACACCTCTTTTGTTTCTCTGCCTACCTTACGCAGCCACAGGGCTTCTCTAACTCAATACTCACCATGTCTTGGGATAACAGTCATGGAAGCATCCTGAGGAGGATACGAGCTGTGGTCTTTCAGCTACATAGGGTCAAAAAGCAAAGCTCAGCTCTCCAAGCAATGACTAAAATAAGATTTTCTACTAAAAGTGACATCTGGCTCCAGGGATAAGGTGCAACCAAAGTATTTGAAAATTAGGCAGATGAATGTAAGGAAATGAAATGTGAGACTGGTGAATAGAGAGAAAAAAGAATAGAAGTTGAGAAAGAAAGATCCATGTTTCCCTGCAGTTTCTTGCTCATAACAACATCCTTCTTGCTAAATCCCTTATGTTAACCAACAGAAACAAATAGGTGCTGTTGCATCTTGCAAGCAGCTCAAACAAGTACAGCTGTAAATTTCACCTGTTCACCCGATACAAATATTAACAGAAAACGCTAAAAATCCACTTTTAAGCCTCCACTGGAGGAAGCATTTTCAAAGCTTTTCTTCCAATGTGGAAGAAATCTCAGCTGACCTAGTTTCCTACCCTGTTTGTTACCTCTTGGCTGTCTCATCTGAGGTCCACCTGCTGTTTTCTCCATCTGCCAGCCTTTTTTAGATCAGATGAACCTCCAGAGTTACACATTAAATGTCAGGCAGGCTTGAGAAAAGTTGTTTATGTCTGCTTTTAAGCAGATTGTATTTTCCATTAAAAATGCAGCACGGAGACACTAAAAACTAAGATCTCATTTGTTTTTGGTTAGCGTAATTCAAAAACAAGCCTGCTTACGTGAAAACTGATGCTATTTGTTCAAAACTGTGGATATCCGTACAGAATGTAAATCAGTGGAAATACTCCCTTTGTTTTCAGGGAGTTAGGGAGCAGAACACTGCATTATCAATTCCACTGTGTACCATCAGTCTGACAAAAAGGTGCAGTACAATCACTACTCCTGGAAATCCCCAAAAGTTTCAAGGATTTTCTCCCTAAATAGCATAGAAAGAATGATGGGAAATTCATCACATGAGCATGCGCTGCTATGCGGTGCTAAACTTGTGCTGGCTCTACGGATGTTGTAAAGCCTCCATGTTAAGGCAACAGGAAGCTTCAACGTACGTTGCATTGAGTCTTAGAGGTAACTAAGAATTTAAGATTTTTAATATTTTTTTGAGTAGGCAGAATCCTCTACCTATCTTCTATTTTCCTCTTGGAGGAATTTCAGCCATCAGATGCACAGCCCCGCATGCTCGAGTCTCC
Organism: Lagopus muta; assembly: GCF_023343835.1. Lineage (NCBI taxonomy): Eukaryota > Metazoa > Chordata > Aves > Galliformes > Phasianidae > Lagopus > Lagopus muta. Next base: position 16,187,968 of record NC_064436.1, read on the forward strand.
CAGTTCTTGGAGAGTAGTCTCACCCCTGATCCTCATGGAGCTGATGGACCCTCTATCCGTGTCAGATGATTCTCTACAAGAACCACAAATTCTAGAGTGCCCAAGATATGAAACCAAGGATGAAGTTCTTGAAGAGATGCAGACATAACACTTCCTGAATTTAAGACACCATAAATTACCTTTGCTACAGCTATCTTGAGGAAATAAAGAGAAGTCACAGTGGGGGGAAGAGAGCATTTCTTGCCCTATTCCTCATGCAAATATAATAACTTGAATGTCATTATAACAAAAGCATGTAGCACAAGTATTAACACTATAATTTACAGTAATAAAAGCATTATTACAAGTGTTTAATTAGTAGCCATTATAAGACCAATTAAGGCTGTCAAAATAGAAAGGAAACAAAATGTGATTTTTCCCCTGGAGAACTGGGATATGGTGGGACTCATTGTTAACTCACAGATTGAGGACAAAAAACTGCTTTCAGTTAGAAATAAAATCTAGGCTCCTAGAGAAAAGTGAGCTGAGAGGTACGTTGCTCTCCAATAGACATTACTTAAGCCAATATTATCACAACACAGTAGAAGCATTTTTAATACCCTTTAAAAATTTTGAATACAGAAATAGCTATTCAGTTTAGCTTTAGCATCATTCTGACATTTGCAATCCACACGTCATCATTAATTTCACTGCAGGAAATAAGACAAAAAAGGCATTTATTCTACCTGGAAAGGATGGCTGGACAGCCCTTAAGGAATCTAATTAGAACACAGCTTGTTACCAGAGCAGTGTATCACACTGTGCTACCATAGTTACCAGGATCCCATGGACCATCAGGGTCATCTGAGGGCATGTTGGCAAGAGGCATGAGAACTACACCAAATGCCTATGATACATTTTGAAGGAACAACTTGAAAACTCTGAATAACTTGCTGGTATTAGTCTATGAAAGAAAAGAGTCTCTACATGCTCAGAAAATTGTCATGTCTCAAGAATCAATTTATTCTTATTACTCCTTTTTAGAACATACTGCTTCCCAGATCTTCACATTAAGAAGCATGTGACTTATCTGCAACATCTGAGCAACAAAGCAGTTTGACTCCCTAATACAGGAACAACACAGCAGTTGAGACCTGGGGAAGACTAGTGTCAGAACTATATTTTATATCTAGATGCTGTTTCCAATATCTGCTGTAGTACACCAGGCGTCTGACCAATCATCAGGGTGGCAGCTCTGTTACTGCTTTTGGTGGCCAAGACTCTGCTAGCTCACTAGGGAAAAAAAAAACACCCCACAAGACTGCATCACTGAGCTTTTCTTGCCAATTCCTTCACATAGAAAGATCCTTTAACAATATTAATAATTACAGAAGCATGATCATACATTGTATGCCATCCTATTTATTTACCATGGAAGCAAACAATAGACATTAAAATAGATTATAACAGTAAATACGTCTGTGTCGAGAAATTCTTTTGACACACTGTGTCAAGGACTGCAGACTGCAAACTGACAATGGTTTGTTGCAGGTTGCCATGAAAAAGTTCTGCAGAAGAGCACAAAGCTTTAGTCTTCATTATACACTTTAACTACTGCTGAAAATATCCACAAATTGTTTGGAATGATCAAGGAGATGGTAACAGTTTTTAAACAAGAGTTTGATTGCAATTCTTTTGAAAAATAATTTTCCCTAGATAGTTTCTCTTGAGGCTTGAGGACAACAATGGAAATTGCAACACCAGTTTTCAAAGCATGTAAGGCCAGTCCTGATACTCACATTCTCCATTCTACTTTTAGTATAGAGCAGGCTTGTTTGCTTCTTTTGTTCCCCCCGTTCCTTCTCAGGAAGCCAGAAAACCTGAATTCTTCAATGCAAGCTCTTGGAGAGAAAATTAGCTGTTACAAATAATGACAAGCCTAGAAATTCATTTTTAACAGGTTACATTTTATTTGCTTCAGTTGAACACCATTATTTACAGACACAAGTTAATAAAACACATCACACAACAATAAGATTTCAACAGTTAATATTTATAGGTGCATAGTTCATGCTCAGTTACTTTTTTATATATATAATACATAACATTTACATAAAGCTTTCACAATAAGTCTTTTCTGCACAGAAATAATAGTCATAGGAAACAAATAAAAATCGTATCATAAACAATATCAAATTACTGACAGCCTATCAACAAAACATGTACAGAGTTAGAAATAAGCAGTAGACACTTAGGTGTTTTTATTTAGTATTTTGTTTTTAACTTTTAAAAGTGAAGCCACAATATCCACAGCACAACAATGACCCTGCCAACCAGCTTTCATTTCAGCAGGAGGGAAATGCTGAAACAAGGTGGATGCAGTCACAGATACTCCAATCATTGCTGATGGAAGACTTCAAAATACACTGTAAAAACTGTAAAAAAATTTTACGACTGGGCACATTGGAACTCAGCACTTGTACAGGATGGGATGTCTTTGTTAGTAGATTTCAGGAGATATAAAGGAAGAAAAGATTTCTCATGCTTCAGGTTCATAATCTTGATACTCTTCCTATGAAGGAGAGCAGAAATCAGTGCTACAATTTCAGACAAATATATCCTAACATGTATCTTAACTTTTACTGATTGTCCTAGTCACAATGGATGCAGCAAAAAAATAAGGATTTGTGTGTGATGAGCATCTTGTCTAGTATTTACTGTTTTGTCCCATTTTCCAGATACTCTATTTGACAAAGTGTGGCGTTAACAGGAGTATAAGCTTTTACAGTGGTTAACATACCATTCACAGTTATCACAACGACTTACAGCAATGTATTTGTGACTAATTCCCAGCAGAGAAGGAAACAAAAAAAAAAAACCCAAAAAATAACCTGTTTGTAGTTTACCTACACTACTCTTTATCCTTTTTTAATTAATTTATATTTTTAATCCCATTCATGTGGGTGGAAACAAGCTGCTACGTTTAAGCCGGAATCCAGCAAAACAATTGGACATGTTCTTTAATGACAAAGATCACAAATATTTGAGAGCATGCAACTGGGCTCTTCAGTCTGCTTACGATGAATTGAGTCTCTTTTTGAAGGATCAGGAGTGCAAACTGTTTTACAAAGGCCCACTGCAAAACACTTCATTCCTTACATGCTTTACTGAAGCAATAGAGGCAGTTAAACTGTATATCTGTGCTGAGCTGTTAACATACATTTTTTCAGGCTCATTATCTATGCGACTACAGGACTTGATTCAGCTCACTCGGAACTACAAAATCATCTCTTCTGGTCCCCATTGACATTGCCAGAATTCCGTGAGACAGCCCACGTCAACTCACTTAGGACAGGAGAAGAACCTTTGAACAGCACACCAGGTGCTGCAAATACTCTGGAAAACTTAAGAGCATTCAAAGTTCAGGTGCCCTTTTAAGTCTTTCACTGCATCCATTTCTAGATGCCTAACATCTCTGGTTTTCAGCTTGATTATCTGCACTACTGTAAAACTGCCACTCCAAATGCCAATGCATATCATATACTGTTGTAAAGTTTCAGAGAGCATAATCAGGGATTAGCTCAAAACCCTAAATAATTTACTCCTATATTTGCATTAAGCTGTAAATGTAATAACTATGTTTTACGAAGCATGGTGCAAAGAAATACATTAAATGCCCAACCTATTAAAAGAATCTATGGAGAGGTAGAAGTTTCTCTCCACTGTATGTATCAAATATGAGAAGAAGTTACTGCTGATTACTCAAAAAGTGAAGCATGCATGTTTTGAAACAAAGATAGTATTTTCTCATTAAACCTCAAGAAATGGATTTTTTTTTCCCCCCAGCACTGCACCTCAGAGAGATTTTGGCCAGAGACTTATTTCTCCTTTGACCCTGCAGTTCATAGTACCAGCCTGTGCCACATTAACGCAACTCCAGCTTTCAGTACCCTGTCTTTGCCTTTCTCCTATGGGCACGAACAGCAAATACCACAACAGATTTACCTCTGGAGGCATTTCATAAGCCTCATTCTCAGGATCCACAGGAATATCAGTATTATTCACCACCCCTTCCTGCAGGAAACCTTCTTCATTCTACATTTAAAACAGGGAGAGAAAAAGAAAATAATAAAGTGTCAGATCAACTGCTTGCCCTCTCGTATTCCAAAGCATGTCTTTCTTCCCCACATGGAAGATACTGACTATAAAGGCATGCAGAAGTAAGAGGAGGCCAAAAGGAATTTGACAGCATCAAGACATGGAAATAAAACAGTAATTCTTTTATGTATTTTGTTATAGGCAGATAACTCATCCTCCTACCCCTTTATTCCATTTTACAGTTTTCACCCTTCTCATATTTATATATATATATATAAATATATATATATTTATAAGTGGCCAAAGGAAGAACGACTGTAATTTATTGTATGCTTTTTCCTCCCTACAGTTTTAGTACCTAATGAATGATATCGGGAAACATTTTTCCCTTAACGAGTCATAGTTTTAATCCTTTATTGTGTTGAGTAGCACCTCACTGTATGCAGTATATTTATGACACACGACACTGCCTACCACACAACTTCTTACACGCTTCTCTAGAGATCTGTTATTGACCATTAAAGAAGCACTGCTAATGCCCCCTCCCACTCATCCCCCTTAGCAGTTGTTAATGCTGAAGGTCACAGAGAAGAAATGAAAGTTGTACCAGAACAAAGACTGCTGGAGTTAGTCCTAGAAAATTGATATGAAAACCAGAAGATTATCTCAGTGGAACTATTTTGACTATACTGATTTATAGCAGTTGTCAATCTACACAGAAAAGTACTAGAAAAATCCTAACAAACTCAGGAAGAAATTCACTGAAAAAAAGCCACACAGTCCTGAGGCTAGAAGTGTGGAAAGGAATACAAAATTAATTCTGTCACAAACAAGACTAATGAGGAAACTCTTCAAAATTCATAATTCTTAGGACAGTTCTGCTAAACTGAATTTAGGATGTAGATAAAAAAAACAAATAAAAGAGCACTTAAATTGGAAACTCACCTCTGCCAGTTTAACAGAAGATACAAAGTAATACACAAAAGCAGCGGCATTAAAACTTCTTTACCTTAATGCACTATTTGTCATGCTCCTTTAACGATTTCTGATGACTACCTTAATTTTATGACACATGAAGGGCATGGAGTGAGCACCACATACTGAAGAAATATTATCTTCACTGGGAAAACTGGATTTAAGACTTTTTCTTCCCTCTGCCAAACAATTATTTGGAATGAACACAAGGGAAGACTAAATAAAAAGGAATACGTAGCTCAGCATTGGAAACCACTTCCCCATGGTCCTTAACAAGTGTGGTGGTTGGGCAGAATGTTTGGAATGAATTCCTAGTATATGAAGACATACAGCACATCTGAACTTAATTAACTATCTTCATTGCATTTCCTCAAGTGGACAAATTCATAAAGAGCTACAAGACCTCAAGGATACACTGAGATTGATGAAGTACACGCAAAATTTCATATTGAACTTGAAAATGCTTAGCACACAACCAAAATTTCGCTAACATTGTAACTGAATTCAATTAATTTCTTTGCTCTTTTTGATACTTCCTAATCTTTATCCTTTCCTTTAGTCTTCTTTCTTTTATTAACTTCTTCATGTGAACATTTTGTACATCATAGTCATAACATGTATTCAGTACTACTAACAAGTCTACAATGTTAAAACTCTACAAATGCAGGAAAAAAGAGTTAAGTCTTGAAAACCTCAGTTTCAGGCACTCACTAATACCTTTTATTTCTCACATCGCCCACACTTTAGATACAATTTTTAAACGATTACTCTTTTTTCACATTTTTATATTCTCACACAGCATTTAGCACTGACTTTCAGACTTAGCCTGCTCCCTCTTTCAGCTGGTACTCCCTTTCACCATTTCCCCTCAGGGATCAGCAGAAGTGTGAAGGCTATTTACTTCATTCCAGGCTCTCTGTGGCGTAACCAGCTGTCCTCAGTCATACTCAATTCTTAGCTTGCTATATCTCTCCATGCAGCAATAGTGACCTTTTCCACCAGAAATCCTGCTCTTCCTCAGTTTGGTCGTATCTTTTCTTTGGCACCCTTGCCTGTACATTGACATCTTTAACCCTCATCTTCCAGGCACATTATGGGCAGATTTTATTTCTATTATGTGAATTTCTCTCATGCTCTTATTTCAGACTACTATTACAAGAGTGACCAGCATCAGTTAGCAGCTCTACTTACTGATTTTCCTTTCTGAGAGGAGTTACAATGGGACACGTCTGTTCTCTTGGCAAGAGAAGCACACAGTCTTTTGGTGAAATTCTCATATATACCCAAGCATAAAAAGATTTAGAGCAATTCACCAGTGTAACATGAAAGGTCCAGTAAGAAGACATACCTTGCTCCTACATGGGATCAGGCATCATTTTTCATGTGGAGGTAAGCAGAACAGTTTGTGCAGAGCCAATGCATGGTATTCTGCCCAGCTCCCACCCCACATACTTGCTATAAAGCATGCTTTTTTTTTTTTTGGTCTGTGCTGCTATTCATCACAGACAACGTGAATAAATTCCGCAACTGAAAAGACACAGATAAACAGAGTTGCTAATACCTTTCTTTAGCCCTGTGTTTTCCAGAATTAATTATTCTGGATGCTCAACATGACATGCAGCGTTTCAAGCATAAAACTATCAGAAAATAACAGGACTACTTACAGTTCTACCCTGGTTTATCAAAATGCTCAAACTCCAATTGAGCATTGAGTTTATTTGATGTGCAATATTTAATTACCATATTTTTAAAGCATATTTTCACAGTAATTCATGCCTGGTTACTTCTCTGAGAAGTAGACTCAATCCCTACAAGCTTTGACTGAAATAGCTAAATTGTGTGTGTGAGATGCAAATATTAAAACTGCCTCATCTGACGCATTAGATCTAAGGGCCTTCAGCTCCTTTTTGCTCTCACTCTTATTCCAAAATGCCATTCAATTTCTGCTATCACCCAAGAACAGCTTCGGCTAACAATTGGTGCATCAAGTGAAAGTGTGCCCCAAATTCTCCCAGCGGCTGCACAAGGAAGAATAAAATGTAGTTCAATGTTATCTGCAGCAGGAAAACACACAGCAAGTGATACTGCCAGAACTGCTAGTAATAGCAAGGCAAAAGATTTGCCAGCAGAATTTCAAAGTAGAGTTTCAATGCTCATATGCTGCTTGCTTTTAGGAACCTCTGAACTGCCCATCAGAGTTACAGAGAAACAGCGATTAAAAGAGGCAGAATTTATCTTCCCAACTTCCTTTATCGAATTCCAATGGTAAGTTCAGGATGAAGAATTACGTATGGCTTCAGATAGAAGAACCAGTAGCACTAATAAAATACAGAGATCAAAACATCAATATTTTTCAAATTCATGAACAGTACCAAACCAACAAGGGAACTCTGCCTAGTAATGGCTTGTCACCTTCGTAAGCGAAACTCTACCTCTCATCTCGATGTCACTGCAACTCAGATGAGAATGCTGTTACTAAAGGTCACATCTGCTATATTTAACTATATAGCACAGGTGGCACATCAGTTTTAATGGCTGCTCTCTCTGCTTCTCATGTATTTTCTCTAAAGTTAGGACATCACAAAAACAAAAAACCTCCCCCAGTAACACAGAGCCGCTTACAGTACACCTTATATCATTACTTATTTCCTTTAAAACAAACCAATGCAATTTTGCTTTCCTGTGATCAATACTTTCATGTCTCAATCTAATTATAGAAGGGGAAAGCCACCTTACAGAACAATGTTCATCTTATTACAAAAGATTTATTTTCTTGAAGCTACCACTTGTCCTTTTTAAACCATACAGAAAAGCAACTCTAGAGGGAAAACTTTTAGTAGAAAATGCGAAAAGCTAAGCATTAAGCATCTGAGAAGTGAAATCAATTTTTAAATTGGGAATTCAAACTTTTTACAGGCATGGTATTAAAAGAATGGTGAGGTGAATGCCTGCTTGTCCCCCTGAGGCCTCCCTGAAGAATAAGCAAGGTGCCTGTCTGTATCTTGTTTTGAAATAAAGAAGCTCTGGGAGAGACTTGTACTTCAGTATTCTCCAGTCTTCTAGAATCACGTAACTTAGGAACTCCTCCCTTGACAAAGCTTTGAGATTATCAATCTTGGAGAGCCCAAGACCTACCTGCCACCAGACAGCCTTGCCAGCCCTCATTCACTTTCTACAGGAATGAAGGGCTCTCTTCCAAAATTTGCTGTTCTCAAGCAATTTAACAACACTTTGTAAATGAACTTAACAACATAAATGTAAATGGAGAGAGCAGCATGCTATGGTAAAATTGTATATCTGCATGAACCCGAACATCAGTTCTAAACTAAACAGACACAACTGCTATACTAAAACAGTAAAAGTCAGATATGAAGTAGAACTTATTACATTATTTAGTACAATAGCACCTAACGATTGACTCCTCCTTCACTATAGGGACAAGCCCTGATAAGCAGTGTGCATGACAGTGCTAATTGACCCACATTTGCAATACAATATTAAACTAACATTAAGAAAGCCTCCCTTGCCATTTCTTGTTATAAGCCAGGGAAAAGTAAACAAAAGGGTTTCTCTTATTTCATTGCCTTTTGTTAAAATTACACCCTTCACTCACATAACACTCCTGAGCTAGAAGTAGGAAAATTGTTGAAGATTGTCTACACTTGGAAAACAAATCAAGTGGTCTGCTCATGCTCCAGCAGTTTAGGCAGCACCAGGTAGCAAAATGGTAACATTTGGTCTTCTCAGTGATGTGTCTTTGAATGCTCAGTTAGTTTCATCGCAAATAAATAAAATATTTTATCTCAAGCCAGAGACAAAAGCAATATTATAAATGGAAGCAGCATAACTATAACCTAACCTAGCAGTAAATGCAAGTATTGTAATTTACTATCTCCCTGGGTTATCAGCACTTTTTTTTTCCCATTATAAATCCTGAAAAAGTCTTACAATCACATATAGCCTCATAATTACTGGAGAGTAATTCCACCTGGAACACTTCTGTATTCTGAGATAAGTAAAACAGAGAAGCTGCATGGCAGGAAATAAGCATGTGTAACTGCCTTCAGCCAGTTTTCAGATAACCCAAGAAAGGTATTATCCAGAATCCAATACCAAAGAAAGAAAAGCTTACCCCACTCCCAAGGTAAGGGCCCATTAAATAACTCCTAGAAGGAAGTAGTATCCAAGTAGAAAATTTCCTTACAGTTGCCAGCCTGTAAATGAGGTTAAAGAGTGGTGCACCCTAGTCATACAAGTGAATTGTTCACACCTGTGTTCCCAGGGCTGGCTATGCCACCTCACCAGGTGCTCAATCACTAGTTCAGGCTGCGACTGAACAGTTCCCATACCCATCTGTCAGCTCCTCTAATGCTTATACTGTCAAGAGGAGACTGCTTGGGAGGTCAGTCCCACTGTTCACCGAGGTAGGAAGGCACCACTGTCCAGACCCCTGCTCACAGGGCTGTTCAGGTGCCTGGTTAGGTTTTGACTGTTCCTACAACCTGTAATTAAGCAGGGCTACCTTAAGAATGGTAAAAACCCATCTCATTTTGTTATTATGCGCTTGCAAGAGCTTCACTAACTTAATTTTCATTACATAGTTAATAAGGAAAATCTGGGGATTCCTGAATCAAAGATTATCTTTCAGTTGTTTTGCCTGATGTCCAAATGCATCTCTTGATACAAGATGAATTGCATTTTGCTCTACCAGTGAGGTTAAAATTCCCCTTTGAAAAGGAAATCGGTTATATTTTTTCTTTTCCACCAAATGTCAGATTATTTTAGGGGCTGGATACTGGAGCTAAGTGAACCAGTAACTGCTGTTTCCATTTAATAACTCATCTTTTACAGTTATTTTGACCATAAAGCCCAATTTACCTCAAAGGTGAAAAATCCTTTAACAAAACAGCAAATACCAAACAACGCGCATAAGAAAGAAGTGTTAAAATGGCCTTAATTCATTTGCTTTCTTAGTCCTAATGTATTCGCTGTGATAAGCTGATGGGTCAGCTTGCCGGTTTAGTTTATGATGCCCTAAAGTCCCTGCCCACCGGCTACAACAGCTGATGCTGCACATGGCTGGAAGCCCCAGCTGTGAATGACACAGCACTAGAGGCAGTCTGGTGATTTTATTCCAGTGGCAGCAGGACACAGAGAGCAAATGTACCACCGCAATGCCTAGAAAGAAACAAATGTTTTTAATTAACCCTATGCTAAACACCCAGGTGAAGAAAATGAGGAGAAAGCACCATGCTTGCATGCAGCCTGAGTGTAAAGGAATTATCTGTCCCAGTGCATCACTCAGAATACAAATAGTGACAAGTGGCTGCTATTGTCCTCCTTAAACAGATAGAGTGAAGAAGAGATAAATGTCAGAGCAATAGCATGAGTGGAGCATTTTTGTGGACTCATGCTGGGAATCGTGAGAATGACAAATAAGTGAAAACAGTAAAGACTGAGGCCTCTGGATAGAAGAAAAAATGTTATGACTCCCTAGATGTAGTTACATCTATCATGATGTCTACAAGTGAGTGTAAACACCATTCACAAAAGTTTATGAACTGCTGCAAAATCCTAAAATCAAATTTCAATACAACACAAAGTGTGTTTATTTTATTTCTTCCTCTTAGAATCCCCCATTTGTAAAGATGGGGCTGAGCTCATTTCAGAATACAACAGGAATATTTTTGTGAGCAATCAAATTTCCTAAAACCCAGATAGGTGTTTCGCACTAACAAGGCTCATAAAGTTACCAAGTCAAAAGTGCTGATATTTTGTTACTTGTTAAGAAATGTCCGTGGTTGACAAGGCAGGAGTTGCCCATCACCTACGTCAGACCAGCAAGTGACACCCATTCAAAAGTGACAGCCAGTGCACTAGTTATATATGACTTCAAATAACCAGTTGTGTGGGGCTGACTCAGCGTGCTATTTGTAATGCATGCAAATGCATCCAGAACACACAACACTCCCAGCTTTACACACAGCTTTATCCTCTTCAGCCTTGGAACATTCCAAACGAATCCCACTGAAAACATCAAGCATCCTCAGTGGAAACTGCACTACTAAGGAAAGAAAAAGCTAGGGCTTTCTTTTTTAGTAGCAGGAATACTGGCTAGCTAAATATCAGATCAGGGGACATTGTGCAGAGCTGTGGAAAACCCCCAAACTCTCAGAATGACCAGGGTTACTCTGGCCTCGTGAAAGCTGCACAGACTTCAGAGCTCTCTCAGCAACATCATTGAAGTGAAGGCTGAGAGGAACAAACACATCAGATTTTTCCATTTCCTTAAAAACCTTCATATTCGCATTGTTAGTGCCACTGCCTCAAGCCCTTTTTTACTTTAGTAACAAAGAGAAAGATTAGAGGCTGTGAGAAGAGTCCTTACTGACTTCTGTTCCTCTCCATGCAAAACAGCTTAGCAGGTGCTGCAATTGTCATGAGCTCCCCAAAATGAACTCAGACAGAGATGCCTGCACTCTCCTCAGAACCCTGTGGGACCAAGGCTGCTTTGCATCCGCCCTGCTTGCACAGTAAGACGACAGAAATCCCTGAGGCTTTACTGAATGGAAATGAGGGACTGGTATTTTGGGAAAGAGCCAACTTGCACTCATCTTTGCAATGAAAAGAAAAAAGAGTGGAGCTGAAATACAGAAGAATCAGCTAAGCTCAATGGCTAGAGAAATGCCCAAATAAAAACAACTGTTTGAAGCCAAAAAGAGTAAATAGAGAAATGAATTCAAGCCAAAATCAAAACAAATAGTCAAACTAAACTATTTTTTTCTCCTCAGTCACTAGGATTCTTCTTGTGTATGTTAGATAACTTTATTTTACTAAAGGCGTTGCTACATCACACTTGACATTCTCCTGAACAACGTAGAAAAGCATAGGTCAATAAAAACATTTTAGAGTGATTGTAAGTAGCTGTGTTGATGACAGACACTCAAGCAGATAATTCTCAAAATGGAAGTCTCTATCACATATAATTTCACAGACACCCTGTGTTCAGTAACACTAACACATTCATAAAGGATTTGGAAGAAATACTGAAGTCCGTACTTACTGCATGTTTGCTCTTCAGCATTAAAGTGGGACAATAAACACCCTAAATTTATTTTAGTGATGTTACTACAATTCAAAACTATCGAAACAAAATTGAACAAGTGACTGAAATAGCTCAGATGCAGCTCAACGTGTTAAAATGCTGCACTTAGGCACTCATCATAGCAAAGGAAAGCAAACTGTGCACAAAAAAGAATTATAAAGTCAAGGAATAACATTAGCCAACAATGTCATGTTATTGCAAAAAGGGCAGACCATTCTCTCAAGTCTTAACAAGGGTAGTGGGTAATTGTCTGGGACAATTACAAGCATGCTTCCTGAATACAGACTGCAGGCTGCAGTATGTGTGTTAAGAAAGGTGTTGGGAGATCTCAAAGGAGAACAGCAGGAATGATCATGTCCTAGAATAGGGAGGAAAGATGAAGGGACCTGGCAGGAAAATTGAAGTGAATTAGGTTCGTACAGTCCTAAAGGAATCACCTTAATGTAAGTGTTTAAGAGGTCGGTGTGCTATAGGAGCTGTATGGGATTAGCTAAACCCATCTGACCCCTACACAGTGGAGGATTCTCTGATCTGTATTAATTTATCAAGAATGACCTCCACGTGTGACACCTGAGCTCTGTCTTCATTAAATAGAACATAATTATTAGATTAGAACAAATTGGAACATAATACTAAATAATATTGATTGATCATATTAACTAAAGCAATGACTTTAAAGTCAGCATAGAAACGAGCAACTATGTTCAGACGTGTCTCTGTCAGAATTTGTTGGTAAAGATTATTTAAAATAGAATAGTCCCAGTCTGTGCTTCAAAGTTACACTTTACTGAAGACCACTTAAAGATCATGATCGCATTCCAACATCCCATAAATTTTTAGTGCAGATAAATTCCACAATTAATTGTACAAGTTCCTTAAGTACACATTCTCTTTACTAAGAGAATAAATTAAATGAGAAGAATAAGCTCATTTTAAAAAGGTTTCTACCTCCTACAGATATTATAATAAACAGTATTATCTAAAAGAAAAATCTCTGAAATGTGTTTATCTACAGAAAGCCCCCTGTACTGAGCTGCAAGACCAGCAATCCTCTAGCACGGTGAACAACACTAGCTCTGACTGTTACACGTCGCCATGCAGACAGTATGCATTTCAATTCTGTACCACATACATTTTATATGAGTGTTTTCACTGAGCAATTTCAGTAACATGCACCAAATGGACTTTGTAGGTCCCCTTCAACTGAAACTATTCAATTCTAACTTTGATGCATTGCCAAACTTCATATTAAAAAAAATTAAGTATAAATGCACACACACAGGCATACACACAAGCACACACACAAGCACGGATGTGCTTATGAGAGCAGGTAGAGAGTTGAATAAAATCACATTTGCTTTTCACCTAATCGGATCTTTCCAAAACGCAAAATATTATAAATGCAGGATCAAATGCATTTCAGATAAAGTCCCACTGAAGTGAAATATGAGGAAATGGAGAAATGAGGAACTTAGGTATGATGTCTGGGTCATCACAACTCTGAGTGGAGTACCCTCTCATCCAAGTTGACTTTAGAATTGTGCCATATCCGTGTAAGAACAGTCACATCAGTCTCTTTATAGCTAATACAGACAGACAGGCAGTTTTGGGGAATAGGATGGGACAGATCTCCACCCACATGTCCACTCTGGAAGGAGCACCTTGAATCTCACAGGGACCTGTTCTGAAACAGAACATATCTAAGTAAAGAGGAAGACGGCTCCATGAGAGATGGAAAGAGGATAGGGTATGAATAGGCAAGCAAATGCAACCAGCACTGACTCATTTGCTGTTAACTCTCTGTGAGGATGAGAGGAGAGCTAATGACAGCACGGTCACATCCAGATGTTTCATAACTGATTCACAGAATGTTATTCACAGCAGATCAAATGTTACAAATGACTACAGAATTGACCTGTGTTATCAAATTTATATTCCTCAAAAATTTAGCTTAATCTGAAATTAAGCATCTGAACTATTCAGAGCTTTCACTTGCATTAGGAAAGATTACTTGTCATCTCACTGGTACAAAACACAAACAAACTAAACTCTTGTTTCCAGTAGAAGTAGGAACAATTTATACAAGTAGAAAGTATTATTTAATAAATCTTAGAAAACCATAGAAGACGAGCAGAGTCCTAAAGGACTAGATCCTAAACACACAGTAGCTGAGTATTCCTGTTTTCTTTTTCTCTTCCTTAGACTTCATTACTGTTATCTTTTTTTCTTTTGACTTAGATAAAGGAAAGATCAGATTGAATTCTCCTGCCTTACAGATTGTATGAGAATGGTGTTCAAGGTAAAAATGACCTTTCGCAGACTAAATCTTTCTTTTACAATGTCAGTATAAGCCTGGTCAGACCTGTACCCCTGGAGAATAGCCCATCTTTATGAACATATTTTCAGACATCTTCTGCTCTTCCAAAAGTGATAGGAGTCTTTACTACTCCTCCATATGTAGAATATCTTCATAGTGCAAGTTTGGAAGGGTCTTCAGGTGCTTTCTAACTCGAACCTCTGCTTCAAGTAGGTTCAACATAACTTAAATCACTCCCAACTGATGTCTGGGAAAGCTTCTTGTTACAAAAACTCCATGGCATGATCATGATTAGTTCCTGCACTCAATTGCTATTACCAGTAGTGTTTTACCTGGTGCCTAACCTCAACTTCCTTTGCATCCATTCCTGGTCCTAATGCCAGTATTTCTAGAACTATTTCCACTGAACACAATTCCCTTTCTCTTTTAGCAGTTGTTTGATACAAGATAGACCATCCTGATGTCATCTGAAATTCAGGAATGAAGTCACTAATTCCAATCAGTGGTATTATTAAGTTGGCATTCTTTACTCTTTATGTTGGATGCATGAGGGGATATCTTTGCCCTAACTATGCATACCTTGAACAAAAGAACTTCAGCTTATATATATCACTTGTATTACATATGCAAAAGGTTTCCCTGTTGAGTATATACATACGTACTCAATACCCTCTCCCAAAACCGTTAACATAGGGTCTCACCTCCTTGCACATGTTCAGTCATATGGGGTGGGTGTCTCAAGACCCTCAGAGATGAAGCAAGCAATATTCCTCTTCATGACCACTAGCTGCTCTCCTCATGTTTTTTTCCAAGTTGGCAGTTTTAGAGAGATACACTGGAGAAGGCACCCACACTGACCTAGACGTACTGGGCTTCCTGAGTAGATAAGGGATGTTCTGCTTAGCATCATGTTTTGTTAGCATTAGCAAGTTTTGTGAAAGCAAGGATTATTTAATTAAGGATATCATTAACTCCTTTCAGTCTCCTCTTCCGTGGACTATGCAGCCTGGTTCTGTTCATACAGCACAGTTTGCTAACCTACTGAGCATCTGCTGTTCTGTCTCTCTGGTGCTTGTTTCACAGATGCACATAAGGTACTTCTTGATGTAGTCGGGATGCAGCTGCTTGGCATTTGGCAAAGAGTCAAGTAGGTCAGATGCCACTGTGCTAGAGGAGGAGGGCAAGCCCCATCTATCTGTAAAGCAGGAAAACCACTATGTGGACTAACGATCTCTTCAGCCACAGATGGAGTTCCATAACAGTATTGTTACTAGCACCATTCTTACCAGAAAGAGCCATCTATAGATGAGCTCTGTCAAAGCATTTGAAATTGATAACTTCTCTTAAATAATCAAAGAAACATGAAAAATTAGTTGTCAGAATTGTTAGAATGACTTTCCCTCCAGTCACTCCTTGTTATTAGACACAGTAGCTTATTAAATTCATCTTTTAGTCTGGGATCTCTGCATCTGGGAATGAACTGGTGTAAAGGCGCAGTGACAGAGCAAAGCGATCACCACAAATGGCTACAATTCACAAATATCAGTTGGTCACACAGCTACATGGAGCATAACAAAAGGGAAATGTTCTTTTCTCCACAGCTGCCTTTATGGCTTGAAAGCAGGGACTCTAATCATAATACAGCCATCACCCCACTACTATTTGAATACCTAAGTGGAAAAAATGATGCATGCTCCCCATACGGACAGTGCACAAATAGCAGTTGAGGCAAAACATGAATTCTGTTCACTACTTCCAGAACAACAGACAAACTACGTTTATGCCAGGAAATTGTGAGTGAAATAGTACTAGCACAGCAATTGCATTCATTATACCCTTCACTTTGAGCATAACTAGAAAACAGCAAACCAAACCTAAACAAAAAACCTGGACCACTTTACTCCAAATTATAAATCACATGTGATTTACAGAAGTTCAGTTGAAATGAAGAACAATTTCATTTATGTCATGCCAATGAGGATGATGACCCAAACTTACTTTATATTAATGAAGAGGCTCAGTTAAAATGCTGAGAAGGAACTGAAATAACACGCAGTTCATACATTTCAAACTATAGTTGATACAATCTTTTATCCTACAACTCACATTTACAGTTCCTGGAATCAAGATTAATGTACTTCCCCAGAGCAATAAAACATCTTCAGCATTTAGATTCTCACTGTTTACAGCCCTTTCGTATATTAAAGCTTTACAGAGCTTTTCAGTGCTGAGCATGATGGAAAAAAGGCTGCCAAAACCACTCCATGCTTCAGAAAATGATGGTACATTTCCAACATGGCTCCTTGCAATCTGAAAGCAACACAAAATCTGTTACCACCAGAAAAAATTTCTTTGCACGCAGTTTGCGTGGTGAAAATTTAGATAACAACAAGAGCCATACCTTGAGAATTACTTATGCAGAACTAAGTGCGAGCAACACACTTGCATGGTACCACAGCCAGATGCCAAAGCATTTGCAAATGCTCAAGCAATATTATCAGTTAGATGCCCAGCTGGTCAGTTTATGCACAAATATCATTTTAAAACTGAGCCAAATTTATAAAATTATTAAGTGTAATATGAAGCAAAAAAGTATAGTTTGCCATAAATTTGGATGATAAATAAAGATGAGGGGTTTGGTGGTAACCAATATGGCTTCACCAAGGGCAAGTCATGCCTGACAAACTTGGTGTTACACTGGAGTTACACTGTTAGTGGATAAAGGAAGAGCAATGGACATCACCTACCCAGAGTTATGCAAAGTATTTGATACTGTCCCACATAACATTCTGGTTAAAAATTCTGGTCTGGAGAAAAATGAATTTGATAGATGGAGCACTCACTAGATAAGGAGTTGACTGGATGGTTGCACTCAGTGTTGCAATCAATAACTCAAATGTCCAAGTGGAGACTGATGATGAGTGGCATTACTCAGGGATTGGTGCTGGGACTGGTATTATTTAACATCCTTAGCAGGTGATATGGACAGCGGGATTGAGTGCACCCTCAGCAAGTTTGCAGATCACACTAGGCTGTGTGGTACAGTTGACAAGAGAGAAGGAAGGGATGCCATCTTGAGGGACCCGGACAGGCTTAAGAAGTGGGTCTGTGTCAATTTCATGAAGTCAACAAGGCCAAGTGCAAGGTCCCACACCTAGGTCAGAGCAATTCCAAGTACAAATACAGGTTGCGTGAAAAATAGCTTAAGAGGAGCCCAGAGGAGAAGGACTTGGGAGCAATGGTTGATGAATGATTCAACATGAGCCAACAACATGCACTCACAGCCTAGAAGGCCAACAGTATCCTGGGTTGCATCAAGAGAAGTATGACCTGCAGGTTGAGGGAAGTGACTTCGACCTTTTGTTCTCGTGAGACCACAAGTGGAACACTGTCTCTATTTCTGGAGCCCCCAGCACAACAAGGACATGGAGCTGTTGGAGCAGTTCCAGAGGACTGGAGCACCTCCCCTACGAGGACAGGCTAAAGGAACTGGGGATCCTCAGCCTGGAGAAAAGAGGGCTCCTGAAGGACCTTCTAGTAACCTTCCAGTACTTGGAGGGGCCTACAGGAAAGCTGGGAAGGACTTTTTGTAAAGGCATATAGCAACAGGATGAGGGGAAGCAATTTTAAACTGGAAGATGGGAGATTTAGACTAGCTATTAGGAAGAAACTCTTCACTGTAAGGTACTGAGACCATGGAAGAGGTTGCTTAATAAGGTTGCGGATGCCCGCTCCCTGGAAATGCTCAAGCCAGCCTGTATGGGGCTGTGAACAACCTAATCTATAGGAGGCATTGCTGCTTACACCTAGTGGTTTGGAACTACATGATCTTTATGGTCCCTTCCAACTCAAAACATTCTATGATCCTGTGATAAACAAAATAACATTTGTCAGTATGTTTTCTTGTCTTTTAATTATAATTTCTAAATCATTTCTCTTAATTTTTGTTCCAGTTATCTGACAACAAATATATGCATAACCCCATAATGGGGGGGTACTTCAACAGCTGTCACTGAATTATCACTTTTTCAGTGGTCCAGCTTGAAGCTGGTTGTTGCGTTTACTATTTCATAAAAAAACATTATTTAGCAAGTGGATTTAATGAGGAATCATGCTACTGAATGACATATTGGCCAAAAATCGTACCACTTAATATAAACTGTGACACTGCTTTGAAATCTGATGTAAATAATTTTTATCTAGTGAGATGGACAGGCTCAACATTCATTCACCTGTAGTTATACAATTAAATCAATGAGAAGAGAACTTGTCTACTGTATCTATGCAAAAGAAGCTTGTTGATTCACATATAAAGGGAAAGCATTCAAGTAAATTGTATTCCTAACACGTTTCAAGACACTGTGGTAAAGAATTAACATGAGTTAGAGAAATCTTTTGGAAAGGGAATGCAAGACAATATTTTTCCAATTACTACTGCAGAAGCAAAACCAATTAAGACTGAATTTGTTTTTTTATACTGCTGGTGATCACCTCATGCAAAAGAAAAATGCTCCAGAGCATTTTCTTTTTTGTGGGTGATACTCCCATTTCCCAACTGAGTTAGACTGAATGTTTATAGCAGGCATAACGTGTTCTAAATTGGTTTGTATCAGTACAGTGACTCCCACGGAAGTGGGAGGATTTCAAGCATTTGACATTGCTTCTCATATTCTTGATGTCACAAAAGCAGATGCAAGAGAATTTAAATTCATTTTTATCATGTTACTTTAAAATTATAAAAGGGACTTTGATCTTTCAAGAGCCTGTTAAATATTTAGTAGTCAGAAAGAGAATATTTTTTCCATGAATGTTTAGTCACTTTCAAGTACAATACTCATTTCTTTACATGAATACAATGTATCATCATTTGCCCATTTCTCAAAAAAATCCTATAATTAAAAAATTATGTTTCTATTCAACTTCAATGAAAAGACAATTAATACAAGCAGACACAAGATGGGGCTGTGAACTCTGTGAACTATGCCATCTGTTTGCACAGAACATGTGCACATCTTTCGGACTTTCATGAAATAAACTTCGAAGGATGGCACAGTAATTAAGTGCCTTGCAAATAGTGGCAGAATCAATGCTACTATCTTGAAACATAGGATGCTTGTCCTGTTGGCAGCAATACACTAAAAGCACTTAAGTATGTCAATCCCATTGAAGCGTACTTGATTGTGTTTTACCATACTATGAATCACACACTATTTGGATTTCTTTCATTTTAACCAATGGGCTGAAATTAAGCACCTGGGAGCACTGTGACTCAATTCACTCTGTTGGCTAGGTTTTCCTTTGCTCATAACCTAAGTCAAGGTGGCTTCTTCACTCTCTCACACGCACACTTTCCACTGCTCCTGGTTGCAAGCTGCTTGCTATGTTAATGACTCATCCACATTGTAAAGCATCCGTTCAGACTCACCAATCAGCTCAAGCACGCTGGGTTTTGCAGAGAGCTCAAACCCTCTTGGAATCGCCAGTTAATGAACAATTTAAGTTTGAGCGTTAACGCAGGGAAAGAGTTTGGACACCTCAGAGCAGGATGTTGGCAATGACACTTAATATTCACACAAAATAACTTGTGATCATAAGCCTTTCTTTCATGAGCCCACTTCAGGGCATTTCCTGGATATTTATCATCAGTCAAAATACTGCTTTCAAAATGTGATTGCTAAACCTGGTGAATGGCCAGGCAGTCACCTCAGGTGACATGCTTGTGGAGAGATATAGTTCTACATCACTGCCTAGTCTAACCTTCCTGCAGAAAAGCCACTATCTCATTCAACAGTGTGAAAAACCTAGAATAAATAACGAGAGCACCGTACTGCATACAGTAGAGGAAGAAAAAAATATATCCCTTAAAGCATACTCCAAAAGGCACTGAATGCTCTATATAAATGAGACAAACAGAAAAAAAACATTTTAAGTTGTGGAGACGAGTGTTTACTTGTAATGGACTATTGCTATTTTCTCCCAATGTTATCATGATGCTATCTCAACTGTACAAGAAATTGGACACTGCTTGGGTAGGACTTCTCTTTTTGATGAGTAGGATAAACTAGAAAGCAAACATCAGCATCATAAGGAAGTTAAAAAAATATTATTTATATAGCTCTGAGGGTTTTTAGGAGCAAGGTTTAAGAGGCTGAGGTCTGCCCCTTACAGAAGCCAGACTATATACATTACAGAACCAGAGAACCACATGATAACACTGTGAGGCCGAAGGGACTCATAAGGGTGAAAGCTGGTGATCCTCAACCTCCAATTTAAGATCTCTCTGCTCTCAGAAGCTATCACCAACCATTTTCTGATGTTTGCTCATCCATGCATTTACTTAGTATACATTCAAGATTTGCATCCAAGTCACTGATGAAAACATTAAAAAGAACACCTGGCCCTGAAACAGAGCCCCATGGAACAACATAAGTGTCTGGCAATCAGCCTGATGTCACCCCTATTATTTTAATCCTTTGAGCAAGTCCCATCAGTCAACTGTTCACCCATCTCATTATGTTTTTGTCTGTATGCTGTATATAGTCCAGCTGTATAGCAGACATTTTGTCCAGAAGTTCACACTATGAAGAACAGTATCACAAACTTCACTGAAATGAAAATTACACCACTGGCTTCCCTTGGTCAATTAGGTCAGTAACTTTGCCATAAAATGGGTTTAAGTTCATTAAGCATGACTTCCCCTTGTTAATCTGTTCTGGCTATGACCAATGACTACACTGTCTTTCAGGTGTTTAGTTTTACAGCTTGGGAAACAAGGGGAAGCAGGCCAGCCCATCTGGTTTGCAGCGATCTCAGATTTACTATAGCCATCTCCGCCCCCCCTTACAAGAGCCAGGGCTAAGGTTATAGAGTCAGACACTGTCACTCTCAGCCAAATCCTCCCTGGTCACCCTGTGACACTATGCCAACTCCTCCTTTGTTCCCTTCTGTCTGCTATGGTTGTAGCCCTAACCTCAGCCTGGTGCTGGCAAACATCAATCAAAGATAAATACAAATGCTCCTACTAGCAGGAGACACACATTTAATATGTTATTCCCTCACAGCAAACATATTAGATTCACCGCTTCTTCTTTACACTCCTTTCAATTTCAATTAACTGTTTCTTAACTATTTCTGCAATAACTTCATTTTACTTTATTTGAAAAATGAAATATTTCTATTACTAACCACAGAATAACTTGGCTTCGCACTGTATGCCGAAACAATTTTCACACAAACAAACCCTAGGGTAAAGAGCACTGTTAGCAAAACCATATGTATAACTCATGTAAATTTACATTCACCCACAAGTCAGGCTGTCAGTTTGTCCTCTGCTGAAACTTCAAAACACTCTCAGTCACGCTGACATCCCAAGAGGCTTTACCACTGAGAATAACAAAATAGTTCTCCCTTCTAACTTCTAACACTGATCAATGAATCATTTGATATAGAAATTAGAGCTAAGACACAGTAGCTCAAGAAATTTGGTTGATATGTACATGATGCATCAAGGCTGTATAACAACTTGACATACAGCTTAATATTTATCTTCTCTAGGTATTGAAAATCATATATTCAGCAGGTATATATTAGAGCAGTTGCACTGACTTTCCTACCATGATCAATCACTGTTTATCTATCTTGACTGTAGTTTTCCATAAATCATTGTAGATCTACATGCAAAATTTGTTAAGTAAGATTTTTATGTAGTTCTAATTGAGCAGTTGGATATAAAAACTAACTGGAATGTAAGCTACTGATACATTTTCAGAGAAGGGCTGATCAATCAGTCACTGTCTCATTTGACTTCTCTCAGTATACGTACACAACAAAGAGCTGAGGTTGTATGCCTGCACTCTAAGTAGATCATTTTCAGAGAAGGCTTTGTTCTGAACAAGCTTACTTCCCCCCCCTCCCCCCCCCCCCCCCGAAAAACAGATAGATCCTGCTCAACAGCAACTGATAGTTTTGGCTGTACACATCCCAAATACAGTTTATAACATGGAAGAGGACACAACCAAAGAACCTCTATCAGGATGAAAGTCCATGTTAAGGAATATATAGACAGAAGTTCATGAAAGAACAGTCAATATTTTAAAGCTGATAAACCTCTGTAATGCTGAAGAAAGAGTAATTTGCATCACGTGTAATGATGAGAATGATCCTAGGAAAGGAAATATGTTCATGTCCATTTGTGAGGGCTCATACTGCTGCTGTTCATCACTTCCTTGGTTTAGCATTGTGAAAAAAATACTAACAGTATGGAAATCTTCTCTCTCCCTTCTCAGTAACTATTTCTCATTCCACTATAACTGGTTTTTATTTTTCAGTGAGACAGTTTTAAACCTTAAAAAAGGTATTTTTTAAAAATCTGATCAGCAATCTCCACTTCCAGACTATTAACCTGAGTGTATACAGCCCTAATGCTCATCTTAGACTTTCTAGTGCATAAACTCAAAGGAAAAAAAGACAATAGCAATGTACATATGTTTGGGAGAGATGTAGACTTCATAGCAACTAAGTATGAAAACACAGATGTCGTTAGATATTTGGTCTAAAACATTGCAGAGAAGTTTGTCTTAACCCCACCAAGATTTTTTCAGATATTTTTGGCCTCCATTAATACTGGCTTTGTGTCCTACAGTCAGGCCACAATATTTACTGCTCTACCTAAAGGCTTTACAGCATCAACTGGTTATTCAGCTGTCACTCTGCAACAAGCAACTAGCCAAGTTTAATTTCAGAAATATTTCCCTGCAGTGTGACAGGCAAGACAGATGGAAATAAATTGCCTTCTGAGCATGAAAATATATATTTACTGATGAAGTAGTCAGGACCTAAGTGAAACAGTTTTTTCTCCTTATGGGCACCAGCTCTCACAGAGTTTATTTCAGCTCATGAAGTTTGTATCAGCCAAACCAAAGGCACAGATCTTCATGGCTCACTCTGTAAAGGAAGGGCAAAGCTTACCTCTTGCCAGTGACTGCCAGAATCAAGACAAAATCCTATAGCACAATTAAGACTGGATATACGAGGTTGAGTGAGTAATTCTCTATTCTCATTTCTCTAATGCTCATGTCTTGGAAACAATGCTTTATTTCTTTCAGGTGGACAAGCAGCCACAGCTTTCCCAGTGAAAGTGTTTGTTTGTCCCTAAATAAATACCTTTCTGGCACAAAGTGGTTGAGCAAGGAAAACAACATACTTTCACTGATGCTACATACAGATGGCATCTCACTGCCAGACAGCAGCCTCAGACCTCAGCTCATCACCAAAAGGGGCTGCCCACAGTTGACAAAAATCCCAACAATTCAGTTAGGCTCACTTCTAGAAAGTCTGTTTTTCTGCCTGAAATACATTTTCTTCTCCCTTTTGCTTTTTTTCTTTTTTTTTAAGCTTCATGATCACAGACTGCAAACCCAGCAACCATTTGATGGCTGCACAAGATTATCTTACTGGCCTTTTCCAGCCTTAATAATTTTATGATTTGTTGCCTGTTTCTCAAAGTCCTGATTCTTCTGGTCACTGCCCCCTCAGTTAGAGCCTCAGTCCCAGTCTCACCATGCTTTTCAATCCACCAAGGCCAGCTCTCACCTGGTGTCCAGCCAGTACCAATCTGTTGTAATGAATGGTCCCACGCCATTACGTAAGAACACATCCTGGCTGCAGAAGCTAGAACTTCAGCAGTGACTGGGATTCTCTTTTCCATATGCTGAATAGATTGTCTATCCTGGTACCAAGTTAAATGGTCAGTGCTGGACCTCTTGCATCACAGCTCCTGGTAGATCAAGCCTGCCAAAATGCATTATTGACCAGATAAGACTGAGAACTCTCAACACTCTCATTCAGGGAATATCACTGTTTCTGCTCCACCATTTAGATTTTGCATTTAAACTGACCCCAAGACATCTTTGTGAACTACCTTTGAGGTATTTAGGAACTCTTACCACACTACTGTACTCATCAAAATACTAAAGGAGATTGCCAGTTTTCAAGTTAAACTTTTTTTTTATCCCCTCCCATAACAAATTTCTTCGCTTTATTCATGGCAATCTGACACTACTCGCTAGTCCATATCCAACAATTTGTGAATAGCTGTCTTCCTACATAGGAATTTAACAAAGTAATTAACTCTAAAGGCTCAGCTTGTCAAAATTCACAGTGAAATCACTATGCAGAAGTCTTACCCTGAGTTTCCACTGGAAAATTTGTCTGGAGTAGTTCTATACATTCGTATCACAAAACCAGTCTGTCTTTACCTGACGACTGCCAGAAACAACACCCATTAATATAGTTATTTCACGAGTATGACATACTGAGACATTTCCTTAAACCTCTGTATTTTTAAACAGCAAAAGCTGTGTTGACACTTGGGACGAAGTTGCGTGGAGAACAATGCCAGTTTGTCCCTGCCTTCTAAATATAATCAGCTCCTCTATCATAACCTCTCACATACACATCAAATCTGTCCATACTTCCCATACATTCAGAGACAAATTTAACCTTGCTGGGGTTGTATTGATCTGCCAATGCTTCTCTGACATTTCTTCTCCTTTGCCATCAGTTACTAGACTGTATTAAGTTTATTCCCTCCAGTGCAATGTGACTGCTGAGAAAGAACCTATTTTGAAGTCTGTAAAGTTCATAAGCAAGAGATGTGCTTTGATGCTTTCTCTTCTTCTAAAACTGTACAGCAAGAACTGGCTCCCAGTCTCTACTCTGGACCACTTCTAAATTTCACAGGCTACTTAGTGAGGTCCATTTGAAGCAGGGAGTGATGAGCCTTGCACCACTACAAAGCTAAACAGTTCCAGAGATTGCCACGGTTCTGAAGTTAAGAGCTCTCCATGTTTATTTAAACTTTGTTTCCTTCACAGAACCACAGAATCACCAAAGTTGGAAAAGACCTACAAGATCATCCAGTTCAACCATAGCCAATAGTTCTCACTAAACCATGTCCCTCAACACAACATCCAAACGCTCCTTGAACACATCCGGGGTTGGTGACTCCACCACATTCCTGGGCATTCCAGTCCAGCACCTGACCATTCTTCAGAGAAGAGAACATTGTGGAGAGAAAAGTTAAAAAGAAAAAATAAATTACTGCTGACACAAAGCAGTGCCTTCTAAGCACAAACAGTAAATGCATAAGAAGATGCTTTAGACACCATGACATGACACTAACAGATGTGATCATAGTAATCTATGCTTCTATACTTTGAAAAACCTATTGCTTTTCTTTTTTTGGGGATGGGTGGAAAGGCATTAGTAGGAAAAAATAGCTACAATTCAGGTAATACCCTTTGAAGGGCTATCCTAAGGATATGAAGGCAAGAAAAGCACTCAAGTAACATGAAACACCATCTGCTTTCCTTTAGGCTTCTCAAGAGTAGCAGCATTGTCAATATTGCAAACATTAGTCACTCTCCTCATAGTACGGGATGTTTTTCTTATGCTCTCAGCTCTGAATCAAAGTCACACAACTACATTTTATCTAAAAGAAATTAAGAAAAACCTGATACTTCAAAAAACAGTAAGAAGTCACAGGTTCAGAAAAAAGCAAGTTAAAACTACATATTCAGACAGTTAAATGTGTATATTTGAACAGATTTGAACCAGCTAACTAATTATGATAAATACATTGATAAGATTATTAATAGATTAATAAGCATAGTCCACGGAACATTTCTCAAAGTAGTTGCCACATACTCAAAGGAAGAATAGGTCATTGAGTTACAATCAGATTTTTGAATATAGCCACAGAATATTTCCAAGATTTAGTTCTAAGCCCCATTTTAATACTGAGATCGCTTGTGAAATGAATGGGACAGCCTGACTTCATAAGCCACAACGTTCAAGCACTGTCTCACCTTCATCACAGGTCTCACTTCCTCCTCATCCAAGCACAGCTTGTATTCCTGCCTAGGAGAGAAGAATGAAAACTCTGCCTTTCCTGCATACTTTACACTTACCATTATTTTGTGCGACTCAGCAGCCTCACACCGTTTTTATTTTTATGCACAGTGAAGTTTTGTTGTTCTTAAGCAAAAAGTATGTCATAGGACTGCCTATTAACAGCACCCAATGAATGTTACGGGCACTGTGCTCCAGCCAGACATCAGCACATCTTCAACTGGCAGGCAGAGAAGGGCAGTCCAGGCCATGCTACTCACAGGTGCTTTTAGTTAGACTTTGCACACTGAGCCCAGAGTGATTTGGACCCCATTCAGTGCAGAGATCACCTGAAGCCAGGAGCTGCTCCTGGAGACACATGCTCAGTTGCATCTGTACAGTAACATCAATCAAAACATCAGTCTAGGCCTTCAGTAAGAGGCAAAAAGACAACAACAAAGTCCTGTCATTTCTGTTCATGTCTGAACTGGAAAGTAAAGGCTGCACTGTGTTACAACTTGTATCTTTGAAAGACCTGAGGGCACCATGACTATGTAAGCCATGGAAGGCCCATATCACCAACCATACCCACCAGACACAAAACACAATGTGAAGACCCTCACATAGCCATGCGTCCAGGGCTTCCATGGGAGCTTGTGCACAGGTGGTGAGGTGCCTCAGGCCAGGATGGAATGCTAGGATGCTCCCCTCATGTCAGCTATGTCTGAATTTTAATAAGGGCACTTCAGAGTCTTGTGCCAGTTCTTAAATTCCATGCAGCGCTAGGGACTGAGAAGCCAAGTGAGAAAAAGAGAACTGTCAAGTATATTATTTCTTGCACTACATGCTATCATAGTTGATGGATTTTAACATAACCAACAGCACTCAAGGGAGCATCACCCAACTTCTGTCAACTGAAGGATTAAATAATTAAGGCTCAGCTTCTCAGGTTTTTGAATTCTTCATTTCTTATTACTTAAAGCTCCAAATACAGTTTCAACTGAGTGGTCCTCTAGCTCACCCTGTTTTAACACCAGCCATGATGTCCTGATCCCCCCTAGGACTTGGCATACACATGCTTAAATTAACACAGTCACACTTAAGAACCAACACAAGCCTACACATGGTACTTCACAGGAAACAAAACGTGGTATTTTTCTCAGCCTCATTTGTGGGAGGCAGTTCTCAGAGTCACTTATCTTTTGCTTTCCTTTCCCTTCATCCTTGTGGATGAATTATCAGAGAGCATTTGGATATTCAAAATGAGACAGCTTTTAGAAACAATTCTCACAAAACAGGTAGTTAGTCCTCTGAAAAATCAGGCCTTCTTGGATGTCAGTGCAGATAATCTGAAGCACTCAGTTAAACCGTGCTTACTTTCAAACCATTAATTTTAAAACTTAGAGAGGGGACAGATTATGAGATCATCCACTTTGCTCACTTCCAGCTGCTACTGTCACTATAGATGTTGGGGAGAGGAGACAAGCATATGACACATGAGCAATCTATTCTCTTAATTTACTACAAATCACGTCAACAGCTACTATTAACAGTGGTCACCAACACGTGCTCAGATGTCATCTCTAAGCTCATTCATCACTGAACACCCAGACTTCAGCATCTTTCCAAAAATAAAGCAAACTTCTATTACACTGCCATAGTTCCAAGTTTATATTTTACCAGTCAAAAACACATGAGGTTGAAGTGCTTGGAAGTAAGTAAACTGTCCAGAGGCACAGGCATTGTTTTCTAAAAGCCTTTCTATCAGGCTTTATGGCTGCAAGATTTTCATGAGTAGAATCATCGTTCATCTCTTTGGTTTATACTATTGAAATCTTTAAAATTATAATAAAAAACAAAATGTGAGGCTACCAGGCTTACTACATATCATTTGTATCACATGGATCCCTCTAGCATCACCAAAATCCTTAACTTATATCCAGAAAAAGCTGAAGTGAGAGCAGTTAGCAAACAAGCAGCAATATTAGAAAGCATCTTCGTTTCAGGAAACAACATTGCAGCAAGTATAGACAGAGACAAGAACATAAAGAAGAAAAGCACTAGCACCATATAATTTCTATGTTACCAAGTCTTCAATTACCCTGCAGACAATGACCAAATTTCATCCTTCGCTGTAGAAGAGAGACTGAGGAACAAAGGAAATGTTTTAGAGAGCAATCATATAAGTGGAGCAAGCAACTAGTAAGCAGATAAAGAATTACAAGAGACCAAATGAGACTGAATCACTGCCCCAGGTAAAAAAAAAATAATAAATAAAATAAAAAGAAAGACTGCTGCCCTGTCTTCCTATAGTGGCATTCCCTGCACCCAAATGAAAACCAGATGTCCTGCTCTTCTTGCCCGTAAAATAGAAACAAGGGACACTATACACTATTTCTCTGCAACAATACTACAGAGAAAACTAACCTTCCTTCCTCCTCCCCCTTCACCCCCTAAATTTTTATTTATTGTTTTAAGGAAAAAAATGATCACAGCATTCACATTTCCAGAGTTTTCAAATTAGTACTGCAATTTTTTTTCTTTTTAATTATCTCCTGCTTATTAAATGTTTCTTTAGAACAAACAATATTTAAATATAGAACATAACTGCTGTATTTGGCATCCAAGAATCAGGTATTAAAAAAGAACAGAACAAAATACAGCTAAGCACACATCACAGCATGATAGACAGTCTAAGAACCCACAGAAAAAAGAAAAAAAATGATTTGAGAAAAGGAATAAACTGACAAAATCTTTCATTACTAACCCAAATTTCATAGACTAATAAAAGGAAATTTCTCATGGTATGTTTAGTGAAACTACTAAGACCTTCTTCTTAATCATTTTGTTGCCATACCATTTCTGATAAGTAATGTTTGAACTAGGTGAGGAAACAGATTCTTCAACCACTCAAATCAAATACAGAAATGTAAAGAAAAACAAAGCTAATGGAGACAGCTTCAGACATGACTATATTCAAGCCATTTCCCCATCACTTGCTTGTAATGCTTCAATACATGTATTCTCCTAATGCTACTTTTTTTGGTAACAGCTGAGTTACCTAAAAGCTGATGTCACTGTGGGAACTGGACTCTGTTTTCACTTACCACTTTCTAAAAAGTAGATCAACATAGCACAAATCACCAAGCATTAACTTGTCATGCATAGGAATAGTTTTGGGGCAGAATGGTTCTCAAGGACTGCAGCAAGGATTACATGCCACTGTCAACCATACCCATGAATTTCCACATTCTGAACACTTCACACTGTGATGTATTCACTTGTGCAAAAGCCTTCAACTTGCTTACAACAAGAGCATAACAAACTCATGCATTTTACGTATATAGACAAAGCAGAAACATATTACAAGCTCTACAGGTAGGGAAACAGGTCTTATCAAATCCTCAGTAACTCAGTGCAAAGTCTCAGGAAATTTATGATGGAACAAACCCATTCCTTCAGCTTCTGCAGCAGCCACTGATAGATTTCAGAACACATCGAAATGCATCACAGGCATTTTAAGCTCAAGGAGTTACAAATTCATTTTTCCTAGGTATGAGCCCTTCTAGCATTTTAATTCCACAGAAATTATATGAGTGAACATTTTCACTATGTAAACAGCTAGCATTCAGTATTAACAATTTTGTTTATGAAGGATCCTGGAAGAACCTGGAAAAATCTTCACTCAAACCATGCAACTTTGAATTTTCTTTTCGAATTTTCAAATGAATGCCACTATCCTAATTTCCACAAACAAAAATTACTTAGCATTTCTTTGCAAAGCAAATATTTTTTTATTTTCTTTTGACATCTTAAGAGGAAGGACAGACTTCACTGAGGAGTCACCACTTGCAAATATCACTCTTTTTGTTAATTTTCTCTTGACCAGTTGTTTGTCTGCTGACAGACTATCATAGAATCATTGGATGTGCTTCTTACCATGGGAAAACATCAAATTCTTAATGATTACCTCTTAGAAATATAGCAGCTTCAGAAGTATCTCTCAATTCAAGTAGAGATATCCTGGCAAAGTCTTTAGACGTTCTGTATTCCCCAGTCTCATCATACCATACAATCACTGAATCCCTGGAGTTGGACTAATGACTTCTAAAGGTCCTTACCAACTCCCCTCCAACAAACAGGGACATGCACAGATAGATCATGCTGCCCAAGGCCTGGTTCAGCCTCACCTAGAAAGTTTTCAGGGACCAGACATCCACCACATATCTGGGCAACCTGTCCCAGTGCCTCACCACCCTCACTGTCAAAGACTTCTTTCTAGATCCTGCTAAACAGTCTATCCCCTTCTTTCCTGTAGCTCCCCACTACATAACAAAAGGCTGCTATCAGATCACCTTAGAGCCTTTTCTTCTCCAGGCTGGACAACTCCAGCTCTCTCAGCCTGTCCTCACAGGAGACACATTTAATCCCTTGAACCCTGTTGTGAGCCTCCTCTGGTCACTCTCTGACAGATCTGTCTTTCCTGTACTGAGGACTCTACATCTGGACACAGTACTGCACCTAAGGCCTCACCAGCACAGAGTAGAGTGGCAGGATCACCTCCGCAACCAGCAGGTCACTCTTCTTTTGGTGCACACCAGGATACAGTTGGTTTCTAGACTTTGAGACCATATCACTGACTCATGTCCAGTTTGCCATCCACCAGAATTCCCAGATCTTATCTGGCAGAGCTGCACTCAATCCTTCCATCCCCCAGCTTGTATTACTAGTGAAGGTTGTCTCAACCCAGGTGCAAGATCTTGCATTTGTGTTTAACCTCATGTGGTTCACCTTGGCCCACTATGCAAGCTTGTCTAAGTTCTTCTAGATGGCATCTCATCCTACTGGTGTGTTGACTGCAACTTACAGCCTGGCATAGTCAGCAAGCCTGCTAAACATGCACTCAAACCCGCTATCAATGTCACTGATAAAGATATTGAAGAGTACTGGTCCCAAAACTGACTCCTGTGGAACACCACTCGTCACTGGTCTCCATCCAGTCATGGAGCCATCAATCATAATTCTTTGAAATCAATCCTGCAGCCAGTTTTGTCCATTGAATAGTCCATCCATCAAATCCATATCTTTCCAGTTTGGAGAGGACACTGCAGGGATACTGTGTCGAAAGCCTTACTGTGAACTGCTACAAATAAAACCTACCTTTGCATGTTTCACATACATAGCATCCTCAGCCTTCAGCAAGGAAAAAGGACACACATAACAGAAAAAAGCCTTCCTTTCCTAAGTAACAAAATAATGCTGCTTAAGGTAAAGATTTAATTTATTATAATTATTTTATCATTTCAACCCCACTCCCACCCCCCCAAAAGCAGTTGTCATTAGGGAAAACACCTAGCTATTTTTCAGGCACTCTCCACACTTTGTACACCTTGCTGTTTCCATCTTTTATCTGTTGAACTCATGTTTTGCTAGGTGTTTATTTCCACATGCTGTCCCTTTTTTTGAGTAACACAGATTGCTTCTCCAGCATATATTTCTTTCCCCACTACTTTGGCCACTGTTTCTGTATAGCTGTTTTGGGTCCATTATTTAGGCTAGCTTACAACCTACGTTATTGATTTCACTCCCATGCAGACATTTAAAACACAAAAATAGCCCAACAACCACTTATCTTTGGTGTCTCATTGTACTAAGTACACTTTCTGTCCTCCTGTAATCTCTGGCATATTATCCTCACTTCTGTTCATTGCTCTTAATAAATAAAATAGGAAAAAGCATACTAACGTTGAACTCTCTTCTGCTTGAATGACTAAGAGTTATTCTTTTTTCCTGCAGGAAGATTTGAAACAGAGTCCTCAAAGCATAGTAAACATACCACTTGTCATTCGTTGGCTCCTCCTTGAGAGATTTGGTAGATGTACAACCAAAGTGAAGCTCTTGGACAAAGCTTCATCTAGTTTCTTGTGTTATTAGAAAAACCCAAACATAACATTCATAATAGAATCACATACTTGTGGAATTATGCATCAAAACATAATTTAATGGGGGGCAAGTTAATTCAAACATAACAGGTGCTGAATGTTCAGTAAAGGCACAGAAATATTATTAGGCCAATATGGTGGACAACATCTTCTGAAGTTCTCAAATAAGGATCATTCCTTGTGATGTAGCTACTGTACATACAGACACACAAAATCTTATGGCTTTAAATTCTTTTCTCTGCCTTCTCTCAGATGCTCTACAGCACATTTGTTTTTATAAAACTGGAATTTCATCTATCTTCCTCAGAGGCCTAAAGAAACAAAACACCAATGATGGGGGTTGGACTCAATGACACCCAGAGATCCCTTCCAACTCCTAAGATTGTATGATCTCATAATCTAATTTCAGGGCTACGTTGTAGTTTGTGGAACAGTATGTCTTACAAACTAAGCATTGAGAAATTGCTTCTCCAGCAATACACTGCATAATGCAAGACTCAGATTTACTATGTTTGTCAGAAGTCTTTACATACTGTACTTGTCTATTCACACTGTACTGAATTCTCCTTTTTAGAAAAGTTTCCTACATGCTCTGTACTAACAAAGATGACATTTACAAGTCTTACCATGAGCCTTTTTTCTCCTCAACTAATTTTATCATGGGTGGGAGTATGTCAGTTATTTATGGCATGCATTTGGGTGGAGTGTGGGGTTTTGATTGCCAACTTGAGGAACTTTTGTTGTTGGACCTCTTAGCCAACTCCCTGATCATTTAAATGTGGATTAGGCTTACTAACACCAAAAAGCCCAGTGGAATGCATGTTAAAAATATCTATTTTCGGGCAGTTATAATAAATTTCAAGTTACTCATCTTAAACTTTGAATCTTAATTACAAGTCACTCAAATATCAATGAACAATATCTTAATTTTTAATTCTGAAGCAACTTATTTTAATGCTTCTGAGAAGGAAGCAGTTGCCCTCCAAAACACAGTAAGAAAGAACAACTTAAGTTTCCTTTTTAATTGGAAACATTAAAATTTCTAGAGTTACATGCAAATAAAGCTTCCGTGAATTACTTTCTCCACATCAATGACAGGGTTCCACTATACAGGCTGCAGTATCTGATTTTGACAGAGTACATTATTTCACTTCTTCATGCAAACACTGCTTTTTCCCTTTCATAGTCTTTAAACTTAGATTAAGAACATCAGATCCAAAGGCAGTCTTCCCTACACTCACTTCTGAGAAGGAAGTAAAATAACCAGGACAAGCCTACGTTAGCTCTTACGTTCTAGGTTTTGGAGAACTGATTTTTGTCTGTTTTTCCATGGAGAGTCATCTGCAGAGAACAACAACAACAAAAAAAAATCTTAAGGAGTGTTTCAAATTCATCAAAAGAACAGGTTCTAATTCCTGCCTATGTTTTCCTCATGAAATTTTGGGAAGCTGGAGTTTTAAGGATTAGCATCTCTTCTAGTATTCCCTTTTATGAGTAACACAATAAACAGCATACCTCCAACCATCTTAGCTACAGCACTGCAAACAGTAAACAGCTTCTAAAACCCAAAATCTCTGGTCTACCTACTCTCCTACTACATTTTCTAGGGAATACTTGACCAGACCTTCGGGTGGCGTAAAGTAAGAGTCAGTGAAGATCAATAGACAACCACAGGCAGTCACATGGTACTCTGGCAAAATAATGAGACATCTACGGAGAGCATTTCAGAAGAACTCCACACAGGTCTTAAAGCTAGTCTCACAGAAAAGAAGAGTAAATCTCCAATTGACTGCATGGATAAAAGATGTAGGCCACCACTACACACAAGTGAAAATCCTAGGCCCAAGGGGAAACAATCATGAGCAATAAAACACAATGCACTGTTATGTGACAATCTTTCCTGACAAGTCTGCTTCATTTGCACAGAAATAAAAAAATCTGTGGATTAAGGGGACACAATTTAACTGATTTATTT
Organism: Lagopus muta; assembly: GCF_023343835.1. Classification (NCBI taxonomy): domain Eukaryota; kingdom Metazoa; phylum Chordata; class Aves; order Galliformes; family Phasianidae; genus Lagopus; species Lagopus muta. The sequence goes on from NC_064436.1 coordinate 16,222,248, forward strand.
ATATTTTTATGAAGCAGACAGTTTCGTACCTCAAAATTTTAAGTAAAAAAAAATTATTTGAATAAAAACAAGTTCCGAATCAAAACTGAAAGCCTAGAAAGAAAGAGTACTAATAAATGACAACACTTCAGTTTGAAGGAAGATGCCTCACACTAGTTACTGAAGAGATTTTTAAAAACTTTCTCATCATGATCAGTGGCAGAAAGGATAGTTTACTGTTCACAAGTTTAGAAGTGGTAATGAAGTGGAAGGAATTCAGAGTACTCAACAGATCAGGAACACAAAAATCTAGAAACTGAATCCCAAGAGCAAAAACTAAAGAGTTTATCACAACAGTCCTATATTTTTTTTTTTAATCAACTCACTTAAACAAGAACAACCTGTCTAGCACTTGGTAGCAGAAAACCTTGAGATTATGAGCCATGTATAATGGTTCCAAATTACAATTCAGAGATGCTACTCCTTCCCTCAACTTCAGGCTGTTAAGTCCAAAACCTAACAACAGTTTAAAGGTCATCACAAATACCTCAGTAGTTTTCACTACAGAAGAACCTAACTAATGCCTGTAAACACCAACAATGACAAATTCCCTTCCCGATTAAAGTTTCCAGGATAAAATAAAATTGAAAATAATTAAGATAGAGAAATCAATAGGCTGGAACAGCCGGATAGTTTTGAATAATGGATAAATTTATGGGAATTGAACTTTGTTCATACACCATTTGTGGACATAACCCAGATTTCCTATTTTTCCTGCATAACAAAGTTTTGAACTATGCATGAGAAGACATTATAGGGAAAAAAAGATCTCTAGCAGGACCGAGATGGATGGGATGGATTATCCTTTCGTTTTTCAGGTTTCTTCTAATTATTCAGAATATGACAACAAAACAATTCCACTGAATAAGTTGCAGGAAAATGTAGACTGTCTCCTTCTGTCCTATTACAACATGAATATTTTCTCAGTAAGAATAAAAACCAGAAACGCAGAAGGCTATAAACTGAAAACATCAAATGCCACAACCAAAACCAGGCTAAACTTTCTCACAGAGCATTTAGCTAAGCTGCCGAACTCCTTTCTGTAAGACTACATAGTTGCAGAGAGCTCCTTGTACGCAAATAAGCACTGGACAAATGAAGGAGTATTGCATAGAAACATACTGCCTTCCATACAGCACTTGCAAGTAAGAAAGTCTTTAAGGAACAAACCCCTGATGGCAAAGGAAGAATATTGGGGAGTGACACTATGACAGCTAATGTCCAGCATCTTGGATTCCTGCTGCCAGTAGTGAATGTTCACTGTTGCAATTTCAGTAATTTCTTGGCTGTATATAATTAGAAGCTAAGTTACTTGCTCTTCTAGAGCAATGGGACATCATGGCTTAGTATGAAAAATTTCCACTGTTATGAAATGTTGTTTTAGACAGATGGGTTTCTCAACTTCATTCGTATATCAAAATCAATATATTCATTCACTCTGAGCTTGCTCATCAAGGCCAAAAAGCTAAAACAACAAAATATCCAGTAGCTGCAGAATAGTTTCTAGACAAACTACAATTGACTGATACTCTCATTCTTAGACATTCCAGACACAAATAAGGCCATGACAGCACACATTAACTGGAGCTCCAGCATTTAAATTACATAAAACTCTTCTCCTTTATAAATCCACAAAGCCTTTAACACTTAAGAGATTTCAGTGACTTGCAATTTCAACAAGCAAAAAAAAAAACAAACAAAAAACACCCCACCAGTATCCTACAGTGTAGCTCCGAATCCTCTGAAACAGCAACACCAAGAGATACAATTGAGTTTGGAAAAAACAAGTGTCACATCTGCATTTGACATTGTTCTGTGGACACTCTCCCATGTCTTTGTACTAAAAGCTTTTAGCTAGAAGCATTGTTCAAGGAGATTGCTGCAAAGCTTTGTTTTCTTGTTACTCTAAGCATCCCAATCTTCAAAAAGCTGAAGACAGACAGTCATGACCTAAGTAAAATTTTAATTATTTTAAATTTGAAAGGACAAGGGATTCATGAGGTTTGGGATCTGCATGAGGAGACAGCTAGCATCAAGATTTCTTCCAACATTCAGAAACCACCGACAGCACATATTTTAAAATGCTATAGAACTTCTTGTAAATTTTTTAACTAATGCAAATAGTTGTGGAGAAACACGACACTGCCCAAGTCCAGCATCCAAAACCAGCAATGTGTCCCTCTGGGACCAACCTCTAACTTTACTTATTTTCACCTAATGAGCTCAAGCATCCTGCAATGATCATCTGAGGTTCTTCTGCACTCTCAGGCAGGGGAAAAGATCTGCAATAGTTTTCAGCATGAAAAAGCTTTGTGAACATTAGGCTGCTGATAAAGCCTTAGACAACTTACTAGAGCATCCTCTAAACTCTCTGTAGGTGTCTGAATTGAAACTGATATAGTGAACCTATAATCACACATACATGTACAGTGAGAAGACACCTGGGCAGCTTGAGTTCTGACTTGTAACATCAGCATTACTAATTGGACTAAGTACTAATTGCATCTTTTTGCCTCCCAGACACCAAGAGAATTCCAGGCTTCCCTCCTCAGATTTCCAACAGACTGGAAGGATTTGTTCTAAAGATGACAAGTGAAATTTAACTTAAGTACTTAAAAATAATCTGCAAGATCTTTAGAGTTTACAAGCAGATAATTTTAGTCAACATAGATATTTGAATCCCCTAGTCTAACAGGTTACTCTTCTGTTGCATTTTTTTTCTGGGTAAAATTAAAAAAAACTCCTAACACAAACAAACCAATACAAAATAATAAGAAGTCTTGAGTACTGTATTTCTCCATCCATCGAAATTACACACCCCTCAAGATAGTTTCAGACAACAGCACAGAATTCTTCACCCAAAGATTAATAAAAGTTGTTTTATATTCTACTCACAAAGTTTTATTTAGTTTATAATGGCTTTGAGAGAAGTATTATGGGTGCGCAACAGTCAATCTCTTGAGACTGGGGAGGTGTTTTTGGTGAGTCTGCTTGAGTATTAAAGGCAAAGAGAAGCAACAGCATGATTAAATTGAAGCCAACACTGCCCTGAGCATAGCTTTCCTTCAGTGCCACCCATTAGGACATAAGGCATTCTCTGCCCCAACCACACAAGAAATGAAGTGATTAATTCTCTACAAGCACACATCTTGAAGCTACTGCAATGAATGCTAAGAGATCAACTAGCATCTCATGGTGCACAGTGTCTTCTAGAGTTGAGTTGGACCACACAAATCCAATTATTATAGCATATTTATCACATTTGGATTGAACAAAACAAGTCACAAGTTACTGTTGTCAATTCAGGCTGCCTGACTCCTACTTATTAACAGTATTTTCAAGTATTAACTGACACTAAACCACCTGCTTCAGTTTTTCCAGCTCTTATCCAAAAGAAAACTAGACATTTATATGTGGACTTAAGCCAGTCCTGGCTAAATACTGTGACACAGAAGAAAGACTGTCAAAAAACACACGTAGAACAACACTATCACAGTTCATCCTACTTCACGTGAATTCAGGTAGGAAACACTGGAAATACAGATAGCCTAAGGAAACAAAACCATCTCTGTTCTCTTTACACCAAAACATCTTTCTTTCTATTCACAGACATGGGAAAAGACAAAAGCTTGAATATACAATGCTCTACCACCCCGATTTCACAATTGAACAGAGCCTGAAACTGTTCAAGCTCTGGTATGCTCGGCAACTATCCATAATCCCCATCACTGCGCAAAAAATTGTCTGCTTCTATGACAATTTGAAGTAGCTCTTGTAGCTTACTGCATTGCCAATACAAAATGTTTAAGCTGGGAAAATAAAGGAAGGAGGAAGAAAAAGTAGAAAATAGTAAAATAGTAAGTTATCACTTACTACAGAACTCAAAACTTTATGTACCAAGGAGGAAATACGTTAGCAAGGGAAAACACGTTGAAAGGCAGTGTATGTCACTAACTGTGGCAAGTAGGATAGGCTAAATGGATATTGATAGAGTAGTACTTCAGGAAAGCCAACTCATGATGGTTTGGATGATTTGTATAATAGGATTACTGTTTTTTTTTTTTCCTTTTTATTGTGCAGTAGTCCTATGCAGTGCTTGACTGAACACTATTTCATACATTCACAGCTAAAGAACAAAACAGTTTATCTGACAAGCATACCCTACTCCCCAAGTCCAGTGTTTCCTAATCTTGTTACTAGTAGGCACAATTACATCAAGTACTGATGATTGAGAAGTGGAATAGAGTATTCAGAGTGAAATCTGGCCTTGGACCAAAGTATCTCAGATTCTCAGGTGTTCAGCTTCAACGTGGCCTAGAAAAACAAAACTGTTGACATGGCATAAGTACTCAAAGGCCAGAGCAATCCTAAACAGAAAGCAAACAAAGTGAACAGAACACAAGTGTTTTAGGCTTGACTGAAAGCATCATTCTTTTGTCTTCTCCCATCTTCCTCTTCTAAATGCACTCTCAAGGAGTGCCAGTCCATGCTAAGATGGCTGAGAAAACAATGAGATAAAACTGGCTAAGGGAGTGAATAAAACTCAACTACAACCTTCATTCAGCTGCCACCATACCAGCCTTACCTTTTTACCTCTAATTGTCATCTAAAATCTTACCAGCCTCCAAGATATACTAGGCAGATCAAAGAAATAATGGTATAAGCTGAATAATAATCAACAGACTTAAAATAGCTTTTATTCATGAAGATAGTCTCATTTGATACGATATTAAGAGATGAAGTGATCAGACCTCAAGAGCATTCTTTCATAGCATCAACATCATGTTTCTTGCAGCTGTAATCTTCAATAATATCTACCTACTTCTTGATGTCTCCGAATGCAACACCTGCTCAGATGATTAATGCTGACTCTCACAGTAAAGTGCAGAGACCAAACACACTAAGGAAGAACAAAGAATAACCTAATATTTCCAGGTATAATTTCTCTTATATTACAAGTAACATCTCATTTATTTCCAGCCTCTAGAAACTTATTTCATTAAGTTTTATTATTAACCAAAATCTGAACATCTGCGATCCTTGGCATACATTTCCCTAACAACAGGAGCTAAGCAGAAATGTGTCACAACTGTTCTGAACACAGAGCCCAGAAAAATCTGTGAGAACTCCATATGGAAACATCCCAAGCACATATAGGGCTTAACAAAACTAAGCAGTCAGTACAGTCAATCTACTTGGAGACATGACTGAAAGCATACTATTGTGCCGAGTATGTCATCAGTTACTCATAAAGGTAGACTCTCACTTCAGGTATTAGCAGTGTGCTGATTAGCATATTAGCAGTGTGCTGATTCATTTTTGCTTGTTTTTCTCTTACTTCACAAGCAACTCCAATGTCAGTTCAGCTAATCTGCTCACCAAAGCACTACTGATCAACAGAAGAGTGTTACAGTTACTTCTGTTTTTCATGTTAATATATTAACAGAAATTAATCTTGTCTAGCATGTTCAGACAAAGCTGATAACAAATAGAATGTAGTCATGTGCTTCCAGTTAATGTTTTTTTTTCCTACTGCGTAACCCACTGGCAAATATCTGCCCCAAATCTCTCCTGGCGGTATTCCACTGAGTGTGCTCTGTTTGAGTGTTCTCCGCTTTTTTTTGAGCTTGGACTGCAATAACTTGTGCTTCTCAAGCTGCACAGTTCAATTCAAGCATCACCAAACATGGAGCATCAGTCAGGCTCCCTTACCCCTAAGCTCCTGGCTTAAAAATGTATCAGATCTTCACAAATTCTGTTATTCATCCCAAAACAAATAAAAGAACTACAAGCAGTGCCTTACTGGAAGAAAGTTCCTCTGACACAAAGGTAAATACATGTCTATACTTCTTGCCCCCCATCTTCCAAATCAGCCCTGACCATGGCAAATGCCAAAAACTATCTTGCCAGAGAAAGAGGCACTCTTTTAACAAAGAGAGATAGTGTTCAACAGACAGATGGGTGATTCAAAGGACAGACTGCAACTTCTGGGGATGAGCCAAGCAAATCCCTTTCCCATCCCCCTCCGAAGAGATTTAAGCACTGTTGTACAGACTTGCTTACATTTGCCTAAGCAACTTGAATACTTCGAAAACAAAGTAAAGTACTCTCTCTCAAAAAAAAAAAAAAAAAAACAAACAGTAAAATAAAACACACCAAAAAATAACAGCAACAAAAATCTTAAATCCGAACCTCTGTTTAAAAAGTAGAAGATTTTAAATACTATCGTTTCATAGACAGCTCGGATAAAATCCTAATCCTTCTAATGTCAAGGAAGCCCTTGAAAGAACATCCATACTTATGATCAGCCTTTGGGTATACCTACATCAATTTTCTAAAATAGCAGTAAGTTCTGACATGGCATGCATGTCACAGCCTACAAATTTCACATACAACATCAGGATTACTGTAGGGAACCTGCTTTGGCAGGGGGGTTGGACTCGATCTCTGGAGGTCCCTTCCAACCCCTACAATTCTGTGATTCTGTGATTATTTTTCTCTGTAATGGTTATGAGCTAAATTATTTCAATACACACACTTGCAAAGCTTGCCAAAGACCAGAAATTAAGATGCTACATTAACTTTAAGTACTCAGATACTGTTAATACTGTCACAAGGCCAGATTTTTTTTTCTCCCCCCCATGCTGCCTTTGTAAAACTTTAGATCTCCTCACCTTTTCAAAGCTTTTAAAATAAAGGCCCCCTTTCAGACCTACAAGCAGGCATGGCTTAAAGTAACAGTGACTTTAGAAATCTCCAGGTCTAAAACCTGCATCTTTCGACAGCTGAATACCAGCTACTGCCAAAGAGCAAAGTGGAGCTGACTGTGGTGTTTAACGCAATGATTGCACACATTTTAGAGCTGCAGGAAGAAGCAGTACCAGAATTTAAGAGAAAACTCTACCTGCTGACTAACTTTGTTTTCCTTTCATAGACACTACTATAACTCATTTATCATAATGAACGTACCTACTTGGCTTGGTAATAATTACCACAAAGAACATACTATCAGGTTAACAAGATCTGTCAGCAGAAATAAAGTGAGTCAGTAGCTTTCAATAGAGTTTTGCCAATGGATGCTGACAGAAAGGCTATCGAATCATTTAATCATAGAATCCTTGAAGTTATAAAGGGCCTTTAAAGGTCATCTCATCCAAATGCCCTGCAAAGAACAGATAGATCAACTTGCCTGCTCCAGCCTCCACTTGAAAGTCTTCAGGGTCTGGTCATCCACTACATCTCTGGGCAATGTTCCAGCGCCTCACCACCCTCACTGTCAAAGCCTTTTTCTTTATATCCAACTGAAATGTAATCTCTTTGAGCTTGAAGCCATTTCCCCTCATTCTATCACCACAGACCCTGCTAAAGAGTCTATCCTGTAGCTCCCCATTAGAGGCTGAAAGGCTTGCTGTTAGGTCACCTCAGAGCCTTCGCTTCTCCAGGCTGAACAGCTCCAGTTCTCTCAGTATGTCCTCATAGGAGAAGTTTTCCAATCCTTTAGTCTTTTTTTTTTTTGCGGCCCTCTTCTGGACACTCTCCAACAGGTCCATATCTTTTGTACTGAGGACTCCACATCTGCATGCAGTACTCAAGGTGAGGTTTCACCAGCACATAGCACACAGGCAGGATCATCTCCCTCAACTTGCTGGCCACTTTTTGGATGCAGGCCAGGATACAGTTAGCTTTCTGAACTGTGAAAGCACATGCTGGCTCATATCAAGCCTGCCATCCACCAGTACCAAATAGTAGCACTATCAGTAACCCCTTTAGAACCATCTGTCAAAACTATCTTTTTTCTAGTAGATATTAAATCCAAAATGCTCCCAGGCACAGAAAAACTTAAACTACTTGTACCATTACAGCAGTCTGAGCTAGCAGAGCACAGTAGCTTCAAGGCAATTACCATCGCTACACGTATCTTGATTAGTAACATTTAGCCACATAAGTTTGATCCATTGTCCCCCATGTTTCCTTCTCATGCCTCCAAACCAACAGAACAGCCAAGTATGATTCCCCTTCAAGAGGCCAGTGAAGGACTCTGTTTTGCTGCTTCACTTCACATAACATACCATACTGGAAATCTAGAGGAAAAAACTGAGTTAGGAACAAAAGGACTCAGGAAGAAAGAAGCAAACAACTATCCTTGTTTAGATGTCATCAACATGTTTACCACTCCAAAAAGATTTCAGAGCTAGTCCTACATTTTGCTTTTTATACTAGTTCCATTAATTATTCCCTTGTTTCTTACTCCTGAACACAGCAAGCATTTTCATGATTCCCACCAGCTGCTTGTGCCAGGGCAAGTTCAGATTGGATTTTGGGTAAAATTCCTCTGAAAGAGTTTAAGTGTTGGAACAGGCTTGCTCAGGGAAGTATCAGAGTCACCATTCCTGGAGATAATCAATACATGTGCAGATGTGGCATTGAGGGACAACATTAAGCAGGCATGGTGGTGATTGGTTGACAGTTGGACTCAATGACCTTAGAAGTCTTCTCCAACCTTAACGATTCGATGATTATAAAGCACACATCTGAAATGTAGTCAGGGAAAAACCTGCAAAAGAACTGAGACTTAACAACCTTTTATCATAAATGCATAGATGGTGTGTAGGAGGTGTAAAGCAGCATTACTAAATCTGTCAACTTTCCTGTGAATTATGAGCACATCACCCCTTACAAAAATAGGCTGAAGGAATCATTGTGCTGATGACCATGAATAGCAAGCTCACCACACTTGTTTAGACAGCAAGTCAGCTGTATTTGAATATAATCCCTCCTTCAAAGCTACTAAAATACTTTTTATTATAAAACAAAAAGAATTACACAATTTATTTGAAATACTTATGTTTGGAAAAAATTGTTCTCATATTTGAAATCTGTATTTTAAACTCAAAGCCAGCAAGATGAACTAACTGGCACAAAACTTCTAACAGCAGTTTCCAATTCCTGCCTGCTTGTCATGCAGCCCTGTGCTACAGTCTGTCAAAACATTCAGCAGCTCCTCCTCTTTCTCTTTATCTGAATAAAAATATATTCTCATAATGGGGCTGAACACAGCCTGCTTCCATCACCAAACACAGAGAATGCACTTCAGATATATTTTTTAAGAACTCAGTGGGGATCAGAATGATATATCTTTCTTCAATCTGAGTATTAGCATGAAACACTTATTTACATTAACTTTCCAGTGACTTCTCTCTCAACCAGTTCAAATGCTGCTCTCTGGACAGGAAACAAATTCAGCCTTAAGCTCTGTTTGATCTCTGATCTTTCTCTGCAAAAAGATTTACACACAGTATGCCTACCTGAACTCTGACAGCTATACCTGGAGGAACTTGCAGGATATACGTGTTTGTAGCATGCACAACATTATGACCCAATGATTAAACTTGATACAATCAGGAATCTGTAAAGCAGCAGTTGTTCACAACACAAAGTATTACTGAAGTCAGATCAGGGTTAAACAAGCATCTTCTAACCTAATTTTTACATGACTAAGATACACTGAGTGCTAGCTAGCAAATTGAAATGTTTGATGCTCCAGTACAATGTTATTTTTACCTGGTTTGTCTACACCTTATCACTTACCAACTGCAAAGAGATGCACATTTGAAAAGGCTATGACTCCTAGACACTGAAGATCTTGATTCAAGTCAACACTCCAAAACCCAATCAAACATAGGGGTTTTTGTCTGTTCTAGTGACTATGTAGATGCATACTTGCTTAGAATTGAACTATGTAGTCCAGTACCTTTGCAGTATCAGCTGTGCTTGAATCACCTGCTTAATTATAAACACAAGAGAAACAGTCAGGTTAAAAGATATCAGAGGCTAGTTCTCAGTACTGCAACTGCTAATGACTTTTTAGAACTCCCAGACTCTTCCCTAAATGCTCACACAAAGGTAAAACAAACTCCAAATTTTAACATCTTGAGTCCAACTGTTCCACTTGTTCAGATGCAAAATAACTTGAGAGTATTTTGCATCTTCACCTGTTACAGGCTGCTCCTCTTTCTACTTGGGGATGATTTATTGAGCAAGGCAAAAGAAGTTCTTTACTAGCTGATCATGAGTTGACAAAACAAACAAACAACTCTGAAAGCAAAAACAAAAAGCTTGGAGGACAATCAATAACACATCCTAGACACCATATTATAGATGCCATATTATCTCAGCCTGCTTCACTCTTGCAAAAACCAGTGTTTCTAGAGGACAACTTCAGCAGCTTATACCTCCACTTTCCACATAGAATATTTTGCATTAGGCCACTGGCAAAGAAAGGTCTGAAATCCACCTTTTCTGACGTATTTCTGAGATTTTTGATGTAGCTTTCTGCAATAACAAGTTTTAGTCAGTGGCTAAATCATGGAAGCTTTAAAAGCAAACATTTTGAGACAAGTACTTTAAAACTGAAAACAAATACTTTGAGACAGGTACTTTAAACTGCTATCAGTGATCCTTACCCAGGCCACTTCACTTCCTTCAAGGGACAGATTTAACACAGCTGAAAGCGAATGAGAGCCACATGTAAATGCTAGTTTACTATAGAGAAGCTAGGTCAGCATGTCCTCCTTTCTCCTTAGTAATATGCTAGCGGCTTTGCAGAAATCTCATACATCCTCTGTGTATCAGCTTTCATCTAGTAGCACAAACTCTCTATCATCAGTTTCATCAGTGGTCAAAGTGGCCATCAAAAATGTATATCATACATCACTGATATTTGCTAATTACCTCTTGTCCTCAAACTCTTTCTGCTGTAATAACTACAGTACTACAAGTAGGTAGTCCTCACAAAAGCATGGTGATTTGTTTCCTCTTTTCCCTCTGTTACTCTTTTAGTTTGTTTAGCTCTTAAGATGACATAGGGCTAGTATTCTGAAAGTACAGACTGAGTTCTCCCTCTCCACAGAGAAGTATTTCCTCTACATTTTAGTCCTTATTTTTTTTAGTTTATAGTACTCTAATCACCACAGCAATCCAGGACCTCAGTTTGCTGCTTATAATCATAGAGCACCCCATTGCAGCATTCAAAGAATACAGTGACAGACAGAAGAACATGTTGCAGTCCTTTGCCAAAATATCATTTCAGCACCTGCCATAAACTTACATTGGTAGCTAAAAAAAAAAAAAAAAAACATCACCAGCAATGTTTGGATTTTACTGTATTAGGAAACAGCCTCAGCTATCTTCACAACACCTGAGAAGATAATGACTTCCAAATAAAAACAGAATGCATCTCATTTGCTCTCCCCACTTTCTGAGAGTAAGCCAATTAGGCTGAAACATACGCTGGTCAACAGAGGAAAGGAACACCAAAACATGGCAGAAGGAGACAATTATTATAACTTAGTAATGTTTGCAAGCTCATCAAGCCTGTACCTGAAGCTGCACAAAAGCACTGCTATTAAGTGTGCATAATTACCATGGGCTACAAAGAGCCATTTCCCATCTGAAACATCAGAATTACCATGCAAGAGTGAGCAAGCAAGAACAAGATTAGTTGGCATGAGTATCATCCCCAAGTGAACTTAAACACATTTCTCTAAGTAAACAGCACCTTCCTGAACATTTCGCATGGATTTGACAACTATTTAAAGCTGGAAAAAAATACACTGCTATGAACAGCACATAAAATCCCACAGATGGCTGCATAGGAAAGACTAGAACACCATGAAACAGAACGGGTGCCAGATGAGTCTGAGAGACTTGCACAGCTCTATATGTACACAGCAGCCTGGAACATGCTATGGGGGCACGTCAGGTCAGTCAGGAAGCAAACTAAAGATGGAGGATTTTGGAGGTGGATGAAAGACTGGAGTAAATACCATGAGGAGGAAAGCAGCACAGGCTGCAAACAAATAAGCTCTCACATTAAATGCAAAGTCACTCTCCTGATAAAACAACAAGAAAGGTCTTCTGCATCCCCTTCCAAAGGTAATGAAAATTTGTGCTTTTCTGTTGTATATACATTTATAAATCATTTTGTAATGACATGTAAAACTCATATTGCAGAATACATTTATCCTTTGAGACCAAGGGACATTGGCATATACAGATTAAGGATGAGGTACTTTATTTCTAAAGTTTCAAGGCTGAATCTGCAGTTAGGCAATTGCTTGGGATGACAGATCAATATCAAGCCACCCAACAGCTTCACAACCTAGCTCTTCCGCAGGTAGTTAGGAATTATGGTCAGCAGTAGTGAAGGTAGCAAGTAGAGAATATCAGCCTGCACTAAAATGTTATCCCACAGCAAGAAATCAGAAGAAAGCAAGAGGCCTTTACATTTAACTGATAGTTGTTTCTGAATTCATGAAGAGCAGTAAAGTCCAGGACATATAGATAAAACCACGAGTTATCTCTCCCTGTGCCTCAAACAACTCAAGTTCTATTTTAGTTGTAGATGTCAATACATGGAAAGGCTACATCACTGAACACAACCTTCCTCCAAACACTGCAGTTTTCCCCTGAGAGGAAAAACACTGACAATGTGCCGTACAACAGGAAAGGTATTTTCTCTGCTAACTAGAGAGGCCAAGCAGAGGTCACAATTCAAAACTTCCCCAGTACCTCCACACTCTGATCAAACACCAAAACTTTATTACTTCTAACTAGAGTCGTGCATATTTCAGCACCTATTTTTCCTAAATTTTTACTTTTCCAGTGCAAATTTCTTTAGATACCTCAAAAGTATTTTAAATGCTGTTGTTCCAAAGTGACACGGAATTGAACTATTTGTGCCTGGAAGTTGCTGCCAGCAGGTGCACATTTATCTGCTGAGAAGTGACAGGAAATTTCTCAAGTGAGAGAAAGGTAAATATGGTATTTACCTTTTTTTTTTTATTCAGTTTTTTCTGAGTTCTGTGGCCTTCCTATTTCCCAGCCTGTTTCCTGTGGGCTTTGTTAGAACGTTTCACAAAATGAAATTGCACCGAAACATTAGACAGTTTCAGTAAGCACTCTGTACTGCTCCTTACAAGGCCATAATGCAGTACCAACACATGAAGCATTTAAAATAAATCCATGTCGCTTGTTTCCTCTTGGTGTCTCTATGTAAACCAGGTGCTTCAAGTGGCTTCAATTGCAACTGTCCAGTTAATTTTGCATTGAAAATACAAACTGATGAATCAAATGCACTTTGCCTTATGGAGCATTCATACATGATCACAATGCAGGTTCACAATTCTTGACTTTCATACCTCTGGACTGCCTCCATGATTCCTGAGCTTTCCTACTCCAAGAACAGATATCCAGTGTTATGAAAGGGAGATATGACAGTGTACACAAAATCCAAAACCTTAATGTTGTCTGCTATAGGTGCCTTACATTTTAGAATGAATACAAGTTTCCTGTATTAATTTGCTTCAAAAACATGGATTAGCTTCTCACAAGTATTTTGTTATTCAATACGCTACTGGTAACCTTGAGATTAGAGGAGTTCAAACCCCTGAAAGAAAGGACCAGACAAAGAAGGAAAAAAAAAAATAATAAAAAAAAATCAATCTAGCTCTCCTGTAGTCAGACAGTTTACTGAGAACTCCCCCTCCTTACTATATGAATTTGAAGGAAAAGCTAACAAATGCTTTTACTTAATAGGAGCCTCTTGTGGTTTGACTAATGAACAATATAGAGCCCCTATTGGGGATTAATCTCTCCCCTCATTCTTCTACTCTTGATCCATCTAACTGAATTAAAAAGGAAACAACACTAAATCCTGATAAATACCCTTTCTGCTTTGCAGCAGATATTTATACATTATTCACAGATAAAGAAATGAAGTGGAAAGGGGAAGAGTAACCCTATCTCAAAGTACATGCCCTTCATTAGGGACAATTTAAATAGAAATGTAAAACAAGTACCATCTGATAGATGCCCAGTTTTACCTACATGAGCAGACCCACTTATCTAATGCATCTATCGCACTTAGTCTTCCCCAAAGAACACTATCTGGTGGTCATTCTATCACAAATAAAAGCTTTCTGAAAGCACAGATTACTGCTACTATTGCTACCACAGACAAAGCTTAAGTGTCAACATTAAAACCACAGCTAGGCCCATGCTTAACAGCCAAAAATTGCCTCCCCTGCAATGCAAAGACAGAATGGACACTGCTTGCTACACTGAACTACAGTTCAGACCCTCTGGCTACTTGGCAGCCTCAGTAGGGATCTAGATTACATACTTGTAATCATAAACTTGCTCATTCTCAATTTCGACCTTAGATTAGAGCCACAGAAGACAAGAATTAAAGGAGAGAAGTAGTCCAAAGAAAGCAATTGGACACCACTGCACCTGCTCAGACCACTTGGACTGCAGCACCTACAGAAAAGCACCAGCTCCATAAGCTAATAAGGCAGAAGTTACTTCTGCATTTAACATTGAAATCTTATTTTAAAATTCTTCTTAATTCTGGAAGTCACCTTTCCTCATAAAAAGCTCTAGAATAAAGGAACACACCTGCTTATTGTATCAAGACAATAACAGTTAATGTTTCATGTATCTTACACTAACTGCCCTGCTTTTTCTTGGGGTCAGCTAGCTAATAGCACGACATGTAATGGAAAGGTGGAAAAACTCACTAATCCCTTTCTGAAGGATGAAATAGTATATTTATATTCAGCAATTTCTCCTTGGAATTTTTGAGTTCACCTACAGACTGGAAAGATGTGGAACAGTGATTCTCCAATGAGCCAGGTCTTCTGCAAGATATTCTGAGCGTAAAGATGGTCAGAATGTAAGAAAATATGAATATTCTGTCAGGACGTATTGTTTAAAACCAAACTTTGGAACAATCAGACTTATTCTGTAAAGTTACTCTAAAAAAGGGCATTCAAATCAGCTTTAAAAATTTCAAGAATAGTGTGAAATGTAAGCACTCAGTATGAAAAAATACGCAAAACATTCAAAAGATAAAAATAGAGAAAATTACAGTAAAAATGAGGAAGGACCTGTTTGAATTTGTCCATATTACTTTAGTGAAATACTCAAGTCAGTTCTAAGCTTTTGGATCTTACAGCATAAGAAAATACATAATAAAAACCTCTAAGTTTATCTCTAAATTTTTAAACTGCAAAACCTAAGTGAAAAAAAGCTGAAAAGAAAATCTTTTAAACTGAAGGTGGCAATCAACACTTCTTTAAGGAATATTTAGGAATTCTTACATAGTAATTTCCACATTAAAGGCAATTAAGAAGGTCATAATTATTGAAAAAAATGCCTAATGCCCAAATTAAACATCATCCTACTTGACCCTCAATACTTGGTAAGCCATAATAAAGCAGTAAGCTATGTTATCAGCTACATAATTACCGATTTATACATTAACTTCTCTATTATCTACTACAATAATTTTGTTTTCACAAGTGTTATTCAGAATGCAATGTGTTACATTAAGAGGCACACTGGAAATAAAAGAGATTTAGCACTTAAAGATACTGAGCATAATCTTAAGGATGATGCTTGCTACCATGTACCTTAGTAAGATCTTCAACACAATTTAACTAAATCTTTGCAATGTTCATCAAATATTTTGAGGTTTGAACTTGACTGTTAGCTTTGCTGGCATTTCCCAGCTAGAGTATTATAAATACTATTATTCATCACAGAAGTCAGAAAACTAAAACGTATCTGCTCCTGCAATGCTAGAGGACCAAAAACCGAGAGATAGCATGAATATAGATTATTCAACATTTAATTACATGATGGAAAGTGAAGCAACGACACCAGAGCAGCAAAGTCCTACGCTACAGCAAGAGAGGACTAGCTCAAATGCAACAGCAGTGGGCAAAGAAACAAACTAAAGAAGCTGCTTACCTTCAGAAGATCCCATACATACAGGGATCTCTAGACAGATACCCTCGCCTCCACTGCCAACCCTTAAAAGAGGTCTAGGAAGGGGGGGATCCTGGCTTCACCCCTCATGCTCACTCAGGTACACTGCATGCACCTGAGCTCCCTTTGGTTGGCCCTGCTTTCCCACCAGGTGCTCAATCACTGCTTCAGGCCATGACTTAGCATTTCCACTACAAATTACCTATTTGGAAGAAATTAACTTGATAATTTTTATTTTGTTCTAAAGCAATATTATAGAACAAATAATCAATGGTTGTTATATCTTCATATTATCTATATACACACACACCCCCTGAGCTAAAATTGCAATACTCGAAGTATTTCATAGCTTTCTTAACTTAAAAAGAACACGTTCATTTGTACAGTAAACATAATCATTAATCTGACATTTTTCTTCACCTTTTACACGATTATTTTAGAAGCACACTGCCACTATACACAGACCTAAGGACATGCAGGCACAGTATAAATATAACACACAGCTTATATCAGTATACCCTAGTATCTTTTTGTTGTCTTTTCTTAGCAGAAAAAAGGCAGCATAAAGACACTGTTCTCTTATGCTTCCAGGACAAGTTACAACAATGACAAATAACAAGTATTATTGGTAGTAGATTTTAAAATTAGTCTTCAATTTACAACTAGTTTATAAAGAGTTATCAATTTTTAATAGGTTCTGTGCAACATACTAATATACACTACAAATAATTCTAACAGATCCACGTCAGCAAGACATGAAAACTTTTGAATTCTAGATCATGTTACAAATTCTTTGTCATTTACTGAAATGCTACTCAGTGCATTAGACCTTTTAACAGTAATACAAATCCAGTAACTGAAACCATCTTTGCTGCATTAAGTAGTGAGGTTCTGCCAGCATGTATGCTCTCTGGGACAATTCTCTGACTAACACTATCAAGACAACCCTGTCACTCGCTGTCACAGCAGTCACACTGACTGGTGTAGCCTCAGCTGGATGCCTGTGCCTGCTCTTCCTGCATTAGAGGCTCTATCTTGTAACTTGCACTGCCCAAGCAAGTGATGTCTTGCACACAGGATGGCTTACATTGAAGAGGATCTTGAAGTTCACCTATTCCAGGCCCCTTGACATGGGAATGATCGCCAATCACCAGATCAGGCTGCACAGGATTCCATCCAACCTGGCCTTCTGTGCCTCCTGAGATGGGGCACCAACCGCTTCGGACAACCTTTTCCAGCACCTCACCATCCTCTCAGTAAAACATGTCTAACCTAAATCTCCCCTCTTTTAGTTTAAAACCATTCCCCCTTGTCCTATCACTATCAGAGAGTGTAAAAACCTCAGTCCTGCTTGTAAGCTCCCTTCAAGTACCAGAAGGCCATAATAATGTCTCCCCAGAGCCTTCTCTTCCCCAAGTTAAACAAGCACAATTTCCTTAGTCTTTCTTCATAGGAGAGCTCTTGGATCATTGCGGCCCTCCTACGGACCCACTCCTACAGTGGGACACAGCTGCATGCTTTAGGACAATCCCAAATAGATGTCTACCAGAAAACACATCTGCTAGAGACACTGGCTAGCCACACTCAAGTTCAAGGAACACATTAGTTAGTTGTGGTCTATTACACCCAGTTTAAAGTATCCTAAGGCTAACAGAACTTTAGGAAAGGCTGTTATAGAAAAAGATATACAGAGTTACATAGAGATTTAAACTGTATGACTCCCTTGGCCTTTCCCTTATTTCTCAAGTTCTCCTGCTTCCAAGGCTGGATACAGATGCTGACACTAAATTGCCCCATGTGAATGGGCAGTATTCTGAATGCCTACATTCAAACATCACTGGAAAAACCAAGGCATATCCAATATCCTAACTGCACATGAATGCAAAATATACTAGGCTTTAAAATAACTTAACCTGATTGGATTTAGATGACATTTGTGAAATGGTTATTCAATTCCTGCAAGTCCAATAAGGCACAAGATGCAGTAGAGCCTGTTAGGAGCTGCAGATACTGATCAGCTAGCTGAACAGCCATGCATGTAGCTGACTGAGAAACTCAGTCTAAAAATACCAGTATCAAGAATCAAATGAATGCTTTTTTGTATCTCAAGAACAAAGCACCAGTTCAGAATAACAGAGCTATTTATGGGGCTATGAAATAACACGCATCACATTGTGGATGCTCTTTAATTTCACAGATGTGATTTCATTACATTACAGCCATCATAACTCATATGTATTATAATGTACAGAACAGAACTAAATCAAAGTCCATAGAGATTTGCATCATGTTTTATAATTATAAAGCACTATAAGCTTACATTAAGATGAAAAACATTAGTTATGGTCAATATTAATAGGCAGCTGCATATTAAAGCAACAATGATATTTATGGCATCAATTAAAGGGTTCAAAGAACTACCAGCAAAAAAGATATCCTCAGTGCTAAAGTACCAAAGAGCCAGTGATAAGCAATACCAGAAACTAAGTGTGTACACTACCATGGTCACTCCACACTCCTTTGTCCCCCTGGCAAGTTCATTAAGTACTTTAATTTGTAAACCTTGAAAATAGCTTTTATGAAGAACCACTGGCACATCAAAAGCAACATTTTCTTTATATTTGAGCAAAAACGGACTAAAAAGCCCCCCTGGGAAACCTCCTTTGAAAAAGAACAAATCCACTAGTGAGATGTTTTCCAGACCAATCTATCACAGAGGAGTGAATGCCTACCACAGTCTAATACCGCTTTCTTATCCTGATTTAAGCAGCAATAATCTTTGTAAGAGACAGAAATACGCTATAATAATACATGAGAATAAAGAAGAGCATTTAAGGACTCAATTTTAACAGCACCTCTGGACACTAAATGGAAAAAAAATACACAATGGAGCTTCAGTTTAAAAATCAATATGAAACCCATATTACTGTGAAAATACTAGTATTCTTCAGAACTCTATTTTGTCATTATCAACACAAATACTCCTACACAAAGTAGCATGAAAGGAAAAGTTTGGGGTTTTTCTGGGTCATTTTCATCTCCAACTAATACTAAACGCATTTTAGAAAGCATCATTTCTATCAGCTGCCTAGGGTCACTTTGTCTAGCTTAAGTGGAAGAGTATGACTTCAGTATATTAGCAGAAAAAAAAAAAACACAGTAAATCTTGAGACTGCGCAAATACGTAATGTTCACCTCTGTACCGAAATAGAAAAACCTACAGATTTCTTTCCCCCCAAATACAACGAGCTAGAGCAAATTTAATTTCACAAGTTCAATATCATTCAGAAAAATTCACAAGTTCATGCCACTGTATTCATAGAAGGCAGGGATCGTCCAGCTGGATTTTGACTTTTAATGTATCTAACCTGTCAGTGGGTTGGTACACGATCCTCTCTGCTTTTTATCTGCAGACAATACCAACTGTGGTGTTAAACTTTAGATTCACCTGCTTTATCTTTCAGCTCTAGAGGCTTCCTTTTCAGTCCCGAGTTAGTTGGAGAAAAAAACGTTATCTTCCCATTCAATACAATGGTAGTCCTACAGCTATTGGCCCCAACTAGAAACTACTAAGTTTACTTTAGTTCTCAAATACTGCAGGTTGTCAAAATGCAAGCTATCAACATCAGCATTTTTCTTTGTTATTCATTTGTTTAGCCCAACCCTCATGCTACCAAAACGAATCACTCAATTGGCCCCTGAATTCAGAAGTGCCACCCATCCTTTACTTCATCACCCAGAAAAAAGCATAAACAAACCAACCTGTTTAGCCAGCGGATCCTTCTTCACCAAGCCAGTGGCTGCAGCAATATTCCCTGCTCCTTCCACTGTCTTCTGGGCCACTGCCGTCACCCCTGTCACCACAGCTCCCCCAACATTGGATACCTGCTCTTTGGTCTTCTCAGCCACTAAGGATAAACAGAAGATGGAAAAACATTACAGATTTTGGAACTGGAGGTTACTGAGTTTTTCAGAGTCATATTTATCACTGGCAGCCCAATGTCATGAAAGGGCCTCAAGTGGATCTTCAGTAATGAAGATTACTTCAATTAATCTGATCACAGTGGAGCAGGAAAGGTAAAAGCAAGCCTCATCTGTGGCCCTTATTACACCCAACAGACAGTGTAATACCTAATTAGTGCACTCCACATAGCACATTTTGGAAATGCATTCAAATTATTTCAAACACCCTGCTGTATGTTACTTGGCATGGAAGACTCTTATTTTAAATCTTAGACTCAAAAGCTTTTGATTACTTCTCTTTTTTAAAGTACGTGATTAATAATCAAAGCTACTACTGCTTGACCAGAGCATTTCTAATACAGCATTTTACCTGATTTGCTGAGATTTCTGCCTCACTGCTAATCCTTCCATCCATAACATACAAACTACAAAAAGATTGAATGCCAAAAATGCCTAAGCAAACTGGATTAGTAACTAATTTCAAAGCCTTAGGGAAACAAACTCATTTAGCCTACATATACATCAGCGGCCAACGTTCTACCTTTCAGAGTATTACTGGATTCTTTCTGCTCATTCATTCCCAAGGGCTCTTTTCCCTTGCAGCAACTTGCATTCCAGTGAAACCCCTCTAAGAGTAAAGAGATGAGGTGAACTCATGCCTTCAAGTCACAGGATCAGATATTCAGAAAAAAGAGCACTTAAGAAAACAAGGGAATAGTCTTCAAGAATATCCAGCACATAGCTTCGTTACTCTAATTCTGTATTTTCTCCAATCAAAATTCCATCTGACCCATAAAATGCATTCATAACTCTTGCCGCATTCCTTATGAGCACAGGCTTGATATACAGGCTAACCTTTCAGAAATTTTTTGAAGGATATACAAATAAATGATTTTTTGCAGATAAACTCGAATTCTTTAACAGCTTACAAAAAAAATCAGCTTTATATAGCAGAGGGGATGCTGCATAGATTGCCATGATTGATATTAAGTAATGGCAAAGTCTATAAAGGTAGTAAAATCTCATACCAAGTACAATGTTTAAAGACCTGAACAATAGATATCTACTGACAAGGCAAATGATTTAATGCTTATTCTAACCAGCTTTGTGTGAGAAAAGAATATACACAATTAAAACAGTGAAGATTTCAAGGCATCCAAAGCTGCTGACAAACTCCTAACCTGTTATTTTTCCTAATAGCTTAACACTTGGTACAAAACCAGTAAGCTGGTTCTTTAGAAAAATACTGTCATTCAGAAACTAGAGCCACTGACATAAATGAAACTAACTATACACATAGCACAGATTTGTAAGCATGCTAGTAGGAAAGGTTCTTTTTTCAGTTTCTAAAGAACACAAACACTATCAACATTCCTATTACCAGAACGATTCTGTAAATAAGCTCTAACTTCATAAGCCTTCAGCTATGTAACTCTAGTGAGATGTGGAAAACAACAAAATAGGCTTCCAGTATTACATTTTTTTTTTTGCTTACACTAAGTAGTAACGAGGGACAAGCATTAAGTGCATATTAATTTATTCTGAATGCAGCAGTCATACCAACTAACAAAATTAATCTGAACACCAGGTTGTTAAATGACTTTAAGCTGTTAAGTCTTTAACAAATTGATATCTGCTTTGCATCACAGTGCTGAGAGAGTAAATTGGTTTCTGTAGAGCTCTACTGTGCTGTGGCCTGATTACTTGTGACCACCTGTGGAATAAGGGATCGTGGAATGAGATATAATAGCCACATCAAGGCTAACATTGAAATGGAAGTTCTAGTGCTGACTACAACGTTCTACCAAAAGTAGTAGTGTTGAAGGTTTTGTTTCCCCTCGTCATAGACAACTGGGTAATCAAGTTACAATATTCAGAACAATTCAAAATGAGAACTTGCTCTTTTCTATTTTGATCATCACTAGTAGGTGAAAGCCACACAATTCCTCTAAATCAGTGACATTAATTCTTACTAAATATACTTTCAAATACGTATTTCAGACAATAAGATTGCCCTAGGTACTTGAAAAATTCATTTATAAAGAAGCCATGAGTAAATTGTGGGTTTTTCAGTTGATACATTTACTCTAAGATACCTGACAATTAAAATGAATGCAACTGGAATACCAGTGACTACGAATATAAAGAAGCAACCCAAAATGAACAGTTAAATATAAGAATTAGGCAAAAAAATAGACCACAATTGATAACTGCTAAAATTGTGTCACTTCAGGAAACTGACATCTGCTAGTAGTACTGAGGCAGAGGACTTTCTGGCCTTGAGCTTTTTTTTACAAACCAGGGCTTTACTTGGACTACTAGGACAGTCTGTAAACATCCCACCTTGGATGCTGCACATTTCCATGCACTTGTTCTTGGGAGATGAGTAAGATGCACACGTTACTACACATTTAGAATCAAAGGACTATAAACATGTCAATTAAGCAGGCAAGTCAGATACACAAGCTTGTACCCCCATAAGATCAATAAGCAACACTACTTTTTCTCTGGAAGTCTTGAGAAAGGGTGACCTGACAAATAACAAGTCCGCAGCATTCCTATTCTGCAATATCTTGAAGTGGCTAAAGCTGGTAAAAATCAGGTCATACTTTAAAGCAGGAAACTCCTTAAACCTTGTTAATTTCTGGGTTTGGAAAGCCACTAACTGAAAAGGTTATTTCATTGATCAGCACTCTGAGGATTATCAGTGTCTTCACCAGAGGGTTTTACATAATCAAAAATAGGAAAACTAGCAAGACCTTGGAGCTCAAATAGTAGGAAAGAACTAACTGAAAACAGTTTCATTTGGATCTGTGATTCTATTTCACATTCAAATGTCTCTAGCCTCTTGAATCATTTCTTTTTTTTCCAGAAAATGTGTTACTGCATCTCGAGTTTCACATCAACATCCTAGCACATATTAAGATTATCAGAACTGGCAAAATCCTAGTCCTATGGGGAAAAAAAAAAAAAAGACAAGTAGTCCTTTAGAAATACCAGCATTATCACTGCAAATTTCATGTATTTAACAGATTTGATTTCTAGAATACCTTAACTAACATTTTTCAGAGCATCTTTACTTTATATCTTTGAAAAATCAATCCTGTGAATCCAAATCTGTTTTCATCTCCCCTCTTCTACCTACCAGAACAGCACCTCCTAAGTTTGTTTTATTCTATTGCTCCTCCCCTCCATGTCCAAGCAATTCCTCTGTTTTTATACTACCAAGTCCATACTGCCCCATTTTAGAAATTACGTTCTCAGGATTTTACATTAGCTCCTCTCTTCTGTCCTCTGTATGCCCTCTGTCCATTTTTCATTGTTATTCAACAGTCAAACTCCTGTCAACCAGCTGAAATGAGTCAGTATTACGCCAACTGTGGCACAGTAACCATTATTCTCAAGCTATGAGTTACTCATTCCATAAAGTGGATGAGGAACTTTGTCTAAAATTCCCAGTAATATCGTTGAACATTGTACTTATAGGCACAGCACAGAACAGATGTGTTCTCTCTCTGTTTTGATTTATAGTCTGTTATACATCACGCAGAACAAAATTTAATATATCTTCAAATCTGTCAAAAATCTGTTCTCTTAGTTTAAATTTCCTGTCTCACTATATATATTATATCTGATAAAGATGGAGGGAAAGGAATCTTCCACTAAGCTAGCCTACTACAGAAAATCATTGCTTCAACAAGTTTCTCAGAGCCCAGCTTAGTAAAAAAAAAAATTAACTGTTAACTTGCATGCAAGAGTTATCTGTTGTTCCCACATCTGTGATCAAATGGGATATACATGCCCCAAACCTTATTCTACTGCAATCCTCTATTGGTTATAGTAATTATCCTACCGAATATTTCCCTTAATTTAGGTCTAACAAGCAGAGATTTGAAGCCTCGTAACAAGAACATAAATCTATTTAGCCCACAGCTTAGTTCTGAAGGCCTGTCAGAGATGTTCTCATCAACTGTGCTCCTAAATATACACTTGGTTTACTTTTCCAACATTTGAGTTCCTGATATTTCCTGTCAAGTAAAGTCTAATAGTTTATTCTTTGCATTAATCTGTATAAGCACAGATCAGTGATAACCTGGCTGTACAAAAAGTAAAAGAAAAAAAATCCTTTCCTACTCCCATTTTCATTTGCATTGTTTTTTGTTTTTTTTTGTTTTTTGTTTTTTTTTTTAAGCAGAAAAATGCTGCACGTTTCTTGACTGAACATTTTCTTCAAATCTCCACAAGTCTAGTATTTTGCAGAATAAAATTACACATTCTACTCAATGCATTACGGTCAGCTCAAGTTCTCCTGCACTTCATATACATACAATATTTCCATTCATTCTGCCACCTACTAGTTGCTTCAAATTATTGGTTTCTGGTTTCTATTTGTATAATAAAAGATCCCTGTAAATCACTCTGAAATGCAAATTCATTCCTTTTCAGTGTAGACGTACGCATGTAAAGATACATGGCTAGCAATAACTTCAGCATTTGAAAGTACTGTTGCAACAGAGAGATTATGCAGTTAAAAATATTTCAACATCTTCCAATCCATAACAAATTCAAATGAGTTGAACAAAACTCTGAAACATGTTTCATTCCTACAAGCTATTTCCCTCCTATCTTCCCACTCAGCCAGCTCCTGGGAGACATATTGATGAGTCACAACCATCTTTTAGGAGTGAAGGGAGCGATGGGGCACACCCATACTGTTGTTGCAGTAAGACCTAATCTAAGAAGTCACTACCTGTAGTGGAGTGTTGAAAACAGTTCTCAGACAAAGATGAAGAACCAGTACAAACACCAATAACCAGGTATTAAGTTCGTGGGAATTTTTTTTTTTTTCCAGGCACAGACTGTCACAGTACAGCTATGCACTACACTATAGATACACTTAAGTACACTAGAGGCAACCAGCTTAACGGATGGATATAATCACACAGACTGCAATTAGCAGCAATGACTGCTGCAGAGCTAAGTTGACAACTACATAGGAGAAAACCCCATTTTGCATCATGGCTTTAACTGTGAATTATCAAAACGACTTTTGCACAAACTGATGGCGCCGCTGCTGGCCTTAACTGCAAACCCTCCCAGCGATTTCTCTTTTCTACCCAGCTCTTACCGTCCCTGCTGTATAAAGGAGGTTTCTTCAACATTATTTGCCTCCTTCATCAGTTGCATTAATTCCTTATCTACTATACTAGCATACACCCTGACTCCACAGCATCCTAAATCAGCAGATAAATGTCCTTCAAACTTACACCCAAGTCCTTCCCTACCGTACCTTCCCTATCACTCCCATTCAGTGTTATTTCTCTTCTCCACTCCCACCTCCAATCCCACTACTCTTCCTCCTCAAATAACAAGCAAACAGAATTGGACAAACACACCAGGCTTCCAAAAATTCTTCACAAGAAAACTAAAGCTTTTTTATTTTCAATGTCACCATGCTTGTAACTTTCCTACATAGAATATTTAGGCAATAAACAAAGAACAAAAAAGAAATAACTTTGGTATACTTCTACAAACACAAGCTATTTCCTTCTCTTTGAAATCTGGTTTCACTAGCCCTCCAGCTCACACTGGTATAGCTTGACTTTGATTCAGAATACTGCTTAGAAAATCCTCCTCACATACAATGATATTAAACTTAAATATTTCACTGTAAAACATAAAACTTTATGCAGTTTACATCAACATTTCTTTACACTTCTCAAATTTTCCACATTTTACCATCCCTCAGAAGCTTGAGCATTCAAAGAAATAAAAAAATTTAATAGAGAAAAATTTAATTAATCAAGAAATTAAGAGAATTGACTTACCTGTTGTGACACCATGAACAACTCCTTCCTTGGTCCTGGAACCTAAACAATGAACAATATTTAGTTGAAAATACTTGCTCTTACATACTGGTAAAGACAAGATGGATAAGATGGATAATAAGGTAGAATGAATAGATAGAATACATACTATTGCGCAGTTTCCAAATTAACTCAACAGAAATTCCATCTAAGGGAAAGACTGAAACTGTCAATTGAAAGCAACTATTTGAACTATAAAAATGATAATACTGCAAGCACTTCTGCAGTTAATTCCTTGTACTTACTGACTTTCTTGCCATTGTCTTAACAGTCATGTTAATTAAGTCTGCCACTCCACAAACTCATAGGGACAGCTGCACAGAAGTCATTAGGATGTTAATAGTAAGATGAAACTCATGCATGCATTTTCCAAAGATCAGACCCCAAGTTCCCAAAAGATCCTTATAACCTCTAACAACTCTTGTTCAAATCTTGGTTTCTAGGGAATTAACAAGCTTTACTGAGCCTACAGAAAGACTTAGTAGATAAATTCACTGGGAACTTTTAGAATGGCTAGATTTAGACAAAGAGCAATCTGAAAGGGAAACATGAGGTAGCAGTCAGTACTTAAACATAAAAGTGTCCACGGGGTCAAAATCAAGGCTCGCCTAATCCACTGCACTCCTTATCACAGACAAGAATAATCAACAAAGGTACTGCAAACAGAAACCTTAAGCTTGCGCAACACTGAGAAATATTATAAGACCTGCTTAAACAATTTAACTTAGCACCCTGAAGACCAAGCCGAGTTCTGGAATGCCCATGTAAAAATACCATGATGACAACTTTTTTTTACTACCAAAAAAATTATACATCATTATTTTTGTGTTCACACGTCACTCAGTATTTCAGACTTTATAATTAGTATTTGACTCACCACTTCTAATACCTATGTAATTTCAGCATATCACTATATACAAATATAAACACGAACTGATACTAGCAGAAACACATAAGATAACAGTAATCAGCAGAAATACATTAGAAGAAAGCAACTTTTCTCATAATTCTTGAAAGTAATCTAAATACACACTGGAATAACATGAAAACCTCATTCAAGCATACTGTTCACTGCTAGTGCCAATTTGTAGAGCTTACACCATGAATTTATGGCACTATTGAATTGATTACAGCATTGAAAAGGCTCTTATATATGAGCAAGAGCATTATTCCATTACAAAATTAAATAACATTGTTGCATCAAGTAAAATGACTTCCTCTTCCTTTAGACAATAAAACAAGTTAAACAGCTGAGAAACCTTCCTTTACTTTGATTTTCTCTTCCAAAATAAGCAGTTTGTTTTCTCTCAGTGAAAACATTTACTATTGGAAGAAGCATTCATTTTGGTGAATCCAAGGTGCTAATATTTAAAGACCTGTTCTAGGACTTCAATTCTCAATCTTGCATCACCACGAGCACTGAACAGTACTAAAAACACACGTGGAATTTAAGCAATGACTGGTTCTACTGTCTGGTACAAAGAGACTAAACACCATTTTAGTCTTACAGGAAATCTATTTGAACATTTAACATTAACAACTTTAACATAACTTAACTAAACAACATTAACATACTTTTAAATTCATTTGTAGACCTGACCAAAATATCATTCATCTTGCTGAAGTTACTGCCCGTAATCCGAGCCATTAGCAAATGCAAACCTGTGAATAACAAGTATGCAGTTCCCTAGAGCTGAGAAGGATGAAGGTGAGAGATAGATGGTATGACAGAATTCCCTGGGGACCTCTATAATGCACTTATCTTCAGAGGAACATCCACAGACTGATTCTTAACTCACTTAACTCTGCTATAAGCACAGCTAGTCTAGAAATGCCAGATCTTTCTGCTGCCAGATTTTTCTTCAGCAAAAGCACAACTTGCTGACCTGTACAGAACAAACATTTGTGAAAATAACCAGCTAAGCTTTAGTCCAGAACATACAGTATGCATTAGAGCTAAACATTCAACTCTCGCATACTTCAATGGAAGTAGCTGTTTCTCCAGACAGAATTACAACAGGATCTAGAAGAACATTAGGACCTGCCAGAACAGGTCTATAAATAGAACAACTGAATTTGTTAGGGCAGCTCCTGGCTGGGAATGAATGAAAGCAGTCATCCACATTGCTTCCTCCTATTAACTACCTGTCTTTCATTCTGCTATTTTCAAAACATGAATAAACCAGCTCATTATACTCAGCACAACAGTGAGAATAGATAAGTGAGAGAAGAAGTAATCTGACAATGACCTATGCCTACTTATTTTCATCAAGAGCAATAGTAGCACACAGTACAATATTTTTCCTCATTATAATAGGCATTCAAGTCACTCAGAGAAAACCAAACCCACAATTTTTGTCTTTATGTTATTATCTGAAACAACAACAGACTCTCTCCATTTCATTACATACAGTCATCACTATCAGTTTGTCAACACTCATTTCTGGGTGGTTTTGAGAGATGATTAGAACATAACAAGCAAGCCTTTACTGAGATTCAGGACACTTAGAGCTTGTTGTGAAGACACGTAAGCCCAAATCAGGGGAAGGATAAATCTTAACAATACTTGCTCCTGAGTGCTGAAGCCCACTATCCCACCAGATGGACCTCCAGCCCCTTAACTCCTGCACAAAGCTTACCTATTACCATAGGAAAACAAAAAACCTTAAGAAAGTACAGCAGAGGAATTTGGATGGTCCCGCCAAATACGTCATGACAGGACTGATCTACTCTAAGGCCAGTTGAGCACAGGGCAGTAAATTCTTCTGCCACAAACTTGTCTCCTGATAAGCTATTCCTGTGTTCTGCTATAATGTATCATGGCTAGAGAGATCAGATTGGAAACCTCCACTCCTGAGCACCGCACAGACACTCAGAAGTCAACTGAGCACAAACAGCAGCTCCCTGGTGACAACACAGAGCTCAAAGGAACCCTTTAGCAGCACATCACTGATCACATGCAAGAGCATTATCCTTAGTCACAGATCTTGGCTTCAAAGTCGTGTGGGTAAGCATTGCCACGTTTTTCTTCACTGCTTCACACCAACAGCTTTTGAAAGATACACGGAGACCCAGTTTTGAGTTTATGATATCTCAGTCCTCCCTCCTTATCAACAATCAGGTCATTCTTAAAAGGGAAAAAAAGGTCCTGATGCTGCTTCTGTAAGTCAAGATAAAACCACTGTATTTCAGTTGGTCAGCATTGAGGGACATCAGCAGAGGAACTCCGGAAAAAAAGGAAATAATAAAAACATACTACAGACTGCATTAAAGGACATTCTGAGTATTGGAAAGACAGACAAAGATCATAGAATCCTTAAGAGTTGGAAGTGACTTCTAAAGGCCATCTACTTCAACATCCCTACAATGAACAGGGTCATCTACAGATAGATCAGGTTACCCAGGATGGTAGGAGGGAAGACATATATGGAGAGGAAAAAGAACCCCATTAATCCTCCAGGAGACTCCCTCAGAGTTTTATGTTTCACACTTGAACCTAAACAGTAGCTGTTGTTAATAGATTCTCACTATGTAGAAGTACGTTACAATCTTTATCATAATAGTTAACCATTCCCTGGACAGAAAGGCACATATTTTCATTTTTTACTTCAATTACACTCCCAAATTCCTTAAGTTCTACTACCTAAATTTATCTCTTAAATGAAAGACCACAGCATCTTGGGAATCTGGACCAAACTTTTTTTTTTTTTCAATCTTACTCATTTTGTAACAGCAATGGGAGGCTGAATGCCACTGAGATGACTGCTGACACTAAAAATGATTAACATGTCCCTCCTAGCCTAATTTTGTCAGACTGTTTGCAACATGTCAGGTAGCTTTCACAAATAATCTCACTGTCTGTCTTTCCAATTTGTATCTGAAAACTCAGCTACAGAGGCAGAAAGAAATCTTTAGAATCCTTAACACACTATGCTGCTCCTTCCTTCTGATTTGAGGTTTTTTTTTTTTTAAACCACCTTCCAGATTGCAATCATTATCAGCCTACAGAATGAAGAGATTATCACATCAGTCTTTGTTATGCTGTTCAAGAGATGAGCTGCCCCTGCTATGTGCTTGGGAAGCACAGACATCGCCAGCTCAGAAATGAAGGGGTTCTGGGCAGCCTAAACATGCTGCTTAGGCAGTGAACACAGAGCTGTGACCCAGTTTCAGCCACCCTCTGCCAGAACCAAGCCCTCACAGGGGTCCCCAAACACCACTACAATTTGCTGAGCCTATTGGTTTCTGCTCTGATTTTTACTCTCCTTGTTTTAATTCTGGCTTCTCCAGTTGCAGCTGGAGAACCCAAGGAACCAATAACCCAGCAAGTTTATCACTTGGGTCCATTACCTAGTACAACATTTTGAAAACTTAACTATGGAAACCTTGGCTCACTAAACCCAAGCATACACCCAGACACATTACCTGTCAGAAATTCTGAGGAGCAACTCTAACTGAAGTGTTTTCTGCCTGCATCACTGAAACTGCATATAGGTCTTTCTTCCTGAAAAGCATTTATCTGCTGCAGGAAGGTGCTTGCTTCACATCTCTGTAGTTGTATGCACAGATCCTCATTATGGCTCAGGGCTTTGCTGACCAAGGTATTTCAGTTATGAAATAAACAGCAAGCCTGCCCTATGAAGCACAGCCTCAGCAAAAATATCTCTGAAGACAACAAACAGGAAATCTGTTGCCTTTGGGAGGATAGCTAGTTCCAGACATTATTACCATCAGGAGAAGAGCTCCAGGACAAGGATTATTTCAGCACACAACACAGGTTTCCAATACAAAGAAATCAATGACCCTAAAAGCACACTCAAGATGAACAAAAAAAATGTAGTTTTAAAATAAAGCCATATCCTTAAAATTAATTTTAATATCAAGCATGATGTGCAGTGAAAGTACAGCTATTTTGATGCTGGAAATGAGCAGATGCTCATTTTTAAATAGATTCATCTTACAACTACTTTTCAAAATGACTTCCATCTCTGTTGGCAAGAGCACCAAGCTCAGCTACAGCTCAGCAGGAGAAGAATATATTCCAAATCAGTAGTCTAAACTACATGGAGAAGAAATAATTTGTTACAGACTGGCATTAAGGGCAAGGGGATTCCCTTGCAACTGCAAAGGATTCCGCAAGGGCAGAAGGAATCCTGGAAAGACGTACAGAAATATCAGTTCTTCCATTTAAAATAAATACCTCTGGATTTGAACTCTGTTCAATTCATTACAGAAACGACCTGCTGCCAAATTATTCAAAAAAGAACAAAACTACAGAAAAGAGTCTATTTTCCTTTCTATTCTACTACCATGCAACTGAATTTCACAAAAAATATGGAATTCCTCCAGTTGAAATGACCTATTTGTATGGTCTTGGCAGTTCTTTTCCTGGACGTTTTTCACGATGGCATTTACAAGACAGTATTTTAAGGCCTGAGTTGCTCAGCGAAAATGATGATCATGCCATCTA
The DNA here is from genome assembly GCF_023343835.1 of Lagopus muta. Classification (NCBI taxonomy): domain Eukaryota; kingdom Metazoa; phylum Chordata; class Aves; order Galliformes; family Phasianidae; genus Lagopus; species Lagopus muta. The sequence continues at coordinate 16,253,418 of NC_064436.1, forward strand.
CATACCAATGTGGGATTTAAAAAGAACCTCTTCCCTGGTTCATGCAAGGTTCTTGCACAGTCTGGGTAAGTCAACTAACATCTGCTTCCCATTGTCTCCACTGCTGCTTGGAGGACTAACTACCCTAGCTCAGTGACTGTAAAGGTTCTTCTTTGAGAAGCAATGGAAAATAACTGCTGTGCAGTAAGTATAGAACATCAGGTTAATTTTGAAAGACAAGGAACGGACACCTTATCATTCAAAATGTTACTGTTGAGGATTTTTATTTAGTGAAGAAAGTAAACAAGCTCATTTCTTCACTTATCCTCATTTTATTCCAGGAAAAGCCATTGACATTTCTTACACTCAGTTCCAGAATCAACATCTCAAGTTTCTGCTTTTAAAACCCTGCTTTAGATTCAGGCATTCTACAGGACTCTGTGAAAATACTTCCCGTATAGCAAACATCTTGAATAGCACCGGCCAGTAACTTGCAATGTAAGGCCTCCTCCACCAGGCAAGCTTATCCTGTATGACACTACAAAAGCTGTCCCACGATGCAGCCACATATGGCCAGCACAACACAGTGACAACAAGCAAAACAGTGACAGTACAACACCACAAACAATCAAACACACAAACAGCAATCTTCAAAGACCCGGAGCTCAGGTGAGTTCAAGTCTCATCCTGTTTACTTTGCAGTTAACCCTCTTCTATCAACAATTACATACTTCACAAAAGAGAGAATTCAGCTCTTTCTTTCAGATGAGCAGGGCTGTCAGGGAAAACTAACAGCAGCATGACCTTGCTGCCCACCTACCCACATAGAGGACACCCTCTTTTGTCTTTCCTGCTGCTTCAGCCACTCCTTGCTTGGTTTTCTCTGCTGCTGCTACAACTCCCTCCTTTGCCTTGTTTAGTCCTTTCATGAACACATCCATGGCTGAAGAATTTCTTCACACAAAACTAGGGGAAAAAAAAAGCATGCTTTGAATAACGATTCTCAGCTTTTTTTTTTTTTGCCAGCAAAGGAAGAAAATTGCATTAAAACTGATTGAACATCAAAATATTTAAAAAATATGTTATTTACACCAACATATTATATAACTTCTATCTACATCTCTATCAGCAATACACACATAGCTGTCTGTATCCTGTAGTGCAGATAGAAAAAACAGTTAAAACCAAGCAGCTCAGTTACACAAGTCACCTTTACATCTTCTCACATGCTATCACAGATAGCAAGTCAAGCAGCATGGCAAGAGTAGTCCCTAAAAGGCCTGGGAGCTCCCACAGAAGCGTACAGAGGTCACTGACAACGCAGTTCTCATCTGAATGTGCATTCATTGAAAGGAGAAAGCCCATTCCTTGCCCATCACCATCTCCTCCAAAGGACAGTTTGTTCATCTACTATCGGCAAGATCTAATCCCATCATTTGCTGATGCTCCACCTTCTCATTCAAAGGAAAATCTTAAATACTAGCTACTTCACAAACACCTCTTCTAAATGAGAAATGTTCACTTATTGTTAGAAGAACCGCTAGCATTCCAGAAGGACTTGAGCAAACACAAAACGCTGCTTTTCAGCAACTCTTCATTTTGCGTGCAGCTCATATCACTCTGCCAGTACTTGAGTTCCCCAAAGGGATCCTGCACAAGTATCAAGTCTAAGGAAAAAAAATTACGAAAACGCAAAGCCAAGAGCATGCAATGCGAACAGCTCTGCACTACAGCTAGCAAACGAGTTCTGTGGCAGCTATACAGCCCCACGCTACAATTAAGCTACAAAGACAGTAATTAAAGCCACCAAGTCAGCATCCCTTCCACAATCCCGTCACGACAGACCCTTCCCTCTTCTCCCTCCCCCTCTCAGAAGCGGCACTGCCTGCTAGTTCCTTCCCTCCGCCAGAGGAAGGGATGTCTAGGAAGGCAGTGGGCAGCTTGCTACTAACCTGTGGCAATCAGAAGGGCAGCATCCGCGCCCCAGTGACACCGTGGGCAGCACCGAGAGCAGGTGTGGGAGCACCTGGGTGCAGCGTGGGGGAAAAAAGCAATACACGGCTACGTGGCTCTGTCCAAATAAAAGAAAGGGCACCTGTGGAGGGAGGAGAACAAACGTACAGGGCTCTCTTACAAGCAAATCGCTCTATCTATAGGGACTACCCGAGGAGAAGGGGAGGGCGACGTGAGCAGATAGCACCCAGCGGCTCCCGCACACGGCAGCCGCAGCGCCCGCTGTTTCCCCTCTCGTTCCCTTCCTCCTTCGTGCCCAAAGGAGAACGCTCGGCGGTAAAAGCACCTCTATACCCCTGCACCTGTACGCACACTCACCCCAGCGGCTGCCCAGCCCCAAGGGAGCAAAGCCCCTCACGCACTCCCCACCACTTACCGCTGGGTCCGCCGCTGCAGGAAGGCGGGGGGAGGCAAGGAAGGAGGAGGGCGAAGCGCGGAAACCTGATGGGAGCTGCCCCTTCTCAGCACATCGCTGAGTCTCCCGACACCGCCCCGACGGCAGCACGGCGGGCAGCAAGTGTGAAGGAGAGACAGGGTGAGGGGAGGGGAGGTGGGAGGAGGGACCGGGGGCGGTGGGGCGGCTCCCAGCCTTCATCCCCGGCTGGGGAGGGGGAGTGTGCTGCAGGTCGGCTATGCGTCGTGACGTGGGGGTGGGAGGTGAGGATAGGAAAAAAGCGGAGGGGAGAGGCTGAGGTCCTGGTCACCTCGTGGCACCACCTGTCCGCTGTTCGCCCCGGGGCTGAATCACCACCATACTCAGAAGCAGTGTGAGCAAGCTATTGGTAGTCAATTCAGCACACCTGTTTTGCTTCACCCACGGCTCAGAAAACGCCCCCGAGCTCTTGGTTACTTCCTATCGAAAGTCTTCAGGTTGGAGTGACTCGAGGTGAATGCTGCCGTTCTGTCAGGATTCGTGCTCCCAGCTCATTTTCAAGGATGGCAGGTGATTCTTTTACAGAAAAAAAGTCTTAACCCTGCTGCAAAAATACAATAAAATCTTTATCCAAATGAGGATGAGAAGCCCAAACTCCCACCTGTTGGACCCCTTACTGGTCTCCATTGTACAGACCAGGGCCACTGCTGCTCCCCTCTTGCTCTGTTGCACTCAAGTGACTTCTCTCCAGAAAGGGAAAGCAATCACATTTCTCTGTATTGCTGCAGAGCGTAGGCATGAGAAGCCAAATTCAGTGGGAAACAAGGTATTAGAACAGATGGACCTTCAGCATCAGTACATCAGTCAGCACGCTGTACAGATCCTGCAAAACCTTGCAGAAACAGTTTGTTCTGTCAATGCAATCCAAAGGAGAAGCAGAGCTTGGTACAGATGAGATACAGGGACATGAGCTGCACAAAGCACCTTCAATCCATCATCACGGGCAGGCAGCTGATGGGTCCCTGCTTTTATTTCCATTCTGAGCATACAGTGCAGAGTTTTTTTTTTTTCCAGGTTTCTTAATATTTATCTACTGCTTGGTAAGCTTTCTGGGGATTCACTCCACTACCAGATTTAACCAAGCAAACATTTGGTGCTAGGTTGTATTTCCTTGCATCATAAAGTGCTGTCTGAGAATACAAACCATTCCTTCTTAATTACACCCTCCAGAACATCTTTAACAGGCATCCAGGAATCGCGCTAGGAGGCAGCACATCTTATTCATCATGAGCTGCACATTTCTACTTAATGATGCAAATCTTGATGTGGTGTTTCCTTCTAGCTGTGGGGGAGAAACACAAGTGTAATATTAGACAGTAAATCCAAAGAAATAAAAGTCCTATGCTTTCTGCATAGAGACAATATTTTTCTTCCCAAATGTTACAAGCTGCCACGGTTTTATGATGTTATCAATATTCCACATTGTAACATCACATACAGCACTGGTAGTTAAAGAGTTAATGCTCCAGTTCCATGGATTGTCAATATTTCCAGGTACCTGGTTCTCAGCAGAGAAGAGCTACATATCCCATAAGACTGTCACTGTTCCATTTTGCATTTGAAGGGGAAGATACAACTGTTCCCAAGTATGAGAGGCTCCTTCTTTTACGCTCCTCTGTGCCATGTGTGCTTCCTAGCCACCTCACCTCCAGCATTAGAGTAAAGCCTTCAGTATTGGACTCTCTCTCGCTTTATTTGATTCATTGCCTTCACTTACAATTACACTGTATTACATTGTGTTATCTTCCATTCTGATTAGTAACTTAGTTTTTACTCCCTTAGCCTATTGCTGCTGTTTTTAGGCCTGCCTCCCTAGCTTTTCCCCCTTCCCCTCTCCCAGGGCATGGGTCCGTAGCTCCTCCCACCCCATTAATCTCAGAACCAGGTCAAACCAGTCCACAAAACAACTGGCAAAAGCATGCAGGGAATTATTAATAATTGATAATTAATACTGGGTTCAATAATTAAAAGACAAAATCAGTATTAGCATGAGCATGCTTTCATAATAAATAGAGAATATTGTGCTCCTTGTGTGAGTGATATCTACCAGGTTTAAATAAATGTTTGTTTCTCCAGCTTGATAAGGTTCTTTCCTATGCATTGCATGATCAGACAGAGGCATGACGTTCTAATGTTAGACAAAGTAACAGCCTATTGGATAATAAAATCACATGGCCAAATTCAGAGTGGTAGAGACAAGAGGGATCCATTTCCATGGCATAAACATAGCTTTTTGAACACTGCAGTGTTTTTTCATAACTGAAAAAACACTGCAGAATAAGACTGATAGTATATGGTGTCTTTAGGTTAAAAAAATCATATGTATAACTTTTCAAGCAGAAACACTGACAAGATGTCCCCTTGAAATAATAAGTTGAAGGCATTCTCTTGTTGATGCAGAATGACTCACATGTGCTCCGTGTTCCCACAGAACTTATTTATGATGTTGGAGGAAAGTTACCTTTGAGAACCTGAAAAGCTGCAGAATGAAAAGAACCTGTCTTAGTTTATGGTGGCACCACAAAATGACATTAAATGGGCAGGCTATTCGCAAGTGACACTTGTTATTCCACTACATGATCTTTCTACCAATTGCAAGTAATCTGAAAGCTACCTTAATTTCACAAATTCATTAACTGTGTAGAAATGCTATTTTTCTGCAAACATTTCATTCTCAGCCTTTCTTACAGAAGAGGTTACTATCTATATTTAGACTTGATTTAAAGTTCAGGCCAATTTCATACTCCTGCATCACACATTTGCAGTTTTGTCATATCTTAGGTCCTTGTGAAGAATGTTCCTCTTGTCAATCATGCTACGCTTTGAGAACTCAGAAACATGCACAACTTCAAAAATACTGAAGACAACCTCTATTTTGTATACGGGTAAGCCTGAGACTTATTAATTTTTTTTAAATACCTAACATATTCACAGGTGTTTTGGTTATAGCCTAATACTTCATTACAAGCATTTGCCTGGCTTGGTGTTCCCAGTGATGTTTACTCAAATGAAGCATAGTCATTGCTACCTACACATATATGCATATTCATATGCATATAAGAGAGACGGAATATTTGTTAGGTATTTATATTAATATGTTTTAACTGAGACAAATGTATATGCCAAAATATCGTGTTGGAGGCAATTATGCGCATAAGTGTGTGTATACCTATTTATGTTTATTTATGTGTACTTCACTCCAAAAGTAAATTTCCTATATCCATGGAAACTACGAAGAGCACAAGAACATCTTCGGTAGAGTAAATTCTCAACTACAGAACACTTACTCAATATAGCCACCACCATCATTAACTACGAATTTTCACCAGCAATGATGAAAAGTCTGCATGCCGTGCTCAAAAAAGACTGCATGACCATCTGTAACACAGCTTATCTTTCTGGGCATTGTTGTCATGGCTGAAACACACAACCTACTGCCTCACTGTGCTCACATTCACACTGTTTGGTCTCCATAAACATTCAAAAAACATTGATGAATGTCAATGGTTGCAATTTCCTCTGCATGGAGGAATTGAATTCCACACCTTTGCTTGACATACACTTCCATGTCAGACAGTTTTGTTATACTGCCCCTTCTGCTATCATCTGTTACACAGCATCAATATGTAATGGAATACTGGCAAGGAAGTACAACTTCACCACAACACGCCCAACATTCAACTCTGACCTTACTGGCCAACATAATAAAACTGGAGGCATTACTTTCAGAGCAGCCTTCATACATATTTGAAGAAGGTTGAGGTACATCTCAGATACCATAATATCAGCTCAATAGACGTAATCCCAGTAGCTCTTTAACAAATGGAAAAAAGGGTCTGACAGCTTCGCACCATCCATATCACAGGCAAAACCAATCCAACCTACTACTCCTTTACTTGCAGTCAAGGTTGAAGTTGCAGAAATAACACATCTTACACGAGCAATGGTAGCGTCTCAGATTAATGAATTTGTCCGGGCTAGGCACTCACTGTTTAAGTGGGAAGCAGCTCCGCCAAGACCTCAAGTGAAGCTGTACTCTGAAAAGCAACAGCTCAAGTGCTAAGGAGGCCAACGCTACAGCAGTGTTTCTACTCAGACACGTAGTACATCAAACAAGGCTGACCACAATATCCCTAGAAAAGTCATTTCGGATTGTTCTGTAAGATGTTTCCCACTACATAGCACCAATGAGCTGACTGTGAATGACAGAACAAATAGCCTTCCTCACACATGATGCAATACATTAGCCCTATCTGATGTAACTGATGGTGCCAACGCTAGTCAAGTGGGAATTGTCACACAGGATCAGCTCTGATGCCTGTCTAGTTTCAAATTCTGTTTCAGACAGAGGCCAGCACAAAACATACCCAAGGTCAATGATAACATAGTATGCTCTGAAGTAGCCTGCTTCAAATGTAGGTATCTGAGCCAGCACAGTCACAGCACATTAATTACCTGGATGGCAGCATTTCTCAAGAGAAACATCAGGAAAGCGGCAGCTTTAATTAGATACCAATGTTAGTCACCAGTAAACTACTTAAACAAGTGCAAAACCCAGACAGTAGCATACTTCATTCCAAACTATCTTCTTTCTACAACATGAAAGGGGAGGTAGCACACAAAAGAAAAGTGACAGTTTCCAAACAGGTTGGGGTTTTGTCAGAGGTATTAATAGCCCATTAAAAGCATACATCTGCATCTTTACAGAAGAACCTTTCTCTCATTTTCCCTGCGAAAAAGCTTCATTGCTGCAAGTCTATCTGACACATTCAACAAAAAAAACTTCCTGTGCATAAAAGAAACCTTTTATTGAATATTCAGTGTGTGCAAAAATACATATATGCAGCAATATACAGACAAAGGCTATATAGTTTGATGTTACACTGCTTTAAATAGCAAAAAACATGGATGTAAGTATTAAGAATTAAATACTAAGAAGCTTCAGATTCAGATGATACTGAATTGGCAGATACTAATATACAGAACAATTACTGAGTCTGGCTTTAGCCAATAAAGGTTAGGATTTGTTTCAAATTTGAACACAAATGTTTTGTTTTAGGTCACTGCCAAACTAAACACGTATTCCTGGAGAACTTTAGGTGGAAAGAAGGGTAACAGCTACAGGAATCAGTTGCCCTCTGGACTGTAGAGCGTGAAAGTAACCAAGTCCAAATATTTTCTAAGAATCTGATGTTTTTTCTGATACCTGAATTTTGTTCAGGGTATGACAGATTAGAAGCCGTAAGAAAAAAATTACAACATGATTCACTTAACTCTGTCTTGAACACACACTCAGTGTCCACCACTATGCCTCACACCACCAGTAGCTACAGAGCTTAAAACTTTGTGTAAGAAATCCCAGTTACCTTGCCTAAAAAAAGCTGGACCTCCTTTAAAAAGTTTTGTGTTATTTGCACAAATATGTTTTATTCACAGACTGGTCTGCTCTCATGCAGGCCATCCATCTCTTCATTTCTGACAGCTACTCTTGCTTCTGGACTACTTACATTAACTCAGTGACTTCAAATTGCAACAAGCAAATTCAGTACAATTGTCTCTGATCCTTGGGCAGTTCTTCACCCCCATCATAAGTCTGTTAATTGCCATACATTCTTCAATACAAACGATATAGTGAATGGTCTACAGACTTTCAGCTCTAGATCTTGCCTCATGAACAGTCAACAGTTACACAAGAAATTGCAATTTCTTTTCAATTTCCATAAGTCCTTCCAAGGAAGTCATCTCTGGGCATATCAACACTAACAAGGAGCATAGCAGAATAAAGAAAAAGGAATTCCACAACATACATATTCACAATAAGGATTCCCTAAACTAGCTCTAATTTAGTTCAATAGACAAACCCAAGAATAAAATAAACTTTTATTTTCACTTAAAATAAAAACCTAGCCAATTTTGAGGCCAACCTATAATATCTATCGTTAAGCTCAGTAACATAGACAGTTCACTTCAAAAGAGCATTCCTAATTTAAACTAAAATAGCAACATATATTCATTGAGACAAGTCTCCCCCACTAAAATGCTATGAAAAAACATGCAACTGCATATATATTTACAAAAAAACTTACTAATTCTGAAAATTACCCTTGTAGTGCAACAGAAACACCAGAAATAACAAAAGAATAATAAAGTCCCAAACTACAACAAATAAGAACATGCTACAACACAAGATCCACAGACATTAAAGAAAATAGACTCTTACCTTCCAAAAACTTCAGGTACATAAGGATCTATAGAGAAACACTCCTACCTCCACTGCCAACTCTTAAATGAAGTCTGGGAAGGGGTGGATCCCGGCTTCACCCCTCCTGCTCACTCAGGTACATTGCATGCACCTGAGCTCCCTGCCTTCCCACCAGGTGCTCAGTCAGTGGTTCAGGCTGTGACTTAGCATTTCTGCTACAACTCTCCAACAATGAAACAATGAATCCAAGTTTTGTACAACTCACTTTCCTTTTCTGATTTTCTTGTGTTGTACAAATGCGTATGTATGGGAACTGTTAAGTCATGGCCTGAACCACTGATTGATCACTTGAGGCAAGCACTGAGTCATCCACATAAGCACAGGTGAAGGCAATTCAGCTGTGTGACCAGAAGGGGGTGGAGCCTGGCTGCACCCCTCCTAGACCCCATTTAAGGGCAGACTGCGATTAGGAAAGGTTTTCTTTCTGGAGATTACTTCCTTTGGAGTTTTTTTCTTCAAGCCTAGGACACAAAGGTAAGCATTTTATTTATTTTTTATTTTCTCTTTTTCTTATAGTAGTTTTTGTAGTTATGCAAATTTTAAATTGCTGGCTTGACTATGTTATTCTGCTGATTGATTATTTGTTGGTTTTACAGCACACAACTGTAGAATAAGAAAATGGATTTTTTTTCATTACTAAGGAAGAGCATTTTTATAGTTTATGTCCTTTGTAAAATATGGGATTGGGAGCGTAGAAGACAATACCCATATATTGTATGATAATTTAGTAGACTTTTTAGGGAGTTTGCAGTGAAACACAGCTAATGTATTGTAATTATAAAGTAGTAGTATCTTTTCTATGTCGAAGTTAATTTCTTACAATTCAGAGAGGAAACTGGGGTTAGTTTTAAAAACAACTTATGCTCTTAGTTTCAAATACTGTGTAAGACATTATCAGTTTACATAAATAAAAATTTCAGAGATCATGTAGGTAGTATGGTACTCCTAATACACTACCAGTTGCTATATTTAGCAGAACAAGTCTTAAGTGTTTTTCTTTTCAATTTCTTTCCAAAATTGGTTTTCGTAATCCAAGGCAATAAAGAATATTGTGAGTTCTGCTCAGTAAGCAAGCTGCATACCTGAACCTAAACTACCACCACTTGTTTCTTATAGAGAAATTGTTTTATCAGACAGATAAGTGGATGTTACCCATTAGATCATAATTGTTTGTTTTAGCCTTCCTGTGTTAAAGGATGGAACAAACTATTTGCTGATTTACATTTGGTTGTGCCTTTACAGACGTGATTGCTGAGAATTTTGTGTTTTTGACTGAATGCTGATTAAAGCATTGAAAAGACTTTTTGGGGTTTAATTGAAAAAAACAATATGGTAGAAAATTATGTAGTATTTTATATTTTGGTATGTATGGTAAAGCAGGTATGTACATAATTTATTTTATTTCTAATGTTATCCTTCTGTGAATATTTGGAACAGACCTATTTGTAGAATAGGGAGTCACTTGAGATGAGAATTTTAGTTATGAGATTTACATACTGGTTGTTAAGGTAACAGAATGAAGAACTTTGGGAGCCTTCATCTGAGGCTAACATCTAACTCAGTGCATTTTGCTTGACTGGAGAGTTCAGTATCTAAAAACTGGAAAAAAAAAACAACCCACAACCAAGAGTCTGAATTCTGAGAAGTGTTTATGCATTGGAGAAAACAGTTTGAATCTGCTCAAATGTTGGACTTATTCAGCCACAACATAACATGATATATTCTTCAATGTGGGTCTTGTAACTTACAGAGAGACTGTAGGCAAGGTTGCAGCTGATCAAGTGTATAAGAGAATAGAAAATGTAGTGGCACAGGACTCTGGAGCTTAGAGTAAATGGCTGTAGAGTCAAGTTTCTACTGCTAGGTGCAGTTCATGTTAGTGGAGGGAAGGCCAGGCAGGCTGCAAGCTAGATTGATGATGGTTAAACCAAAAAAACTAGGAGACAGAAGCATGCATGAAGCAAGCTGAAGTCTTGACCTACTTTTATGTGAGACTTGCTAAGTGCTCTATGCAAGCAAATGAACCTTTCCCTACTTAAGCCTAGAAATGTTGAATAGTCTTTACTGAAGAGGGTGCTTTTTGTTGCTTGCGAATTTAGATCTGGAAGCTATTTGTCAAATTTGTGGTAGCACTGAGTTTTGCACCTGTTTAGCTATGCAGTTACTCTAGCAAATGAAAGCTTTTCTATGAATACCTATGCAGATATGTTGAGAATAGTACATTTGATCTTCACATTCTCAGCTAGAAAGAATTGCCTTAGACTTACATGAACAGAATCTTATTGTAAGATATATTGTGCTCTTTCCTTACAATTATAGAAGAATACTGCAATTTGCTTTGTTATTCTGTTGTTTCTATCTTGGCTGCTAAATACACTGCTCCCTCAGGTTGCCCTGTTCTCTCAAGCAGCTTTGGCTATCTGAGTTTTCTTTCTCTGCCATCAATAGGCTGTCTGTCTGAAATTTGTAATCACAACAGCAGATGAAAAGGTTATCAAAGCCTGAATTACAGTTTAAACTGACAGCATCATTACCCTTCAGTCAATCTCCATGCTAGAATGTATAATTTTGTATACACTGAAGCCATAACCAACTTGAGAATGTGATTTCAGTTCAATAGCAGAGTTCTGTTATGTCCCCAGGTCTACAAGGGACCACATGATACAGCTGCTTCACTAGAAGATACTTCTGATCTGAGTGTAGTATTTAAATGAACCAACATTCTGGATCTTTTGCTAGCATGAAGAGGCTATTTAAACAATTGCATGGCTAAGGAGAACAGGCGCAGGGCCCTAAGGACGCCAACAGCTGTAGATGTCCTGAATAACCTCATCTGTGGTCTCTACTCTATACTCTTATGCTGACCTAAGGACTGTGGCAAATAGAATATATTGCTCACTTTCTCTGCGTATGATTTCTCCAGGTAAATATTTCTATGTTCTAGAACTCATACACAAGATGTGATTCTCACCTTCATATTGAGAGCTGTCCTGTCAGAGATGACTTGTCCCAGTAAAATCCTCATTATCACAACACAGAGAAAAGAAGCAACTAACAACCTAAGTAACAATAGGAGACATCTGGCAAGGTTTGATTTAATCTTCTCAGTTTTATTTATGTTTATGTAGTGGAAATACTAAGTCACAGCCTGAACCTGTGATGGGGCACCTGGTAGGAAGGTAGGGCCAACCCAGGGGAGCTCGGGTGCATGCAATGTATCTGAGTGACCAGAAGTGGTGGATCCCGTGGTTCCACCCCTTCCCAGACCTCATTTAAGGGTTGGCAGTGCAAGTAAGGGTATTGTTTTGGAGATACTGGGATCTTGCTGCTTTGCTGTTGTGCTTTCTATTGTTAGTTTACAACCACATCCCATTTCACAATTAGTCTTGATGCTATCAAAGTCAGCTGTAATTCAAAAGAACAATGATGGGATTGGAAGCTAGAATATATGAATATAACAACACAATATATGGATTTAATAATTTCATTTCTTAAGAAAAATTTCTTCAGGAAATAGTGAAGAAACAGTAGTCCCATTGTAGGAGACTAAAAAACAAAAGAGCTTATCTCTCTATCAAAATATTGTTTACAATGAAAATCTAAGTTGAACCAGAACAGTCTGAATTTCACTAACATAATAACTGCTCTATGCTAAATGTACCGTAACACTGTGTATTACTTTTCTGTGCTGAATGTAACTTATGTCATGTATAACCTGAACACAGGCCATGCTTAACATCCTGAGAATAGATGAGAGATCAGTCATGCATTGAGTGTCCTAAAATGCAAACAATTCTGACCAAAACAACTCTACTGGATAAATAATGATAAAAATATGCTGGAAATTACTATTAAATTGCTCTCATATTCGTGTCTGCAGTATCACTATTTCCCAAATCTGGTTCAGACAGCAGTGTGCCTGAGCACTGTGCCATGCTGCAGACAGAACAGGATATAACGTGTATGTAAATACCTGAATGTATTAGATGGCTGTCATGGTGGGTTATTCAAAATCGCAATGGATCTGTATCCGGGTGTTGCCATATTAATTTATATACCCTATAATGAATTCCTGAGTGGTTTTAGGGAGGCTGTAGCCTACTGCTTCAGGTATGTGTATTTTGTTGCACAACAACAGCTGCCATACCAAAGTACTGTTATCTTTTCCACCCCTCCATCTCTCAAATTTATCAGCGAAGAGCAATTGAAACTCGGCAAATGTTCTGGCAGTGGCAAAACAACAGTGAAGCAGATCATGTGGAAATTGAAATGGGACTCACAGGGAGAATTTCATTATTGCAGGGGATGAGCATAGCTCACACTCAATCACAAGTGAGTATGCTAGGCTGTGAGTGTAGCTTATGCTCAATTGCAAGCATGTATCTTTGGCTGCCACCTGACAGTAAAATGTGCTACTCAGTTCAAGCAGTTTGCAAACCCAGTAATAAGCCACTGTCATTTCGTTTTACTGTGCCTTATAAGTTTGTCAAATCTGTATTTCCCAATGGACCTCAGAGCCCATTTTATAGACCCAGGGAGCTTCCCAGGCAGCCAGATGCAGCTCTGTTCTGTTACAGTTTCTTTGGATTTTCATCTGCACTGCATGCCATTAGTGATGAGCCATTTTACAAGAAATGAGACTGTGGTACCCCCCCCATCTGCACCTAGAAATACCCCCGGTTAATGGCCTTGTTTATTGGCAAGGCTTGTGCAGGGCAGCAGCATGCACTGACTTTTTTTTTTTTTTTTTTGCCCTTCCAATCTCAGTCATCTACTCTCAGTATGACTGTTCTGCTCTCTGTTAACAGTATGTTGCATCCAAATTCAAGACTAGATTGCTTGAATTCTCCTTAATTTTATCACATTTCAAATCGTATTGTGAGCAGAAAGAAGACACCTCATATGCGAGACCAAGGACTTTTAGTTATCTACAAGCCTAAATCATTTAAGCAACTACTTTTCATCTAGTCATCTAGTTATGATGGTACTTGCACAGCTCAAAGTATTTGGAGTTAAAAATGACTTGTATACCCTTGCACCGCTCTTCTGTGCATGAAAGTTGGTGGCATTAGGGAGCAGGCAGTGAGTTATAGCACTGTCAGCATCCTCTGTTGGGAGAAGTAAGACGTAGATTCTTTCTTGTCACTCTGGAACTGGGTTAATTGTTATGTTTGCTAACAGTGACTATGCTCTCCTTTCTTCCTTAGTCTCTGACATCATTTTGACATCACATTTGTGTGTTTAATGTGTTTTTTATATCAATTATTTTATTTACATATAATATATAGTGTGTTATATTAAAATTCTGTGCATACAATAGCTTTGTTCTTATCTGTTTCTGCTATAACTGTTTACTCAGCTGACAAGGTTTCTTTTGATAATCAATAGCTGACCAGTGCTGAGCTGTTTATAGCTTGGGGCTTCTGATATGATCCTGTGCCAGTGCTTTGGGGATCCTACTCTAATCTTACACCTGTGGTCCTTCATGATGTTTTTCATTTGAGGGTCCCAGACAATTCATTCTACACGTAATTTCTACTTGCTATAGCTGTATGTTAATTACGGACAACAAGTTTTACATAACATAACAGTAGAAAGAGGAGCAAACACCAAAATAAGTCTGGTAATAGAGATCTGATCAGCAGCTAGTTGCTGTTGCCTCCAAAAAAAGCAAGAAAATCTTCAAGCATGCTGGAAGAAGTCCTGGCATTTCAGAAATTTTAGGTGCAAGCGGAGAAAGGAGGACAAGCATCTAGCCCTGTTCCCTGCCTCTGAATAGGAAAGAGTTGGAGGAGATTGACAGTAACTTGCTTGTGCAGTAGGATCAGCTGGAGTAAGAAACTCTGCAGGTTTTGAAAGGGCAGGGTTTCTCTCTCTATTAAAGCAACATAGAAAAGCAATGGGGCCTTTATCATCAGTGGTGTTCACTGTAATAAAACATGTCAAGTTCAGGTCATCACCCTCCCAAGGCAAGAAATAGCTAGTCAAACTAGTGACTGCTTTGATTTTTCTACATCTCTGAAGGTTTCTTATCATAGAATCATAGAATAGCCTGGGTTGAAAAGGACCACAATGATGATCTAGTTTCAACCCCCTGCTATGTGCAGGGTTGCCAACCGTTAGACCAGGTTGCCCAGAGCCACATCCTTGAATGCCTCCAGGGATGTGTTGTCCCCAGTGGCTCAGGGCTTGGGAAATGTCTTTCCTTTTTCAATACCTGAGTATTTTGTAGAAGGCTTAAGCAAATCTTGGTGTTTTCCTGTCAAGGATCAGGGAGGCTGCCTGATCTTTACATAAGCATTTAAAGGCAATCCTAGAAGATAGGTTAGATGAGCTCATACTGCTGTACCTCCTGTAGGAACACTGTGCTTGGTGTCATACTGAGATCTTACACTCCTCAGTAGCTGGTCCTACTTTTCAACTACAAACGATAAAACTTATCAGGTTCAATTCGTTTTAAGTCTAGTTGTGTAGAAGAGTTGATAGAAGGTAGGAAAAGAGTTTCACAAGAGCCTTTGAAATTTAAATTCTTTAGCTTATAAAGAGGAACGATTTTACATTTACTTTATTTGTTCTGTAAGGGATTTTTATTTCAAAAGCTTTTTCTCAGTTATTCAATTTGTTTCTCTTCGTTCCATTTCCCTTTAATCTTGTCACCAGCAGTGACTGCTGTGGCAAATAAAACATACACAGTTATTAATGTGTAGATTTTTCTAGTGGCAAAAAAACAACAACCATAAATGTTTCGATGAAACAAGATATTATTATTTCCTTTTCTAAAAAAGAAGCATTTTCTGTAGATCTAGTGACTTGCTCTTGGGGTTTCAGTTGGAAAGTGTGAACAAAAGAAAGAAGCTGGCATGAGAAACAAAAGAAATTACACTTATTCACTTGGTACAAAGATTTTGAGGTCTTCCATTAAAGGTCAGCTGCTGTTGGCCATTACTTTTTGCGCTTATCTCCCTTGGCCCTCTCTTAACTTCCAGTTTTTCTGTAATTGTTACAACTAAGAAAGCGAGACCTTTCAAATCCAAACACTTGTTTGACACTTCCTGTGTCACAGTTACTATACATGAGCATACATACATATATTTAGGTTTAGCACTCAAATCCCAAGCTCATTATTTTCTAAATTAGGCTCTTTCAGGCTCCAGTCCAAATCTGAACTCCCAGCAGCTGCAGTACATTAGTCACCCCTCCTTTGCCTTTTGGTTCCAAAAAAAAAAAAAAAAAAATTAGTTGCTACAATAGATCTACAATTACTCAAATTGAGGATTACACAGAGAGGTTCCTCTTACTCGCCTTTGGTTTTTCTCCCAGGGCATGTCAAAACTGCTAACTGATTTTCTAGGAATAGAGTTGATGGCATGCACCAGGGAGAAGTCTCATGAATCTTTTTTCCACATGATGAGGAAAGCTTCTCTATAAATGGCAGAGGGCTCGCTCCTTGGTGATCTTTAAGGTCTTTTCCAACCTGAGCAATGATTCCATGATTCTCCTTGAAAAAGTGGAGTTCTTTGAGAAGCCTTGAGTATATTTAAGCTTCACATATTACTAAGGCTTCTGGAAAAAACAGTACAGCCTTAAAGTGCAGCATACTCACAGTCACAGAATGAGGTTTTAAATCCAGGTTCAAAGACTGCAGGAAAAGATAAGTTTCAGCTGATTCGCAGGTTTTTGACAAAATAAATCTGGGTTTCTAGCTTTTCCCCATAGCTGTACAACATTTTCTGACTGGAAAATTGAAGCATGATCTCACTGGACGCATCCACAGATAATTTGCCTTATTTTCAGATGCCAAATTTTAAGGAACGTAGATCCCCAAGTATCTTTACAAGTAAATAAAAATGAAGAATAGCATTATAAAATAATTCTATAAAAGAAACTAAGGACCTTAAATTAAAATCAGTTCAGGAAACTGGCTCCAGCCAGTCACTGCAAATAATATTAATCTCTTGTAAAGGCATTCAGCATCTTCAGCTCTTCTACCAAGCCTATGTATGAAACATAAAAACCTGCTTACTGATCCAGCTAGACAAAACACCTCTCTGTCACAGGAAAGAGAGAGAACTACTTCTACAATCTCCCTGGGGTGTGCTGCAGTTGGTTCTTGTCTGGGATACTCAGCTTATCTCTGAGATACCTAAATTAAATTAAGAAGCTGCTATATCCTGCCCCAGTGCACTTGAAGGCATGGAGTTGCCAGCTGGGAAGCACCAGGCAAACCAGCTTTCTTTCCCCACTGAACTACAAAGCAATTATCCAAACAAAACTCACTACAAATCATCTAAGGCTGACATTTATTCCTTGCAGTCCTAGGAAAATGCATGCAGGCTTTTTATGTTTATATATGCAAGGTTTTTTATGTTGATTGCTTTTTACACCTTTTGCTCACTGATCCTTCTACTTGGAAAAAGCTAATGGAGTTTGACTGTCCCTTTAAGCAACCATGACTCTCCTCCAGACAGAGCTGCTCGAGAGGTAAAAATAAATAAATAAAATCTATTTTTCCGTGAAAAACCTATCTACAGGAAAAGTGAGAAAACAGTGTGGTTGTAGAAAACCAAGTTTGTATATTTGCCATGGAAACAGCATTTACAAGAAACATGGTGATGGGAGGAATATCAACTACTGCCTCAGTGCAATTACTGCAACATGGAGGCTCAGCCAGCTGCTGGTTGCTCCTTGCACAGCCTGACAGAGCTGTCAGTTTTATTAACTTGGTAATTATGGGTTGTTTCTGGCTGCGATGCTTGAGATGCCACGTGTATCCTTTGCTCTATTCAGGAAATACAAGGGGTGAAATAGGAGAAATTGAAGATGGGAAGGTGCCTTGATCTGTTATGTTCCCTGCTTGATGCCTTGTTCCTCTTTGGTCACTTTTCCCTTCCCTATTCCCTTTTTGCTATCAAAGCTATAATGGAAGCTTCCTGATTTCTCTTCTCTGTGTGGATGTGAGCAGAAATAAAGCCAAACCAAGCAATCATTTTGCCAAAGGAAAAAGAAACACATGCTGAATGCAGTCTGCAAAACAGAGATGATTCATGCTCTGGATTAATTAGCAGCATTTGATGACCTGCTCATCATCAGAATAGAGAGGGGTTTGGTTGCTACCACTGTTCAGATAAATGTCATTTTCCAGTCCCCTGCTGCCATGCTGTTTTGGAGGGTTCATCATCTTTCTTTGTGGAACCATCTTCTACTGTGAGAATGCAGCCCAGTGCAGGTTTGAACACGTGCTACCAAGAGAGGAATTATTGCTCCAGCTTTCTGTAAAAGTCCTGGCTTCCTTCTAGCTTTCATAGAGAATTCTTGATGAATTTAGTAGGAAACAAGCAACATGGAAGCTTTTCAGTGCTTATTCCTGGCAGCATTGGTTTGTTTTTAACAGTGTTTCTACTAAAGCTTTCTTGGTAGCAGATATGTGGGAGCTTCACATTGCAGACAGGTTAAAAGTGCATCCAAGAAATTTCCAAGCTTCAGAAATGACTGCTTAGTCCACATCTTGCCACACTCCCCTGAATTAAATGCAATAAGGCAGAGCTTTGACTCCAGGGGTTAGCCAAGCTTTTCTTAGTGTTGGATTTAAAGCTACTTAAGTAACTGTTGTTCTTCTAGGTCTTTGCTGATTTCTAGGCCCTTGGGAATGTCTTTGTCTCCAGAATATTACGAGCATTCCACAAGCTAAATTGACATATACCTGAATTTACTGAAGGCTGCTAAAAGAGGCTGTGATGGTCACTGGAAACCATTGTCTTCATCGCACTTTGGAGGTAGTACAGGGAAGGAAATAGCCAAGGCTAGAGCTCTGCATCAACAAGTAATTTGTTTTGTTCTGGGAAAACCTGCTGTAGGGAACCTGCTTTGGCAGGGGGGTTGGACTCGATGATCGCTGGAGGTCCCTTCCAACCCCTACAATTCTGTGATTCTGTGAAAATCCCAGTGGTTTCGCTTTATTTGCAACTGATTTATTTGCAATCTTACATCAGTTCTGGAAAGGAAACTCTGGAAGCAGCTCAGCTGTAGGCTTGTTTATTTTTTTTTAAGTAGACCATACCAGTTTTTACTTTCAAAACCTTAAGTTGAAGTTAGAGAAAGCAAAGCAGAGAGCAATCTGTCTCATCTTGGAGGCCTTTTCCAACCTTGGTGATTGTATGATTATATGATTTTTTTGCTCAATTACTATTTTTTCAGTGGCTTGTGATTCAGATCCAGCATGCAGCAATCTGAAACTGATATCCGGTGTTTCTGACAGTCCCAGATAAAGAAAAACAGCTTCAACCAATATTAACATTCAATCAGCAGCCCAGACATTTATTAATGAAACTACACTAACAGTAAATTTTAATTTAAGACTCTTCAAATGCAGAAAAAACCCTGTTGTAATGAAATCTTCCAAGCAACCAGAAGTCAGATTGTTTTCCATAGCTATCCTGTGCACTGGTAGAAATCTGCGTTTGCTGTACTGACTGTAGAGGCATAATTAACACTTGCAGTGGAGTAACACAAAGCAGAATCCAAGCTTTATTTGTTAGGCAAGTTGATTGTATGAATTCATCAGATAAAATTTTATTTCTAAAACCAACTTGCATTTAATTTGCAAATACAGCCAAGACTTAATTTACCTCTCTTTTTACCTTGGGATTTCTAAAAATATGAGATGACAAACGCAAACTCAGGGAATTGTTTTAATTCAAAATCATAAACGTAGAGCTCAAAAAAAGTATTCACTTGTAGCCTTTAAATAGGCTGCTCATTAGACTGTCTGCTGTGTACTACTGTATAACCAAGATGTTATAATTGCAATATAATCAAAGAGTAAGGCAAAGCAAACAAGGATCACAAAAGAGAATAAGTAGAAGAGCTTACCCTTGGGTTGAGCTCACTAGACGATACCAAAGAGGAGGATCTCCAGAAGAGATCCTTCCCCTCTGGTAGCCAGCTCTTAAATAGGTCCAGGAGGGGTGGAGCCTGGCTCCACCCCTTCCGGTAGCACAGGTGAATTGCCTTCACCTGTGCTCCTCTGGCTGACTCATGGCTCACCTCAGGTGATCAATCAGAGGTTCAGGCCATGACTCAGCAGTTGCCATACAACTACATACAAAAGGTATTTTAAGGATTTTTACTAAGAATGAGAAGAATAGAGGAAGAACCCTTTTGATGTAAAAAGAAACTCTTCATATTGAGCATCCATCTCCCTCTGATCATTTGTGTGTAAATTCCCAATGTTACGTTTAGGCTGCAATTAATGCTAGTTTAGAATGCCATCTTGTGTTACGCAGCCCTGATTGTGAAAATAACTTCATGCCCTGCAAAGCGCTGAAAAAACTGGAAACATGTAGGATAAAATGCCTTATTCTCTCAACTGAACTGCTTCCTCTGCCAAACTCGATTCATTTTTTACACTATGGTAGGACATTCTGTTTTTCTGTTGCTCCTTTTTTTTCCCCAGTGAAGGTTCTAAGCGTGCCGCTGGGGTGATGTATCAGCTCAAGACTTGATTCCAATTCTTTTTCGGAGGTAGCATTCAGAATGTTTTGAATGTTGAGAGCAATTCTATAGGACCAGGTATTGTTATAAATAACCAATTACTGTCAGGTAAGTAATTGCATTATAGACTTGTTGCACAACTCGTTCTTCAGTGTTTCCCCACTTCTGGCATGAAGTGTGGTTAAATATTCGAAGCAACAGACAAGATGCAACAAACTGAGCTTTATGTAGTGTGGTAGTTTTTCCAAACCTTTTTTTTTTTTTTTTAATGACAGGGTCACAAACCATCCCAAGTGTGGTTTAGAACAGGTGACAAGTCACTTGTGTTCTCTGGTCATGTGTATGTGAAAGGAAAATTACTGAATTATTTAATCTATTTTCCCACGGGATTACCTAACAGTACATATTTTTCCACATTTCTATTGTGTTGTTAACCTCTATCCTGTATGTTCTGCAGAAACTTCTTTCTTCCTTCCACAAAGGCTGTCAGGCTCCTGCTCTCCAAGGGTCATAGGTTGCAGGGGAATCCACAGAAACAGGAAACCAGGCTTCCTCAGTCAGTTTTCAAACACCAAAATCTGTTTCCTTTCTACAAAACATAAAGCCCAGCAGGGCATTCTATGGTGGGCTCTCATCTGTATGAGTAGCAGCTCAGGAGGAGAGAGAAGCTACAGGGTTCTTGCTTGGGAAATAAATGTGAGACATCCAGTAGCACTTACAAACCGGCAGAATGAAGGAGGTAATCTTTTTGCTCCTATTGCTCTTACAGAGTGGCAGCAATGGATTTAATCTTACAGGAAAGCTCTGGGTCACAGACCAAGGTGGTGAAGCCCTGACAAGTGATACAGATTTGACTCCATCTCCAGCTGCAGTGCATGGTTCTGTGGATGCCAGTACAACTGCAAGATCGCCTCATTCTGAGATTCAAGCTGCTGAGGAGAGTGTGTTGCAGGTACTCATTTCTGCATCTTCAGGCAAGACTCTGGGACAGAAAGCTCTGAAGAAAGCCTCCAATGCTACGACCTCTGTCCTTGCGAGCCAGTCAAATGGACTCAGTGATGGGAACTCTGACATAGATAAGATCAGAAACTTGCAGAGCAATGCAAGGAAGGCTCCTCTACAGCAAGAGGTCACTACAAACCAGGATACAGCTATAGAGAACAGGTATCCCAAGCAGCCTTCCCGCAGCACTGGTATCACCAACGTTCAAAGGGATGCCAACTCTAAACCATCTGGCTTTGAAGCTACTAGAGGAAAGTAAGAAAAACTACACATTTTTTCTTGTCTTCTATTTAAGAACGCTACTGGTTATTTTCCTTTTCTCAGAGAAATAATGCATAAAAGTCCTACTAATTTTAGTAAAGCTGTTTTCTGAGCTGAGGTAAGACTATGAAGAAACCATCAAGGAACCAAATCTATAATACATACTCATTCAAAACCATTTAGTTATGAAAGACTGAAGGCTGCAGTTTTTAATTCTTGAGGTGCTTATCTCAAAGACAGCAGGAAAGTCATTAACACATATAGGCAGGGAAGGACTACGATAGAAGCCTCCCTGTTCTATGTGTGGTAAACTTTTCTTGTTCTCTTTTCGGTGGATAAAAGAAATTTCAAGTGCAAGATCTCATTCTATTGAAAATGATTTTGATTATATTATTCCTAACTAAACTTATAAACAATTGAGGATACAAAATAGGGCAGCATGTGACAGCTAGAAGCATTATATTCTGATACAAATTTACTGCAAATAGTGTCACAGGTGAATGTGTATTCAGAAGTGTGTAGCTCAGTGTGTAATGGCTATGCTTAACAGATATATTGTACTGTCTATCTTTATAACTCTGAACACTCAGTTGTTTTATTTGTGCTACCATGTCTTCCATTCTAAATGGGGATACTGAGTTTGGACATGTTAAAAGCTTCACTTAATTGGTGATGTGTATTCAGATACTGGTAGAAAATGGAAGGCGCAAGGGACTGGTGTTTTTCCATACTGTTTATGGACGGTGGGCTTTCTTCTTTTGGTTGTACTTGACAAATGCTAATACTCGAAACGTGGAAAAACTCTTAAATTCACATTAAAAAGAATATACCAGCTCTAAGAAATACTCCTACAATTATGTTGTAGTGTGAGACTATAAGCTAATGCTCCTCCAGACTCAAAAAAAAAGATTCCCATTGACCTGAATGTCTTTGATTAAGCGTAAGTGAAGTGATGTGGGAAAGGCACAAAGGAAAAGAACTCCTTACCTCAGCTGAGAAGAGATACTGGCTAAGATGCTGTATTTTTCACATAACTTTCCTAATGTATTCCAGAAGTGAGTGTCATCTGTTACAGCACCTCATCACAGTTTTTGACAGCATCTGACATAACCTGGGTAAAATGGTTTCTCTTCATTTCTTGGGCCTTATTCCTTCATGTCCTTTTATGTAAAGCCTTAACATCTGCTAAGCTGAGAGTTTTTTAAAGTCCTCCTCAGCTTTTCCAAAGAACAGGATTCCAATGAAATTAATCTTCAGAAAAACTTTGTGAATTGGCAAGTATCGTTTCTACCTTTTACATAAAATGTATAATCAGAAAGCAAAAACTCAGTGTTAAAAAGGATCTCTTATTTTTTTTTTATTACAATAGGATGCGGTTGCAGCTCAGGAAAGGCAAAGGAGGTTATCTTGTGTGGCCCCCTATTTCATGAGTGATCTAGGAGCAGCCTGCTGTGCAGCATACATAAAGGTCTTGTTTTGAGTGCATTGAGGAAGTTAGGCATAAAGCAAGGTTTACAGATGATTGTCACAGGACTGAGTAGCAGCACAAAATCCCATCTTAAAACCCAATGCTGAATCCCCAGTCTCTTTCTCAAACTGTTCTAGGTGTTGTTTGATCCTTTTCACATCTTCTTGTCTTACAAGCCTAGTTGTCCTACTGCAAACAAGTGTTTTTATGAGCAGTATGATCTGAGCTTTCTTTCTGATTTATCACCAACCTAGGCCATGACTTTAAGTCACTTCTCTGGGTTTTTTTTCTCCCTTTCCCTTTGAGTTAGACTTGAATGAATAATAAGGTTCCTTGCAACTCAATTTCCTTCAGTAAAGCCGTGACAAAATGCCCAGACTTATATACTTACTGTTTCAAGTCACTACTGTGAAGTACTTGGAAAACTACTGCTGTGAAACTGTGCATAAAAATCCAACTATTTGATTTATTATACGCAGGTTTTATTGACTACACTCTATATCCACTCCTAGCATGTTTTTTCTTTTTTTCTTTCTCCTTTTTATTTTGCATCATTATTACAAATGAACTGAAATGCTCTAAAATTTCCAGTAAATACAGATTTCGTTGAGGTTTCCTTATTGAATACCTGAGTACAGCTTGAGTGAGTCAATAGCAGAATTCTAGTTGTAAAGCTAGACAACTATCTGAGGAAATCTGGAAGGAAAAAGTTGCTTTTTGCTTTAATTTAAAATTAAAGGAACTCTTAAGTTGTAGGCTATTCCAACCTGAATATTCAGATGACCTTGTAGAAACTTCATGACTCTGTAATTGATCATGGCAACCCATTCTGCTAAAACATGTGCAGAAATGCTGATGTTAAATGGTTCCATATATGGGGGTATGGGGGGGGGGGGGGGGGGGGGGGGGTAGAAAACAGACAAGACAAGAACAAGAAAACAAAACAGACAAGAGTAAGAAAAACAAATTGTTATGAGCCTTTAAATATATATTTGTAATTAATTTATAATTTATAATAAACGTACTTTGTTGGAGAGTCTCCAGGGCAGATTATTCACAAGGCACAATATGTGCCCATTGCACAGAATTAATTACCCACACATCCTCTTTTTGAATGAGGTTGTGTGCTCTGCTGGTTTAATTACAGATGGAAATCTCAGTTTGCTCTACCCTAGGTTATTTGAGGATGAAATTATGTATATATATCGAATAATCCCTAGAAATACAGATAGGTCAACAGTGATGGGGCAAGGCCAAAGACAGAATCACATCATCGGTAAGGTTGGGAAAGACTTCTAAGATCATCAAGTCTAATTGTAAGTCCATCCCACCATGCCCAATAAAGCATGTCCCCAAGTGCCATATCTGAAATTTTCTTGAACGCTTCCAGGGACTTCAAGCATGAGCTAAAATGAAGCTGGAAAACTATAGCAGAGTTTTTTCTAAATTTTGGAGAAATTAAATGTAAACAGTAACTTAGCGTCAAAAAAGACAATTGATAATATGTTGCTTTCAGTTGAGTTCACGTGCGATACATCTTTTTCGGCCTGTGAAGAGAAAAGAATTTTGGTATTTCTTTATATTACAAAGTAGCTTAAATAACAGTAAAACTATGGAGTACATCAGAGGCTAAATCTTGAGTCTAGAACACTCATCCTTTCATTCTGAACACAATTTTACTAATTATTATTCAAGGCAGTTCCGGAATACACAAGACATTCATTTAGGCTGTAAGTTAACCACATTGTCTCCACGCTGTTGAATGACACTATATTACTTTATTATCTTAGTGCTTATTTCAGAATTTCCAATTATAATGAATCCAGTGAGTCTTTGTGGATTTCCCTTACCATGCATAGCAGTGAGGTGATGGTATTTTATTGCTAAGCACAGAAGGCTTTAATAAAGTCAACACCAGGGACAGATTTGCTCAGCTGTCATGTGGTAGAAATGCTGAAATATTTCATTCTCAAGGCCAAAGCTCTCCCCAGAAATTGCTTCTGCTTTTATCCACCTGACAGAATTTCTAGTGTACTGGTAAATTTAAATGAGTGGTTCAGCTCAGCAGATGGTTCAAATATAGAATCATACAATCATACAATCACCAAGGTTGGAAAAAATCTAAAAGATCATCCAGTCCAACCGTTCACCTATTCCCAGTAGCTCCCACTAAACCATGTCCCTCAACAACATCCAGCCTTTTCTTGAACACCCCTAGGGTCAGTGATTCCACCACCTCCCTGGGCAGTCCATTCCACTGCCTGACCACCCTTTCTGAAAAGTAATACTTCCTCATGTCCAGCCTGAATCTCCCTTGCCATAGCTTGAAGCCATTCCCTCTGGTCCTATCACTAATGACACGAGAGAAGAGGCCGACCCCCAGCTCACTACAACCTCCCTTCAGGAAGTTATAGAGAGCAATAAGGTCTCCCCTGAGCCTCCTCTTCTCCAGGCTGAACGTTCCCAGCTCCTTCAGCCTCTCCTCATATGGCCTGTGTTCCAGACCCCTCACCAGCTTTGTTGCCCTCCTTTGAACACGTTCCAGGGCCTCAATATCTTTCTTGCAGTGAGGGGCCCAAAACTGGACACAGTGCTCGAGGTGCGGCCTCACGAGTGCTGAATATAGGGGAACAATCACCTCTCTGCTCCTGCTTGCAACGCTGTTTCTGATGCAAGCCAGGATGCCATTGGCCTTCTTGGCCACCTGGGCACACTGTCGGCTCATGTTCAGCCGAGCATCAATCAATACCCCCAGGTATTCAATACCCCCAGGCATCAATCAATACCCCCAGAAGAAACATAGAAACCTGATTTAACTGCCTGGTTAATGTAAGGTTGGCAGTCTCTTTTGATCATGTCAATTTTTAATGGAGCAGAGAGAACAATTCTTAAGTGGATTTCTTAAGATTTTGCCTCACTGTGCATTTACAATAATTAAAACTCATGCATGACTTACATTTCTGCCTCACTAGGTGTATTGACTAGAACCTGAAAGAGAAAATCCCTTATGCTAGTGCTGAGGCTGCCTTGGTGGTTGAATGTCAGAAGGTGTTTGATGGTACTTTGCCTTCATAACATTGTATTCCAGCCATGCGAAATGCATTTACAATGATACTCTCTTCTCTAGTAGCATTTTGAAGGTAATTCTGAAGATGGCTGTGAGTCTACAATTTAATTTCTCTGGATATGATCAACGTAGTATAATTCCTATTGCAGTCATTAAAGAAAACAAAACAAAAACAAAGGAAATGAGTAATTTAGGTGCTTTTATTCATTACTTTATTGCTATCTCATCCACTGAATGGGGGGAGGTGGGGGGGAGATGCAAAGGACGTAATTGTGTAGTTCAGTAACGATGGTATGAGTATTTAGAGACTGGTACTGATTTCTGCTGAGCATTGCAGTAAAACAGCTAATGGGAAACTGAGAGTACTGGTGTGAAGTATAAATCTTACCAGATTATGCAGATTAGGTACTACTGTATGCTGTACAGCAAGACTAGTGTAGGGCAACCAACCAATCCACAGGGTACATGTGATTCACAGACAATTTGGTTGTATCTGTTCATATCAAATATCCCATGACTGAGGAAGACGTTCCCATTGCTGATCCACAGACAGAAAGAATAAGAAGGTCTGTGAAAATATGAATCTTCGCAGTGTTTACATTTTAAATGGTTTCTGTACCTGGAAGAATCATTGATGGAGACCCAGATAGTACTGCTTCCCAGAGTGACTCTCTAAGATATATTGTCTTTTAGGTGGAGAAGAAATGGGGAAGATATACTCAACTAATTCTGGACTGTAGGTGACAAAATCACTTCTCTGGAAACAACAAAATCTATAGTTTTGGTTCTCTCAGCTTTTCAGCAATGACAGTTAGGAGGAGTCATGACAGACTTTTTTCAAGAGTACAGGACACATAATACAGGAAACATAGCACTGGAAAACAAAAAGCACATCTTCACCCACATAGCTTTTGTGACAGTCCCAAGGCACTTGTAAAAGATGTTTTCTCTCTTAGCATCTTCAGATTTTGACTTTTTATCTTTTCTGTGATCAGATTCTGGTAAGGCAGTGCTATGCATATGATTTCAGAAATATTTTAATGAAGACAATAGAGGTTTCCATTAATCTTGTTGTACTACCTACTACATTAATGCACATGCTTATCTTTGCTCTTGCTCTTTGGTTCATCTGTCATGGAAAGAGCAAGGATTAAGAACAGTTTTCATCCCTATTTGACATCTCTCCACCCCATTGCGTGGGTAAGGTATAAAAACTGGACCAAGGGTTAGGATTTTGCTCTCAGTCACTGCAAAGTGTAATTTTTTCACAGCATTTCATCTAAGGTTCACCAGAAAAATCTGCTCAAATTTGCACAGAAAATATGCATTCTCACAATTCCAAATATGTTTAACACTTTAGAAAACTGTCACTCTTCATTTCTGGAATAGACATGACAAGGAAAAGAACAGCAGTAAAGTGACCCATGTTTTCCAAAAGCATTCAGTGCATTGCCAGATCGAGAATGCAAATGTTTCAAAAGACAGTTTCCTTGCTTCATCTCAACACGTCTATACTGCATTACACACTTGGTAAGTGGAATGTAAATAAGTGACACTGCAGGTCGCGAAATAAAAATCACCTTGAATTTCACAGACTTTGGTTCAGATTCTTTTTGTTCAAGAGCTCCAGAGAAACCAGTTAGTGACAGAATAAAAACACAGCTCTTCATGAGTAAGTGGCAAATCAGGTACAAAACAATTAGCAACGCAATTCAACTATTTAATGAAAGTAAATAAGAAGAGAAAAGCTGCCCAAGCAACACCATAAACAGATTAAAAAAGAAGAATACTCATTTCTGGAGTTGGGATGGGATCTTCTTTTTTAACATTTTCAGGTGTCACATTGTTTTGGTCAGCATTTCTCAAAATGAAGTTATCACTGACAAAGAGCACTCTCATTTTACAGAGACAAGAAACAAACTTTAAAAACAACAAATTGGGTACCGCTGAGGTCATCTGAGCAGCAAGGTCAGTAAACTAGACTAGGATTATCTTAATGAATTCTATATTCTGGGCCAATTACATAATGGAAAACAAATTTATATTCCAGAGGAAGAAATGCACAACTAAGACACTTTAAAAGAGAACTTTGTCTGTTTTCTTTCAAATATGCTTTACTGGATAATTCTCAAATAAGCCTAATGGATAACTTCTCAAAAGTCTAAATTCCATCTGTGGGAAAGTTTGATTATTTTGAGGGGCTCCGAACAGCAGAATAAGGTCTTGAAAGAGCTTACGTGGTGTGCAAATAGACAGTTATTTAATTAGCTGGTGAAGTGCTAGCCAAGTGAAAATTGTGAACTAATTTTTGCAGTACAAGGTAGGAAGCAAATTTTCACAAGAGTAAATAAAAGCTTGGATGAGACAAAGAGGCTGTTCACAGCACAAGGTTTCAGCACTGCATGTACAAATAAAGAGGAAATGAACGATGGGAGTAGAATTTGTATTTTGTAATAGGCAGGACAAAATGTCAGAACCCTGAATCCTGGAAAAAAAAAAAAACAAACAAACCAACAACCGTGAAACAAATAGTGAAGCAAATGGTATCACTCCCTCTACCTGGTACTTCAGTGCCAACAAGTCAGCTCTTTTTCAGGGTTGAAAACATATCCTATAACATATTTTACAATCGCTTATTGCCCTGCCTTTCAGACATACTTCTCAGAGGCTGTCCAGCTTTGCTATTCCAATTGGCATGTAGAGAAGGTCTCCCAGTCTGCTTTTTGTATGAGGTCAAAATCTGTCATTGTACTGAATATGTCAGCTGAGATTAGTAGACTCATACATTACTGAATAAAGGAACCTGAGCAGCGAGTGTAGAAAATCAACCAGTCTTAATTCAAGATTATAACTTCTGTTTGAAACATAGTTCATATTTCAGAAAGACATCTGATGCTCATTTAAAGATACAGAGTTATTGTTTAAAGATATGGAATTCAGTTCAGATTCAACGATTCACAGAAGGCATTGGGTAGGGAGGAACCTTAAAGATCATCTGGTTACAACCCCACTTTTGTGGGCAGTGACACCTTTTGCTAGATCAGGTTGCCCAGGGCCCCATCCAACCTGGCCTTGAACACTTCCAGGGATGGAAAGTAGAACCTGTGCCTGTGCTTCACCAACCTCTGAGTGAAGGATTACCTACTAACATTTAGTCGAAATCTCCCTTCATTCAGTTCAAAATTACTACCCTTTGTAAAAAGTCTGTTCTCATCTGTATGGGAACTGTTGCGTCACGGCCTGAACTACTGATTGAGCACCTGGGGAAAGGACCTGCTCAGCCCAAGGACCACAGGTGAAGGCAATTCATCTGTGTGGCCAGACAGGATGGAGCCTGACTCCACCTATCTTGGACCTCATTTAAGGACTGACTGCTAACAGGGAACAATCTGTTTCTGGTGATTTTTTTTGGTGAAGCTTTCTTCTGTGAACTTAGAATCTTCTGATATAGGTGAGTAATTGTTCTCTCTTACTTTATAGCGTTTTTCTTTTGTGCTGGTCCTGCCATTATTGCACCTTTATTATAATGCCTTTCTCACTGTAGTGAGCTGTTCAATTGCGATGCTATTTTTCTTTCAATTTCTTTTCACATACGGGAAAGCCGCAACAAGGTCTCCCTAGTGCCTTTTTTTTTCTCTCCAGGTTGAACAACTCCAGCTCTCTCTGCCTTTTCTCCTAAGAGCACTGCTCCAGCCCTTTTGATTATTCCTGTGGGCCTTCTCTAGTCCTGTTCCAATGGGTTCATGTACTGCTGGAGCTGTAGGCTCCTGAGCTTCTGCTGCAGTACTGCAGGTGGGATCTCAAAAAAGCAAAGAGGGAGAATCATCTCCCTCAACCTGTTAGCCACGTTATTTGACACAGGCCAGGATGCGGTTGTTTTTCAATATTGCTAGTATAAAAAAAACTAAGACCCCTCCTGAGTCACCTAGTGAATTTCAAGAGAAGTTGCTCAAGTGGAAATCTGGTTTCTTATGCAATAGCAAGAGCGAGAGGGAGGAAGGCGTGGAAGATGTGAGTGCTTTCTATTCATTCTAATCATTTTTGAGGGTTGAATTAAGTCTATCAACATATATTTCCTCACCAAAACTTGGTAGAATGCTCAAGGCAATTTGAAAATGCACTGTACTTCTGTTTGATCTAAACTCAGGGGTTCTGTGTAATGCTTTCAGACTGGGAGAAGTCCTAGATTTATTGCACGTGGTATTACTATATGAATGTTTATGTGAATGCTGTTATAATACTATGCTTAGAAGAACAATTGGATTGTTTGAAATATATAAAAGCAAAGGACATTGGCTCACAGAAACATAGAATCATTCAATTTGGAAAGGGTCTCAGGAGGTCTCTAGTCCAAATTCTTGCTTGCAACAGCAGATGATAATAGGTTACTCTGAGCCTGATTTAGTTGCATTTTTTGCTCTAGGTCTCACCAGGTCAGGCGAGTGGACTTTAGGACTCTACTCCAATGCCTCAGAGAGGAACAGGTTTCTCATGCTCAGTCTGACTACTTCTTGCTTCAGTTCATTTGCTGTGACTCTTATTCTCCTGCCATACATTGCTCTGGCTCTAACTTCTTAAGAGCATCCCTGCAGGTCCGTGGTTGGGGCTGCTGTTAAGAACTCGTGAGCTCTTCCTTATCCACACCAAATAAGCCCCAGTTTCTTAGCCTCTCCTTCCAAACTACTTCCTACAGGTGCTCATAGTACCTTTCTACAACTCCTCTGTTTAGAAGTAATGAACAACATTAATTGAAAATGTGTAGAGTTGGGATTTGTATTTCATTAACTGTTCTATGAAAGAACAATCATCTCTGTGTAATCTGAATGAGGTACAGCCAGCAAACCATGCACTGGCTTTAACAGCATTTCCAGGTGCTGTTCTATTTCTTCAGCAACACAATAATCTTGTTTCTGTGATGCAGTGATGTTCAACTGTGCTGATTCAATAGCATTTCTATTAATAGCCAGGTAATCTAATCTACTCGTGGATAAAAATAACTCATTTTCAGATGTAATATGAAAGGGGCAGAATGAAATCTCCACCCTTTGTGTCCTAGCTGCCGCTGCTGTTCTTTCTGTGTGCTTTTAGGGCCATTTATGAGTGCTGTTTGAAAATATATTGGCTAAAAAGCAAATGGGTTGACTGTGTACAGCTTTACTTGATGATCACCAGCTGGCAGTTTTTGTGCTATTTGTTACTGCTCCTGTTCAGTTACCCAAAGATTCAGTGATTCAAACTAGGAAAGTAGTATGAAGGGGGTTGATGCAGTCTCATAACTTCTACTTTCCAAAAAACTATCTCTTTTTTTTGTTTAATGGATGGTGTGAATTGCACTTCACTTTACATCAGGTGCCACAGTGTCGAGAGGACTGGTTCAAAGTCTGCGGAAGTCCCGTGCAAATGCATTCAAAGTACACGGGCTGCCATAGAACGGCTAACTTCACCAGACAAAACACAGGGGAGGAGAAGAGAGGTAGAAGGATGAAGGCCCTGTGCCCTGGCCGCCGTTAGCCGCAGTCTGTCTCGTTCTCTCCTCTGCGGGCAGTGGCCGCCACCTGCCGGCCCAGCATGGCAGAGCTTCTCGTCGGCTAGAACGAAAATCCGAGCTTATAACCGCTGCTGAGACGTTGCCTCTCGTTGGTCTCTTAGCTATGCACCGAAGGGTAGACCTCTGCAGGCTTGGTGATTTTGTTGACAGATACGGCAGGTGCTTTTCGCTGGCAATCGTGTCCCTTTGAAGCTGTAAAACCTTGCCTGATACATGTATATTTTCCATATCATGAGGCTGATGTAAATCACTGAAGATGAGTCAGCTAAACACAGGGAAACACTGCAGTAATTCCTCCCATGCCTTCAGAAATAGTGTTCGGTGTGGTGTGTTGTGTGTGTTTTTTTTTTTTGGTTTTTTTTTTTTTTTTTTTTTGACAGAAAGGTGTTGTATCTAGGTAACCTGGGCACAGAACATGTTGCCATCGAGGAAACGTGTAGGCAGCTCTTAGTTACAATGGCCCTGGAAAGACCTCTATCTCACAGCTGTCTCCAGTATGCATCTCATTTTCTGAAGACTCAAAGGTGTTCTCCACCACCTTACTACCAGTGAGGTTTTGCTGGCTAGTACTTGCAACAGCAAGAGAAAATCTCACAAGAGCTTTTGGTTTCTGTATAAGGAGGTATGAGGTATGGTTTATTGTGGTAGCAATGGTAATGGGAGGATAGTTGGACTAGATGATCTTGTAGGTCCTTTCCAAACTTGTGATTCTATGTTTCTATAACAGTTGACTTACACTGATCTTTCCAGACTGGATATCTTTTGTACTATGTGTTTTGTTATTAAATACAGCTTTCCTGATTGAGATTAGCCTTAATGGAAAAGAATTAAGATGCTGCTGCAGCTCTTGACAAAATCTGTGTCAGAAGCCTGTGTTACTGATTTGGACTACGTTACTCTGGTGAGGTTTGAGAGGCTTTTCAGGTTTAAGTTCCTGTTACAGTTGTCTTCTATTCTGCCTTCGCATTAAAGTATCCCATAATAGTTCCTCCACCATGCTTCATCTTCTGCTTTCAAATCTACTTTTTTTTTTTTCTCCTGACTTGAAAATTCTACTTGCATTCCAAACATCTCTTAATGAGCTTAGTTCATCACTAACATAAAACTAATTATGAGTCATGCCGGGGACTCTTTTGTTGAGAATATGTCCTCTAATTTAGTTCAGGGATTGCTGGGCCCTTCTGAGAACCACAGGTACGCAGGTATTGTACCCATTCAGTGTCAGAATGAGTTAATTTTTCTAAGTAGAAACAATCTGTTCAAGGTGGGTTACTTTTTTTTTTTTTTAAGGTAAATGAAAAGGACCAAAGAGATCAGTGATTGAGTTCAGATTATCTTTAAAAATAAACAGTTGTCCTTACTTGATAAGTTTGGGATTTATAGTGTTGCTTTTTCCTTTAAGGGCATCTCCAAATGAGCTAATTCCAGTAGCTGTTACCTTGAAGTTAACTGCTCTCTATAGTAATGATGATGAGTGGATTTACGTTACCGTTTTTAAGAAGTAGTTTTCTTAACCTGGTCTTCTGTATTTCAGGGCTTTGTATTTTTACAGTTATGCTTTTAACATCTGTTTTACTTTATTTATCTTTTTGTTGATCATGTTTGCTTAGATATGAAATGGAGTGCAGTTACCAAAAACAGTATCTCTCCTGTATGCACTGCATAAAAGACCAGATAGTACTGCTTTATTTCCTCAGCTTATTCCCTCTTTTTGCTGAGTTCTCAGGTCTGTTTGTAAGGATAAGAAGGTAGGTGAGGGAGCCAGGAGCTTAAGTCCTAACCACAGCACCAGGTCGCTGTAGGTTGAGATAATAAAATTCTGCACTGATTTTTCAAATCTGACTTGTGTCTTTTGGTACTTGATTTGCAAGGTGTGAAAAAACACCTTGCTGTCATTTGCTTTTAGCTCCTCACCTTTTAGGCAGCTAACTTACCAGTAAAAGAGATGTGGTACTGAATGACTGTTATCTTTTCAAATGTATTTTGATCAGACTTGATGTACTATCAGTTAGTTAATGGAAGTTATTCAGGGATGTAGATGTTTACTTTCTGTATTGAGACTAAATCAAAAGCAATTAATAAGCAAGACATTGTTTAGTTGGAACTAACTCCTGGATAGACTGCAGTCAGTCTGGACTAATGCTGCTTTCTGAATTTGTGAAGGCAAGTTTAGTATTTCATTCATATAC
Source organism: Lagopus muta (assembly GCF_023343835.1). Taxonomy (NCBI): domain Eukaryota; kingdom Metazoa; phylum Chordata; class Aves; order Galliformes; family Phasianidae; genus Lagopus; species Lagopus muta. The sequence goes on from NC_064436.1 coordinate 16,287,130, forward strand.
TGATCATTTCTTTTTTTTATTTTCAGTGCTAATACATAAGAACTTTTTTAATCTCAGGTTTGAACACTTAGTATAGCTATAGAATGGAGAAGCTGTAGCTATATGGAATCGTAGCACATCCTGAGTTAGAAATGACCCACAAGGATCTCTGGGTACAACTTGTAGCTTCGTGCAAAATTCAGACCCTGTGACTGAGAGAATTGTCTAAACAATTCTTGACCTTTGAGGGCTGTGACTACTACCCGGGAAGCCTACTGTAGTGTTTGTCCATCCTCTCAGTAAAGAACCTTTTCCTAATGGCTCTGACCAGCCTCATCTGAAACCACCAACCACACCCAGGGGACAGGAACTCCATTTAAGCTCAATGTCCATGTGGAAGTGCTGATTTATATCAGTCCTTTGGGACTGTTTTTCGGCTTTGTTACCTATACTTTCTCTTCCATTTGCTGCATTGTTTTATTTATGTAGCTCTGCTTGCTTTGGTGTTGTGGTAGTACTCAGTGTTGATGTTAGTGCCTAGCCTGTATGGTTGCATTCAGTTCCTGGCTCTCTTTCTGTAACAGGTTTTGTTGTTGCTCCCTGAGGCCTCTGCAAAGAAACTGTGGAAGAGCTGTCTTCCTTGTTATGTTTAGTAAGGGAGCTGAGCATGTTATTATGTCATGTTCTTGTAGAATGCTTGATGTGAGGGGATCTCTCACTTCTGTTGCTACTGAAGCAGTGAACTAGAAGGGGTGAAGCTGTCAGCTGTATATATAGCTAATTGTTGGCAGTATTTAAGCACAGATATTACTACAATTTAGTTATTGCTGCTATTCTTTGTGTTCTCAATATATAGGAGACTGTATAGGGCATTTTTCTTCTTTAAAATGTAAAGAAGCTTTTCCCCTGTTGATTCTACTAAATTTGTTTCACAAAGTTGCTCTTGACTTCCATGAAGGTGATGAAAAGATTACCTGATGTTTAACCTTGAAAATTGAGAGCAGTATTTAGGTTTTGGCAAGAATTTATTCAGTACATGTACATCACATACATGCAAGAGGCTAGAGACGGAGGGAATAGAGCAAAAGAGCAAAAAGGAAGCATCAAACAAAAGCACAGTCTCTTTATATAATACTAATAAGAAATACTATCCTAATGAAAATTTTCCTGGAAATGGCAAGTAGGTAAAATCTGATCAGAGAGAGAAAGTAAAAATCCCTTTTACGTGAAGTGTGTTATTTACCAATTAAACTTCACATGTTATGTGAGGGTGTACTGCAATATGATGTTGGCGGCAGAAGTACTGAGGTGGTCCATCTGTTGGCCTTACCTACCATCTTAAATCTCAGGAATCTTTTTTCCTCCTGAAGAACTACTGATTCTGTCACAAATGTCTTGGTAAGATCTCACAAGTCAAAAGATAAGTTCTCATGCTATTTTGCGTTTGTATGGTTCTTTGTATGAAGCTGTAAATCTGTGTATTTTGATTCCCCACTGTAAGCAGCCTAGAAAGATGGTGATTTCGGGGCAAGCTGGGTAATGTAAATACTTATTTTCCTGATAAACTCTAAAACATTAACAGAGCTATGTGAATGGGAAGCAAGAGTTAGTAGCAAACCATGATACTGGAAGTTGAGCTTGTAGGTATGGTATGCAAATGTTAGTCTGGAAGTACTTGTAAGTTCAGCAGCCCTACAACTGAAACAACGTTGTGTCGCTACTTTGTCAAGCCAGTAATATGTTTCAGCATGGGAATAAAGGTATGTCCCTAAGAGGTCCAGAGGAGCAACAAAGATGATCAGAGGGCTGAAGCAAATCAGATGCAGATGAAAGCAATCCAAATAGTTTATTACAGGTTCTCGCATCCCTTATATATATATTCACAAGTTTTCTCTTGTAACTTTCCCACCTGCCTTTACGTGTCAACAAAACATTCCACAAGCACTCCTTAACAGTGCATGCAGCGCTTATCCAAACCAAGCTGAGAGTCTTTCCAAGCCATGCACTCTTCCTCCAATCCAGGTTGTTAACATGTGGCCATTGTGCAGCTTACTTGACTTTGACTTTGAAAAGAATCCCTGAAGGTCCCATTCTGTGTGTACCTATTGAAGATTCTCTCTAATCAGGTACTTTTGTATGCACTGATATAGATTTTATTTTTTAATGATCACTAAAGTTCATATAGCACATGCCTTCAAAGTCTTCACAACCATGCCTTTGGGCTAATAGAAAAACAATGGCCAAACAACTCTGTAGTGTTGCCTGTTGGATAGAATTGCTAGGGCATCACTAGTGGTGTTGTTTTTCAGCCAGCTAGCATCCTAACTTGGTGAGCGTGGCCAAACCTTGAGCAGTGCTCTTTCACAGTATGTTTGGACCTGAAAGACAAGATGTCTCAGGAGCAGAGAAAAGAAAATTAAGCACTCAGCAGCTCAGAGGTTTATGAGTTTCAGTTTTCAAATGCATGTTCACGCACATGCACAAGCATCCGTTTTAGATAATCCCCTAAGAGGGAAACAAAGTCCCTGAGCAAGTGCACTGTTACTGACCCCCGAGGGAAGGCAAACTGCCAGAAAGGAGAGAGGAGGGATGTTCTGGCAGTGGATGCAATAGGTAGTGCCAGCAGGGTGTCCCCTGCTTCAAATGGCACTTTTCCTATCTCATCCATCACAGACTCTCTCCTGCTCTTCCAGGGGTATGAAGGGTTTTTTCCATTCCCGAGGGGTGTCTCGCAGTCACCTACTACAGCACACTGCATCTGTATGACCATTAGGTGCTACAGACCCCGAATGGAAAACCTGCTTGAAAAACAAAATAAGCTACCAAGATTAGCTATCTCTATGAAACAAAACATTTGCAGCTGTAGCCACAAATATCAGTTCCCTTAAAACTACCAGAATATTTTGTTCCATTGCAAGATCGTTCTTCCGTCAGGGGCATTTAGGTCCCTGATGTAGGTTCCAACTGAAGGGACTGGTGAACCAAAAGATCTATTGGGCAGTATTCTGGAATTTCTATATTAAATTTGTATATTGAATCCCAGTAAAATACCATGTGCCTTTGTCTCAAGTGACGTATGGCCAAGTATTTAAAATCCTCATCAGTGGGATGAAAGATAATTGATCGTTCTATAATGCAGGGTCATCCCTTTATCAGGGATTCCTTTCCAGGTTTAGTCTCTTCAAATTAAGAAAAGGCTACTTGATAGGCTAATAGCATCTTAACCAAGCGTTACTGATAATGAGAGGGTAAAATTATACTAAAAGAGCTATTATCATAGATTCCATCACTGATAACATCAAATTCTGTTCAATTTACATTTGATCTACAGCTAAAATAAAGGAAGAAGCACACAGCAACATAGATCATGCGTAATAATTCTAATTCTTGAGGCTGCTTTGGTAACCCATGTAGGGCTAGTCCCAGTGGAAACACAAGCGTATCCATGACACTGTTTTACCAATGGTAAGGGACCTTCCCAATGCTGTGTGGCAACGTTCTAAATGTTAGCCACTGGCTGTTCCTTGAGCGTTGGGGTGCCCCCAAAATGGTGGTTACTTGAGTTGTATCTGTATGTTCATGATTCAAAATACTTAACCTCAAGCAAAGCTTTACAAAATCTTTCTTGTGGTGTGTCTCCAGTATTTCCCCTTTTTTGTTTATTAAGGTACATTTAATGTTTGACAAGCATATTCTATGATATGCTCCCTCACTGGGAGAATGAGTAATGCCTGTAGCATGTCTACCACCCATTCTTGGAGGAAAATTAGAGTGGCCTTAAAACTATAAGCAGGTCCATTATCTGTTGTGGTTGAAAGTGGGATCCCTCTAGCAGCATAAGAGAATAACTAGTGTTTATGGGCATTGTGACTGTATTCACCTGTATGCTCTGTGGCAAACATTTAAGAAAAGTCTGTGGTTACGTGCTTTTATTTTAGATGGCCAGATTCGTGAACATGAGTGACATCTGTTTGCCAGAGTTCAACAGGTACTGTGCCATGGGGATTCCTCCCTGTTTGAGGCAAAAAGGCAATTGCCTGGCAGTCTGGGCATTTTAGAATGATGTTATAGGCATGATTCACTGTCAATTGGAATTGTTTTTGCAAGGCTCTCCTATTCTGATGCAATAAGTTGATGCAAGAATTGCGCTTGTTGAAATAATTGAGGGCTAGAAAAGGTGATTGTGACTTGATCAGCATTATGGTTGCCCTCAGTTAATGGACCAGGCAATGCAGTGTGTTACTGAATATGCATAATAGAATAAGGAAGAGTATAGCGAGAGACATAATCTAAAATTTGCTTGAGCTGTGCAAAAAAGGCAGGGTTGTTAAATTCTTTAAGAAAAACCCTTCCATCAGCTGAATGATACCTGTAACATACAAAGAGTCAGTTAGCATGTAAAGCTTTTGTTCTGCAGAAATCTGAGAAGCTCAAGCTACCATAGCAAGTTATACAACTTGAGGTCATCCGTCAACAATATGCACATCTGACTGCTTTCATTCAGCAGTCACATGCCAGAGAAGCACTGCTTGGTGTGTCCTGATGGAGCCATCTGTAAATACAGTAACAGCATTAGGTATTGGAACATGTGAAAGTGAAACATTTCTAGTAAAGGATAGATAACACAAATTATGCAGTAGCTGATGTCTGGGGGATGAATGGAAGTTTTCCAGTACAGTCAACTACAGCAGTTTGTGAAGTGACCAAATGCTCAAGCATTCAATGTGAATCTTTTTTAGTAGTGGGTAGATGCAATCAGAGTCAAAAGCTCATGGAATTTAAAGACAATGCCGACCTCACTGTATTTATTAGCATTGCAAACATCTCCAGTCATGATGTAATGGTTTTTAATATGTATGTGGTAACAGTATCCATTCAAGGATGATGAGAGGACCTTTTCTTGAGATATGCCGTTAATATAACAAACTCTATGGGTGGTAGGAGTTTGATATTATTTCAAGAGATACTGTAAGTGATAAGCAAATGTGATGGCTGTGTTGATGTTGTACTGATGTTATTACTGAGTCTAAGCATTGCATTGCTTTTGGTGTTAATTGTCTTTTAGAGGTTAGATCCCAGTCTCTTTGTTAGAATAGAGGGTGTACCTCTTAAGTAGTGATACTCAAGTGTATGGAAACTACTGAGTCACAGCCTGAACCTCTGATTGATCACCTGAGGCGAGCCATGAGTCAGCCAGAGGAGCACAGGTGAAGGCAATTCACCTGTGCTGCCAGAAGGGGTGGATCCTGGCTGCCCTCCTCCTAGACCTATTTAAGAGCTGGCTGCCAGTGGAGAAAGATCTCTTCTGGAGATCGGCTCTGCTGGAGTTTTGTGAGTGAGCCCAGGATAGGGGTAAGCCTTCTATTTATTCCCTTTTTGTTATCGTAGTCTGCTTTGTCAAACTCTCTTGTTTATTTCATAATTATAACATCTTAATATTCATTGATTATACATCAAGGCTGGTAGTAGGCACCACATGACCAGCAGGCAGCTGAACTAGCTCATGGAAATGTAACGGCTTTTCCTTTGTTAAGGGCCACTGATCTACCCAAGCAGGTTGCTCTTCTTCCAAGCTAGGGGTTTAGGTTACTGCCCATCAATGGCTTGTATTGAAAACGCATCTGCTAAATCATGTCCCTTTGACAACGAAAGATCGTGACCCCACAGAGTACAGGGAACCAGCAAGATGCAAGGAGCAGCGTGAGCAATGTGATTATCAGGCCTTTCAAAAAATAAAATTTGGGCACTTTGTTTGGGCTGCTGCACACTCCCAACTTCTGTAATAGCAGAATCAGGTTTTCTTAGTGCCCCTTCAGAGGGCCGTTCACTTGGCTTTATGATGGTAACATTGGCTCTTGTATCCAGGAGGCTTAATAACTGTCGGCCGTGCGTGGTACTATAGTTTTCTTTTTACATTTGTGTAATCCATACCACAGCAGGTTTGTCCATGCTCCCGAATCCACTGGTCCAGTCTCTGATGCCAGGTTTGGCTATAGAATGAAAAGGGGCTAGCTGTGCTATTTTATGGCCTATCAGAATAAAGCGGGGGGTGGATGGGAGGGTGTCCATGCTATTATATTAATTTCCTCAATGTAGTCAGCATCTGTGACTCCCAGTAAAACAAAAAGTCTCATCTGTGTAACAGAAGAATGTCCTAACAAGAGTTCGCTATGCTGTCCCCAGCAGGGTCCGTTATACCCACTAGAATAAGGGTCATGGTGTTATCAGTCAGTGTCGCTGACTGGGTGGTAGCCAAGTCCACTCCTGCACTACTTGCAGTGGCTGGTCTGAGTGAGCTGGACAGGCAGTGGCCAGGTGATTTGGGACTGTATTTGTTATCATAGCATGTGGTCTTGTACTGTTCTTCCCATTTCCCAGTAGATCAAAGGGCT